>NC_045789.1:95826418-97026418 GCF_009873245.2 Balaenoptera musculus
AGTCATCACGTCTGCGACGTGCTATTGTAATCATCTATCTGGGTTCATCTCTCCCACTGGACGGTGGGCTACCAGAGGGGCAAGAATCCCTTTCTTTCACCTCATCATCTTCAGCCACCAGCCAAGTGCCTGACCAAGGATGATGGCTCAGTGAGCAAATGAGGTGTAAAGGATGAATATTTACTCTCTAAACGGGGGCCTTTGCAGTCCCAACTTTAAAATATGACTGTGTGAGAATGTCAAGGTCTAAAGCACATTAGGAGGGATCTCAATGTTGATTCTTCTGTTGCTAGTGTACAGAGCTGTGCTGTCCATTTCAGCAGCCACTGGCCACATGTGGCTATTGAGACCTTAAAATGTGGCCAATCTGAAATACAGCTAGTGCTCTAAGTGTAAAATATACCCTAAACTTTTTGAAGATTTAGTACAAAAGAGAGAATATAAAATATCTCACTAATAATTTTACATTGAGCTCACATTCCAATGATAATATTTTGGTATATTGGGTTATACAAAATATCTTATTAAAATGAATTTTACTTGTTTCTTTGTACTTTTAAAATTTAAAATTACATATGTGGCTTGCATTATATTCCTGTTGAACGTCAGTGGTATAGAGCCCACCCTGGTAAGAGTAAATATTTAAATTGTTACAGTAACGTAGTTTTTAACTGGTTATAAACGCTTTTGTTCATTGTAAAGCATTTTGAAAGTATAATGATTGAAAATAGAAACCTTCAGCAGTGTCACCTCTCTGAGATGAGCAGATACACGTTTGGGGGATATTTTCTTTTATTATCCTTCATTTATAAAACAAAAGTGAAACCATACTACATATCCTCTTGAACACTAAGCTTTTTTTCCACTTACAATTACGTTGTAAATATTTTATCATGTTATTAAATATTGTTAGAAAAAATAATTTTGATGGGTGCAGAGTATTCTGATAGTGATTCAGGGAGCACACATCTTTCCTCTTCCCTGTTTCCAACCAGTGGAATATACACCTAGGGATCAATAGCCAATGATGAATGGAGGACTGTTTTATTAAGTGATGTTCAGGCAGGCTCCCAAGAATCCATCTTTCGTTACCCGGTGAAAGATGGATTGGAGACCATAATTTAGGCTTGAATCTGAATCTGAGACCTGCATGGTGTGTGTGTGTGTATGTGTGTGTGTGTGTGTGTGTGTGTGTGTGAGAGAGAGAGAGAGAGAGAGAGAGAGAGAGAGAGAGAGAGAGAGAGAGGGAAATGCCTTCCCCAAGGTTCCCCATAGAAGGGAGGATGAAGTGCCTTTTCCTATGGGCTGAATGCAGGTACAGGGGCATAAACATTATTCTACTCCTGACATATTCCAGTAGTATTAGTTCAAGCCGAGCTGTTGCAAACTGTCCTGTCAGTTTGGCTGTTTGTAATTGTCATGTTGCTTTGGTGGATATTGGTTGCCTCCAAGGATCGTAGCTAGGTGAGAGCCATGGTCCCTTCCCCTGTGACCTTGTTACCAGGTGATGTTACCATGAAGTTACAGTGAATTCTGCTGCGGTGCAAACATTTATTAGCAAGCAGGGCCCACAGCAGTCATAGCTAGGATCTTGTCATCTTGGTGAAGTTCTAGTTCGCTACCCTTTGATACGCTTAAAAGCACCTCGCAAGAAAGGTTTACTGCAGACAGATGTAGCGATAGTCCGTCTAGAGGTAAGATTAGCCAGCTTTCCAGCTGGATCAGGGAACAGAGTTCTCTATCAAGTATAACTTAGTATTAATATGAGACCAAGCCAGGGTTTCCCACTGAAGCGGACTGTTGGGCTCCTTAGATTTTTATACTCCGCTTATGCTGTAGTGGAGATACCTGTGTGGTATTTCGAACCAATCTGCATGTTTGAACACTGTTCATTTCAACAATATTTGAAATTATTTCAAATATTCCTTATGCTGAATGAATGAACCCTATATTTTAGATTGGGAATTTGATATTTGAAGTGATTGTCATGGAGCTCCTGGAGTTGGGACTTCTAATTAGGATCTTTCAAATGTTAATTAATACTCCTGGGGTCTATATTTCTGATAAGGGTTCTTCAAATGTTAGCTAACCTACCCTATGGGGTAGATTAAAACTAATTTAGACACATGCACGTGCTCGCGCCCTTGTGCACGTGCACAGACACTACACTTCCTATACTGATGTACTTTAAAATAAATTATAGACATTATGACATGAAAAGTCTGAATATTTTGGAGAACTGTACAATCCTGAACTCACTTTTCAAAGCCTTTAAAATTGAAAAATTGGTCTAGAAACATTGTAAGAACAGGTTTATTAATGAGTTTCTTGGTTCACGCTATGGTTTTGTTGTCAAAATAAAGTAAGCCAAGCTGAAATAGTTTGATGCATAAACCATTTTCTAGCTTTTCTTTCCCCAGCTCATTTTAGTAGTTTTTTTTTTTTTTTAGTGTCAGATATTTGTGGGGCAGGGGTTAAACTATTCAAACATTTATATTAAAAACACAAAATAAAAATTCCTACGAACACAAAATGAATCAATTAATGGCAGGAATATGAAAAATAAAGTCCACAGTTTCTCTTCCCCAGTGAATTTACCTTGCTGTTTATAGCTGCTGTTGTCCAGACTCTGTCTTTTTGAGGGCTTGCAAGGAAAGCTCACTGCTGTATGCTTCTGCCAATGCAGCTTGATCCGGGATTCCTGGGGTTAGAGTGGGCATACTCTTTTATGAACTGAGTAATTAGTCCATCTGGGTATAGTTTCAGAAAGGTGCTGGGACTGGAGAATTAACCTCAATACGTATTTCACATGTCTGTCATGGGAGTTAAGAGATAAAGTTTATGAAAGTGCTTTGTAAATTGCAAAGAGGTATTTATTTACCGTTACGATGATTACCAATGGCTCATAAACCCTTTCTCTCCACAGTCTGGCTGCTTATGTGCATTTTATTAACAGGGAATATGTATCTATAGACCCTCACATTTTTGAGGTTTGGTTTGAGTCCATCAATAAACACATATTGAACACCTGAGTAGCCCTGGGCTCAGCGAGAGCACCAGCTATGGCTTCTGCCTTTGAGGCCCATTAATACACTTGGAGAAACAAAGCCTACACTGAACATTCAGGGAACAAGGCAGCATCTGCTTAAGTGTCAATTTGCTATTTGGTTTAAATAATTAGAGAAAGGAAATGCTGGAGGCCAGATTAGTGGGCAACGTAGTCCAAGGGGTTCATTTTCATTTAAAACATTTTTAGGAAAGCTGGAAGATGCTTTATTCTACTCCACCTTCCTGCTTCTTGGGAGTTGGAAGTGGACATTTGGGATGTATTTGGAGCTAGATCCACTTTCGTTTTCTAGAGTTTTCTCTAAAAATTTTACGTGGGCCCAAGAGCAATGGGGTGTGTGCTGTTTCCTTGATTTATGTCTGCTCTCTCCCTTCCCCCAACACCCCCCTTAGGTCCCCTGATTTCCTGTTCAAAGAGTGATTCCTCAGGACAGAACCCTTTGCCTTAATCTGTTACAATCAGCTTCAAATATTTTCTGCTCTGTTGTTTGGTGCTTAGTGAGTCTTCCAGTGATTTAATGACAGCTTTCTGCCCTGTTGAAATCCCTTATGTCTAGAAAGAAGTGTTATGGAAGTTACAGAAAAGTAGGAGATTTTTCTGAATGCATGCTCAAGTGACCCCATAGGTGACCCAGGAAGGGAGGATTGGTGTGTGTGAGTGTGTGTGTGTGTGTGTGTGTGTGTGTGTGTGCGCGTGTGCGCGCAGTGTTGTGTTGGGAAAGCAGAGGTGAGTTTGAGGTTTTCTCTCCTTTATAGTTTAGATTCTCACTGCACCCTGCCTCAAGTTTCCTAAATCTATTGTACATTCAACTGACTCTAAGGTATTCACTGATGAAACTTTATAAAGATAAAACCTTTATGACTACTAGTGATTTTAAGGCTTTTATTATTCTTCTGGTAAAAAACTGTAACTCACACAAGAAGTAAGCAACAGGTCACCTACCGCCCATTTACAGGAGTCTCTTTTGGGTGGGGATATTTGAGTCTCAAAAATCCCTTTACAAGCCTCTTTGGGTGTCTCTCTCCTAACCCACGTCACTTGACGGGGGAAGGAGGGGGGATTATCACAAAGTGGGAGCCAGCTGGCCCTGCCCAGTGTGGGCATGTCTGCCTTGCCAAGTCTCCCACAGCTTTCTTCTTGAGAATTCTTGGCCTCCTCTAACATTTACCACCAGTGCACGAGCCCTGGAGAAGCTGGACTTTTCCAGACACCTCATCATCGGAGTGCATCTGGACATTCCCTTTTGTCTTTGCCATCACACATCTGAAGAATAATCATCTCAGCAGCCGCCTAGAGGCTCCTAGTGTGGCATGATCACAGCTGATACTCTTCTTACTTGTATGATTATTTATTATCTGTCACCCCCACCAGAATGCCAGTTCCTTGAGGGTAGGGACCTGCTAGAACAGGGCTTGGACACTCAATAAATATTAGTTGAATGAATTCCAAATTTATGAAAACCCTGCCTTTCAACCAGGAGGAAGGAAAAGAGCATTCTAAGCTGCTCAGTCTGTAGGTCTCACTGGACTGCTCTATTGAGTGGTAAAGAATTGAGAAGGGGCGCATGAATCTTGACAAATAGGACTCCGAGGGGTCTCTCGAAGGGTCACATCATTGGCTCGGTCATGGATGTGATCTCTCAGCTAGACAAGCAGAAAGGACGGCAGAAGTGAGGCGGGTGGAGAAGGCACCAAGATGGAGGAGCAAGGTGAGGGCAGAGCAGAAGGAAGGAGGACGTGGCCTGAGAAAATGAATCAGCTTGGGGTGCTACAGGGTCAGTATCTTCCAAAAAGATTATTTTATTTTCAGATTGTAAATTAATGCAACCTCATAGTAAAACTAAATAAAAATAATAAGTAGGAAAGAAATCAATGTTAATCTTACCATTTGGTCATGAACATTTTGGCAGGTTTCTTCTTATTTTTTTCTACACTTATACTTCTCTTATTTGGGTTTAAAATATTTGACATGACATGTACCAGTTTTGCACCCTGCTTTTTTTTCACTTAATGCCGTTTAAAATGCTTTTTTCTCCATTTAGTGTCATTAAAAATATCTTGAAAACATCATTTTTGATGGTTACATAATCTTTCATCTTCTGGTTATGTCATAAGCTCTATTGTATAATTTGCCTCCATTTTTTAAGTAATCATAGTAAATTAGTGATGGTAATCTTCGTGTATAAATTACTGTCTGCACTGTTTATTTCATTAAGGTACATTGCTAGAAGTGGAATTACTGAGCCAAAGGGTAGAATATCTTTCACAGACCTTGAAGCATGTTGTCACATTACTTTTCAGGACTGTAACAATTTACATGGAGTGTTTCTATCTTAAGACCCTTCCTGGAACAGAGCAGGAATTGCTAGGTCTGGAGAGAACCACTTCTGGCAAAATTTGGATGAGAATTTCATGCTTTGTAAATCAGACTGATTTTAGGTTTCTCTCACCCTCTGTGTTCATTCACCTTCTATTCTCCTGCAGTAATTGTAGGAACAACGCTGGGAAAATTCCAGACTGTCTCCATGGTGCTCAGGGCCGACGGCAAAGGCACTTCTGTGCATGCTTGGGACAGAGCTGCCAAGAGGAGGGGGTGTCATGCCAGGGCTCCGGCCCTCTGATGGCAGGAGGAGACCACATGAGACCCTCAAGGGAGAGATGACACAGCGGGGAAGAGTGGAGATTTGACCTGGAGCGAAACCTTAGAGGTTCCAGGTTTTGTTTTAGGGAATGTTGGATATCCTGGTGTTCGTTAAAACAGCACACATGTTGTCTTCGATGGACTTTATCATAAACAGACACTAATCATTTTTGTCTGTTTTATATATATGGTAGGGGTCCACTTTGTTTGGAAGGGGGCTCCTCTGAGGAGCCTTTCTAACATTAGCATTTTCTGGTTCTATAGGCAGGCTTTATTATCCCATCTGATGGATGGATAAATCGAGGCATTCATAGGAAGGTCATGCAGAAAGTTGGCTTTGCACTGTAGTAGTGACTGACCTTGGGCAAGTTAATTTCCCTGAGCTTCCATTAGCTCATTTCTAAGGGGGGAATGATAGTGCTCATTCAGCTGTACTGTTAATAAGGATGGGAACCAAACGCCAACTTTTTCTTTACTTGAGGCTCAGGCTTTGGGAATAAGCATCTAATCCACATTTGCCAAGTTCTGACTTCTTCCTTCTCTCCCAGGCTGGCACCACACTTGCCATGATTAATTTAAGGTGCCCTGGTCAGTTTAGACATAGAAAAGGAAAAAAGAAATGTGTGCATTTGGTGTGTACCTAATGGAACTTCGGATCTGTTAGAACACGCACCCTCACTGTGGCAATTCTTTTGTAATAGCAATATTTCTTTTGTGGCCTGGGGGAAAAAAACTTTTTTCCCTTCCATTAAGGAACTAAACTCCGGCCCCATAGAATCTCTTCCAACCTTTCCTTATACTGCTTCCCAACTTGACCTTAACATGCTGTGTGACTTTTGGAGCCCCTCTTTACCTCCCTGGACCTCTCCTTCCTATAAAAAGAGGTGGTTGGGTCAGATGACATTAATGGATCTTCCAGCTCCGCAGTTTTTAAATTCTATGAGGATCTGGGAGTAAAAAAAACCCTATGTTTCTTTTCCGCAGAAAAAAATTACCATCATTTGAAGTTGGACACTTGGGGTCGCTAGCGATCTGAGACTGGCTGGTGAAGGACTAAAACATGTGGCACTTCAGCTAACAGATTTGGGGTGGTTTATGAAATTTTCTTTTTGTCTCTTCCTTTAGGTCCAAGATTCATCCGAAGGCGTGTTCACATCATTAATGTTGAGTGGGCCATAAGCCCGTGCCAGAGACAGTGGTCTAAGCCAGGCCAGGGCATCCCAATGCCCACACCAAAAGAAAGGAGAAAAAAAGAAACAATAATCCTGGGACTCAATTGGCTTTCCTTTTCACTCCAACTGAAGTTGCTACATATTGTGGCCTTGCAATTCCTTGACTTGAAAAGTAGGTTTGGCAAAGTGAACCTGAAGGGCATAAAACTTGCCTTAGATGGTGGAATAAACCTTTGTCTCAGAGAATCGGGATTTATCAAAGGTAGCCGCATGGAAAATTTCCCATTGAAATGCTGATGAGTGTCTGTCTTGTCAGTTTTCCTGGTGGGCTTTGCCGATGTTTGAGGTGTAAGAGGGGCAGGCTTGGAGGTCCCTGTAGAAATCGGGGGGGGGGGGAATCGCTGAACAAGAAATAAACAAAAATCTGAAAAGCACAGTATCTACCCCCACTGGGGATAGGGTCCCAGCAGTGTGCCCAGCACAGGCCAGATCCCTCTGTGGAAAGTTGGCTGAACCTTGCCCTTTGGGCACAAGGAAAAGCATCTCTCCTGCTAGGACTGCTGGATAGACACCCTTTTCCTACAGGATCCCGTGGCTTGGGGTTCCAGTGGAGTGCAGGGAAAGTATCCTAATGGAGACAGATTTCAAACTCCTGCTGTCTCTTTTCAGATCATAAATTACTGTTAATTCTGTTTATACCCCCTTTCCTCTCTTAATAGTTACAGAAACAGTCACTGACAACAAAATGAAGGCCCCAAGGGGTGTATGGCAACCCTGCTCCACCAGTGGGGAAGTAGCCAAGTGTTTCCTCATCCTACACGTCCCTGCAACAAAAGTTCAATATTTATAGACCACGGGTGCCCTTCTTTGCCTCCTACAATATCCTTTTGCAGTTTTGCTGTTAGGGAGCAGTGCCAAAGCTTCGATTTCTATTCAACTGGAAAGGGAAAACTTTGTTTGTTTTTACGCTTTCTTTCCCTCCTCCAAATCCTGGAGGCTACAGAAGCCAGCTCTGTGGGTTGTGAGGCCTGGGGAAGAAGCTGTTGAGAAGTGGACCCCAGGATCTGCATGGTTTCTCCTTGTTCAAGCAACATCTTGCTTTGTAGAATAAAACCACCTGTGGTGTTTGACTAAGCCATCCTCGCCTGAGGCATATGCCCAAGCTGGAAGTTGGTCGGGCCTGCGTTTAAATTCTAGGTCAATCCACTTATTTAGCTGTTGACTTAATCTCTTAGAGTCTCAGTGTCCTCATCTGTAAAATGGGGATAATAATAATACTTTCCTAAGAGGGTGATTGGGAAGATTAAATAGTGTATAAAAAGTGGCTGAGGACTCATGAGACTTTGATAAATGCCAGTTGTTTTTTTTTTTTTAATATAAATTTATTTATTTATTTTTGGCTGCGTTGGGTCTTCGTTGCTGTGCGTGGGCTTTCTCTAGTTGCGGGGAGCAGAGGCTACTGTTCGTTGCGGTGCGTGGGCTTCTCATTGCAGTGGCTTCTTTTGTTGTGGAGCACGGGCTCTAGGTGCACGGGCTTCAGTAGTTGTGGCACGTGGGCTCAGTAGTTGTGGTGCATGGGCTTAGTTGCTCCGTGGCATGTGGGATCTTCCCGGACCAGGGCTCAAACCCATGTTGCCTGCATTGGCAGGCAGATTCTTAACCACTGCGCCACCAGGCAAGTCTCTATGCCAGTTCTTTTTAAAAATTTTTTTATTGAAATACAGTTGATTTATAATGTTGTGTTAGTTTCAGATGCACTGCTATGTGATTCAGTTATACATATATATATATATTCTTTTTTAGAATTTTTTCTAAAAAGAGTGGTTCTTTTTCCACTATAGGTTATTACGAGATATTGAGTATAGCTCCTGTGCTATAAAGTAGGTCCTTGTTGTTTATCTATTTTATATATAGTAGTGTGGATCTGTTAATCCCAAACTCCTAATTTATCCCTCCCCCTCCTTTCCCCTTTGGTAACCATAAGTTTCTTTTCTATGTCTGTGAGTCTATTTTTGTTTTGTAAATAAGTTCATTTGTATTATTTTTTTAGATTCCACATATAAGCAATATCATATGATGTTTGTCTTTCTCTGTCTGATTTACTTCACTTAGTATGATAATCTCTAGGTCCATCCATGTTGCTACAAATGGCATTATTTAACTCTTTTTTATGGCTGAGTAATATTCCATTGTATATATGTACCACATCTTCCTTATTCATTCCTCTGTCAATGGACACTTAGGTTGCTTTCGTGTCTTGGCTCTTGTAAATAGTAAATAGTGCTGCTATGTACACTAGAGTATAAATGCCAGTTCTTTTTTCTTTTTTGACCCGTGCTGTCCAAGATGGTAGCCATTAACCACATGTGGCTTTTGAGCACTTGAAATATGGCTACTTGAAACTGAGACGCGTTGGAAGTGTAACATACACATTGGATTTCAAAGACTTTATACAGAAAAAAAGAATTTAAAATATTTCACCAATAATGTTTTATACTGATTACATGTTGATATAATAATAATTACATATAATGGGTTAAATAAATATATTTTTAAAGTTAATTTCCTCTGCTTCTTTTTACTTTTTAAAAATATGGCTATGAGAAAAATTTAAATTATGCACGTGGCTTGTATTTGGGGTCCACATTATATTTCCATCAGACAGCCCTGCTCTAGTCCCTCCTTCATCCATCCCTCTATTCAAATTCATTCCTTCCTTTAAAGCCTAGCTCAAGCTTTCCTGTCCTCATGAGGCAGTAAGGCCAATCTCTTCCTTCTCTGAAATGTCCTGGAGGTTTTGTCATTGGAGAAAGGCACAATGTGGATGTTTGTAAGCTGAATTCAAGCAGGAAAAGCATGTAAAGTGTTTAGCCCAGTGCTTGGCAAATTATAAACACATAGCTATTGTAATCCTATTTTTCTTGTTATTATCATTGACATCTGGCTACCTAGTTCAGCGCTGGTTATATGCTGTCTCAGATCCTTCTTTAATTTCTTCTTGTGTGTTTAGTCTTGTTGAATATAATATCTCAGAGGACAGAGACCACATCATCTATTTCTCCTGGGTCTGTTCTTAACCCATAGGGCAGTGCTAGGCCCAGTGAATTCCCCCCTATGGTCACTCATGGACAAAGGCAGAGCCTGTTGACCAACTGACTTGGCCTCTTAGAGCCATTGCCATTCTTCCCTTCACTCCACAGATATTTGTTCTTCCTAGGATGCTTTGTCCACCTCCCTTTCTTCATTGAGCTAACTCTTTTGCATCCTGAAAAATGTTAATAGTGGTCAATACGCATAGCACTCACTAAGTGCTCACCCTCCTCTAAATAGTTTACAGCCACCCTGTAAGGTGAGTATTATCATTACTCTTATTTTACATTTGAGGAAACTGAGGCACTGAGAGGTTAGGTGACTCATTCATGTCACACAGCTAGTAAGTGGTGGAGGTGGTATTCAAACCCAGGTAGTTTGGTCCCAGAACCCTTGGGGCTCAGAGTCTCCAGGCTCAATGTCACCTTCACCAGGAGCCCTTCTGGAACACTTCTCCCCAGTCTCCCACGTACTTACTCTTTTGCCCTCACCATCACATGTTTGTCATAGCACTTAACACCCATGATTGGAATCCCTGGCTTACAAGTCAGTTCCCCTCCTTGGCTTGACATCTCCCCAAAGACCTCAGCACCTGATGCCTCACGAGCCCTTGGTGAGTGCCCCATGGAAGAGAGAGCATGGCTTCATGCTGCTGGTGACAAGTTCTGCAAGGATTCAAAGAGGTGGGCCTAACAGAAGATCTTCCTCTTCCATGTCATCATCCTGTTATTTTTTTTCATTCCACTTACAGCGATCTTTAACCATCTTGAGTGTTTTTGTTTACTTGATTTAAAAAAATCTTTCCTTCTCCCAAAAATGAAGATGGGCAACTAATCCATTTTGTTCACTGTTCTACTCCAGTGCCTGGAACAGAATGTATATTCAGTAAGTATTTGTTGAGTGTATAAATGCATGAGTGAATTCATTGAGTGTCTACTCTATGCACCAGGCACTGGGTAAATGTCATGGTTCTTGCCTTCACAGGGTTTATAAGTTTATGGTGTGACGGTGGTGGTGGGGAAGATGGGACCAGAAGCAATAACAACATAGAGTTAGAGAAAGGACAGGAAAGGACTTGTTTTCAGCATGGGAGGGAGTTCAGAAAGAGTTTTTGCGGGAAGTGACAACTGAGAAGAGACCCAAAACATAAATGGGAGATAGGCAAACTGAAGAAGAAGGAAAGAGATGAATGATGGAGGAGATGGGAGGTGATCCCAGGTAGGGTGAAGGAGATGTGGGAAAGGTATGGCAATTTGGTTATTGACAACGCCATTGGGTGCAAAGAGTAGAAGCCGTGAGAAATGAATCAGGACACTTCATTGTCCAAGCCCTGGCAGTATTATGCCTTCTCTTTATAGATTCCCTTCTCCACCTCCAGCCACCTTTGTCATCCTTCTCAACTTTGTTTCTTTCTGGTTCGACTAGGTTCAGTAGAATGGTTTCATCAGGCATAGTTTGCATCGCTCCACTTTTCAGGAAGCTGAAGCACTCCTAGCTACCAATTTTATCATAATTCCTTACAGTTTTCTCATGATCTATCCTTTTCTATCTATTTTTGCATGAGTTATCATTTGATCCTACAATAACTAGCTGAGTTATTCTCAGCCTAGACCTAACACTTGTCTATTATCAGTCCCTTACCCTCATCCTACCATGATTCTCATAATTTTATTACTCTTCTTTGCTTGTTCCTACACAGATGCTTGATGTATGTCATTTAAGAACCTCCCAAGCCAAAAGTACCCTATCTGATGAATACTTAGAAGGTAGTAGGATATAATATTTATACTCAGATCTGTTCTGGGAGGTCAAGGGTATGTGTTGTTAGATTTTTATATTTTGGTATTTCCTTTGTTGTTGAGACAGTCTATTATATCTTTGGAAAGCTTGTACTATGTAGAAATTTCTTCTCATAATGAGTTTTGATGTGTCTACCTGTGGAGTACATCCCTTGGTCCTGGTTCTACAGTTGGTCCAGTGGGGACAGAATAACAAAGTAACTACATGCATCTGTGGCATAGTTTTTTCAAGAAGCTACAACTTTCCCTACATTATTAAAACAATATCATAATAGTGTTGATAGTTATAAGAAATAAGTGGTGGTGGCTGTCTTTTTATTGCAGCGAGAAGGCGTACAAGAGTGGGTGGTATTATGCCCTGGACATATCCAATGTGGTCCAGGCTTCTCTCTGGATGATGACCCTGACCAGGAACTTGCTTCTCACCTGTGAACCATTGTTGACAGTCAACAGTGAGGCCAACAGCACATCCACCAGTATCCAGGGGTTATTCTTTGGTAAAAACACAGTGGAGAGGCAGAGGAATTGGAACCACTGCCACCAAGAGAATTGGGGGAGAGGGGGAGTATAGCCAAGTCATATGATTTCCTCCCACCCCCATCTCCAAATGCCACAATTGGGGATCTCTTGGAAGGACAACAGGCAAGCTGAGGTGTGACCATCAGATATAGAAAAGTTCTCCTGGAGGGGAAACTGGGGGGAGCTCAGGGGCCTAAGAGACAGGGTCACACTGCTACTCAGACTCCTCAGTGTATGAATTGGGTGCAGTATGAAAATTTTACTGAGATCTGAATCCAGCACCCCTGTACCCTGGCCATTTTAGAACACAAAATGAGGAAATGAGTTGAGAAAGAGAACGGAATTCCCTTCCCTTTCCCAGCAGAACAGAGATCTCAAAGCACCTAAATTGAAACAAATGAGTTCGTTACTTTTCCTTTAAACTCTGTTTACACTTGCTGCATTCAGAGTTTAAGCAATGCGGTCTCCTAAGACCCCTTTGTTATGAAAGAAGTCTGAATTCAAGATGACAACTGATTTGTGGGGCTTTAGCTAGGGGAAGCTAATCTGGGCAAACAAACCCGGATGCTGTCATTCTATTTGTTAAAAAATTATATTCTGATTCCTGCTTCTATTAGGCTGTTGGGCAAAACAATAGCATATTAAGAACGTCACCTTTGACGGTTTAGCACTCCTTTATTTTTTTCTTTTAACAAAAATAGGAAATTTCCATTTTCATATAGTAATATCAAGATACTCTGCTACACTGAATCAACTGGTAGGTTTTGAAAATAAGCATAACAAACCATATAAAAAATAAGAAAATCTACTTTTAGGGTTTTAGATTCATGCCGTTTAATTGTTCGTCTATTTCCGTGATAAGGTGAGACCGGTCCTGTGTCACCGGAGGGACTGTATCCTGCTGTTTTTTTCCCATCCTCAATTACAATGATTATGTTATCAGGCTAGCCAGGCAAAAGGGTGGAGCAACTATAATTTCAAAGCAGGATTAGGTTGAAATAACGAGGTCACCAAGTTGTGGTTACCAAGGCAACATCACATCTAAGAATATGGGATGCTTCTAGGAGATGAGGCAAAGCCCGGAGCCTTTTTTCCCTCTTTGCACAAAAATCACTCACTTCCTAGATAAAAACTGCTTATTAATTGCTTTTAAACACATCTATTCTTTATTTTTAGGAAACAGTTTTTAAAATAAAACCTTGATTTAACATTTTTATTATTATTTTTTAACCAGTAATAAATATCAGAATCATCGATTGGATCATTGTTTTCTTCTCCCTTTTGGGATTTCATGTTTACTTTCTTTTCTTCCAGTTTTTTCCTTTCTTTCTTCCCTTCCTTCCTCCCTCCCTCCCTCCCTTCCTTTCTCTTTTAATATTGAAGGGAAAAGACATGGAACAAAAAGAGAAAATTGAAAGTTGGGTGCTCTGGTCAGACTTTGAGATTATAAAATTGTGATAGGTGATAAACACTATAACCTACACCCGGAATACTAATCTCACCTTCCACCACCTCCCCCCGCCCACCGAAAATTACTGAGCTCAAGAGGGAATAACCTTGGTCTTCATTGTCTTTTCTTAAAATTTCAATCCATCTTTAAAATTGTGGACTATGGAGGCAAAGCAGCCAAGAGGGAGAAGATCCAGCTGGCTGTGTTTTTGATCAATATCAGCTATGGGTCCAAACGATTCCCACCAATTAACCTCTTTTTCCTTTGAATTCATTTCTGTTGTCTGAGTTTCCAGATAATAGCTTCAACTTTCTTCATCTTATTAAAAAGAAAAAGAAAAAAAAGCAAGCTTATTTTAATATGAGCTTGTGTTTGTGAAGCACAGATTTTACTTAGGTCTTTTTTTTTTTAAAAAAAGAACATTTCTGACCCAGTGTTGAATCAGTGGACACAGCGATTGGAACCGTCAGATTCCCTTACATTACAACATGACTGCCCTTTAGGACATGTTAGCTGCTCACCTTTTGCCCTGGCTTTGCATAAGGAGTAGGAAGTATGCTCGCAAACAGAACTCTATTAGTGTGGCGATGTTTCCACCTCCTGGTAATCCATATCAGAGGATTCCCTTTGCCTTCATCAAGTTTCCGATTTGAGCCTGCAGTGATGGAAATCGTGCTGGTTCCAGAGCCTGCCTGATCCCCATTTGAAGTGTTGCTGTGTGACCCTGGACAGGTGAAGTCACCTCTCTGACTTTCTTCCTGGGTGAGGACTGAACAAGATGTCACGGAAACAGCTGTTAGCTCAATGTCTGACACCTGTAGGACCTCAAAATAAACCTCAACATAAATAATAAAGATGTCTATGAAGTTAATCTCTTTCCTTCCCATCTTTCTCCCTCCTTATCTTTACCCTTAGTATCATCAGAAGTTTTCCTAAAATATAAATCAGATTATATCATGTCCCTGCTGTACTCAGTTGAATAGTGGCTTCCCCAAATTCATGTCTGTGGAATCTTTGACTATGACCTTATTTGGAAATAGAGTCTTTGCTAATGTAATCAAATTAAGATTAAAGTCATCCAGGATCAGGGTGAGCCCTAAATCGAATATGACCAGAGTTCATATATGAAGAGGGACATTTGGGCACAGAGACACAGATGCACAGAGAGGAGAAAGCCACGTGGTAACAGAAGTAGAGATTGGGGTAACGTGTCTACAAGCCAAGGAACACCAAAGATTGCTGGCAACCACCGGAAGTTAGGAAGAGGTTGGGAAGGCACCTCACCTAGAGCATCCAGAGGGAGCATGGTCCCGTGGACACCTGGGTTTCAGACTTTTAGTCTCCAGAACTGTGAGAAAATAAATTTCTGGTTTTTTTTAAGCCACCCAGTTTGTGATCATTTGTTCCAGCAGCTCTAGGAAACTAATACAGGTGCTTACAGCCCTGCTGTGGTTCTCCTTGTCATTAGAGTGAGGTCTAGAATTCCTGACCTTGTTCGGGTACACTAGATCTGCCCCTGGATGGTCTCTCCAGCCTCATCACTCCCCATCCTTTCCTCTGAACTTAATGTCTTTCATTCTCTCCAAGCAGAGCTCTCTCTTAGCCGGAGCCATCTCTTAAAGACTGTTTGCCCATCTCTTCTTGGAACAAGCCTTACAAGCCCGGTCACCTGGTTAACTCCTACATATCTTACAGGTGTCAGCTTAGGCCTCCCTTCCTTAGAGGTCTTCCTTGACACGGAGACTGGTGTAAGCCCCTCCACATGTTCCCTCAGTGCTGGTCAACATACATCCAGTTACTTACTTCGAAGGTTGTCTTCCCAGCTAGACCAGGAGCTCGAGGAGGTCAGGACCTGCTTTTGTTCTTGCTTACAGCTGTGTTCCTACGTCCCAGCACAGGGCCTGGCATAGTGCAGGCCCACAGTATGAAC
This sequence comes from Balaenoptera musculus, assembly GCF_009873245.2. Lineage (NCBI taxonomy): Eukaryota > Metazoa > Chordata > Mammalia > Artiodactyla > Balaenopteridae > Balaenoptera > Balaenoptera musculus. The sequence continues at coordinate 95,842,086 of NC_045789.1, forward strand.
TGAGTGATTCAATAAATGAATGACTGAATAAATGACTGTTTGGCGTGAGGTTAAAACTCTAGTAAGATTTGGTGAGATGTTGGCATGTTGCTGATGGGGTCAGAGATAAAACAGTAGCTAATTGCAACTTGAATTGATTACCATGAATTGAAATTGATAGGGATTTTGATTGTTTTCATGACATATAGACCCAAAGTTTCTCCTTCCTCCCATTTTATTGTCTCCTTTTAACTAAAAATTAATATATGTTCATGGTAAAAAATGAAAACATTTCAGTGAAAAGTAAGTTTTCTTTCCATCTCAAATCCAAGTCTTCTACTGCCTTCCCTAGAAGAAACAATTATCATGAGTTAATAATAATAAATATTAGATAAAAATAATAAATTATTTCGAGTGAAATATTTTAAGCATGTAAAATATATATTATACACAATGTTCTGCAGTTTGCTTTAGTCACTTAAATTATATCTTAGAGTTCATTTAGTGTTGGCATGTGTAATTATATCTCATTCTTTTTTTATTGGCTGCAATTTATTTAATTTATTTAACTAGCCCACAGATGTTGGAGATTTACATGGCTTCCTGCCTTTTGATGTTACAAACAATCCTTCTTGTACATGGATCTTTGTGAGAGTACAACTGTAGAATAAGTTTCTGAAGGTGATATTGTTATGCCCCGGAAAACATTATATGGTCAGAGTAACCCAACTACAAATGTACTGGGCCAAGTGATCAACAGCAGAATGAGAATAATTTTGATTTAAAAAAAACTTTCAAGTATTGATAGAGTATGAATAGAGGGCGAAATGGCTATTCAGTGGATTATTAAAGGTTAAATTTTTTTTTTGTCTTAGAGCTACTCATTTTTTTTTTTCTAACTTGGGTCAACAGATTCCAAATAAAATGGCACCTTGACAAATTCTGAAATTATTATTCTATTTTTTTTGCTTTTGTCAACCATATGGTTAATTATGATATTGGCTAGATTTTTAATGAAATACATTAAAGAGAAGGATCAAATTAGGTACAAAAAGGAAGTACTGGCCAAAAAATTTTACATTTTTAAAAACTAAACACAAGCAAAATCTTACTTGAATTTCAGAGAGATTTAGGTAATCATTGTGAACTTATTATGCTAGTCTGGAGTATGTGTGTTGAGATGCTTTAAAAAACAAAACTTTTACAGAATTAGAAAATTCACAGAACCAAGATTCTTGTAACATATACAACATGATTTTGAAGACTTGAGATACTTATAAGTCAGGAGAAGAGGGACTTATGATCTAAAAAATCAAGACATATTGCAGACTTATTAGAAATAGGAGAATAAAAAGTCCAAATAAAAAATGGCAAGTTTTAAGCACTAGGAGTGCTAGGAATTTAATTCAATAGTCATTTATTAAGGACTTACTGTGTGTGTAGTTTTAAAGAGTATTAGAGGGATGACTTTTAACCAAAAGAACTGGAATTTGTTGTCTAAGACAACCACTTCTGAGGACAACACTGCTTTATTCTGTAGAATGTCTCACTGAAAAATAAGTGGGAATATGAATTGCTAGAAATCATTTTACTATAAACGTGTGTTTAACCTTTCCTCCAGTAATTCCTGTTTTTGAAATTTATCCTAAAAGGAGACAATCCTAGATGTGAGAAAGGTTGAGAAAGAGAGATAGGAAGATAGATAGATAGATAGATAGATAGATAGATAGATAGATAGATAGATAGATAGATAGATAGATAGATAGCTGATAGACAGATAGAGATTGCTCTCCAAAGGTATGTTTTCAGGTTGTTTTTGCACCAGATGTGAGCTAGCTTCTCCTTGCCCTGCCCCTTGGAGGTCAGGATAAAAGTGGGAGATGTTCTGACTGTCTGCCTCCTGATTCCTTCTTTTCATGCAGCTTCTCTTTTCACATGTCAATCCAGACATGAAAACCAGCTCCTGCATCAGTTCTGGAGGAAAAAACCGCCAAAAATATTACCTAAGAGCCAAGATTCATGGGGACGGCTGCAGTACAAACCATGTTCTATTCTCCAGGGTTTGTTGGGTCACCCTGTGATCAGGGCCCCTCTCGTGGCCACCCAGCACCCGCCATCACATCCTGCCCACCTCTCTCTCTCTTCACTCCTCCATTCTTTCCTTCTACTTGCTCTGTTTCTGTCAGAACAATGAGAAATTCCATCTCCTGTTTCAGTGAGGCCAGTTAATTCCTATTCTTTGAAGTTTTGGGGGCCAGTAGCCATACAACCCTTAGAATATCACTGTACCTCCAAACTCTTACTAAGAGTTTTCCCCAAATAAAGTTTCTCTCCTAAAAGACATTTTAGCACCAGATGTTTAAACAATATTTTGTTTTTACATCGCTCTCTCTATTTTTACCATAGTAGTAAACATTTGAAAACAATCTAAATGGCCAGAAATAAGAGAATGGTTGGATAATTTATAATCCTACCTATATTGACTATTATACTGTCCTAAAGATTTTGTTTACAAAGATATTTGTCTGTTCATTCATTCATTTATTCATTCAGCAAGTGTTTACTGAGGGTCTATTATGACTTGAGAGCTGTGTTAGGCATTGGAAATAGAGTAGCGTGAACAGAAGAGACAAAAATCTCTGTTACAGTCTAACAGGAGGATAGATATAAAACAGTTTTATATTAACTAATGAAGTACAGTTGTGACAAGTGCTATAAACAAGCAGTACCAAGGGCTGGGAAATTGCAGAAGGGGGCTCCAGAACTGATCTGGAGGAAGTAAACTTTGGAGGTTGTATCTGAAGCCCTGTTATCTAGCCAAGTGAGGAGTGAGTGGTGGTGGGAGAATTCCAGGCAGAGGGCACAGCATGTGTAAAGGCCCTGGGGTGGAAAGAAACAGGCTGAGTTTGAAGAACAGAAAAAGAGTCAATTGGGCTGGAGTATAGAGAGCAAAGCAGGGATGATGTGAAGTGTATCTGGAGAAGATGCTGGGGTGAGAACATGTAGAACCTTTGGGGCTGCATTAATAAATTTGGACTTTTGTCCTAAAAATAAGAGGAAAACTTTGAATGTTTTAAACAGCAGGGTGACTTGAGATTTGGGTTTTAGATCAGTCTGGCTGCAGTGTAGAATGGACTGCTAGAGATCAAGAGTAGATATAATGGAACCCATTAAGAAGCTAGTGAAGGTGTTCTGGCAGGAGATGATGGTGTTTTGCCAATTAGTCAAGCCAGACACCTAGGACTCATCTTTGTCACACACACTCCTTCTCCAGCATCCAATCTACCACCAACTCTTATCAATTCCAATTCCTAAATGTATGTCAAACTCATCTAATTTCCTCCTTCTCCATTGTTCACATGAAAACTTTAGTGGTACTTATACTGCTGGTAGCTAACACAAATGGAGTTTCTAGTGTGAATCTGACTGTATTCTAAGTACTTGTTTAAGCAACAACAAAACAACAAGAGCACAACTAATATTTGGGTAGCCATGAGAGATACTCAACTGAGATTCACTTCCCCTTTCCTCTGGGCACATGGTAGGACTGTACTTCTTTGTCCTCATGTGGTTGGATGAGGCCATATGACCACAATGGCCAATGACTTTTCAGTGTAAGTGTGGCATGTCACCTACATTATGGAATATTTACTTGCTGGTGCAGGACCTTCCAGCCTCTCTTTCCCTCTGACATGGCAACCAGCAATGTTCAAGATAATGTTGACAGTCAGCCTGGGTCCTTGAGTGGTGTGATGAACAGAAATCCCTTATAGATCCATTCAATGTGTAGCATGAAGAAGAAATAAATCCTAATTGTTTTAAATCACTGAAACACTGAGGTTGTTTGTTAACACAGCACATCCTAACTTATCCTGACACAAATATTTGTTGAACTCTTGCTGTATCCTAGGAACTTAGGAAGTGCTTTGCATTTGTCATCTTACTTAATTTTTATGGCAAGTTTATGAGGTAGGTATGGTTATTGCCTTCATTTTAGATGAGGAAACTGAGACATAGAGCAAGTAACTTGCCCCAGATAACAAGTTAGTGAAAAAGCTGGGATTCGAGCCCAGGAATTATGGCTCGACTAAGCTGCCACTTTCTAATGGACATTGTGCAAGGCCTTTAGAGATAATAAAAGAAGAATGGCATACAGCTCTTGCCTTTGAAGATATCCTCAATTTATTTGGGAAGAGCAAGGCACATATTTGTGAAAACTTAACTGACAAAATTAGGCACAAGTTTCATATAAATACCAAAGAAACTGTATTGTCAACATGCACTTTGGCAGCAGTGTTCAGAGGAGGGAGAGATAACTATGAGATTTGGGGACAGAAGAAAACTTCCTGCAGATGGGAACTGATCTGTGATATGAAGGAAAATGGAAGTTTGGAAAGGAGTTGAATAGGCAAGATTTTTAGTTGAGATTCTCTAGAAATATAAGTTCCAAGAGGATATAGACTATAGTTTTTACTCTCTCTGAATACTTGTCAAAATTTCTAAACATTTGAGGAACTAAATAAGTCATAAGAACCCATTACAAATGAAATTTCCTAACCAGATCAATATTCCCCATTCTTCACTGGGCAGCAGTGCTTGACTTCCCCTTGGCATCTCAAACCCAATCTGTCCAAACCTGATCCTTCTTGATTAATGATGTCAATTTCCACCTAACCATTCAAGATAAAAACCTTATCATCCATTTCTCCTCTCCTCCTTTATTCTCCCTATTTAATTGGCCAATGTGTTCTATAATTCTAAATCAGAAATGTCTTTCTGATTGACTCCTCTTTATTCCTGTTGCTAATACTTCAAATTAGGCCAGCATCTTCTCCAACTTAGACAATTACAAAAGCTTCCATAAATGTTCTTCTCCCTTTTCTCTCATCCTCCACACAGCCCCCAGCGATCCAATCTACTTTATTGCTCCCCTGACTTCAAATTTCCATTGGCTTTCCACTTCATCCCTAGGAAAATGACATCCTCCTTAACATGGTAAATAAGATCCTGAGAACCTGTCCTTCTCTACCTTTCTGGCTTCATCTTGTGTTTGCACTCCCATACTGCTTACTGTTCAGAGACCTGGGCTGCACTCTGGCCTCAGATACCTTGATGCCTTTGCGATGCTGTTTCCTTATGACAGAATATCCTTCCTTTGCTTCTCCAGCTGACCAATTCCTTCTTGTCATTTATAACCCAAGCCAATGACACTTTTCCAGGGAGGCTTCCATAACTTCTTTGTAGGGGTTGTGGATCCCTTTTTCATGTCATGTAGCACTTTTCATTTATCTGAGTGTAACACCGGTATATCTAATTATTTGTTTCCAGATCTTCCTTCCTTATTAAGCTGCATGATGTCTTCTTATTCTTTTAGGGAGGCGCTTACCCCTGTGCCTTTATGTAGGTCTTAAATACAAGTCCTTATGTTGCTACTGTGAGGGATGAAGCGATTGTCTTGATTTGATCTTATTGGTGAGAAGAAAGGAAGATGCCTACTCTATGGATTTCTCTTTAAGTCTTCCTAGTCACTGGGAAGATTTCATGGCCATGGACAAAGGGAATAAGTACTTGAATGCTTTTCTCTGCTCTCAGCAGCAGAATCAGACCTTGTGTCCTTCACCAACAAGCATGAGACCAAGAAAGTCTTGGCCAGAGTGTTCCAGCTAGGAACACCCCCAGAATTACAGAGGTTCCCAGATCGAAGTTTCAGGGGGGAGTCAGAAATCCTCGGTGTGTACTTTCCTTCCACTTGTTGAAGCCTTCTTTGGTACAAGAAGTGAGGTGTTCACAAGGAGAAAATAGTGGGTTCTAGGCTCCTCCCCTTGCTTTTTAGTTTCCTCTTTTTTTTTTTTTTTTAAAAATAGAAGTATAGTTGACGTACAGTGTTGTGTTAGTTTTAGGTGTACAGCAAAACGATTTGGATATATATATATGTTTTCAGATATTTTTCTTCTTAGTTTCCTCTTAAATGAAGGTATCCTGCAGTCAGCTGATCATCCACCCCTTAGTAAAAAGGCCCATTTTACATATATATAGCGTATCTTGAATGTTTGCTGTGTGTTGACTATGCATGGCTTGGATAATTTAGACATGGAACAATATCTCAATTGAAAAATAAACACACACACACACACAGGCCAAAGGATCATTTCACCTGGATATGCCTAGAATTTCCTGGGTAGTCAGGTGAGCAAAGTTCATCGTCTAGACTAATGGCTAAACTTCAGTGTTGGTTCATTATCATTTTCCTTTCAAATTAGTTTATACATGAATATAATATAGAAGATCCAACTTGAATTTGTATCCAAATTCTACTGCCCAAATCAGCAGTGTAAACATGGCCCAAGGTTCCAGCCTCCCTCCCCCGTTGGGAATTCTTGGGAAATGTTGCCTTTGCTTCTCTAGGCATCACCATCTCTTGCTTCTCTGATTAAATTGATTTTCCTCAGGATGAACCTCTCCCCTGTACTTACTCAGAGTCTTGTGGATGGAAAAACACATTATACATTCCATGTGGAAAATAGCTCCCTGGGTATGATTATTTTTAACCATGTGGAGTTTCATGAAATATACAACCGTTTTGAACAGAATTTTGAGATAGAGCAGGTGTTGTACTTTGTGACTGAGCCTCCAAAAGCGTTCAGTCTGGTGGTTATCTGTCCTAAAGGCAACCAAGTTCTCTTTCCTCATTCCTCTTCTGCCACCTTCTCCTCCTCTCCCCAGATTTTCAAGGGTTTGGTCCCAGCTCAGATGTGGAAGCTAGGGGAATCAAGTGGAAGAAATAAACTGAGGGGCCATTGCTGCAAGTAAGTTCAGCAAAATGTCAGAAAGATATACAGCATCAATAGCTTTTAAAAATATACCAGTAATAAGCTATGTAAATAAATATTTTTTATAGCTGTCTATAATAGGAAAACAGTCTTATTTAGTAAGAAGATATTTATATTAGTTTGACTCCACCTAATATATATATTTAAAAAACAGCAGTGTATCTGAGAAAAATGTAATAATTTGGCATTAATGACTAGTCACTGGGTATTTTAAATAACTCCACAGAGAAGTGTAGACCCTTTCTTCATGAACTTTTGTCACATGACATTATGATGTTACTGCAGAATAGATTAAAAACAGCACCTAATTTCTGTTCCGCCACAATTAGAGGTGAGGTTACAGCCCGGTTCATTAATCTTTCAGATAAGAAATAAACTTGTTTTCCCTAAACTGTTACAAGATTGATACCCTTACTCCTGTTGCGTTTTGTTTATTTGGCAGGTAAACTGTCTGGGCTTGTGGGCAATGTACTTGATTTGTCACCTCAGGATAAGATAATTTGGGATCTTTCACATTTCCAAATCATGTCACGCTGAAGCAGTTGAACCAGCTGACAAATGAGATGTGCCTGCAATGCAGCTCCAGAGGGGGAACGCTGCGAGAGGGTGGCCGTGTGAGTGGTGTGTTGGTTTATTAACAGACATGTTTGATTCTGGAGGTTAATGCTTTTGCCCATGAGAATATTACGCACCACACAATCTGCATCCCGGAAGCAGACGCAGAGCTGCTGGGAGGTGGGTCGGGCCGCCAGCAGCTTGGTCTCTCAACTTCTGCTGTGGTGAGGTGGCTTCATGGGAAGTGGCATAGTCATGTTTCCCGCAAGTTCATGCTCCTGGCTTTCTAGAACTGGACTCTTTCTAGCCGTTGTGGTTTGTCTGTTTTCATTTCCCTGTTGCCTACGGAAGACTTTTTTTTTTTAATTTGGGAACCCTGCCAGCCTATGCAAACTGTTGCACGGTCCCTAGTCCAGCACTGAATCATGTCGTTGTTTCAATTATGCACAATTATATATCAGATAATAGTAGTAAAAATAACTAGCGTTCATTGAAGTGATTGCCTTACACCAGGCACTGCTCCAAAGGTTTTCATGGATAAACTGATTTCATCCTCACATCAAGATGACGTGAATACTATTACTTTCATCATATTGTAGACAAGGAAACAAGCACAGAGTAATTTGTCCAAGATCATTACTTAAGGGGAGAATCTCAACAAATGCCCTTTCAACCCAAATAAAAGCAGCTGCAGAGCAGCATGCGGCGTGGCTGTCACTCTGAGTTATGGTGACATGTGGCTCACTTAGGTAGGGATGACCTCATTCGGGGGCCATTCAGATTTCTTCATTTGTCCCACTGGGCCCTAGAGTCTGGCATTTAATATGAACACCTGTTGAGATAGCCTCCTTTGACAACGCACAAAAATGGTTCCTTGACCCCTAGCAGAAAGGTGTCTACCCTGAATCAAGGCTTTTATACCAGAGGCTGAGAATTCTTGGTCTTTTTCTCTGCAATTGCTCCATGAATCCTTGCTCACTGGATTTCTGTAGGGCTGGGTTCCCCTGATAGCTACTACACAGGTTTGTGTAACAAGACCGTAATGGCATCCTTTCCTTTCCTCCTTCTCTTCCTCCCCCCCTCCTCTGCCTTCTTTTCCTCCTCCTTCTCCATTATGCTTTCTGTTAAAGGGCCATTGAACTTGGAACACTGTCTCATGGATTCTGCTGTTCACTTGGTCTGCTTTTTCCTGTAAAGGTGGGAGCTCAGCAATGCTCTTCCGGAAAAAAGATGGCAGCCAACTTGACTACAGTCTGAGAAAGATTCCTGCATGCCCCGAAGTCATTGAAAAAAAAAAACAAACCCTGTTTTTTACAAATCAGCTTTATTGAGGTATAATTTTTATACAGTGAAATTCACTAATTTTGAGTACAATTTGATTTCTTTTGAAAAATGTATATAACTGCATGCATTCTTCTGTTTGCTCATCACTATAGTTTTGTCTTTTCTAGAATGTGACTTAAATAGAATCAAACAGTATATATAAAAAAGAAACATCTCCCTGATTCTATTTATCTCCCTCCCTCCCACATTTGGCCATTATCCGTTTCCTGTCTGTGCTGGGTGGGTGACACCATAGTAGAGCACAACTGCTGCCATCTCTCAATTCTAAGATGCACGTTTCTCCCGCACATTTCAGCAGCTCTGAAGTTGGGGTGTGTCTTACAATCAATGGCGCACAAGGTTTAAATGGCAACATCTTTTCTTTCTTAGAGATACATAAAATAATAGTGAATCATAATAATTTATGATAACTTCAGTTCAATGAAATGTATTACGTATTTGAGGACTAGGGGAAAAGTTTCTTTTCACACTTATATTTGGCGAAATCCTGCTGGAAGCCAGACGTTTGCCAAATGTTGGGGAGACAAACATGAACAAGGCATGATCCCTACTCTGAAGGAGTCCAGAGCCGCTAATTTGACAGGAACAATAACAGGTTTAAGAAGTCAGGACTGGGATGCAGTAGTGCATGCAAAAGGGTTTTATAAAGTTCAAAACAATCGATCAGTATTAAGGTATTATTATTATTTCCTGAGTTTTATAATATTAAAAATGCCTGCAGAATTACAGTCAGGACTGTCACCCTTCAAGGCTGTCAGTGTGCTTCCTCGATGGAACATTTTTCTGACAGAAATCTGACAGGAGTTGACGTGTCCTCGGAGCTTTTACTCTTGGAGTTTCTCTCAGCCTACAGAGGAATCCTTTATCTTAATTAGGTTTAAAGATATCTTCTTTTGACCCTAATCAACCTCTAGTGTAGAGCTGTGAATTTCTTGGACTTTTTCTTTTTTTTTTTTGTCATCTTTTGGTTGGCTTTTCTTAGTAAATTCTTTCAGTAAACTGCCGCCTTTAGAAAATGAACAAGTGGTGAGGCACAGGAGAGAGAAACAAAATTCTATGGAATGTGCTCTGGGTTAGCCATTCTCCTCAGTGCCTTGAGTCCTTGCTACTCTGAGAGAGGTCCACAGACCAGAAACACCAGCAGCATCTGCAAACTTTTCAGAAATGCTGCATCCCAGGCCCCACCCCTGACCTGCTGAACTAGAATCTGCATTTTAACAAGAATTTCAAGGGATTTTCTAGCACCTGTGCTATTATTTACCGATAGTTGTTCTTTAAGAGTAGCCCCCTCTAAGTACCAATATTTGTGAAATTATGGCTTAGATGTGTTTGTTATATCTGAAAATTTGTCTGCTTGAGTAAATCATCATTTATATCTGGACCAGAAGCACACTTTAGAAATCTTGCCTTGATGCCATATTGTCCATTTAAAAACAAACTTTATATCTGGAAATAGATTTAAACTGATAGAAAATTTGCAAGAATAGTACATGAACTTCTATACACCCTCCACTACATATTATAACATTTATCAGTCTCATGAAATCAGAAAATTTAGTAATAGTACAGTATTACTGTTTAATCTACAGTCATTCAGATTCTACCCCAATTCAAATTGTCCTCCAAATATTCTTCAGATAGCATTTTGAAGATTCTGATCAAGATCTAAACCAATCAATATCAAAAAATAATGAGAAAAAGGAACAAAATTAACAAAAATGTAATACCTGTATTCATTTTACATCTACATATGTCATAAACAATTATCTTGTTTTTCCTGCCAATAGAGTGTTTCTCTGTTTATACTGTTTTATTTTGTTTTTGCTGAATATCATTTTGGCTAAGTGGCATTTAATGGAAAATTTTGTTTTACTATTATATTGATTTAGCATGTTGATATTTTGTCCAGCTAAATTGCTGAATTATTTCCTTTTAAGTTAATTTCTCTCTTTTTCTGTAGAGAAAATCATATCATGTGCAAATAATGACAATCTCATCTTTCTTAAAAAAAAAAAAAAAAAAAAAAAAAAAAAAAAAAGATCTAAACCAATTATCACATATTATATTTGCTTTTCGTGTCCCTTTAGTCTCCTTTCCTCTGCCTTTCTGAGCATTGACATTTTTGAAGAGGGCAGGTTTAGTCTCCTTTCCTCTGCCTTTCTGAGCATTGACATTTTTGAAGAGGGCAGGCCTCTTGTTTCATGGAAGACCCTCAATTTTAGTTTGTCCGATGTTTCCTCACAATTAGATTTACCATATGCGTGCTTGGTTGGAATACCACAAAAATGATGCTGGGTCCTTCTCAGTTTTCAAATACTGTCCCATACCCACTAAGAGGAATGAAGGCTCCTCAGAGAAATGTCTGATTCCAGGGCTGGGCAGGGAAGTACAGAGAAGCCTGGAATATTTTGTTGCCCATAAAGTAAAGACATGCTTAAAAGTCTCCAGGAGCCAGTTTGAAGGGGCTACCTCTGCTCAAATACGGGACAAGATGAGCATTAAAATTAAATCATAGTAATGGATCAGTCACCCACTGAATAAAGTAAGTATCCATACTCAATCAATGGGAGAGTTCTTCCCTATAGTAAAATCCCAACAAATAAATGTAGAAAAGAATGAGGAAGAAATAATATATCCTAACTGATATAGAGAAAAAAATAGTAAATGCCAACTAGTAAATATAGGAGTTAGAAAAATCACCGTTTTGCAACCATGATAGTAATAATTGGTTCAGGTAAGGCTCATCCATGGATGCTAAAACTAGGCAGTAAAACTTGAAGGAGACGCAGGATATTTACATAACTTCATAGTAGCTCACCACATTGTCTATTGTAACCAAATATATTTTTATTAGAAATAATTTAACACTGAAATGGCCTGGCTGAAAATGAAGATTTTGGGTCTGCCATGCCAGGCTCATCGAATCAGAATGTCTGGAATGGATCCCAAGAATCAACCTTTTTCTTTTTTTTTAGAGGTCTATTTTTTTTTTTTAACATCTTTGTTGGAGTATAATTGCTTTCCAATGGTGTGTTAGTTTCTGCTTTATAACAAACCTTTTAATAAGCATATTACAATGTCATAAACACTGACTTAGCGCTTCCAATCTTTGGGTTGACGAGAACTCCACCCTTGTTCTCATACTCTGTCCTGGGTGGGCTGGGAGGGTGCTGATGGTATCAGAATCACCAGTTTCATTTCCTTTTGATTCTGATTTTGATTGGATTATTGCAGACCGGGATGCAATGCTCTATTAATTGGGGCCCTTGTGCTTGCTGCAAAGCATCTTCCTTTTTTTTTTGCCAATCCAGCAACAAAAAATTCAGGTTACTAAACATACAGTGTTCTACTTGTTATCCATGTGGTTTTAATTAAGTTTTAACTAATTCCCTTTATCTTGTCATAGTTATTATGACCCTCCAAGTCATGTCACATTAATATATGAAAACAGCTCCCTGGCATGTCGGCCAAGGAACAAAGCCATTTTGACCTGTCTTGCTAAATTAAAGTGGGGAGATTGATCAACTTGCGTTTTGTTATCTTCTTTGATAATTGACACTAAAGGTGAGCAAAGGAATAAAGGAAACAATACATTTCAGCCTATCATCTCTGCTGCAAATCCAATGTATAAAACTATTGTAGACTTTTACCATTTACATACATCACCAGAGAGATGAAAAATGAGGTGGCACATTTCAGGGAAGCTATTGAATTGATCTATTCCAACTCAAACTTTTAGGAGGATTTACGTCTCTGTCACGACCCTGTTTTCCCTAATAGAAAGTTGGCACATCTGACAATGGATTTTCCCCCCCAGTTCATGAATTTGTTTAAAAGAAAGGTTTTGTAAACAAAGGGAAACATATTTATCCAATTGTTATTTATTGAAAAGAATGAAATGGAAATTCACGTGGGAAAATCCGGGAATAGAATCACTGTAGGTGGGAACTACATTTTGGGTAAAGCAAGACAAGGTAGCTTGGAAAAGACAGTGCATGGTCCTGCTGTTGCAAACAATTGCTGACAGCTCTGGGTGTGTTTAATGCAAGCACTTTCCAAGCCTCTTGCTGTGCAAACTCTCAAGTTACCTTACAGGACAGGACAACTAAGCCTAATTAAATCCTTCTGCTGATAGAGATTTTGGCGCTTACTCACCAAGTGGCTTGTGTGTGCAGTTTAAGAGATCCTGAATTTAAAAAACACTCATTGATTAATCTCTATATCTAGCTATCATTAACTGAGCACCTGTGATAGGCCATGCACCATGCTGAGTCCTATACTAGACACTAACTTAATCCAAATAGTAAGCCTGGAAGGTAAGTATCACTGTCCCTCTGTGTGACGAAGGTACCAAGCTCATAGCGGTTAAATAACTTACTCAACTTATCGGAGGTAGAGTAAGGATTTGAACCCAGGTCTCTGATTTCCAAACCCATGGTGTCTGGTCCATTCTAGTGCTCTTACAATACCCTTGCAGAGTGATTGATGAATCTTGGTCACGCTGTCAACCCATCTGTTCTGGCTTTCCAGCCATTTGTCCTCTCATTCTGTGAGCAGGACTTTATTCTCTGAACCCTGCACCAGGTCAGTCACAATTCCTCCCTGTTTTGTTCCCATGGCTCATTTATTTTCTTTATCATAACAAACATCACACCTAATTAGTGCTATATATTAAATGTTTCTATTCACACTAGATTGTAAGCTCCATGAGGACAGGCGCTGTGCCTCTATTGGTCACAACTATATTTAGTTTATCTCATAGCACATAGTAGGTGCCCAGCAAACACTGAATAAGCAAGTGAATGAGTGTTGTACTAAAATCATCACTGAGTTCCTGTCCTAGAGAAGAGTCTTTTCTTCTGACTTGAGATGGCTCCCTTGTACCCATTATACCTTTTCTTTCTCTCCTACCTTTTTGTCCTATCAGAACATGTAGCAAGTGGAAGAGCCAAGGCTCAGATGCGAGCCTTCCTTATTTTGGTGTTCCCATCCTTTCCTTCACCCTACACTGTGTTTAAAAGTGTAAAGGAAGCGTCTGGCTGTGGCTCCTATCAAACCATCAGATGGTTTTCCTTTTGTTTCTTATTTTCTACCCCTAACACTAATATTTAACTGGCTGCAGCACCATAGCTGGAAAGCACCACCCTTGAATGTCCTGCTTACTCATCTGAAAGCAGCAGCTGTTCCAATAAGCAATTTGATGTTCAGCACCTGAGATTGGCTCCCTCCTTCCAGCAAGACTGCAAGCTCGACAGAATGTAGGAAAGCATGAAAAAGTTTCCTAGCCCGTTTCTCTTAATGCCCGTTTCTCTTAATGCAGCAAGGAGAGCAGCACAGGTTCAAGAAGGATATTTGCCTCTGGGCAAGAAGACCTGGCTCCCATATGTACAGTTCTTTTGATGGGGTCCTGGGAATTAAGAATGATTTGTTTATCAAAGGCTATGAAAAAAAGACTGTCTAAGAGATGGTTTTGTTTATGATTCCTATTGTCTGTCCCAAGTGGTGTTCTGGTAAATGTGGTTTTCCCTCCAACAAAGCCCTGGTCTGTTGTGTTTTCCAATTTCTGTGGTGTAAATACTCCCATGGTGGCTAATTTCAAGCTAACAACATGATGTCATTGAATGTATAACAGAGAGGTGACGCACATGACTGGCCCTGCTAAACCATGACAAGCTGACCTAGCACACCACAGGCTCTCTTGATCCCATTAGCCCCTACATGGACACAGAGTGGTGGTTTAGGTCCTGAGCCAGTCCTGAAGTTTCCCAAGGGCCAGGCTAGTGCCTGTGGCAGACGAACAAGGCCCATGAGCTAGAGAGGATGTAGGCAAACATCCCATCTGGTGGATCAGGGTGGGCAGTGCATTGGGAGTCAAGGTAGGGGTCTCAAACCCAAAAGTTTAGCACCAGAGGCAGATGGATTTAGAGTGGAAACACTGGTGACACCATTGACCATCTAGTTGACTTGAACATGTTATTGAAAATCTCCATGCTTCAGTTTCTTTAGCTCTAAAGTAGGGATATATAATAATAGTTCTTACCTTAAAGAGTTTTAGTGATGATGGATTATTATGATATATGTAAAGTACTTAGCATGGTACCCGGCACAGAACAAGTGCTCAATGTATAGAAGCCATTAAAATTAGGCTGGAGGGCGTAAGAATGGGAGGGGCTTTCTGAGAAATGATCTCAAACACCAGGAGGTGTTTGCAGCTCATCTTCAAGGACTGGTGGTAGGTCTGTGTGGGTCAGCTGTCCAAAAAATGTCAAGCCAGAGGTGGATTGTTCAGTGTAACTGTTGGTGAGAAAAAGCATCAAAATATTTTTTTTTTGATAATTGGCAACATTTTTTTGTTCAAAAAAAAATCTCATTCTTCCTTTTGTGGCAGATTGTGCAAAAAATCTTTAAAATGGATTTGAAGTGGTTCATGAAAAACAAAAGAGTACATTCTCATGTTGAAATCATGTTTAAAGAGAGGTTAGAAACTGTGTATATAGAGAAGGAGATGAGGTGAGAAAATTACTGCACTAGAACCTAAAATCTAGTTTGGAGCTTCCTGGTGGTTGAGAGAGACAGTATCTATGTACAGGCATGTAATGCATTACCTGGCCCTCATTACACACAGCAGTGTTTCATGCAAGAGAGTCTTTTCTTTTTCTTTGTTTGTTTGCTTTTTGTTTTTGTTGTCTTTAAATTTCAGTAGATTGCTTTAGTCATTGGGAGCCTGAAGGACCAGGGCCACCAGTCTTTCTGATTTTCAGAGTCTGTAAGCTTGAGAAAAGCAACCACTGAGAATTTATTGTGCCTTTTCTACAAAGTACAATGTGTCCTTCTAATAGGCCTCAGCTGTTACTCCTGCCCCCAGTCTATTCTTCAAACAATGTAAAGAGTGATCTTAAATATATAAGTTGGACTATGTCATTTGCAGCTTAAACCCTGAATGCCCTGGGAATTGAACCAAACTCTTTACTGTAGACCATGTCACCTCGTACAATCTGACTCCAACATCATGCCTGTGCTCCGTCCTGCTCCTGACCTCATAGTTCCACAGCTTCCTCTTTTCTGCCTCAGGGCCTTTGCACATAACCTTCCGTCAGCATGGAAGGAAGGGAAATGATCTTTCCTCTCTTTACAGAGATGGCTCCTTCTCCCCATCTCTGTTGCCTCTTCAGCCTTCCCTGGTGGCAGTTTCTAAAGCAGATTTCATCCCTGTTTGTCTCCCTCTCAGCTTCTTTTTTGCTTCTCTAGCTGGCTTTGGAACAAGCTATATTTGGTAAGATAAGATCAGAAAATAACTTTATTTTTCACCTACCACAGCTTCAAACCTGCTTGGCAAGGTTTTGCCAAGGATGATATTGCAAGCAGATTCTGTGGCTTTTATGATAATTTTTGAGTCTTAAAATCATCTTGTTTTTAGATATGAAATAGTCCAGTCTAATTTAATGTCAAAACCTTAGTTCCTCGTCCAATTTAAGGAGTTTTCTGTTCTTCTGGGCTCAAAGTTAACTTAAGGTCCTATTGACCAGAAGCAGGAAGAAGCACTGTGGTCTGATCTTCCACTTTTCACCTTCTTCCTCTCCTCCCCACTGGACCTCTATGGCATGTTCAGAGTCAGGCTGAAGAGGAGGGATGAGAAAGGAATGAGAGGCATAAGAAGACCTTTTTGGGCAGCTGGTGCTGTTAGCAGTTCTCTCTTGACTGCCCAACGTCCTCTGTCAGCGTAGATAAACAATTGCTCATTCTTCCTCCAGACCAGACCTCCCGCTGAAGGCTTCCCTCCTGCCATCCTCTGCCCCAGGTGCGCTTCTGAGAAGCCTGGTCCCACAGTTCCTTCTCTGATGCTTTACCACACGTCACCTCTGACTGCTAGCGTGGTCTCACTCCACTGGGCAGTCCTTTCAAGATGACAAAGGCCAGGCGGCTCTGTGCAGTGTACACTCTGCCCGCTGGGAGCATCAGGCATCTTGCCCTGTGACACTCCAGAAGGAGAGGCCCCTCCCTGTGCTCCGACATCAACAGCAGCTCCAGCCAGCCTCTCACCTTTGGACTCTTTCTCTGGTCTCTGCACCAGGGTACTGGAAATCTCCACCAGGAAGTCTGTTGTCACGCTCTGCTCTGGTGCTATGGCAGCGCTGGGGACAAGAGGGCCCTTCGCCACCCACCTGTGACTCCACTCCGACTCTCCAGGCTGGGGACACAGGTGAGCTCTGGGTCACAGGTCCACAGACTGCTTTGCCTGCCTCTTAGGACATGGTGACTTGGTGGTCTACCCCCCGTACCTTTTGTTAGAGTTTGCAAGGGAGTGGAGTGGGTTTTCTGTATCACCTATTGTTCTTAGCTTTGGGCTTTGGCCCAAATTCTAAGACAACACCAGAAATTCCATTTGATATTTTATTTCATTCTGTGTGATTACTTTATTTATTTCAGGGGCTTAGCAGAGCTGGGGAGAGTGCTGAGCTGCCAGGTATAGGAGCTGCCGATGAAAGCCTCAAGGAGCCAACACGAAAGTAATGGGAGCCTGCCATGATGGCATAAGGGAGAGGCTGAACCAGAGAAAGAAATGATCCTCTCCCCCTCCCACCACCATGGAGCGGTGTCCTCATGGAGGGGTGGATAGATCAGCACAGACTTGAGGGTTGTCTGGTAGTTGAGGGAGCTTTGAATGAAAGGCTCCAGCAGTTTTATGGACCTGGGGTGGAGGGAGAGGGGAGAGGAGGATGGCTAAAAGTGGAAAAATAATGGGTACTCAGAGTGTAAAAACCTGCCTTCAGGGTTTCCTTTTTCCTCCATTAAGGGGGCTTTGGCAGAGGTGCCTGAAGATCTCTGCCCAAGGCCTCGGATAAAGAGACTTAGGAATGAAGATGCCGGCTAGGAATGCACACATGGGAAGAGCGTGACCAGTCGGTGGAGGGGTTCAGTCCTTGACCACAACTCCTCCAGAGCCTGCAATGCGCTGGCTGCACCGAGCCTGGGGTGCTGGGACTGGGCAGCTGGACACAGAAAGAAGAACCTCTTGTGGCCTTTGAGGAGCCACATCTGTCAACAATGAAGCCAAGTCCTAGTGTCTACAGGGCAGCCCAGGCTTAACCTCCAAGAGTCATTTATTCTTTTTAGAGGAAAGCAAGATTACCATGATCGAGGGCCCAAGAGAGACTTCAAAGGTGGGCGTGGCTTGAGTTTGTGGGTCTGTTCTGGTTGGCATCTGGAGAGGTGGAACTCAGCAAATGCCATTTGGCTCATAAACTTGACGTCGAACTCACCCACACTTACCAGAGTGTCTGCCTTTCTACCTCCCCCTTTCCCAGTGGGAACACTCAGAGCTGCAAAGATCTGCTGGTGCCTGTTCATGGCTCCCCACCGGCACCAAACTGGGAGGAAAAGGGGAGGGTGGGATTTGGAGACCCAAGTCCTGAACCTCGTTAGTCCCCTTCTTTTTCTGGCGTGGACATTTTACTCCCTTGGACTGTAGATCATTGCTTATATCTTTTTCCTGCAAATCATTTTTTACTCTCTTTCATCCTCTGTCACTACTTCATGCTTCTACTGGATTTGAAGCTTCCGTTCATTGAATAGCGATGAGCGTATATTCAGGTTTGTACAAATGCACAAAGAAAGGAGATTTGCAAATGTACGACAGTCATCACTGTATCCCAGAAACCCTGATCCACACAATCTGTGAACCTTAACCCTCCCGTACATGACTCTGAGGGGTGGTGGTGGGGTTTGTGTTCCTTGTTTCTTAAGCTTTTAGTCATCTGAGCAAAACCGCAGACTCATGGACTCCCAGAGACTGAGAAGACCTTGTATGTATATATGTATGCAAGCACGTATGTATTTATTTTATTGACATATAGTTGATTTACAATGTTGTGCGAGTTTCTGGTGTGTAGCAAAGTGATTCAGTTTCTACACAGTGTTCGTATCTGCCAATCCCGAACTCCTAATATATCCCTCCGCCGCCCCGTTCCCCTCTCCTTTGGTAACCACAAGTTTGTCCTCCATAAGAGAAGGCCTTTTAAATTCCACCATATATTAAAGGAAAAATTTATCTCTTGGGTAGATGAGTCTAGAGTTTAGGGAAATTCCTTGATAGGCCTTTTCATTGAAAAAGGCAAGCCTCTCTTCGTGCTTTCTCACCCCATCTTGTAGGCGTACATTGGATGGGTAAAGATGAGGACAACGGAAACCGGAATATACTTGTGCAGTAAATGAAGGCAGACTTTTGAATATCCAGCTTCAGTCAAGACAAGAATTTATCAGGGGCCCTGGCGTGTGGCGGAGGGCTGGAGGAGGAAGCTGAGTGACTCTGCAGGACGCTGAGGCAAAGGGGGGAGCCATGAAGCCAGAAGTCATTCTTTGTGGCAGGGAATGGAAAATATCTTTCTAGGGGGTTGATATCTGATTTTTAATTTGAAGTTGCTTTCTATTCTATGCTCTAAATCCCCTCTGCTACCTCTACTTCAGTAAAACCTGCCTCACACGATTGTCTTGTTTTAGTGACATTCTGGGGAGTAAACACAGAGTGGAGTTCTGGAAGCCAGAGGGTCCACATGGCACAGGTGAGGATGCAGGCAAGAGGGCAAACTGGCACGAAGGCAGATTTGAAGGAAGAAGGAAACTGCAGTACCATTTCATTTATAAGAGAAAGGTGGCCCTTGAAGGGGAGTTGGAAGAACGTGATTCTGAGTTCACCTTATCTATGAATTCCATCTTTGAAAAACTCATACATCTGTTAAATGCTTTCTCGATTGTCATTCAAATCATCGATGCAGAGCAGTAACAGGTCTGGAAGAGGCTGCTGGTCCACCGGGCTGTAACACCAGAGGCTGCCTTTAGAGATCCACAGCTCTGTGCCAATCAGGATTCTTGTGTCTCAGCAATCAGCTAGTTACAAACTGTCCAAGCTGTACATTCATCAGGCCCTTGCCTCTCCAATTTCCCCAGAAGGACACTTTGATGTGTTTTGTCAGATGGAGCTGGAAACCAGATATCCCACGTCTGATGGCTTTCCTTTACTTTCTCAACTAGGAACATCATTGTGAAATGGGAATAGATCAATCAGATGTGACTGATTTTTCATAAACATGCTGCTTCCCTTTGGCTGTATTTGGTGTGCTAAATTTTCACCAACCTGTTTTCTAATAGACTTCTCCTCGTCTGTCAGGGCTGGAAACGACTTTGGTGATGGATCATCTAATCCCACAGCCTCATTTCTCAGAAGACCCTGAGCCTCAGCTTGGCCAAGGTCACTGGCTGGTAAAAAGCAGGGGATTGAATTTAGCTTGTAATAAACATCTCCTTCCCCGGTTTTCTACTACATGCTTGTTGGTGGGGGTTGGAGGGAATGTGTATGTACTTTGTAGCTCAAATGAAGTCTTTTTTATTTTAGCTTTTAAAATGTGCTTATACTCATACCAACTAGAGGGTAGACTTCTCTAAGAACTGGTACACTTTAATTATCTGGACCAGAGGCCAGGGAAGCTGCTAAACATCCTACAGTGCACACGACTCTGCCCCACCGCAAAGGATCATTCGATCCCAAAATCCTCTAAGAACAGGTCTATTATCATTTGTAACGTAGTTCCTCTTTGTACCCTGCACCAAAGGCCTCTGCGGAAAACATTCAGTCTTGTGCATCTACAGTGAACTAAAACTATTGAAGATTTTACTCCCAGGTGACTATAACTCTTGAGTTCTGCAATGCTGAACTAGGTCATTTCAAGATCAATGTTTTTGCTGAGAACTAGAAAAGTGAACAAATAACTATAAGAAGGTACTGTAGGGGCTCCCAAGGCAGGGAGAATCTGTGGGTCCCAATCCTTTGAGAGGAGAGGCCCAGGAGAGGTGAGCTCTCTATCAGGAGAGGCTTTCTCCTCAACCCAGTGTGGCAACAAAGAGGCTGAGAAGTGAGTGGGGCTTTGACAGTCTCAGGGGCTGGAGACTTTTGGGGATCCTGTAGGGCTACAACCTAGGACAGAAGTTCTCAGTGTGGGTGCTTTTGCCCCTTCAGGGGGCCTTGGACAATGTCTGGAGACATTTTTGGTTGTCACAACTGGGTAGGCAACTAGTAGACTGGTACCCTCTAGTGGGTAGGGGCCAGGAATACTACTACTACTACTAATACTACTACTGCTTAACATCCTACAACGCACAGATAGCTCCCCCATGACAAAGAATAATCTGGTCTAAAATGTCAGTGTTGAGGTTGAGACACCCCAGTAAGAAATTTTTACCAGGAGTGAAGGAGAACCAGAAATAAACCAGCTCTCACAAAGACTGAAGCCCAGCTTCAAATCACCCAAATCTCTGAAAATCTCTGGTTGGATTTTCAGCCTACGTTCCTGACAGAAGCAAATCTGAACCCTTCCTGGAGCAGGATAACATAACCCAGAACCTCAAATATATACCAAACACCACACATAATGTGGGAGGGGGGAAATGTATTGAAGTCAAGGATTCTAAATTTCTTGCATTGTCCACTGGTAAAATGCTCATTTATGTTAGACTTTAATCAAATAAGGATGCATGTGGTAATCTTTAGAGTAACCACTGAAAGAATGATGCTACATATAAAATATATATAATAAATTACATATGTAAATTACATGTGTTTAGAATATATATTATATACTGTACATATATAAATATATATATTTAACAGAGGAGGAAATTAAACACTAAATATATCCAAAAGGAAGCAGGAATTCAAAAGAAATAGAAAAAATAACAGTATGGTACAATTAATCCCAACTATATATAGGTAATACATTAAATGAAATTTACTATTCCCGTTAGAAGGCAAAGATGATCAAACTGAGTAAAAGAAACAAAAGACTGATTCTTTTCAGACTTCCTGATCCTGAATAGGAAACTGTCACAGAAGAATACTATTTATAATGGCTAACATTACAATGAGTAATTTCTCTTTAAGCCCTTTATATCTGTTTTGTCATTTAACCCTTGAGGTTGATCCTATTATTTTCATCTTCTTGTAGATGAGGAAACTGTGGCACACTTGCTTAAGGTCACATGGCTAGTACATGACAGGGTGAGACCCTCTGACCCCAGGACTCATGTTCTTATCAAACTGCAAAAGCAACTGAGATATTAGGACCGTTCTGTGTTTTGTAGCATTTCTAGGAGAGTCTCAACTGATGGTATTTTTTCCTCCAAAGAATTAAACGATATTTTTCAGAACATGTTCCCTTATTATTTTGTTCAGATAATATATAATACCTTTCACTGTCCCTATACTTTAAAAAAACAAACAACAACAATAGGATTTATTTCACTCAGAAGTCTACAGACCACCTGTGTAGTCCTGCTTCTCTGGGATGAGCTTAGCTGATCTTGGTTGGACTCACGGGTGGATACTCAGTCATCAGGAAGGTCAGCCGGCAGCTCCAGTCTAGTGTGGCCTCAGGTAGTATATCTCTTGTCTGATTCTTCGATTAAGCAGACTAGCCCGGCCTCATTCTCCTGGAGCAGGCTGGGATCCAAGAAAGCAAGTGGACGCACCCAAGGCCTCTTGGGGTCCACGTTCAGAATGGGCACATCCTCACTTCTGCTCCATTTTGTTGGCCAAAGCAAGTCACAAGGCCAGCCCAGTTTCAAGGGTGGGGAAATAGACTCTACCTTTTTATAAGAGATGCTGAAATTTCACATTGTCAGGAGACTGTTGATGAAGGGGTCAAAAATCCATGTCTTTAGAGCAATCAACCTATCACACCAAAATCTTGGCAAAAGAGAATTGATTCTATAAGTCAGAAGAACTTGATTAAAGGCAATGTGCTATCCTGGGAGGAAGACAGTGCTTGGTAAGTGGTAGCAAAGCAGCTGGCAGATTTTTCCTTTTTAGCTACATTTTCACTCAGGATTCTTTGGTTGCAGGCAGCAGAAATGAACTCTTCTTACCTTAAGCAAAAAGGAAATTTGCTGAAAGGGCATGGAAGAGTTCAAGTAGGCTCAGGAGTCAAGGCATTTATGGAGGAGGTTGGGTGTATAGAGGTGGCAAGAACAATGTAACAGTCTTATTTGGAAATTGCACTGGAATGTATGAGCTCCCTTCCTTCCTTCCTTCCTTCCTTCCCCTCTCTTTTCTGTCACTTTATTCCAGCCTCAAATTTCAGCAAAGGTGCATCCAAGTGGCCTAACTTGCTCAGATTCCCTCCCCAGTGGCTGGGGGAGCATAGCACATTCTAAGTGGAATTTTCACCAGATATATTCAATGAAAAGTAATACCTCAAATATAATATAGGCACAATTATCAAAGGAAGGTAAAACAGATGCTGGGCAGCCAAGAATAACATATATATATATGTTCCAATATGTTCTTTGAAAAAAATTCCAAGTAGCTCTACTATGATTACTGATTTTTTAGGAAAGAAATTTAACAATGGAAGAGTGTATATATAGGGATGAAAAGACTGGGAAGATTTATAAGATATAAATAATTTTCTTTGAGTTGTGGGACAATGGTTGGTTCCATTTTTCTTCTGTTGTTTTTTCCTATAGTGTGCATTTATGATTTTTTTAACTAAAAAATAAGCTTTATATTTTAAGATGAATGAAATGAGGGAGAAGTGTCCCTTTTGATGGTCTGAGGACATATTCACTAGTTACTCTATATTAATATCAGACCCATATGTTCCTCTTGAAATGCAACAAGGGTCTTATATATTAAACTCTAAACAGAAACAAAAAGGACAACAAAAAGAATCCCACCCAATTTGGAAAGGACTTGTGCTTGTGGGTTGGGTGCAGAAGGAAGTAATTTCCCTCCATTTTCTGCCTGAGCCATGCTTTTGCACTTTGATATTTCTTTCACTAATAAGGTGTTTCATTATTTCTCCCACATAAAGAGCCCATGCTGTTATGAGATGCTGTTGAAGACTCTGGTTTGCCCAGATGCATGTCAGTGAAAACAGCCTTTCTGTGAAGAGAATGAGACTTCTGAGGATGAATGGACCTGTGGGAAAAGGAGATCCTTTTGCAGAGTTTGGAAAAAGAAAAAATAAAGCCATTTGCCCTGCAGGGATGACAGAACACATTCTTTCCTAATCAGTGGGTCACCACCTCTGTGCTATGTTGGGGGAGACATCATCTAATTCCAAGCCTAAGGCTGGGTCATCAGATACACTGTCTTCTCTGGACCCTTCTCTGAGCTTCATCAACAGATTTCTCTGCTCCCTTGGACCAGCTGAAAAGAAGTTATGAGCTCTCTCCATCATTTGCCAAACTCCTAGGCCCTTCCTCCTTTGAAATTTTCTTATTTGGGGTCTTTTTTCCTTTCCATGTGTCTTCTCCTCTCTCCACAACCTTTTTATCTCTGGAGAGTTCTGTCTGTGCCTCTGGGCCTCTCTCTTTCTATTTAGTTTTCAGAACCCATTCTGGGATTCTATTTTAGTCCATCCGTCTCTCCAACTGACCATGGTTGAAACCAGGGAGCGTAATCAGTCCCAGCTGCTGGAGGCGTCGGCTTTGGTTCTGCCCCACATCGTCGCCTCATTTGTGGGCTGATATTTTCTGTTTCCCATAATGCTCCAGGAGAACTGCCTGTTCAGAGCTCAGATTGTGCTTTTCCTCCTCCTGCCAAGGAGCCATGCTTTCAAAACCCAGATTAAAAAAGATGGGACATTAAAAAAAAATGAATTTGTACTATCTCAGCATTTCCATTTCCAATAGCAGAGTTCTCATGCTTTGATAATTCCAGAGTGAGAACACAAATTGTTAAGTGGATTGTGAGGGAGGGTTCTAGTTGGGGATAAGGCTTCTCTCCTTTGAGGTCTCTTGCTGCTCCCTGCACCCCCCTCCTAGATTTTCTCACTCTGTACTGATATGGTCTATTTACATGACCCTGTTTCACCCTCCAGTCAGAGGGCTTGGAGGACAGGGACTCTTGTCTCCCAGGCTGCCAGCCCCATAGGTGATCAACATGTATATGGAGTAAAGATCTTTTTCTCCTCCTGAAGATTTGTCTTCAAGCTGAGCCACCCACTGAATATGTCTTGAGATCCTGGGTGGTTTCAATGGGTTCCAGCTGAGAAGAGCCTTGCTGAGGGGGAGGCAAGCAGAGAAGGAAGATGTAGGATAGAAGGAGGAGGGCAGCAGAGTGTGGCCCCAGAAGTCAGGACTGGAGTGAATGCTGCTGAAATGGAACCAGAGGGAAGGATCCCTTTAGTCCTCCCATCTCAGAGGACCTGACTGTTTCCTTCAAATCTCCCCATTTTCAGGGATAATAAAATTGATAACGAAGATGATAATAGTGGTGAATAATTGATACTGATACCACCTTGCAGGAACTGTTCTAAATGCTTTACCTTTACTAACTCATTTTTTAAAAAATTTCTTATGTGTTTCTTACACAGGCATTTTTTAAAAAATTTTATTTATTTGTTTATTTATTTATGGCTGTGTTGGGTCTTCGTTTCTGTGCGAGGGCTTTCTCTAGTTGTGGCAAGCGGGGACCACTCTTCATCGCAGTGCGCGTGCCTCTCACTATCGCGGCCTCTCTTGTTGCGGAGCACAGGCTCCAGACGCGCAGGCTCAGTAACTGTGGCTCACGGGCCCATTTGCTCCACAGCATGTGGGATCTTCCCGGACCAGGGCTCGAACCCGTGTCCCCTGCATTGGCAGGCAGATTCTCAACCACTGCGCCACCAGGGAAGCCCCACTAACTCATTTTGTCCTCACAATAATCCTAAGATGTGTCTTATTCTTGCTGCCCTCGTTTAAGATGAGGAAATGGAGGCTGAGAAACTTTCCCAAGGTCACATTGCTAGTAAGTGGTGGACCAGAAATCGTGAGTCCAGGTAGGTGGCTCCAGGGCTTGGTCTCGAAACCACCACACTCTCTGATGATTGTGGCGATCATCAGAGAAAAGGTTGGTCTCCAGGACGGGCTCGTCTCCTGAGGGTCTACTGACTGCAGCCTCTCTGGGATGACTACACGCTAGGACACTGAGGTCCTATATTTGCGCTCCTCTGAGGTCATCTAGAACTGCTCAGGGATGAAAGAGAATGAGGGCCTGGGAAGATGGGGGAAGGAAGGAAGGAATGGGGAGCCCCTTAGGCAAACCTTCTTCTCCTCCTCCCCTACCTCCAGCCAATGGTACCTCCTTGCAACCAACCTAGGAACCAAGGAGCCTGTGAATTTCTTTGTGCCTCCTCTGCCCTCCCTGTATCACCAGGACTTGCTCCTCTGGCCTCCTAATGCTACTCACACCCTCCCCTGATACCACCACCCACCTTTGGGTCCACCCAGCACTCTCTAGGGCCCCTGCAGCAGCATCCTGATGGATGTCCCTGCCAACTAGACCAGTGTCTAACCCACTGCTTCCCACACTTGTTAAAGCAGAGACTGCTGGGCCCCTGCCCCAATTCTGGTTCACTGGGCCTGCGAATTTGCATTCCCAACAGGTTCTCAGGTGTCTATGGTACTGCTGATTGGAGGCTGACTGCTCTTGGAGAACCACCATGCTAACCTGTTCTCTACACAGCCTCCAGAGAAATCACCTCAAACCAGGGGACGCCCATGCTTTGAACCTGCCATGGTTCCCCATTGCCTCCAGGAGAAGGTCCAAACTGCCTAGTGCAGGCAACAGACTACTTACCTCTGCAGCCTCACCCTGCCTGGTGGGTTATTAGACTGCTTCAGTGAAAAGCTGCTCCTGACACTGCGCCCACACCCCCAAGACTGTGCTGTTCCCCAGTGCCCCCAACCCCATTTCCCACAGCACTGGGAACACAATACATGACAGCTACTGTTCTTGTAGGGTCAGAGCTGATGTCTGCAGAGGTGCTATTGCTGGCAGTGTCTGAATCTTCCTTTAGGGTCCAGCCCTGACTGTCCCCTCGCATGGCCTGGCCGCCGCTACTACTCCCACAGGCAGAGTTTGCTCCTTGGTTTCCCCCTCCCCCTTGCCCAGGCTGGGCTAGCCCCCTCTTTCTCCCTGGCCCTTTGCTCTTTGGATCTGACTTTACAAGTGCACATGGGGCCATCTGAGACAGATGAAATGCCAGCTTTGCGGTGGGCAGCTTCTTTCCTGGGACTCCTGCTAACGATACTATTGATCCAGCAAGCAATCTTGTCTGGATAGGATCTGTGTCTCTGCAGCCTGTGTCCCAGCCCCTTCCAGGGGGAGCTCCCTGCTAATTTCCCAAGAGATTATTATCATCACTCTCTCATGTGCTCTTTTGCTGCCAGACCAGTGGAAGAAGGAAATGCTGAACTGGGAGAAGACTCATGGTGCTTTTGAAGAAACTGCAGTTAACGTGTTGTTTCCTGATTTGCTCTTATCTTAGGATCCAGGTAAATATTCTACACTTTGGGATGGATCTAAAATTCCCAAAGACGCCTGGATGACTTCACTGATTAAATTCTTCCCCCCTCCCTCCAAGCCATTGGGCAAGTCCTAGCATTTCCCCAGAGACTCCTGTTCCCTCTTCCATGGAATAAGAACTTTGGAGTAATGAACACTAAGGACTTGTCCTTAAAAGTCCTGACTCCTGTCACTGTGGGAATTTTGCCTGTTCCTAATTAACTCTGACCTTGTTCTCCCTGTAACCTCAGGCTAAGCCTGTGCCTTGAGCTCAAAAACTCCATGATGCATTAGAGCTGGGTAAGAGGGTGAGGCGTTCTCAGGAAAATCCATTTGGATTCAGCAAATATTTGTTGAGCCCCCTACTATATGCCCACTTCCTGTGCTAGATTCACCTACAGATACACAGGTTCTTCCTCAAATCCTGCCTTGCACCAAGATTGACATGTAAATAAGTAAATTAAAAAAAAAATGAGATAACAAGATTCCATTTGTCTTCATGACCATCCCTAACCTGTTGCTTCCTTTGTTATATTTTAATGGAATTTGCATTTTTGATTTAGTTTTCTTGGGTCTTTGGTTTTCTCTGACCATACAATTTAAGCATTTACTTTTAGACTGAAGACATTTCACTAGATGATCTCTTATTTAAATATCTTAATACAACTCAGGGAAGAGGCCCAAATAACAGAGAATCTAGAATCCACCCACAGAGGCTCAACTCAGTCTGTTGTGAAGCCAGCTGCGTGTATGAATTTCTGCTGCAGGAGTAGAGCTCTCCAGGGATGCGGACGAGACCCCCACACTCTGGTGGCTCATTGTTAGGCAGAGGGACAATGCTCAATAAAGTTCTCTTCAATTTGGGGGTCTTTCTTCTCCACTCAGAGCATCTCCTGGAGAATATAACAGCAAAGCAATCAGCTGCAAATGTAAATGAAACAACAACAAAAAAACCCAAAACAAAATGCCAGACAGAATACTCTCCCTAAACCTTCCATTACCTGCCCTGTTCCCCAGCCACTTCTCAGAATCTAAGGGCCTGATTTCCTTCCTTCTTCCCTATTCTATACAGCAGTCTGACTGATCCTTCCCACCATGGGTTTGGTGAGGGCAGCTGCCCTGTGCTATCTGCCCTGACTCTATGTTCCAGGCATCTGTTTGATGTCTCTACTTTTTAAATCATAGACACTTAGGGTTTGAGGAAAGTCCATAAACTTGGAATTATTGTTTGCAACTTTTGGATTCCAATGGGAGTCGACTACAGGAATTCAGGAGTGAGTTATTCAGTAGAATTTAACTTTAATAACGGATAGGTCTTTGGGCTATTTATTCCTTGCCAATTAAATATTGCCCCAATTCAGCAGAGGAGGCTATTTTCCAAAACTTTCTCTATTACCACTCTCAATGCCCTCTTGCTAAGGTAAAGGGAAAAAGGAGCTTACAATGAATATGGTGTTTTGTACGTACCAGTGCCCAGAGCACAGTAGGCACTTAATACATGTGAGTTCTCCTAAATATCGTCTTAAAGTATGGTCTTTCTATAGAGTTTCTGAAGCAGAGGTTCTAAGCTTAGTCCATGAGCATGGATGGAAGAGAACTGTCTGATTGTGCCATTATTTCCACTATTTCTAACTGAAATTTAGGATGTTTTTCAATAGCAAATGTAAGAAACCACAGTAGTATTAGTGGCACCTGTGACTTTGTCATTAGAAGTACTTTCATATTCTGTTACAATTGCGGCAGATATCCTGAAATAGTATTTATGCTTATTTACTACTTCAATTAGGCCCAACATTTATTATTTAAGGCTTCCATAAAGAAGCATGTACATTACTTGATCTTAAATTTGTGGTTTTTAATGTTTTGGTAACTGCATTTTAAGATAATTGGTTTCTTTTGTAAGCTTATGCATTTTACTTTATGTATTTAAGAACTTTATTTTGAGAAGTGCTCCTTAGGAGTCACCAGACAGCCTTAATCTTGGCACAAAGATTAAGGATTTCTTTTCTCAAGACATTCTTCTGCTCTTTATATGGCTTATATGTTTCTTGTTCTGTCCCTTCCTCTTTAATGTTGCATAAGATACTTAAATACCTCCTTTTCTTTCTCTCTCCGTCTCCTTCCACCCTCTCTCTCTGGGTAAAAATAAAACACGCACATAAAAAGTTTCAGGGAATAGAGAAAAATGCCAATTATTTAAGATGTCAACATCTTGGTGAAATCTGAGAAATATTTACTTTTATGTGTACATTTTTTGTTTCCTAACATATTTGTAATCAAATGATAAATTCCAATTTTGCAATGCGTTTCACTTTTTTTTAACTAGTGAAGTATCATGTACCATCTTAGCTGAGACACCCTCTCCCCTTATTATGGTAGATGATTATATTGTTGCTTATTTGTTCTGAATTACAGCTGACTCGTCTTTGTCTTTTGGAATTAGTTAAGGACACTGTCCTTGGAACATATCAATATTTGGCCTCCTTTAGGTTCGTCTATTCTTGGTTTATATGTAGTTTGGTTTCTTGCATATTTAACATCACTATCAATAATGCTTTTATCAGTCTAATAGGATAAACTCTGCTGAGAATTGTTATGGGAAATTTGAATCCATAGCAGCTTAATTGGAGGGGTCATTAGTTTTTTGGATACATTGTTTGATCCCCTCTCTCAGATAACCAGACTCCAGGACTCTGATATTATGGGAATTTAGGTCAGTCATTGGCGTGAGGGGTGGATATAAGGCATCTCTCTCCTGAAACTGTCCTGCATGGAGCTTAGAGATAGAGGTGGAAGGCAGCATTTCAGGGAGAGGACAAATCAAAACCAGACAAGCCACTGGCATGAACAAGTGGCTTCATTCAATCCCCAAGAAGCTAGACCAAGAGGGAAAAGGGGTGGAAAAATCATATACTTTTGAATCCAAAGATTTCACTTAAATCCATTCACTCAGTTAGTGACCCTGAGAGGGCCAAATTATATGGAGCTCAGTTTTCTCATCCATAAAAATACAGTCATGTGAGCACCCATCTTTCAGAGTTGGTTATGTGGATCAAATGGGATCATAATACATACAAGCATTGTGTTGATGTTATTTTATTAAAACTATTAACTGATTGGTTGGTATACAGGTAAATGTGATGGATGTTTGGATAAGATGTTATAAACTAATCAAATAGCCCCCTCTTCTGTGAAGACTTCTAACCCCCCCCAGGGGATTGGTTGTTCTTTGTCTTCTATGTCCTCAGAGTACTTTGTTCACGTCACTGTAGTAGCACTTGCCACGCTGTGTTGTCATTTCTGGTCTGTGTATCTCTCTCCCTCTATGAGACTCTGAGATAGGTGTGTGTCTCATTCACTTCTCTAACTCTAGCACCCAGCACAGTACCTGGCACATAATAGGTCCTCAATAAGTGGAGGAGTAATGAGGCAAAGTAAAGATGCAGCCGTTTACAACCTGGCAGAGGAGAGAAATTGTACCCAGATACTACTCCAGGCAGGTTGAAGATACTTGGAAAGCCTGATGGCATGGGAGGGCTAAGCAAGGAGAGACTGACTAGAGCTGTAGGGAGAGTTCAGGGAAGACTTCCTGGAGGAAACAGAATTTGAGCTGAACCTTGAATGTTATTTGCATATCAACTGTGCTATAACATATATAGATACAAGCTTTGCATATATTTTCACAGGAGCCTCAAAATGTATCTCAATCCAATGTGCATTATATTCAATGTGCGTGACTGTGCCTGGTTAAATGAGTCCCAGAGGAGCACTGTTAGGATTGCTATATGGTATTAACAGACAAAGCACATTCTGGAAGCTCTTTGTTTCACAAATCCAATCACTGAAAACCCAGCTCTATACATTTGACATGGGAAAATACCACCAAAACTCTATTAATTAGGATAAAGGCTAACCTGCTGTCACAAAGATACCCCCAAATACAATGACATAAGGGAGATAAGTTTACTGTACTCTCATTGAACCTTCCCGAGGTGAACAATCAAGGCTGGGCTGCTCCTCTGTTTCACGTGGCCATTCGTGGACCCAGGTTCCTTTCTTTCATGATAGTGCTCTGCTTTCCTTAGGGCTTCATCCTCATCTGCATGGTTCCTCTGTGATGCAGCTCATGGGACGGGAAATAGAGGATCTGCAGGGCAAGTGGCTCAGAGACAGTGCAGAAGTTCCACGTGTTATTGCCATTGACATCCTATTGGTCTAAACTTAATCATACACTTACTAGACATAGCTAGCTCTACGGGAGCCTGGGAAGTGTAGTCATACACTGGCAATACCCTGGCTTATATTCTATTCCTACAGAAGAAGGAAGAAATGGATTCTGGTGGATAGCCGTCAGTGTCTACTGAGGGATGACTGTACACAAAATGATCAGCTATTTACAAGCATATCCAGGGAATTCTGGCAAACAATGGATCAGTCTTTTACTGCAGGCTAAAGAAATACATATGGTCCAAATCGTCCAGAATCCACAGGGTGGTAGAAGTTCTGATGGCTTCACTAGTCCAATTATATGTGGCAAGTTTTAGTCTTGGTCTCTCAGGACCCACCCATCCGGAGCTTCTTCCTTTTTCTCCCCTCTTCTCCCACACACCCCTTGGCCATTTTCATCCTGTTGCTTCTTTCTTTAAGTTTCCTTCTCTCAGTGTCTTGCCTTAAATTTGTGTTGTTAGGCATTCCCTGCTCCATCTGGTCTCACTGCTGGGAAAGGGGGCCAGGGTGAGGGACTTCACATCCTGCCATGAGAGGTAGGGAGAGGGAAGAAGTCCTCACCAAGGCCTGGCTTCAGGCAGAGGGCCTCTGAAACATTTAACCTCTTGCACTGTGAGGGTCAATTCCTGCTGTGCAGTAGACTTAAAGACTTTGTGGGGCTTGCCTGGTGGCGCAGTGGTTGAGAATCTGCCTGCCAATGCAGGGGACACGGGTTCGAGCCCTGGTCTGGGAAGATCCCACATGCCGCGGAGCAACTAGGCCCGTGAGCCACAACTACTGAGCCTGCACGTCTGGAGCCTGTGCTCCGCAACAAGAGAGGCCATGATAGTGAGAGGCCCGCGCACCGCGATAAGAGTGGCCCCCGCTTGCCACAACTAGAGAAAACCCTCGCACAGAAACGAAGACCCAACACAGCCAAAAATAAATAAATAAATAAAAATAAAATAAAAATAAAAAAAAAAAGACTTTGTCTTTCTTCTCTCTGAGCTATAAGACACAGTCCTCTCTTGCAGACTTAGTCACTGGGGGTAGCAGAGAAAAGGTGATGGAAAAAGGGTGGAAATGTACACTCCACCACAATGGAAAGAACTGATTAATGAACGAATGAGGGAGTGGATGAATAAATGGAATTTTTGCCTTGCCTCTTGTTCCCCGTTGTGCAGGGAGATAGCGGGATGCAAGTCAGATGTGGTCCCTTCTCCCATGGGGCTTCCAGCCTGGTGCTAAAGAGAGCCCCTGATCAATCATTCCGAATGGACTGAATTTACAAGGGTAGAAGTACAAGGGGCTTTGACTCCTGTAAGGAGTGACCTAGGTTGGCATGTGAGGTGAGAATAGGCTCATCTTTTAAAGTAAAGGTTCAGCCTATGATTTCACTGACATGACAGAAGTAACTGGATGAGGAGTGAGTGGGTGGGTGGCGTGGAGGATGCACAGGGGAGAAGACCATTCTAGGACCAGAGAAAAGAACCTCGAGAATCTTGCGGCCAGAGCATGGCCCCCTAACGGGACCAAGAGATGGTCGCTGTGGCTGGAGAGCAGGAAATGACGGGGTGAGGGCAGAATGGTGCCCTGGCCATGTAATTCTCTCCAAGGAGTTTGAACTGATTCTGAGGGCGAGAGGAAACGATTGAAGAATTTTAAGTAGTCAAGTGACATGAATAGATTTGCACTTTAAAAGAAATCCATCTGGAATCAGTGTGGAGAATAAATTGGTAGACGGAAGGGAAAAGGACAAAGCAGAGGCCATTGCTGTGAACTCAGAGCAAGAGTGGTGCGGGTGGAGAGAAGGGGGGGAGGTCCTAGGGTCCCCAGATTCCATCCAGAGGATGTCTCGGAGGCTAAGGAGATGAAAGAGGGGTTTTCCCAGCAGATCTATTTATGGGGAAGTGGGTTCTGAAGACCCCAAGCTCTAGCCTGCACTCTCCTTCTCAACCAGCATCTCGTGAGAACAGGTCTTCTTGTGACAACTGCAATAGGTTGTTACAGATGAAGAAACTGACTCTGTGAGGGGTTAAATAATTAGCTCAACGTCAAATAGTTGGAGATGGCTGATCGGAACTCAAACCAAGACAGGAGGGCACAAAAAGCCCACGTCCTTCTCCATCACAGCAATGTCTGGGGAGAAGCCTGGGTCTATGCTGCCTCTGAGTCTGCCATGGACGCATCCTTCCTTGCACCGTGAAGACCGACTCCTGACGTGTTATGCTTAAGGAGTTTGTGGTTCCTTCTTTGAGTTACAAGCACAGTTCTTCTCTTACAGATTTAGTTTCTGGAGGTAGCAGAGGAAGAGTGATGGAAAAGGGAAAATGTGCCCATCCCACCAAAATGGAAACTGTGCCCATCCTGGGGTTTGGATAGTAGACAGGACCCAGCAAAGAAAAACTAGGAATTGGGGGAATGTAACAAGAGAGATGAGAGGGGGATAAATCTCACCCTGAGTTTAGAATACCATGACCCTTCCTTTTCCCCACTGCCCCCCATGATCCTACCACATGGAAGAATAGAAAGAGTGGGATTTTGTTTATTTATTTGTTTATTTTAAAAATGTTTATTTATTTATTTATTTTTCATCAGTGTATACATGTCAATCCCAATCGCCCAATTCATCACACCACCACCACTACCACCACCCCCCCTCTGCTTTCCCCCCTTGGTGTCCATACGTCTGTTCTCTACATCTGTGTTTCAGTTTCTGCCCTGCAAACCAGTTCATCTGTACCATTTTTCCAGGTTCCACGTATATGCGTTAATATACGATATTTGTTTTTCTCTGACTTACTTCACTCTGTATGACAGTCTCTCGATCCATCCACATCTCAACAAATGACCCAATTTCGTTCCTTTTTATGGCTGAGTAATATTCCATTGTATATATGTACCACATCTTCTTTACCCATTTGTCTGTCGATGGGCATTTAGGTTGCTTAGAAAGAGCAGGATTTTGAATCCCAGTGGTCTAGGATGTGTATCTAGTCTCTACCTATTAGTGGCTTTGAGGTTTTCAGCCTTTTATATAAACTTTCAGAACCTCAATGTCTTTATCTGTAAAATGGGGATAATAGTACCCATATTAAGAGTTTTGAGGTAGATTGACAAAGAACATGTATGGAAAGAGCTGGTCAAGACAACTGGTACATGGTCAATACTGAGGGCAATGGGTTTCCTCATTTCCAAGGTGACCATTTAATTTATCATCCAATGGGGACACTTGTGAGAGTGAAAGGAGATGCTGTAATAATTACATTAGGACAACAGGTGAAAACTGGAACTGTTCACACACACTCTCACCAGAAGCCACTCCAGTTGCTGCTACACCAATTCTGCCTGGGCCCAGATTTCTACTCTGGGGCTGTCAGAACTCTTCATTCCTTCAGGTTGTTCATTCATTCATTCATTCAGCAAAATAATGCCAGGTCTGGTGCTAAGTGCAATGGAGGCAAGGCAACAGCTAACAATACCCAGTTCATGGTACTTCTCCTGGAGGAGCTCAAAGTTTGATGGAAGAGCCAGGCAGTGACATCATACTGTGATCACTGCAATCTTAGGGGTGATGGCAGTGTGTCTGGAGGTGGGACATAGATGCTTGGAATTCGGTGTTGGAAGAGACCCTTGAGGTTGCATTCCCTTCATTTTATAAGCAAGGATACTGAGCCCCAGAGAGGCAAACCTACTTGATCAAAGTCACCCAGCGAATTAGGGTTCACATGGGAGACTAGAGCCCCAAATTTTATCCTGATGCAGGACACCCACGATACTGATGACACAACAGCTTTGGCCAACCATACATCCTTCCTGGGCTCTGCCCAGCAACTCCCCATCTCGTCCTCCATTGGGAGCTCTGGACCATCCCTTCTCCTCTACATTCCTCTCCTCTTCACGTTCCTCTCTTCCACGAATTTGGTTGGATACCATGGGGGATGCCGACATGAGTCAAAGAGCTCCTAGCCCTTAAGGAAGATGGATAAATAAATAACAAATGAAAAAAAAAGCAGAAATAAGAAGTTGTTCACGAGCAGTAAAAGCAATGTGCATTGGTAGTTTAAGGTGATTAATTCTGGTGGAGGGATTGGAGATGACTACTTTTGGAAGGTGACATTGAAACTGAGCCAAGACACTTACTAGAAACTTTTTCCATAGGTGGAGAAATGGAAAGGCAGGTCAAGACCAGCATGGATGAAAGCATGGAGAATGAAAACACATTTCCTATTTATGTGGTTATTGGTGTGTGTTGGGGGGCAGGCAGGCAGATACATGAGGTTTGAGGAACAATGAGGTAAATAGGTTGTAGAGGGTCTGAGATGCCTTTTGGAAGGGGTATTTCTTTAATACCAATAAGCAACACCAAAACAACTGCAATGCTACTAATACTAATACGAATATCAATACAAATACTATTACTTCAGTGCCCTCTACTAGCCATGTTGGCCATTATAGTTGTTTAGATTTAGAACTCGTGATAAATATCTGAGTTGGATGTTATAGTTTCATTTTGCAGATGAGGAACTCTAGGCTCACAGGGGTTACCTGTTCATCTAAGTTCACGGGGGTGGTAAATGACAGGCAGGTGAGCTATTCAATTCCAGACCTCTTTGCAGTAGGCAGAGGCCTCAGAGAAATGTGGAGTGAGGTGTGGGAATGGCCTTTGTCACCAAAGTTACCTGGGTTAGAATCTTGCTGATACTACCTCCCAACAACGTGATCTTGAATGTGTCACCTCACCTCTCTAAGCTTCAGTTCTCTCATGTCTTAGACAGGCATACTCATTGTGTATATTCCAGGAGTGGTATTAAAAGGATTTAACAACTGGTTGGCATGCCACTGACCAGTCAAGATGGATGCCATCTCTAAACAATCAGAATGGCCATTCTGAGGATCACCTCTGCCCACTTCATTAGGCTGTTGTGGAAACCAAGTGAGATTGTGCTTGTAAAGCATTTAGAACTGTGCTTAGCGTATTGGAAGCACTCAGTAAATCTTGGCAAATCAGAGAGTTTAGGGTAGAACAAGAATAGAGTTTAAAAAGGAGAGATCAGATGGAAGAGACAATGTGGGGTAGATTCTAAAGGGCCTGGCATTTGAGATACAGCTCCATATAAGGACAAGAAGTTAAGATTTAGGGTCCAACAGATCCAGGCTTAAATTTCTGCTTCCTGCTTGGCAACTAATCTGTGAAGTGACCTTAGACATATTACTTAACCTCTTTGAGCTGGAGTCCTCAAATGTGAACAAGACTAAAAACAAAAAAACACAATACCTTGCTGTAGAGTGATTGTAAAGACCATGAATTATGGACTGAATGTTTGTGTCCCCTCAAAATTCATATGTTAAGATCCTAACCCCTAATGTAATAGTATTAGGAGATGGGGGTCTTTGGGTGGTTATTAGATCATGAGTATGGCCTCCCCAAGAATGGGATTATAAGAGACAGGAGATCTCTTTCTCTCTCTCTATTTCTCTCTCCCCCTCTCTTTTGCTCTCTCTGCTCTCCACCATGTGAAGATATATCAAGAAGATGACATTTGCAAACCAGGAAGAGGGCACTCATCAGATATTAGATTGGCCAGCACCTTGATCTTGGAGTCCCCTACCTCCAGGACTGTGAGAAATAAATGTTTGTTGTTCAAGCCACCCAGTCTGTGGTAATTTCTTATAGCAGCCTGAGCTAAAATACCATGTTAATGCCTAGGAAGGGTCAGCCTTCATGGGTTCACACATATTCATAGAAAATGACTTCTCTCACTATGGAGTGGCTTACTACTTATTTACAAGGGGGTTTGATTTGATTGGGATCTTCGTTTTCTCTTCCCCACTGTGTCTGGGAAGATATTTCTTCCCAGGTGGAAGCTTGAAATGACGCTTGAAAATATCTTGATCTATCATAGTAAAGTAGATCATTGTGATATTAAATATATCTTTCCTTAGTTTATTGTGCCCAAGACGGTGGGTGTTAAGTTGGTATTTTCTGTGTATTATTATAAATTGAAACATGTGACAAGCTTAGACCCAGGGAATGCATTTTGTGGCTGCTAATTTGTTTGTTACCTAAAATGGTGCAGAAAAGAACAAAGGTCAGTTGGTGGCATTAAGCTTGTGCTTCTTCTTTTTTCCAGTGCTGCTGGTTGCCTAGCAAGCTGTGGGTGGGAT
The DNA here is from genome assembly GCF_009873245.2 of Balaenoptera musculus. Classification (NCBI taxonomy): domain Eukaryota; kingdom Metazoa; phylum Chordata; class Mammalia; order Artiodactyla; family Balaenopteridae; genus Balaenoptera; species Balaenoptera musculus. The sequence goes on from NC_045789.1 coordinate 95,879,487, forward strand.
GCATGTATGCTGAGCTCCCAGGATGGTTAAAACTAGAAGAGACAGATTCTAGTGCGAGAGGTGAGGGGATGTAGGCAGCTGACCTTGGCTGAGTGGGAGCTTTGAAATGAGGGAGATTTCAGGTTGAATCCAGGCTCTGAGAAGTGTGTGTCCTTGGGCGGGTAGCTTTATGTATCTGAGCAACTGATCTTAAACATGGCATGAGGTGAGTGGTGGAGGGGAGGAAACAATGGGGCAGTATTGGAGGAAACATGCTGCCTCAAAGGACCAAAGTCATGTCTACATTTTAACATCATGTTTCAGCATCCCACAGAAAAAAAAGAGTCCTTTGTGCCTTCCAAGATGTTTGCGCTGGCTTAATCAGCTAGGATTTGAAACTGAGTTTTTCAGGCTCCAAAGCTGAAGTTCTAGGTTTTATTTTCTGAACTAGTTTATGCCTTATCATTTTGGCATGTTTATTCATGAGTTTCTTTACTGGGGATGCCTTCATCTTTGCATGTCTAAATCTTACCAATCTTTCAAAACCAGCTCAAATGCTACCTTGTCCAAAAAGCCTCATCTTTTTTCTCTCTTTAAGCACTTGTTTGTTTTTATTTTTTTGCTAGATTACACAAATTAGCTCTCCTGCTAAACTATAAACTCCTATGTAAGCTCACCTCTGTGTTTCCATAGCACTTACGGTGGTATAATGCTCATGATAGGTGTTTTATGCTTGTTTGTTGGATTGCTGAATGTTTGCAAAGAGAAAGGCTATTTGTTGAAAGGATTCAGGAAGCAAAGAAATGCCACACAGTGGATAGGAAGACAGTGAAGACCTGAAAAGTAGGTTTAAGATGCTGCCCCTCAAAGCATTTGATTATTAAGGCTTCTTAGATTACTCATTCTTGCGATGTTTGAAGGGCGAGATCATGCTTCTACATGGTGATTGTATTTGCTTTAATATTTTTTTTCACTGCCAAGGCCAAGTGGATCTCCATTATATTTATTTCCTAATAACAAGGCCCTCCTTTGTTATTGGTTTCTTACTGTGGTGGTCAGAAACTCTTTATACTTTGAATAATTTGAAATGAAACAGGCAGGAAAGGAGAGCAGGACCTGCCTAAGAAATACTTGACATGATTCTCTGAAGCTTTTTTTTTCTTTTGGGTTTGTTATAGTATGAGTAAAATGATTAGAATTCTATGTGAAAGCAAAGGCCAGAATTAAGAATAAAAGAAAGCAGATTTGGACTGAAACTAAACGTAGATGAAATGAATATTGAAAGTGAAAGTAAAACCCAAAGAGAGGCTATGTTCTGCGGTGTGTATATTTATATTAAGAATAATAGATTCAAGATGCATTACTTGGGGGCAGTCATTAACTCGTGATTTTATTTAATAAAAGCAGTTTTGTTTTTGCAGATATTCTCCTGTTTTTTGTACATACTCATTCCTAAAAACATGTATGTGCTAACCTCAGATGTGTCAAAGATACAGACATTCAGGTTAGGGTAGGAGCTCCATTCCAGAGAGCCTAAAGCACTATAAAATCCCTAATTACATCTTCACTTTTAGTCACAATCTTCAATAATATGTTATTAATGATATTTTGCACGTTAATCTTTCATTTCTTTTCCTTCACAGTTAATCGCCTGTCTGGTTGACCCATGCTAAGTTCATTAAGCATTGAATTGAAGCGAAGCTTTGTTGCTTTGGGTGTGCTTGAAGAGTTCCATTTTAATTTTGAATGAAACATATATGAGGCTAATGTTTCCTATTGCTTGTGTCAAGACTTTTATTTTTCCAATTTATTCTGATTTTTATTTAAAAAATAGGGACAAAATATAATAAAACTGGGTTTTTGAAACAAACAAGCAATGGAACTCTTTTTAAATAGAATCTTCCCCAGATCCTAGTCTGTAAAGCATATAGAAATGAAACAACCTTGATTAGAATTGGGAGAGGGACACAGGGATCTCAGAGGCACCTCTATGGGCTCCCCAGAACCCTGTTTGGTGATCTCTGCAACATTATGTTCATATTTATGCATTAAAACCTATTGTACGCCCAAGATGGTGACATTGTCAGAAAGGAACTTGGCAAGTACTACTATTAAATAGTTCAAAGTGTTCATTTGTCAGATCATAGAGGAAAGTCTTTCTTGGGTATATCTAAGGCAGTTCATGGTGTCAATATGTGTTGTATGAAAATGCAGGTCTTCTGAAAGTAGAAGTTTTGGAAGTGGATGACTGCAGCATTTCACTGGTCTGGAACCACTTGTTCAGGTGCAGGGCTGGGACAGCTCTGTCCTCTTTCTCTCTCTGACAGGTGTTCCACCAGCCCCATGCCCTGATTTCCCATCCTTCCACTCACCTGTTCTTGGCTCTGAGATAGCATTCCTCTGCCCTGTTCTGTCTGGCACCTAAGCAACTTCGTAGGTATGGAATGAAGAGACAGATTTTTTGAAGGATTTCAAGTCCTTAAGGCCTGTGTAGTATGTGAACATTTAGACCTTCAACACCAACCTTGCACCAATTGTTATGTTGGAATTGCTGTGATGTCAGGCATTTCCCCAAGTCTTTGCTCATTTGGAAAATTAGTTCTCTGCTCACATCCATTCATATTTTATTCAACACACATTTACTGAATTCCTGACACAGGTAAAGCACTGTGCTAAATGTTGTGGGCCCTCCTCCTCCTCTTTCAAATGCCTGCACAAACAATACCTCCTCTGTGAACTTTTTCTACCTTCATCATGTAAAATTAGGGCTTCTGGCTCTGAGCTGGTACTTTGTACATAACTATATGTGGGTATTAATTACAAACTACAATCTAGCTGTTCACAGGACTATCTCTCCTGGTTGTATATGACCTTCTCGAGGACAGGTGCTTGTCTTAATCATTTTTGTCTCAGCACAGTGTGATTTGGACATATCAGGTCATCTACATATGGAAAGAAGGGAACCTCTTTGTGGTGGACACACCCTAAGGTGGCCTCCGATGTCTATCCCCTCCCTTAGAGTGGAGGCAGAATCTGTGACTTGCTTCTAGACAACAGAAAATGGTAAAAGTGATGTGATAGCTATTTCTGTCATTGTCTTGTATTATATAAGACTCTAAGTAGATGGGAGTGAGAGATACTTCTGCTAGCTTTGAATAAGTAATTTGCAATTTGTAGGAGGACCTATGGATGGGTCCATGTGGCAAGGAACTGAGGGTGCCCTTTTGGAGCTAAGAGTGGCCGTTGGCTAATAGCAGGTAAGAAATCATGGGCCCAAGTCTCAAACCTGAGATGAAATGAAATCTGACAATAACCCAAGTGGAAGTAGATTCTTCCCCAGTCAAGCCTCCAGATAAGAATGTAGCTCAACAGATGTCTTGATTGGAGACTTATGAGACCCTGAGTGGAGGACAAAGATAGACTATGCCTGGACTCCTGGTGGAAACTGTGAGATAATGAAGGGACATTTTTTTAAGCTGCTAAGTTTGTGGCACCTGTTAGGCAGGAATAGAAAACATATACCCTGGGAGAGGATGTTCAGCAGGACTTTTTCCTGTGGATGCGGAATAGGCAACCAGAGTCCAGAATAGGGGGCAAAGAGGCAGTGTTTTCCTCCATCTAAAGAGAGCTGCCAACCTTCCCCAAATTTGAGCAAGAGAGACCCTCACCATAATCACTCCTTGGTTCTTCACCCAATCTATATAGGAGAAAACTTGGAGGAAAAAGGAAGAGAGTCTTTGTGGTCATTGTGCTGATGGAAGTGTTCAGGTAGGAATTGACTGCCTCATCCCTCTCCACTCCAAGTCAAGTGATAAGAGCTACCAGAGCATCCCTTGTAAGGTAGGGATCAGCTACAGCAAGCTGTGATGATCATCTTAGTCCTTAGTCACACCTGTACTTAGGTAGTGGATCTGCCTCTTGAACAGAAGAAAAAGGAATGAAAGTGAGTTGGCAAAACTTAGGAAAGGCTGGCACTTGGGCAATCAGCACTGTCATCACTTGGTATGCCCAGAATTGTGAGTGTTCTGGAGGCTAAGAGGATGCTGAAGAACATACTGGAATTGATCAACTCAGGCTGTTCACTAGGTAGGGAGACTGCAACACCACTGGGAGCTGAGTGGGAGACTGAAGAGGCCAATCCAGATTTCCCAAGGAAGGGATCTGTACTTTTGGGAGCCTTCACAGGTCCCTGGTGGAAGCCACACAGGAGAGTCAGCATGTAGATGCTCACCATATAAAGGGCATCTGTGGTCCAAAGCAGTGAATGTAAAGAGAAGATTCAAACACATCTAATTGAATAAGGAGAACTTTAACCCTTTCCCATGCCTCCTATCTCTTCTCTATTCCCAACTATTGAGGAACTAAGAAGCTGTCTTGAGGGAGAAGATGGGAGGAAGTGAAAAATTAGATGAAACAAACACCTTTCCACTCAAGTCCTCTCAAACCACAGGTCCAGCCCATGAGATGGGGGGTAGGGGTTAACTTAGTATCAGAGATGAAATTGAAGTTTTAAAATAGAAGGACTTTAAATACTGAAGTTAACCATGAAGTTATGTATTCTGCCCAATTGTCAAGTCATCAAGGGATGGGAGAGACGGAATTAAAAGAGTATGCCTGAAAGCAGGGCTTGGGAAAGAGAATGATTGTCTCATGTACATGACCCCAATGAGTTAAGACTCCTTAATACACTTAGGTTTGCCTTCAATGAATTCACAGGTGACTAGGGGAGATATAATAAAGTCAGAAATAACTTAACACATCCTAGAGAGGATGAGATGAATGTACCACATCAAGCGTTCTGGGAATTTAGAGGATAGATGGACTTTTCTCACTGGGAGACAAAGGAAGGCATCACATGTTGTCCATAAATATTCTTTGATGTCATCTCAACAATGATGATATGTGTTTGAAAGCAAAAAGTTCTCCATGGCTAACATCCCAGAATTATGAAAGATGTTGGACTATCTTTGTTTCATTTATTTTCTATATTGATGGATTTTTACAAGATTGGACTCTGCACAATTGGCTGAGTATCAAGCTGAAAATCCTGAGTTATGCTCTAGCTTTTGTTCCACTGTTAAGAAATGGTCATTTAAAGTAACAGCTTAAACTGTCTTTTCTCTCTCCTTGTCCTCTCCCTTACTGAGGATGGAAAAAGCAGAAATGTAGTATGTTCTGGCTCTTACAGTAATTCAAGATAATAATGAACTTGATCCTTTTCTATAGCTGTGTTTTAATGCTGGGTCCTGGAAAACAAGAAAATATGAGTCAAAGTAAGATAGAAAATTGAGTTGACAAGGATATTAGAATTTATTTAACATAACCTAACTAAGGCAGTGAAAGCGAAAATTGAGAGGAGGGGGTGGTTTTTTGATTTCTTCGGGACTTGACTGTTGGATGTGGGGGTCAGTAAAGGAGAAGGGGGAATGGGGTAGATACTGAAATTCTATCTTGGGCATCTGGGTATAATCATGGAATCAGGAAATACTGGAGAAGGAGCAAAATTTAGGAAGAAAGTGTTGCATCCTGTTTTAAACTCCCTGTCAAGGTTTGCTAAAATCATGAAAGACTTGTTCTATGAACTCAGTGGCTGTCTCCCAAGGTTATGGTCACTGAAGTGGGGATGGTTTAGTCTTGGTGGATTTTTCTGTTTATCAAGCTGAATATCAAACTACCACAAAGTGTGCAAAGGCAAAATGGGCATGGGTGTGGGCACATTCATTCAAAAATATTCACTGTGTGCCTACTCTGTATCAGGCACTGTTCTGGTACGGAGGAATAGCCTGGTGAAGCAATGCACAAGGTCCTTGCCCTCGTGGAGCTTACATTTGCATGGAGACATCAGACAATAAACAAATAAATGAACAAGAGAAATATGAGGCTAAGCTCCATTCTAGGCAGAGATGAAAAGGTCCACTGTGCTAGAGAGTGACCAGGGGCTAGTTTGAGTTGGACATTGTGGTGATTGTTTCTGCTCATGTTTTAATAGCCATTCCTTTCCCAGTCCTGGCCTCCCTCCATGTACTTGCTGACACAATTTCAATTTTCCTGGGGTGCTTACCCTCTGGTCATCTTAGGGAACGTGACCCTTTTCCAGACCCCTCCTTAATATCAGTCATGGTTGTTTCTTCCTTCTTACCAGTGATTAGTTTCAGTAAAGCAGGTCCTGGTCGATGGGATCTATGAGTTACCAGTTGGGGAACTTCTTTCTGGTAAAGGTTTTTCTACTAAAAAAAGCTGCTTGGAAGGAAATGCCTGTTTTCTTTACAAGACACCATTGTATCCTCCTGTGATGTCTGGAGCAGTTGCAATCCCCCTGTGACCCTGAAGGGAGCATTGCTGACCTGCTGAAGATGACAGAGTAAAAAGTTGGAAAGGACCTGGGTCTTTGCTGAAGTCTTAATGCTGTTGAATTATCCAACGTCAGAATTATCCTTCCTCTATGCTATGTGTTGTGTGAGTTACCAAAGCTTTGTTTTAGCTATTTCTAGTTGGGTCTTCTTTGTTACTTGTTGCTGAAGCCATCTTAACTGGTATGTGTGGGTTGGGGGAGGACATGTTGACATGGTGACTTTCAAGCTGACAGATGAATGTCATGAAGGAGCCAAGTTATGTAAAGAGCTGGGGGAAGAGGGCATTCCAGGCAGTGGGATCAGCAAATAGAGATGCCCAGTGGGGGAGCAAGTGTGACGTGTTTGAGGAAAAAACAGCGGGCCACTAAGGTGGTGTGGTGAGTGATGGGAACATAAATGGAGAGGAGATCAGAGAGGTAAGACATTACAACCTACATAAGGAGCTGGGATTCTTTTTTTATTGTAGAAAAATAGAGGAGTTTGGATTTTAATCTAAATACAGTGGAAATCATTGGAGAAGTAGGTCCATCTCTTTCATTTTTTTCATCCCCTAAACCCAACACATAGTTGAACTAAATTGCAGCTTACAGGTTTTCAGTTTGATCAAAATAATTCCAATATTAGAAAGATCATTTGAAAGTGAGTATTTTTCTCTAATGCTCCAGTGTAAAGAGGTAAACTTCTCCTTGACAACAGGCAAAGGGGTTTCTCACAATTCTTTTTATCAGACACAACTTCAGAAACTAAGTTTACAGGTAAAGAAAGTCAGAAACACATGCAAAACTGCAGAGATGACGACTCTTAATTAGCTGCATCAAATGACTCTTGGCATTCCTAATTTTCACCTTTTTGTAACAATTCAATTCATTCCAAGGTTTTACCAGAGTAGACAGGCATGAAATGAATTCTCCACGGTAGGTTACCAATGGCAAAGAAATTGCAAGCTTTGAAATGGCTGGAAGAAATCACGTGATCTCCGGCTCTTGCTTTTCCCTAAACTGTGAATTCTGTCAACATTAATTCTGTGAAATATGTAGGCTGCATTATTTGGGAGAAATGAAAAATTTTATTTTCTCTAAGCCTTATCTGTATTCCATCTTCTCCCTAAGCCCTGCTCTCATGAGGAGGATATTCTCTGGTGGGCGTGTAGTATAGTGGATGAGAACTGGGAATCAGGATACCTGGGTGCTAGTGGGTCTGGATGTGTGAAAAAGATAATAATATAGGGGGTTTTAGTAGACTGTATGTTCTCTGTGGCTCAGTAGTGCGGTGGGGCTTTCCCCTCTCTCGTACTCTAGTATGCCCCGTGTGCCAGCCACTTGCTACTATTTGTACTCTCCTGAAGAGTCCACACAATTTCCTCCCATTGGGTCTTTTAAAAACACCATGCCCTCTTCCTGGAATGTCCTTTCTCCACTTCTCTGTTCTTTAAAACCCAAAGCTTTCTCCGTTAAGCTTTCTGTGTTGGGTATAAACTTTGTGTGCCTTCTCAAATTCCCTTGACCATTCCCTTTTTTTTCATGCTGCTGCACACCACCTTCTGGATAATGCCATCCCCTGCTTTGCCGATATCCTTATGAACTCCGTGAGGTGACTGGAATCTGGAACGAAGCCCTGAATCTGCATTTCCTTCATGCCACACAGGCCGAGCCCCTCAGGCTTTTGAGACTGAGACTTGAAAGTCCTGCTTTGGGATCTGGGATCTGGGTCCTTGATTGGATGCTGAGGGGCTGGAAGATGTAAAGTGTGGAGGAATCAACTTGCTGTGGGTGGACTGGTACCAATGGAAGTCAGCAGATGAGAGCAGGGAGCCAGGCTGATAAATTCCAACTCTTTTTGCCCTTTCTTGGGTTGCTCAGAAATGTAGTTTCTCTTTGCAAACTTTCCAGAGAAATCTTTCCAGAGGCTGAGTAAACATGCCTCGAATCACTGGCTGTGTCTCTTTGTTGCATACTGTGAAGCGGTAGCTGCTGCATTGCATTGTATTGTTTAGTATCTTTCCTTACTACATTTCCCCCTTTCTCCCTACCCTTATGCCCCTGGGCTTGCACATCTTAAATAATAATTCTTGTCTTGTGACCTTCCTGACTGCTTCCCACTGGGCTTTGTTCATACCGCCTCTGTGGAACAGCAGAAGCTCTCTTAACCCATCTCCTCTTACTGACTCCTGGATAGTCCAACGCTTCCCATTCCTTCTGTAAACCACTATGAATGCTCATCACCAGCAGACTCCTTGCTGTAGTCTCATGTGTACTTATGCGTCCACCTGAATTGTATGCCTATCCAGAGTGACTTATGTTTCCTCCAATTTTGTGTACACAATGTTCCCTTATTACCATAACCATATAATGTAATTAAACGTTACCTAAGCCAATACATTATGGATGTGAAAATAATACAGTTGTTTCTATGAAAATCTAGTTGAATAATTTAGATTTAAGGAAATGCTGCTTTAAAAGGAACTAGAGTCAAATTAGATATGGTAAGATAATTGTAAAACTTTGGGGAAAAATTGTAACATCTAGAAGGGTTCTGTAATCATATGGCTTTCCAAGGGCATTTAAATTCTTGTTCTACTACTTTAAATAAACCAAAGTTATCAGAGTTGATATATTATTGGTGTGGTTTATGCAAGAAAGACTACACAGAATGCCAATGGTGGACCAACAGTTACAGAAAAGGTCTTGGCTCTACACCAGAAGATCGGCAGCAATGAAACCTTCACAGCAACTAATGGATGATTTAAGCGTAGGAAAAAAGCACAGTATCCAGGCAGTAGGCCCTGGAGGGCACAAATTACCTGCTGATCAATCTGCTGCTTAAAAATTTACAGAGGAGTTAAAATCACTTATCAATAGGAAAAATTTTGTTAGAGAATAACTCTCCAATAAGGTTGATATAGTTCTAAATTTTAAGATGTTTTCCAGAAAACCGTGGTGCAAAAGGTAAAGCAAGTACTACAAGTATACACCAAATTCAAACAAGGGTTCTCGGCAGCTGCCAATAGCAATGCAGACGGAATTCCAAATTCTGACTTTTTATTATTGGCAAAAGAAAAAGTCTCCGAGATTTAAGAGATATAAATTGTTTGTTTTTACAAGATAAGTACTCTTCACAAAAATCAGCGTAGACAGACTCTGAATTATTCTATAAATTGATTTTTTCCTGTGAATGTACACATTCTGTGAAGAAACACTTGAAGAAAATAGACACCTAAAAAGCCTATGCTTTCTTTATTAATGTTTTTTAAATTATGGGTTTTGACTCTCGGTGGGTCATGAAATAAATGTACTGAATTGGGGAAAAGGATTTTAAAAAATAAAATGAAATAGAAAAAAATAGAATAGAAAATATCAGTGTGAATTATATGTGATAAAGGTATTTCATGAAAATTTGTCTTATTATATGTGTGTGGTATATGTATATGTGATATAAAATTTCTAACTGTGATGTAAAATTTCTCTTACCTTGTATTTCTGGCCAAAACTTTGAAGGCCTTTGGTCTAACATATGCTTCTTCATGTTTTAGTTATGAATAATGTAAAGAAATTGATTTAAATAAATGTCAGGTTTTTATAACATAATGTAACTTCTTTGTTCCAAGTTATGGATCATGGGGTTATAAAATGTTTCATAGATAATTTTGGAGTTTAATTTCAGAAATAGAAGACATGAATATATATATATATACACATATATATATATATATATATATATACATATATATATATGTGTATATATATATGATACAAACAATCATTGACATTAAAGGAGATTTTCCTTTCAGTTTAGTGGGGAGTGAAATTCCCAGTTCGATATTTACTAAATCTCAGAGAAGAGAAAAATGTTGCCTGAGGTTGACAACACTGGAAAAATTCTGAACTACAAGAGAATAATTAAGAACATGCTTTAGTAACTGACCCCAGACAAATTGGAGGTGCCAATGATTTACAGAAAGATGATATATAACAATGAACTAATGATTCCTATTTGTTGAAATATATACTTAGCGTCAGGGATGAAATCCTTCAGGCCATGACAGAAATAAACAACTCAAAAAATGAAGAAGACAGGGAAAAGGAAGTATAATATCAAGTCTAGAGCCCAAATCTTCTCATCATGCAGAAGCTAAAGTTGCCCCAGGTGGAATTTTATTCTATTGAATTGGTAGTCAACTGTGTTATGACACATGAAAAATGCACATGCTTCAAAAATATGTTTCAAGAACTATGTTTCTGGGCTTCCCTGGTGGCGCAGTGGTTGAGAATCTGCCTGCCAATGCAGGGGACACGGGTTCGAGCCCTGGTCTGGGAAGATCCCACATGCCGCGGAGCAACTAGGCCCGCGAGCCACAATTACTGAGCCTACGCATCTGGAGCCTGTGCTCCGCAACAAGAGAGGCCGCGATAGTGAGAGGCCCGCGCACCGCGATGAAGAGTGGCCCCCGCTTGCTGCAACTGGAGAAAGCCCTCGCACAGAAACGAAGACCCAACACAGCCATAAATAAATAAATAAAACTTAAAAAAAAAAAAAAAAAAAAAAATATGTTTCTTTTTCTAAACAACTTCCAAATATCAAATAAATGAATATTTATATATTTTAAATTAAAGCAAAATATTTAAACTTTACATGTATCATTTTCATGATTCTCTGCTTTAACTGACTTTCTATTTATAAAATCAATACTGGTCTTGATGGTTTGCATAAGACTGTTGTTATCGCCTTCTATTGCCAGCGTTTTTCTTTCTGTCTTTCATGCCAGGGTCTGGTGTTAGTCAAGTATACAGTTTCTGGATTCAGACCTCTTGGGTTGGACTGCAGCTCTTCTATCACCCACTAATGAGACCCTGGATTTACAATTCAGTCTCTCTGGGCCTGAGTTCTCCCATTGGAAGGATGGAGCTGGGATATCACTTGATTTCATTAGATTAAAACTTGGATAACATATGTAAAGCCCGAAGCATAGGGTCAGATACACAGTAAATACTCAACAATGATAGTTTTCCCCACTCTGATGTCTTAAGTTTACCATAAATATAATTTGCATTGTCTTTTCTCATTTCAAAACATTTTTCAGCATATATTTCAGATTGCCTGGCATGGCAACCATTTTCGTTGCTCCCCAAATCTTCAGGAGTTTTCTCAGAATAATAACAGTTAAAATGATAACGTTAGCTTATATATTGATGGCATTTTATAATGTTTAAATTTGATGTGAGTGGCCTAATAGGGCTCATTTACCAGGTTTCATAGTTCAGGATTACAATACTCAGAAACATTAATTTACCCACTCTAGGTCACCCAGCTCATGGATGGGAAGAGAAGACTGACCCATGCTCTCCTGACACCCAGCCCAGTTCTTTCCAACCCCTGTTGTCACATGCACAGTCCTCTGTGTGAGCCAGCGTGGATCATACCGCATGGCCAAGCAGCCTTCCCTGAGAACTTGGAAACTGGTCCAGCTTGGAGGAATCTCATTAGCACTTTTCAAAGCTTTACCCTGACTGCATTTTAAGTTGTATAATTTTTCTGGATCTGTATCTCGACTGGATGCTGGTTATTGGCAGGTACTGTATCTCATTTGGGTGGAATTTTCCCCATAACATGATTCAAACTGTATTAAAAGACTAGAGAAAAAGGAAAAACAAAAATCCTTCAAATAAAAGGCATCCAGAGAGTCTCCTGCTATTTGACTTATAAAAATAATGGCAATGATTCACGAAGTTCATTATCTAATTCCTTCAAGACCCAAGGATTCATGCCATCTGGATCTCTTGATTGGTCTCTGTTCGGTTTCTCCATGAAGACTCTTGCCTCTTTTTTTTCTCACAGCTGAAATAAATTATTGGGCTTCTCTTACTGTTCATATACATGACAATTCCAGACTTTAAAAAAATATACATAAAAAAAGGATTTCAGTAGCTTGGAAATTTGCAGTGGTTGTAATGTTTGGTACTTTTTGTCTTGATTGTATTTTTAAATTACATCTACACTGTTGGCCGGGGTCAAATCATTCTGCATTTTTGCTGTGTTATTTGCTTTCCCCAGACTTCCTAGATTTAGAAAGCTTAGTTTTATTCCTTTCTCCATTTTATTAGGCTCACAGTCACCCTTAAAAAATTAAAATCTCATCCAGAAACAACTGGCTGGCTTCTTCCTAGAATTTATGGTTTTAGGGAGAGCAGCAAACTGATTTAATAAAATAGAAGTTCCTTTTTGAAATTTGTTTTTTTGTCCATTTCTGTTCCCATCTTCCATATATGTATATATATTTAATTTGGAAAATTAAAACAATTTTTATTTTTCCTCAAACTGTAGCATGAACTCAGGTAGACCTGGGTTTGAACCCTCAAGTCCTTTTTCATCTTGTGCATTTTTAGGGTCCTAGAAGGACAGATACTTCTAGGAAGAAGTTTTCCATGTCCTTCCCATTGTTTAGGGTAGCCTGCATTCCTTCCTCATGTTCTAGAATAATCCCTCACATATGGCTATTCTGGGGAGTGGTGAGGGAAAGTCAGGGTCAAGATAAACCTGAGGAGAAAGGAGTGGGAGGATTTGGAAAAGATTACTTCTCTCAACAGCACATAATCATGTTATACAAAAAAGCTAACAAGCAGGATTTGCAGATGCATGAAGCCGAGAAGCAGAGAAAGACACAGAGGTAGAGAATGGACTTGAGGACACGGGGAGGGGAAAGGGTAAGCTGGGACGAAGTGAAGGAATAGCATTGGCATATACACACTATCAAATGTAAAATAGCTAGTTAGTGGGAAGCAGCTGCATAGCACAGGGAGATCAGCTCGGTGCTTTGTGACCACCTAGAGAGGTGGCATAGGGAGGGAGGGAGGGAGGCGCAAGAGGGAGGGGATATGGGGATATATGTATACATATAGCTGATTCACTTTGTTATACAGCAGAAACTAACACACCATTGTAAGGCAATTATACTCCAATAAAGATGTTTAAAAAAAAAAAAGCTACCACTTTTATTTTCTAAAAAAAAACCACCCCATATCTTAGAGACTTAGGAAGTTCAGAGACCCTAAACCATGCCAGATTCACTTATCTTCAGCTATAACTTATGAATTAACACCTGTCCTGCAAACACACAAAGCAGTCTTTTCTGGAAGATGAGCTCTTTAGGATTTTTCCTTCTATGGTAGACATGGAGTGCTCTTTTTTTACATACAGTACAGATAGAAACCAGAAGTCTTTTGCCCAGTCTCCCTTACAGCTTTGGTACATTCACGTGAGAAGAGTTTATCTAGAGACAGCTTAGCAGTTAGAAGCTAGTGACACTAAAAATGTGGGGCCCGCAAGAATCCATGCTGTAAGGACGGCACAGACATCCCAGGATCCAGGAGCTGAAGGGGCAGAGGTCCTGGTGGTGTCAGGGGCTGGGAGTCAGCGTTGTAAACTCCAGTGCTTTCTCTGCGGCTTTACAACCGCTGCGAGCTTACAGGCGGTTTGGGATTGTTCATGGGGTGTCATCCTTACACTCGGTTCCCACATCCATATAAATGGAGCCGCTACCACCGACCTCATGGCATCACTGCAAGGATGAAACGGTAATGGACATGCAAACACCTAGCACTTGGTCTCACCAATGACTATGAATGTCAGTTTCTTTCCTTCCTTTCCCTACAGTTTCTGTTTCATTTCTCCCTCCAGGGTCGTGAGTTAATTGTCTCACAAATCCAAGGGAGCTGAGTTGACTGATCATGATTCTAGGGTGTTAAGTCCCCAGGTCCACAGCAACGCCAAAGAGGGGCAGTACAGTGAGCCTAAGGGATGAGGGGAAAGGGCAGGGAAAGGGACTTCTAGGCAGAGGAAGCTACAAGAGCAGAGGATTGGGCTCCGAACCATTTGGCTGCGAGAAACAGGAATAGTCAGTTTGCCTGGAGAATGCAGGGTGAGCTTGCATTTCTGCAGTCTGTTTTGATGTCGCATAAACATAATTATTGACACGGAAAGTTGTTTACACTATGCTATTAAGTGATAAAAGCAGATTACAGAGTAGTAAATGCAATGTGAAGCCATTTTTGTATGGTATATATGTGTATATGAATGTATGTATATATGTAATATATAGACACACATAAAAATCTAGAAGAGGATACCTCAGTTTTTCGTTTTTTTAACATCTTTATTGGAGTATAATTGCTTTACAATGGTGTGTTAGTTTCTGCTGTATAACAAAGTGAATCAGCTATACATATACATATATCCCCATATCTCCACCCTCTTGCGTCTCCCACCCACTCTCCCTATGCCACCCCTCTAAGTGGTCACAAAGCACCGAGCTGATCTCCCTGTGCTATGCAGCTGCTTCCCACTAGCTATCTATTTTACATTTGGTAGTGTATATATGTCCACGTCACGCTCTCACTTCATCCCAGTTTACCCTTCCCACTCTCCTTGTCCTCAAGTCCATTCTCTATGTTGTGTCTTTATTCCTGTCCTGCCCCTAGGTTCTTCAGAACAATTTTTTTTTTTTTTTAGATTCCATATATATGTGTTAGCATATGGTATTTGTTTTTCTCTTTCTGACTTACTTCACTCTGTAGGACAGACTCTAGGTCCATCCACCTCACTACAGAAAACTCAATTTCGTTTCTTTTTATGACTGAGTAATATTCCATTGTATATGTATGCCACATCTTCTTTATCCATTCATCTGTCGATGGACACTTAAGTTGCTTCCATGTCCTAGCTATTGTAAATAGAGCTGCAATGAACACTGTGGTACATGACTCTTTTTGAATTATGGTTTTCTCAGGGTGTATGCCCAGTAGTGGGATTGCTGGGTCGTCGTATAGTAGTTCTATTTTTAGTTTTTAAAGGAACCTCCATACCGTCCTCCATAGTGGCTGTATCAGTTTACATTCCCACCAACAGTGCAAGAGGGTTCCCTTTTCTCCACACCCTCTCCAGCATTTATTGTTTGTAAATTTTCTGATGATGGCCATTCTGACTGGTGCGAGGTGATACCTCATTGTAGTTTTGATTTGCATTTCTCTAATGATTAGTGATGTTGAGCATCCTTTCATGTGTTTGTTGGCAATCTGTATATCTTCTTTGGAGAAATGTCTATTTAGCTCTTCTGCCCATTTTTGGATTGGGTTGTTTGTTTTTTTGATATTGAGCTGCATGAGCTGCTTGTAATATTTTGTCAGTTGCTTCGTCTGCAAATATTTTTTTCCCATTCTGAGAGCTGTCTTTTCATCTTGTTTATGCTTTGCTTTGCTATGCAAAACTTTTAAGTTTCATTATGTGCCCTTTGTTTATTTTTGTTTTTATTTCCATTTCTCTAGGAGGTGGGTCAAAAAGGATCTTGCTGTGATTTATGTCATAGAGTGTTCTGCCTATGTTTTCCTCTAAGAGTTTTATAGTGTCTGGCCTTATATCTAGGTCTTTAATCCATTTTGAGTTTATTTTTGTGTATGGTGGTAGGGAGTGTTCTGATTTCAGTCTTTTACATGTAGCTGTCCAGTTTTCCCAGCACCACTTATTGAAGAGGCTGTCTTTTGCCTCCTTTATCAAAAATAAGGTGACCATATGTGTGTGAGTTTATCTCTGGGCTTTCTATACTGTTCCATTGATCTATATTTCTGTTTTGGTGCCAGCACCATACTGTCTTGATTACTGTAGTTTTGTATTATAGTCTGAAGTCCAGGAGCCTGATTCCTCCAGCTCCATTTTTCTTTCTCAAGATTGCTTTGGTTATTAGGGGTCTTTTGTGTTTCCATACAAACTGTGAAATTTTTTGTTCTAGTTCTGTGAAAAATGCCATTGGTAGTTTGATAGGGATTGCATTGAATCTGTAGATTGCTTTGGGTAGTAGAGTCATTTTCACAATATTGATTCTTCCAATCCAAGAACATGGTATATCTTGCTATCTGTTTGTATCATCTTTAATTTCTTTCATCAGTGTCTTATAGTTTTCTGCATACAGGTCTTTTTTCTCCTTAGGTAGGTTTATTCCTAGGTATTTTATTCTTTTTGTTGCAATGGTAAATGGGAGTGTTTCCTTAATTCTCTTTCAGATTTTTTATCATTAGTGTATAGGAATTCAAGAGATTTCTGTGCATTAATTTTGTATCCTGCTACTTTACCAAATTCATTGATTAGCTCTAGTAGTTTTCTGGTAGCATCATTAGGATCTCTATATATAGTATCATGTCATCTACAAACAGTGACAGCTTTACTTCTTCTTTTCTGATTTGGATTATTTTATTTCTTTTTCTTCTCTGATTGCTGTGGCTAAAACTTCCAAAACTATGTTGAATAATAGTCGTGAGAGTGGACAGCCTTGTCTTGTTCCTGTTCTCAGAGGAAATGGTTTCAGTTTTTCACCATTGAGAATGATGTTGGTTGTGGGTTTGTCATATATGGCCTTTATTATGTTGAGGTAAGTTCCCTCTATGCCTACTCTCTGGAGGGTTTTTATCATAAATGGGTGTTAAATTTTGTCAAAAGCTTTTTCTCCATCTACTGAGATGATCATATGGTTTTCCTCCTTCAGTTTGTTAATATGGCATATCACATTGATTGATTTGGGTGAATTGAAGAATCCTTGCATTCCTGGGATAAACCCCACTTGATCATGGTGTATGATCCTTTTAATGTGCTGTTGGATTCTGTTTGCTAGTATTTTGTGGACGATTTTTGCATCTATGCTCATCAGTGATATTGGCCTGTACTTTTCTTTCTTTGTGACATCTTTGTCTGGTTTTGGTATCAGGGTGATGGTGGTCTCGTAGAATGAGTTTGGGAGTGTTCCTCCCTCTGCTATATTTTGGATGAGTTTGAGAAGGATAGGTGTTAGCTCTTCTCTAAATGTTTGACAGAATTTACCTGTGAAGCCATCTGGTCCTGGGCTTTTGTTTGTTGGAAGACTTTTTTTTTTTTTTTTTTTTTTTTTTTTTTTTTAAATTTATTTATTTATTTATTTACTTATTCCTGGCTGTGTTGGGTCTTCGTTTCTGTGCTAGGGCTTTCTCTAGTTGCGGCAAGTGGGGGCCACTCTTCATCGCGGTGCGCGGGCCTCTCACTATCGCGGCCTCTCTTGTTGTGGAGCACAGGCTCCAGACGCGCAGGCTCAGTAGTTGTGGCTCACGGGCCCAGTTGCTCCGCGGCATGTGGGATCTTCCCAGACCAGGGCTCGAACCCGTGCCCCCTGCATTGGCAGGCGGACTCTCAACCACTGCACCACCAGGGAAGCCCTGTTGGAAGACTTTTAATGAGAGTCTCAATTTCAGTTCTTGTGATTGGTCTGTTTATATTTTCTATTTCTTCCTAGTTCAGTCTCGGAAGGTTGTGCTTTTCTAAGAATTTGTCCATTTCTTCCAGGTTTTCCATTTTACTAGCATATAGTTGCTTGTAGTAATCTCATGATCCTTTGTATTTCTGCAGTGTCAGTTGTTACTTCTCCTTTTTCATTTCTAATTCTATCGATTTGAGTCCTCCCTCTTTTTTTCTTGATGAGTCTGGCTAATGGTTTATCAATTTTGTTTATCTTCTCAAAGAACCAGCTTTTAGTTTTATTGATCTTTGCTATCGTTTCCTTCATTTCTTTGTCATTTCTTTCTTTTTTAAAAAAATTTTATTTATTTATTTATTTATTTATTTATTTATGGCTGCGTTGGGTCTTAGTTCCTGTGAGAGGGCCTTCTCCAGTTGCGGCAAGCGGGGCCACTCTTCATCGTGGCACGCGGGCCTCTCACCATCGCGGCCTCTCTTGTTGCGGAGCACAGGCTCCAGACGCGCAGGCTCAGCAATTGTGGCTCACGGGCCCAGTTGCTCCGTGGCACATGGGATCCTCCCAGACCAGGGCTCGAACCCGTGTCCCCTGCATTGGCAGGCAGATTCTCAACCGCTGCGCCACCACGGAAGCTCCTTCATTTATTTCTGATCTGATCTTTATGATTTCTTTCCTTCTGCTAACTTTGGGGTTTTTCTGTTCTTCATTCTCTAAATGTTTTAGGTGTAAGGTTAGGTTGTTCATTTGAGATGTTTCTTGTTTCTTGAGGTAAGATTGTATTGCTATAATCTTCCCTCTTAGAACTGCTTTTGCTGCATCCCAAGGGTTTTGGGTTGTCGTGTTTTCATTGACATTTGTTTCTAAGTATTTTTTGATTTCCTCTTTGATTTCTTCAGTGATCCCTTGGTTATTTAGTAGCATATTGTTTAGCCTCCATTTGTTTGTATTTTTTACAGTGTTTTTCCTATAATTGATATCTAGTCTCATAGCATTGAGGTCGGAAAAGATACTTGATACGATTTCAATTTTCTCAAATTTACCAAGGCTTGATTTGTGACCCAAGATATGATCTGTCCTGGAGAATGTTCCATGAGCAGTTGAGAAGGAAGTGTATTCTGTTGTTTTTGGATAGAATGTCCTATAAATATCAATTAAGTCCATCTTGTTTAGTGTGTCATTTAAAGCTTGTGTTTCCTTATTTATTTTCATTTTGGATGATCTGTCCATTGGTGCAAGTGGGGTGTTAAAGTCCCCTACTATGATTGTGTTACTGTCGATTTCCCCTTTTATGGCTGTTAGCATTTGCCTTATGTACTGAGGTGTTCCTACGTTGGATGTATAAATATTTACAATTGTTATATCTTCTTCTTGGATTGATCCCTTCATCATTATGTAGTGTCCTTCGTCTCTTGTAAAAGTCTTTGTTTTAAAGTCTATTTTGTTTGATATGAGACTTGCTACTCCAGCTTTCTTTTGATTTCCATTGACGTGGAATATTTTTCTCCATCCCTTCACTTTCAGCCTGTATGTGTCCCTAGGTCTGAAATGGGTCTTTTGTAGACAGAATATATATGGGTCTTGTTTTTGTATCCATTCAGCCAGTCTATGTCTTTTGTTTGGGGAATTTAATCCATTTACATTTAAGGGAATTATCGATATGTATGTTCCTATTACTATTTTCTTAATTGTTTTGGGTTTGTTATTGTAGTTCTTTTCCTTGTCTTGTGTTTCCTGCCTAGAGAAGTTCCTTTAGCATTTGTTCTATAGCTGGCTTGGTGGTGCTGAATTCTCTTAGCTTTTGCTTGTCTGTAAAGGTTTTAATTTCTCTGTCAAGTCTGAATGAGATGCTTGCTGGGTAGAGTAATCTTGGTTGTAGGTTTTTCCCTTTCATCACTTTAAATATGTTCTGCCACCCCTTTTTGGCTTGCAGAGTTTCTGCTGAAAGATCAGCTGTTAACCTTATGGGGATTCCCTTGTATGTTATTTGTTGTTTTCCCTTTGTTGATTTTAATATTGTTTCTTTGTATTTAATTTTTGATAGTGTGATTAATATGTGTCTTGGCATATTTCTCCTTGGATTTATGCTGTATGGGACTCTCTGTGCTTCCTGGCCTTGATTGACTATTTCCTTTCCCATATTAGGGAAGTTTTCAACTATAATCTCTTCAAATATTTTCTCAGTCCCTTTCTTTTTCTCTTCTTTTTCTGGGACCTGTATTATTCAAATGTTGGTGCGTTTAATGTTGTCCCAGAGGTCTCTGAGACTGTCCTCAATTCTTTTCATTCTCTTTTCTTTATTCTGCTCTGTGGTAGTTATTTCCACTATTTTATCTTACAGGTCACTTATCTGTTTTTCTGCCTCAGTTATTCTGCTATTTTTTACTCCTAGAGAATTTTTAATGTCATTTATTATGTTGTTCATCATTGTTTGTTTGCTCTTTAGTTCTTCTAGGTCTTTGTTAAACGTTTCTTGTATTTTCTCCATTCTCTTTCCAAGATTTTGGATCATCTTTACTATCATGACTTTGAATTCTTTTTCAGGTAGACTGCCTATTTCCTCTTCATTTGTTTGCTCTGGTGAGTTTTTTCCTTGCTCTTTCATCTGCAGCATATTTCTCTGTCTTCCAATTTTGCTTAACTTACTGTGTTTGGTGTCTCCTTTTCACAGGCTGCAGGTTCGTTGTTCCCGTTGTTTTTGGTGTCTGCCCCCAGTGGCGAAAGTTGGTTCAGTGCGTGGTGTAGGCTTCCTGGTGGAGGGGACTGGTGGATGAGGCTATATCTTGTCTTTCTGGTGTGCACAACCGCGTCTGGTGGTGTGTTTTGGGGTGCCTGTGACTTTATTATGATTTTAGGCAGCCTCTCTGCTAATGGGTGGGGTTGTGTTCCTGTCTTGCTAGTTGTTTGGCATAGGGTGTCCAGCACTGTAACTTGCTGGTCGTTGAGTGGAGCTGGGTCTTAGCACTGAGATGGAGATCTCTGGGAGAGCTTTCGTCATTTGATATTACGTGGAGTCAGGAGACCTCTGCTGGACCAATGTCCTGAACTCGGCTCTCCAACCTCAGAGGTAGAGGCCTGACTCCCGGCTGGAGCACCAAGACCCTCTCAGCCACATGGCTCAGAAGAAAAAGGAGAAAAAAAGAAAGAAAGAAAGAAAAATAAAATAAAATAAAGTTATTAAAATAAAAGTTTAAAACATGATTTAAAATAATAAAAATTTAAAAGTAGTAAAAAAAAAGAAAAAGAAAGAAAGAAAGAAAGAAAGAAGCGAGCAACCAAATCAAGAAACAAATCCACCAGTGATAACAAGTGCTGAAAAGTATACAGAAAAAAAAAAAAAACCAGACAGAAAGAACCCTAGGACAAATGGTAAAAGCAAAGCTATACAGACAAAATCACACAAAGAAGCATACAAATACTCACAGAAAGAGAAAAAGGAAAAAAAAAATCTATATATAAAAAGAAAGGAAGAGAGCAACCAAATCAATGATAATAAACTCTAAATACTAAACTAAGATAAACATAAAACCAGAAACAAATCAGATGCAGAAAGCAAACCCCAAGTCTACAGTTGCTCCCAAAGTCCACCATGTCAATTTTGGGATGATTTGTTGTCCATTCAGGTATTCCAGAGATGCAGGGTATACCAAGCTGATTGTGGAAATTTAATCCACTGCTCCTGAGGCTGCTGGGAGAGATTTCCCTTTCTCTTCTTTGTTCTCACAGCTCTTGGGTTCAGCTTTGGATTTCGCCTCACCTCTGCATGTAGGTCGCCTGAGGGTGTCTATTACCCGCCCAGACAGGATGGTGTTAAAGGAGCAGCTGATTAGGTGGCTCTGGCTCACTCAGGCCGTGAGGAGGGAGGGGTACGGAATGTGGGGGGAGCCTGCAGCGGCAGAGGCAAGTGTGATGTTGTAACAGCCTGAGGTGCGCTGTGTGTTCTCTCAGGGAACTTGTCCCTGGATCACGGGACCCTGGCAGTGGTGGGCTGCACAGGTTCCCGGGAGGGGAGGTGTGGATAGTGACTTGTGTTTGCACACAGGCTTCTTGGTAGCTGCAGCAGCAGCCTTATCGTCTCATGCCCGTCTCTGGTGTCCGCTCTGATAGCCGCGCTCGTTCCTGTCTCTGGAGCTCTTTTAGGAGGTGCTCTGAATCCCTTCTCCTGGTGCACCCCAAAACAATGGTCTTGCCTCTTAGGCAGGCCCAGACTGTTTCCCAGACTCCCTCCTGGCTAGCCATGGTGCACTAACCCCCTTCAGGCTGTGTTCACACAGCCAACCCCAGTCTTCTCCCTGGGATCCGACCTCAGCTCCCAGCCCCCACCCATCCCAGCGGGTGAGCAGACAGACCTCTCAGGCTGGTGAGTTCTGGTTGGAGCCAATCCTCTGTGCGGGAATCTCTCCACTTTGCCCTCTGCATCCCTGTTGCTGCGTTCTCCTCCGTGGCTCTGTAGCTTCCCCCCCTGCCACTGGCCACCCGCCCACCCACCAGTGAAGGGGCTTGCTAGTGTGTGGAAACCTTTCCTCCTTCACAGCTCC
This sequence comes from Balaenoptera musculus, assembly GCF_009873245.2. NCBI lineage: Eukaryota > Metazoa > Chordata > Mammalia > Artiodactyla > Balaenopteridae > Balaenoptera > Balaenoptera musculus. Next base: position 95,901,617 of record NC_045789.1, read on the forward strand.
CTCCCAGAGGTGCAGGTCCTGTCCCTATTCTTTTGTCTCTGTTTTTTTATTTTTTCTTTTGCCCTACCCAGGTACGTGGAGAGTTTCTTGCCTTGTGGGAAGTCTGAGGTCTTCTGCCAGCATATAGTAGGTGTTCTGCAGGAGTTGTTCCACATGTAGATGTATTTCTGATGTATTTGTGGGGAGGAAGATGATCTCCACGTCTTACTCCTCCACCGTCTTGTAGGTCTCCTGATACATCAGTTTTAACAATACTTAATTCTAGGTTGTGAGACAATGGGTAATGTATTTTAAAAAAATCTTTCTAATTACCTGTATTTGATTTTTTCTAAATGAACATGTATTATTTTTGTAATAAAAATAAAAATTAAAAAAGAGAAAAAACATTGTGTCACTAACACATAGTCTTCTAACACATGACAATTTATTTCACTAATTAATCTAAGTGGTTTCCAGTTTTTCCGCATTATAAAAATGCTGCGTTTAATCAGGTAGAGTTTTATTTGTTTTTTTCTTAGAAAGGCATCTTTGATTATTTGAGTGACTCAGTGTGGTCGTTTTTAATTTTGTGTTTGTCTTTCCTTTTTAATATATTTTTAAGGAAGGAATGTTCACTTTCCCTCTTTTCTACCTCTTTATAAAAAGTCCTTGTATTTCCAGAATAGATTGAGCTCTAAGGCAAATTGGAATTCTGATTTTCTGGAAATTCGTGAAATGAGATAATCATGCCAAATTGCAAATGGATTGCAGGTGGTGTTGCAAGCTCTTTCCATCCTAAAGAGGACAGTTCACACAGAAACTAAAGGTGAACCACCCAAACTGAAAATGCTCTTTAAAATATCAGACATTTTACATTTTCTCACTTGATCATCAAAACAAAACCAAACTAAAGCAGAAAGAACATTTCTTTACTGCACATTCATTGTGCCAACACATTCCTTTATATTAAAAATGAAAAGACCTTAAAATACCCTAACAGATAGCAAAGCCTTAGAGAGCAAGTTTACATGCAGGGCTGGAGATATTCATTAAAATTGTAATTAGACTCACGATTAAATTCATTCACAGTAGAAACTTTGCTTGTAAGTGTTGCTACAGGAAGAAACCTCCAGTCTGAAAATTAGTTCAGCAGTCTGAGCGATTTTAATTATGCAGAGTTGATTATCGCTAGAGAAGGAAACCTTTATTGCAGCAACAGAATGAAAATCTTTTTTGTCCCTTTTTTGGTTTCCTGAGCTAATATGAGGTGCATATTTTGATAACCAAATGTTTCTCTAGGCAAAGAAAATGTGAGAAATGTGCACAGCAGGAGAGCAGATGTTATTAAATGGCCACCCGAAAGATAAGATACACAATGCCCAGCTCAGCATCTTTCTTTCATTTCAGTTGATCCCTTTATTTGGTTAAAGGCAAAGGGAGCGAAATGGCATTTATTTAACATCTACTATGTGCAATAGCTTGTGATAAGCAGCTTCTTTTTCCCAGGTCCCCCTTTGTATCGCTATTTCCATTTTATAGATGAAGAAACTGGTAATCAGGGAAGTTAAATAACTCTCATAAAAAGGGGGCTAAATGCTCGGTGTGACCCCAAAGCCTGCCTCTTTTCACTCTTATCATTAGGAAGAAGAAATCCAACAGGGACTTTCAAAGTTGCTCTTACTCATTCAAGTGTATGCTCTCACACTGTGTGTTTCCTTTTGTGCTGTCACACACTCTCTTGGCGAAGGCTTGCACCCTACCCAACCTTGTCTCAAACCAGCCAGTCTAAGTGCAGCTGAGGGCAAAGCCTCTACAGATCTGGCTCCATTTCCACCTATGGTCAAAAGCTTAGAGGCTGCAGAGGTGTTGGGTGCTGCACGTAGTGGAAAGGGGCTGGATGTGTAATCAGGAAGCCTGATTTCTGCTCCCAGATCACAGACCTATGAGCTGTGGGATTTGGGGAAAATCGTTTTGCCTCTCTGGAATTACATTTCTCCTCTGTCAGATGAGCAGGAGATGGGCTTGATGATGGGGAGGTTCTCACAGCAGTAATGTTCCAGGATGCCCTGAGGCTCTCATTGGGTTTTCAAAGCAACCAAGGAAGGGCAGTCTCCCTGGAACCCTTGAGCTTCCTCTTCTCCAGAGCACAAAGCCATTCTGAGCATACATATTTTTAAAAATAATTAGAACAAATGTCAAACAGTAGAATATAATGAATATAATATTATATTTAATATATAATATATATATATTCTTATATATAATAAGAATATAATGAACTCTCATATACCCATCGTGTAGATTTAACGATTGTTTACATTTTCCACATTGATTGTATGTCTATCTTTGTCCTGAAATTTAAAGCAAATTACAGACACGATGTCATATCAGCCATGAAAACTTCAGCATACATATCTAAAAAGTAAAGGCCATTTTCCTATATAAAATCACATAATTTTCACAGCTAATCCAAATAATAGTCTCTTCAAATAGTCAAATAACCAGTTCATACTCAAATTTCTCCAACTGCCCCCTAATATTACAGTTGGGTTGTCTAAAGCAGGATCTGATCACTGTTCGTACATCACATGTGGTTATGTCTCTTAAATCTTTTTAAATCTCATACAGTCTCGCTCTATTTTTTTTAAATGTCATTGACTTGTTGAAGATTTCAGAGAAACTGGGGCTAATTGTTCTGTCAAAAGTCTCTCCTTCTGAATTTTCTGATTGCTTCTTCATGGTGTTAGTTTTCTTATTCCTGAGTCCTACATAAACTGAAAATTAGATCTACACATTTGAATAGATCCAAGGTAAATGTTTTCTCAAGAACACTTCATGGATGATACTGTGTCCTTCATATTTAATCACTTTGGGAGGCAATTAGGTAGTGGCACTTGATCCCACCCCTGTGAAGTGACAGTCCCCTTTGTGACCAGCATGTAGGCTGTGGGTGATATTTTGCCATCAGGTCAACATCCAGTTCACCATCAACCTTTCACCTAAGGGTCTTAGTATCATTGATAATCCCTGCCTAAATCAATTATTTCATTAGTAGCTGAAAAATGAATTTGTAATTTGATATTTCCTTCTCTATGTACTAGCTGACATTCTTGTATAGAGAAGAACTTACCAAGGGCTCATCTTGACAAAGGCAGGGTCTACGTCCCCAAGGTTGGACTCCTTGACTTCTTGCATTTAATCTCGTACCAGGTTTTTCCTTAATTGGCTTTAAGTTGAATTTGAGAAGAGTGTTTTTCTCAGCATTGTCGGATTCAGGATTCCCTTTTCAATAAGCCATGGCTTCCGAGGAAAACAAAGGCAAGCCTCACTCATAAAATTGGAAAGATTTCCTTTTTGTCTTAAAAGCCAAAGAATCTCGCTAGGAAACAAGCAATGCAATGCCTCTAGGATATCTTGAAAGTATACATTTTTCAACAAGGTTTACACAGAAGATAAAGAATTATCTTCCCCCAGAACAACTTCCTTTTTCCAGATTAAACATTTAACTTCTGACATATCAATTGCAGGCATGTTAGCAACATTCCTAGTAGACATAGGCTAGGTCAGCTTGTTGCTGCTGCCTTTGCTGTTACCTGGGAGATGTCTTCTTGTTTTCTCCTTGTGGGTTATAGGCATCTTGCTACACTCTTCTCAAAAGGTCCAAAAGATGTGAACATTTACAGATGACTACAGTTTGAGTCTCTGGTCAATGATGATGTGAATTCCAACAGTTTAGAGCTTCCACGTAACCACTAGGGGAGAAAGTGAAGAGCCCTGTAAAATAGTGCATAGGCAGGATATCTCCATGGGACGGCTCCTCTTAATTGATGATATGTAAGCAAGAAATCATTAAGAACATTTATCCTCTAAAATAGAGATAGATACCACATAATCCAGCAATCCCACTCCTGGGTATATATCCGGAGAAAATCATAATTCAAAAAGATACATGTACCTTTATGTCCATTGCAGCACTATTTAGAATAGCCAAGACATGGAAGCAACCTAAATGTGCACTGACAGATGAATGGATATATATATATAAGTGGAATATTATTCATCCATTAAAAAGAATGGAATATTATTCAGCCATAAAAAGAATGAAATAATGCCGTTTGCAGCAACATGGATGGACCTAGAGATTATCATACCAAGTGAAGTAAGCCAGATAAAGAAAGACGAATATCATATGATATTGCTTATATGTGGAATCTAAGAAAATGATACAAATGAACTTATATACAAAACAGAAATAGACCCACAGACATAGAAAACAAAATTATAGTTACCAAAGGGGAAAGGGGGGGAGGGATAAATTAGGAGTTTGGGATTAATATATACACACTACTATTTATAAAATAGACAATCAACAAGGACCCACTGTATAGCACAGAGAACTATACTAAATATTTTGTAATAACCTATAAAGGAAAAGAATATATATGTATCTGAATCACTTTGCTATACACCTGAAACTAACACAACATTGTAAATCAACTCTACTTCAATAATAATAATAAAAAAGAACATGTCCTGAAGTATCTGGACTTCAGGCCTCCAAATCTTAAATGGAGAACCTAGATTAAACCCTGAGATGTACCCTGACCATCAGAAATAAAATAAGAAGGCTTGTACTTTGATAAAACTAAAGGTTCTTTGCAGGGGTACCACATGGACTGTGCTTAATGAGTTCTCTGAGATGGTGTAACTGGGAGTTAGGTAGACCTGGGGCTCCAATTTCAACCACAACCTTTACCAGCCGGGTCAATTTATTAACCTTTCTGAAGCTCAGGTGTCTTATTCGTATATAGCTGGAGTCCCATGTGAGCAAAAGTTGGCATTCATAGATGTCTTTGTGATCTGATGAATCCGTGGACCTATCCTGCTAGGAATCACTTGGCATGAGGGATTTTGGTCCAAGGAGAATGAGAGCAGAGGTTTTTGCAGGTGCCTGAGTGTGGGGAGGGAAAGGTGAGGATTATATGGAGCCTGTGTTGGATGATGGCTTTTAAGCATCAGGTCTCAGTCTCAAGGCTGTGTCTAAACTGGAGGTTATGGTGACCAGAATTTGCGGGGATGTTTTCATATAGCCCTGAAGATTAACCTTTGGGGCCCAGGATTCAAAATGAGACGCATAGTGGGTGGACATTCCCCATACTCCTGTGTGGAGCTTAGCATGGCTGTGGTATAGTGAGTACAGCAGCAAACAAGGCCTACTTTGGCCATTTAAGAGCTGATAATTTTTGGAGTTTCATAGGGTGAGATGCTTGGCAGAAACACCAGTTTTCTCCCAAGGGCAGCCAGTAGAGGGTGCCTGAGGTGAGGTGCTGACTTCAAATGTTTTCATGGGCAACAGGCCTCCTGGAGTGCCCAGAGCTTGAGGAGGACGCTGTGAGCTTAGAAGAAACACTCCAGCATCCTAGAGATCCAGTAGAAAGGGCACAGAAGGGCATGCATGGTTTACATTATAAGTATTAATATTGGTTTGAGCCTATTTGCATTTACAGACTTGTGTGATGCTCTTGCTAGGGATAGATTTACAGGAGTTTGGCCAAATGCAAAGAATTGCCTTGGGATTAAATAAAGCGAGGAAAGAGTCTAACCCAATACTTTGCACAAAGCAGCAGTTTAACAATCATTAGCTCCCTCGTGTTTTATTTTTATCCCCATCTCCATGGAGATATATGAGGTCTTCTTTTGAGGTCTTCTTTTGAGGTCTAATGCTTTGGTTAAGCGTTACCATTATTATGTTCATATTTATTTATTTTGCTGAGTTTTCTATACAAGAACACATTTTCTTATTGCCCTTTTGAGCCCTTTCCATTCTTAGAAACAATGGCAATAACAACTAAATACGGGTGGCCTTCCATTAAAATCCGACAACGGTAAATGGAACTAGGTAAAAAAATTTGTCCAGATTAAAGCAATAAATGTACTCCCATATTCTTGTTAATGAACAGATACCCAACCTTCATGACTTTCTCTTCCAGTCGTGCAAGAGGCAAAGGTAATTTAGAAACACTCACGCTGTCTTTGTCACGCTGTTGACAAAAGGCTCAGAGAAAAAACATAATACACTTCCGTTGAAAATAAACATGAAAAAGCCCTAAGACATGCAAAGCAAGGTCTATAATTTGGTGCAAATTTTTTAGCCTGAATATATCATGCCTGTTAATTTTCTTAGTGTCAAAGAAAGGCTAGGCTGTTCCTGGAATAGGATGACTCTTTCTACCTGTTTCCCAAAGGGCCTTGATGATGTTAGGAAGTAGTGCTCTCTGATAAGGTCAGGCAGAAATTGTCCAGTGGATACTAATGATGGGAAAGGATAATTTCTTTTGGATCTGAATCCAGGTCCGGTCATTTGGCTTGAAGAATCCAACTGAGTCCACTGAAAGCACGCTCCAAGTACATTTTCTAAATTATAGTAAGAACTCTCTCATTCAGACTCTCTCTTGTGCTTTCTTTCCCTCTCGGGTGAACTCCTGCTTCCCTTTAAATGCAAATTCCATCCTCTCCCACCATCTCCATGGAGCTGACCATCCATCTTCCATGATGCTTCTGCACTCTGTAAGTACCTCTGTTAGGGCACCTGTCATGCATATTATAGATTTTTGTTTTCATGTCTGTGTCCCTCACTGGAGACTTACCTCCCTGAGAGGAGGGCTTCATTTTACCATTATTTTATTCCCAAAACTGAACTCTGTTTTTACCTGCAGAGTAATGTGTGTTAAATATTTGCTGAAGTGACTCATAGAATCTCAGGTTTGGAAGGAAACTTTTTCATCATTCTAGGAAACATAAAATAGTGGAGTAGATAACATCTGAGCCCCACCTCCCCTCATTTAGTAGAGAGGGCTGCAAGGCTGGTTCAGGATCTCAAAGTGAGCTAACCGCAAGTAGAGGCCAGAATAACTGCTGAATGTTATCAGTTGCTTTGAGAAAAGAATGGGTTGTATCTTCCAGTTAGTTGGCCAGGTTTCTTCATTGTAAAACTTTCTTGTGAAGTTCCAAAACTGAGTTATGATATGCAGCATGTCCCAAACATATTTCCCCATGGAACCCTTTCCTCATATCATCTCATTGAACTGGTGTTCCCCAAAACACACTTTGGAAAACAAAGTTGTGGTAGGCAGAATAATGACCCCCTCTCAAATGTTCAAATTATAGTCCCCAGAACCTGTAAATATGTTATGTTACAGGACAAAGGGGGAATTAACATGTTGGATGGAATTAAATTCGATAATCAGCTGACATTAAAATAAGAAGATTATCCTGGATTATGTGGGTGGGCCCAATGTAATCAGGCCCTTGAAAGTGGAAGAAGGAGGCAGAAGAGGAGTTAGAGTGATGCAATGTGGGAAGAACTCAACCCACTACTGTGGGCTTTGAAGGAGGAAGGGGCCACGAACCAAGGAATGCAGGTGGGCTTTAGGAGCTGGAAGTGGCATGGAAATGGATTATTTCCTAGAGTCTTGAGAAAGGAAATGTAGCCATGCCCATGTCCTGATTATAGCCCAGTGATAACTGTGTCAGACTTCTGACCTCCAGAACTGTAATATAATAAATTTATATTGTTTTAAGCTACTAAGTTTGTGGTAATTTGTTATACTAGCAAAAGACAATTAATAAAAAGTTCTAGTGTCACAAGTTTCATGTTTACTGTGCTCCCCCATAAGCCTGGGAATTATCAATAATGATGATTATATTATTTGTATTCATGTCTCTATGGTGAGGTGGAATGATTCCCCTAAATGGTTGCAAACTGACCCCTGAAAACCATATTTTCTTCCATTTTTATAACTTTTGCTGAATTCCATTCTTTAGAAGCAAGTCACTAGATCCAGCCCACACTCTAAGTGGGGAGATTCCACAAGGACATGGGTACCAGGAGACAGGGATCATTGGGAGACATTATGGAAGCTGCTTACCATATGAAAGCCTCTTGAAATTCTACCAAAGGTAAGGTGACCATATAATTTATCATCCAAGCCAGAACTCTTTTGAGATAATGAAATGCGGGGTGCTATAAATAAGTGCAAGGGGGCAACAAGTGTAAAACAGACTGCCCCTGGAAACCCAGACGTATGGTCACCCCAGTCAAAGGTCATATTTCTGGATGTCTTTCTCAGCCACTAGCACAATGCCAACATATAACAAATATTTAATATATACCTACACATGGAACAGCAAAATGATTCTAAGATACACAGAGGTACTTGGGCCTCTAAATGTTTGGTTCTCAAGCATTTTTCATCCATCATAGTCTAACTAGGGAGGCTAAGAAACCCAACTACCACATTTAATCCTACTTTTCAATAAAAAGGTAAATCTATGACAACACAGAGATTTCACTCTAGGAATAAATTCCAACAGAAGAGGGTGTTGAATTACATAGCCATTGGCTTTGGCATTTGATCACATAAACACAAGGCCATGTGTTGTCTGATGAAGAGCTAGCTGGGTTCCTGGCATGGGAGAAATCCTGGGCTCTAATCCTAATTCTGAAATTTAGTAGGCATGTAACTTTGGGCAAATAACCTGACCCTTCTAAACCTTAGCTTGCTTGTTTAGAAATGGCATTTAATTGAATGTAACAGTATTCACAAAACAGTACATTTATTCAACACATCAACAAATATGTGAGCATTTACTATGTGCCAACACATAGCTCCTGGAAACTAGAGTCCTGGAATATTCTTTTTTTTAAATTTCAGTTTTATTGAGATACAATTGACATACAGCACTGTATAAGTTTAAGGTATACAGCATAATGACTTGACTTGCATATATTGGGAAATGATTACCATAATGTTCGGTTAACATCCACCATCTCATATAGAAACAAAAAAAAAAAAAAAGAAAATATATATAACTTTTTTTCCTTGTGATGAGAACTTTTAGGATTTCTTCTCTAATAACGTTCAAATATGCCATATAGCAGTGTTAACTATAGTCATCATGTTGTACATTACATCCCTAGTACTTATTATAACTGGAAGTTTGTACCTTTTGACCACCTTTATCTGGTTCCCCACCCCCAACATGTCCTAGAATATTTTTGTTAGAATGTGTATTGCTACACAATCTGGGGTTTACAAAAGAGCCCTCAACATACGATATTATAATTCTTAAACTTATAGTAATTTACATTTTAACAGTTAATGGTAGCAGCAGCTGAAAACCAATTTGAAACAATACTGATACCTCATGGATGAAGACAATTGGTCCTTACAAGTTACAGGAATTTCAATTATTTACTTAAGTTCTTCCTCTGATATATATGTTCTTTCTCTGAAAGGACTTATAAATTTTGTATCCAGATGGCATGGTAGATTAATAAATTCAAGTTTTCAGTAATTTAAAAATGTTGCCATCTCTAGTTTATAAAAAAAAGATTTTTGTAACCCTTAAATAACTCTATTTACAAATAATTAGTTCCTCATCATACGTGAAAATAGAATTTTATGCAATTTTGCATCTTATAGAAGAATTAAATTTGAATTTCAGATAAACAATGAATAATTTTTTAGTATAAATATGTCCCATACAAGATTTGGGATGTACTTATGCTAAAAATTATTCAGTCAGTATTTATCTGAAATTTAATTTTATCTGGGTGACCTATTTTTTAATTTTTAGTTTTAATTTTAGTAAAAGATGTATAGCATAAAGTTTACCATCTTTACCATTTTTAAGTGTATAGTTCAGTAATGTTAAGTATATTCACATTGTTATGCAAACAATCTGCAAACTTTTTCATACCACAAAACCGAAAGTCTATACTCATTAAATAGAAAACTTCCATTCCCTCCTCCTCCTAGCCTCTGGCAACCACCAGTCTTTCTGTTTCTATGAATTTGACTACACTAGATTATCTCATATAAGTGGAATCATAAAGTTATACTTGTTTTGCTGTGACTGTTTCATTTCAATCTATGTTGTAGCGTGTGTCATAATTTCCTTCCTTTTTAAGGCTGAAAAACATTTCATTGTATGTATACAGCACATTTTGTTTATCCAGTTATCCACTGATGGACACTTGAGTTGCTTCCACTTCTTAGCTATTGTAAATAGCTGCTATGAACATGGGTGTGCAAATATCACTTCAAGATCCTGCTTTCAATACTTTGGCATATATTTTTACACCCAGAAGTGGGATTGCTGGATCATATAGTGATTCTATTTTTATTTTTTTGAGGAACCTCTATATCGTTTTCCATAGTGGCTTTATGATTTTACATGCCTACCAACAATCCACAAGGGTTCTTATTTCTCTACATCCTCACCAACACCTTTTTTTTCTGGTAGTCATCCTAATAAGTGTGAGGTGATATAGTAGTTTTGATTTGCATTTCCCTAATGATTAGTGATGTTGAGCATCTTTTCATATGCTTTTTGGCCATTTGTATATCCTCTTTGGAGAAATGTCTAAAGTCCTTTGCCCTTTCATGATTTGGGTCATTTGTATTTTTTTGTTGTTGTTTTAGGAGTTCTTTATATATCCTGGGTATTAACTCCAGATAAGATGTGATTTATAAATGTTTTCTCCGATTCTGTAGATTGCTTTTTCACCCTGTTGATTGTGTCCTTTGATTCACAGAAGTTTTGAGTTTTGATGTAGTCTGGTTGATCTATTTTTACTTTTATTGCCTGTGCTTTTGGTGTCATTTCCAAGAAATCCTTGCAAAGTCTAATATCATGAAGACTTTCCCCTATGTTTTCTTCTAAGAATTTTGTTATTTAGCTCATACAGTTAGGTCCTTGATCCACTTTGAGTTAATTTTTTGTACATGGCATAAGGTAAGAGTCCAGCTTAACTCTTTTGCATGTGGATATCCAGTTTTCTCAACACCACTTGTTGAAAAGACTGTCCATTTCCCATTGAGTGGTCTTGGCATCCTTGCTAAAGATTGATTATATACATGAAGATTTATTTCTTGGCTCTCTATTCTATCCCATTGGTCTATATATCTGTCTTTATGCCAGTACCACACTGTTTTGATTACTGTAGCTTTGTAATAAGATTTGAAGTTAGGAAGTGTGAGACCTCTAACTTTGTTCTTCTCTTACAAGATTGTTTGGCTAGTCTCTTGAGACTCAATGTAAATTTTAGCATAAAATTTTTTTATTTTTGATGAAATTTTTCTATTTCTGCAAAAAATACCACTGGGAAGTGATAGGCATTGCATTAAATATGTAGATAGCTTTGTGTAGTAGAGACATTTAACAATATTAAATCTTCCAGTTCAGGAATGTGGATGTCTTTCTATTTATTTGTGTCTTTTAAAATTCTTTCAGCAATGTTCCACAGTTTTTAGTGAACAAGTCTTTCACCTTGGTTAATTTTATTCCCAGGAATTTTATTCTTTTTGCTGCTATTGTAAATGAAATTGTTTTCTTAATTTCATTTCCAAATTGTTCATTGTCAGTGGATAGAAATGTAACTAATTTTTTTTTGTTGATTTTGTATCCAGCAGTGTTTTTGTGGAATCTTTAGGGTTTTCTATACATAAGATTATGCCATCTACAGAGATTGTTTTACTTCTTCCTTTTTAATTTGGATGCTTTTTATTACCTTTTCTTGCCTAACAGCTCTGGCTATGACTTCCAATAGTATGTTGAATAGAAGGGGCAAAAGGGGCTTCCATGTTTTGTTCCTGATCTTAGAGAAAAAGTTTTTATTTTGCGTATGATGTTAGCTGTGGATTTTTCATATATGAACTTTATAATGTTAGGGTAGTTTCCTTCTATTACTAGTTTGTTGAGTGTTTGTTTTTTTTTTTTAATCATGGAAAGGTGTTGAATTTTGTAAAATGCTTTTTCTGTATCAATTGATGTGATCACTTGACCCCCCCCCCCCTTTATTCTGTTAATGTGGTATATTACACTGATTGATTTTTATACATTGAACCAGCTTTGCATTCCAATAATAAATCCCATTTAATCATGGTGTAAAAACCTTGTAATGTGCTATTGAATATGATTTACCAGTATTTTGTTGAGTAACTTGGCATTAACATTCATCAGGGATATTGGTCTATAGTTGTTTTTTTTCTCTCTTGTAGTATTTTTGAGTTTAGTATCAGGGTAATGCTGGCCTCAAAGAGTGAGTTTGGCAGCATTTGCTCCCCTTCAATTTTTTGGAAGAGTTTGAGGAGGATGTTAAATCTTCTTTAAATTTTTGGTAGAATTCACCGGTGAAACCATATGGTCCTAGGTCTTCTTTGGAGTATTTGATTACTAGTTTAATCTCCTTACTAGTTATACATCTGTTCAGATTTTGTATTTCTTCATGATTCAGTCTAGTAGGTTGTGTGTTTTTAGGACTTTGTTTCATTTAGTTATCGGAATTATTGGTGTATAATTGTTCATGGCATTCTCTTATAATACTTTTTATTTCAGTAAAATTGGTCGAGACGTCCCCTCTTTCATTTCTGATTTGAGCCTTTTCTCTTTTTGTATTAGTTAATCTAGCTAAAGCTTTGTCACTTTTGTTAATCTTCTGAAAGAACCAACTACTGTTTTTGTTGATTTTCTTTATTGTTTTTCTATTTTCTATTCCATTGATTTCTGCTCTAATCTTTATTATTTCCTTCCTTCTGCTAGCTTTGGGTTTAGTTATTTCTTTCTTTTCTAGTTCTGAGATCTTTATTTTAATGTACACATTTATAGCTATAAATTTGTGCTCTTAGCACTGCTTTGGGTGACATGAATTTTTATTTGCTAAATGTGGCAACCGTACCTATAAACGTTTGTGACTTTTGACTTATATCTTCTCTTGTGCCTTCTCACTTTCCTACTCTGGTGAAACCAGCTGCCAGGCTGTGAGCTGCTCTCTAAAGGTCCAAAAAACAGAGGTCTTAGCCCAATACTTAATGAGGAACTGACTCTTGTCAAAAACTACTTGAATGAACTTTAAAGTGGATCAACTTCTGGTTGAGTTTTAAGATGAATGCAGGCCTGGTCCACATCTTGGTTGAAGCTCTATGAGAAATCAGAGCCAAAGGACGCTGCTGAGCCATGGCTGGATTCCTGACTCACAGAAACTGAGATGATACGTGTTTGCTGCTTTAAGTCACTAAATTTTGGGGTAATTTGTTATGAGTCAATAGGTAACTAACTGACACTGTGTCTTAACATTTTCTTTATGTGTACTAGTACACGCTACATGGCTTTTACTTGTATACATATTTTTCACAATCTTGAGAAATGTCCCTTAAGCATATATTTGATATGTGGGTTACTTAGGGACATGAATTAGAGAATCTGGCATAAAATTAGGTTATTTAAATGACAGTATAGATGCAATAAAGAATGCCTTGTGATTAGGCATTTTATTGGTAATAAAACAAATACATTTATAAGAATTTTGTTGGAACTGCTGGAGAACTTACTTCTGAGAGATTCAGCAGCAGAAAATAAAAATGAATCATACTATATTTATGGTGTTTAAAATGTGCTCTTTTCAACTTAGTGAACATAATAAAGAACAATGTAACATCATTCTTAAATCCTTGTATATATTGATTACACTAATTATGATGTAGTAATCAATCAAAGACTCCACAGTCATTCAAGATGAGGTCCACACATAGAGAACAGACTTGTGGTTGCCAAGGGGGAGAGGGTTGGGGGAAGGATGGAGTGGGAAGTTGGGGTTAGCAGATGTGAGCTATTATATATAGAATGGATAAACAACAAGATCCTACTGTGTAGCACAGAGAACTATATTCAATATCCTATGATAAACAATAATGGAAAAGAATATAAAAATGTGGGCTTCCCTGGTGGTGCAGTGGTTGAGAATCCGCCTGCCAATGCAGGGGACACGGGTTCGAGCCCTGGTCTGGGAAGATCCCACATGCCGCGGAGCAACTGGGCCCGTGAGCCACAACTACTGAGCCTGCGTGTCTGGAGCCTGTGCTCCGCAACAAGAGAGGCCACGATAGTGAGAGGCCCGCGCACCGCGATGAAGAGTGGCCCCCGCTTGCCGCAACTAGAGAAAGCCCTCGCACAGAAACGAAGACCCAACACTGCCATAAATATATAAATAAATAAATAAATTTATAAAAAAAAAAAAAAAAAAAAAAAAAAAAAAAAAAGAATATAAAAATGTAATGTATATATGTATAACTGAATCACTTTGCTATACAGCAAAAATTAACACAACATTGTAAATCAACTATGCTTCAATTTAAATAAATAAATAAATAAATAAATAAATAGAAAGATGAGGTCCACAAATATATCTACAGACACAGAGATTTGTTCACAGTAAAGTGCTAGGTGAAAAAGGCAGGTTGATTGCAAAGTTTTGCTATCATAAACACTACTGTGATGAACATCTTTGTAGCAAAATTTCTGCACACATCCATGATTTTATTAGTCTTGGTTTTCCAGAGAAACAGAACCAACATGAGAGATACTTATTGTAAGGAATTTGCTCACATGATTACAGAGGCTGAGAAGACCATGGTCTGCCAGTGGCAAGCTGAAGACCCAGGAGAGTGAATGACATCATCCAGCATGAGTCCAAAGGCCTCAGAACCAGGAGAGCCAAGAGTGCCCCAGTCCAAGTCTGAGTCCAAAGGCAGAAGACTGATGTCCCAGCTCAAAGACAGTCAGGTACAGAGAAAGGATTCTTTCTTACTCAGCCTTTTATTCTATTCAGGCTTTCAATGGATCAGATAAAGTTTACCCACATTGGGGAAGGCAATCTGCTTTACTTAGTCTACGAATTCAAATGTTAATCTCATCCAGAAACACACTCACAGACACACCCAGATATAATGTTTAACCAAATATCTGCGCACCCTGGGGTTCAGTCAGGTCGACACAAGAAAAGAGCCATCAGGTGGTTATTTACTTAGAATGAATTCCTGGAAGTAAAATTGCAGGGTCCAGTGTATGCCACTTTTCAAGGGTTATGTCTTGGTTTAATCCATTTCTGACCATTCCAGGTGACCACGATAATGAATTTTATCCTTGTCCCCAGTGTCTGCTTGAACCTTTGCAAATCACTAATGCAGGCCTCATAGGAGGGTTTCATCAAACCTCTTGCCTCCAGCCTCTCTACCCTCTTTTCTAATGGAGTGGTTGTCTGGCTAAGTCTGCATCATTCTGCTTCTCTGCTAAATCTACAGCTAGGCAGTACTTTTTTTTTTTTTTAGCATTATATTGCTGACAGGTTCTGCATCAAATATATGTTTACCAGAGAGTATTCTTTGGTTAAAATACACCAGTTTTTCCCTGAGTGTGTGTTAAACAGAACACAACTGTTTATATTCAGAGGGAAACTAACCTGACTTTATCTGTAACTTAATTACCATGAAGTCCCATGTGTGGTCTGCAGAGCTGCATAAATTAATAATGCTGTAATTGCAGAGTTCACATACCGGGGATCGTCACCGCCCTTCTCTAGAGAGCCAGGCTAGCAAACAGGCTTTGCATTAACATATATTCTCTGAGTGGACTTTTTTTTTCTCCCTGAGTCATTTCCCACCTCCTCCCCCCCAACCCCCTTTTTTATGTCCCTTTTACTCTCCGTGGAAGCAGTCTGTGGCATTCTTATAACTACTGTTTCTCCTCTGGGTGCCTGTTGAAATATCCCCCTAATATTTCTCCATTATAATGCGAGCCGTCACGAGCACAATGTCTTGTTGGTCTGCCTTTGCAGGACGAAGTGCAGAGCTATTCCATTGCTCTGGCGTCCATCAAGACAATAAGCCACAAATCTTTTTCAGTGCAGCTCCAGACGGGGCCGCCTTTGTGCTGGAAGGCAGGGAGAGGCAGAAATGTTTCCCCAGTGTGGAGAGAAATTACACGCGGATCCTCGGGTTTCTTCTGCATGTGCTC
Organism: Balaenoptera musculus; assembly: GCF_009873245.2. Classification (NCBI taxonomy): domain Eukaryota; kingdom Metazoa; phylum Chordata; class Mammalia; order Artiodactyla; family Balaenopteridae; genus Balaenoptera; species Balaenoptera musculus. The sequence continues at coordinate 95,917,451 of NC_045789.1, forward strand.
TTTGAAATGAGTCATTGCCTCACTTTTAACGAGAGGCCGTGATTGGAAGGAAGGGAAGTTTTCTTTGGTGAAATGATTTAGTCGGAGAGATTGCCCAAGTCCATTAGGGAAAAGATTCCAATATGTGCTTAATTTTCTTTGGAGGATTTGCTAATGATTGGTGGGAGCCCCAGTTCTTATTTATTACTTACTTTTCTTAATAATGAAAAAGAGACCATATGTTGGGTGTGCTGCTTGCTGATAACTCACTTGCAGTAATGACTGGCACGTATGTATATTTTGTACGCTGTGCTATTAAGGGGGAAATCCTAAACTCTATTAAGAAATTTGCAGCCTTTGAAGCTCGTACCACTTGGCCTTCAAGGTTTATGCTAATATCAGCTAAACATGTGAGGTGTTAAGTGTTTTATTATATTTTAGAAGAATTTTGAACATTTCTTACCTCACTAGAAACATCAAAATAAATTCCAGATGGATTAAAGAGTTAAACATTTAAAAACCTTAACTATTAGAAAATCTGGAAGAAAATAGACGTGAATATTTATCAAACCTCCTGAGGGGGAGAATTTTCTAAGCTTAGAATTGATGGAATAAATCACTAAGTGTATGATTGATAGATCTGACTTCATAAAAATTTAAAACTTTTATACATCAAAAAAAAAATCACCAAGATTAAAAAGCAATCAACAAAACTGAGATAATGTTGCAGGAAGTTTAACAAAGGGTAACTTTTTAATAAATATAAATTCGGGAATACAAATACCAGGGCCCCAGCAGATACGTGGAAAAGGACATAAATAGGTAAAAGACAAATGTGAAGTATGTTGATAAATAACTGTGGAAATTAAAAAAAAATTTTCCTAAGTAACCAAATAAATATAGATGAAACAAGAGTGAGGGGTTATTTTCCCCTTCCAAACTTTCCCTATCAAATTGTCTGATATTTAAAATGAAATAATAATATCTGGTGTTGATGAAGGTGTAGTGAAATGATCACTCTCATGCATTGATTAGGAGAAAGTTAACAGATAAGATAACATCCATGTTAAAAAATTTCCTTTAAAATAAAAACGAATTGAAAACAATTTTATATCATGGAACTTTAGAATGGTTTAAAAAATGTTCTTAAGTAGATTTTTTTTCTTTTAATTTTTTTCTAGTTTTTCTAAATTCTCTATAATAATCATGTATTACTTTTAACCTGAGGCAAATCCAAGTCTCACCAACTTCAGCTGTGTGGTGCCATGGAGTCCTCAGCCACCTTTATTTCTTTTTTCTTTTTTTCTTTTTCTTTTTCTTTTTTTTTTTGCTAATGCCAGTTCTCATGCAGATACAGTTTTCTCTTTCTTGGAATCCAAGCCCTGAAGCTTCTACACATAGTCTTATAATCCCCTTTCCTGCCATTAGTATGTGAGTCTTTTCTGACAAGTTTAAGTCCTTTTTTTGGTCTATGGCTCTACTTTCTCCTTCAAATTTGAGTGTTTTCCCCATAAATCTACCTTTAACCCCAGCTTCGTTTTTATTAACTTTTGCACCTTTACGCCGAATGCTTATTTTCTCTGAACCTCAGTTTCCCCATCTACTAACTGTGCACAATACCATATCTACCGTACAGGGTAATCGTGAGAATTTACATAAATGAGAAAACATAAGTAAACGTCCTTTGCAAGCCTTGTGCTGTACTCCAATTTCACTGCTGTTCTGAATACTATCATTTACCCTGTCTATATTTGAATCTCAGAATCGTGGCCCCAAAGGTAGCTGAGTATTTTCTATACGGGGTCCTGCTGAACTGTTTCATTTGCACACCCAGCACCACTGGTAGAAGGATGACTTGGCTTTTGTCTTCATTTGGGAGAGCCTGGAGAGGAGAAGGATGTTTCACCTCTGCAGTTTTGGGGAGAGTGTGGTAGAATGTTCCATGCCCTGGAGTCGCTCCTGTTGGTGCAGATGAAAGAAGATGGTGCAGGACTGGAGCACATTTAGAGGGGAGTGATGATTCTTGTGCCTTAGGGCAGGAGGTTGGAGAGTTTTGCCTTTGCTTCTTCATCTCTTTATTTGTCCTAGGTCAGAATGACCTTGCTGCAGAGGGTCAGTTCATCTTCTCATGGAATGATAGATTGGTGGATTGCTCTTGACTGAGTGTCCACCATAATTCACTGGGCATCCCTGGTGCCAGGTGCTGAGGTCAGAGACCAGGAAGGCAGGACTGCCCTTCAGGAACCTGCAGACCAAGGGAGGAACATTGACCTGTATTAACAGATGGTTACCATCAACGTGGCTCCTGCTGCACATGCGGTCAAGTGCACAGAAGAGCTGGCTGCCAAGTCTGCCCAGGATGCAGGAGAGGGCAGAGACAAGGACAGGCTAGGGATGGCTTTACAGAGGAAAAAGCCTTCAGAATGAGCTTTGAAAGGTGCAGAGTATTTTTCTAGACAAAGAGGTGAGTTAGACAGATATTCCATTCAGTGGGGAGAGTTCATGCAGAGCCATAGTAGGGTGCAAAACTGTAGCATGAGGTGATGGTGAGGACTCAATGTGTCTGGAATACAGCATGGTGGGACAGATGGGTGTAAGGTGGCAGAGGGTGAGGTTGGCAAGGGCTCACCACTGGGGACAACGTTTGTCTTGAAAAGAAACTATAAATCCACAATCTGTTACCCAAAATCCTTTGGGTCAGATGTGCTTTTGGAGTTAGAATTTTTCAGAATTTAGAATGTAATATGGTAATTATATGTATATATCATACATATCCCCAGTGGGGCCTGGGGCAGCACCCTGTAATAATCCTATTAGTTATTCTGACACTGAATAGTCACACCCAAGAAAGAAAGAAAATAAAGAGCCTTACCTTAGTTTAGATCAAGTTTTGCTACCAAATATGTATGAATAAACTTTGAATTTCAGAGATTATTGAATTTTGAAATCAAGGGTAAGGAGCGTAGTAGGTTTTTCTTTTTTAAAAAAACTGAGGGCAATAGGTGGTCATTAAAAGACTCTGCACAGGGAAGTGTTATAATCTTAATTGGGTGATAGAAAAATGTACGTGCAACCTTTGTAGAGGGTGAATTAGAGGAGAAGGCCAAGGGAATCTGTGATTTTCCCCTGCTCTCTTCTCCTGACCCTGTTGCTTTCTTCGAACCTCATTTCAACACTTCCTTTGATCACTTCCTGGTGCTCTCCCTCCAGATCCGTGTCTCGCACTCTGTATGTCGACTCCTCACATGCTGGTCCTCCTTCCTGGGGAGAGTGGGTTTCCATTAATCTTAAACCCCATCTGCCCCAGGGTCTTCCCCCGCTTGTGTTGGAGCCCCTGTCCTTTCTTCCTCAGAGTCTACTTGCCTTTCATTTGCCAATCATCTTCCCTTAGCATTCAGAAGTTTGGCATTCCCTAAGAGATCTAAGAGGGCACTTGTAGGTGAGGAAATAGGGACCCAGAGAGGAATGGGACAGAGCAAAATGGCAATCAAGATGGTTCTAGAGCCCAACTGCTATGGACTGAATGTTTGTGTCCCTTCAAAATCCATATGTTGAAGCCTAGTCTCCAATGTGATGGTATTTGGAGGTGGGGCCTTTGGACAGTAATTAGGTCATGGGGGTGGAACTCTCATGAATGGGGTTAGTGTCCTTATAAGAAGAGATGTGAGAGAGATGATTACTCTCTCTGCCTTGTGAGGAAGACAGCCATCTACAAACCAGGAAGAGGGATCTCATGAGAACCAACCATGCTGGCACCCTGATCTCAGACTTCCAGCTTCCACCACCATGAGAAATAATGTCTGCTGTTTAAGCCACTCAGTCTATGGTATTTGTTATAGCAGCCTGAACTCACTAACACACCAGGTCTCCTTGACCCTATTCCAGAGTCCTTTCCTCTTCACTGTGCTGTTGGTGAGTTGTAGCATTCTAAGACTTTAGTGTGTACCTGAGCTGTCTTTTATTTTTGAGGGACAATTTGAAGGCAGTGTTTGGTGGTTTCTTTTTTATTTTATTCTTCATGATGCTTGACAAGATACCAAAGAAATGATGGTTTAGATTCTAAGTTAACCTTTTATACTTGATCTTTCTAGCATTTATGAGCTGGAGTCACTATTTCATTCTTAACCAATGATGTTTTTGATATACAACAGTATAGTTACTGTTTCTGAATGATTATTTTACAACTTTTAGTTGCATTTTACTAGCTAAAGAGAAGACAGTTTGGCATGATAGGAACTGACCACAGAAGAAGTGCTATAGAGCTCTTCATTATTTCTCAAACTATGATGCTGAATCTTCCTTTCCTTTAATGATGAAAAGGAGAGGGTAGGAAGGAAGCTTGTGTAATACTTCTAAAATAACACATCACTTAAAGACTATTATGTAAAGAAAATATTGCCTTTTGGCACGTAATTTAATGAACATTCAGTTACTAGATAGAAATGTTAAAAAAGAAGAGGAAAGAGAAAAATATTAATCTATAAGCAGATTTCAAACACCCTAAGCAATGTATTTTTTTCAGCTATTTTATTTTCCTTTCCCCCTTGAATTTTCGCTAGCCATTGGAAAAGGAATTACTCCCACAATACTTTGCGATAGGCATATATGAACTATCCTTAAACATATTTCAGGTTATCTATAAATAGCTCACCAGAACAGCACTGTGTTCTTGTTGGGAGTCAGAAGAGCAAGGCAAAAGCCTGAGATCAGCAAAGCCTGTCAGAATATTTCAGGAGAAGAAGTTTCACCCATTTAGGTCTGGTGATCTCATTGTGGGTCTGACCGTTGGGGGTTTTCTGGTCTGGTTGTTGGAGCTTTGTTGGGTGCCTGACGCATGATCACAGATAGTTCCTCTGTGGAAAGGGAAGAGCTGGATCTTAGTTCTGCCACTTGCTAGCCTTGTGACCTTGGGCATGTAACTTTTTCTTCTAGCCAGTTTCGTCATATGGCAAACTGATACACCTGCCTCAAAGGACTGTTGCAGAGTCTAAACAAGATAATATGGAAATATATAGTGTTGCACTCAGCACAGAGAAGATGCTCAACAGATGTTGGTCTAATAAGGCCTCGTGACATAGTGAGAAAAGTATGGTTTTTGGACTCATGGGCCCTGGGTGCAAAGCCTGCTCCCCCATTTACCCAAGGGGTAAATTAGAGTTAAGTTCCTTAACTTTTCTAAGACTCAGTTTCTTCATCTACAAAATCATGATAACAAGTTGATGAGATAATGATGCTAAGGGTTCAATATTATTATTAAACAAGATTTATTAAGTTCCTATTGTCAACTAGCACTGTTCTGAGCACTGGGGATAGAATAGTACATGAGACTTATTTCTTGCCCTTATGTGCTCAGATCCTAATCCTGGAGATGGAAAATTGAACAAACAGTTATATTAGAGTGTGATAAGCACCATATTGGGTCATGACAAGGCTCAAGTGTGAACAACCACTAGGGAACCCAATCCAGAATCGGGGAGCTACAGAGAGATTTTTAAAAGAAGTGATTGCTCAGATGGAACCTGAAAAAAATGCGTGAGTTGGCTGGTTGAAGTGTGACTGGAGAGAGTTTGTTATGCAAAAGCATTATCTACAATGCTTTATATTTCTCACTTAATCCTCATGATGATCCTAAGAAGACGGTTTTATTATTACCCCAATTTTATAGATGAGGAAACTAGCGATTAGAGAGCCGTGTCCAGATTGACTCTAGAAGGTCCCTTTTGAAGTTTTTGTACAGCTCATGACAACTCTCTTTCTTTTTTGAGCGCCTTCCCTTCCCTCCCCCATGCACACGGTGGGGTCGCTAGCAGTGGGTTTCTGACTTATATAACCATTCCTATCTATGGTTGATTAGATCAAGGATGAACATCTGACCAAGGCTTGACTACCTACATTATCTTACCATTCTATGATGCAAATGCTGTTTATGCTGAAATTGTTTAAGTAAGGAAACATAGAGGTTAACTTTAAATATAACCTCAAAAAAATAATACACTCAAAACACCATGCACAGTGCCTGGAATGTAATAGATAAGAATGAATGTTAGGTTTTTTCCCCCTTATATCCTTTGTTCAGTAGAGTCACAAACAACATGCTGAATTCAACCTAACACCAGCATGGTCAACATATGAGGATCATGTTTTTCCTCACTTATGTTCCCAATTCAGATGTTAACTCTACATTCCAAATTATCTCCAAAAGGCGATTTCTCCTTTATTCAATACCTATTCACTAAAAACTGTTTCATTAACTGACAGCTTCTAGAATTTTCCATCGATGGCAATAGAAGCTCCAGGTGATCATATCTTTTCCATTTCCTTGTGAAGCTAGGAAAGGGTGAGAAAGAAATTTATTTTACCAAGAAAATAACAATGCTCTCAGCAATGCAAATTGAAGAAAACTAAATTATACCTGAACTAAATTAATCTGTATGAATTAGACTGACATTTAAATTGTTTTCTTTATATGAATTTTATTATAGTCACCCCAAACATCCTGCTGTATGGGGTGTTAAGTGGTCCATGAATAAAGCCAAAATGCCAAAATTAATAGCACAGCTGTGTACAGAGCAGAATTTGAGCTTTAACTCCATTATGATTTTCCTTTTTGCAGATTGAATATTGTCACACATATCTTAAGTTTGGGCAAAGGATTTGAGAAGGATGAACCTTCAGACATAGAGCAAGTCATGGATTAGGTACCAAGGTAAGATAAGAACGGATGGGGGCAAGTTATCAGCTTCCAGATGGCATAGAAACCACCTTTCCTTCACAGCTCACTCAGCCCCAATGCTCTGAGCACGCTCTGTCGCATCTTGTTATTGGTAAAGCTGTATGTTAACTTCAAACTCCCAGATACAGCCATGCAGCTGGCTCTGCAGTCTCTACTCTAGATTCCTTAATAGTCCTAAGACATCTGGGTTAGTCCATGTTAGAATGACCACAGCCCAGCCCAAATGAAGCAAGATAATCGTTCACTCTCTTAAGTGGACTTGATACAGCAAAACTTCCACAAATCCGTGAATGGGCTTCCAACAATTGGAGAGCTGTCTACAAAGCCCATAGGACCATCCCTCCCAGGCCCACATCCTTGTACTTCCCCCAGAATAATAATGCAATAGCCTCTTCCCCTACTGGGAGATATGCATAAGGTTCATATCATTTTATGAAAGCTGTCTACAGCACCCACAATATCCAAATTAGTAGAACAGCCAGTATCCCTTCTTCTCCTATCTTGAATTATCCCAAAACCTTGAGGTTTACTCTGTAGAGAAAATGTGGCAACCTATAAACCCATTCTCAGCCCGTTTTTTTCTCTCATTACTTTTGTAGCTATCACATAGCTTTCAGTTTGAAAACAGAAGATCATTGTGTGTCCTCCAGGCATCACACCTTTCTTCCTGAATGCCCTGTGCTGCTCTGGGCATCAGGCCATTCCATCTGGTGATAGGACATATGGAAGGGGAAAGGAAAACTCTTCTCTGAGTGTTATCTCTGGGTTCCTGCGTTCCAAGTAATTTAACAGGATACTGGACAAAGCCCTTTCTAGTGTTTGGGGAAGGACCTTTCTGCCTCCTCAGAGTTACATCAGCTAAGGACTCTCTGAGTCAACACTGGCCTAGACTCTAACATTATAACCCTTGGTCCTCTTACATGAGGGCACCACCTTGTCCCCAGAATGCTGTGTAATAATCAGGTTCTAGAGCCCATGACCTCAGGGACCCTGAAACTATTCCCCTTCTACCTTCACATTTCTGCCCTGGAAGCAATGCCTTAGAAGTCCTTTGTCCTCTCTGTTCCAAGTCCCCATCCATTTCCTGCCACAGAATGAATAATACTGCTTTTAAGAGTTAAACACTGTTCAATCACATACCAATAGCAATGAAAAGAATGATCCCAAACGTAGTGGTCCATGCATAAGGAATGTATGAGGTAGGTTTTCTTAGTGTAATTTTATAGTAGAGAACACGGAGACCTAGAAAGGTTGACTTGCTCAAGGACACACAGCTGAACCAGAGATAGACCCTGGGTCTGTCTGATTCCCAAACAATGACCCTGTAGGTATGAGCATTATTTTGGGCATCATCATCTGCTGGAACAAGGACAGGAAGGAATGAATCTGAGTCCACAGACTGTGATACCAGAGACCACATCAAGGCTAACCCAGAAGCCCCCAGGAAAAATCCATCCAGAGCAATTGATGGAAATGCATCCTCTCAGAATGTCTCTTTAGGTCCTGACATTTACTTCCTCTTTCCCTTCCCCTCCTGTCACTCATAAAACCAAGATTTCAAGTCCCGGTGATGTGCTAGGTGGTATCATCATTCTTCTAGGTGTCACCATTGATTGGACCGTGAGGGCCAGACTGAGAAATTCCTGAGAGTCCAGGGCTTAGTAGGCACTGGCCCAGTATAGTCTCTTAGTTGATGTTCATTGTACGGATGTTCACTACACATGCTCATTGCAGCACCTGCCATTCACCACCTTCAAAAGGCGTCAGTCCCACGCCCAAGTGACCCCTAGATACTTCCTTGAATAAGGAGTTGTTTCTTATGGGATTTGTAGTAAATATTTGCTTTGAGGGCCACCAATTTGTAGGCTGGCCACTAGGTCACAATAAAGATGAGCCTGAAAAGTAAGGGCCATAGTAATTAACAAGACCAGCTAGACTTTCTCCCTTTGAAACCTCACTCGGAATATACAGAAAATAAACCAGTTTGTCAGATATGAGGAACAAGAAGACATAAATAGAAGGAGAGGACCAATGGCAAAGTAAGTCCCAGGATTGGTGATGCTTTGAATTTTAGGCAACAAACTGGCTTCCTTTGTGACCCAGTCTCTTGCGTTGGCTATGCATCCTGACAATAAATGCTTAGTATCTGAGATAGCTTAACAGAGTCTCTGTTTCTAGCAAAATGAAAAGAAGTAAGGACCTGGCCCTGCTTTGGGAGTGCTGACTTCTCACTGACAGACAACCCACCTCTCCTGCCCATGCCTGGCCTGGCTCTGTGCTTGGTTCTGGATCCAGTTGGAATCTTTTCTTTCTGGATCCCCCAGTGCTGTTCTTGGCCTCTTTCTATGTGATAAGTAGCTCTGTCGGCTTCCTCAAAACTGGGGCCTGCTAGGTCCTAACATAGGGACCCCAAGTTCCAAGGGTGGGTGCTGCATTATTGGATAGTGGGGAATAGTAAGAGGCACCTCCTACTACCAACACCATCTGTCTTACGGTTTTGTCTTCACACTGCTTCTTCTGACAGCCTGAGCTTGCTGCTTCCTCCTGGGGTGGCAGCTCTGGACAAGAAGGGACCTGTGTCTCTTGGGTCTGGCTCCCTCTTGTTTGCTTAGTGCTTCTCTGCGTCTCAGCTGGCTTCAGGTTTCTTGTGGCATCCTTTGGTTTTTCCAAGATCTCCCCAGGGGGAACCAGCCACATACGCAAAAGGAAAATGGAGCGAGCAGTGAGATTGACTTCCAAAACAGCATGTTGAAGGAAGTTTGCAAATCTAGTGCATTTTAGAAGATTACATTCCCAGAGAATGGTTTAACTCTCTGGTTAACTTAAAAACTAAACAGGGGATAAAGACTATTTTCTAGAGCAATCTGTTCTTCATGGATGAAGAAACTGAGGATCAGAAAGGCCAAGCCCTTTGCCTAAAGTCACATAGGAGGGTAGTTTCAAATCCACTAAAGAACTCTGAAATCCTGACCCCTGTGACATTTCTTCTCAACCAAAGACCCTCCATGAATGTTTTACTGAAGGCATAAGCTATGAAATTAGTAGGTCTGTAAGTGAGGTTTCTAGGGAAGGAGTGAGGGGATGAATTGTGAGTTTGTACAAATTGTGGGTCACGTGTTATAGCTATACTATACAGGGCGATCATTTAATCATTCCATGAGATGTTTATTATTGTATCCACTTAATGAACAGTAAAACGGAGGCTAAAGGGGGTTAAATAATAATGAAAGTGATGACAGTCATCACTTATTAAGCTCTTGTTACACCCCGGTTCCTAGTTATTTGCATGCTTCAACTCAATCCTTCTCCCACTAACTCTATCAGGTAAATACTATTACTAAGTTAATTCCCTGAGGGCACATAGGCGTGATTTGAATCAGGTCCTACCATCCCTGCCTTGGAGCTGAAGCAGATGTTCTTAGGAAAAATCAAATTTCTATGTAAAAATGTGTGGAAGTTTTACTGAACCAGCATTAAGCACGCAAACAAGTTTATTGCATTTGTATCCCAGATAAACAAACAAGACTCCCTGAGAGGTGGATGAACAAGGTTTATTTCATGTTTGTCTCCCTAGACCACTTAGCATGGTAGGGCTTAGCAAGTGTTATTGAATGGATAAGTAAATGAATAAGTATATTTTCATTACTCTGCCATTAACTGTGTTTGTGACCTTGAGCAATGACTCGATCTCCCTGAGCCTTTACTTCCCACCTGTAAAATACAGAAGAAAAAAGGAATGAGGCATGAAGTCCTAACCACTCAGATTAACTTCTGTACTGATTTGCGGGGGCTGGCAGGGGTTAAACCACTGTCCTGGGGCTTCCAGAGGGCTGGAAGAACAATGCAAGGACTGAACTACTCCTTCAGCATAATTTTCCCTTTCACACCAGGTCTAGTCAGGACTCACCTGGAGTCCTGATGGAAGCCATGATCTTTACTCCCTGGTATTAAAGCTGTGAATATGTTATAATCACATAGCAAAGGGGACTTTGAAGTTGGAAGTAAAGTTGCTAATCAACTGACCTTAAAATTGAGAGATTGTTCTGGATTATTTGGATGGGCCAAATATAATTACATGGGCCTTTACAATCAGAGGAGGAAGGCTAAAGAGTCAGTGAGAGAGATATGGCAAAAGAAGAGGAGGCAGAAGAGATAGAAAAGATGCAACATCATAAGGACTAGACCCACTGTTGCTGCAGATGGAAGAAGTGGCCATGAGCCAAGGAATGTAGGCAGCCTCTAGAAGTTGAGAGCAGTCCCCAGATAACAGCCAGCAAGGAAATGAGAACCTTGGTTCTACTACTGCATGGAACTAAATTCTGCCAGTAACCTGAGTGTCACCAAACATGGACAGCTCAAGGACAGGTCATTTGAAATTAGGCAGTTAGAGGAACAAAAAGAAAAAAAGGATGAAAAAACCTGTGTGAATTATGGGACACCACTAAGTAAACAAACATTTTGCATCATGGGAGACCCAGAAGGAGAAGAAAAAGAAAAGGGGAAGAAAGCTTATTTAAAGAAATAATAGCTGACAACATCCCAAATCTTGGGAGACATACAGACATCCAGGTACAGGAAATTCAAAGGATTCAAGCAACATCAATCCAAAGAAGATTATTCCAAGACACATTATAATCAAAATGTTAAAAGAAAGCATCAAGAAAAAGATGCTTAAAGAAAAACCCCCTTAGGGTTATCAGTAGATTTCTCTGGAGAAATCTTAGAGACCAGGAGGGGTTGGGATGATATACTCAAAGTGCTGGGAAAAAAAAAAAGCAAAAAAACCCCTGCAAACCAAGAATACTATGCCCAGAAAAACTGTTCTTCAGAAATGAAGGAGAATAAAGATATTTCCAGACAAACAAAAGTTAAGAAAGTTCATCACTATTAGACCTGCCTTACAAGAAATGTTATAGGGAGTTCTTCAAGTTGAAATGAATGGAAGCTAAAGAACAACATGAAAACATATAAAAGTATGAAACTCACTGGGCAAAGGTAAATATATAGTCAAATTCAGAACTTTTAACTAGACTAACCAAGAAAAAAAGAGGACTCAAAATTATAAATTAAAAAGGAAACTTTACGACTGATATCACAGAAATACAAATAATCATTAGAGGCTACTATGAACAATTATATGTCAATAAATTGGACAACCTATAAGAAATGGATAAATTCCTAGAAACATACCACTTAAAGATTGAATCATGAAGAAATAGAAAACCTGATCAGACCAATAATGACTAAGGAGATTAGAGCAGTAATCAAAACCCTCCCAACAAAGAAAAGCCCAGGTCCAGATGGTTTCACTGATGAACTCCACCAAGCACTGAAAGAACTAATGCCAATCCTTCTCAAACTTTTCCAAAAAAATTGAAGAAGAAGTTACATTTCCAAACTCTTTTTACAAGGCCAGTCTACCCTGATACCAAAGTCATATAAGGATACTACAAGAAGAGAAAGCTACAGGCCAATATTCCTGATGAATATAGATGCAAAAATTTCAACACAATACTAGCAAACTGAATTCAATAGCACATTAAAAGGACAATACACCATGATCAGTGCAATTTATCCTTTGCATCCTACGCAAATATGGTTACACACATGCAAATCAATAGGTGTCATACACCACATTGATAGTCTTCTGAGACTTACTTTTTTTTAACTCAATCTTCTATTTCCAGGAAAACACATTGTTGTATGCAGCTGCATTTCATCCCTGTTCCCTGCTATCTAATATTCAGTTGAGTACCATAGTCGTTTATCCATTACCTTGCTGATGAAATTATCCCAGTCTTTTTCATTTTGAACAGTGCTGCCATGAGTTGAGCCTGTAGATCCATGGAATTCATGATTATCTTTTAAAGAAATTAAGCTTTATTGAGGGAATAGCAAACCAATATAAGTAAAGGTGTTGCTAAGATACTATATGTTTTCTGATGTGCAAGAAAGGAAGTACATTAAATGATTAAGTTGTAAATAATATTTTATAATGTAAACATCAAATATTGATTTAACCCAAATTGTGATATAACACACAAAATTGTGATAGGATGGGGATGAAACATGCATGTTGGTGTGTGTGTGTTGTTGTTGCTTACAAGGGTAAAATACTCTTCTTCCAAAATAGGAAATTGTAGAAGAAACTGATTGTTGCCCATCAACATATGTTCTTTTCTTACATAGTAAGAGGATTTTAACCAACAGTGTGGTTACCTAGAATAAAGACCAGGGTTTCCAGCCTTCCTTGTGGAAGCCATGACACCAAGTTCTGGACAATGGATATAAATGAAATTGATATGTACCTTTTCTGAGTTGTGCCTTTAAGGGGTAGAAACATGCTTCCCATTCCCTTCTACCCTGTCCCACTGGATGAAATATGGTCATGGTAACAAGCTATCTTGGATCAGGTGAGTAAAAGTCTTTCTAACTTGATGCTCTGCATTTATAAGAAAAAAATAAGCTTCTATTTTAATGCACTGCCATTTTAGTCTCTGTCACAGCATCCAAACCTATATCTTAACTCAGAACCAAAAGATAATGTCTGAAGTTGAACAATCAAGAATGAGTGCTATAAAGATGTTATTTAGAAATATTAAATCAAATACCAGAAGAAATCGCTAAAAGACTTAAAAGATGTTGTCACTGGGAATCTTGAATTTATAGAGGATGGTGGAGTAGGAGACCGCCATTTGTCCTTTTAAATTGTGTACATCATTAATCCTGTTAAAATTACACTAAAGTAAGTCTTTCTCACGCACATGCACACACAAGTTTATAATTTGTGATTGCTGTCACCTTGAGTAAAATATGTTTCCACGCAGGAGGTTGTGATTTAAGGTATTAGAGAAAATACTTTTAGATACTGAGTCTTATTTGAAACCACACAACTGCTGACAAAAGTATGATCAATGACATCACTCTCATGTTTGTAATCCCATAGCATAAATATGTTATAAGACTGGAGGATGGTTTCAAAACAGCCAAACTATTACATGACAGTCAAGGAATTTAAAAGGAAAAAAAAAGAGTTTCGGTGAGACCATGGGCCACCATTTCAGGGGTAAATGAAGCAATTACTGCCAAGGATATTGTAAAGCTATAAACCTACCTTCCTGAAACATGATTGTGATTTGAGAAAAATATATGTGATCCACTTGTGACGTGGAATGAAAAATGCTGCACTAGCCTCAGCAATGGTGTAAGAGACGAGAATGCTAACAAAACAGTTCACTAATGTTACTGTTTGGAACTCCCAGGGCTAGTGACAGAGTCTCCTCCTGTCTTGCTTTCATTGAACAACATGGGTCCACAGTTTTTTATGAGCTTATAGATGAACAGGACATTTAGGAGTTCAAAAATTATCAAGGCAATGTGGACAAATGAGTTGGTATTTGTGTCAGAGAAGCTGCGAATCTCGCTATATTAGATTTGGAAGGGCCCCTATGGGTCATTTTCCTGCAACTATATCACTTTGGGGAGAAAAGTGAGACCCTGTGAAGGTTGCTAATGGCCCAGAGTCACCATGTGACTTAAAGACATCTCAGATGAAGGGAGTGAAACACATGAAGGGAGAAGCCACAGAGAGAGGAGAACAAAGTAAAGAAAGAGGAGAAGACCATGCTTGTCTCCCTGCCTTGCTGTAGATCCTTGGTCCATGGGTCAGGACCCATCTTAGGAAGGGTTGGTGAGAGGGGATGGGGTGAGGGGAGGTGAATAAGACTGAAACTGGGTGAGAGATTGAAGCTGCGATTTTAAAAAGACTGAACTTGAAAGTGAGGCCCAGAGAACTCAAGGTGGTCATTCTTGTAACTGAAAGTGGTCCATAAGACATGTAATGTGCTTGAAGTGCCATCTGAGAAAGAGCAAAGGTGGGACATTTGACCAGGCATGGTTGACTTCAGTGATGATGCAGAAATAAAACTATCACCTAATTGTACCTCAATGAGTGAAGCCAGTTCAACAAGTTATATCTGTCTACACCCTATCTCACCCCCCGCCTCTTGGATACTGGGTGGTTGATCCTGGCTTTCAGGGAGATGAGAAGGACTAGAGGAGGGGAGAGTAGTAGAGAGAGCTGAGTTCAGTTTGCTGATGTTGAGTTGGAGGGACTCATGGAATATCCACACATAACTGATGAGTAGGAAGTACATTCTGATTTTTTTTAAGTCTGAAGCTTAGGAGAAAGATCTGGAATAAAGATAGAATTTGAGATATTAGATTTCAGATGGTAATTGAAATAAGAGAAAGTGATAACGTTTTCCAAGGAGAAGCAAGAAGAGAAGAGAAGAGGCCAAATGTACAGCCCTCAGGGACACAAACATTTGGAGGATGAGTTGAGAAAGAGGAGCCCACAAATGAAAATGGGAAGGCATGGCCAGAGATAGAAGGAAAACTGGAAAGACAAATGTCATGGAAGCTGAGGAGAGTACTCTAAGAAGAAGAGATTGTCAATAGTGTCAAAAGGAGCAAAGAAATCAAAACTAGATTTCTTTGGTTAGAATTGTCTACTGGATTTAGTAAAATGAATGTCATTTGTGACCTTGGTAAGAGAATTTTAGAGAAGTAGTGAGGGTGGAAACATAATATTGAAGATACATATTCTTTTTTAAGATGAGAGACTTGAGCATGATTAAAGCTACTGGGAAGGGACTATAGACAGGAAGAGGTTGTATAGAAAGTAAGGGGGGGTGGTAGCTGATGGTGTGAAATCCTTGGAAAGGTAGAATGAGATGGGATTAGGAGTTCAGGGGAGGGATTGATCTTAAACAGTGGGAAGAATATCTCTTTTTAAAACAGGAAATGAGGAAAGAGTGGGTGTGGTCATGATACATAATAATAATTTAGGGGCTACTAGAAAAGTTGATGCACTTGGGCTTCATTAACAGAGGTATAGCATTAATATCAAAGGAGGTGACAACCCTTCTGAGTTGTGATCTGGTCAGATGTTCAAGGTCAATGCTATGGGCAGTCCAGCGTGGCACATCTTAAGTGAGAGATTGACTACCTGGAGAGCATGCTTAGAGGAGTTAAAGCCTGATGATGGTGTCTGAAGATGACTGAAGAATAGGGAAATCTTAGGCTGGAGAAATACAGATTTGACAGAGAAGTAAACACAGTCTCTAAATATCTGGAAGAGCAAAGCAGAATAGGGTTATTCTGTTTTGGTATTAGAGGGCAGACACAGGCAACTAGAGGAAGTTATGGGAAACAAATATGTTTTGGTCATATAATATGACTTGAATTTGAATGTGTACTGACTTTTGTTAAGAAATATTAGGAAAAGTGGCTCATGGGGAAAGATCTGCCTAGACAAGGTTT
Organism: Balaenoptera musculus; assembly: GCF_009873245.2. Taxonomy (NCBI): domain Eukaryota; kingdom Metazoa; phylum Chordata; class Mammalia; order Artiodactyla; family Balaenopteridae; genus Balaenoptera; species Balaenoptera musculus. The sequence continues at coordinate 95,933,487 of NC_045789.1, forward strand.
TCCAGAGAGTTTAGGACTACATAAATGTTTCATTCAAAAAGTATTGAGTTTTTATCATGTGCCAGATACTATGCTGGGCTCTGGCCACACAATCTGAATCAGGCAATTAGCCTGGAATCAGGAGTGGGAAATAGACATATAAAAAGATACTTACAATACAACCAGCTGCACTTGGCATAGAACTCACCATTCTAGAAGATAGTCATAGCTATTAATACAATATTAATGTATTCTATTTATTTATTCATATATTTCATTGCAAACAAAATTAAGAATCTCATTCTTCTAAGATAGAACGTTTTATGAGACCAGTGATAGAACTCTTTAAAGAAAAACATGACTGTCCATACCTAATACCAGGTTTTAAAAGGTAGAAGCAGGATTACATCAAAAGTTTCTGTTTTGCTGTAACAGAGCAGGACCCTATGGGACCTTCCTAGGACAGACCTGCCCCTACCATATCCTCTACCTTCCTCTCATCTGTAGAAAAACCAGTCAAAGAATACAATAAGTCCCCTACATACAAACTCTCAAGTTGCAAACTTTCAAAGATGTGAACGTGCGTTCACATGTCCAGTCACATAAGTTAGTTCACATGACTGGTGTACATTGTCACATGCGTGCACTCCCTACAAGTGTTTGTGATTTTGTGTACTTTACTGTACAGTACTGTATAGAGTACAGTAGTACAGTATCTTTATTTCAAGCTACATCTGCAAGAAGACATCCTCATTGAACTCCTTGCTGCGCAACACGAGGAGCTGACTAATGAAGACGTGATGGAATTGGAGGCCCAAAGAAAAGACGAAGAGAGACAGAGGAAGAAGAAGTAACTGAAGAACCGAAGAGATTCACAGTGCAGGAAATGGCAAGGAGATTTTCTTTATTTGAGGAGGCATTGTTAGTTTTTGAGGCACAGGACCTGAACGTAGAACGGTACACGAAGGTTGCAGCAGCCGTTCAGAATACAATCCAGTGCTACCATGTCATCTATGATGAGGAAAAAAGCTACTACACAGACATCTCTGAATCATTTTTTCAAGCGGGTAGATAGGCTTGAAACCAGCAAGGAACCAGAACCTGCACCGTGAACATCAGGCGTGAGTGAAACTGCCACTTGCCCTCCGTCTCCTATAGCTGACGCTCCTTCAGCTCTACCATCTCCCACCTCCTCTCCCTCCTCCAGTCAGCAACTCTTCTTGCCTGTTCACTCGATGCCAGCTCCTGTATGCCAGCTGTTGTACTGTACTACTGTACTTTTCAAAGTACTGTACTATAAGATTTAAAATGTTTATTTTCTGTTTTTGTTTTTTTAATGCATTATTTGTGTGAAAAGTATTATAAACCTATTACAGTACAGTACTATACAGCCAATTATGTTAGTTGGGTACCTAGGCTAACTTTGTTGGACTCACAAACAAATTGGACTTACAAATGCACTCTCGGAACAGAACTCGTTTGTATGTAGGGTACTTACTGTAAATTTAATCAGAGAAATGAAAAAATACAGAAACAAAGGAAAGTAGTCAAGCAACACAATAATAGTTTAGCCATTAAGCAAAATCAAGGACCTTCAGTTCCTCCTCATGGGCTGTAGGTAATATTTTTAGGCATATCCTTGGAGCTGTTTTGTAGATACTGAAACCCTCACCAGGTGGAAGAAGTTAACTACATGATGACCAGACTGTAGCCATGACATTAAATGCCACAATTCTGAGGACTGGCTTCAAGGAAATGGGAACAAACCGACCCTGGCATTGAAGATTAACTGTACTTAAAACGATCAAGATGACACTGATCAGACCACCACATGACCAATTAATTTCAAGATTATTGTCAGATCTAACTGTGCTATTCTGCACGTAGCCCCCTCCACTCACCTGTGCACCCCTGAAATTCCCCTTTAAAAGCTCTTGCCCCCTGACTGGCAATGGGGAGTTGGTTCTTTGGGACTTGAGTCTACCTTCTCGCAATGATTGCCAGCTTCCTCAATAAAGCTATTTTTCCTTTTACCCAACACCTTTCTCTCAGTATTGGATTCTTGAGTTCCATAATACTGCTCCTCTAAGAGGGTCGGAAAGAGCACAGGTGCACTGTATTCAAAATAATCCATGAAGTTAAAAAAGAAGAGTAATTGATGCACAAAGGTTGTCTAAACATTCCCTAACTACCTGTCACCTATTTGTGTCAATATTTGTAAGTTAGCAGACACGGTTTTCGTATGATGCCTGCATGTTCATCAGTTAAATGATTGGGAGAAACTGAGCCCAGCTGACTCTGGGAAACCCATTTAAGTGTTTTATATAATGTATCAGAGTTTAGTGCAGGGATAAAGATGGAATCCTGGGAACAGGAAAACAGAGAGTAGAGATTCCTAATCCAGGGTGTAGGGTGTGGGATGTGAAGGGAAGGGTAGAAGTCACAGGAGGTAACAGTGGCATAGAATGGAACCAGCCAGAGAGGTGGGAAGGAGAGTCAGCCAAGGCAGACCCCAAAATAAAGTCGCACATGGGTGAACTGCCGTGGGGTGTGTGCGTGTGGGTGTGTGCATGCATACTCTCACACTGTGAGCAGTTCAGTGCTATAGAGCACAGAAATGCAATGGGGTGCCAAGGGTGGGATAGAGAAAAAGGACTTTAGGGCATGGTTGAAAAAGTTGAGAGCAGTGTGGAGATTTCAGAGTGGGCCTGGAACACAGGGACCCCCACCCAGAGCATGCAGCTGGCCTCCAGAACGAGGTGACATGACTCTGCACCATTGCAGTGGGCCCAAGGTGGGGAGGAGATATCTTTGAAGTATCCCTAAACTTTGTTTTAAAGATGATGTGAGATTTTGTCAACTGCAGTAGAGGAAAGAGCCTTGATCAGAAATTTGGGAAATAAATATGAATATCATTCTTCCTCTGCCCTATTGGCCATGTTTTCACGTCTTAGTTTTCACGTCTTAGTTTTCACGTCTGCGAAATGGGCAGCAGAAGGAGATGATGGTAAAGTTTCCTCCAAGCACGACAGTTCATGATTCTCTTGTTTTCAGCCCAGGATGAGCAGAGAATAACAATATTGTCATTCATACATTCAAGACGTATTTGGGACTGACGAGCTGGCAGACAGTGTGCAGTAACAAACATTTACCTTCCCTCAGAGGGGAGGATTAGGTCCAGGTCCCCAGAACAAGCTTATTCTCCTCCCTGCTGGAGAGGAGATTTTCACCTTCATTCTTATTCTCCTAGGAACCAAGTCCATTAACCATGATTAAAAACAGGTCTTATCTGGAGTTGAACCTGGTGCTCTGAGACGAAAATCCTGGGTACTGTGAACTAAATTTTCAGTAAGGATAAAAGAAGCCACAGAATGCTGGCCTTGCTCTAGCTACTTTGTCTGTGCTCGAAGTGTGGTATTAAGAATCATTGTTTATCTTCATTGTGGTAATTTGTCCTTTTATGAAAAAATTCTGGGAAGTGTGCTTTTACCACTCTTAGAAAGCTAGTAGTTTTGACAAATTCACAAAATATGTTTCTAATTTCATTCTGCTCCTATCGCATCCCAGTAACTCTCACATTATTTCTGGAAGATTAACAGACACACAGTTGTAGTGACATAATTAGTATTCAGAGGAGATAATAATGTCAAGAGATTTTGTTGCCCTTAGAACCTAAAAGAAAATATAAGGATAGCAAAAGTTGGATTTGTGATAATTTCTTGGCATCGATTGGGTGCCTGTTATAAAAATTTTAATGCCACAAATGAGATTTTTTAATGCAAACACGTTTTGATTTCTTTACTTCCTATCTGTAAGGAAAAAGCATTGCTCTTTCTGCAGAATTTCCTGTCTGCTGTGCAATGGTTAATCCTGAGAACTGTTTCAGGCAATAAAACACTGACTGGAATCCTTCCGACAATACTTTCCTTCTTGATCTTTTTTTATGACTAATTGAAATGAAAGCCTGGGGAAGCTTAATGTTAAGGAAACACTCTGTGCTCTGAGATGTGATTCTGTGAAAGGGGTGTCTGTGTGGTGGGGAGCTCTCAGCTCTGGAATTTTAAGTTGGAGAACTAACTGAAGAATCAATATTTCAATTAGATGCTGTATTGGGTTGGGGATTACTGTTACCGTAGCTGGAAGATTGCTGGGTGTTTTCTTGGGAGGGGGCATTACTGTGAGCTGTTTTTTATTTTCTTTTTAATCAGAGCTCCCAGAATCTGTCTGCTTTGTCTGCACTTGAACCACTGAAGTGACCAACTAGAAAAGAACAAAAAATGTAAATGATTAGTACTTCCCTAAAGACTGCTAACAGCATGCTCTATACTAGCCATTGGAGAGAAAGCAACCATTATCTCTTATTTTGTAGATTCCTAGGAACAGTGACCCTCTGAGTTTGCAGAACGAGTTTTCAAATTGTGCTTCAGTGATCACCTGGAGCCTTGGTCAGTGAGGTGATGGGGACACATTGTGGGTCAGACCCTTGTACCCTACATTGGATTCAGTCAACCAGGGTAGTTCCCGTTTGATCAGTTCTATATATTGAGTTTCACATGAAATTTGATTTGAAAAATGACTTTATTAACCATGAGTGAAAACGACTGATGCTAGGGTCAACTTCCCCGGGCTTCCTCCCAGACAGTTTTCCAGTTTCTACTGAACCATTTCCAAGGTAGAACACTCATGATTTGATCATTTTATGTGAAATCACCACCAGTCTCACCATCACCAAAATGGTTTCTAAGGGTTTGAAATATTTGGGCCAAGATATTTACATCTAGCTTTGAAAATCTTTCCTCATCAGAACCACATTTTGTCACCAAATGCTATTTCACAGTGTGACCAAGAATAGTTATTTTTATAATCCTGGGAATAAATGGAATGTCTTTCCCTCTTCCTTCTGATTTTTCCAAAAGAGGCTCAGTAACTCCATAAAATGATAATTCCCCTAGTCCCTTTGATCTGTGTTTCTCTCAATGCTTGCAGCCTTTTAATCTAACATGTGTATCACATAATATAGAACATGATCTGGAAGAGATGTCCAGAAATATTTATTCTTATCCAACAATCTTATATTCCCAAACCATCTACTCTGCTAGTACCGGTATTGTACTAGTATAGTGAAAGCAAAGGGTTTTGGCTAAGCTATAGAATATCATCTTTTTTTGTTTGTTAATTAAAAAAATTTTTTTTGAACTTTATTTTATTTTATTTTTTATACAGCAGATTCTTATCAGTTATCTATTTTATACATATTGGCGTATATATGTCAATCCCAATCTCCCAATTCATCCCACCACCACCACCCACCCCCGCTTCCCCCCTTGGTGTCCATACGTTTTTTTCTACATCTGTGTGTCTATTTCCGCCTTGCAAACCAGTTCACCTGTATCATTTTTCTAGATTCCACATATATTCATTAATATACGATATTTGTTTTTCTCTTTCTGACTTACTTCACTCTGTATGACAGTCTCTAGGTCCATCCACGTCTCTACAAATGACCCAATTTCGTTTCTTTTTATGGCTGAGTAATATTCCATTGTATATACGTGCCACATCTTCTTTATCCGTTCATCTGTCGATGGACACTTAGGTTGCTTCCATGTCCTGGCTATTGTAAATAGAGCTGCAATGAACATTGTGGTACATGACTCTTTTTGAATTATGGTTTTCTCAGGGTATATGCCCAGTAGTGGGATTGCTGGGTCATATGGTAGTTCTATTTTTAGTTTTTTAAGAAACTTCCATACTGTTCTTCATAGTGGCTGTATCAATTTACATTCCCACCAACAGTGCAAGAGGGTTCCCTTTTCTCCACACCCTCTCCAGCATTTGTTGTTTGTAGATTTTCTGATGATGCCCATTCTAACCAGTGTGAGGTGATATCTCACTGTAGTTTTGATTTGCATTTCTCTAATAATTGGTGATGTCGAGCAGCTTTTCATGTGCCTCTTGGCCATCTATATGTCTTCTTTGGAGAAATGTCTATTTAGGTCTTCTGCCCATCTTTTGATTGGGTTGTTTGTTTTTTTTAATATTAAGCTGCATGAGCTGTTTATATATTTTGGAGATGAATCTTTTGTCTGTTGATTCGCTTGCAAATATTTTCTCCCATTCTGAGGGTTGTCTTTTCATCTTGTTTATAGTTTACTTTGCTGTGCCAAAGCTTTTAAGTTACATTAGGCCCCATTTGTTTATTTTTGTTTTTATTTCCATTACTCTAAGAGGTGGGTCAAAAAGGATCTTGATGTGATTTATGTCAAAGAGTGTTCTTCCTATGTTTTCCTCTAAGAGTTTTATAATGTCCGGTCTTACATTTAGGTCTTTAATCCATTTTGAGTTTATTTTTGTGTATGGTGTTAGGGAGTGTTCTAATTTCATTCTTTTACATGTAGCTGTCCAGTTTTCCCAGCACCACTTATTGAAGAGACTGTCTTTTCTCCATTGTATATCCTTGCCTCCTTTGTCATAGATTAGTTGACCATAGGTGTGTGAGTTTATCTCTGGGCTTTCTATCCTGTTCCATTGATCTATATTTCTGTTTTTGTGCCAACACCATATTGTCTTGATTACTGTAGCTTGGTAGTATAGCCTGAAGTCAGTGAGTCTGATTCCTCCAGCTCCCTTTTTTTCCCTCAAGATTGCTTTGGCTATTCAGGGTCTTTTATGTCTCCATAAAAATTTTAAGATTTTTTGGTTCTAGTTCTGTTAAAAATGCCATTGGTAATTCGATAGGGATTGCACTGAATCTGTAGATTGTTTTGGGTAGTATAGTCATTTTCAAAATATTAATTCTTCCAATCCAAGAACATGGTATATCTTGCTATCTGTTTGTATCATCTTTAATTTCTTTCATCAGTGTCTTATAGTTTTCTGCATACAGGTCTTTTTTCTCCTTAGGTAGGTTTATTCCTAGGTAATTTATTCTTTTTGTTGCAGTAGTGAATGGGATTGTTTCCTTAATTTCTCTTTCTGATCTTTCATTGTTAGTGTATAGAAATGCAAGAGATTTCTGTGCATTAATTTTGTATCCTGCAAATTTACCAAATTCATTGATTGGCTACAGTAGTTTTCTGGTGGCATCTTTAAGATTATCTATGTATAGTACCATGTCATCTGCAAACAGTGACAGTTTTACTTCTTCATTTCCAATTTGGATTCCTTTTATTTCTTTTTCTTCTGTGATTGCTGTGGCTAGGACTTCCAAAACTATGTTGAATAATAGTGGCAAGAGTGAACATCCTTGTCTTGTTCCTGATCTTAGAGGAAATGGTTTCAGTTTTTCACCATTGAGAATGATGCTTGCTGTGGGTTTGTCGTATATGGCCTTTATTATGTTGAGGTAGGTTTTTCTATGCCCACTTTCTGGAGAGTTTTTATCATAAATCGGTGTTGAATTTTATCAAAAGCTTTTTCTGCATCTATTGAGATGATCATATGGTTTTTATTCTTCAGTTTGTTAATATGGTGTATCACATTGATTGATTTGTGTATATTGAAGAAACCTTGCATCCCTGGGATAAATCCCACTTGATCATGGTGTATGATCCTTTTAATGTGTTGTTGGATTCTGTTTGCTAGTAGTTTGTTGAGGATTTTTGCATCCATATTCATTAATAATATTGGTCTGTAATTTTCTTTTTTTGTAGTATCTCTGTCTGGTTTGGCATCAGGGTGATGGTGGTCTCATAGAATGAGTTTGGGAGTGTTCCTTCCTCTGCAATTTTTTAGAAGAGTTTGAGAAGGATAGGTTTTAGCTCTTCTTTAAATGTTTGATAGAATTCACCTGTGAAGCCATCTGGTCCTGGACTTTTGTTTCTTGGAAGATCTTTAATCACAGTTTCAATTTCATTACTTGTGATTGGTCTGTTCATATTTTCTATTTCTTCCTGATTCACTCTGGGAAAGTTATACCTTTCTAAGAATCTGTCCATTTCTTCCAGGTTGTCCATTTTATTGGCATAGAGTTGTTTGTAGTAGTCTCTTGTGATGCTTTCTATCTTTGTGGTGTCTGTTGTAACGTCTCCTTTTTCATTTCTAATTTTATTGATTTGAGTCCTCTCCCTCTTTTTCTTAATGAATCTGGCTAAAGGTTTATCAATTTTGTCTATCTTCTCAAAGAACGATCTTTTTAGTTACATTGATCTTTGCAATTTTTTTTCTTTGTTTCTATTTCATTTATTTCTGTTCTGATCTTTATGATTTCTTTCCTTCTACCAACTTTTGGTTTTGTTTTTGCTTCTTTCTGTGGTTCCTTTAAGCGTAAGGTTAGATTGTTTATTTGAGATGTTTCTTGTTTCTTGAAGTAGGATTGTATTGCTATACATTTCACTATTAGAACTGTTTTTGCTGCATCCCATAGGTTTTGGATCGTTGTGTTTTCATTGTCATTTGTCTCTAGGTATTTTTTGATTTCCTCTTTGATTTCTTCAGTGATCTCTTGGTTATTTAGTAGTGTATTGTTTAGCCTCCATGTGTTTGTATTTTTACAGATTTTTTCCTATAATTGATATCTAGTCTCATAGCGTTGTGGTTGGAAAAGATGCTTGATATGGTTTCAATTTTCTTAAATTTACCAAGGCTTGATTTATGACCCAAGATGTGGTCTATCCTGGAGAATATTCCTTGTGCACTTGAGAAGAAAGTGTAGTCTACTGTTTTCAGATGGAATGGCCTATAAATATCAATTAAATCTATCTGGTCTATTGTGTCATTTAAAGCTTGTTTTTCCTTATTAATTTTCTGGCTGGATGATCTGTCCATTGGTGTAAGTGAGGTGTTAAAGTGCCACATTCTTATTGCGTTACTGTCAATTTCCTCTCTTATAGCTCTTAGCATTTGCCTATGTATTGAGGTGCTCCTATGTTGGGTGCATACATATTTATAATTGTTATATCTTCTTCTTGGATTGATCCCTTGATCATTATGTAGTGTCCTTCCTTGTCTTTTGTAACCTTCTTTATTTTAAAGTCTATTTTATCTGATGTGAGTATTACTACTCCAGCTTTCTTTTGATTTCCATTTGCATGGAATACCTTTTTCCATCCCCTCACTTTCAATCTGTATGTGTCCTTAGGTTTGAAGTGGGTCTCTTGCAGACGGCATATATATGGGTCTTGTTTTTGTATGTATTCAGCAAGTCTGTGTCTTTTGGTTGGTGCATTTAATACATTCACATTTAAGTTAATTATTGATATGTATGTTCCTATTACCATTTTTTTTTCATTCTTTTTTCTTTATTCTGTTCCGCTGCAGGGAATTCTATCATTCTGTCTTCCATGTCATTTATCCATTTTCTGCCTCAGTTATTCTGCTATTGATTCCTTCTAGTGTGTTTTTCATTTCAGTTATTGTATTGTTCATCTCTGTTTGCTTGTTCTTTAATTCTTCTAGGTCTTTGTTAAACATTTCTTGCATCTTCTCGATCTTTGCCTCCATTCTTTTCCGAGGTCCTGGATCATCTTCACTATCATTATTCTGAATTCTTTTTCTGGAAGGTTACCTATGTCCACTTCATTTAGTTGTTTTTTTTGGTTTTATGTTGTTCCTTCATCTGGTACAAAGTCCTCTGCCTTTTCATTTTGTCTATCTTTCTGTGAATGTGGTTTTCCTTCCACAGGCTGCAGAATTGTAATTCTTGATTCTGCTGTCTGTCCTCTGGTGGATGAGGCTCTCTAAGAGGTTTATGCAAGCTTCCTGATGGGAGGGACTGGTGGTGGGTAGAGCTGGGTGTTGCTCTGTTGTCAGAGCTGAGTAAAACTTTAATCCCCTTGTCTGCTGATGGGTGGGGCTGGGTTCCCTCCCTGTTGGTTGTTTGGCCTGAGGTGACCCAGCACTGGAGCCTACCTGGCTCTTTGGTGGGGCTAATGGCAGACTGCAAGAGGGCTCACACCAAGGAGTACTTCCCAGAACTTCTGCTGCCAGTGTCCTTGTCCCCACAGTGAGCCACAGCTACCCCCCACCTCTGCAGTAGACCCTCCAATACTAGCAAGTAGGTCTGGTACAGTCTCCTATGGGGTCCCTGCTCCTTCCTCTGGGTCCCGATGCACACACAACTTTGTGTGTGCCCTCCAAGAGTGGAGCCTCTGTTTCCCTCAGTCCTGTTGAAGTCCTGCAATCAAATCCTGCTAGCCTTCAAAGTCTGATTCTCTGGGAATTCCTCCTCCCGTTGTCGGACCCCCCAGTTTGGGAAGCCTGACGTGGGGCTCAGAACCTTCACTCCAGTGGGTGAACTTCTGTGGTATAATTGTTCTCCAGTTTCTGATTCACCCACCCAGCAGTTATGGGATTTGATTTTATTGTGATTGATTTTATTATATATATATATGTATATAGACTACTACTCAGCCATAAAAAAGGAACAAATATTTGCCATCTGCAGCAACATGGATGGATTTGGAGGGCATTATGCTAAGTGAAATAAGTCAGACAGAGAAAGACAAATACTGTATGATATCACTTATATGTGAAATCTAAAAAATACAACAAACTAGTGAATATAACAAAAAAGAAGCAGACACAGATGTAGAGAACAAACCAGTGATTACCAGTGGTGGTCAGGGAGGGGCAAAATATGGGTAGGAGAGTGGGAGGTACAAACTACTGGGTGTAAGATAAGCTCAAGGATGTATTGTGCAACATGGGGAATATAGCCAATATTTTGTTATAACTGTAAATGGAGTGTAACTTTTAAAAATTGTATAAAAATTAAAAAATTGAAAATTAAAAACAACAAAAAAAAGAAAATTGATGCATTACTTAGAAGGGAACAATGGTTCAAATGGCAGCAGATATCTCATTGGAAACTAAAGTGACCAGAAGGAAGTGACACATTTTAAACTGCTGAAGAAAAAAAGAAATTCTATATCTAGTGAAAATATTGTTCAGTAATTAAGATGAAGTAAAGACATGCTCAGATGAAGGATATCTAAGAGAACTGCTCCCAGAAGACCTGTTATACACTAAGTCCCCTACATATGAGTGAGTTCCGTTCCAAGAGAGCATTCATTAAGTCCAATTTGTTTGTAAGTCCAACAAAGTTAGCCTAGACACCAACTAATGCAATGGGCTATATAGTACTGTACTGTAATAGATTTATAATACTTTTCACACAAATAATTTTTTTGTTTCACATAAAAAACAAACACAAAAAAATAAACATTTTTATTCTCACAGTACAGTACCTTGAAAAGTACAGTAGTACAGTACAACAGCTGGCATACAGGGGCTGGCATCAAGTGAATAGGTAAGAAGAATTACTGACTGGAGGAGGGAGAGGAGGTGGGAGATGGTAGAGGTGACGGATCATCAGCAATAGGAGATGGAGGGCAAGCTGCAATTTCACTCATGCCTGACATTGATGGCACAGGTTCTGGTTCCTTGCTGGATTCAATTCTGTCTACCCACTTGAAAAAACGACCCAGTGTCTGGGTAGTAGCTCTTTTTTTCTCATCATAGATGGCACGGTAGCACTGGATTGCATTCTGAACAGCTGCTGCAACCTTTGTGTACCATTCTACGTTCTGGTCTGGTCCTGTGCCTCAAAAATAAAGATACTGTACTACTGTACTCTATACAGTATGGTACAGAAACTACACAAAAGCACAGCCACTTGTAGAGGATGCATGCACGTGACAATGTACGCCAGACACGTGAACTAACTTACGTGATTGGACATGTGAATGCACGTTCGCATCTTTGAAAGTTCACAACTTGAAGGTTCATATGTAAGGAATTTACTGTAAAAGAATTGCTAAAAGGAATTTCTTCAGTCAAAGGAAATGATAGTCTGATTCTCATTTTGTGATGTGAGTCAGCTGTTGATGGTCAATGTCAAGATCCATTACTTCCTTAGGATTGTAAAATGGTGATGTTCCAACTCAATCATTCTTTCTTCATTTACTAGCTGAAATATTTCTATAACTAGAAGTTTCCCCACGTCAACCTTTGGGTTACCCTGAAGTGTAGTTAGTACTAAAAAGACAAAATAAATGTTTAAACTTTCTTTTTTACTATTAATTTTTAGAGTAAATTGTCTGTGCCCTAGCTACTTCCAATGATTAACCAAAGTGTTTTTGGTTTATTTATTTTTGTTTATTTTTAAGCATCATTGTGAACTGATAGATTTTAATATATGGATTGTTTCAATCCATTGCATTTAGTACTCTTATTCACGTTCAAATTATTCTATATTTGGACAGTAGGAGCCTTTCAATATGACCTTTGTAGTCTTTAATGTCCTATTTGCTTTCTCATTTGACAAAATGTTTCAGGCTTATCTTTTACATTTCTGCCCCAGACTAGGAGTGAGCTATTTCTCCAGCCATCCTTGGTTCTTGGTAGTGGGAATTGGTACCGAGATGCCACAATATGCACTATTATTATTCCTCTCTATTTTTAAAAGTTCTCTTGTCTGATATTTGCAACTTTCTTCTTCACTTAGTCATTTATCTGTTACATTGCTTGTGATGTTTTTTATTCCATACATATTTTTGCTTTCATGTACACCTCTCATTTTAAAGACACTGACTAAATTAGATCAATGATTTTAAAATACTGTGAGAAAGTATTTATAACTGAGAATTCCATACTTATCATTCAATTTTTAGGATAAAGATATTTTCTAAAATAAAAATTCCTAGTAAGTTTGTCACCTGTGCATCTTTTTTGAGGAAATACAACACAACAAATAAAAAAAAAAGTATGATGGGAAACACCATTAACAGTCATTCACCCCCTTTCTTGCTAACAGAATTTGGGGTTAGCAGATGTAAGCTTTTATATATATAATGGATAAACAACAAGGTCCTACTGTATAGCACAGAGAACTATATTTACTATCCTATGATAAACCATAATGGAAAAGAACATTAAAAAAAAAGAATGCATATATATGTATAACTGAGTCACTTTGCTGTATAGCAGTAATTAACACAAAATTGTAAATCAACTATTCTGAAATTTAAAAAATTAAAAGAAAAAAAAAAGAATTTGGACTTTTATCCAAGTACCAGACAGGCATATGTACAGAGTAGGTGAGCCTCTCTCCAGCCACAAGAGATGAATCATGGTTACGTTAAGCCAACCATAATGGTCTCATTCTCCTTGCCAGTGATGGGAGAGGGAAATCATGCTAGGGTGCTTCTGGAAAAGGTTTTCCTTGAGCCCCATGTGAGGAGGCATCTTTTCTGTCCCAAATGCTGTTTATCTGAAAGTGACACTAGGAAATGCAATCAACATTTTAAAACCATAAAGGGACTCATTGGTATGCTAAGCCTGGCAGAGCAGAAAGATGAAGGACATCTGGCACCTTGATAACATGGCAGAGCTGCTAAATTAACCAAACTTAGAAGGGCCAATGTCCAGGCTTCTAGTTATGAGATACAAAATGCCCCCATTCTGCAAACCACTGCCGGGGTGGGGGAGTGGGTAGGGGTCTGCTTCTCGTGACTGCAAGCATCTCAATTGGCATATAAATTCCATAGAAGGTAAGTTGAATACAAGACATACTGATGAGCAAAGGAACCAGCTGAGATCATAATTATGCCTAAATGATTGTTATTAATGAGACTGAAATTAAATGGAAAGGATTCCCAGAACATAAGAAGCATAGTATAAAAAAAAAAAAAAAAAAGAACAAATCTGAAAAAAGTAAAATTCCAGGTTTTTTAACAAAACCTGTGGGAAATGGTGGTACAGAGGAGAAATAAATCTACGCTAAAGATGGTGCCCTATGGGTAGGTTACAGGAGAGCTCTTGCTCAGCAGTTTTCAGCCCTGGATGTACATTAACATCTCATGGAACATTTAGAGCTGACATGCCAGCCCCACTCTAGATGAAGGAAATCTCTGTCTGTGATGCCTGGTTATCATGAACTTTTTTTTTTTTTTTAAACATCTTTATTGAAGTATAATTGCCTTACAATGGTGTGTTAGCTTCTGCTTTATAACAAAGTTAATCAGTTATACATATACAATATGTTCCCATTTCTCTTCCCTCTTGCATCTCCCTCCCTCCCACCCTCCCCATCCCACCCCTCTAGGTGGTCACAAAGCACCAAGCTGATCTCCCTGTGCTATGCGGCTGCTTCCCACTAGCTATCTATTTTACATTTGGTAGTGTATATATGTCCATGACACTCTCTTACCCTGTCACATCTCACCCAACCCCCTCCCCATATCCTCAAGTCCATTCTCTAGTAGGTCTGTGTCTTTATTCCCATCTTGCCACTAGGTTCTTCATGGCTTTTTTTTTCCCTTAGATTCCGTATATATGTGTTAGCATACTGTATTTGTTTTTCTCTTTCTGACTTACTTCACTCTGTATGACAGACTCTAACTACATCCACCTCATTACAAATACCTCCATTTCATTTCTTTTTATGGCTGAGTAATATTCCATTGTATATATGTGCCACATCTTCTTTATCCATTCATCTGTCGATGGACATTTAGGTTGCTTCCATGTCCTGGCTATTGTAAATAGAGCTGCAATGAACATTTTGGTACATGACTCTTTTTGAACTATGGTTTTCTCAGGGTATATGCCCAGTAGTGGGATTGCTGGATCGTATGGTAGTTCTATTTTTAGTTTTCTAAGGAACCTCCATACTGTTCTCCATAGTGGCTGTATCAATTTACATTCCCACCAACAGTGCAAGAGAGTTCCCTTTCCTCCACACCCTCTCCAGCATTTATTGTTTCTAGATTTTTTGATGATGGCCATTCTGACCGGTGTGAGATGATATCTCATTGTAGTTTTGATTTGCATTTCTCTAATGATTAATGATGTTGAGCATTCTTTCATGTGTCTGTAGGCCATCTGTATATCTTCTTTGGAGAAATGTCTATTTACGTCTTCTGCCCATTTTTGGATTGGGTAGTTCGTTTTTTTGTTATTGAGCTGCATGAGCTGCTTGTAAATCTTGGAGATTAATCCTTTGTCAGTTGCTTCATTTGCAAATATTTTCTCCCATTCTGATGGTTGTCTTTTGGTCTTGTTTATGGTTTCCTTTGCTGTGCAAAAGCTTTTAAGTTTCATTAGGTCCCATTTGTTTATTTGTGTTCTTATTTCCATTTCTCTGGGAGCTGGGTCAAAAAGAATCTTGCTGTGATGTATGTCATAGAGTGTTCTGCCTATGTTTTCCTCTAAGAGTTTGATAATGTCTGGTCTTACACTTAGGTCTTTAATCCATTTTGAGTTTATTTTTGTGCATGGTGTCAGGGAGTGTTCTAATTTCATACTTTTACATGTATCTGTCCAATTTTCCCAGCACCACTTATTGAAGAGGCTGTCTTTTCTCCACTGTATATGCTTGCCTCCTTTATCAAAGATAAGGTGACCATATGTGCGTGGGTTTATCTCTGGGCTTTCTATCCTGTTCCATTGATCAATATTTCTGTTTTTGTGCCAGCACCAAACTGTCTTGATTACTGTAGCTTTGTAATATAGTCTGAAGTCAGGGAGCCTCATTCCCCCAGCTCCATTTTTCGTTCTCAAGATTGCTTTGGCTATTCGGGGTCTTTTGTGTTTCCATACAAATTGTGAAATTTTTTGTTCTAGTTCTGTGAAAAATGCCAGTGGTAGTTTGATAGGGATTGCATTGAATCTGTAGATTGCTTTGGGTAGTAGAGTCATTTTCACAATGTTGATTCTTCCAATCCAGGAACATGGTATATCTTTCCATCTATTTGTATCATCTTTAATTTCTTTCATCAGTGTCTTATAATTTTCTGCATACAGGTCTTTTGTCTCCTTAGGTAGGTTTATTCCTAGATATTTTATTCTTTTTGTTGCAATGGTAAACGGGAGTGTTTTCTTAATTTCACTTTCAGATTTTTCGTCATTAGTGTATAGAAATGCAAGAGATTTCTGTACATTAATTTTGTATCCTGCTACTTTACCAAATTCATTGATTAGCTCTAGTAGTTTTCTGGTAGCATCTTTAGGATTCTCTATGTATAGTATCATGTCATCTGCAAACAGTGACAGCTTTACTTCTTCTTTTCCGATTTGGATTCCTTTTATTTCTTTGTCTTCTCTGATTGCTGTGGCTAACACTTCCAAAACTATGTTGAATAATAGTGGTGAGAGTGGGCAACCTTGTCTTGTTCCTGATCTTAGTGGAAATGGTTTCAGTTTTTCACCATTGAGGACGATGTTGGCTGTGGGTTTGTCATATATGGCCTTTATTATGTTGAGGAAAATTCCCTCTATGCCTACTTTCTGCAGGGCTTTTATCATAAATGGGTGTTGAATTTTGTCGAAAGCTTTCTCTGCATCTATTGAGATGATCATATGGTTTTTCTCCTTCAATTTGTTAATATGGTGTATCACATTGATTGATTTACGTATATTGAAGAATCCTTGCATTCCTGGGATAAACCCCACTTGATCATGGTGTATGATCCTTTTAATGTGCTGTTGGATTCTGTTTGCGAGTATTTTGTTGAGGATTTTTGCATCTATGTTCATCAGTGATATTGGCCTGTAGTTTTCTTTCTTTGTGACATCTTTGTCTGGTTTTGGTATCAGGGTGATGGTGGCCTCGTAGAATGAGTTGGGGAGTGTTCCTCCCTCTGCAATATTTTGGAAGAGTTTGAGAAGGATAGGTGTTAGCTCTTCTCTAAATGTTTGATAGAATTCACCTGTGAAGCCATCTGGTCCTGGGCTTTTGTTTGTTGGAAGGTTTTTAATCACAGTTTCAATTTCAGTGCTTGTGATTGGTCTGTTCATATTTTCTATTTCTTCCTGGTTCAGTCTCGGCAGTTTGTGCATTTCTAAGAATCTGTCCATTTCTTCCAGGTTGTCCATTTTATTGGCGTAGAGTTGCTTGTAGTAATCTCTCATGATCTTTTGTATTTCTGCAGTGTCAGTGGTTACTTCTCCTTTTTCATTTCTAATTCTATTGATTTGAGTCTTCTCCCTTTTTCTCTTGATGAGTCTGGCTAATGGTTTATCAATTTTGTTTATCTTCTCAAAGAACCAGCTTTTAGTTTTATTGATTTTTGCTATTGTTTCCTTCATTTCTTTTTCATTTATTTCTGACCTGATCTTTATGATTTCTTTCCTTCTGCTAGCTTTGGGGTTTTTTTGTTCTTCTTTCTCTAATTGCTTTAGGTGCAAGGTTAGGTTGTTTATTCGAGATGTTTCCTGTTTCTTGAGGTAGGCTTGTATTGCTATAAACTTCCCTCTTAGCACTGCTTTTGCTGCGTCCCATAGGTTTTGGGTCGTCGTATCTCCATTGTCATTTGTTTCTAGGTATTTTTTGATTTCCCCTTTGATTTCTTCAGTGATCACTTCGTTATTAAGTAGTGTATTGTGTAGCCTCCATGTGTTTGTATTTTTTACACATCTTTTCCTGTAATTGATATCTAGTCTCATAGCGTTGTGGTCGGAAAAGATACTTGATACGATTTCAATTTTCTTAAATTTACCAAGGCTTGATTTGTGACCCAAGATATGATCTATCCTGGAGAATGTTCCATGAGCACTTGAGAAAAATGTGTATTCTGTTGTTTTTGGGTGGAATGTCCTATAAATATCAATTAAGTCCATCTTGTTTAATGTATCATTTAAAGCTTGTGTTTCCTTATTTATTTTCATTTTGGATGATCTGTCCATTGGTGAAAGTGGGGTGTTAAAGTCCCCTACTATGATTGTGTTGCTGTCAATTTCCCCTTTTATGGCTGTTAGTATTTGCCTTATGTATTGAGGTGCTCCTATGTTGGGTGCATAAATATTTACAATTGTTATACCTTCCTCTTGGATCGATCCCTTGATCATTATATAGTGTCCTTCTTTGTCTCTTATAATATTCTTTATTTTAAAGTCTATTTTGTCTGATATGAGAATTGCTACTCCAGCTTTCTTTTGATTTCCATTTGCATGGAATATCTTTTTCCATCCCCTGACTTTCAGTCTGTATGTGTCTCTAGGTCTGAAGTGGGTCTCTTGTAGACAGCATATATATGGGTCTTGTTTTTGTATCCTTTCAGCCAGTCTGTGTCTTTTGGTGGGAGCATTTAATCCATTTACATTCAAGGTAATTATCGATATGTATGTTCCTATTCCCATTTTCTTAAATGTTTTGGGTTTGTTATTGTAGGTGTTTTCCTTCTCTTGTGTTTCTTGCCTAGAGAAGTTCCTTTAGCATTTGTTGTAAAGCTGGTTTGGTGGTGCTGAACTCTCTCAGCTTTTGCTTGTCTGTAAAGGTTTTAAGTTCTCCGTCACATCTGAATGAGATCCTTGCTGGGTAGAGTAATCTTGGTTGTAGGTTTTTCTCCTTCATCACTTTAAGTATATCCTGCCACTCCCTTCTGGCTTGCAGAGTTTCTGCTGAAAGATCAGATGTTAACCTTATGGGGATTCCCTTGTGTGTTATTTGTTGTTTTTCCCTTGCTGCTTTTAATATGTTTTCTTTATATTTAATTTTTGACAGTTTGATTAATATGTGTCTTGGCGTGTTTCTCCTTGGGTTTATCCTGTATGGGACTCTCTGTGCTTCCTGGACTTGATTAACTATTTCCTTTCCCATATTAGGGAAGTTTTCAACTATAATCTCTTCAAATATTTTCTCAGTCCCTTTCTTTTTCTCTTCTTCTTCTGGGACCCCTATAATTCGAATGTTGGTGCGTTTAATGTTGTCCCAGAGGTCTCTGAGACTGTCCTCAGTTCTTTTCATTCTTTTTTCTTTATCCTGCTCTGCAGTAGTTATTTCCACCATTTTATCTTCCAGGTCACTTATCCTTTCTTCTGCCTCAGTTATTCTGCTATTGATCCCATCTAGAGTATTTTTAATTTCATTTATTGTGTTTTTCATCGTTGCTTGGTTCCTCTTTAGTTCTTCTACATCCTTGTTAAATGTTTCTTGCATTTTGTCTATTCTATTTCCAAGATTTTGGATCATCCTTACTATCATTATTCTGAATTCTTTTTCAGGTAGACTACCTATTTCCTCTTCATTTGTTAGGTCTGGTGTGTTTTGACCCTGCTCCTTCATCTGCTGTGTGTTTTTCTGTCATCTCATTTTGCTTATCTTACTGTGTTTGGGGTCTCCTTTTCACAGGCTGCAGGTTCGTAGTTCCCGTTGTTTTTGGTATCTGTCCCCAGTGGCTAAGGTTGGTTCAGTGGGTTGTGTAGGCTTCCTGGTGGAGGGGACTATTGCCTGTGTTCTGGTGGATGAGGTTGAATCTTGTCTTTCTGGTGGGCACGTCCACGTCTGGTGGTGTGTTTTGGGGTGTCTGCTTATGATTTTAGGCAGCCTCCCTGCTAATGGATGGGGCTGTGTTCCTGTCTTGCTAGTTGTTTGGCATAGGGTGTCCAGCCCTGTAGCTTGCTGGTCGTTGAGTGAAGCTGGGTCTTGATGTTGAGATGGAGATCTCTGAGAGATTTTTGCCGTTTGGTATTACGTGGAGCTGGTAGGTCTCTTGTGGACCAGTGTCCTGAAGTTGGCTCTCCCACCTCAGAGGCACAGCCCTGATGCCTGGCTGGAGCACCAAGAGCCTTTCATCCACACAGCTCAGAATATAAGGGAGAAAAAAATAGAAAGAAAAAAAGAGGATAAAATAAAATAAAATAAAGCTATTATAATAAAAAATAAGAAAAAAATTATTAAGAATAAATGTATTCAGAAAAAATTTTTTTTTAATTTTTAAAAATAGATTTATTAATTTTTTATAGTAAAAAATAAGAAAAAAATTTTTAAGAAAAAAATTTATTAAGAAAAAAATTTTTAATTTTTAAAAATAAAAAATATGAAAAAACTTATTAAAAACTTTTTTAATTTCTAAAAATAGAAAATATGGAAAAAATTATTAAGAAAACATATTAGGAAAAAAAAATTTTTTTAAGTAAAAAAAAAAAAAAAAAAAAAAATGGACGGACCTAACCCTAGGACTGATGGTGAAAGCAAAGCTATACAGACAAAATCTCACCCAGAAGCATACACATATGTGTTCTGGTGGATGAGGTTGAATCTTGTCTTGTGAAGCACACTCACAAAAAAAGGAAAAGGGGAAAATTAATATATCCTGCTCCTAAAGTCCACCTTTTGAATTTGGGATGATTCGTTGTCTATTCAGGTATTCAACAGATGCAGGCACATCAAGTTGTTTGTGGAGCTTTAATCCGCTGCTTCTGAGGCTGCTGGGGGAGATTTCCCTTTCTCTTCTTTGTTCGTACAGCTCCCAGCGTTCAGCTTTGGATTTGGACCCGCCTCTGCATGTACGTCGCCTGAGGGCATCCGTTCCCCGCCCAGACAGAACGGGGTTAAAGGAGCAGCTGCTTCGGGGGCTCTGGCTCACTCAGGTCGGGGGAGGGAGGGGTACGGAGGAGGCGGGGCGAGCCTGCGGCGTCAGAGGCCGGCGTGATGTTGCACCAGCCTGAGGCGCGCCGTGTGTTCTCCCGGAGAAGTTGTCCCCGGATCACGGGAGCCTGGCAGTGGCGAGCTGCACCAGCTCCCGGGAGGGGCAGTGTGGAGAGTGACCTGTGCTCGCACACAGGCTTCTTGGTGGCGGCAGCAGCAGCCTTAGCGTTTCCTACCAGTCTCTGGGGTCCGCGCTGATGGCCGCGGCTTGCGCCCGTCTCTGGGGTCCGCGCTGTTAGCCACGGCTCGCGCCTGCCTCTGGAGTTCGTCTAGGCGGCGCTCTGAATCCCCTCTCCTTGCGCGCCGTGAAACAAAGAGGCAAGAAAAAGTCTCTTGCCTCTTCGGCGGCTGCAGACCTCCTCTCCGGCTCCCTCCCGGCTCACCGTGGCACGCCAACCCCTTCAGGCTGTGTTCACGCCGCCAACCCCAGTCCTCTCCCTGCGATCCGACTGAAGCCCGCGCCTCAGCTCCCAGCCCCGCCTGCCCCAGCGGGTGAGCAGACAAGCCTCTCGGGCTGGTGAGCGCTGCTCGGCGCTGAGCCTCTGTGCAGGAATCTCTCCGTTTTTCCCTCTGCGCCCCTGTTGCTGTGGGATCCGCGCTGATAACCGCGGCTCGCACCCGTCTCTGGATTTCGTTTAGGCAGCGCTCTGAATCCCCTCTCCTTGCGCGCCGCGAAACAAAGAGGCAAGAAAAAGTCTCTTGCCTCTTCGGCAGCTGCAGACTTTTTCCCGGACTCCCTCCCGGCTAGCACCAAAGCCCGAGCCTCAGCTCCCAGCCCCCGCCTGCCCCGGCGGGTGAGCAGACAAGCCTCTCAGGCTGGTGAGTGCTGGTTGGCGCCGAGCCTCTGTGCGGGAGTCTCTCCGCTTTGCCCTCCACACCCCTGTGGCTGCGCTCTCCTCCATGGCTCCGAAGCTTCCCCCCTCTGCCACCCGCAGTCTCTGCCCGCAAAGGGGCTTCCTAGTGCCTGGAAACCTTTCCTCCTTCACGGCTCCCTCCCACTGGCGCAGGTCCCGTCCCTATTCTTTTGTCTCTGTTATTTCTTTTTTCTTTTACCCTACCCAAGTACGTGGGGATTTTCTTGCCTTTTGGGAGGTCTGACGTCTTCTGCCAGCGTTCAGTGGGTGTTCTGTAGGAGCAGTTCCACGTGTAGATGTATTTCTACTGTATCTGTGGGAAGGAAGGTGATCTCCGTGTCTTACTCTTCCGCCATCTTGCCCCTACTCCTCATCATGAACTTTTAAATATACATTACGTTACATGCTTTTAAGAACAAGATTAACGAATTTATATCAGGCCAATGCTAATAAAAGAAAGGCAGAGTAACAATATTAATACCACTCAAAATAGATTCAAGACCAACAGTGTTAAATGAGACACAGAGGGATCCTTTATTCTGATGTAACAGGTAAGAACTTCTACAATATTTGGAGTACGGGCATTTTTATTAATCCAAATTACTTTAACACTCGCTTTAGTCCCATTTACCTGATTGAAAAGAAGACCAGTGCGCTCCCTTGGGGAGTTGGGTGCCCTCATTACCCTTCCTTCCTGAGAATGTTGGGAGACTGAACAACTTACAGAAGATATCCATCCCACTTTGACTCCAAAGCAAGGAGAGCCTGCTGTCTATACCTCTTCTCTGCAGTTATGTCTCCTTGCTGTACAATAAGCACAGGACCTACCTGTCCTACCAGCACTTCTGGATCACACTGGAGTAAAGTTGCTTTCATGTAAGTTGCTGCTATATCTCACTGGCCAAGGTACCAGCACAAGCCACGAAGCCATGTGGTCTTTTCAGAGAAAGCATCTCTATTTACTCGATGCTACACTTTATCCTTTCAGAAACACACCTGTCTCTTCTGAGGTTCTATTGTCCAAAATCCATCCATCTGCCTGATGTGAAACTCAAGCAGCAATACTCTTTATAGCTTAGCATTCATCATGGCAGTAACATATTTTGCTGCATAAACAACCACCCCAAATCATATTGGCTTAAAACAGCAGTCGTTATTGCCCCTGAATCAATGAGCTGGATGGTTCTGTTGAAGCAGGCCAGGATAGGCTGATCTTGGCAGGGCTCACTCCTGTAACCGGGGTCATCTGAAGGTCAGCTAAGGTCTGGCTGCTCTGGGATGGTCTCTGCTGGAATGGCTTGGCTGTCCTCTTTATGGACCCTCATCCTCCAGCAGGCTGTTTGAGCTTTTCATGTCATGGTGACAGGGTTCCAGGAGCAAGAGGGGAAATGTGCAAGGGTTTTTGAGACTTAGGCTTGGAATTGACATAAAATCACCATGAGATATTCTATGGGTAAAAGCAAGTCATGAGGTCAGCCCAGGTTCAAAGATTAAGGAAATAGACCCCTCCTCTTGGTAGGAAATTCTACACAGTCTTGTTGCAAAAGTGCATGGATGCAGATTGGGGTGGTCAGTTTCCATCTTTGAAGCATCAAGACTTAAGCATCCCTTTCTGGCACCAGGGTTACCACATTTAGTTGCACCAGCTGCATATTATGCAATTCCAGGGTGCAGGAGTCACACTGTAAATTTATTCCACGAGGAACAAATCCCATCATGCTTTCTTAAGAAGTCCTTCAGATACCCGATGAGAGCCATCCCTTCACCACATACACACCACACACACACACACACACACACACGCACACACACACACTGTTCCCAAGGGCAGATTAGTTTAGTATAAAATTGGGTCCTGAAACATGAAAAGTCTGCTATTCTAAAATTCAGCTATCAATCCTAACACACTACAAGTTTAAATATACTGATTCTATTTAACTTCAGCTATTTTACCTGGTGGTATTAAATTTGCTTAGACAACAGAAAACTTACCCTGTTGATCCTTTAAAATAAATATTTATGTTTCATTTTCAGAAAGAAATGTTTTAAAATGTCTATTGGTTTATATTATCTACAGAGAAATGTATTCTGCAAGTAGTTTAAGATGAACATTTCCAACAAATAATTCCCAGGCTTAAATATACATTTCTGGTGAGGCCGTGAGATCATTCATGTAAATGAAGAGACTTGCCTTTGTTGCCTTACTTTCTTATTTCAGTGAGAAAGGGGACTTTCGTTCGGGCAGAGTTTTCATTTTGAAAAGATTATTCCATTAAGGTTGTTGCATTGCTGGGAGAGTAAATGAGTATCTATTTCTGTACATTAAGATCCAAATTCCATGTAAGCTGCCTCCTTGAAACTAACGATGCTATTAATAGGTTCTTCCAGTGTTCTGTTCAGCATGGAAAGTGGGAATGAGGCTGTGTCTAATTTACTGGGGAATGGAACACCCTTATACAACTATTATTTCTGGAGGTAACCTTTACCTTTCTGAATGATCTATTTGTGTAATACGATGGATGTTACAGGTTTGAGTTACGAGGGGTTAGAAATCACTCATTTCTGTAATATCTCTGGCAGGCTGATTGCAAATGCATTTTTTTCTTTTGGCTCTTTATTGAACTGAGCTTGAGGGTTTGTTAATAATCTCAATTTTTTAAACTACATTTACGTTGACCAAATCTCACTGAATATATTTATAACAAAAACCTGTTAATGTGGCCATATTCATTAGGAACCTATTATTATTTAGACAAAGCCTGGGTTGAAGTTCATCCTTTAGTGATCTCTGAAAGATGGGATTAATAAATCATAAAATGGTTGGAACCCAACTTCTAGGAGAATGAATACCTCCTAAAGAACTTAATCTGCTCTAAGTCCTTAGAAATATCTATTGGCCTCCAAACAACATAATCAAAGGTCATCTCCCCTGAAGTTGGTGTTTGAGTGTGCTAATTATGAAGCATTTTTGCTTTTTTTAATGAGGAAAGCCTTGGAAGAAATAAGCCTACCATTCGATAAAAATAATTTGGATCACTGCTAAACAATAGTTTATGCATGAGGGTCAATTCAGGAAAAAATAAAATGTTTGCAAGCTATGTTTAATTATTTTCTTTTTATTCCAAACAGGATGAGGTCAATGATTGCTTTTCAGTCACTAAATTATTAATATTAGGGGATTGTGAGAAGTAGCAGTAGGATATGGGTTTCTATCTCCTTTACATTTTGAGACCTTTTAGAGTTTAATGAGATATGTGCATTTGTAGTACTTCATTCTATGCTTAAGTTACATCCTGAGTTAGATGTTTACTTAACAGATGGGACAGAGAAGCTCTCATTTGTCAAGTCTCTGGGCTCAACCCTCAGTATCGGAGAAAATATTTGCAAACAATTCACCTGACAAAGGATTAATCTCCAAAATTTACAAGCAGCTCATGCAGCTCAATATCAAAAAAACAAACAACCCAATTCAAAAATGGGCAGAAGACCTAAATAGACATTTCTCCAAAGAAGATACACAGATTGCCAACAAACACATGAAAGGATGCTCAACATCACTAATCATTAGAGAAATGCAAATCAAAACTACAAAGAGGTATCACCTCACACCAGTCAGAATGGCCATCATCAAAAAATCTACAAACAATAAATGCTGGAGAGGATGTGGAGAAAAGGGAACCCTCCTACACTGTTGGTGGGAATGTAAACTGATACAGCCACTATGGAGAACAGTATGGAGGTTCCTTAAAAAACTAAAAATAGAACTACCATATGATCCAGCAATCCACTACTGGGCATATACCCTGAGAAAACCATAATTCAAAAAGACACATGCACCCCAGTGTTCATTGCAGCACTATTTACAATAGCCAGGACAGGGAAGCAACCTAAGTGTCCATCAACAGATTAATGGATAAAGAAGATGTGGCACATATATACAATGGAATATTACTCAGCCATAAAAAGAAACCGAGTTATTTGTAGTGAGGTGGATGGACCTAGGGTCTGTCATACAGAGTGAAGTAAGTCAGAAAGGGAAAAACAAATACCGTATGCTAACACATATATATGGAATCTAAAAAAAAAAAAAGTTGTTCTGAACAACCTAGGGACAGGACAGGAATAAAGATGAAGACGTAGAGAATGGACTTGAGGACACAGGGAGGGGGAAGGGTAAGCTGGGACGAAGTGAGAGACTGGCATGGACATATATACACTACCAAATGTAAAGTAGCTAGTGAGAAGCAACCACATAGCACAGGGAGATCAGCTTGATGCTTTGTGACCACCTAGAGGGATGGGATCGGGAGGGTGGGAGGGAGATGCAAGAGGGAGGAGATATGGGGATATATGTATATGTATAGCTGATTCATTTTGTTATACAGCAGAAACTAACACACCATTGTAAAGCAATTATACTCCAATAAAGATGTCAAAAGAATAAACGGTCTGTTATTTATCTGATTTTAAAGATCTGAATGGTAAGAATCCAGCAGGGCCCCATGGCAATCCATGCCTGTCCTTTACAACTGTCAGGTGCTGGAATTCTTTTTCTACTTCAACCCATCCTGCTGTTCTGGATGCTCAGGTTATATTAGCCAAGTTTCAGTGGAAACAGAGAACTGCTGTCCACTATTTTCTCCCAAATCCCCGTCTTATGCTGAAAAATTGTTAGGGAGATAATTTTGGACTTTACTTCTCTAAGCCAAAGTATGTCATGTCCTTAACTTTCTCCACTTCCATCCCATTTGTTTGTGGCTCTCTGATTTCTAATAAGTTCTACGTGCATCTTTTGGCTTCTTGAATTTTTCCTAGTCTCAGGTCATTGTGTGAGAACTCTTCTGGAGGTCTGATATCTAACCCCTGCCATACTTTGAAGCACATTCCCTAGAGAAGCACTAAAATGTGTATAAGACAACAGCTTCTGTCCTGGGACCAAGATTTGCTTGGCTGTCTCCTGTTCCCAGTTCCCTCCTCTAAATCTCTAGAACACAGATGCCAAATAGGCTGCCTAATGTTGGAATTGGTACTGTTCATATCCAGCCCAATGCAGTTCTAAACATGATCCCTGGGCCAGCAGCATCAGTTCACCCGCGAACTGGTGAAAAAATGCATTTTCAGATCCCATTGACACCCACTGAATCAGAAACTCTTGCAATGGGGCCCCAGAATCTGTTTTAACAAGCTCTCCAGTTGAGGCTTAGGCCCAACAAAGTTTGAGATTTAACTGGGCCCCACATAATCCTTTAAACATTTTAGCATAAGGCTCTGACTTTTAAAACTTAGATGATTTACATAATAATACAACTTTCCAGCTTCCCTTAAAAAGTTATATTGTTTGGAAATACTGGGCTTCACCTCCCTCCTAGAATCCACCCTGCCAATGCTTCCACTGGTCCTGCGCTGTGATAGTCTCCACGTGGAGGTCCAGTATCAGCTGCTGTTCTTCATCATGCATGCATTATTGTTATTCCTGGAGTGGAGGTAAGGTGGATGTAAAATACTTCTTGCACATATGTTGCTATCAAAAGTAGTCAAACCAAAGTTAGACCCAGAGTGCCATGTGAGTCAGTAGAAATAAAAAAAGACTTCTCAGTGGCAGTGGTCAGTTTTGCTTTAATCATCATGTTGCTTTCCTAGCCCTATAAACACTTGAATATTGGATTCCTTCTCTAGACGTTAGATTTTTAAAAAAATTTATTTTATTGAAGTAGAGTTGATTTACAATGTTATGTTAATTTCTGCTGTGTAGCAAAGTGGTTCCATTATACGTATATATACATACTTTTTCATTTTCTTTTCCACTATGGTTTATCACAGGATATAGAATATAGTTCCCTGTGCTATACAGTAGGACCTTGTTGTTTATCCATCCTATATATAATAGCTTGCATCTTCTAACCCCAAACTCCCAATCCCTCCCTCCCCCACTAACCCCCCCCCCATGGCAACCACAGGTCTGCTCTCTAGGGGCTAGATTTTTAAAAATATTTATTTATTTATTTTGGCCATGCCTCGCCGCTTGTGGGATCTTAGTTCCCTGACCAGGGATTGAACCTGGGCCCACAGCAGTAAAAGCACCGTCTTAACCACTGGATGGCCAAGGAATTCCAGGTGCTAGATTTTTAAGACTTGTTTGCCTTTTCCACCTTTGACCCTCCATTATTGCCTTCCTGACCTCTGAATCCTGCTCAGACCCTCATATCTATCCAAATCCTTGGTCCTGGCCTCATTCAACTCACCCTGTCCCTTTGCTAACCAACAGCAGTGTGGCATCAATGCCACAAAACACTCTCCAGTTTATTAACAACCAGTCTGCTCTTAGTTTAAAATGTTGATTTGTTCAGAATGTGCTGTTCCATGTAGTATAAAAGAAATGCCTGGGTTTTGGAGACAGGAGAGCTGAATTGATTTCAGGCTCTGAACTTACTGGGTTGTTATATGAATTAAGTGAGAAATACATGGAAAGTCCCTGGCACATAGTAAACATCAAGTAAATGGTATTTATGAATAAGAGTTTAGTCCTTGTTTATTTGGTAATAATAATAATTTGGTAATAACTGTATTTAGCACTTACATTAGACCTTACAGTAGGCAGTGCTAACTAAACATTGTAGCACAAAGATGAAGTGAGGGAGCCAGGCACGTAAATGCTTGTAATAAAGGGGTTTGTGCAAAGTACTCTGGGATTATAGTGAGGAGGAGCTTTTGAAAGATTTGGGGCAGGTTTCATGTAGGAAGTGGTAGACTAGCTCCATAGTCAAGGCTGAATACTAAGCAGAGAAGAGAATGAAAGGCTGAGAACGGCCACCCTGTGTATAAATACTCAGTGATAAGAAAGGACATGGTGTGTTCTATGAATGTTCTAAAAATAATGATTACTTCCATGTTCCTGGAGTATAGAGTAGGCAGAGAGAAAGAGAATATGAGATCAGAAAGGTAGATTAGAGGGAACGGTGAAGGCACTTTTCCAAACTAGAAGAGCTTAGATTTTATCTTGGAGTTGGATGTGTGTTTCAGAAAGGCCACTAGCACCTGAGTCACCTGGAAAAGCTTCAATTAAATTAGGCTCCACGGATTACATGAGGAAGACAGAGACAAGAAAAGAATTTAGGGACAATTCCATCCAAAATGGCAACGTTTTTCAAAGGGCTCATGTGTCAGATTTGTTGGAAACTTAAAGAATTTATTGCTCCTGCATTCCAGTGACTTAAAGTTTTGCTGCATCAGACTTTCAGCCAAGTCCATACGAAGTTTGTGATTGAAACTAAAAATTATCAAAGTGGTGAGAGTCGTTGCCTTGGCAACACTGACAAAGGTCCAGTGAAGGACTGTGGGTAATAGGCTAGGCTGTAGGTAAATTACTATTTGGTCTACTTTGGGCCAGTAAGTTAACACCACAGAAAAGCCTAGCTTGGCATTTCCTGACTTGGAAGTGCTTTAATTCTCTCCTTTTGGCAAAATATCCCCATGGGCTTTGCTCTCGGTTGGCCATTTGAGAGGCTGATGTGTGATTCGATGGACTTTGACAGGCCTGCCTGGCCAGAAAAACC
This sequence comes from Balaenoptera musculus, assembly GCF_009873245.2. Lineage (NCBI taxonomy): Eukaryota > Metazoa > Chordata > Mammalia > Artiodactyla > Balaenopteridae > Balaenoptera > Balaenoptera musculus. Next base: position 95,962,241 of record NC_045789.1, read on the forward strand.
AGGCCCAACATTCCCACTCGGAGAGTTTTTTCTGTTGGTTAACACATCATTTCCAGAAAGCTCTGTCAAAATGTAGATGCATTACTGAAGAAATACGACATGTGAGACAAAGAGCAGAGAAAAATGCAGGTAGTGTAAAAGAGAGAAACTAGATCAGTGTGCAGACCCTCTGGATACCAAACCTACACTAACCCCAACACAGCCCTCTGACCTTGGCCAAGTCAATTATTATTACTATTATTATTATTATTAGAATCTCGGTTTCATCATATACATGGATATAATAATATTTCTTCTCCTCCATTGGGCAGTTTTAAGGGTCAAATGATGTAGTAAAGGTGTTTTGTACTATAAAGTGTTATACAAAAGATAAGAGGCTATTACTGTATTTTAAATGTTTCTAGGACTGAGATCCAGGGCTTTAATCTTTTGATTGGAGTGAGAAGGGAGGGTACAATGACTACAGCATGGGAAACAGACCGTGACAGAGGTGAGAGGAGGGACGGGGGTTCCCATGAAGTCACAGCATGACTCCCAAGTCCATGATACCCCAACCCATCTCTCTGTATCTCAGCCCTCCGCCCAGAAAACCGTGCTGTTTTATGTTCATGTTCTAAAAAGACTATTATCTCTGCCTGGATTTCCCTGCTTCATCTCATCCACTTGAATCACTCCCTCTATTCTTTTAAGATCCACCTGCACAGGTTAGAAGCTCCAATCCCAGAAATACAAAATACATTTATGTTATTTGTTCCACCATATGGCAATTATCTGTATGTATTTGACTTTTTCACTTAGATGGTCTTATAGACAGTATTGTGTCCTCCCCAAAATTCATATGTTGAAGGCTTAATCCCTAGTATGACTATATTTGAAGAGAGCACCTTTAAGGAAGTAATTAAGGTTAAATGAGGTCATAAGGGCGGGGCCCTAGTCCAACAGGATTGATGTCCTTATAAGAAGAAGAAGAGGCACCATGAGCATGCATACACTCAAGGAAAGGCCATGTGAAGACACAGCAAGAAGGTTGCTTTCTACAACCTAAGGAGAGAAGCCTCATCAGATACCAACCATGCTGACACCTCGGTCTTGGACTTCCAGCTTCCAGAGCTGTGAGAAAAATTTCTGTTGTTTAAGCCACCCTGTCATGATATTTTGTTATGGCAGCCCTAGCAAGCTAATGCAGATGGTAAAAATCTTAAGGGTGAAGACTTTATTTAATTCATTTTTTTACAACCAGGGACTGGGAAATAATAGATGCTGAGTAAATGATTCTTAAATGAATGAAAAAGTTAATTAATGTAGCACATCTGGGCCCAACTGAGAGATCAGATGAGGCCAGGAGCTAAAACTAGCTGTTTACTCTGGAGCAAATGACAACGACCATGGAGACGTACAGAATAAACAATAGAAGGAACTTAAACATGGGTCATAAAGAAAGCCAGGGCCAGCAAATGTAGAGCCAGGGGCACTCACAGCAGGCCACAGGCAGATGTTCAGGCTGGCCCTAGGATAGAGGTCAGGAAAGTCCAGTATCTGAGGAATTTGGGGTGTGGGTAATAGTTACTTAAAACTCTCTGAGAGCTCCATCATCTACCGTGTAAAGCCCAAGCTTTTAACTTGGTTAATGAGGCACTCGATGATACAGCTACAACCTACTGTCTCTGCCCACAGTAGCCCTGTGGATAGCCCAGTAGGTATTCACTTAATGTTTGCCTCTCAAAAGCAAAGACTATGTCTTCTTTACTTTTGTTTTCATACAGCACCCAAAAGAAAGCCTGCTATATTGTAGGTGTTCAATAAATGTTTAATGAATGCAATAGAATCTAAGTAGGTAGACTGCCAGCTCCTGTGACACTTGCCTATGAAGAGTGTTACTCAGAGATTAAGAGAGGGACTCAGAATAAGACCCCTTCATATGGTCATGTATAGTTTCATATGGCTGCTGTAACTACGGGAAATTTGATGGCTTAAAACAATAGAAATTTATTTTCTTAATTAATCTTCTTTTTCCTCTTCCAGCTTCTGGCGGCTCCAGGTGTCCTTTGGCTTGTAGCTGCCAAACTCCCATCTCTGCCTGTGACTTCACATGGCCTTCCGCTCTGTGTGTTCTCTTCTGCTGTGTCTTCTCTCTCTTTCCTCTTGTAAGAACCCTTGTCTTTGGATTCAGGGCCCACCCTAATCCAGGATGATCTCTTGTCAAATCCTTAGCTTAATTACCTCTGCAAAGACTCTCTTTCAAATAAGGTCACATTCACAGGGTCAGTGTGAATATATCTTTTGGGAGACCATGCTTCAACTTACACAGGTCTGGAAATATATTTCATGATCTATATATATATCTGTGTCCATATCTATATCTATATCTACATGTACCAGGGGAGATGATGATATAAATCTCAGTCCAAGGCCTGGAGAAGATGAAATGAAATGTCCCAGCTCATGCAATGAGGCAAGGGAAAAAAAGGAGGGAATTCTTCCTTCTTCTCCTTTCTGTTCTATTCAGGCCCTCCATTGATTGGATGATACCCACATACACTGGGGAGGGTAATTTACTGAGTCATTGATTCAAGTGCCAGTCTCATCTGGAAACACCCTCACTGACACACCCAGAAACAATGTTTAATCTGGGCATTCCTTGGCCAGTCAAGTTGACATATCACAGATGGTCAGAATGAATTTGGTACAACATTTTGGGCTCCATGTATCAAAAGTTAAAAAAAAAAATGTACATACCCTTTGATCCAACAATTCCTCAAATAAGGCAAAGATTTAGCCACAAGCATGTGCATTGCAATTGGAAAACAACTGGAAATAAACAGTACTTCCAATAATAGGTGATTATTTGGATATATGGTGACTATCCATATGACAGAAAGCCACATTCCAATGAAAAAGCAATGTTGTTTTTGAAATGTACTCCTTGACCTGGAGTGATGATCATATATTTTTGGATGAAAAAAGCAGATTAAAAAGTGTGTGTGCACTATCATCCAATTTTAAAGTATTTATATTTTGCAAGAAAACAGGGATGCCTGTACTTATAGGTGAACAATAATTATCTCCACTTGGGGCAATTATTAGTAAGTTCTTTTTGCTAATTTCTATCTTTGTGCTTTTTATCATGAACATATATTTTTTATATGATGAAAGAAAGTTATCTTAAAGTATGAAAAATGTGGTCTCCTAGAGTTAACTTTTTTTAGATTATGTGTATTATCTTCTACTACTATATTTATCTAGGCATATTGATCTGTGATTAAATTTGCATGATAATGTTAAAAATAGCATTTACTCATACATCAGTAAGAAACAAGAACAGACAAGAGGTTTGTTCAAACATTTATAAAGCACTGACACCTAGGCTGGCTTGAGGATTCTAAGATGCATCTCACCGTTCAGAATATTTTGGCTGACGAACCTTCTGGGCTGTCCACAAGCTGTGGCATTAAAAGCTGGAAATGTAACCACTTCTCACTTTTGATCTCTTACTTAAAGTGATTAGACGCTAGATTAAGTGAGAGGGGGTTTGTGAAATCACTTTGCAAACTGGGTGCAGCTATACAAACAAGGGGCTTATTATCAACAATGTGCTCAGAGGCATGTTGGTGATCCTGTGGTTCTGGGGACTCAAACTCCTTTCCTTGGAGGCCTGATTGTTTGGGGAGTGAGGAGGTAGCCTGAACGGGGGCCCACCCATTCATCCTGAGAGACTCCTCTGTGTCAGTGGTATATAGTGAGGATTCTGCTGCTCAAGGAGAAACTGAAAACCTGTGATTGAGTTCAATCTCCTCATTTTAGAGAAGTACAAACCTAGGCTCAGGAAGGGGAAGTGACTTTCCCCAGGTCACTTAATGACATAGCTGAAACTAAAAGAGAGTCGCTTGGTTTCTAATACTGTGTCCTGTTGTCTCTGGACTCTACCGTATCCTCATGATAAAGCAGAAACCTGAAACCTCTCATAAAACAATGGCTGTCTCTGATCTGGAAAAAGATACCCAGTAATAATAGCAATGATGCTCACCGTCATTTTCCCTCTTCTCCCCAAGAATAGCAAATATGGAGGTTTTTCAACAGTGATGCCAAACTCTAGTCCTCTACTGAGACTTCAGACCTGTACAGCATGTGCCCTCAGGCACATGGCAATGGCCACCTGGAGAGATGCAATTGTCGTAAAGTTCATGGGTCTCTCGCAGGGACCAGCTTCTCCCATCATTCCAGGTATAACCCTGGAGGGCCTGCTTCTATTTTATTAAAGAAGGTGGACTTTCTCAACAGTTGGTTATACTGCAGGGTGCTGTGAAGGAGCAAAGGTCACTCCTGATAGCCCTTGTTCCTCAATCTTACACTCTACATGATGTGTGAAGACCATGTGAAGAGAGGTTCAAGCAAAGCTCTGTGAAGGGAAGAAGAAAGAGTAGTTAATTCTTTTACCACTAACAATTGCGTGCTGAGCTCTACTCGTGCAGGACACTGAGCTAAGTGCTTCACACAGGAAGTACCCAACAAAGAATTGTTCGTTCATGATCTAATTCCTCACTATGATTGCTCAGAAGACTAGAGCACTTTATAATTACATGTGGGCCTATAAATATATTTATGTTTTTCTGCATGCCCGTGGCGGTCTTTATAAATTAGAACTTACATGGCCAGATATATTTCATAAAGGCTCATGGAAAGTGAAATGGTAGATGTAATTTTGTACATGACCAGATTTCTTTGGGAATGTTGTAATTTGTGTTTCCAGTAAAATATGAAGTCTCTTGGAATCATGAAAATTTAGAGTCCCAGAAACTTAAAAATCATGCAAGACAACCCATTCATTTCACAGATGAGGAAATTGAGAATGAGAGAGTATTTTTTCTTCAAAACTTTCCCGAGTTATCTGCTGTTAACTAGAGGAAACACAGATCTCCCTCAGTCATTTTGACCAGCCCTCTTTCTCACCCTCTCCAACTCCATGAAAAGCCCTAGAGTAATATTATTATATTATATTAGTAGTAATTAGTAATATTATTATGGATAGGTCACGTTCAAAGGCACTCTAATGAGCCCTAGTTCCACATTGGGCTGGTCTTTATTTTGATTGCTCTTCCTACCTGGAACCAAGAGAATAAGAAAGGACTGGGTCTATTCCTTCCTAGGGGAAGGCCTGGCCATCTCTCTTGACTTGTCTCTCCTCCTCTACCCACCTTTCTGGCTTTTTAGCTGATCCCTTCTGTATGAGTTTGTTAGGGCTGCCATAACAAAGTACACAAACTGGGTGGTTAAACCAAAAGAAATTTATTATCTCAAACAGTTCTGTAGGCTAGAAGTCCAAAATCAAAATGTTAGAAGGGTTGGTTCCTTCTGAGAAGAAGGAAGGATCTGTTCCAGCCCTCTCTCTTTGGCTTGTAGGTGGTCGTTTCCTTCCTGTGTCTCTTCACATTGCCTTCCCACTATACTGCCTCTGTTTCCAAAATTTCCCTTTTTATAAGGACTCCAGAAATATTGGATTAGGTGCTCACCATGCTCCAGTATGACCTTGCCTTAACTAATTGTATCTGCAATGACCCTATTTCCAAATAAGGAACTGGGAGTTAGGACTTCAACATGTACATTTTGGTGGGGGGACACAATTCAGTTCACAACATCCTCCAGGCATCTGAGTAGGCAATATGGTAGAGCCTCTTCTTGCGTGGGAAGAGATGCTCTCATTTCCCATCCCTAAACCATAGGAATACAAAAGGAAATCAGAGAGAGGTTTAGGGAAAGAAGGCCTCTTTTCTCTGTCTTGTCTAGGCTGAAGTTTTCTTGAGTCTGCACACTCTGTTCCAGCTTCCAGAGCTAGCTGTCCTACTTAAGGCTTTGACATCAACGCCTCTGTGATAAATATGGATCCCTCTAGAATCTCAGAAGATGATAAGGAGAGTTGAGGGCAGGATTTCTATATCATTCACTTTTCCAAGATTTCCACAAGTCTTGATAACTGGCAAGATCAACTATCCAGCCATCCACATGATAGAATTTAGAGATAATTATTCACTCTCTCATTCATCCAAAGAATATTGACGTGCAGAGCCAATGAGATTCTTTGCAGATCCAGTTACAGATTAAGTCCATTTGATTCTCTTCCCTTAAAATCTCTTTGCTCCATTCCCATCTCTTTTTCATCACTGTACTTACCCTAGTTTTGACGTTCATTAATGATTTTCGTTATCCCTTTTGTCAGTCTTCCCCATTCTACTCCATCATGCAGACTGCCAAGAATAATCTTTCTACACTTGATTACTTTCAGTGACGCCCCACGTACACGATAACTCTGGTAGAATGGAGAACGCGCTCCTTAGTGGAATATCTACAACTCTTCGGGATCTGACCTGTGCCCACCTCTGCAGCTGAACTCTTTATTATTCTGTCCGAGTAGCCTATGTCTCAACTCCACTCATCAACCTGAAGTTCCCAACCAGCCTCTGGTGAGGCTTTCCATTTACACCTATTTGCATTTCAAGGTTTAATCTCTAGTGTTACTTTCTTCCTGAAGCCTTTCTTGACCTCCTCGCCTCGAGTAGATTTGATCTTTTTTTTTTTCCTTTGCAGAGAATCACCAGCACTTGTAAAATTATTTACTACTCTTATTGTCAGTCTCCCCACTGAATCTAGGCTCTTTTGGGGCAAGGACCTTAACTTTGTATTTCTCCCGCTCAGCACAGACTTTGAACGCAGTAGATATTCAGTAAATATGAGCTAAATTCATTGAAGTGGATTGAGTTGACCAGTATCATACAACCCACAAATTAAGACTCATCAGAAATACTCCTCTCCCCTCCTTCTCCACCCCTCCCCACACTCAGTTCATTCTCCTCATAGCCCCCAGAGGTAGCTTTCAAATACACAAAACTTGATTATCAGACATCTACTCCCTTCCCCTATTGCCATGGTTTTCAATGCATTGAAAATGAAACCTAAACTCCTTATAAGTTAGAGTTATTCATTTCTAAGTTTCTGCCAGTCAAGTAGCTATGCATCCATGGCCAGACATATTCATAAAGATACTGGAGAGATTCCAGACAATAATTTGTATGTAAACAGATTCTTCTCCTTAGCTTTGTCTACATAGCCCTATGTGAGTTGGTCCCTGTCACTTCTTCCACTGCATCTGATCTCCCCAGATCCCCAGCACATTCCAGCCACCCTGGTCTTCTTCTATCACTCGCTCCAAGATCAATACCATTTCATGGCCTTTTGAATTTGGTGTTTCCTCCTTTGGGAATGGCCCTCCTCCAGATCTCAGCATGAGAGACCCTACTAATTCAGGGCTAATCACAAATGTCACTTCTTGGAGAAGAATGTCCCAACAAATTCACCTCCACTCCCATCACATTGCATTGTTGTATTTTTTGATACCACTTATCACTATTTACAAACATCTTGTTTATTGATTTTTTCCCTTTCACCTTGTCTTGTTTCTGTGCACAAGGATGTAATAATGATAGCTATTACCTATGTAGTTCATGTTACATGCTCTGCACGATGCTAAGTGCTTTCGTGTACATTTACATGAAATCTTTACAAGAGCCAATGAGGAAAGAATTATTTTAGCCCCGTTTTAAAGTTGAAGAGACTGAGGCACAGAGAGTTTAAGGAACGTGCCTGATGTCTCACAGCTTGTGAGTGAATATGTGAAGATTTGAACCCAGGTAGTCAGCTCCAAAGTCAGTTCCCTTAGTCCCTGTGCTATGCTGCCCTATGTGTAGATGTGGATCCCATAGATTTTATTCATTGCTATATGTTTCATGCTGAAAATATTGTTTATCTCACTATGCCCTTGAAAATGAATGAATGATGGCTACAGTATTAAGTGTGCTGCCTCTCCTTTCCTCACTAGATAGTGGTACTACTTTTCACTGGAATGAATCATAGAGGCAAAGTCAAATGGTTTTTGGGGTAAGTAAATGATCTTCATGCTAATTCTTTTGGCTACACTTTTCTAGACACAAGTCTAAGATCCCCCTAACCCAAAACAACAGCAACAACAAAAACCTTTGTTTAAGCTAGAGCATTGGTGGAAAGGTTCACTGTATTCCCAGGAAGACATAAAACTTCACTTGCTATGGTCCATAAAGTATCCAGAATAATTCTATGCATAGCCATTAAAGAACTCTATAAAAGGCACTGAATATTGAGACCACTCAAGCAATCTGATTGCTTAATTAAATCTCTAGAAATGTTCAATATGTGCCAATTGAAACTGTATCACCCATAAAAAAGAGCTACGTGCCTTTTTTTTTCTTTTCATTTTTAGTTTATAATAGCAATAACGACCTTGGCTCCAGGCATTTCCTGGAGATTAATGACTGGCTAGGTCTAATGGCTCTCAGCTGCCCCTCCAGTGGACCATCAACTCCTCCCAGCTTGTCATTCATCCCCTGAAAAGTACCCGAAGTCTCAACCTCCGGTTTGCTAGGGAATGTCAGGATTAGTCAAAGCTGGTGAGGACTGGTTTGTGACTAGTGATTTGTGGATTCTTGAACACTTTATGACATCTCTAAGGAAGACAGGTTCGTAAGTAACCTCCGAGGTGAACTTCGATACACTCAGTGTATACCTAGGAGCTTGCTTTCTGCCATTGCACATTTCAGTGCAGCGTGGTTAAAGGGGCTTACAATCAATTTCTTTGCTGTTCCAGTTTCGTTCTCTTGTCTTCTGTTCTGTGACTTTCTTAAATCTGCATACGGACATAAAATGCATCGGAGTCATAGAAAGAGCTTCTTCTGAAATCAAAGATGGTGATGGTTACATCTAAGGCAATAATTCTGAATAGAATACAATGCAAGCATGTTTTAATTTCCTCTACCCCATCTTGGTCAGGCTGCCACTACTCTGGAAGAACCTACAACTGGTTGCAATTCTAATTCTGCTTTCTTTGCTTCCTGATTGCCAAGGGAGACCTAAACAAATCACTTTCTCTACAGTTCCAGAATGTCGGTGTGGCAAATCCTTAGCTACTGCTTCCCATCTGTCCACGGATATGTCAGCTCTGTAAGCCTGTGTTATTAGTGTGTCCTCGAACCATTCTGTCCATTATAATAATATTATAATACTAAATAATACTAAACATTTAGTAAATAATACTAAATAATACTAAACATTTGAATAGTACTTTAGAATTTACAGAGTGCTTTCTAGGGGCACATGATTAATCTTGTTTTACAGAAGAGGAAGATGGGTTCGAGAGATAAAGTGACTTGTCCAAGATCACATATCCTATAAGTAGGGGAGGTATTCCAGATTTTCTGACTCTGAATTCAGAGTCTTTCTCAGTTTTTTCAATTTCCCATCTTCCCAAGAGAGCTCATCATCCACTTTTTTTATCCTTTAAATCATTTCTTTCTCGATATGTCCAAGCAACTGAAGGGGCCTTAAACAATAACAATTGCTACTATTCATTGAGTGTTAACAACGGACATATATGTCACATACAACATTTCATTTTATCTTCTCAACTCATTGGGGCAGGAACCATTACCAGACTGCAGAGGAGGTGAATGTAGTTCAAAGAGGTCAAGTGTCCTATTGGAGTTCATGCTCTGGTAGATCTGACTCCAAAACCTGTGCACGTCTGGCTGAGCTGCCATGCCACGCAAAAGGACTTGTTCTCCATGGGACTTTTATGGTTTGGCAATTTTTTCCTGCTGTATAATATCGAATATGGCTGTTCAGTGAGCCAAGAATGAAATCTCTGAGAGTTCCAGACATATAATGCTGCTTACCACAGCAAGATGAAACTATCTCCAGGTGGATGGCAGCCAGAATAGAGATCTCTTTCATGGTGGTATGGGGTGGACCTTGGTATTGCCTTGAATAGGACAGAAACTTAATTTGACAAATACCTTCACATTTTTAATTTTTCCCAACTGTGACTCCAAGTGATGTATATAAGAAACAAGTGGCTGGTTGTTATAGCTCTGGACATACGTCTGTAAATTTTGTGATTGCTATGCTTAAATCTTAGGGGCATATTTTGTAGCTTCACAGGGCTATAAGGTACCAGAAGAATCATTTACTCTAACTCTTACATTTTTGATAATAAGGAAACTAAAACCCAGAAGCCTAGATGAGTTGCTCAAAGTCTTTAAGCAAGTATTGGCTTTGTTACGTTTTCCTTGGTAAGTGGTTGGAGGGATGTATTTCTGCTGTGTGCCAGGCACTGTGGTAGAGACTGGGAACACAGTCAAGACGAAGACAACAGGTTCTGCCTTCAGAGAGCACAGGCTCTAGCAGGCAGAGGCTAGGATCTTTGCTCTGACATCACTCTATAATCAACTAAACATACTACTCAATTGGGAGCTATGCCTTGTCTCCCCACTCCCCCCTCTCTCACCCCCAATCCTTGCCTGGTCACATACCAACATGTTCTTGCAATACAGCACAGGGAATGTCAGCTCCACACTCACTATTCCCAGCCAGGGTTTTCTCCTTTTAGCCTAATCAACTGGGGTGGGATAAGAGCCAGACCTTGAAGGTGTCCTTCACATAATTCTAGGCTAAAATCAGGTCTGGGCATACCTGGCACTTTCTTGTTGCTTTCTTTTCCCTCAGAGCTTAATTCTAGTGCTAATCTTCTGCAGAGGGTTAAGAAAGGACGGGGATCACTACTTCCTTTGAAAGGCTCCACTTCCCCTCCTCCCTCCTCTGCCTGTCTCGTCTCTTTCAAGTGAATTTCATTCTATGGTGGTGCCACTGGGCCATTTTGTTCTTCTGGTGTCCTCGACAGAGATGAGAGCTCCCCCTTAAGGTTAAAGGGAGGAAGGCAGGATGTGGTCAAAAGTACACACCAACAGGGATTGAAGAAAATCTCCAGAAATAAGATTGCTCCGTCAGTTTTTGCAGGTCATTCATTTATATGGTGTTATTACATAGCCTCAGGAAAACACAAAAACAAAACCAAACAAAAACAAAATAAAAAAAATAGCACCTTGGAACTCCAGAGTCCATGGAAATTTATTTTCTTAGGAAAGCTTGCTCCTCTGGTTCCCTGCTCTGGAGAACTTGATTTGCCATCAATATTTTAAATGAAAATAAAGTAGTTCTTAAAAAATGAAGATCACTTAAAACATAGTGCTACTTGAATGTCAAGAAGCCATTATGTTTAATAGCATTTTTTAAACTATTAAAGTTGAGTGATTACTTTTTATTTTGCATTTAGTCACTCATGGGAGATATTTATTTAGTCTTATATGCTACAAATAGTGATGCTGTTAGTAGAGAAGATTCTCATTTTGAATAATCGTCTCATTTATATAATATCTCTTAGTATAATATATTCATAACTTACAGAGGAAAGAAAATGCACAAACTGTTAAGAGAGTGAAAATACTGTGAAACTTATGCCCTTAAAGCTATAGAATTGTGAAATCAAGAAATGTGATAATTATTTTGAGTTGGTCAAATGGTATAGATTAGATAGATAGATATAGATATAGATACATATACATATTTTTTAAAATCTACCTTTGGGGAAGGGGCAACATCAAAAACAAAAAGATCTTCAAATTTTGTTGTCAATAAGTTTAGGATGCAAGTAATACCACCTAGACCACTTCCATGAAATTATCCATAAGAACAAGAAATGAAAAGAAAAATACGGAGTATAAATGAGATACCTCTTTAACCCTAAATCTCATTTTAAGAAACAATTTTAAATCGCCATCTTGGCTCAGATGGACAGACTGGTAGTCATTTTTTAAAAGAAAGATAGTGATTCTGTACAAAACTTGCAACTTTTCCTTCTCTTTTAATTTCAGTATCCTGTCAGATGCTGAGCTTCAGAATAATATGAGAAGTGAACCAGAGAAAACTGCAGATTCTGGATAAAAATGGCATTATCTTTTGGATCAACCTTTTCCTTCAAGGACAAATCAGAAATGTGGAATGAATTGAGAACACAGCAGAGGGCATAGGTGTGTGCTATAAGGAGCTAACTGTTATGTAGTTCTTATGTAGATGGCATCTGATCCATGAGCGTTTGATTACAAACAAGTTGTTATTCTGGATTCCCTGTTCTGGTTCTCATGTGAGTGATAACCTTTATGAAAATAGCAACCACATACTGAGTGCCTACTGGATGTCAGGCATTATGTTCCATACTTAACAATCTTATCAGGTAAGATAAGAGATCTTAACTGTGACAGAAGGTGAAGAAAGTTGTGGTTAGATCCAAGGTCAAACAGTACCACCAGGAGTCAATTTTTCTCTATTTCTCGGTTCTGCTTCTTTTGAAGTTTTTAGACATAACCAGGTAGTTAGAGCAGGGTTGTTCAATCTCAGCACTACTGACATTTTGGGACAGAAAATTCTTTGCTGTGAGGGGCAGTTCTGTGCATTGTAAGATGTTTAGCAGCATCCCTGGTCTCTACTTACTAGATGAGGATAGCAGCTCCCTTCCCCCCAGAGTTGTGACAACCAAAAACATTTCCAGACATTGCCAAGTGTCCTGTGGGCGATGCAGGGTGAGCTATATCCCCTCCCTTCCCGCCAATGAGAACCACTGGGATATATGAAGATAACTGAGTATCTCCAAGAGTCAAGCTCAGCAGAGAAAAGTAAGTATTTCTGGCTCAGCATTCCCAGGGAAAGTTATTCTGAGATCTTATTGGACCTGCTTGGGTAGGTGGCTCATCCTTGAAACAGTCACCCTGAAGTCATCCCTGAAGCCAACTCTGATTGGCAGGGTTAGGTCAAGTGCTCCAGGGATGGGGATTGAAGCCACTCACACCATCTGGATGAGAGTTGGGCAAGAGAATTCTCCAATGAAAACCAAGGATAGAGCTTGAAGAGGAGGTGTGGAAACTGGATGAGGCAAAGAGCAAACATGTGCTTTAGAAAAGTCACCTCATTTATTTTCCCAACTGCCCTTTGAGGCACAGAGAGAATAAGTAAATTGCCCAAGGTCACACAGCTAATGAGTGGTCAAATATGCAATCATTTTATTCTCTGATACAAAATAAGTAGGTAATGAATAACATTTTTTAAAATGCCTGTTCTTCTGCAATGGCAGAATTGCCAGGAGTTAACATATTCTTAGGACCCAGGTGGATTTGTTGTACCTTCCTAATCTCAGTGATTTGTCAACCCTTTAGGGGAGTAGGGTGGAGATATCTACTTTCACTAGTCTAATTTAAAAATTAAAATATATTTCTCCCCAAATATAGTATCATAAGTGGTCAAATGGTATATTTAAAATAATGCTACTTTAGTATTAACACCTTGTTTTGGTTCATTGTGAGTTAAATCTGATTATTTGCTAACTTAGGAAACCAGCCACAATGATGAAACAGTTTCAGTTGGAAAATGTTCTGAATGCAAACTCAGCTTCTCAAATGAACTGGAGTGCAGTCCATTTCTAAGCTAGGGGCTGCCTGTATTATGAAACTGACACTGTACTATGAGGTTATTCATTTCTTCCAGGAGACTTGAAATATTTGTTCAAAGTTTCAACCTGCTGGTGGAATTTCTAATAATAATCAAATCTACACAAGTTCCCATGTTACAAACCAGAAAATGACCCAAATCTAAGAATATATGAAACAGTGGAAACTTGCACACTGAAGCTAGAGGGATTTACCTGTCACAAGCCATCTATATTCCCATTTTTAGTCAAAGATCTTTGTTAATCATATCTGGACATGTTATAAGTCACTGTATCTTAAGAGATTTCAACTCGATATTGAGCTCACATTTGATTTACTTACATTAGGCAGAAAGGAAACATGATTGTTTTTACTCTTGAAATGCATTTACTTCCTTTTAAAGCTACCCAAATCTGTGAAAACAGAGATCTCTGTTCTCTCCAGGGACAGCATTTCGATGTGTCTTTGGAAATGTGGTACTTACGGCAAAATTTTCTTCCCTGCCTCTCGCGTATATCTTCAACAATTTAACAAATTCCCTTTAAATAGGCTGCCATTTCCACTGCTGCCATCTACTTCTCAACTTTGAAGCTACTCTTTTGTATACTATGATGTTAATTATTGGGGGGAATCCCATTACTTAAATTTAGTCAAAGTTTTACTTGCTCAAGGGGCCTGTGGTGAATTACTCTCTTTAAGATATAATGTGGGAATATCTATTTTAAACCAGGTTAAGAGCATTACTGCAGTCACTTTTACTTTCACAAACAAGTACCTTCAGAAACACATTTCTATCAAGAGTGTTCAAGAATTGCAGAAAACAGCTGCACAGAATCTTGAGAGAAATAGCTTTTGCTTTCTATAATTTTTGCACTGTTTAAGGAGTGCACTGAAGGAATTTGAAATCAAGATGATTGACATTACTAAGCTTTTTTTTATGCAGCACACATGGTCTTTTTTAAAAAGAGTACTCTGCACGCAAAACTTAATTGCTCTCTGCTTCTGCAAAGGTTTCCCTTCAATAGAATTGCGTTTTCCTGATATAACTGATTAAAATAAATTAAATGAGCCACTCACTTATTCTTTCAGTTTGCAAACTTTGAAATTTTTCACAGGGTTTTATACAGGCATGCATTGTGCAACTCTACATACTATTTAGTAAAGTGTATTATAAGTGCACTTTTCAAAACCTAGATAACAGTGCTCTCAATAAAGAGAAAAGATGACAAAATGTCTAGCCCAGGGACCATAGGGCCACTGCTCTTTGGCCATCAAACAGGTGATTTTCAAGTCAGCCAGTTCTTTTCAGCTCTGTCTAGACCTTCTCTAAGGTGTGAGCTGCCTTGGGTGAAATGTTATATATATTCCTTCCAACTTTCCGTACCATCATCTGGTAAATGATGAGGGGAAGCAAAGTTCTTGGGCAAGACTACTTTCCAAGTCTTCCATGATCATTAGCTTTACTCTTTCAAAAAAAAAGATTATTATATATACATATGCATACACATGTATACATATATGTGTATAGATACTACATTGTATTACAATATTAATTCTATTTTATTATGTATATGTGTGTATATATTACCAAGATTAGCTTGCTTCAAGACTTTTTATAAAGAAACCACAACCAAGCTTTCTCATGATTTATGCCATTTATGAATGCATGTATTATTTTGGTGGTAAATCGATGTCACTTGCACTACAGAAAATACATCTGAGTTTAGAAAAATGTTGTGAAATAATAGCTATTTGGCTGCACATAACTTATTGAATATCTGGCAGTTGTTTAAAGAACAAAGTTTTGCATTGATCTATCGAACGACTACAGAGTGACTGTAAACCAAAATGGGAAGGAGAGAAAACAGGATATAGAGTAGCAGAAGAAGTATTGGAAATAATCTTCTCATTTTCAGTTTTCTTTCTAAATTTGACCGTATCTCATTGAGTCTGTGGTCACCAGGTGTTATAAACCTTAAATATGTGGTTTAGTTTTTTTTTTTTATCTGAGAAATGTGGTGAGAGTTAAGGAGAACAGGCAAGTCAAGACTTTAAACATTCCAATCAGGTTTCCTCCAGGGTCTTGCTGCTGAAAGAATGTCTTATGGGTAAATTTCCACTCTCTCAGCAGGGAGTGCTTTGCATGAACTGACTCCCAGGAGAATATGTTATTCCATAGAACAAAGCCCATGCAGTGACTCATATTAAACTGATCAGGACGGGGGAGGGGAAGCATTGACCTGGAGGGAGGGGAAGGGTAGGGACACAATTTACTTTCTAAAAACTGACTACGGCTCTCTGGGAAATGAAAAACCTCTGAAGTCTCTGTGTTTCCCTATGATGCTTTTATATAAAAAGTATTTGCAGTGTGTCTTAAAGATTTTCTAGGATGAAATGAAGATTCTCAGTCAAGGGAAGAAAAACCAAGAATCTCTTGTAAAAAAAGTAACAAAACTGTCTTTCTCACCTATGACTGTTAGTTATAATATCAACTATAATTGATAGGCTGGACATGGCTAACTTAATCATGCTATTTACTGCTCACCACCAGAAACAAGACTTACAAAGATACCGATTTTAAAGGGGAGCTATTTCTTGCTTGGATTTGCATGATTTCAATATGACACAACCTAAAAATGGATTCTTCTCACATATGCTTCAACAACTTGAATCTCAAATGCCTTTCTTTTCCACCAAGGTTAGAGATGCACAGACCATCACTGCCCTGATGTTTCCTATTGTTGGGAGGCTGCTTCTTGATGAAATGATACAGTTCTGCAATTCGATCCTTTTAATTATCTTTTTCATTATTACAACATGCATCAGGGTCCTAAACTTCCGAGGATTTATTGATAAGGGCGTATTCCACTTCCACTGTCTCATTTTCTGGCTGTTTTTGTAATGGTTTCTAACTAATAAAATGTTATCTTATTCATTTGTTTATGTGTAATAAATCAGAAGCCTTTCCTCTTCTGCTATGCAGCTATGGGTGTGCGCAAGTGGAGGAGATTGTCTCCATGTGTTAAACCGATGACGTCTTTTGCATACAAATAGAAATTAGTACAAGAGCATTTCATTAAGTAAAGTATCGCTGTTTCTGCATGACCTAGGGAAAATTAATATTCTAAGTACAAAATCACGTGACTTGGGGTATTTTCCTCTTTCCAGCCGCCAAAGCTGTGAAAAGATGTCTGGAATAAAGCCTAGATTTCTTCTCTGTTCCTATGAGCCATATTACTTCCTTGATGAAGGAAATAGATAGATGGAAAAAATAATATGTGCAGTTTTTAGGCAGCTTTAAAGCCTGGCTGTTATATTCATTCAACATATATTTATTAAACCCTTGGAATGTGTCAGACACAGTGATAGGTGCCAAGGTGAACAAGAGATACGGTCCCTGCCCCAACAGAGCTTATATTTTTATGGGGCAATAGATCCCACATGAATGATTACATCAATGGATATGTAATTTCAACTGTGATAAGGGTTGGGAAGGAAAAGCTTGAAAGTTGAGAGAGTATATCACATTAAGATTCATTCATTCTTTATTTTCTAAAAAATTTTTAAAAATTTAATTGAAGTATAATTGATTTATAATCTTTATTTTCTTTAGATTCATGCTGCCTGCTTTCCAGACAGTAGTTCTGGCCTCCCAGAACTGCAGGACAGGGATGGAGGCGGACCTGTGCCTACAGTCTCACAGCGCCCCATGATGGAGATACTGGGGAACTGCAGCTCTGCCAGCACGTTGGCTTGGGGAGTGCGGTGCCGAGAAAAGGGTTCCTACCAGAGTCGCGCTTCTTACTGAGTGTTGATAAGCTTTCCAGGCGCAGGATGGGTTTGTATCCTAACTGTGCTTCCTCACCTGCATGGGATCCTTGGCAAAGTACCTCTCTAAGCCAGAGCATTCACAGTGGAGATAATGATAGCACTTTTCTCTTGTGGGCTTAACAGTGTGCTTGGCTCCCTGTAAGTGCTTAACGAATTTTGGTTATTTTTATCCATTTATTAAATATTTACTGAGAGCTCAGGGCCAAGCACCGTGAGGCACTGAGGAGATAAGTTGAGCAAGAAAGACACAGTCCTTGCCCTCAAGGAATTTTCAAGGTGTGACTTATCTTGTATTTGTCTCTTGCAAGTATTTCATTATTCTCCATATTGTAGTTAGAGGTGGACGTGGGCTTTGCTACATTAAATGTGCCCCATGATGCCTATGATAATGGTTTATATGTAGTAAGAACTTACTGAATGAATGTCTGCTGAAAGGAAGCATCAAAACAAACATTCATCACATACCTGTTAAGGGCAAGCCCTGATCCAGGCCACATTGCAATGTTCATGGAGACACAGCTTTGCATAGTGGTTAGGGGCATAGTGTTGGCTTCAGAAAGGACTTCCTTTGAATTATGGCTCTGGTGTTGACAAGCTGTGTGGCCCTGGGCAAACGACTCTTTCCATGCCCCTTACATGAGGATGCTGATGTCTGTCTCATTAGGGGTGTTATAAGGGATTAAACGAGATAAAGGGGATAATATATGGTACCCAGTGCATGGTCTGGAAGAAAGTAGCTGCTCAATCAATTATAGTTATTGGTTATTGGGGTACTTCACTGACATGACATTCACTTTGTATTCATTTTGGGCACTTTATTTTAACAGATGTCATGGGCTTTAGTCATTTAGCTTGCCCAGCTTCTGAACACTTTCTTGTTTGAGCAGAAGCCCAAGAAGGGGCAGGTATTTTCTGTCTCCACAGGCTAATCGGTAAAGACTTGACCAAAATGTAAGTGTAACTAATCAGAAAATTCTGCCTGGACTTTTATTTGGGAGGAAATAATAAAAGACACAGGAACAGTCAGACATTATTCATGGCAGTTATGCTAGACTCAAGAATTTATTGGTGCAAAAGTGAAAGCCCAGGGCAGCTGAGTCCAGCAGTGTTGAGGGGGTGGGAGGGGCATGTGGCCTGTAGTGATGGGACAGGGTCCTGTTTCTTAGTCCCCTGAAGCACTTCCTGCACCTATTTTTCTAACCTTAGATCCATTCCTTGAATATCCCAAAACCCTCCTATAAATTCCCTTCCTATTTACATCAACCAGAGTTGATTTCCGTTGTTTGCAACCAATGACCCTGGTAGAACAACAAACATTAGGATTTCTAAACAAGAAATTTATGTTTTATACTTTTATGGCATTGGTGGAATACCTCATGAGCTACTAAAGGTTATTTGTGTTATTAAAATGTACACTTGAAAAAAAAAACAATATGAAATCCTCTCCCTTACTCTTCCTAAACCATTAAAAGCCAGCCATGAGGCTACCATAAAAAAACAAATTTATTTTATATTCCTTGAGCTTGGCTAAAATCCAGACATGATACTACTCAGATACTATTATTTTCAATGTGTCATCTTATTTCATGGCAATCTTTAATGTATGTGTAACTCAAGAAAATGTTGACTACAAGCCAATCCATGAGGCCAATACTTTAAATTTAAAATCCGTCCCAATTTTTTACTTTAGTTTGCTTGTGGAATACAGTCTTGGTAATAGGTATTGTCTTAGTCTTAGAAAAGGGGATCTTTTTATCAACAGTATTTAGATGATTTGTAGTTAAAACATTATTTTCCATCTGGAAGGTCGTCTCAATAGAGGACAGTATAAGGATAAACTCAGAGTCTGGAGGCTTCCTGGTTTTTATGCTACTGCTTTCAGGGAAGATTGGAAGCTTTCTTTATTCATGATGTCTTAGCATGCTAGACAATATACACAGCAAGATAGAAACAGCGATGGATTTACGGACAGAAATAAATTTGAGGAATGTTAGAGATTCTTTAGTCTAGAGAAGTCAAAGAGCCTTTCCCATGCATGCCAACTTTAATTAATGGGTGGGGTTGCATGGACTGCTGTCGAGAATACTTAAGAAATTTCATCCAAGTTCAGTGGGAAAGAATGCTATGATCAATGAGTAACGTCTGTCATAGGAGCTGAAGTGGAGAGTGGTGGCCCACGTGCCACTTGTTTGCACTCCCATCTAGCGCAATCCTTCATCTCACTGGGGAAGGACAGAAGCCCAGGAAGGGGAGGGGGCTCTCCATAGCTTGTGAGCTTGGGGTGTTCCTTTTCTCGAATAAATGTTTCACTTGCTCAGTGATTCTTTATAGAACGTTATTTCAAGTTCCCTGACCGCACCTTCCTCTGTATACACTCTGGTTTGCTGTCAGAGGACAGCAGTGTAACCTGAAAGATGTCAGCTGTGGAGTCAAGACACACCTGGGTTTGAATCCCAGCTTGTCTACTTAATATCCTCTGAAACTTAACTTCCCCATCTTACAACAAGATCAACAATTATTCCACTCCTTTTGAGTTGTAAATTTTCATCCACTTGTTTCACAAATATTTCTTGTGAACTTACCATGTGTAAGGCATTGGGGATAGAACAGTGAACAAAACAGGCAAAAACTTTTGCCCACATGGAACCTTCTAATGGATTGAATGAGAGTTTATGTTTGTGTGTGCGCACATGCACGTGTATGTGTGTCTCCATTAACAAGTGTCTGATATGTAGTAATACCCAATAATCACCAGTTTCCTTCCACTTCTTGCTGGCTCTCAACTAGACACTGCCCCAGTGTGGTCTGAAGAGGACAGAGCAGCTGAACCTGATACCTTCTTCATTAGGGACATAACCTAAATTTGGTTAGGAGCAGGCTAAGTTCACAAGGGCTTTGGAGGCGCAGTTCTTTTGCTCTGGGGGTCCTTTCTGGCTTGAGTGGGGTGTCACTAGCATCCAGAGGTGGCCACAGACCATTGCTGCCCTCTCTACAAATGGTGAGTCCAGCCAGGGTCCTCTCTTGCAATGTATTGGACATGGACATTGATTTCTTTGTCTCTCTCTCTCCTAATACCCTCCCTTCTTGCCTCCTTCCCACATACACAGAGCAAGGGAGGAATGAAACTCATGAAGGATAAAGCTTGTCAGCTCTCAGAAAACAGCGTGCTCTCTCTCTCTATTTCTCTTTTTCTTATTTGTAGGAAGGATTCTACAATCCAGCTGCCCACATCTCCTGCTTGAGCTTTAAGGGGATTCTACTGGGAATAGAGGTCAGGGCAGCACCTCCCCCCCTCACCTGCCCATCTTGCAGCTGTGATTTGCATATTTCCTTCCAATTCCAATTCTGCAAACTTGGGAAAATCAAAGGTAGCTATTCATCAAGAAAAGACTAGGTAGGTAGCAACAGAGTCAGTTCTTGTTGCAAAAAAAGAAACCTAAATACAATCAATTAAACTGTCAAAAGATTTCGGTGGATGATTCCTAGAATCTGGAGAAATATATACTTATAGAAACAGTTCAGGTAATGTGATCCAGAATTGGATGTGTCTCCTTCCCTCCTATATTTGATTATTTTCCCCAGGTGGCCCATACTCTTACAATGTAATGAAGAGCTAGATGCCAAAGGAAATTTTTGGTTCAGTCTCTTTCCTGCTGGTTTTGGGTGTGCCATGGAAAACAGTGCCTGTGGAAAATTCTGTTGTGTTCCATTTCCTATGGTTGACAATCTAAGAGAAGCCAATTAGAAATTAGATTTCAGTTCAGAGACTGTACAGATTTTTTTTCTCCAGTGCAAAGATAATGATGCTCTTGATGTGAGGGAAGTTTCCTGAACAAAGAATTTGGGGGCAGGCATGATGTCTGGGAGCTGCTTCCACATCTGGTTTTCTCTTCTCCGTTGTGTAAGCAAAGAAAGCAGTAGGGCAGATACCTTTAACATGCACAATGTCTTGCATATGTGGAATATTTTATAAGCTTCCAATATGTTTCACTGCCATCAACTTATTTTGAATTCTATAGTGGCCTTTTGACACAAGCAGGCAGATACTATTTTCTCGACTTAGGATTTGAGAAAATTGAGAGACAGCAGAGCAAAGTACCCTGTTCATGCACATGGAGTAAGATGGGACAGGACCAGGACCAGAACTCATATCTCTTGCACCTAGATCAGGTCTCATGTGGCCTTTTCCTGCTGCCGTGGGCTGCACATGTCCAGGGGCCTAAGAGCCCCAAACTTCTTGATAGTTGATTGAGCTGCTGGTCTCAGCCTTGGGAAGTTTGCCATCCAGTCAAAAGGCTCAAAATCTGCAAGAGTTGCCAGTGCCTAAACCTGGACCAAACATGAACTCCTCTCTCTCTGTCCACCTAAGCCCCAGACAAAAGAGGCAATTTGAGCTTTAAGCCATACACTTATCACGGGGTCATAAGACCTGGTCTTCCATTCACTGTTCTCATGCAAGTTGACTTGTTGAAGTTCCAGTTTTATCAGGTATAAAGTAGGGATGAGAATTGTTTGCCTCATGGGGTTGTCATGATAACTAAGGGAGAAAATTAATATGAAAGTGTTTTGCAAAGGATAAAGTACTCCATGAATGTAGTTTATTCATGTATTACATAGCCGTTACTGTGAGCCAAGCCCTGTTTCAAAATCTTTACAAATATTAACTCACGTAATCTTCACACTAACCCTATGAGGTAAGTTTTATTATAATAATAATCCTCCTTTTACAGATGTGGAAACTGCTTGTCCATGGCACACAGTTGGCAAAGGTAGAGCTGGGATATAAACCAGGCAATTGGCAACAGATCAGAGTCTCCATCTTTGGTCATGACCCCATGCTGCCTGTGATTATTAATATTATGATTAGAGATGCAGCTAGACTGGTGTTAGCTATAAAATGCACAGACAGATATCACTTTTTCTCTTTTAAAAGCCTGTGAAATTAAATTAAATTAAGCAAAGAATGAATCAAGGAATCCTGAAAGCAGAAATTAATAAATTAGAAAAGAAAAAAATGCAGAAATGATAGATACTTCAAGAACTGGTTCTTTGAAAAGACCCATAAAAGAAGGAAACTTCTTGAAGCCTGATGAAGAAAAAGAATAAGTAAAAGCACAACCACAGACACTAAGAATGATCAAAGATATGATCACAGATAGCAAGGAGGCAGCGAATGTATGAGTATATTATCTGCGATTCTATAGCAAGACATGACAACAATGTTCCTAGATCAACCTCCTAAATTAATTTTGGCAATTTAGATTTTCTTAGGAAATTGATCTAGGAATATTTTTTTTTTCACATTTTCTTGGAATGGAACATCCAACATAATCCTTAATGATAAGACTTAAAGGGATTTTCATGAACATGAATATTTCCACTGTCATCATTATATTTCAACTTTGATTTGGCAGTAAGATAAGGAAAAGAAATGAAGCAGAATTTTCGGAAGAGAAAAAACTGTGATGACATTCTTAACAACGTAAGAATCTCAGCCTAAGAACTAAATTCATAGGAATTCAGCAAGGTGGTACGTTATGAAATATCCAAATTTTAGGTTTCTTGTATACTAGCCACAATTAATTTCAAAGGACATGGAAAAAACAGCCTATTAATGATATCAACCCAAATTAAAGAATTGTTATGAGTACGTAAGAAATATACAAGGTATATGTACTAAACTTCAAAACCAACCTATTAAAAATGTTAACACTTTCCCCCCCTGTGGTGGCCATGGAGGGTCGCTACTCAGCTCTTCCTCAGCCCTTAGAACTTGATGCCTGAAGCTGCCCCACCTCTGGCGGGAATATGATCCATCCCGCAGAGGCCACGCCCCGGATGCTCCCAGCCAATGAGCGAGCCTGATGGGGTGCCAGAAAATAAAGGCTTTTTCTGCCAGATGCAGGCGTCTTCTAAAGCGCAATGGTGTCAGCTCCCTGTCAGCTCGGTTGAGACTTTCTAAAAGCCGCAGTCAGAGGCTCTTTTTACCCATTTCCTCCTCCCTCTCTATTCCTCTATTCGCTCTCTATTCCTCCTTCTCTCTCTTTTTTTTTTAATGGACGTCAGACTTTCACTGGTGTCTGAAGGTGCTTCTGCCTTTTCCAGCTCCCTTATCCTTCACAGGCTCACCTCCTCTGCCCAAATCTCTTACCTTGATGCTCCGCTTCAAAGAAAGGATAAATGAAAACCATCGACAACGATATTTCATATTCCTCTTCCCAGCTTTATTATTTCTCTTTAATTCTTACTACTATTTAATAAGCTCTATTGCACTTGTTTATCTTGTTCAATGTTTTTCTCTTCTCTTATTAGACTATAAGCTCCATGAGGGCAAGGAATTCTGTTTGTTCTTTATTGTATCATCAATATCTAGAATGATTCCTGGCTCATAGAAAATACTCAATAAGTATTTTTTGAGTGAATTAATGAGACCAAGGACATTAAATAAGACTTGAATAATGCTACTGGGAAAGATGAAAATCCTAATGGAATATTTTAAAAATTCAACTTGAAAAATAAATACTTAAAAATAAGCAAGAAAATGTCTCAAAAGAATAGCAATATAAGATATGAGATATTGAAGAGTATAAAGATACAATAATAAAAGCAGCCTGGTACCAATTTTGACAATGACAGATTGGTCAGTAGGGCAAAATAGAAGTCCAGTCTCAAGAATTCTTCAGAACTTGGTATATGGATAAACATGGCATTTAAAACTTGTATGGAAAGGAAGGATTTTTTCAATAAGCAATGTTAGAAAAACCAGCCATCTGGGGAAAAAATAGATCTGAACTTTATTCCATATTCAACTTATATACCATATGTATCAAAGATTTAAATATAAAAACAAAATCACAAAGTACTAGGAAAAAATATGTGACTATTTATATTTGGGGGAAAAAGGAGGTTTTCATAACATGCTACTAGAGGCAAAAACCTTAAAGAAAAAACAGTAATAAATCTGATAACCTGAAAGACAAGACAATCAACACATTTGTATATTAAAAAACATAAGTGACAGTGGAACGTTTTGAACCAAATTAATGGTTGGAAAAAGTGTGCATAGTGCATGTGGCAAAGGTTTATTTTTAAGGAATGTATCGTTCCACTAATATCAATAATTATGTATTAACAAGTGCAAAGATAATAAGAAAGCAGTAAGAAAATGAAAAAATTTGCAAAAGAGGAAATACAAATAACCTATACAATTATGAAAATGTATGTAACTCATAGAATTGCAATTAAAAACCATGGGGCACCATTTTCACCTTTAAAAGATAGATAGAATATTTATGTCAAATAGAGAAATAATCTATTCTTTATGCCATTGATGATTCTGCCAACAATCTTTATTTTTTGTAGGATGTTTTGGCACTATATTTTTTAAAACTTATGGTTATATATATATATATATATATTTTTTTTTTTAAATAAATTTATTTATTTATTATTTTTTATTTTTGGCTGTGCTGGGCCTTCACCTCCGTGCGAGGGCCCCCTCCAGCCGCGGCAAGTGGGGGCCACCCCCCATCGCGGGGCGTGGGCCCCCCACCACCGCGGCCCCTCCTGCCGCGGAGCACAGGCTCCAGACGCGCAGGCCCAGCAGCCGTGGCCCACGGGCCCAGCCGCTCCGCGGCACGCGGGACCCCCCCAGACCAGGGCTCGAACCCGCGTCCCCCGCACCAGCAGGCAGACTCCCAACCACTGCACCACCAGGGAAGCCCCATATATATATATTTTGAACTCTGGCTTTCCCTTCTACGATTGCACCTTAAGGAAATAACCATAAATATAAGTAAAATAAACCTAAAAATGTGTTCCTTACAAAATTGATTATAATTTGGAAGTAATTTAAATATTCAACAATAAGAGCCTGTCTGAATAAATTATGATGAAATGCAATTCAGCCTTTTAATGTTTTTTTAGAATAATGTTTAATGTCAGAACAATGCTAAAGATCATTTTGGTGGAGCTAACTCAATTATGCTGCAGTAACAGCCCCCAACTTTTTAATATCTTACAACAAAGACCATAACAAGCAGGTAACTCTCAAGGGCAGCTCTCCTCCATGTGTTAACTTAGCATTTCAGGATATTTCTGTCATGTGGCACCGCCATGTCACAGCAGGGAAAGGGCAGATCAGCTAGTCACTACTGGAGATTAAATGCTTCCACCTCAAAGTGTCATATGTCACTTCAGCTCCAATTTTATTTGCTAAAGTCATTGGCTGCATCTAATCTCAAAGGACAGAGAAGTAAGTCACCTAGTGGGCCTGAAAGTAGAGGGTAACTGGATATTGATGAATACTAGCATTGCTTACTACCAAGATGTATTGTTAAGAGTCTAAAATGACAATACAGTTTGTAAAAACTGTGTGTTTGTGTGTATGTGTGTGTGTGTGGATAGATAAGATAGACAGACAAATAGAGACAGATGCAAATATGCGTCTATAGAGTCAACAAAGAATCTCTCAGGGTGGCAGGACTATGGATGATTTAAATTTTCTCCCTTTTCTTTATCTGTATTTTCTAAATTTTCTACAATGAGCAAATGTTATTGTAAGAAATCAAGTTCTGACATTAAAAACAAACAGCAACAAAGAAATTTGTTGGATATATTTTCTTTTCCTTGGTAAATGTATACAATGTGTCTATAAACTGAAGCCCAGATTTTATAGGTCTTTTGAGAGATTAAATTTCTTATATTTTACCTTCTGCCACTTTTGCTTATCCCTCTCTTTCTGTACTACTTTTCTCAGGTTCTTAAGCAGAAGAAATTGTTAAACTTTGGTTGGAGATGATTGTCTTTAATTTCCATCCCATTCCAATAAGATGGTGCTCCACTGGTGTGACTGAATTATGATGACAGTGGCATCACTCCTCTTAAGGAGACGCAAGAGAAGAACAGATGGAGTTAAGGGTATTCTGGCGGCACGTGCATAAATGCCACTAAAAACATTTAAGATAATTACCTTTTCTCTTTTATTCTCAGCCACAAGTGTTATTAAAGGGCGAAAAAAAAGACAAAAAAAAAGAAAGAAAAGGAGAAACTTTGTGCATTTTGATGATCATAGCTCCTGACCCCATTTTGCTTAGCAAAGAATTTTCAAGTTTGAAATGTAACCGTGGTTCCTACTTCATTCTTGCCCTTTAGAATTCAAGTGTCTGCGTTGGTGAAGGTGAAAGCCCTGCTTGACTTAGATGTCTTATGACTCCAGCTGAGCAGGACCCCTTCAGAGGCTGCTGGCCATTTCCCTGAGCTTCCAGAACTGATCTGCTCGCTGTAAGGGTGGTGCCTATTGTTAAATATTAAGATTAATGAGTTGAATCTGCCCTTGATGACAGGGTCTCTGGCACGCATCCAGACCAGCCTACACACAGGACTGCTTATGTGTATAAAGCTGACTCTTCACAGAGATATATTTGGACTTTCACACGTTCTGATGTGATCCACACTCTCTTTCAGATTTGGGGATCCAGGAGGAGGGCTTTACGGTATAGAAGTTTACATCTCAGTCGCTCCTGGAGACTAATCTGTCTTGCTAATCTGTCTACTGTGAATCCTGACTTTATGAACTTTTTTCTGAATCTTTAAAATAAACAGACCCTATTTAATTTACCCAAGCAATGCCTGTGCTGGCAGTCCTTCAGTCTGAGCCAACTATTTACATTTATCAATATGGAGGTCACGAAGGAACAGAAATCAACTTGAGCTCAGGTATGCATAAAAAGATTTCCTTTAAGGATACACACAGAGACGCCCCAAATTTGTGTTCCAATTCTGGGAGAGAATCAGAATTGTGTTTCTTGGGTCAGAGGACTTAGGACTCAGTGTCTAATAAGCCAAAGCCTTGGGATAGTGTAATGAGTACAATTGTATCAGCTGATACTGCCAGTGGATGATATGAGGGCACTTTTCAGATTGTGGATTTCTAGTAAATTACTATACAGTGGGGCATGTTATTGAGAACCCTCTAGAAGGTCCCATGGCAGGGATACCAGTGTCCATCAATGTCCAGTTCTTTTCCCACTCCCAGTGCATGGAGTACTGCATTCCTCAGCTCCCTTGCAGTTAAGTGAGGCCATGTGATATGTTCTCTGTGGATGGAAGTGGAAAGTGTCACTTCTGGGTGGAGGCAATAAAAGGACCATATGTCATTATCCAGTCTTGCTCTTCCCTGCTGAATTAAACAAGGAAGCTGCAGAGAATGGTGGCATTTCCAGCAGCCTGGAATTTGAGATCAACCATGGAGAATGGTTGACCTAGAGAGATACCTGAGCGAGCTGAATTTTTTATCAGTGAGAAATGCAGCTTTGTGGTCTCAAATTGTGGGGTTGTTACCACAGCAAAACCTGTCTATCCTGACTAGTGACTCTGTATGCTCCTTCTAATGCACCTCCAGGCTGGACCCAATTCTGGCTTTGTGTCCTCTCTGCTTTGGCTCTGAGCTTAGGCTGTTGCTGAATGCTGACTACTGTTCTAGTTGTCTAACCAAGACTCGGTCTCCCAAATCACTCTTAGCCACCAAAGGACCACATCCATTTCTAAGACCCTTCAACCAAAGAACTGCTTCAAGCAAGCAGCCATGTGCCACTCTTCAGATGTGTCCTTTCTCCCTTCTGTCTTTATTCTGTAAAATGTATGAGAATGGGTTTCGAGATACATGCACCCCAATGTTCATTGCAGCACTATTAACAATAGCGAAGACATAGAAACAGCCCAAGTGCCCATTGACAGATGAATGGATAAAGAAGATATATATACAATGGTATGTTACTCAGCCAACAAAAAGAATGAAATAATGCCATTTGCTGCAACATGGATGGACACAGAGATTATCATATTAAGTGAAGTAAGTCAGACAGAGGAAGACAAATGATATCACTTATATGTGGAATCTAAAAAATGATACAAATAAACTTATTTACAAAACAGAAACAGACTCACAGACATGGAAACAAACCTGTGGTTCCCAAAGCGGAAAGGGGGGAGGGATAAATTAGGAGTTTGGGATGAGTAGATACAAACTACTACATAAAAAATAGATAGACAAGGACCTACTGTATAGCACAGGGAACTATATTCAATATCTTGTAATAATCTATAATGGAAAAGAGAATGGGTTTCAATTCAGATGAACTTGGGGGCAAATCAAGTCTCAACAACTTCTAGCCAGGAAAATGGAAGAAGAAAGTTGCTTCATCTCTCTAAAAGCTTTGTTTCCTTATTTATAAAATATAGATGGCAATAGCATTTTCTCATAGGACTGTTGAGAAGGTAAAATGAGATGTGAGTGAAATACCTGGGAGGAAGCACTGTCATAAAGCACATGCTCCATTGACCTGGCTGTTACTGATCTTCCCAGCTCTTTCCCAGTTCAGGGTCAGTTTGCTAATCCCTAAGTACTTTCCTTATGAGTCACATTTCAGCCTGGAATATGTGGGGATCTGACATTGTTCCCCAAAGTCTTCATCTAATAGCTTTTTCTTGGGGTTTGAAGACTAGGGATTTTACATTCTTCAATGGAGGCTCATCAAAGGAACAAGTGCCAGGGACTGAATTTCCTGTTTCAGCATATGTGTCCCCAAGCAATCTCTGTTGGCTAAATAGCTGGGAAGGAAAGAATAGGCAGTATGCGCCCCCCTCCTGCCCCCGACTTTGCTTATTGATTTGGTTGATGTGGGTGGGTTATGCTTTGAAGGACAAGTCCTCTTTATTCTTTGTTCCTCATCCTTCTGTAGTTTCATCTGTCCTGAGCTCCAGCCATCCTGAACATTTTCAGTTCCTCCAGAGTCACGCTTTGCCCACCTCCTATCATTCAATCATATTCTTTCCTTGACCTGGAAAATCCCACCTTCCCCTGCAACCGTCACTTGGCCAACTCTTATTCAGATTTAAATTTTCACTTAGGCATCATGTTTTAGGGACGTCTTCCTGACTTTGCAGGTCTGGAAAGGTGGTTCCTACTCCTCCCCCCCGCCCCGGCACTCCCATATGTATTTTAATTGATTAATTATTTGCCTCACACTAGAATTTAAGCCACCAAAGAGATTGTGTCCCCAGGATCTTACACAGGACCTGGAACATAGTCGGAGATCAATAAATATTTCTTGACAGATTGAATGAATGTCCTGTACTCTGGATTTTCGCATTTATCTTGAATTTTCATGTCCGCTCTTATATCTCTTTATCTAAAAATATTTTTTCCAAGATCCCTTAAATTCTGCATAACTATCACTCTTGCCCTCAATATCCCCTGTCCACCCTTCCCTCCCTCAATGTCCATATGTCAGTTAGCTCCAGTTCACTCCAGAATAAAATAGTAAGGGCCATTATAGTGTAGAGTTAACTCTGGTTATCCAAAAAGTAATCTGGGCCACAGCAGCATTGACATAACTTGGGAGCTTATTAGAAATGAGGTATAAAGACCCCACCTCGGACCTACTGAATTGGCTCTGCTACTTAACAGAATCCACACGTGTTTGATTTTCATAGGTTTGAGAAGCATTGATACTTGAGTTGTCACTTTACTCTCTAAACATCAGTTTCCTTTATTCAAAATGAAAAAAAAAATAATACTCACATCACTGATTTAAGGTGAGGATCAAATAAGGTAACATATAATACAACACTTAGCACAGTAACGGTGGTTATTATTAAAATACCCTTCCTATTCCAGGGTCCTTAGTCAGGGATTCATGGTATACTTTTGCATGTGAACTACAATTCCCATTTTGTCCTGGATAATCCTTGTCAGACTCCGTTTCCATTTTTGAAATCCTGGAGAACCCATTGTTCTTTTAACACAGCATATAATCCTCTGAATATTTCTCAAGGTGTAAATGATTCCATTTCAGGTGTTTTCATATATATATAGAAATACCATAAACAGGTGTTGCCCCATCAACATAGAGCTGCCCACGGAGACGGGAGTGCTGTCAGCAAACAGTGGGAAGACGATAGGGTTTGTAAAGCGTAAAGTCCTGGGTGGGTGTGAGGTAGCAGCATGGAATCTTTTGAAGGTCAGACACCATGCTTTCTCAGGCTGGGCCTTGAATAATAAGTTAATACCCTTGTCATCTCTGCCAGGGAGGATGTCTGAGAGAGGCAGGGCTCCTTGATGGTGGCCTAGAGCATTCTTCTCCACTTCCTCTCCTGCCCTCTCACAGAGCAGGAAAATCTTGTTCTATCTTATTAGATTTCAGAGACGTGGACACGGTACAACATTCCTGATTCAAAACTGTCAGCTAAAAAGAAAGAACTGAGTTCTTGGTTTAGTAATTTGAAAAGATATTGAGTGAAAAGAGAAGAAAATATTTACAACGTCTTGGGAAAGATTCTCCAACCAGAACGGCTTCTGAGTTCTCACCCATTATCCTTATTAAAAAAGAAATTGATTATGCCTCTTAATATTCTCCTTGACAAGGTCATTGACATGACTGGTTTGAATGGAACTGGCTCAGGGTTTTTCTCAGAGTCCAGCAAAGAGAAAGAGGCGGAGGGGGATGGTTTTTCATTTGGATAAAAAATCATTTAAAACCTTGATATATATTAAAAAACAAACAAACAAACAAAAAAAACCCTTGATATATAAATGGGCAAAGGAAACAAATGAAAAAGTCACATCAGAGGAAATTTAAATAATAAACATGCTAGAGCGTGTTCATCCTGTCTTGCGTAGCTCCCCCAGCAGACAGTATGGAACTGTTAAACTGCCAGCCCCTACAGTTGGGTTGCAGGTGGGTAGGATATTTAATAAAGTTTCTGGGGAAGTGCCCCTAAGATCCACATTTCTACACAGTTCAGGTTCATCTATGATTTTCGTACCTTTCTCCTTTGGAGCTGGGATTACCCTCTTCTGCCAGTTCCCACTGTTTGGAACCAGTTTGTCACTTGGAACTCTCCTTCCATTGCAAATAAACTCTACAGTAATAAGAGTTCTCACCTAGGGGCCACATGTCATACACCATATATCGTATTCTAAGCATTCCTGTGTTAATTTAATCACCACCACCACCTATACTATAGGTCTCCTCCTCCTCTTCCTCTATATCCTCTTCCTCCTCCTCATCTTCTTCTTGTATAGATAAGTAAACTGAGGCATACAGAACAAGCAGTTTGCCCAAGGTTATAGAGCTGGGAAATGCTTGAGCTGGGATGCAAAATCAGGCAGGCTGGCTTTGCACCCCACATTATACCTCTATATATTTAACCTTGTACCTTTTCATTGAAGCCTTCCTTCCTTCTTACCTTAGCTCATCTTTTCCCACTTGCCACAGTACACCTATTTTTTGAGGCATTGCTAGGTATCCCCCCAAAGCCATGAATTGGTGGTCAAATAAATAGGAAAACATTAGGATAAAACACGTTTCTACTCTAGAGGATTTCCTGAATATTCTAGTTTGAGCGTGATTCTCCTAGAGGAAGGTCAATCAGGCAGTATATCTAAGATTTATCTGATCATGAACACTTTATTTTATTTGGTTGTACATCCTTAACACCCAGGGGAGCTACTACAGTACAGGACAGAACTGAGGACCCCACTTTACCGAAATAGCAGCTGGACCTGAGAGAACACGTACTTCCTCTTTGGCTGGAGGCTGAGTTTTCTCCCACACGTCATGCCTCGCAGGGACACAGGCTTGGGGGAAGTTCTCCTCGCTGCTTCCAGACCATTACTCTTTGATCTGCATGGAAATAAAAGCCCTCTTCCTTTGAAGCTAATGACATCCATCCATGTCACTCTTTACCACCTCTCATTGCCTTTATTTGCTTAACTCCTGACCTCCTCCCTTCTTTACGGAGACTTTGGCAATTACTTAGCTACTTTCCTCTCCACCCCAATTCCTTCAATTGTCATGGGCAACATCTATGTAGATGAACCACCCAGCAGCCAGACCTCCAAGCTCCTTTTTCTCTGTGACTCCCCGTGACCCTTGCTTTATTGGCAGGAATCCTAGACCAATAAGAATGTAAGCTTCTGTATCCCACAATGACCTAAATTCCCTTCTTTCCAGCTTACTTGCTTTTTTACAATGCTTCTGATTCTGCACACCATGATACTCCCAAACCTCCCTTTGTAAGGTGGCCCATCACCCCCCTTCCCAATGCTTCTCTTTCTTTCCCACCCAGTCTAAGTCCTATGATTCACAACTGCAATTCCACTGCTGGTATCTTCAAGTTTCTTACCCTCTTATCCTTTTGCTAGACCTTTGGAGTTCTGCTTGGTCATCCTTTCAAGCCTGTTGTCAAAGGTCTTTTTCTCATTCCAGTAAATTCTACTGCTTGGAAGGGCGAAGGAAGATGATATTTATTACTCTCTCTGTCCAAACTGGGATACTCTTCTCCTCCTCTTCCAGTCTATATAAGTCATAGTGATTTACACTCATCTTTTCCTCCTCTTCTTCCTCCACTATTTTCTTCCAAGTTTATCAGAAATCAACCTCCAATATTTGTTGTACCTTCTGAAGCCATCAGTTTTTGGAGCGAATGTTTATAATACATTTCTTTCTGTAATCAGAATATCACAGGTTAGTATTTTCAGGCTTTCTGCCTTCTTCAGTAGGCTTCATATTTTCAACATCACTTTTCATTACAGTTGCCAGTGGGTTGAGCCTGTCCCTTCCACAAACATCCGTATTGCAGAACAATTTCTGTTCCTCTTAACACCTTTTGTTGCAAGCCAATTTAGGCCAAATTAGATTTCTCCTGATTTAATTAAAATTCCTGCTGTTCAAGAGACATTTTGTGATATGCAGCCAGCATACCCAGCAGAAATCCACGTGTGGGGAGAGGGTGGGGTGCTTTTATGGTTTATACCTTCTGGGTGCTTTGACTTAGCAAAAATCACATAGGATCCTCCCAGGCTTGGTATCTGAACACAGCATTACCTGGATAGTTCTTTATTTCAAGATTTTACAAAGATGATAAAACGATTAGCTGAGCAGGACTAATCCTTCATTATGGAAATGGAACCAAACAGATGATTAGACAGAAACACTTACAACAGCCATGAGTACAAGGATATTCTAACATCAATATGCAGGTCCTCCTTTGTAAGGCTCTACAAGAAATCCTGATCCAGTTGGACCAAGGAAGTATATCTTATACAGGTGTCACTTAGATTCCTTTCTCTGCTTTTCCCTCTCCTCTGGTTGATCCCATGTTGTGTGCCTTATACCAGCTTGTCACCCTGATTTTATTCTCAGCTGTTACTTCTGTGATTAATCACTGTTCACATTAAGCAAAGTCTTTATCAATTTATTTTTATTTCAGTTTTGTTTGCCTTTGACATGCTCTCTAGAATTTTGGGTGCCTGCTCTTTTGCTAACTCCGAGGAAGTCTTTTGGTTGCTTGCTTGGTGTTGTAGCCCTCTCTTAAAACCTGAGTCCTGGGTCTTCCCCAAGCTCATTGTCATGTGGGGCTGCAGTGGGTGGGCATTTATTCTCATTGGTTGGGTAGGACAGCTGTTTGAGATGTGAGCTTAGTATGGACCCCTGTATTGTTCAGAGCTGGGAAAGACACTTGCTGAGCATAGTACTGTTGTGAACACTGTCAGAGCCCTACCCTTGTCCCTCTCCCTCTGCTTGCCGGTCAGTATGTGCATCTCTGTACCTGGGAACTCTGCTTTTCTTACCCCAGATGCAACAGTCAGAGTGGGAGGCAAGCATGAAATGCTCAGAAATGAACAACCCCTGAGTTATCTTCAATCAATGACTCTTGGGAGTGGCAGTACAAATACCCCAGCTCCCTCTCTTCTTGAGCTAGATACTCGTGAGGAGCATGTTTTACATCATTTCCCAGAGTTTCCCTTGGGATGAAGCTCCAGTCACCCACCAGGGTAGCTGGCTTAATTGTACACTCTTTGCTGAACAACTTCTCTTCCCTGCATTATTTCCCCTGGCCCCCTACTCGGATTCCCAACACATTCCAAATAAACTATCTCACTCAAATCCTTGTCTCAGGGCCTTTTTCTGAAATATCCAAAATTGAAACAAGCATTCCACATCGCTTGAGCAGCAGTAATTCAGGGGCATTCCTTTTAACCACTTAACATACTCTACTGTGAGCAACACTGGCTAAGGACTTTGATTTTCACTTTTTTCCCCAACTTTGTTTATTGTGAAAAAACAGACATAACATTAAATGTACTATCCTAACCATTTTAGGTGTACAGTTCAGTGGTATTAAATACATTCATATTATTGTGCAACCATCCCCACATCCATCTCCAGAATTCTTTTCCTCTTATAAAACTGAAACTCTGTACCCATTAAACAATAACACCCCATGACCACCTCCCAAGCCCTGGCAACCAATATTCTACTTTTATTTAATCTCCCCTTTCCCTCATGTCCCAACCTCTGGTAACCAACATTCTACTTTCTGTTACTATGAGTTCAGCTTTTATTTTTTGTTTTTTTATTCCACATATAAGTAAGATCATAGACATCAGAGATTCAAGTTCTTTGTAAAGTAGCCCAAGAACAATTCTACCTAAGGATGGATTCTATTTCTCTAGGGATCTCAGGGTCTGCTCACCCTTCCTAAGCGGGTTTCTCAGGCCATGAAATACACAACAAATCCTGGAATAACAAATAGTGGGTTTAATTCTTAGGAGAAAAAGAAAGCCAAGAAGATTATATGCAATGATACTGAGATTATTAGAGGAGAGTAGCAGTGCGAACTTTTTGAAATGTGGTTGATTAATGCATTATAGATTTAAAAAAATTTATTGAATTATGTTCTGAGCAGCCTAAAAGTAAATGTATTCAGTATAATGAGAGCAGCTTAGTGGTCCAGAAGAAGATATTCAAATGTTTCCTGTTAATGGAGAAAGTCTTCAAATATAATCTATTCATGCATTCATTCATTTATCTATTCTACCAAAAATATTATCAGGCACCTACCTCAAAGAACATTAAGAACTGGAAATATAGAGATGAAATTCCAGATTCCCTCCCCTCAGGAAGCTCAACATCAAATGTGACACACATAAATAAGCAATTACAGTTGAGAATAGAAAGATGTAGGAGGGAAGTAAACACAGAAGAGGGATCCCTACTCAGATTCAATATTTAGGTAGGGTTTCCTACCCAGCTCAGTCTTGAAGGACTTATGTGAGATAACAGGGGGAAGAGAAGGCAAAGACACTCCAGGAAGAGGTATCATTAGGAGAAAGATCCTGCATGGTGTCTTGTTGTAGAGCCTTCAAGAGCTTCTTTAAGGCTGGATCCTGTGGTATAAAGATGGTGCCACATGAAAGGTAAGGCTGGAGAATTGACCAAATGGGTTTGGATGAGATACCAACCTGTTTGTATTTAAATGGTAATTCATTGGGGAATCTATGAAAAGTTTTAAGCATGGGAATAATATAAATAAAGTTTTTTAACAATCTTTAAAAATTTTTTTTATTAACTTATAGTTGATTTACAATATCATATATGTTTCAGGTGTACAGCACAACGATTCAGTTATACATACATATACATATGTGTGTGTGTATATTATATATATATTCTTTTTCAAATCCTTTTCCCTTATAGGTTATTACATAATACTGAGTATAAATAAAGTTTTATGAAGCTATCTTAAGCTGTAGTGTGACAGTTTACACGTTTTAAGTTTGTTCGTAAGGATGAATACAGTGACAAAGGAATAAAGTCTTCTCTCTCTATGGAGAAGAGCTCAGATTTTCCACAAGATATAAAGCCTATTGCTCCAGAAAAAAGCAAAGCCTCATCTCCAACCATCTCTCTCTTTCTCCTTCCACTCTAGCTCCTTTGACCTTGGTTTTTCTCAAGAGAATTGTACTTGCTATTCCTTCTTGCTGGAATATTCTTCCTTCAGATCCTGGCAGGGCAAACCCTCCCCATTTATGCAGATCTTCCCCAGAGAGGCCTTCCCTTAATCAGCACCCTCCTCCCCAGCTCTCCATCCCCTTTGTCCTACTTCCTTTCCTCCACTGCACTTATCGCCACCTGATGTTATTCATCTGTGCATTTACCTGTTGGTTTTCCATCTCCCCCACTAGGATGTAAGGTCCAAGCAGGTAGCGTTTTTCATTACTCTATCTTCAGAACCTCTAACAGTGCCTGACACTGTTCAATATCAGTTGAACAAATAAGTGAATAATACTCAAGCCCAGAGACACATAACTGACTAAATGGGTCTGAAAATTCTGGCAGAACATGTCATAATTTCAGGACTGTTCTCAGGATTAAACTGGCTTGATACTGTTATGTTCACAAAAAATCACTAGCAATTTCCATAATAAAGCCATTTTCCACAACACATGCCTTTTGCTTGGTCTTGTGGGCTGGTTACAATAGGCATATATAAAGCAATAAATAAAAACCTCACCAACCACATGGGACATGGAATCCATTCCTAAGGGGATTCCGTGGGTTCTGAACCCTGTTTCACTAAATACACACTTCAATGGAGGAAAGAAAGTGCTCATAAATAACGAATGAGTGGGTGTGTGTCCACTGGCTGCCATCCTCCGTAATTCAAGGGCAAAGCTTCTCTGAGGTACGGGTCTTTCTACTCCATGTACCTAAAGATGGTACTCACAATCATTGTTGTTTCTGGAGACTAGAGCTATGTACAACTTGTCTCTTTTGTATGGTTCACTTATAGCCAGAGAACTGGTTCATCTCCTGAGTGCTGAGGCCAACAATGGGTTTTGGGAGACAGCTTTCCACAGAGCTCTTACATTTTTGCACATCTTGCAAACAGAGGTATTGGCAATCTTTTGGTCTGAGCTATCTTTCTGAGAAAATTTGTAGAGCAAATGACCCTGGAAGAAAACGTTAACATTGTCATTTGGAGTAAAGTTGGGCAGGTTTGTTTGAACTCCATTACAGAAAAGATGGGCTTTCCTAATCTTGTGGTTCCTCTTCTATAATGTAGCCCACTGTGAGTTCACGTGTTACCTGGCCCCTTTCCATAGCTCACCAGGATAATTGGGGCTTGGGAAACTGGTACCATAAAATGCTGCTACTTCAGCCATTGCTCTTGCTGTCTCTGTCTCTGACCCAGAAATCTCATGTCTTTTGCCAGCATCCATAAAACTGTGGTAGGTTAACTGGTTTACTTGCAAAGAGTATAAAATTTCACACCTTTATAATCTTTACAGTTGACATTTGGTACATTCTTGTTGATTAAGCAGGACCCCTATGAAAATATATAAAAAGCTGGTAACCAGGATGAGGAAGTACAAGAAAAACATCTCGTGAAGAGCAGTTGAATGGACCCAAAGCCCAGAAAACAAAAGGCTGAGAAAGGAGATGACAATGGTCTTCTATTCTATGAAGACTAATAGAGAAGAAAGAAGTCTCTTTGCCTGGGCTGCTACAAAAGACTCAGTTCAAACCAATATGAGGAAGATATATTGAAACAAATTTCAGCCAGTGAGTAAGGGGATATCTCTCTTACCTGGGAGGAGCCACAAGTAATGCAAATGAAAGAATTGGATTTTATAATAAAGATCTAAATGATTTGGCTCAGACTCTAATTACACATGCTCAATAATGGAATGGCTTTCCTTAATGGGTTCTGTGCTCATGGATGTGGAAGGTATTTAAACACATCTCTGTGATTGTGGGTAAAGAACCCACTCTTCCACTAAATGAGAGATTGCTTCAGATGATATCTTAGGTTTCTTGAACAAGCTCAGATTCTAGAAAGTTTGGGTTATTTTCCCACTGATGAATGCCTTCTAAACCACAGACCCAGGGAAGTTAGAAGGCAATTTTCTGTGCAGACATGCTTGGAGCTTTAGGCCATTATATACACTTCTTTCGATACTATTCTGCTGACATCTCACAATAGCAGAACTCCAGTCTAGAACTGTAAACAGAGATGGGAAACCTGGATCGGTAGCCAAGTCATACTGTCTGCTTCACTGTGTGCCCATTCATCTACTGCACAATTACTTAGCATTTATTTTGTCTCGGACCCTACGCTGGGTGTGGAGAAAGCAAAGCACAGCTCCTTGTCCTTGAAGACTCTACATCTACCTGGGGACACAGATAAGTAAATCAACAGCTAGAGCATATTTTCCTAAGTGCTAAGACAGATGTAAACCCAGAGTCCTGTAGGAGCAGAGAGAGAGAGCATATGAAACAGACTTAGGGATAAAAAGAGGGTTCTGGATAGTTTCCCAGAAGAGACGTGTGACCTGAATCCTGAAGGACAAAGAGGAATTGAGCAATTCCAGAAGCGAGGTTGAAGTGTAACCTTCAGAAGGAAAAGTCTGTTGTAAGGCACAGGACAAGATGTGAAACAGCCTGATGTGTCCAGGAAACTACAGTAGTATGGTCTATCCAAAGCCAAGGGTGCACGTGGACGAGTGAACCGGCTGGAGAGTAGGCAAGAGCCAGACCACAAAAAGCCTCGTGGGACAGAAATGAGTACACGTAGATAGTCATAGCTAGGCTATTCTTTCACAAAAATGACTCTGGCTGCAATGAGCAGGCTGAACTGGAGGAGGGAAAGACTTAGGGGCAGGAAATCCACGAGGGGTGGTTGTAGGAATCCCGGAAAGAGATGTTGAAAGTTGAATAACTGTGATGAGGGTACACTCTCAACTGTGGGCAGAAAAGTCACCTGGATTTGCCTTAGAAATTCTTTATGTGTCAAGAGTATTCCAACTTCTGAATCATGGACTCTGCAGCCTGCCCAGGCCAGGACTCCATGACAAAATGAGCGAGGTTGGTCCATCGGTGGCATCAGGTAAACTGCTCTGGGAGGGCAGGAGCCATCCCCTCCCATCCTCATTAGTGTGGGCTTTTCCAGTTCCTCTGAAAGGCATTATGGGTGCTGGATGCATCCTTCAGTGTCTATGCAGAACATTTCCAGACCTAGCGAAAGGGAAAGGGGCTTGGTTGCTAGGAAACCGATGGCTGCTATTAACCACACCTACAGGGCAGCTCCAGATGAAGTCCTTTCTCTTTAGAGAGGAATTTCTAATTCCTCCCTTCAATTGCCACTGCCTGCATATTTAATTTCCTTTTGGGGTTCAACAGCCATCTGGCCCATTAACAAAGGGTTTCTAACTGCTTATGCAAAGCGTTCAGAGCTAAAACTTGGCCAGATGTGAGTCTTTCTTTTCTTTACCCCTTCTTTGAAATCAGAAAAAAATTAGGTAGGTTTTTTTTTCTTTCTTTCTTTGGGGCTAAGAAGAAATGACACTGTGACAGTATCTTTTAAAGTTTTCATCTGCATTTCTTTTCCTCAGTGATTTTTACTAAATACCCACAACTCCAGGCAAAGAATTGGGCTAAGCATGTGGGTGGATAAGAGGGAGATGTGGACATTTCCCCCCTAATAAGTCATGATCAGGTTGGAGAGAGAAGATGCCAGGCAAGAAATGTGGGCAGTAGGGTCAGGTAGTGCTGGCTCTCGTGCTGTGACTGAGCACCTAGCATCACTGCACAGTGCCTGGTCCTTGGTGGGTACTACATACAGATTTGCAGCAGAAAATAAATCTCAGATCAGAACTCACAATGTCCACTCTCCCTTTGCACATACCGTGGGTTCCTAACAAAACGTACAAATAGTCAAAATAATTCAGCCACAGCCCAGTGACACGAGTCCAGGAAAGAAACAGGAGCTCAGGAAGGCAGACACATGGAGGGAGCAAATGATGAGGCTCTTAACTGAGCTCTCACCCCAAGAGCTGTAACCAGGGAGTCGACTAAATCTCCAGAATGGTTCCGGGCTGAATGGCATCCCCTCCTTCTCTAATTCATATGCAAAGCTCTAACCCCCAGTACCTCAGAATGGGGCCTTTATTTGGAGGTAAGATCTCTAAAGAAGTGATTAAGTTGAAATTAAGCTATTATGGTGAGGTCATAATTCAA
Source organism: Balaenoptera musculus (assembly GCF_009873245.2). Classification (NCBI taxonomy): domain Eukaryota; kingdom Metazoa; phylum Chordata; class Mammalia; order Artiodactyla; family Balaenopteridae; genus Balaenoptera; species Balaenoptera musculus. Next base: position 96,002,331 of record NC_045789.1, read on the forward strand.
TTTCATTGGTGTGTCTTTATAAGAGGAGGAAGAGACCCCAGGAATGCTTGTGTACAGAGGAAAAAACACATGAGGACACAGCGAGAGAACAGCTTTCTGCAAACCAAGGAGAGAGTCTTCACAAGACACCAACCCTGCTGGCATCTTGATCTTGGACTTCTAGCCTCCAGAGGGTTGAGAAAGTAAACATCTGTTGATTAAGCCACCTAGACTGTGGTATTTTATTATGGCAGCCCTAGCAAACTAATATAAGAATTCTTACACAGACCATCCAAATCTAGGGAGAAGCAAACTGAATCTTATCTTTTCCCTCTTCTAATTGGGAATTAATGGGAAAACTGTGTAAGGTGGGAATGGTGAAACCTGGGAAATAAAGGAGTCAGAGGGTAATGTGCTCTGATGAAATACAGCTCCAGGGCCAACTCAGAGGAATGAAGCAAAAGGTATGTGCCTTCCTCCCCGGAAAAGCTCACTTTCCTCTGCCCTCCAAGTAAGTAAACACTGGAAGAAGACATCTAGCGCAATCTCAGAAGTGAGAGCAGCTGCTGGGAGTTCTAACCGTGCTGTGATTAACAGAAGTTTGTACACTGGTCAGCTGACCTCCCTCCCTCTGTATCCTTGCCCCTTCTCCCTGCCCGTCACCATCCAAGACCTCAGGCTCCTGAAAAGATACACCCAAAGGAACACTCAGAAACTACTCTCAAAGGATGGCTTTGAGGAAAAAATTAAAAGTCACTGTTAAAATATCAGAGCAAAGAGAAGTTCTGTCCAGAGCTAGGCAGTAAGAGCAAATTTAAAAAAAGAGTATGGCAGCTACGTGAACTGCAGAAAGAACTAGAGAAAGAAAAAGGCATGCAAAGTATAAACAGAGAACCCAGCCTAGAAGAAAACATAACCCCAAGAACAGAAAGCAATTCCCCACCATTGTTTCTAGTTATCGAGCAGCCTAATGAGAGTGTGAATTCAATACAAACAAGTGTTCAAAGATGAGATAATAAAGCAATAGAACATGATGAAAAGGGGCATTGTGGCCTTAAGGAAGAAAAATGGTCAAATAAAATACTTTCATTACAGACTCAAAAATACAATTAAAAAAATAAGGACGGGAACAGACATCATTGAAAATTCAATTACTGAAAATATGAAAATGTTAAAGCTAGCACAAAGAAGGCAGATTAAAAAAGAGCAAAAAAGTAATCAGATAGTTGCTGATAGATGGGGAGGGCCGAAAAAGATAAATCTAATGTTCATTCATATTCATTTAACAAATATGGATCCCATCTATATGGACAGTCTCTGTCTTCAATGCATTTAGAGACAATAAAGAAATAAACAATTCAACATGTCAGATGGTGATAGGTGCTAAAGAAAAACAGAAAGCAAGGTACAAGGGATGGTGAGTATGGTGGTGGAGGCGTTGCTATTTTATACAGATAATGAGAGAAGGCCTCTGGGGTAAGGTAATCCTGGAGGTGAGACCTAACTGAAAGTGGGGAGCCAGCCCAGAGTTCCTGGGCCAGGGAACACAAGTGTAAAGACCACAGGGGGATTGAGAAAGTGGCTGATATGTTTTGGAAGCAGAAAGAGGCTGGTATACTGCAATGGACCCAGCAATGGGGAGGATGCTAGGAGATGAGGTCGGAGAAGGGGTAGGAACCAGGTATGTGTATCACCTTGTAGGCCATCCTGGGTATTTGTGTACAGATTCTATAGATTGATTTGAGTGGAGGAAAGCAGTATCACTCTGACTGATGTTTTGCCAATAGACTGCTGTGGCGCAGGAGACCAGCTCAGTGGCTATTGCAGGACCTGCAGCAAGAGGTGATGGTGGGTTAGACCAGGGTAAAAGGGAAGCTTGGTAAGAAGTGGTCAGATTCCAGGTATATTGATGGAGGAGATAATAGGATTTGCAGAAGGATCAGATATGGGGAATGGAAGCAAGAGAGGAACCAAGGATAACGCCAAGGCTTTTGACCTGAACATCCGGGAGGATAAATTTCCCATTTATGAGACTGGGGAGACTGTGGTAGGAGCAGGTTTGCAGTGGGAACTAGACTTTGGTTTTGGATGTGTTAAGCTTGTCTCTTAATTCAAGTGGAGACATGAGGAGGTGTTTGGATATCTAATTCTGGAATTCCAAGGAGAGGTCTGGCTTAAAGATATAAACGTGTGAGTCATCTGTACATCGTCCTTGAGGACACACTAAATAGAATGGAAAAATTATTCACAGATATGATGAAAAAAGAATCCATGACTGCAGATTAAGAGAACTTGCTCTGCTTCAAGGAAATTTGATGCAGGGCATCTAAGCAGAAAGAGCATGCAATGCGGAGAGATATCCTGATTCAGTTGCTGAAGTTCAAGGATAAACAGTGAGTTTTTTAGGTATCCAGGAAGAATAAGGAATTCACAGAGGAAGGAAACAGAAGCTGACCACAGGATTCATTGTTCAATTGTCAAAGGTAATAGACCAATGTCTACATTTTCTGAAGGAAAGTGTGATTCAAGAATACCAGGCATAACAAAGATGTTGTTCAAGAACAGGGCAACAGGCACATATTCTTAAATAACTCACATAACTCAGGAAATATTGCACCCTTGAGCTCTTACTGGAAAGAAAATTACTTAAAAATGAAATCAAGTCACTTAAGAGATGAATCAAAGTATAGAACTCAGGAATGGAAGATGTGGTATCAGTGAGCATTGAGTCAATTTATATAGAGACCTGATATTAAATAATGATGGGAATTATTCTTACAAAGCAGAACACAAATACTACAGAGCTTGACAGTTTAAAAATGATGTTCTAACAATCAGGAGGTGGAGGGAGAGAGCGTGTGTGGCTTCATGACTTATGGGAGTCAATCAGTGTTGCCAAAAATTAAAACTTGTAGTTTCAGGCTTCCCTGGTGGTGCAGCGGTTAAGAATCCGCCTGCCAATGCAGGGGACACTGGTTCGAGCGCTGGTCCGGGAAGATCCCACATGCCACAGAGCAACTAAGCCCGTGCGCCACAACTACTGAGCCTGTGCTCTAGAGCCCATAAGCCATAACTATTGAGCCTGCACGCCACAACTACTGAAGCCCGCGCGCTTAGAGACTGTGCTCCACGACAAGAGAAGCCACTGCAATGAGAAGCCTGCACACTGCAATGAAGAGTAGTCTCCGCTCCCCGCAACTAGAGAAAAGCCCACGCGCAGCGACGAAGATCCAACACAGCCAAAAATAATAAATAAATAAATAATAATAATAAAAAAATTTAAAAAATAAAAAATATACAAACCTGTGTCAAGACTCTTTACCCTTAAAAAAAAAAAAAAAAAAAACTTGTAGTTTAAAATCACCCAGTGCCTCTAATTATGATCTTTATAATTTTATTTCTTAACACCAGAGTATTTTAAAATATCTCTCATGGTAAAAATTCATTTCAAGATTAGCAATTCCTTCCGTTTTGTTTTAATTTCTTTGTTTTGGTAAATTTGAAAAACATTAAGCATTTTTAATGAAAAGTAGTGCTTTATAGCATTATTCTATTTTTAGAAAAACATTTATCAAGCTATCACCTACCTATATTTATATATAGAAAAACATGTAGAACAATATTCACCTAAAATATTGACAGTTAGTATTGAGTGGGATAATTTGAGGTGATATTTTAGTTTGGGTTTTTTTTGCTTTTCTATATTGCTTGAATTCACAATGAGCACATATTATTTTTCAAAAATAATACTATATTTCTTAAAAAAAAAAAAGTAACCATGAGAGATGGTTTGCAAGCAGCTGCCAGAACAAGCGAGAAAGATTACTGTGGAATTTTTCTGTAAGGAAGGTTTCTTGGAGGAGGGGCTTGAAACAGAGCATTTAGCAATGGGAAAGATCCGGTTTGCCTAAGGAAAAGAAAATGTTTGAAGCTGTGGAATCATATAGAAAGGCTTGGACACAGGTATTTTTTATTCAGGGAATAATAAAAGCTTTCTTAAGACAACCCTCAGAATGGGAGAAAATATTTGCAAATGAATCAACGAACAAAGGATTAATCTCCAAAATATATAAATAGCTCATGCAGCTCAATATTAAAAAACAAACAAACCAATTAAAAAATGGGCAGAAGTCTTAAATAGACATTTCTCCAAAGAAGACATACAGATGGACAAGAGACACATGAAAAGCTGCTGGTGGTGGGATGAATTGGGAGATTGGGATTGACATACATATACACTAATATGTATAAAATGGATAACTAATAAGAACCTGCTGTATAAAAAAATAAATAAAATTCAAAAAATAAAATAAAATAAAAGCTTTCTTATATTCATTGCCTGCTATGTGATAGAATACAAATATCTGTCTCCTGCAAGGTGAAGATTATTATCCCCATGTGTGGAAAAAGGTTAACTCAGCAGACTCAGGGTGTTCAAATCCTGCACATTCCAAAGAAAGGACTGGCCCTCGACTTGCTTCTGGGAGATAATCTCGAAATCCTTGGAATATCCTACCTAGTAAGAGTGTCTTTGTGTACCTGGACCATGGCCCATACCAGATAGTTTAGATAGCTTATTTTAACAGCATGATTTATGGTGAACCCCAGTTTTTGTTCTGCAGGACCTATTCTGTATGAGTACAACCTCCGGGGGGGGCCTGACGACCTAGTAAAGTTCAGTCACGTGGGTGCACCATGATGAACAGTAGCCTTCATGATGGAACCCCGATAAAAACCCTGGACACCAAGGCTCAGGTGAGCTTCTCTGATTGGCAATAGTTTGTACGTGTTGTCACACATCATTGCTGGGAGATTTAAGTGCTGTTTGTATGACTCCACTGGGGGAGGGCAGTTGGAACCTGGCAATGTCTCTCCTGGACTCTGTCCTAAGTACCTCTTTCCTTTGGAAATTTAATCTGTATCTTTTCACTCTAATAAACCATAACCACAAGTACAGCAGCTTTTCTGAGTTCTGTGAGTCCTTCTAGTGAACCATCAAACCTGAGGGTGGTCTTGGGAACCTCCAACAGGACCCCACTTTACAGATGAGGAACTGAAGCTCAAGAGGATTTATGTGACTTGCTCACACTCATACAGCCAGTAAACAAAAGAGTCAGTATTTAAACCCAGGACTTCTTGGCTATAAAGCCTTACTTTTCTCCCTACAACAGAGGTTTTCAAACTATTTTTCTTTTCAGCACTTTTTAATACTTTGGGATATATATATACATGAAGATTTAACAGAAATCCTGATATGCAAATTAATTACTAAAAATATGGTACCTTCATTGAAGCGTGGGTGGAAGGTTTTGAATTGTATTGTCTGGTCCCACGCACCAACCCCCTGGCAGCCACTGAGGCACTATGATGCTAAGCTAGACCTCTGAGGATGAGAGGTAAACATACCCAAGCACATTTGCTCCTTTAAGACTGATTGCCCACGTTAGCCTTCTCTATCCACCTGACTCCTCTATGGTCATCTCAGGCTTTACGTGATCCTGAAAGTTATTCCTTATCCCTCAATCAGAGCTCAGTGGCCCTTGTTTAGGATGACTAACTGTTCTGGTTTGCCTGAAGCTGTTCTGGTTTTAGCACTGCAAGTCCCAATCGGGATGGTTGGTTACCCATCTTCAGTTTTCTGTTTCAGTGCCCCTCAAACTTGAATGTGGACTCAAGTCACCTGAGATCTTGTTAAAATGCAGACTCTGATTCAGTAGGTCTGGTGGGGCCTGAGATTCTGCATTTCTAACAAGCTCTCAGGTGATGTTACTACTGCTGGTCCCTCTGGAGCCAGGACCGCACTTTGGTGAGGGATGGGAGAGCATGCTTTGTTTTCTCTATCTCAGTAATTACTGAAATGGATTGTAATTTCCTGTTGGTTGGTTTCCTCCACTAATCCGTGAATTCTCCAATGATAGGAACCATGTCCTAAGCCCCCGTATTCCCGATCCTAGCAGGGTACCCAGCACAGAGTCTGTGCACAAAAGATTCCTTTTGAATGCATAGAGAAAAGAGTAGAATCCCTTGAGAGGGTCCCAGGATTCATGCCTGAGGGCCAGCATGAATCCAGTTAACTAAAGACTCTTGTGTGGGCCCATGAAGTTACCTGACGGCCCGTAGGGATGCAGATTCTTAAGTCTAGCCTGATGTCTGCCCTGTCTCCTGGTATGGAGTTACACCCTGAAAGAGATCGTGGGTGAGCGTGACCAGAGTCTAGAAAATAGGAGGAGTATACAGGTGTGAGATGGGATGAGTTAACTTTATTCAAATGCTCCACAAAAGTGGATGCTAGGAAATGCCCTCTGGTTGTATCATTAGATACACTGTTTTCTCAAGATCACCCTCACACTCTGAGATGCTGCTTTGTGGAAGGTAAATGGAGCCTGTGCTATTTTCACTGTGGCTCCATGAGATGGCCTACTGACAGAGGAGGAAAAGGCTCTGAGAAGTTGAGCAACTTGCCTAAGATCACACAGTGAACAAGCTGCTCCCAGCTGGATACACTTTACTGATTCCTCATCTGGAGCTCTTTCAACTGTAACACACCAAATTCCAGAGTTAAAAGCCATCATGTGCCACCCAGGGAGATGCACAGTTGTGTCCCCATGGCAGCATATTCAGGGTCTCCGGGAAATGGCATTGTTCCACTCACAAACAGAACTATCAAAAGTTTAAAAACTTCAGCTACACAGATTCCTGAAAGAAATGGCCATTTGGCCAATGACCTCTGAATTGAGCTGATGGAATCTGCAGGAGGCATTGCCTGGAGCTGGCAGGACTGCAGCCTCGCATAATTCCTCATCTGTTCAAGGGATAAAGGAAAAAGCAAAGTCACCCCTTATCTGGGAATCCCCCTTATTTGGAGGATTTTGACTAGGCCTTGATGTTAATTAAATTGTTTCTAAAGCCTAATGTATTACATGTAATGTTTTTTTTTTAATGACCACCAGATGGTTTCTCAACGCTAATGAGGGGTGTATAATGACTCCCAGATTCCTAGTGGAAGCTGTAGAAGTCAGCATGCTATCAACCAAATAGATGCTCTGGACAGCCTTAGCTCTCTCCGGGGCCACCACCAATCCAGGACTTGGGCAGCAATGGGGCAGGGGATTTGCTACACTGGTGGTGTCACATCAGGCTCATGAGTAAGGGAGTACCCAGATGACACTGATCTCAGCATTAGCACACAGTAGGTACTAGGCAGAGCATGGCCACTGAATTCATAAATGCGTGTCATAGTTGGAATGAATCTCAGAGTCCAGATTTGCCCACCTTTAAATAAGTATGAGAATCTCCTTTTATTTTTTTTTTAAAACCTCTTTCTTTTCTTAAAACTTTATTATTAAAATCATATCTCTGCAGAAAAATTAGAAGGTATTAGAAGATAAGCAAGAAGAAAAGGAGGAAGAAAGAAGGAAATGAAAGAAACAGAGAGAAACAAGAAAAACAGAACAGAAAAAAGAAAGAAAAAGGAAAAAAATAGATTGATTTGCCTAAATCTGGTTTGGCTAAAACACGTTTGTCCACGATTCATTTGCCAATTCACGGTTGTCTAAAATTCAATATCTTTTGCGTATTTTCAGATCTTACTCTTTATCCCTCCATCTTTTTGTTATTTACGTGTTTTTAACAAAAAGTCACTTCTAACTTCAGAGCAATTTTGATTTATTTTAGTGTATCTAATTAGGGTTTATCAAAATTGCAATGCTTTTTAGCCAACTACTTGTAGATATTTAGAGGACTGGTCTTTAGGAAAATTGGTTTTAGGTAAAGTGGCTGTTACCAAGCTCATTACCTGTGAGTGACCAATCTCCGTATTTGGTCTCGGTCCAATCTTTTTGACAAAAGTTTACTCATTACTGTGGAGTATAACACATACATGTATATTCCATTAGATATATTAAATGTATCTTACATGCATGTTTTATACAGCTATATTTAAACAAAAATGAGGTTTTAATTTAAAACCTACTCAATTAATGAAAACTGTATGTCACTAGAAATTCTACTATAATACCACTTTAAATACCTGAGTACTATTTGAGTCCATTTTAGGTTACTATTGGACATTGCGGTCTTTTCCAATGTTCTGCTATTACAAACAATACACTCTATTGCTTGCTTTCCTTTTTGCCCTTAAAGATATAGTATCTTAAGCATCTTTTTATAACATTATGTATAGATGTATATATGTACAGTTACATATGTACATATGTACAGTTACATAGTAGTCTATAGGAAGATGCTGCATAATCTTTTAAAACTATTCCTTATTACTTGGGGCTAAACTTGTGTGTATATGCATAATATTTCCTCAGATTAAATTCCTAGAAGTGGTATAAATGTTTTTTAAAGCTTTTGATACACATAGCCCCAAATTTCCCTTCAGAAAGGTGGTGTCAATTTATATTTCCACCAGTGGGATATGATAATGGTAATTTCCCTACAACTGTTCATAACTCTGGGTTGTTCTTTCTTTAATTCCAAATGTAATACATGTTCATATTAAAAGCAAAAACAACAAAGTAAAGCAACCCAATAGTAGAAATTTATAGAGAGCAAAAAAGACAAAGTCCCCTTCCTTCACTGTATCTCTTCCACTGACTCCTTAAAATTTCATGGCTTGCTTCCAAAACATGAGCTTATGCATTTACACTGCATGCTCTTGGTCATAAGTGGAATCAGACCATCTGTTCATTCTGTTGCTTGCTTTCCTTTTTCACCTAACATATCTCAAACATCTTTCTGTGATAGTCCATAGAGATGATTCTTGTGAACAATCACGTCACAATATTTTATAGCTATTTTTAATTAATGGACTTTTAGCTTCCCCACATTCACTATTTCTAATGTTAAGAAAACTGACCTATTTGATTAATGAGAAAATTTATGTTTCTTTTGTCTTAATACACATTTCTTTTTTTTTTTTTCCCCTGATGTCAATTTTGATTTGTCATCTACTTAGCAACCATTTGTATTTCTCTTGCAATGGATCACATGTTGAGGCAGACATTTCTAATAATGTGTTAAACTACAATTTCTGGGTCTTTTGCTGCTAAGTGGGGCTGAGTGGCTGTTTCTGCCAATAGAATGTGAGTGGAGAAAATGTGTATCATTCCCAGGATGAGGTGGTTAGGAGCGGGGCTGCCCAGGCATGTGGTGGAGCCACAGGTTGGAAGGGGCCTGGGTCTCTGAAGACCATGTGGAGCAGAGCCAATATGGACTCACATTGGCCTGGGATAGACAAAGGAACTCAGTGCTAAGCCACTGAGATAGGGCTCATTTACCACAGGTCCTAGCATTACTTACCCTGAAAAACATATGTGTGGGCTCCTTTTTGTCTTCAGAAATAATCCCAGGCCCTCAAATAACACTGGTTTTATTTTTAGTGTTTAGGAATAAACATGTTTAAATTCAATTACCTCGGGACATTTTTACTGCTCTCCCTGCTGGGAACATTTCTCCCACGCAGCTGGCTGGCTCCTTCTCATCTCTTGGCCTCAGCTTAATCATCACCACCTCAGAGGGGCCTTCCCTGACTACCAATCTAAGACAATAGCCTCCCTGCGCCTTAGTCTCTCTCATAGGGAGATGGCTATTTTCATAGCACTTTCAGCAATTTTTCTTTCTACCTTTACCTATGTGTTTATATCTGTCTCATGTTCTCCATGGTAAGTCCACAGAGGAAGGGTGGTGACAGGGCACAGAGCGTTCAGTAGAGGGTATGAGCTATAGTGGGCATTCAGTAAATGTTTGTTGAGGAATGAGTGATTCACCACATTCTCTACATACATTTAAAAATAGCACTACATGTAGGCATATGTCCCCAGGCAAGGCTTGGTATATGGATGGATTTATTGATTTCTTATAGTAATTCTGTGGCTTCTAGGAATTTGGGGTCCATGCTTCAAGTCCTTGGTATGAACAGACAAATTCATTTAGCAAATAACAAAGCTGAGACCCAGAGAGAAGTGACTTGTCCAAGGTCACCAAGAGAGTGATTGCTTAGCTGGGACTAGAATCGGATTCTTCTAATACCTACAGCTGTACAGTGCTGTGGCTAAAACTGGCTGTGTAGACACCTGAGTTCAAACCCCCAGCTCTGTCACTTACTTGTCATGTGACCCTTGGTAACTTGTCTAAGTCTTTTCCCTTTGTAAAAGGGGAACAATAATACCCCAGTGTCATTGGGAGTTTAAATATAGGTCATGTATGTAAGGTTATCACGATGAAAGAGTTCCTCTCTGAATAGGTGCTCGATAAACAATTATGATGATCATAATAATTTGTATTTAGGGGACTTTACTCATCATCTGCTTATTTCCTCATTCATTTATTGACCCTCTTTTGTTTTATTGTCAGATCCTTACTGGGTATTGGGGCACCAAAGACGAGTAAGACATTATCACTGCCTTTGAGAGTGTCAAGGTCTGGTGGCCTAAGAAAGATGCATGAGTAGATGGTTTGATGAAGCAGGATCAATGCTGTACACAGGTATGTTCAAAGGTAGTGCCAGGCTCTGTTAAGGTGGGACTGTAGGGCAGAGAGAACATTCCTTGGTTTCCCTTTCTAGACAGTGGGTTTTTATGTCTCTACAATGCATACTTTTCTAGGTGAGTAATGTAAGGAACAGGAGCCCATAAACGTCCAGAGATGTGAAAGTGTGATGTTTGGAGGCGACATGAAAGTTTGAAGTCTCTGGATATCTCTTTACAAACACACATGAATATGCACTCTATTTATATTGCTGCTGCAGTAAGGCGTTCTCCAACTTGAACATGCATCAGAATCACCTGGAAGTCTTGTTGAAACACAGACTGCTGGACCCCACTCCAAGAATTTCTGACTCAGTAGTTTGGAGGTGCAGTTCAAGAATTTGCATTTGTAATAATTCCCAGGAGATACTGATGTTGTTGCTTGTCAGGAAATCACACTTTGAGAACCGCTGGTTTGCTACAGTGACTCTCATCCTGGCTGTTCACTGAAATGACCTGGGAAACAAACAAACAAAAAAATAGCAGTGCCAGAACCCTGCCTCCCAAATATTTTGTTTCAGTAGATCTAGGATGGAGCTCAGATGTGGGTATTTTTTTAAAGTTTCTAGGTGATCCTAATACACACCAGGACTGAGTATTATTATTCTACCAGCTCATGGCATGGCTTCTTTCAGGGAACACAAGCAAGGCAAGATTGGAACCATCACATAATATCTGTTCAACTCTTACCAGTTGATTAGTTCATCCAAACTCCCATCCTTTTTCATGCTTCTGGCCAATACGTGCAAAGGGTAATGCATTTTCATAAAGTCAAGCTCTGTTACTTCAGGCAAATCATATCTCTATGTCACATCTCATGAGATGTAAATGTTAGGTGCATTTGAATGAATCTGATAGGGCGGGGACGTCACACTGCATGAGGTATCAGGGTCCTAGAATCTTAAACTCTTCTTACAAAGATCAGGATTTGTTCTACAAACTGAGTTGTGGTGAAAAGTGAGGTGCAGGAAACTAGGCACTGCCTGATTCGCTTCTCTTCTTTCTCCTAAACTATAAAACATGGCAATGTCAAAGTTTCCAGTTGTGAAATTCCTGGATTCTATATCTAGTTTCTAATCATGAACATAGCTACTGGTCTTTGAGCTCTCACCACGTGCTGACCCTGTACTGGGGCTTGTGCATGCATTCCTTTATCGAACCTCACAACTTTAAATAAGATATTCTCACTCTTTTCTCACAGATGAATAACTGAGACTCAGAGAAATTAAGTATTTTCTAGAGTAGTTGTTACCGAGCTGAAATTCCTTCATGTTGCCAGTCAGTGCTTCTATCTTGACTTTGGCCCAACATCCCTTAGACACCCCCATACTCCATCACGGTTAGCATAGTTGGAAATTTCCAGGATGCGTTAGCGGTTCACTGAGGTTCAGGGCCATGAATGCAATGTGAGACTTATCGGCATGGTTGTATTTTTCTCTTAGCAAGTTGGGCTATCTGGGTACAAGCTTAGGGTAGGCAGAGCATTGGATACAACCAGCACTGAGGTTCTGCCCGGCTTAAGACAATTAAAGGAGAGTAGGTAAGGGAGTTGAGGGGATATACAAGGAGGAGAATCTAATTACAGACTTTGGTATCTAACCTGGAGAGCCAATGTGTGAGAGTGAAGGAGAATAAAAAAGAGATAACGTCAATGAATTGGAGGTTTCCATAGGGTTGAAGAGTTGTTGGAGTTAGAGTACTAGAGAGGATGAACTGGAAAGTTAGAAAGAGGTGGCCGGAGAATGGGATAGAACATAGTGATTGTTGAGAGGGTACAATTACTGGTAAGTACAGGGTCTAGGAGGGCAGAACCAATTGTGTGAGACATTAGGGTGGGCAATTGATCATCCAAGGAGAGTAAGTCAAAGAATTCAGAGGCCAGCCAATTGAAAGACTCATTTAGAATTGTGGCTCACAAACTTTCGCATGCATCGCTATCACCTGGAAACCTCCCCCATTCCCTGCATGTCCCCCACATCTGTTGCAGTCTAAGAATCTGCACTCCAAACATTTTCCAGTGAGATCTTCATGTTGCTGTTCTGGGACCACATTGGAGAATTACTGATCTACAAGGATAATGATATCATGAAGAATCATGTTAGGAGTAGAATCTTAACTATCAGGGAATCAGTTAAAGGGCCTTTGCCAGAATACATTTTTATTACCAATTAGAGAGACATATGGTCTAGGACCAATGAGTCTCACACTTCATCGTGTATCACAATTATCTGGGAGCTTATGAAAAATACAAAGCCCTGGAGAGTCCCAGAGATTCGGAATCCATAAATTTGGTGTGAGATTCAGAAACATGTACTTTAACAAATGCCAGAAGTGTTTCCGAATCAAGTGGTCAAAGGACCATGTTTCAGAAACACTGGTACAGAGTGAAGTATGCAGTTCAGCTGTTTCCCTTGGGCCTGTTTATCAACTCCTCTGAGCTGTAGATTTCTTGTCTGTAAAATGGGAATGACTTATTTGCCTGCAAGTTTGTTGTATGGGTTAAATGGAATATGTGTGAAAATATTTTGTAAACATTAACTCTCTACCAATTTTTTAATTTTTTATTAATATAAATAATTATTTTATTGGAAGAACTTTCTCTACCTGGTGTGTCAGTTTTAAAGGAGGAGGGATGAAAAGAAAAAATGATTAGTATTTGTTGATTTCCTACTATGTGCGGGAACTGTAGTAGGAATTTTACTTCCATTTTGTACTTTTATTCTTACAGCAAACAATTTAAAAGTAAGAAATCTCCTGGAATTTATGATGGGAGTAATGAATCAGACTGTTCTTCCTTTTGATTTATTTATTTATTTGTTTATTTATTTATTTATTTATTTTTGGCTTCATTGGGTCTTCCTTGCTGCGTGCGGGCTTTTCTCTAGTTGCAGCAAGTGGGGACTACTCTTCGTTGCGGTGCGTGGGCTTCTCATTGTGGTGGCTTCTCTTGTTGCAGAGCACGGGCTCTAGGCACATGGGCTTCAGTAGTTGTGGCACGTGGGCTCAGTAGTTGTGGCTTGTGGGTTTTACAGCACAGACTCAGTAGTTGTGGCACATGGGCTTAGTTGCTCCACAGCATACAGAATCTTCCCAGACCAGGGCTTGAGCCTGTGTCTCCTGCATTCGCAGGCAGATTCTTAACCACTGCACCACCAGGGAAGCCCTTCTTTCGAATTTTTAACCAATTGAGAATAAACACAGAAATCACATGAGAATCAAATGCCTTAATAATGGTAAAAATTAGACTAGAAATAGAGATGAACTTCCTACCTCCTACTGCTATTTCTCTCTCTCTGTCTCTCTCTTTCACACACACACACACAGCCCTTGTGCCAGTTATTATGCTGTGGTCTCTTGGCTCTAAATCCACCCTTTTATACCCAGCTCTTTGGTGCTGGGCCTGGGGCTTAGCATTTCTGCTTTGTCAGCTGCTCCCTGATAAGATCTGCACTAGAGAGAGAGTAGGAGGCAAGAAGAAAAAGGAGGCACCTATCTATTGGTTTCCTGTCTTCTTCCTATTCCTGTGAGCATCCCTCAGCCCCACTTCTTTATCCCAGCATGGTGGGGCCTTCCCACAGCATCAGCTGAATCTAGTTTGCAGCTTTTTTACACTTGCAGAACCAGCCTTATCATACTCCCCTTCCCCACCCCCATCCCTCACACTCCGCTCCCCAACACCAGTAGCCTAGCAGGCCCTCTCCCCACAAGTCTCGGTCCTGGCTCCGCAGGCCCTCCTCCAAGCATCTAAGTTTTAATAATTCCGATCTCTTCCTCCTGTTCCCCCAGCCCTATGGGTGGTAGCTTCTTCTGGCAGTTACTATCTCTGTGATACTCTTGAGTTCTCTTTTATCCTTTCAGTTTCCTAGGTAACAAATTTATACCTAGTTAACAATTCTTTATATTAAATTCTCACTTTTCAGATAACTGGTGTGATTTCTGTCCCCTGAGTGCACTTTGACCCACAAACAAACACACACACACACACACACCAGACAGAGCAGATAAACACGTGCAGACCTCCTCCCTCCATTCCCCCAATTCCAGGTTCAAAGCCTGCCCCAGACAGTTTACCACATGGAGGTACGTGTGTGTATGGGTAGGTTTATACCTTATTCCAAACAGGAAGTGGGAGCCACAGAGGAACAGAACTACACATGCCCCATTCCCTGGTGAAGACACCACTGATGGATTAAGTCACCCTTTCACTGGTGGATTTTCTCAAACATTGAAGTCTTCACTCAATACCATCCTTACCCCAGCCTTTCACTCCCTTCTTCTCTGTGAAAACGAATGCAGTGGCATAAAAATAATCCTCCTTAGCAAAGACTTACTCAGATTATGTCACTACCTGAAACATATAGGTAAATGACCAGCTCAGGCTCTGGTCTGTCTGATGTAAAGTTCTATTTTTCCCATTACACTATATGGCCTTTCTCACCAGCCTAAGTCCCATGAATGGGGCCAGGGATCAGATGTCAGCCCACATCTCCAAGGTATCATTTCATCTTCTAGGAAGAAGAGACTGTTCTGTGACTTGGAAAAGAACTTGTTTGTCTTGTCCATCACCTATCCCAGCCAGAAGTCCCTTCTTTTCCAGTGTTCCCTTTTTCAGCAATAGCCAAGCTTTTTAAAACAGAGCTACTTCTGATTAGTCAGTGGTGAGGGGAAAACCTTATTGAGGTTTTCGTCTTTTCCTCTCTCCTCCTTCTCCCCCTGCCCCGCCCAACTTTCTCCTACACAGACTTGGTTATTTGCCCCTATGTGACAACAGGGCTCAATATGTGCCTCCAGGACTGACCTACATTATTTCCATCTCTGTAGTTTTTTTGCCATACTCTCTCAGCCAGTCCAATGCAACTTGGCATCTCGTAGAATCTCTTGTTCACGTGTCTTTTTGCCTCTCACAAGAATGAATTTCTTTGGGGGCAGAGACTGCATTTTATTCATCTGTGTATCTCTCTGGCTCAGAAGTTCTTAACCAGGGTTGAAATTCATGGGTCTGGGAATTTGAATAGAAACAGATTACATCTTTATTTTCACTAACATCTGACAGATATTTAACATGTCCTTCAATCGTGCATGTAGACAAGAGCCACAATAGAATCATAGTAGCTGTGACTTTGCCACTGATAGAAATCCCATAGTGTGTTTTTATATCACATTGCAGGTTATTGCAGACATCTCAAAATACCTTGGGCTCATCACTGCACTGAAACTATGGTAGCTATTAGATTGTTACTTATGCTGCTAGATTGTGTTATGATGTTTAAATAAACATATATTATGTGTCACAATTTTAAAAAATATTTGCAAAACTGTATTTCAATATAATTGGTCTATTTTGTAATCCTATATTTTTATTTTATGCATTTAAATACATTATTCTAAGCAAGGAATCCATAGACTTCACCAAACTGACAAAAGAATTTCTGTCTTAGTGTCTAACTCAGTGGCTTGTTCACAGTTTGGTGAATGAAATATATGGTGAGTGAAAGAATTAGATTAAGTAATTTTTCTTTCAAGAAAGACTATTTGATCTAAATTAATACATTATGTTAACATAACAGAATAATTTGGCAAATATATCCTTTTAAATTCATAGTGCTTGCTGTATATCAAAACAAATTCTAATGGAATTAAAGAGTTAAATATATATTACAAAGTAAACTAATTTGATTCATTTATTTGTCAATTCATTTCTTGGATGTCTGCTACATGCCAGACACAGTTCTAAGCAATAGGATACAGGAATAAATAGAAACAAATTCTTAGTCATAGTTTGTACTGGAACAGTTGGACATCCATACAATGTACCCCCAATCCATATCTTGTACCACATATAATAATTAACCCCAAATGTATGATGCTTATAAAATTAGACCCTAAATCTACAAACTTTTAAAAGAAACCACGGCAGAAAATCTTTGTAACTTTAAATTATTAGACACAACACCAAAATAATCCATTAAAAAATTGATAACTTGGATTTCATCAAAATTAAAAACTTCTGTTTTTCGACAGACACCATTAAGAGAATAAAAGATATCACAAACAGGGAGAAAATATTTGTCAATCATATATCTGATAAAAGACTTGTGTCCAGAATACATAAAAAACTCTCAAAACTCTTAAAAATAAGGAAATAAACATCCCAATAAAAAATTGGCATATAATTTAAACAAACATCTCACCAAAGAACATACATGGATGGAAAATATGTTCATAAAGAGATGCTCAGCACAATTTGTCATTAGGGAAATGGAAACTAAAACCACGAGAAGACAACACCACTTGCTTATTGAAATGACAAACAAAACAAAATAAAAACTGACAATTGGCAATGGATAATACCAAATGCTGAGAAGGATGTGGAGCAACTGGAACTCTCGTACATGCTGTTGAGAATGTAAAATAGTCCAGTAATTCTGGGAAACAATTGGGCACTTTCTTATGTAATTAAGCATACACTTAATATGATTTAGCAATCCCACTCCTAGGCATTTACCTAAAAGAAGTGAAAGTTCATGCTTACCAATCAATGTGTGTGCAAATATTCATAACAACTTTGTCTTTCATTTGTAGCCCCAAATGAAAAACAACACAAATGCCCTTAAACTGATGAATGAATAAACTATGGTAAATCTGCACAAAGTCATAATTATTAGCATTAAAAAGGACTAAATTACTTACACATGCAACAAGATGGATGAATTGCCAATGTATTATGTTAATGAAACAATCCATAAAGGCAACAGGCTATATGATTCCATTTTTATGACAATTCTGGGAAAGGTAAAACTAGAGAAACATAAAACAGATCAGTGGTTGCCAGGGACTGGGGTGGGGAGAGGGGCTGGCTACAAAAGGGTACAGGGAATTTTTTAGAGGGGTGATGGGATGCTTTTATATCTTGATAGTGGTAGTGGGTACATGACCATGTATTTGTCAAAAATTATAGAAGTCTACACTTAAAAAAGGCAAATTTGGGGAATTCCCTGGCAGCCCAGTGGTTAGTACTTGACCCTTTCACAGCTGAGGGGCTCGGGTTCAATCCCTGGTCAGGGAACTAAGATACCATGAGCTGTGTGGTGTGGCCAAAAAACAAAACAAATCTATACTACCCAAAGCAATCTACAGATTCAATGCAATCCCTATCAAACTACCAATGGCATTTTTCACAGAACTAGAACAAAAAATTTCACAGTTTGTATGAAAACACAAAAGACCCCTAATAGCCAAAGCAATCTTGAGAAAGAAAAATGGAGCTGGAGGAATCAGGCTCCCGGACTTCAGACTATACTACAAAGCTACAGTAATCAAGACAGTATGGTCAATATTATGACATAGTATGAGTGTGTTTCATGTTTGGTAATTGCAATCATTGTTGCTTTTGTTATGGTCATCCATGTACAATGCTTGGTGTCAGTCTATTTATCTCTTGTAAAAATAAAATACAGTGTGTGTGTGAAAAAAAAAATAATAATCTTCACTACTTCATAAAGTTGCTGTGAGAATAAAAGGAAATAGTAATGCATGCAAGGTACGTTACAGAGGATCTGGTATACAGATGTGCTGAATAAATTACCTGTTTTGATCATAAAAAAAAAAAAAAGACAGTATGGTGCTGGCACCAAAACAGAAATATAGATCAATGGAACAGTATAGAAAGCCCAGAGATAAACTCACGCACATATGGTCACCTTATTTTTGATAAAGGAGGCAAGAATATACAATGGAGAAAAGACAGCCTCTTCAATAAGTGGTGCTGGGAAAACTGAATAGCTACATGTAAAAGAATGAAATTAGAACACTCCCTAACACCATACACAGAAATAAACTCAAAATGGATTAAAGACCTAAATGTAAGATCCGACACTATAAAACTCTTAGAGGGAAACAGAGGCAGAACACTCTATGACAAATCACAGCAAGATCCTTTTTGACCCACCTCCTAGAGAAATGGAAATAAAAACAAAAATAAACAAATGGGACCTAATGAAACTCAAAAGCTTTTGCACAGTAAAGGAAACCATAAACCAGATGAAAGTACAACCCTCAGAATGGGAGAAAATATTTGCAAATGGAGCAACTGACAAAGGATTAATCTCCAAAATTTACAAACAGCTCATGCAGCTCAATATCAAAAAACCAAACAACCCAATCCAAAAATGGGCAGAAGACCTAAACAGACATTTCTCCAAAGAAGACATACAGATTGCCAACAAACACATGAAAGGATGCTCAACATCACTAATCATTAGAGAAATGCGAATCAAAACTACAATGAGGTATCACCTCACACCAGTCAGAATGGCCATCATCAAAAAATCTACAAACAATAAATGCTGGAGAGGGTGTGGAGAAAAGGGAACCCTCTTGCACTGTTGGTGGGAATGTAAATTGATACAGCTACTGTGGATAATAGTATGGAGGTTCCTTAAAAACCTAAAAACAGAACTACCATATGACCCAGCAATACCACTACTGGGCATATACCCTGAGAAAACCATAATTCAAAAAGAGTCATGTACCACAATGTTCATTGCAGCTCTATTTACAATAGCCAGGACATGGAAGCAACCTAAGTGTCCATCGACAGATGAATGGATAAAGAAGATGTGGCATGTGTATACGATGGAACATTACTCAGCCATAAAAAGAAATGAAATTGAGTTATTTGTAGTGAGGTGGACGGACATAGAGTCTATCATACAGAGTGAAGTAAGTCAGAAAGAGAAAAACAAATACCGTATGCTAAACACATATATGTGGAATCTAAAAAAAAAAAATGGTTATGAAGAACCTAGGGGGAGGACAGGAACAAAGATGCAGACATACAGAATGGACTTGAGGACACAGGGAGGGGAAAGGGTAAGCTGGGACCAAGTGAGAGAGTTGCTTGGACTTATATACACTACTAAATGTAAAATAGATAGCTAGTGGGAAGTAGCCACATAGCACAGGGAGATCAGCTCAGTGCTTTGTGACCACCTAGAGGGCTGGGATAGGGAGGGTGGGAGGGAGACACAAGAAGCAGGAGATATGGGGATATATGTATAGGTATAGCTGATTCACTTTGTTGCAAAGCAGAAACTAACACAGCATTGTAAAGCAATTATACGCCAATAAAGATGTTAAAAATAATTTAAAAAATAAAATGAAATTTAAACAAACAAACAAACACCCTAGGAATTAAAAAAGGTAAATTTTATTGTATGTAAATTATACTTTAATAAAAAGTGAAAAAATTAGGCAAAAACTAAACAAACTCCCAGCTTTTGTGGGGAAACCAGATTAAAAAATATACAAGTCAATACCAAGGGGGAAAGGGGTGGGGTTGGAGGAATTTGGAGATTGGGATTGACACTTATACACTATTGATACTATGTATAAAATAGACAGCTGATGGGAGCATATTGTATAGCACAGGGAACTCTTCTTAATGCACTGTGGTGACCTAAATGTGAGGGAAATCCAAAAGGGAGGGGATAAATGTATATGTATGGCTGATTTGCTTTGCTGTGCAGTAGAAGCTAACACAGCATTGTAAAGCAACTATACTCCAATAAAAATTAATTTTAAAAAATTAAAACATTAAAAATAAATTAAAAATATATAAATAAAAAATAAAAAAATATACAAGTCGATAGAAGTCAGTTGATGCTGAGGACCACAAAGAAGAACAGAGGAGCAAGAGGGGATCAGGAATGAGGGCAGGTGTGTTTAAGTTCATAGAGGCTGGTCAGGGGCATCCTCTCTGATGATGTGAGTTTAGGATGGGGACTAGAATAGAGTTCATCACATTTCAAAAACTGCAGAAAGAGAAAAGTAAATGTTTATTAAATCTCTGCGGCACGATGATTTTCTAAACTCTGATGGCAGAAAAAGAGGAAAAAGATAAACAGATATTCCTTTGTGGTATTCAAAAATTCTGGAAAACCAACTCCTTAAAATGTTGTAG
The DNA here is from genome assembly GCF_009873245.2 of Balaenoptera musculus. NCBI lineage: Eukaryota > Metazoa > Chordata > Mammalia > Artiodactyla > Balaenopteridae > Balaenoptera > Balaenoptera musculus. The sequence continues at coordinate 96,022,806 of NC_045789.1, forward strand.
AAGATTACATCTGAAGCAATTGGCACAGAGGCATAGGCATGAGTGAGTGATGTAGAACCTGGCCTGAGAGGGGGTCTTAGGCAGAACGTGAGGAGGAGGGAAGAGGGGACCTTAGGGAAAGAAAAGCGCCAAAATGGGATCTTTGGGAGGTCCCCTCCTGCACCCTCATTCCGAGCCCTGACCCCAGCCCCAGCCCCAGGCCCCTCCCTCAGAACCTCCACACCCTCCTCCTCTCTCTGATTGGAGCTCGGAGGTTAAATGAGTAATTTCTCTTTGCAGGTGCTGTGATCAGGTGCTCTTGTTCTATATATAAAACTCCGGGGCTCCTATGCAGATATCCAGAAAGCTCAATTAATCCCAAACATCCCTTCCCACAGAGATATCCCAAAATAAAATCTTCAGCACATGTAAAGTGGCTTAACTGTTTCCTCGATTGAATGACTGAATTTAAGTTTATGAAGAGTTTTTATGAGGAGGACGCTGAGCTTTATTCCCTGCGTTCGTGGGCGGCTAAGAAGACAGGAGCTCAAATTAAAGCTGGGGAGTTTGTGGCTGGACAAAAAGAAGAACTTCTTAACTCACTGAGAGATGAAATGGAAGAATTGGCTGTATGGAGCAGTTAGGGAAGTTCTATCCCTACAGATGCTCATGGAGAAAAAGAGAGGTGTCAGTTGTCTCATTAACCTTTGTCGATAGAGCAGAAAATATATCCTGTTATATTCATCTTTAAGTCTATATATCTAACATAGTGCCTGAAACATTGTAGACAAGCCTGCCTGAAAAATAGATAAAGAAGTGAATAGGTGAATGAACTAGTGAAACAATGTCAGTGATGTGGCTGATACAAACAATAATGAGATGTGATGATTCCCTAGAGCGTCTGCATCCGTGCTCTAGGGCCACAATGATGCTGTGTAACAAACAATTCCAAAACCTTAGGGGGCATAGAGCAGTAGACATTTAATTCTGCTTATGAATTAATGGGTTAGCTGAGTGGCGTGGCTGATTCTGCCTTGGCCCTTTGCTGGGACTACCTTTGCTCCATGAAGTCTCTCATCTGTCATCCACCATGCTTGTTCTTATGGCAGACTCAAGGATCCAAGGGAGCAGAAGTGAGTAAGAACCCCATTTCTTCTGCCACATTCTACTGACCAAAGCAAATACAAGAGTAGTCCAGATTCAGGGTGTTTGGAAATAGACTCTACCTCTTGATGGGATTGGCTACTAAGTCATATTGCAAAGCTTAGATGGGGGTGGGAGGCTTAAAAAATTGGGAACGTATTTGCAATCATACTACAGCACCTCCTTTCTAGTATTTCGCTACAAAAGAAAAAAGGACAAACAGAGTTTAAAATGTGAACATAACAGACTAACTACATTGACTTAAAAAGAAAAATTCATGTAAGAGGTAGTATAGACTTTACCTTAAAAGATAAATATGTTTGGCAAAGTAGGGATGAGTCAGACACATTCCCGATAAAGGAATAAGCAAGAACATAGGCACAAAGGTAGGAAAGAACCTGATGTACTTGGGGGTGTAGAGAAATAGGGTCCAGGGAAGCAGCATATAGGGCATAAGTGGTGGGAAGAGGAGTTGGTTAGTGTAAGGTTTTACTATGAAAATATCTGGTTTATTTACATTTACGTGCTATGACCCATCTTTCCTACTGGAGTGTAAGCTCCGTGAAAGCAGAAACCTTGACTTCCCCAGCACATAGAGCTCTGTCCAGCACATAGTAGGGCTTAAAAATATGCCTGTATTGAATGGATGAAGAACAGCGTCATGTGGGGAGTTGGACTTTAAGCTAGGAGTATTGGGAGGGGGCTTAATTGTTGATAAGCAGGTGACGATTGTGATAAGATTTGTGTTTCAGGAGGATAGCTCTGATGCAGGAAGAAATGATGAAGAAGGATGGAGAACAGAGTCATGGTGATGGTGCTGGAAGCCAGGGCAGCAGGAAACTGGCTAAGAGTTTCATGAAAGAAAAGGCTGCAGATCCTTGCTTTCTGGAGTGACCCTGACAGCTGAAGGGACAGCATAGGGCCCTTCAAATTGCTGGGGCATTTGCAGAATTGCTGATCTGCTCAAGATTTTACGAGAAATTCAGTGAGAACTGTTGATTGAGGGTTTCCCTTTGTTGAATACTTACCATTCAACACTTCGTTTTCATCTGGTATGATCTAGAAACTGCTGCAATACACAATTTTTATTCATCAATCTGCAAAGACTTTTATGTGTGTATTTTCTCAGTGTTAATGGTGAACCTTATAAGCTGAGTGCATGGGCATGAGAGCATTGAAATCAGAAGGTTTGCATTCAAGTTTTGGCTTTTCTACACATCAGCTGTGTGACTCTGAGTAATGTACTTTACCTCCAGCTTCATTTTTATTGTTTATGAAACAGGGTTAATTGATCACATCCTGTCTACTTCAGAGGCTCATTACAATAACATGAGATAATGTAGGGAAAAGACCTAGTATTTATTAAATACCAGAATAATCTCTGCTAAGCACATGACATGCATATTCTAATTTAATCCTTATAACAGTCTATGAGGCACTAGAGTACTCTTATTTTAGTCCTATCCCCAATCTACAGATTTCATAACTGAGGCTAAGAGATCAATGAAATTTAGTTCTATTTCGTACATTGTAATGTGTTATTTTAATATGTCAGTATGACTACTACCTTTGCTTTAGGGAGAAAATATAAAGAATTTTCAATATGCAGGTCCCACTTCTGAGATTTGACTGTGCAAATAACTGAACAAAATAAAACAGAAGATAAGCAGCAGCAAACAGGCAAAGCGAGAAATCTGGGCAGGGTAAGGCCATTATCAGGTCTTGGAGCAAAACAAAGAGTGTAACGGGGGAGGGGTTCAGGAAAGACATCTATTAACAACTGCTGTGATGGAGACGTTTATATGCAGAGAGATAGGTTACGTCCCTAGATTGTTTATCCATCACCTGCAACCTTGGGATGTTCAGGCTGGGCTGGAATCTGATCTGTAGCTTCTTTCTATCCCTCCTTGAAATTGGCTGCCAGGAGAGCCTGAAGGCCCCTGGAGCAGGAAGGGGGAAAGTCCTGCTCTGCGTGTTCTCCCGATAATGAGGAGCACTCCCGCAAGGGTCATGGGGCTGCTTCCTGCCCCAGAGAGAACGGCTAAGGACTCATACTGTCTTCCTTGGTGTATTAGTCAGAGTTCTCTAAGAAACAGAGCCAATAACATGTGTATATATATGCAGAGAGAGAGAAAGAAAGAGAGAGAGAGAAAGAGAGAGAGAGAGAGAGATTGATTTTAAGGAATTGGTTCATGTGATTATGGAGGCTAGCAAGTCCAAAATCTGCAGGGTGAGCCAACAGGCTGGAGACTGCAGTTCAAGCCTCAAGCCTATGCTGGTGGAATTTCCTCTGTTTCGAGGGAGGTGAGTCTTTCTTTCTATTTAGGCCTTCAACTGACTGGATGAGGCCCACCCACATTGTGGAGGACAATCTGCTTTACCCAGAGCCCCCTGATTTAAATATCATTCTCATCCAAAAACACCCTCACAGAAACATCCAGAATAATATTTGACCAAATATCTGAACACCAAGGGCCAGTCAAGCTGACGTGTAAAATTAACCATCATGCCCGGTTTCCAACCCAAAATTGGCCATTGCTGCAGCTCAGTTGCTGAAAGACGATTAAATGCTAGGCTTGGTGCTGGGTTGGAGCAGGGCTTACAGCAATCAGCTCATCGATGGAAAAGTCAACAAAAGTCAATTGGCCCCTCCTGGGTTTCTAAAGGGTTCTCACCCTGAAGTGTGGTGTGGGCCATGCAGAGTGCTGGCCCAGGTGATAACAAGACTTCACACCAACTGGCTCTCTGACTTGAGTCTCCCTGCTCAAGCCCATTCATTCCTCCTTCATACCTCGCTGGAAACTTTGTGCTAAAATGCGAGTGGGCCGTGGTACACACCATGTTACAACCCTTTAAGAGGACCCTGGTACACTCTACAAAGGCTGCTGTAGTCCTGTGTCCCTCTCCAACCTCCTCTCTGGCCTCACACCCCACCTGGCACCATAGGAAATCCTGATGCATGGCAGCTCCTAGCCTTTGCTCATGCTGTTTCCTCTGCCTGCATTGGCTTTTGTCACTTGGCAGGAACCTCCCCTATTTCAGGGCTCACCCTAAGTGTTCCTTCTTCTACAGTCTTTTCAGACTTCCTCCGTCACCCTCCTCTGAACATGCAATGGACAAGCCTCCTTTTTATAGAATCCATGACACTTTATAGTATTTACTCATTTGTTTATGTGTCTGTCTCACCTGCTGACTGAGAATTACGCTTGGCACATAAGTGGTGCTGTGTTTGTTTACTAAACGCATGAATGGACAAGAATGAATTGTCCAGGGTTATTCCACTTAGGGTGATAGAGCTGAGATCTGAATATATTTCTCTGACTACAGAGCCTTAAATGACAAAATGACAATCTGCAGATGGTGCCAGGTGGCTATATCTGAATCTCCAGGGCATGCATTTGGTAAAAATACAGATTCCCAGGAGCCTCCCAGATCCCATAAATCAAATCTCTTGGTGGACTAAAAATCTCTGGTGGATAAAAGGGAAAGTAAGGGTGTTAGATGCCTGGTTTAAAAAAAAATCCCACTTGGAGTTGTATCTCTAGGAATCTGTCCTCCGGAAACAAAATCACAGATGCACATGGATGTGGTCCATAGACACTCTTGCAACTTAATTTAAGATAAAAAAAAATAGAAACAACCTACATTTTCATCAAAAGGTGGAATGGTGGCCAAATGAATTATGCTATATATATATACTCTGGAATACTAAAGAGCCATTACAAGAGAATGAGAAAAATGAACCAACTTAAAAGGATCTCTGAGACACATTTTTAACTGAAAAAGGCAGGTCAGGGAGAACATATGTGCTATGATCTTATTTATTTTAAAACAAAAAAAAAATCTGACTTACAGGTAGCTATTTACTTTTGTAAGTGCATTAATGCATTGATAAAAGTGTGGGAAAATATACACCATCCTGTTAACAGTGGTTTCCTCTGTAATTTGAGAATGAAAAGATTTAAAAATAAAAGCTTCCCAGACATGAAGGAATATTTTGGGGTGGCAGAAATGTCACAATTGGATTGTGGTGACAGTTGCACAACTGTATAAATTTACTAAAAATTATTCAATTGTGCTCTTAAAAGGAGTGAATTTTATGATATGTAAATTATACCACAATAAAAGCTGTTTTAAAACAAGCTTCCCAGGTGATTTTGATGTGCACCTTATTTGGGGAACCCCAGCTGTAAAATGCTTTTCCTACTCCTTTCCTTTTTTCTGAATCCCATCTTCCTTTCTTAAATGAATATGTATTTATCCTTCCTTAGGAAAGGTGATAATAAAATCAAGAACACATAGTAAAAATTGAAATGTCATAAACACCTCTGCAGAGTTTCTACTACTTTGCATATTTAAGGATTAATGAAATGAAAACACATCAGAATTAGAATCCCTGAGAGAATTCTAACTCTTCTCAAATTTAAATTCAACAAAAGCATGACCTTGGGCCTTACCTTTTGAATCTATGGCTAACCATCATCCTTGAAAAAAATCTTGCCTACAGGGCTGCATTTTGAAACATGGGACTTAATAATACCTACTTCACAGGGCTGTGTAAGGTAAAATGAAATAATGTTTGCATTAGATGGGAATCTACTGTACTCTGTATACCTGCCCTGCCCTGGTTCCCACTCCAGAAAGCTGATTCTGGGATCGTCCCCTCCAGACCTCAGTGTATTGAGCAGGGTGGGCCCTTGGCCCATTGGCAGCTGATTTATAGGTTGCCAAGAGGCTGGGCAAGCAAGAGATTTAACTACCAAGACCCAAGGTGACCCAGTGAACTAGTAAGCTCTTCTTTCCGGTGGCCTCTTCTTTCTAGGTATCTAACTACAGAGAGAATCAATTCATTGCCCTAACAGTGCAGCACAAGACCCAGGGGTGGGGGGGAAGGGTAGACTAGCTATTCAGTCATGACTGTCACCAGATAGCCCAGGGGGGTGTTTCCCATTGTTGAACAATGTTCCAGTCTTCACATGGCCTGGCTGAGCACCTAGTTCCTGTTCTTCGTTTCCTGTGCATTTTATGGGACGCTCCTCTTTCTGGAAATTCAACGAGACTCTGCACTTTGCAGGCAAAGCAGCCTCATTCAGCCAGCCCAAGAAGTGGCCCGAGAGCATCCAAGAAGGGTGCTCACTAATGCTGGAGCTCTCTCACTCGTGCCACCCTTTTCATGTGCACCAGGCTCTGTTTGAAACACGCTGCACACATCAACTCCTTGACTCCTCCCTGCCCATCTGACGTGGGTACTACTTTTATCATCATCCCCATTTTAGACATAAGGCAACTGAGACATAGTAAGGTGAGTCACGCAGTTAGGAGCTGGGGCTGGGGTTAGGACGCCTCGCTTAACCACTGTGCCATTTTGCTTTCAATCAACACTGGTTCCATTTTCCCTCCTAGTTTTTCTTTATAACATGACCCTTAAGAGTCTTTCGTTTGCTTATGAGGTCAAACTAGGTCACTGCTTCATCATTCTATTTACCTTCAAGCCCAGTGATTCAAGAACCTTCACCATAGCAGACTCTGCCTTTTTTCCTGCTCTCCCTTTCCCCCTGATATTTGCATAACAGAGCTTCTCACATTTCTTGTGCTTTAACTCAAGGGAGATAAATGTGCTCAGCAGTAGAAAGAGGCATCAAATAGAAAGGAAAGTAGTAGAAGGAGGATAACTTCAGTATCTGACCTATTTTCTTTTTGGTGTTGGAAACAGGTATGCCTTTAGAAGTACAAAGTATAACCTGAGGGACCATGGAAACTTTAATCATTCTGGTACAATTTTTCTTGCAATAAAAAATGTTTTCTTTATCTTGAACGTGAACTATTTTTTCTTTTAAGATGTAAATATCCATGAAGAAGAAATGCACGTGACAGAGTGTGAAAGAGTTTATTTCTGGTACAGAGAAAGACTCAGAGTTGTAGGGTCTTGGTATCTGGTCTCTGTTCTGCCGTTTGCTGGCTGAGTGGCTTTGGGTTTGTCACCAGGATTCCCTGAGCTTCAGATTCCTCATTTGTAAGATGCCTCCCATGTGGTACAGAGAGTGATACACCATGGGTATGAAGTTCCACCCACACAGACTGGACATGCCAGTGTGACACTAGATGTTATCTTTTATTGTGAACAGGAGTAATAGTATGTTTCTGGGCTTTATTCTTGCACTTAGGTGTAACCTCACTTTCAGAAGCCATGAAATTCTTCTTTGGTGGAAAATCTCAGATTCTTTGGAGGATTTTTATGAGGATTAAATGACAATGATGTAAAATGACTTTGGCAATGTAAGTTGCTGGTAAATGTAAAGGATTATGAGTTCTGTATTAATCCTTCATTCCAAAGACAGTTTTGAGCAGAAAACATACCAAAGTCAGAGAGGGCATCATGTCTGCTATGGTTGTTACCATATCATGGGGGTCAAATGTGACAGTGGTAAGAAATGCTAAAGATTCACAAGAGGAGGTAAGGGTAGCAAAGGTAGATGAGGGGAGTCGGAGATACAGGCAAATAGTGGAGGGTAAACAAAGATGGTCAAGAGTAGATAAGGGTAGTTGAAAGTAGACAAGGATAGACAAGGGTAATTTGGGGTAGACAAGGGTAGTCAAGGGTATGTGACAGTGGTAAGAAATGCTAAAGATTCGCAAGAGGAGGTAAGGGTAGCAAAGGTAGATGAGGGGAGTCGGAGATACAGGCAGATAGTGGAGGGTAAACAAAGGTGGTCAAGAGTAGATAAGGGTAGTTGAAAGTAGACAAGGATAGACAAGGGTAATTTGGGGTAGACAAGGGTAGTCAAGGGTAATTGAGGGTAGATGACCAGTAAGGGAGGGAGCATTTGAAATTAGGCAGGGGAGCATCAGCTGGAGAGGGGAGGAAGTAGAAGCATTGTATTTCAGGACTACATTGAGGTCATGGTAAATGACCTCAGTGAGGTGATGATGGAGCTCACTGTTGTTGAGGAGGTCAAGGAACTAGGTGGCTAGGAAGGGACCAGTGCTATAGATGGAACGATTATGTCTCCCCAGATTCATGTGTTGAAACCTAATCCTCAATGGGATAGTATTTGGAGGTGGGTCCTTTGGGAGGTGATTAGATCCTGAGGGTGGAGCCCTCATGATTGGGGTTAGTGTCCTTACAAAAGAAACCCCAGAGAGCTCCTTCCTCCCTTCCACCATGTGAGGATGCAGAGAAAAGGTAGCCACCTATGAACCAGGAAATGGGCTCTCACCAGACACCAGATCTGCAGGCATCTTGATCTTGGATTTCCCAGCCTCCAGAACTGTGACAGATAAATGTTGTTGAAGCCACCCAACCCAGTCTATGATATTCTGCGATGGCAGCCTGAACAGACTAACCCCCCAGGGGCCTGCACCTGAGAGTAAGGGAGGCCGCAAAAACCAGAATCTGTTCCTAAGCAATGTTGTATCACGTTGTTATGCTACAAGCACCAAAAAAGCAGCTGGTTTTTCTTTTTTTCCTTTAATTTAAATGTTTCATACTATTATTGATTGACCTACCTCCTGTCTGGGCTTTAAGAGGGAGGGAGTTATGATCTGTCTATGAATGGCTATCTGAGCTTCTGGAATGATGAATTGATAGCTTTCCGCAGATGAAGAGACAGACTCAGGGCATGGCTGTGGTTACTTCTGAAGGGGTATCTACAACAAATGACATCTCCCTGATCCTGACAAGTCTGGGGCAGCACAAAACCATATCTGAGAGAAGAAGGCTGGGAGAGAGGGGTTCCTCTCTCTGAAGGTGCCCCAGTGCTCTGTCATACCTAGAATAACCAATTTCCCATAAAAGTTTAGAACAGATCATCTTAGAAAGGGTAATTTCCTGACGTGCTTTCTCTGGGTTTCATGCTAAGATTAAGTCTCAAAAGTGCTTTTTAAAAAAGCGTAGATCTGATTAGAGCACTCTCTGCTCTGAAACCTTCTGTGGCATCCCACTGCCTATAAATAAAGTTCAAATTCCCTAAAATAGTGTGACCCAATCCCAGACTACCTCTTTGGGTTTCTCTGCCATTCCTCATCTCAGGCTCCTAATCTGATTCCTGGCTCAATCACCATTTCCCAAACAGTCCGTGTGATTTCCCGTCCCATGCATTTGCCTCCCTCCTGAATGACCATCTTCCCAGCCCTGGTGGATTTCACAGCTGTCCTTTGATATATCCTTTACAGGACGATGCACTCCATTCCCAGGGGTTGCCAGTCTGTAGTGATCTGATGCTTTTTATCTGTCTGGGCTCACAGAGTTTTGCTGATGAGTCTTTATAAAGGCAGGTGTGAATTTGAGTTTTATATTAATTTACAACTTATACGTTCTAAAAAAAACATTCTGAGGTGAAAACTGTAGATTTTTGTCTATCAAAACTCACATGTACACACAACCCTATATCCCTGCTGCAAGAGCGGATTGCCCTTGTTGGGTTCCTGTGGTGGTTATAATCTTAATGAGTATTCCAAACATCATTATTTTATTGCCCAGCTCTTGTTTTTCACAGATATTTCTGACTACTTCCTTCGAGCCAGCCTGCTTGCTGACTTACTAGGCAGCATGTTCAAGATTGAAGGACTCCTCCTTTTCCCATATGTATCACCTTTCCTGGATTTTAGTTTCAGAGGAGGAGCCATAAATCTGTGTCCTTCAATTTGAAAAGGTGCACTTGGAATTCGGCAGCCCTGCAAGGGAGCCTAGAGAAAAGGGTTTCCAAGGCAGGAACAACGAGGTTCACAGCCACAAAAGCAAGTGGGATCCACGGTGTTGCTGCTTTGCATGCTGAATTCTTGCAGTGCTTATAGCCCCAGTGGTTCCATTAAGGAGGCAGAAGGGTTACATCCTCACTGCATGCAGAAATAACAAACGGCCATATATTTCTTACTCCAGGATAGAAGGGCAGGCAGGATCAGCAAACGACCTGATTTCTGCTGGCTAAGCAATAGAGAGAAAGGCAACGGCTGCCTCTCCCTGCTCTGCTGAGCTGGGACTCCTCTGTGACCTCAACTTCCAGCCTGGATACTTCTCTGGATTTCCAGGGACTATCTCCCCAACTTTTTATCTAGATTCCCCTTCAGCCTGTAGTTTTTTCATAATGCTTTGTGATCCCTACCCAGGGGTTGTGGATTGATACACAATAGTATTACAACTGAACTGAAATCTTTGTTCAGAGATATATCACGTTTCCATGCCAACGAACGCCAAGAGGCAACCAGTATTTCTTCCTCCCTCCCTCTCTCCCTCCCTCAATCCTTCCTTCCTTCTTTTCTTCCTTCCTTCTCTCTCTTCCTCCTTTCCTTTCTTCTTTCTTTCACCTTCTTTCCTTTTTTCTTTCCTTCCAAATCTTTCATACTCAGTTTTGTAAATGGAGGTAAAATGCAGTTGCCAGAGGGATGCAAACAAAAGAAAAGAGGAAAGACTGTAGGGAAAGTTTTTTTACAGATCATTATTCAATCTGCTGAACTTCCAGTGTTGGGTTTTGTTTTGTTTTTTTTTCATATATACTTACAAAACTAATCTCCAGGGTGTTAATTTTGTCCAGATACTGGGCATAGAGAGACAAGGATGTTGGAGAGCATTCAGCTGATGTTGTCAGTTTTCTCTTTGGGATGGCAGATGGCATCCCGCATAGAGAGCGAGAGAGAAGGTGGCAGTGGTGTGGCTTTGGCAGAGGCAAGAAGTAACACTACACTTGCACCCATCTGCATGTATTCTAATCGTTTTAAGGACACTGACCATTTTCTTAAATCTTTATATCCCTTCTCTTCTGCCGGACCTTGTCCAACACACTTCCATTCCCATAGCAAACCCTCAATAAGTCTTTGCAGAATTGAATCAAGACACCCCTTTACCCTTCCCTCCCATGCTTGCCTCCTTCCCACTGCTGCTCCCCATCCCATCCCAGTTGCACTTGTTCTTACTGAGCTGGGCTTTTTAGAACATCAAGGGCAGAGGGACTGTGTAATGAATTTTAGTCGTAGGTGACAGAAACCCAAATCAAATTGCCCTGAGGAAGAAAAGATGGAAGTAGGGGTGGTATTTTCTCGCTAAACTGCCAAGTCCAGGAGAGAAAGTATCCAAAGAACCAAACAATGACATCGAGATATAGACACTTTGTGTCCTGAATCTCTATGTCTCTCCGGATAGGCTTCATTCTCCCTCCCCATATGACCCTCCAGCCCTTCAAGTTTACATCTAAATAGTAGAAAAAGTGCTTCTCTATCGAATAGTTCCAGCAAAATGTGCTGGGACTGAATCTGCTTGACTGGGCTTGTGCTATTTGCTAAATTATGTACTAGTCACTCTGGCCATAGGGTTGAGATACTCTAACTGTCCACACCTGAGACTTGTATCTTGCTGGAGGGCAAGGGATGGGGTTAGACTCATCCACATTCAAAGATTAAAGTGGGAGAAGGGTGGTTTTTTGGGTGCTGACAGGAGAGGAAATGAAGATGAATAGCAAGCAGGAAAAATTGAAGTGGTACCTACCATGTTACCTTTTCTCCCCTCCCCACCATAACCAGTGTTTGTTGGAGCTGTCGAATCTTGAGTTACTCAGGCCATCAAAAAAAGAGGGGATTAAAAGAACCGTCAATCCTCCTGGTAGGAATTGGCTCCTCTTTTATATTTGATGGCAACTAATGAACTTCAAAATGACATTTCTTTACATGTGGCCAGTCATAAGTGGCTGGCAGTTAAGCCCAAATGCCGTAATGACTAACTCAGAAAGTCCATTTTCAAACTCTCCGGTACATCCATTCCCAAAGATATTTATGAGCACTTAGAACTGCTGCTTCCGGGCACTGGGAGAAAACATCACCACCACACGACATTATGATTTTAATACCAATAAATGGGAAAGGAAGCATAAATAATAATAATCTGGGAAAAAGCCTTCCTCTTCTCATTTCCTGCCTGCTTGCCAAGCTGTGTGCTATTTTGACAGGATGTGGGGGAAGCTTATTCAAATATGTCCCTCGTCTCTGTCAACACCATCACTGCTGTGATGTTTCATCCACACGATCTCTTTCTTGAACCACTCTTTTGTCTCCCAACTCAGAGTCCCACCTCTCCTCTCCCCTTGTCTTAGCTCATCCTTTACTCTGTTGCTCGCGTGATCTTCTGGAAAGCACAGCACAATCCACAAACAATGCCCCACAAATACTCTCCTGTCACACTTACGGCGCCCATGCCTAACGCTCTATAACAGTATCCCTCACAACTCCCAACATTTGACTCCCAGCTTTATGATTTTTTGCTGTATTTTTGTATCATCTTCACAATGTTTTTCTTAATATTTTCTATAAATTCACTTACTATTTTTTTTTTAAACTCACTCTTGTCCTGAGCAATTATCTTCATTAAATTTCCATTTCCATGGGCTAGGTTTTGTTTGTTTGTTTGTTTGTTTGTTTGGCTTGTTTTCATTAAACATGAAGGAAAATTAGAATAAGTAAATAATGATTTTTAAAATTTTTCTAAAATGTCCTCGTGTGCCAACAAGGGTATATGTGTTCTCCTCTGGGAACACTGGCCCTCAGGATTAAATCCAAACATAACATGGTATCAGGTTCTTCTTAATCTGGCCCCTTTCTGGCCCTGTCCCCCTCTTGTTGGTTCTGCAGATTCCCTGAATTCTTCACATTTACACATGTGCCTTGGTATATGCTGTTCCTCTGCCTGGAATAACATCCTTCCTCTTCCTTCTTTACTGGACAAACCATCCTTACCCTATAATATGCACCCCCTTGGTGAAACTCTGCAGGTTATTATTCCTTTGAACAGTTGGTCTAACTGTGAGCTGGACTTATTATACTGTGTCTGTGGATAACTTGGCCCACTTCCTGCCTCACTCCAGCCATGAGCTCCCTCCAGGTATGGGACATTCTGACTCCTATCTATATCCCAGTGCCCAGCACAAGGACCCACTCAGAGAAGATCTGCTGAACGTTACTTGTTACAATCACATTCAGTCACACCTGTTCCTTACCTCCTTTGCCAGTAGCAATGGAGATCATTTTACTCTCAAGAACTGCAGTAGAAGGTATTTGCAGAAGGTCCATAGCTCATTTTGTGGGTACTATGTCTGTCCATAGAATCACCAGCTATGTGAATTCTAGAAAGCAGTGTTTCTTGCTTTTTTTCTGGTCAGTTATAACAGAGAGTTACAACAGAAAACGTTCATCCATGCAGTACTTTATCTGGGAGAAACACAAGGTTATTATCTACAATTTCCTAAGTACTCATTGTAACTCTATCCCATTCTCTCTCACCAAGACAGCAAATTCCAAGTATCAGTGAGACTGATGCTACCCAAGAAATAAAGCTGAATCCACTCTAATTCATTATTTAAAAAGAGAATCATTTGCAAATCTTAAAAATTAGGTTTTAGTAAAAAAAAAATCACATGTGAAACATCTCAGAGTCAGTTTTCTCCTGCTAAAATAAAAACTCTAAGAAAGCAGGCGTTATACCTGTTTTTCTCTCTCTTTTTTTCTTTCTTAAATTTCACAAGTGAGTACTCAGTACCTGGGCACAGTGCCTTAAACATAGTAGATGCACGATACATATTTTAAAGAAATTGTTGCACCTATGTATTCCTGATTGTGTGAGTGGAATAGTCTACTGTGTGTGGGGCTGGGTGGATGGCGGGGTTGGGGTGCAGATATTACAGGGAAGAAGACACGGGCACAAAACTTAATCTATAATCTGAATAAGTCACTTACACTTATGCATGACTGCATTTCAAATGTGTCTCGATGCTAAGTTCAGCTCTTTGACCCTATGAATTTTCACAGTCAATAATCAGTAACACAGTAACTTTTCTTTGTTGAGGCTGTAGATGTGATAATGCTATATATGATGTTAGATCCCACTAGAATATATGATCCCTTCAATAGGGGTCCACACAGCTATTATCGTTGAGTGGGACAAATTATGGTTATATTTTATGGGCTTCTTTTTGACTTGTCTACACTTCTATAATGAGCACAAGTTGCTTTGAGAATCTTTTCTTTTTAAGGTAGAAAGTTTCCCCTTCCTCCCCTTACAGAAAAGAAGGCTATTCATTCTTGAAACTGTGGAGCCCATCGTTCTAACGTTCTCCTTCTTTGCCTGTCTATCCTCTCCCTTCTCTGATCCCTTGTCAGCTACGCTTTCCGCCCAAGAATCCTGGTGTTTCAATTATCTCCTCATTTCTCTCAGCCCCAAACTCCTCTTTTTCTCCCTCAACGTCCCACACCACATAGCTGATGGCGACAATACACGAGAAGGGGGCTTTGTGATGCCATCATGAGCAGAAAATGCAGGTTGGAGTTTGTGATCCCTTTGCCATGAGATCATGTGCTTTTAACTGAGAGACGTCTATGCTGAGAGAGTGGGGAAGGCCTGCTTGGACCTCCTTGCCTCTCTTTTGGCTGCCATTTTGCTTCCCCTTAAATTATTTATTGATACTATGGGTTGTCCCAAGCCTCTGGCAAGTACCAATATGCTTGGGCATTAGCCATGTTGAATGATGGAAAGAGAGCAGAGCAGAAACATTAAAGACTCCTGCTCTGTGAAGTCCAAAGGAGTCCTAGAAGTGAGCGTATGCCCAGCCCCATCACGACCCCAGAGCTGCAAATCACTCCAGAGGGCCTGTCACCTCTAATGTCTCCATCTTGCCCTGAGTAGAAGTTAGGTCCTTAATGGCTTCTGAGCCAAAGATTGAGAATTCTTCCCAGAGAAAATGCATCCTAAAGTCAAAACCCATGACATACCATAAAGAGTATTAAATGCCATGAGAAAACAAACCAAGCAAGGTAAAGGACTTTGGGCTTGAATGTTCAGGGCCTTGCGTGGCTAATCCCGACCTGTGTTCAGGTTGACCTTTTGGACTGTCCACACCGTGGTTTCCATGTCTAACCCTCTATAACAGTACTCCTCACACCTTCATCATTTGCCTCCCAACTTTATTATTTTTTGCTGTATTTTTGTATCATCTTCACAATGTTTTTCTTAATATTTTCTTTAAATTCACTTACTTTTTAAAATTTAAACTTACCCTTGTCCTGAGCAATAATCTTCATTAAATTTCCATCTCCATGTGCTAGGGTTTTTTGTTTGTTTTCATTAAACATGAAGGAAAATTGGAATAAGTAAATAATGATTTTTAAAATGTTTCTAAAATGATCTGGTGTGCCAACAAAGGTATAACGTGCTCTCCTTTGAGAACACTGGCCCTCAGGATTAAAGCCAAAAACTGTCCAGAAATAATCCTGCAAAGGTCTTTCTGAGTCTCCAAATTATAATATACCATGGACTTTAATACCTAACCCAAGCCTCCATCAGCCAAGCTTCTATAAGGCTATTATTATTAAATGGTCATTAAAATCAGAAGTTCACTTGTAAAGAACAGATCAAACTTGCAAGGAAATATAAGCAAAAAAAAATTAGAATATCAAAACTTAATCATAATAATGCCAGGATCATTCCATCCTTGTCACTGATTTATGCTTCCTACAAACACAGATTGGTAAATTGAAAGTTTTTATTGGCATTTATTGTAACTTTTGGTGGGTTTGTAAATCTGGCTCTTGATTTTTTGACATTATGGCTGCCTTGTAGGACTTGTAAATCAGTTTTCTGATGAGGCAAATCAATTTCGTCTTAGACATGAAGCTCAGTGGCTAAATGAAGTGGAGAAGTAAAGGGATGCAAATATTTTAAGCTTTAGATGGAAGAGTGTCATGAACAGGCCCAATGAAAGCCTTACCTACATGGGAGAATGAAGGTTTTTGCAGATTTCTCTTTTGGTGATTACAGATTTTAGATTATGGGTCACAAACTGGCCTCCAAGGACCAAACTATAGTCCATAAATACATGTGTATAGCTTGTGAAATGTGTTTGAAAATTTTGGATTACTATGATCAGTGGGAGAATTCAAGTAGAAATTGAAGTAAAAGTGTTGTCTCCTGAAAAACAATCAGAAGTTCCAGCTGCTTGACCTGTGAGTCTTCATGGCAATAGCCAGCTGCTGTGGTGGAGCCCTGGCCCCCTATACCTGGGGCATGAGCACCCCAGCCTGCCACAGTTCCTACCAGGCCTGCTCTACTCACTTATATCACCTGCCTGTCCCTTGTGAACATTTGATCTTGTGACCCCAATTTAGACATTGTAGAGCATTCCAGAGTCTAAGGTTGGGGAAAAATCATACCAAAAAGTTACCTGTTGCTTATCTGAAATTCACATTTAACTTGGTGTCTTATACTATATCTGATAATCATACTGTGGTAGGCAGAATTCTAAGATGGTCCCCCAAATTTTCACACCCCTGGTATAGATGCTCTCCCCTTGAGTGTGGGCAAGGCTAAATATGATGGATTCCATCCCCACAATTAGGTCACATGACCTAAAAGTGAAGGGATTTTGCAAATGTATTTAAAATCCCAAATGAGTTGACTTTGAGTTAATCAAAAATGAGATTGTTCTGGGCAGGTATGACTTAAGGACAGAGTCCTTAAAGACACTGTCCCTTGTTGAAAAGAAAGTTGGAGTGTGAGTGATTCTTTGGCTGGTCTTGAAGAAGTAGGCTGCCATGTTGTGGGGAGGTCTGTGGATGGGCCCAAGTGACAGTGACCTGGCAGCACACCCCAGCTGACAGCTGGGAAGAAACAGTGATTCATTTATGCAGCCACAGGAAAGGAACTCTGCCACAATGAGTGAGTTTGGAAGAGGGCCTGAGCCTCAGATAAATATGCAGCCTGACAAACACCTTGATTTCAGCCTTACGAGACCCTAAGCAGAGAACCCAGTTGACCCATGCCCAGAAGGCTGACCCATTGAAACTGTGATATAACAGATTCGTGGTGTGTTAACCCACTGCATTTGTTGTAATGTATTACCCAGCAATAAAAAACGAATACACTCTCAAAGTCTCAATTTCTTTGTCTTGATTTGGAAATATTTCAAACACTTTCTGGTAACTACAGAGTGAAATGACAACGTGAAACGACAAGTTCTTTTCCTTCTTAACTAAGTGGTGCTCAAGGTTACTTTTATCCTCAGAGCGTTGATGTGCTGACTACCAGTGAAACTCATGCCTTTGTCCACGTGAAGGAAAATTAATGTAAACATACGTGTGACGATATTGAGGGTGGGATTGAGCTGAACTTCATCAGATCCTTCAGGACTCCTCTTGCCTCCTCTCCTCATCATGGACTCTTCCCCAGTCTCATGGACTTGTAACTTCTTTTGTTACAGCCAATACTTATTTCTTCATCTTTTCAAACTTTAATTTCTAATAGCAAGAATCTAATGAGACTGATAGCTCCCTGTTTCTGAAGAGTTTTTGTGTCAGCCCACACTATAATGTCTGAGAAGCAGAGACTGAGAGAGTAGAAATTCTGGTCATCTATTGCAGTGTAACAAATCTGCAATTTGTTCAGGGCTCTGTGGGTTCAGCTTATCTCTGCTTCATGTGGCATCAGCTGAGGTCTCTCAGATGGTTCTGGAAGATCCACTTCCAAGATGGCTCACCCACATACCTGGAGGACTGATGCTGGCTGTTGGCTGGGCAGTCAGTGGAGGCTGCTAGCTAAGACATGGGTTTCTCTCTACATGGGCATCTCCACATGGCTACCTGGGCTTCTCCACAGCATGATGACTTGTATTACAAAAGACAGAAAGTAAAGGTTGCCCATCTTGTAAGGCCTAGGTCTGGAAACCATATAGCACCACTTCTACTGTATTCTTTTGGATCACAGAGTCAAAGAGAGGAGATGTAGACCTTTCCCCTTTGTGGGTGAGTGATATAGCATTTGCAACCATATTTTTCTACCAAAATATCTGAGTCATCAATACTGTTTGACTGTGTTTGGGTCAGGTGACCATTTCTGGTCAAATCATTATGGCTGAGGAGTTGTGTGGTACTGAACATGGTCCCCTGTATGAAGGAAAAGACCAAAATGCTTAAAAAACATTTGCATCTCTTAACAAAAAAACATGGTTGAGGCAATATTCCTTAGAAGGGTTCAGAGAGTATGGCAGGCAGGGCCTCCTATAGGCTGTGTAGGGCCCCAGGAAAATGTTTATAGTGGGGCCTTTGTCTATATAAACAATTTGTTGAAAAATATACTTTAAAAAGAAATGGATTTGTAGAAGTATGATGATTTATTGATACAGATTTAGGAGAGTGGATAGGGAAGATGCCCTTACATATTCTTTGTCATCCGATCAGTATGTGAGAGTCAAAAAAGCCAGTCACAGCATTCTGAGGACCAATCACGTACAATTCTATGGAAGAAATATTCAGTCAGCAAGCAAGAGCAATCTGCTTGTTATGCACGCTGTTAGAACCAGGGACCAGCTACATGGCTCAGGACAAACTTATACAAGTTCTAGCCCTCCTCGGAGCAGCTGATCAACCACACATGTGGAGCAGAGGATCAGAGCATGCCCTGGAAGGGATAAACGGGGTCAGGAACTGGAGGGGGACTTAGAAAATTGCAAGGAAGCCCTCCAAAGTACACAGCTCCTGAGGCAAGAGGCTTGGGGCAAAAAAACCTTCTAATGGGGTTTAAGTATAGTAATTGTGACAGCCAATATAAATGAAGTGTGTGGAACATTTTTTAAAAAGTAGTAAGTAAATAAGACAATAAAATAGATTTGCCAATGATCAGGCTTATTGTGTACGGTGACAGGTAGATGTTGCTTTCATGCGTCTAATATTCCATACTCCCCTCTTCAAACAGATACAAACTCTCCTAAGCAGATTCCATCCCACATGTTTCAGAAAGGACTTCACTGACCTGGGCCCTGGGCCACAGTAGTGGACACATGACCCAAGTTTGCCTGCTTCCTATATCACCTGGCCACAGTAATTCATTTAGAGATGGGCATTTAGTTAGACAATATTCTTTGCGATTTTATGCATGGGTACTCAAAGAAAGAGAAGCTGTGTTCCTTCTGGACTCATAAGAAGTAAAGATGCAGTAACTTAAAGCTGTCTACAGCCACCTTTCTGTGTCCAGTGAAGGAAACCACCTACAATAGAGAAAAAGACCAATATGCCAAAGAAAACAGAAACCAGCAGAAAAGGGATATAAATGGAAAAATGACACCATCTGAGTTCCTGGCTTCACTTTTGCCTAAAACTCTTTAACTCAAGGTGACTTGGGCTGCCTTTGGACTTTTCAGTTATGTGCACCAATAGATTATCTTTTGTGCTTAAGCTATTCTGAAATGGGTTCTGCCTTTAACAATCAAGAGCCCTTGGATACATTTGTCTATAAAAGGAAAAGAAGAGTAAATTCTTTCTCCTACACACATACCAACATCATTCCAGCAAACTTTAATACGATTAAATTCAACAAAATGGTGCCAAGTTCTATTCTGTTCCAATCACTGTGTTCAACATTTTAGATGATACAAATTTTAGTAAATAACTGTGTTAGGTCAGGTTTCTAAGGATCAGAGCTTGAGAGGAGAATTCCTGGGCAAGTGATTTACTGAGGGTGTGCTCTCAGGAGACCCCAGTAAGGGAGTAAAGAAAGAAGGATCGAGAAGGAGAAGATGCCAAGCAAGGTCAAATCTAGCCTTAATCTTATCCTGGGGGGAAGCTCAAGAGTGTAATTTGCACCACAGAATTTGTCCAGCTGTAAGGCAAGGGGCTTTTGTAGCCCCTGCATCACACAGTCTTTGGCTACTGGCTGTTCTGAGGGAGATATAAACCCCAAGGCAGTTACAATTGCTCAAGGGCAACCCTCCAGAGAAGACTGCAGGTGTGAGCTGGGCACAGCAGTGCTGTCAGCAGCTGGGGGATGGGCACACCCAGCCTATAAAAGGGATCCCACAGGATCTGGTGAGGCACCAACAACATCGCTACAAGAATGGTCCTTGCCTTCTAGGTACTTACAATTTGGAAATATTTGTAAATTTAATAGAGATAACTCAGACAAATTTAAAAAAAAGAGTGCTTAATAGAAATATTTTATGGGAATGCAGAGGAAAGGAAGAAATGGGGAAGGAGGAACTAAAATTTTGAGTAAAACTGTGTATAAGACACTGAGGCATATGTATCAATCAAATGTCATGTTTATTTAATTCCTTTGCTCTACTTAGGATATCCCTGCATCTTTTTTTTCTATTACATTTTCATGTCTGTTCTAAGAAAGCTAGACTTTGATTGGAAAAGTTTTGGTGAACATGTTGAATTGGGCCTTCAAGGATAAGAAAGACTTTGATAGAGAAAGAAGGGATGGAAGTTGATCAGTTCATTTGTATCATTTTTTTGCTGTACACCTGAAACTAACACAACATTGTAAATCAACTATACTTCAATAAAAAAAAAACATTATTTTAAAAAAAGAAAGAAATTGACAGTTAACGGAAGAAACTACTTGGGGGAAATTCCTGTCATCTGGGTACAAGCAGAAATGAGGCAGAAAAATCCAGGGCAAGAAGCATGGGGTAACTGGATTGTATATTTAGTAAGTGATCTTGAAATGCCACCTGGGAAGCAAAGTTAAATTTTCTTTCTTTACAAAAAAATATAATAATTTCTCTCTCTTTTTTTTTTTTTTTTTAATTTCTCTTTTGACATGTGTTCTCAGTGTGCATAAAAGTGGATTGACTATAATCCATGGTTTCTGCCACACTATCATCCTTGGTCCATGCATAGACCATGGTTTTTTATTTATTTTTTTATTCTTGTATGTTATTGCTTCAGTTCACTTTTCCTCACCCTGGTTTGCACCTCCAAAGTACAGTATAATATTAGGTTACCCAAATAATATATAGATATAGTTCATTAATTTTCACTGCTGTATGAAAATGTGTTTTGTGACTATACTACAGTTTATATTTTTCTGGCAATGAATGTGTGAAACATTTCCAATTTTTTGCTATTTTGAATAGTATTACTAAAAACATTCATGCACACATCTCCTGGTACACATGTAAAAGAGTTTCTCTTGGGTATATGCCAAGAAGGGAAACTGCTGATTGGTGGGGTAAGTAAATGTTAATCTATGAAAGAAAATGCCAAATTACTTTTTAAAATTGCTATACCAGTTTTTATTCTTAACAGCTATGTGCAAGAATTCCCTTTGATCCACATCTCCAAAATATGGCATTGTTCAAACTTTTAAATTTTTATTACAAATTTGTCCAAAAAATTGATTGTCAATTAATTTGGTGTAAAATGATATTTTTATCTTGATTTGCATTTTCCCGATTACTATGAAGGTTGAACATTTTTTTGTAGTATTTTTAGCCACTTATATTTCTGCTCCTGTGTCATCTCTAGTCATACTCTTTAAATCCATTTTTCATTTGGACATTTTGTCTTTTTATTATGCCTCTATGAGCTCTTGAAATATTCTTTATTCTAGTCATTTGTCAATTAATTCTACTGCAAATGTATTCTGTCAGTTGATAATCTGTCATTTTCCATATTTTCCGTTCTTTAAGGTGTCTTTGATAGAAGACTAAGAACATCTTAAGTTTCTTACTAAATTTTCTACAATAAATATACATTTCTTTTAATGAACTTATCTCCAAAACAGAAATAGAGTCACAGATGTAGAAAATAAACTTATGGTTACCAGGGGGCAAGGTGGGGAGGGATAAATTGGAATATTGGGATTGACATATACATACTACTATATATAAAATAGATAACTAATAAAGACCTACTGTATAGCACAGGGAACTCTACTTAATACTATGTAATGGCCTATATGGGAAAAGAATCTAAAAAAGAGTGGATATATGTATATGTATAACAGATTCACTTTGCTGTACACCTGAAACTAATACAACATTGTAAATCAACTATACCCCAATAAATATTAAATATATATATATATATATATATATATATATATATATATATATATATATATATATACACATTTGTTTTAAAACTGAAAAAAAATTTTTTTTAAGTCCTGGGTGAAATATTTAATATAGATTTCATTTAAAAAACCCATGTGCATATGTGTGTGTTTATTTGGAGAAACATATACAAAAACTTTACTATCTATTTTATGAACTAAGATTACAGATATTAAATATCTTCATGTTTTTATATTTTTAATATTATGCAATGGATACTTTTTGAAAATCAATAAAGAGTTTGCTGAAATTTCAGAAAAGTTTAAAATCTAACAAAGAAAGGAAAAAGAATGCTTCTTATACCACAAATAAGATGATTTCAACACATGCACAAAGGGAAATAAATTACATCTCAAGTTTTATGTAGTGAGGGCATGGTCATTAATTTCAAATCTAAAGCATGTAAATTGCCTTAATTTCTTAAAATATATTGCTCCAGAAAAACTTTAAAAATAAGATAATTATTGTCATTAATTAGAGTTACCATTACTGAATTGAAAAAGCAAAAGTTCAATACCTGGATTTTGTGATGGAAACCAACATGAAATATATCTCCCACTTCCTGGGCCCCACTGCAACAAGGCTGAGTAGAACTTTATCCAGGGCCAGAGCACAGCTTATTATAGGCCACAGCTAGGAAGTTCATCACTAAATTTATATTAAAGAAGTAAACGGCTCTACTTTAGTAAAGCATGCAGTTACATGTGGGTCTTTTGATTGCAGGATAAGTGGAGTCAGGGAAAAGGCAATGCCACCAGATTAAATCTGGGGTGTCTGGTTTCACAGAGCAAGTTTGGAATGGGGTGAAGGAGGTAATGCAAACTGTATGAGTAAAGACTTATGGTTGGATGGGTCAGAGGGGCTCGGTAGGGGAGTGGTGAATTATAAACTTTAGGACAGAAAGTAAATACCTTGAGAGATAGGAAGAGGACCCTTATTGAAATGGATTTGTGTTAGATGTTTTTATTAGGAAATTTGAGCTAAAAAATGGACAATTAAAAAAAAAACTGCTACTTAATATGCAGCTTTGTTAACTCAAATCCGTTGATATTATTGGAAAGGGGAACTTTGCATTTGGATCCAGATTACAGAATTTCAGTAGGGAAGAAACCAAAGTGCATCAGGTTTCAACTTGTCTCGAGATCGAGTGACCAATTTATAGTGGCTTTAATTTCTGAGACTGTTGGGATTCTGTTGCCCCAACACATTTTCTCTATGTAAGAGTAAAAAAATTTTCAGTATCAAAACATAAGGATGATATCTTCAAGGTAATAAAATAAGACCCATTAGTTTTATCCCTAACTCAGATACAAAAAATGTCAGAAAAACATTTTCAAACGTGTAGTTACTATGATCCTTTCTTGAAAAAACTCCTGGAGTAATATTTTTAGCCAACAAAGAAATGTTAGTCCATAGCAAAGGAATCCATAAAAAGAAACATAGTATTACACTCAGAAGTAGAATAAAGACTAAATAAATGTGAGTATAGAGTATAAATACTATTAATATTAACAATGTAGAAACTATGCAAATTACAATGGGAGAGAAGGGTGAGAAAAAATGAAAGAAATGTGAGTATGCTTATATCCTTGTTCTTTATAACCGGGAGTTAAAATATGTCATTTAAAGATGATAATTCATTAAAAAAATTGTATAATCAACTAAAATTGGAGGATGGGGCAAGGGAAAAGATGGTCATGTATCAATTTTGTCACTCTTATCATGGAAGCTCAATTGACACTGTTTAAGGAACAAGAAGGCTTAAATATATTATGTTGTTATGATTATAAAGAAATTGTGTAGCAGAAATATGTAAACCTTTCAAATGATCAAAGGAATAGAACACACAATATAGTGAAAGATTTTTAAAAAGTAAAGAAAATCTATGCAAACAGAAAGCATGCCATAATACCAAGATTAAGACTAAACACATCTGACATGTCAGTAACTGCAAATAGGCCAAGCATCATAATTTTTTTAAAAAAATGCATAAAAATTTAAAGGTTGCTTTCCACTTACAGTTATTACAAAATACTGGCTATACTCCCTGTGTTGAACAATACATCCTTGAGCCTATCTTACTCCCAGCAGTTTATACCTCCCACTCTCCCACCCCTATATTGCCAAATGCCATAATTTAAAAAACACAACTGAATTACAAAACAAACCCAATTATATGCTGATAAAATAAACACATTTAAAACAAAGAATGGGTGAAAATAAAAGAATTAGAAAAGGCATACCAGATGAAAAAATTAAATAAAAATAAGAGCAGAAAGTAATTAATTTTAAAAAATTGGTGAACTAATAAAGAAAAGCTGAGTTTTTTATCACTCTTTTTTTTTATTGAAGTAGAGTTGATTTACAATGTTGTGTCAATCTCTGCTGTACAGCAAAGTGACTCAGTTATACACATATAGACATTCTTTTTTTATATTCTTTTCCATTATAGTTTATCACAAGATATTGAGTATAGTTCCCTGTGCTATACAGAAGGACCTTGCTGTTTATCCATTCTAAATGCAATAGTTTGCATCTACCAGCCCCAAATTCCCAGTCCATCCCTCTCCCTCTCCATCCCTCTCCCTCTCCTCTTCCCTTTGGCAACTATAAGTCTGTTCTCTACGTCTATGAGACTGTTTCTGTTTTGTAGATAGGTTCATTTGTGTCATATTTTAGATTCAACATATAAGTGATATCATATGGTACTTGTCTTTCTCTTTCTGACTTACTTCACTTAGTATGATAATTTCTAGTTGTATCCATGTTGCTGCAAATGGCATTATTTCATTCTTTTTTATGGCTGAGTAGTATTCCATTGTATATATGTACCACATCTTCTTTATCCATTCATCAATTGATGGACATTTAGCTTAGTTCCATGTCTTGGTTATTGTGAACATTGCTGCTATGAACACAGGGGTGCATGTATCTTTTTGAATTATAGTTTTGTCTGGGTATAGTCTCAGAAGTGGGATTGCTGGATCATATGGTAATTCTATTTTTAGTTTTCTGAGGAACCTCTACACTGTTTTCCATAGTGGCTGTACCAACTTACATTCCCACCAATAGTGTAGGAGGGTTCCCTAAGAAAAGCTGAGTTTTTAAGAGAAGAGAACAATAAACAGAGAAACCCATTGGATAACTTAATCAGGAAAAAGAAAGGACACCAAATTAAATCATAAGAGGTAAATTATTACAGACAAAAAATTATGAAATACTTTGCTCAACAATGTGTATATAAATTGGAAAATGCAAATAGAATGAATGTAGAGAATGATTATCTAGAAAAACACAGATCACTAAAACTGACCACAGAAGAAATAGAAAATCTAAAAAGCCCAAATACCATTAGATGCAGATGTGTGTATTTACACACACAAACACACACCCATAAGAGCAGAAGTGGATTCTGGTCTTTTGGGTCTCAATGCTTAAGTAATTTTGTCACCCTCTTTATAAAAAAGACACATGTTTCTGAAACAAAAAAATAACAAAGTGGATGTTTATTTGAAATGAAAAAGGAAAAAAGGAAAAGTTACAAACACTAAACCCAAATACAAATATTACAAGACTCAGGTAAATAATATAATATTTTAATTGATTTATTTATAATACATTTTCTTCTATAGTTCTTGGCTACATACTTTGTGATCTCATCATATACAGATGATTTTGGAGCATCATTCTCTACAGAAAGGCAAGAAACCAATTTGTTATTTCCTCTAGCAATATTTATCAAAATTTGTTTTTTTATTATTGTCTCTTTTAGTGTCTTTCAGCTTCACAGCTCTACTGATAATATAAAAACATTTTAGGATTGTCAGCAAATTTGGGAAAAACCACTATTAAGTTTCTTTCATGTATACAAGATATGGATTTTCAGGTATTTTAAGTTTTCCTGTGCAGTGTTTAATCTTAAATACTGTTTGAATTGATGTTACTAATAATGTAGAGCAATTCAAATGCATTTTAAAACTGCTGTTATGTTCCATTGAGCTGAATAATTGTGTAATAATTGTGTAATCATTACACAATTATGTCAATGCTACATGCATTTATAATTATGTGTGGTTTTGTCACTGGAATGCTTGTTTATTCAAGTTCTTTCAGTTTTTGATGGTAATTTGACATGCCATTTGTCTGCAACCTCCCAGCCTTGCTAAGGTGCAATTCAGTTTCTAGGGATACAGAAAACAAAACCAAAAAACACATGACTTCACACACAGATATACTTGCTATTTTCAGTACTGCTTCTAACATGTGCCCTACACATGAGAATCCTGGGATGTTCTATTTTGCACACTGTGATTTTTAAAAAAAAACTGTGGTACTTTTGTAAATGTTTATGTTGCATTATTGAGTATTTTCCTTCCAGGAGAAATCATCCCTTTTGACTAGGTATTGATTGAAAACAAATCCTTTGCTTTCAGAGGTAAATATTTGGCAACTGGAAGACTTTTACACCGATTAGCTTCTGGCTTCATACAGTTCAAACTTTATTTCTCCTCCATGCCAGATACTTTCAGAACTGGGTACCATAGGACAAGTTCATATCTCAGTGTAATCTCTGCTGCACTTTCATGTCATGATGCCAGACAAGTAAATATTGTGGGAAGTGGGAGTACTTTGGAAACCATTCCTATATAACATATCAGCTAACAATACACAGACATGACTGAAGACTGTAGTGTGTGTGTGTGTGTGTGTGTGGTATTCTATTAAAACTAAACTAGATATCTTCTGAACCCGACTTTCCTGTTGCAGGTTAGATCCTCCAGAAGCAGATACTGGGAGGCAGTTTAGGGTGCAAGATATTCATTAGGGATCAACATCTGGGGTGAGAAAGAGAGGAAGCAGGATGGCACAGAGCCTGTGCTGCAGAAAGCCCTAGAGGCAGCATCACCTGTCAGAGTGCTGTGCATTGGGCTGAAATGCCTGAGCCCTCCTATCCCTCCTCACTCAGTCATTGGAAGAGAGAGCTGTCCTGGGAGGGGTGTGACCTTGGGCAAGGAGACTCTTTACATCTCAAATAGACCCTGAAGAAGAAGACGGCCAGAGACTGTCTCCTGACTATGCTCCTTTCACTTGGGATGTGAGTCCTTTCTTGAAGGATGGATTTGAGTGGTGCATCTCCAAGGCTACTGTGTTCCCTTTGGCCAGATCCCCAAAAATGTCTGCAGCCACTCCAACATTACGTGCCAAAACCAGAAGAGTGACATAGAAATTAGCATGGAAAGAGACACTGGCCTTAGTCAATTGTGATTTAAAACATTTTAAGTTGCAGATTTCACAAAAACATATGACCATGTGGACCAATTTCTAGGGCCTTCTAGGACCTTGTTAGGGTCCCATACATGAGGGCTTAATGAGGCTTAATGAGGCTTCAGTGTCATTAGTGTACATTAAACCTGTGAGAATAGTCAAAGTGTTACATCTTCCCCAAAACAACCACCTCAGATGATTTCATAGAGTAATTCCACCAAATCTGTAAGGAAGAGGTTAATCCAGTCCAATTTAAATTGTTCCAGAACACAGAAGTATAAAACAGTTTTTGAAATTCTTTTCTTATGAGATTAGCATAATATTGAAACCTAAACCTTACAGAAAAAGAAAAAAGAAGTAAATTGCAGACCAACTAATTTACATATACTGATAACTCCAATGGATTGAATTGTATCTCCCCAAAATTCATATGTTGAAGCCTTAGCTCTCAATGTATTTAGAGGTGGGGCCCTTGGGAGGTGGTTAGGTTTAGATGAGGTCATGGGGGTAGGGCTTTGTGATGGGATTAGCACCCAGTAAGAAGAGAAACAAGAGAACATTCTCTTTCTCTCTCTCTCCACCATGTGATGACATAGCAAGAAGGCAGCTGACTACAGGTCAGGAAGAGGACTGTCTCCAGGAACTGAATTAGCCAGCATGTTGATCTTGTTGGACTTCACAGCCTCCAGAACTGTGAGAAATAAATGTCTGTTGTTTAAGCCACCCAGTCTTTGGTGTTTCGTTATAGCTGCCCAAGCTGACTGAGACAATAATGAACAGAATCCAGAAGCACCTTAAAAGAATAACACACTAAGTGGAGCTTAATTCCAGATTGTTGAAAGTTTAGGAAATCCATCCACGTAATTCATCATAGAAAGAGGTCAAAAGAGAAAAATTATGATCATCTCTAAAGATGCTAAAAAGATACTGAAGTTAGTAGCTCGTCTTAACAAAAACCTTAGTACATAGAAAAAGTGAATATTTTTAACACAATATACAGCTTTATGAATATATATTTTAAATATACTTTACCTTCAAAAATCAGCATCATGTTTAATGAAGAAACAATAAAGAAATTCTCATTAAATTCAATTCCAACAGAATTTTTGGTGGCATCTAGATAAATTAAGTATAAAATCAATATAGAAATTAAACAAGCTAGTAGGTTCAAGAAAATGCTGAAAAAGAAGGGTAACAAGGAGGATCTAGGTTTTCAATCTTATACATCTACAGTAATTAAAACAATGTAGTATTGCTACATTAACAGACAAAAACTAGTGACATATATCAGGAATCTCAGAATCTAAACTGGAATACATATGAAAATTTAAAATATAAAAAAAAAAAGTTAAAAAAGATATTCAAAAACAGAGTTGGGAAAAATTGAGTAGCCATCTGAAAAAAATATACAGCTGGCTACTGACCACACCTCATACATAAAAATGAGCTCTATATTCTTAGAAGATTCAATACAAATTGAATCTAGAAAATACTAGAAGAAAATATGAAAATTCTTTCAAAATAATCTTGGATAGAGGAAGTAATTTTTTATCACAACACAAAACCAACCTGAAAAACTCATAAATTTAACCACATAAATGTAAAAGTAGAATAGTGTAAATAAAAAATAAAGTCAAAAACAAAATACAAAGTAGGAGAAAATATTTGCAATTCATATTGCAAATATACAGATCCTCTCTTTTATAAAGAGCCTCTACAAATCAATAAGAAAAGGACAAAAATCTAAAAGAAAAATAGGCAGAAGATTTCAATAGACAGTTCACAAAATCAGAAACACAAATTGTTCTTATACATGTAAAGAAATGCTCAGCCTAGTAATAAAAGAAATGCAAATTAAATCTGGGAGGTACCATTTCCTTCTTACCATCACATTGATAAAGTTAGGAACATTTAATTACATTCTGTGCCAGCAGGGAGTGTGGAGAAATAGGACCTCTGACACACTGGGAATGTAATCACTCATTCTCCTTGAAGGACAATTTGGCAACATTCATTCATTTTACAAATGTCCATCTCCTTTACTCCAGGATTTTCACTTCTAGATATTTATCCTTTTAATGAAAATTAGGTTGAATCAAATGACACTGTTGTTTAGGTAAACCAAAAATCGTTCACTGTCTACAATTTTATATGGTCCAACTCAGTATTTGAAAATAATCAAAATAATGAAGGTACAAAGAAAACATACAACAGAAACAGCCTACCTGTCTATCAACAGGGTAATAGTTAAATCAGTTATGGTACATCCTTTCAGGGGAAGACCAAGCAAATTTTTTTTTTTTAAATAAATTTATTTATTTATTTATTTATTTTTGGCTGTGTTGGGTCTTTGTTGCTGTGCACGAGCTTTCTCTAGTTGCAGTGAGCGGGGGCTACTCTTCATTGCGGTATGTGGGCTTCTCATTGCAGTGGCTTCTCTTGTTGTGGAGCACAGGCTCTAGGCACACGGGCTTCAGTAGTTGTGGCACACAGGCTCAGTAGTTATGGCTCATGGGCTTAGTTGCTCTGCGGCATGTGGGATCTTCCCGGACCAGGGCTCGAACCCGTGTTTCCTGCACTGGCAGGCAGATTCTTAACCACTGCGCCACCAGGGAAGTCCCAAGCAAATATTTTTTAAATGAAGTATTTTCATTTATACCGATATGGACTAATTCTATGTTATATTGTTCAGTTAGCAAAATACAATGCATAGTAGGCCAACATATAAAAAAAATATATTCATGTATATATTCCTGTATATGTAAAAAGTGTCCCTGGTATGATACATAA
The DNA here is from genome assembly GCF_009873245.2 of Balaenoptera musculus. Classification (NCBI taxonomy): domain Eukaryota; kingdom Metazoa; phylum Chordata; class Mammalia; order Artiodactyla; family Balaenopteridae; genus Balaenoptera; species Balaenoptera musculus. The sequence goes on from NC_045789.1 coordinate 96,052,847, forward strand.
AAAAATTATTATATTGTTTGCTTTGAGGGAGGAAAACTACATAAGTAGGGGCAGAGATGCAGGAGTATTGTGTTAGTTTTGCAAACAAAAAATTGCAAAAAAGAAACACCTTAAGATATGAACTTTGGTGACATGTAAATTTATTTATTTTTATTAAATAGATATTTACTGAGTAGTTACACTCTATGCTAGACATAGTTTAAGTTGTCAGGTGGTAGCCATGAACAAAATAGACAAATTCTCTGCTCTTCTGGTGATTATATTTTGATAGGGGGAGAAAAACAATAAATGAATAAGCATATACACTTTACAAACATCTAAAGAGGTGACAAGTACCATTAAGTAAAATAGAGCAAAGTGGGGAATTAGGAAGTGTGCCAGGGTGGTCAGAGAAAGTCTGTCTAGTAACGTGACGTGTGAGCAAAAGTCTCTAGGAAGTAAGGAAGCCAGGGAAATGTGTTGGGGTAGATATTTCCAGACAGAAGAGAGAGTGATGTAAGAGCCCCATGGCATGAGGTGCCTGGTATATTTGAAGAATAGTGAGGAGACCAGTGAGGCTGGAATGGGGGACCTGGGAAGGAACCAGAGAAGTTGAGGGCAGATTATTGGTAGGGGCAAATTTTGTCAGCCTTTAGGCCTGAGGAAGGACATTGAATTTAACATTCATTTACAGTGCAGTTTCAGCCCTTGAAAAGGAAGAGAATTTGAAGGACAGCAAGATGCAGAGATGAACCCAGATAGGAAGAGGAAGGGGAGCCACTGGGACAGAAGATAGAGCAGAAGGGAGGGTGGGCTGAGGGCAATGAGCCTTGCTGTGTATTTCAAAGAATGACTGAAGCACCTGAAGATGGTTAGTCAGGCAGAAAGATCCTTAAGCCAGGACTCAACTCAAATATTATAGAGTGGGTTAGGTGATCAAATAAGGAATTACACCCACTTTGTGTATTCATGGAAATCAGCCACCACATAAACACTAGATTTCAGGTCATGTTTTCTAGAAGTTAAATTTTCACCCAACAAAGAGATCCTTGATGTTCACTTTCTCTGGATAATTGCTGTGACTCTTTACAGAACTTGAATATCTTGGCTACACAAATATTGTAACCCCTTTTGTGGATCCTCAGTGTTTTATTGGATAGAGATTGTGATCTTCTCAAATATGTTATCAGCACACTTACAAGTTGCCTTTTTGAAGTTTGCTAACTTAAAACTCCAAGTCTCTGCCTTGTTGACCATTGAAATGTCTTATCGTCCCCATCTTGTGACTTGAGGCTCCTCCTCCCCTATAGAAAACAGGCAAATATGAGAAAGATCTTGAATTAAACTCAGGTTTAAAAGAAAACTTCTAGAATTTTGTGTTAAGGAATTGTACTGTGGTGAGTGCAGTCACTGGGACTGCTGGCTCCTTCCTCCTGTGATGTAGTTTTTATAAACAGCAAGACTTCTTATTTTAAATGGTTCATAAGAGGATAGATTGACTCAGCATGAGATTAAACTTTCTAACAGAACTGTTCAACAATGAGACTCAGTGTTTTAAAAAGTAGAGAACATTCAAAAGGGATCTGAGTGACCACGTTCCAGAGAGGCTGAAGAAGGAATTCATGAGTAGGTAGAACTGTGGATTAAATATCTTTAGGTTTTTTCCAACTCTGAGATTCTATGAATGTGTCATTCTGAAATTCTACCTTTGTTTTTGCAGTCTATATTTAGTATTTTGTCAGACCCATCTGGATTCTACTCATGGGGCCAGAACCAACTAAGCATTTCACTCCTCATTGAAGTGTCTGCAGAATTAGAGACAGGTTATCTCTTCAGGCTCTCACAAGCTAACATAGCTAGAATAAGAATCTGGATCACAGACAAAGGAGAATGGAAAGGGTGTCCTAGGCTGAATTTGCCAGAAATAAACCCTGAGATAAGGAAGAATTTCTAGAAGATACTGGTAAGGCAGTAAGGAAGCAGGACCAGAAATGGCATGAAATCAAGCAAGGATACTGTTTCAGGGAAAGTCCCAGCCTCAGTCCAATTCCATAGGGGACCTCTGGAGTACAAATTACCTTTCGGAGTTTACCCCAACTTAAGGCACAGGAGCTGGACTTTCATATTCCCACACCAGCCAGTCATTGGCTAAGGGCCACACAGGAGGATATAAACTCTTAGGCTTCTGAGCTTGTGGAGAAGGAGGCTTCAGTAACTCAAGGGAGGACCTCCAAAGAGAGTCACAGATGTGGACCCTCAGAAGTAAAATCACCCAAAATCCTGGGGAAGGACACAAAGCAAAGTTAAAATGATCCACGTGGATCTGGGCAGAAAGCAAACAGCGCCTCCTACAAAAGGTCACAGCAAAGAATACATTATCCAATTTCAAGTCCAAATCCTAAGAGCATAAAAGTGGTTAGAAACAAATGTATCAGAAGTGATTTCATATGTTGGGTGCAAAATAGGTGCAAGTGGTTCAGGACTGTAGAAGTTAATTTTGTGATGGTGATGGAGGTTTAAATTTATGTACTGTATCAGTCAGGGTTCTCCAGAGAAGGAGATATATATATTATAATATATAACAATATACATATTACATATGTAACATGTATTACCTACATAGTATGTACATATATTACATATATATCTATGTATTACATATATATGTGTATATATATTAAGAGATTTATTTTAAGACATTGGCCTCCATGATTATTGGGGCTGGAAAGTCCAAAATTTATAGAGCAGGCTGGTTGGTTGGAAACACATGCAGGAACTGATTTTAATCTTGAGGCAGAATTTCTTCTTCTCTGAAAAACTTTAGTTTTTGCTCTTAAGGCCTTCAATCAACTGGCTCAAGCCTACCCACATTAGCAAGAGTATCTCCTTTATTTAAGGTCTCCTGATTATAGATGCTAATCACATCTGCAATGTACCTTCATGGCAAACCTAGATTAATATTTGGTTAAATCACTGGGTACACTAGCCCGGCCACATTGACACAGAAAACTGACCATCATAGGGAGTATTCTGCCCATCACCAAGGGTCCTCCTAAAATTTAAAGGGATTTTGTGAATTTTAGCAATGCACACTAGACATTTTAGGTAGTGAGTGTTTTAGCCAACTTTTTCGGTTACTTACTACTCATATTCTTGTGCAGACTCAGAATCCAGGCTTAGTCATCTGCTAATCCACACTTGGGTTAAGAATCTCACCATAGGGCTTGGTCTCAAGCACAGCATTTAATAAGCAAACACCTGATGCTATGTTTATGTTAAGGAATCAAGAAAAAAATTCATTATTGAAAGCCTAGTTTATAGTTTGTTTTTTGTTTTTTTTTTTTGAATGAATAGTCATCTATTGGCTAAAGGAAGACTTTTTATCTATCTGGGAATTTTTATAGTGTGAAAACGTTGACTGAGTGAGCCTGCTGCAAAACAAGGCCTGTACATCAAGGGAACTCACGAGCATTGTCATTCTTTTCCTTATTGTTTGGCAGGTATGACTATAATAACACATAGGAGTCCTCCATTTTTCAACAAATGATGGTTATATTTGACAAAAGAAACTTAACCCTGACTTTATTAAGTTGATGGTTCTCAACTTTTCCCACCCAACATACCTGAAGGATACAACTTTCTCTCATTAGCAGGAGAGGCTATTTACAGAGTTCATAACCATCACCCACAGCATCTCAGTGTAGCGGGAGGAGGGAAGTTACATACCATAGTTCTGCTCTATTTCCCCAGTGTGTCCTCCCACTGAGAATTACTCCTCCAAATAAATTTGTGCTTAGCAAGTTGTCCTACATACATTAGATATTCAATATATATATCTTGTGTTAAAGAAACAATTATTCTGACACTTCTTAAAATGGTAATGCAGACTGTATTCAATACTATTGTGATAGGTGTAGGGACTACTTTACTAGGGTTTTGCAGTAGGGGTGAGATATCAAGTTCAAATCCAAATATAATAAAGAAAAATGGGTATTTATAGCCAAGGAGCAGGGTAAGGGTAGGTGGATGAAAAATTACTAAAAGGAAACATCAGGGATAGGGAGATTCTTGCTAAATCAACTCAAAATAATTCTTGCTGAAGGCAGGCTAGGGTTATCAGACATCACCTAAGGGATGGTGAGAGATGTGGAAATTTAACCAGATATTGCAAGTGATCAGATATTGAGGATGGGGGATTCTCTCTAAACTGATTAGCAGCATTCTTGTTAAAACTGGACTCTACAAGGTCAGAGACAGAAACCCAAGTTCAGGCCTAGTTGAGAAGAGAGTTCAGAGAAGCTTGACTAAAGGTTGGCTGAAGAGGAAATATTTGCCACTTGAGTGGAACTGAATGTGCTAGAACTTCTATTTAAGATTGAATAAGCAGGCTGGATAAGGTTTAAGATTCTTTCTCTTAACCCTCTTACCATGAGCCCTGTGACATGAACTACAATAATCCTCTCATTAATGAATTTGTCCTTAAAAATCTAGAGTGAAGCAGTGGCTTCTTTAAGGCTCTGTATAATTTCCCTACAACCACAATAATGCTGCATGATGAACAACCACAAATCCTCTGTGACAAACAACAATAATTGTATATTTGTCTTGTGAGTCTTCAGGGTTCAGCTGATTTGGGTTGGGGGCAGCTGATCTTGGATGGGTTTGCTTATGTATCCACAGACTGTTGCAGGTCAGCAAGATGGCTCTGCTGATCTAGGCTGGGCTTACTTCAAGTCTGGGGGTTGGCTGGCTGTTGGCTGATCTTGGGTGGCCTCATCTGGGATGATGATGAAAACTCAGCTCTACTTTTTGTGTCTCCTCCTCTAGCGAGCTATCCCAGGCATGTTCTCATTGCAGTACAGGAGTGCAAGGACAAGCAGAAATGGCCAAAGCCTCCTAAGACCCAAGCTCAGAACTGGAGTGTGGTCACTTCTGCAGCTTTTTATCAGCCATAGCAAGTCACAAGGCCAACCCATATTCAATGTGAGGAAATAGACTTCACCTCTTTAGTGAGAAGAACTGCAAAGTCACATGCACTGGGTACACTGAGGAATGAGATAAGGGGCCATTAATACGATCAATCTGTATAGGCTCCAAATTACTATCATGAAGTCAAATCCTAGCAGGTCTGTTTCCTAGTCCACCCACATCAGTCGGCTGTCATCTGTAGTAATAAACTGAGAATAAAGTAGCAGGAACTATTTTCCTTTCTCTCTAATTGAGAGTTCTGATAATTCAAGGGGTTCTGTGTTAGCCAGAGTTGGTCCGAATTCAGCTGACCCTCTGGGGCATTGGGCACAAGGCTGAAATACCCCAACTCCTCTCTTCTCCTCCTCTATATCCTTCAAGTCTAGGTCATATGTTCTCCTGCTTTAGTGTACTACTTTACTCCTTATGTCCTATTAACATCATACTTTAATTAGTAAGAGAATTGCCAGGTTTTGCAATTGCCTGTCACTTCATAAGTGCTCAATATATGGTAGTTACTATCATTATAGTGCAGATATTCAGAATAAGGTGCTATATTTTGGAACAGATCCAAAGTTCCTCAGTTAGTAAAGCGCAAAAAGGGCCTTATTATAAGCCCACCTGACCCATGAAGAGTGGTCTCCCAGGACAAGAATGTAAGATGCCAGGAGAGGAACTCCCACTGCAAAAGTTGCCTACTAGGAACATCACCCAGGTTTTAGTTGTGAGAGCTACACTCAGACATTTGTGACTGTTCATTTTATTCAACTTTCACACCTCCACAAACTTCATTCAATGTCATTTTCCTATGGGACTCCTTTAAAAGTGGGAAGAGAGTGCATTAAACAAGCAAGAACTCCTAATTTTTTCCAGCCATTAGGCGTTAATTTATCAGTGCTCTTGTACGTAATTAATGGTCTCACACAGATTGTGACAGCTGGTTTGTTACAGCCAAAACCAGCCTTAGTAAGTTAAGATTTGGAGGTTTGCCACAAGAGGCTAGTTAAACCTGTCACTAACTCCTCATTTAATATTTTAATAGGCTTTTCTGGCACGAAAGCCATTTGCCTGGACTTGCTTTCCTCTCAGTGAAAAAAGGTGTAAGTTCAGCTTCATCACTCTACATATCCTCATCTTGTCTCAAATGCTCAGGGAACGGGGGTTTGAAAGGTCACATTAACACAGAAAAGAAGTTTATGTAAAAGCTCAAAAATATGATGAAAGTGCAGAGACAACGATTAGTACTGGCAGTTTGTAAAACAAAACCATGTTGTTAACGTGTCCAAATATCAGCCAGTCGTTTTCCCAAAACATATCAAAGTATCAAGGATTAGAAATAACAGGTAAGGGTACAGTTGTTTGTATGGATGACAGTATTAATCTGGTCTCCTCTGTGAAGAGAATGCCAATGTATTGAGCCCCTACTTTATGTTGTATCCATATCAGTGATGTCATTTGTTCTTGGCAAAAATTTATTTACTCTTCAAAGTTGTAATTACTGGCTCCATAAAAGAAGGAGAAACTGAGGCTCAAGAGAGGAGGTGATGGACTGGTCACATGACTGCTCAAGGCAGAGCCAGAATTTGAACTCAAGTGCCTAATTCCAAGGCCGCTGGGGCAGGTCTTCTCCACTCTAAAGATGGGTGGTGATTCAGTCTACATAAGGAACTTTGAATCCAAGACATTCTTTAAGTTTACACTGATGGCTACAATTCTGGTTCCAGCACCAATTCCAATGTGTAGGTTTCTTCCCCAAACCAAACAATTCTCAGACACCAGCTGGCTGTCCCACAATTCAATTCAATTCTGACACTATTTGCCTGGGGATAGCATCAGATTTAACAGGTTAAGGGCTCAGTCCCATAAGACTGCACCCACTACAGATGCCGATCACAAGTCCAAGTTGTTACTTGTACTTCTGACCAACTGGATACAAATTAGAGATTCCTATGACCCCCCCCTTCTTGAGTTTGATTAATTTGCTAGAGCAGCTCACAGAACTCAGGAAACCAGTTATATAAATCCACAACTGGATGAAAGGATTCCTAGGGTGAGATCTCAAAGATCTCAAATGCAGGAGTTTTTGTCTCCATGGAATTTGGGGCCCAGCATGGCAGCACATGGATGTGTTCTGGTTCACCAACCTGGAGGTCTCTGAACCATGTCCTTTTGGGGTTTTATGGAAGCTTCATTACATAGGCATGACTGACTAAGTCATTGGCCATTGGTGATTGAACTCAACTTTCAGCCCCACCCTCCTCCCTGGGGGTCTAGGGTAGGGACTGAAAGTTCCAACCCTCTATTCACAAAATTGGTACCCCTGGCAACCAGCCCCCATTGTTACCTAGGGGCTTTCCAAAAGTCACCTCATTAACATAACAAAAGACAGTTTTTATTGCTTTCCTCACTTGGGAAATTCCAAGGGTTTTTAGAGCTCTGTGCCAGGAATGGGATGAAAATCAAATATATATTCCTTATAGATCACAATATCACAATGGCAAATGTTACTTAAAGTACATACAACTGTGAGTGTTATTCCTTTCTAGGCTAGTCCTGGGTGGGAGGGGTCACCAATGAATTCTCTCTAACGTCACCTGTCCTGCTACCTGAGAGAAAGATCTTTTTGGATATGGAAACAAGCTAGGCAGAGATAATCCCTCTAATTCCTCCCAAGTACCTTATTAAGTACTTAATATTTGCCAACAACTACAATAGGCACTCTTTATAAGGGATCCTACTTTCATCTTTACAACACTTGCTGGTAATTATTGGCACCCTCAACATTACATATTTTGAAATTAAGACTCAAAGATGTGAAATAACTTGCTCAAGGACACATAGCTAATAAGTGGTTATTCTAACATTGAACTCAATTCTATTCAACCCCCAAGCCCATGTTGTTCTGATTTTACTATTTTTTCCACTGATTTCTTAGGCAACCAAGATGAATAGCTTGATCTTGCCTATTTGTCTGAGAAAAAGACACCTAGAACCAACACCAGAGAGTGAGTCTCTCTTATCAGGGATAAATTTCCTGACATCTGGGATTAGCTAGAAAGAGTTCAGATCTCCTAGATGGGGCTGCAGGAGTCTGGTTTGAGCCTGGGGTAGGATGAAGAGGTAGCTTTATGAAGATGGCCCTGGGAAGCCTCAGGTTCTATGAAGAATTATTGTCTGGATCTTAGCTTTCTGGGGACAGGAGTCCTGACTGGCTAAACTTCAAGTTTTCAAACTCAGGAAAAGGGAGAGAAAGTAAGGCTATAGTTGGTGAATTCACATGTGTAGCACCCTACTCCCCTACCTCCCAAATGATCTCAGGTTATGGATATTTGATGGAAAGTTCCATTCTTTTATCCATATCTAGCCTCCTTGAGCCAGGGGACTACTTCAAATGTATGTCACTCATTATTAAGCAGATCCTGCAGCAAAGGCATGTTGGAACCTCCTATTATGACGTAAATGCTTCGAGAGGTTAACAGGGACCTTGTGATCGTAGGTAAGTTTGTGATTTGGGATGATTAGTCCATTCAGAGCAGAAGATCAACCAGGGGACAGGGGACTAGATTCCCAACCTTGGAACTTTGGAGTGGAGGGTCCTGATAGACAAGAAAGGGTTAGACAGGCTGTGGAGATCTTCATGTCAACTGAGCAGCACCCAGGTCAGGGCTTTTGTCTCAATGGGATTTTTAGTTTGCGTCAGCTTCCGGTCTTTGTGTGAATTAGGAAAAAGGCAACTTTCCTGGGTGGAAGAACAGCAAAACATGCTTCTTTTTCTAGGTGGATGTCAGCCTGGGCCAGGTTGCACAGTGTGGTGGGGGATTTTGGTCCTGTTACATTTCTTAACACAGGCATACTTGGGCGGTGCAGAAACTGCATCATTGTTCATGTCAACCCAGCCTGGATAGGGATAGGAAAAAGAAGCAGAATCCTTTTATATTATGGAGACTCTAACAATAATAATAATAATAGTGGTGACACAGTTTTTATGAGGATCAAAAGAGATTGATATAATATGATTAATATTAATATGATATATAGTGTCTGGTACATACTAATATAATATAATATAATATAATATGACTTATAGTGCCTAGCACATACTAAGTACTAAATCAGGGTTTGTTAGTTAAATAAATCCCAAACTGGGTCAGTTTGGAAGCTTCCTTCTTCACAGTACTTATAGGGCCACTAAAGACAGTTTTCCATTTTTAAGTCTGTTACTACTCAGAGTTCACTCTTGAGAGTACAAAGATTTTCCATGAAACTTAAAAGTTCATCCACTGCAGTTAACTTTTCTTTATTATTTATTTTTCCATTATCTAATTGCTTTTTTCCTACTAGTCTTACAATTTTATAAGTCCATAACCATTTAGATTCAGAAGCCCATATACAACACTCATCTAGTAAGAGTTTCTCTTCAAGCTTCTCACTCAGGAGATAAGAAAAGAATATCTTATGGTGTGATGTTGCTAGAAAAGTGTTTGCCTTTTCAAATGCCTAATATCTAGATACCTAAGTACTGTTTATCATCACAGGCTGTTAGCAAAGATCTTCCTTTTCATTGTGTCATCAGCCTCCTAAGTGGTCCTGGCTCCACTTCAAACCAGTAATCTGCATGTGTTTTGCACTTTCTACCTCTGCATCTAGGGAGCCTTATCAGATCTTCTCCCTACACTGCATCTCCCTTAGTTCTCACTTAAGCCATTGCAAGTCTCCTAAAAGATTTTTTGCCACCAAATTATATTTATCTAATCCATTTTCCCAATTGCCAGAAGAAAATTTCTTAAATTAAAATCTTATAAAATTATTCAATGTCTCCCCATTGCCTTAGGGGAAATAAAACACTTTTTACTTAATGAGGTACTTGAAGGTCTCTCCATGGTCTGGCCCCGGTTTAACTTCACGACCTCATCACCAGTTGCTTCTCCTTGGAGAGTCTACACTAAGCCTGATGAATATATACAGTTTTCTATACTGTTTCAGACCTCCATGTCTTTGCTGATTCAAAACAATATTATCTATCCTTCTCTTGCCCAAATGATGATCTACTCATCCTTCAAGGTAAGGTGCAAGTGTTTCTCTCCTAGTGATGATTTATTTAGTTCTTCCACTGCACTTAGTTTCTACCTCTCTCTCTCTGTTAAAGATTATACTCATCCCCTGGGTTGCAATTATGCATTTACATGTTTTTCTGTTCTGTTATAATAAGAGTTTGTGGAGAGCAAATGGGTGCAGAATATTTTCCATTTATCTCTCCAGATCTAATTTCCATACTTTTCCATCCTGATCTCTGTCAGGACTGTGTATGGACTACATCTATAAGATCTCTTGTCCTAGGCATCCAGGAAGTTTCAGCCAATGGGAGACAACGACGGAAAATATGAGGGAGGATGGAGCCTCAGATTGGGGTTATCTCCCCTACCAGGTTGTACATTGGCTGTATTTGCATTCCCCTACCAGAGACCAGAGCTCCTGTCCAGTAGCTGTATCTCCTGTCTCTGGGATTCCCTGATCCCTGGCTCCCCTTGTCCACTGAGGCCTGGGGGAGGTAACAGTTCTCCACTGCTGCTAGTACCAGGGTACTGCACCATCCCATGCCATTGTTTATACTTTTTAAAATGGTTCCTTTATCAAAGTCTCCTTAATTAACAAGTATGTGTAGTCCCTGATAGATACATGGACTATGCCATTTCATCTCCAGAGTGTAGCACAAATCCTGAACACCTGGTAGCTGCCCTATATGGTGGTTAAGAGCTCAGACTCTGAGGCCAAACAGAACTGGTGCTAATCCCAACTCCACTATTACCCAGAAGTAGGCCAATTACTCTAAGCCTTTGTTTCCTCATTAAATGATGGGGATAATAATACTACATACAGATTTATAAGGATTAAATGAGATGATGAATACAAAATGCACATCACAGGGCTGTGTGTAGCTAAGAATTTGGCCTTGCCCAAAGTGAGGTCTGGTCTTTGTCCCTGGCTCTTGAGAGGTAACCTCTAAACTCTTGGGATTTCCTGAGTGATGGGAGTGAGAGTTTATTATGCTAGTGAGGTGAACAATGGTGGGCTCCTCAAGCCATATGATATCAGCCCAACCTCCATGGGGGGGGGGTGGGGGTAGCTAAGAAGTGAGTTCAACTGTATGAGTACTCAGTCAATCAGTCATGCCTAAGAAATGCAACCCCAATAAAATCTCTGGACACTAAAGCTTGGGTTAGCTTCCCAGGTTGACCATGTGTGTGCATTGGCACACAGCAGTGCTGGAGGGGCATGCATCCTGAGGAAAAAAGGAGGCCTCTTCCTTTGAACCCTCCCAGACTTTATGAATCTCTTCCTTTCCCAGTAATAAACTGTAATTGTGAGTATAATAGTTCTCAGGGAGTTCTGAGTCCTAGCAAATTACAAGCATAACACATTTTATTGCTCTTCACTTTACTGTGCTTCACAGATATTGTGTTTTTACAAACTGTTGGTTTGTGGCAACCCTGCCTCGAACAAGTCTATAGGTGCCATTTTTCCAACAACATTTGCTTACTTCGTGTCTCTGTGTCACATTTTGATAATTCTCACAATATTTCAAACTTTTCATTATTATTATATTTGTTATGGTGATCTGTGATCCGTGATCTTTCATGTTATATTATTGCAAAAAGATTATGACTTGCTGAAGGCTCAGATGTCTAACATTATTTAGCAATAAAGCATTTTTAAATTAAAGTATGTATATCTTTAGTCACAATAAGAAGCTATTGCACACTTAATAGACTACAGTATAGTGTAAACATAACTTTTATATGCACTGGGAAACCAAAAAAATTGTGTGTGGCTCATTCTACTGTGATATTTGCTTTATTGTGGTGATCTGGGACTGAACCCATAATATCTCCAAGGTATGCCTATATCAAACCTAAGGGTAGTTTTGGGAAACCCTCAGACTTGCAGTTGGCATTAGAAGTCTTGGGCAGGCTTGGCAGTCTGAAGGACTGTACTCTCCCTCAACTGTCACAGTTTGGCTAACTCTGGCTAACTTGGTATGTGGTGATCGCCCAATACATTTTCCTGCTAAATGTTAGTTTAAGGAGTGAATGAAAGAATGATAATGGATCATCAGCACATATATCACTTTTCACAGCCTGGAGGACCTTGATTATGTCTGTGGCTTCCTTATACTATAAATCTGCTTTCAGTCTTTACGAAATTTATCAACGTTTTCTTCTAAGCCAGATTATCATATTTGATTTGTACCAAAGTGGTACTATGTTGGTTATGAGCTTAGAAACTTGAGACAGATTAAAAAGGTTAAAACTTCCAAACTGCCAGGTCAGAGAGATTTTTGATTCCAGAAAGTTTATTTTAAACTTTGTTTTAATAGAAATCAATTGAATCCCCCATGCCAATGAATGGTTCTTGGGACAGATTGGCTCTCCTATGTCAGAAAGATTTTGGCAGGCTACTTGACCCTTACTCTGTGGGATCCTTACTATGTGGGTTCTTGACCCTTACTATGTGTGTGGTCATACCTCAGCCACACCTCCTCAGCAGCAATTCCTGTCCTGAGACCACAGAGGGTGACCACCTGTCACAGGTGGCCTGGGACTGAGGAGGTTCCCAGAATATGGGACATTGTATTTTAAAACCATGACTGAAGGTTTTCCTGGGATGCAGGACTTTTGATGCCCAAATCAGGAAAGTTCCAAGCAAACCATGAGGAATTCGTTCACATAAGACCATGCGATTCTAGCCCCGTGGCCTCAGTGTTTTGGAGTAGGCAGTGGTCTCAAGTGTAGCCAATCTCTAGGCTAGAGAGTGGCTTATGAGGTGGTTTGGTTTGAAAGCTGGGTCCAGCAGAGACTACAATGGCTAATGAGGCCAATCACATTTCTCCCTGAGGGAGTTAAACTTGAGACAGAGAGAGTTGGCCAATTTGTAGCCAGCTGACATTAAAAGCCATACAGAGAGAAGAGACCAAGAAGGTAAACCAAGTCATAACAATGCATGAGATCTAAGGGGTGATCAGTGAACTCCTCTGCTGATGGTGGATGTTGGAGGCAAAGTACCTTTGGATTTGGAGAGGACATTCATCTTCTAAATTCTATTTCTGTGGCCATGAAGCCTGCTGTCTTCTTATGGTACCTGGTTAAACAGTCAAGATTCCTGCTTTTTTTTTTTAATATGCCTCTTTCCTTTCTCAAGTTAAGCTGAGCCAAACCTTGCCCTTCTAAACTAAAAGGCTAAGTGGAACATCTACACTGGACATTATGCTAAGTTAAGGGGAGGAAATGATTAGGAGAGATGATGGAAAAAGTGGACTTAAAGGTGACACCATGTGTAAGTCAAATCATTATGCTGATACTTATACAGTGCTGTATGTCAACTATATCTCAGTAAAAAAGAAGGGAGAGAGGGGCTTCCCTGGTGGCACAGTGATTAAGAATCCACCTGCCAATGCAGGGGACATGGGTTCCAGCCCTGGTCTGGGAAGATCCCACATGCCATGGAGCAACTAAGCCCGTGCGCCACAACTACTGAGCCTGCACTCTAGAGCCCAAGAACCACAACTACTGAGCCTACCTGCTACAACTACTGAAGCCCGCGGGCCTAGAGCCCATGCCCTGCCACAACAGAAGCCACTGCAATGAGAAGCATGCACACCGCAATGAATAGTAGCCCCCGCTCGCCGCAACTAGAGAAAGCCCGTGCTCAGCAACAAAGACCCAACGCAGCCAAAAATAAGTAAATAAAGTAAAAATAAATTAATTTTTAAAAAAAAAGGAGGGAGAGAGAAAAAAGAAAAAAAAGAGTTGACACCAAGTGTGGCATTGTGTTTTTGAGTGATTTTCTTTGGCTCAACTGCTTGTAGAACCAAGAACAAGGGGATTAATATTTATTTAGGGCCTACTATGTGCTGGACACTTTACATAGTTTATTGCATTTAATTTATTGTTCTTTTTTCATTTTAATTTTTTCTTTGAGTTTTATTGAGATATAAGTGATGTACAGCTCTGTGTAAGCGTCAGGTGTACAGCATAATGATTTATCTTACATACACCGTGAAATGATTGTCACAAGTTCAGTGAACACCCATCATCTCATATAAAAACAAAATTAAAGAAATAAAAAAAATTTTCTGTGATGAGAACTCAGAATTTACTCCTTTAACAACTTTCATATATAACATATGAATGTTCATTATATTTATTTTTGTACATTACCATCCCTAGTACTTATTTATCTTATAACTGGAAATTCGTACCTTTTGACTACTTTCATCTAATTCCCCCTCCTCCCACCCGCCACATCTGGTAACCACAAATCTAATAAATCAGTCTTTTTAACAGCATTGCCAGGTACGTTTATCGTCTCATACATATGGGGAAACTTCCTAGAGGGTAAGTAACTTGACACTGGCTCTGCATGGATGGGGTTTCAACTCCAGTTTGTCTGATTACAAAGGCATTAGACCAGACTGCCTCTCATGGCATATGAGAATTAAATGAAGTGACTCTGGGGAATCAGAGGAGTCTAGAGCAATGACTGAGAACTTTGGACATGTTTAGTAGACAGAGGTTTACATGGTCCTTCTTCCAACTCCAGAGGCATTTTGCCTCCTGCCTTCTCTGCCTCTCTCCATATATTACTGACCCTGGTCCCACTTGCCATGCGGTCACTTTCTTTATATTTTTCAGAATACATTTAAAAATAGGGTGATCATTGATCTTTTCACAATAGTCAAGGAAATATGAAATTCCTAGACAAGGAAATGACTTGCCCAAAGTCACACAGTGAGAATCTGCTGGATTCATGACAAGAATACCAGGGAATGGAGGGGCAGGGAGAAGAGAGGTACCCAGAGAGGAAAGGGCCTAACAGGCATGTAGACTTAGGAAAAGGGACACCTAAGCCTCTTGCCCATCAGCCGGCTATGTGACCCATGGGCTGGTCATGGTCCCTCTCTCGGCCTCCGTGGCCCCATTCACCCACACGGAACTTGTTTCAGTTAGCAAGCACTTCATGCTGTCCTCACCATGGCCTTCACACTCACTGTGAACTGAAGCTATATCTCTCCTTTCTTCTCTCTGCTCCTCCACACCCTCCTGTATCTGGCTTGATCCAATGCATGATTCAGGTATAACTCAGAAGTCACCTCCACCGGGAAGCATTCTCTGGTCCCCAAGCCTGGATAAAATTTCCCTCTTAGGTGTTTCTCTAGCACCCTGCTGCCCCCCGCCCCATCCAGTTTATGGCAATGTCCTATTCAATCATCTGTTTCTCCTATTAGACAGTGAATAGGGACTATATTTGTCCTACACACATACCATTATGGCTTCAGTGTGTCTGGCACATAGTATAATTCAATAAATAAATGTTCAATAAATTACTTAATGAAAAGGCAGGAACCATAAGTAGTAGCCAATACCAAGAAGCTCAGGAGCCAACCAAACAAAGGAACGATAACAGGGGGCATTGTTGATTAAGTGGCCAGTGGACACTGGCATTCCTTTACATCATCTATTTTGTTTAATTCTCACGATGGTTCTGGGAGGTGAGCATTATCAACCCCATTTGAAAGGCTGAAGGTCAGAGAAGTTACATTACCTGCCCAAATCATGCAGCATGAGGGCTGGGGTTCAAAGACTTGCTTCTTTGATTGAAAACTCATGCTTGGAATCTAGAAATATGATAGGGAACCAGAGTAGCAGAGAAGTAAGAGCACCCAAAATCCTCCGTGGGAGCAGAGCAGCACATTGGTCGCACAGGGCTGGAGCAAAGGCCACCTGGTTTAAAGGTCCACACTGGGGCAGCTGCTTGGGACAGGGCTGGCTTTCTGTGAGGGCTCCTTCAGCCCACCATGGAAAGCAGATCCCTAAAGCTTGATTACGTTTGTCAGCATTTCTCATTCTGCCCACACAACATTTCTTTAGAGTTTGGAGTGAAACCAGCACTGCTTTCCACAATCAAGTTTCTCCCGTTACCCAGGAAATAGCCAACTAGGCTGGGTTTGTTTCCTCTGCTGTATTTCAGAGCTTTTGCGCTCCCCCTCCACGGGCCTCTTTCCCTTCCCTCCGTAAGGTTGGATTCCCTGATGGTAATCATAATTATAAGCATATGCTGTTGCTCTCGGCTACCATTGGACATGCAAGCTTTCGTTTTAAAAGGCAAAAATAGAAAGTCATTTTAGGAATACATTTTCCGTCAAGGGGCAGTTTCTGTGGACAGAAAAGTGATTGTCAAATGCGTTCTTGGAGCAGATTTGCACACTAAGCATGAGCTGGAACCAGGTAGCCATGTCAGGCAATTACTGCATCAGCAGAACAATGTTTTATAGCTTCATATGCTGGTCACAGGATTTGAATCTCAGGGACTTGTTGGCTTACAAAATGCTAATGGGGAATTGAAAACTCCAACAAGCATCCCAACAATCTTTGCAAATCAGGCCCGGAATTATTGAAAAAGTCAGGCATTTTTGTAAACAATGTTGATTTGTTTAACTCATTGTAGGCCCCCCCCTTTTACAGATTCTTCTTTCCTGCAGTCGAGAAGCGTACGTTCAGAGGAAAGCTGTCCAAGTCTCAGTTTGGTTGACTCCCGGCATCTGTGTAGGGATGGAGTAGAAGGAAGTGGGTGGAAGATGGGATGGTATCTGGGTCTGTTTAGTGTGTGGGTTGGATTTTGGTCAGCCTCACATCCCTTCTAAGGTCCCCACCACAACACAGAGGAAAAGTAGAGACTACATAACCCCAAATCCCCTTCCCTCAATTTGCCAGTGAGAAGCACTCACTAAATTTGGAAGGTTGGAGAGCAGAAGCTATGATTCCCTGGGGGTAGCTGTAGTAGATGTGCGCTCAGAGGTGAAATTCCCAGAGGCTTCCTACAGATTCTGGAGAATCACCTGCTTCAGTGCTTCAGGTCAAAGACTTCAGCACTGGCTTTTGTGACTTCCAGTGGTGGCTGCTCTGTCCTTTACTTCCCAGCTCTTCCTATGGTTGTATAACCTCCTAATTCCAATACCTGGAATCTATAGAGTAGCTTCTGGTTTCCTGAGTGAAGCTTGGTTTATACAGTACGTTTTTCAGAAAAACATAACACTTCATGAAACAGCAACTTTTTAGTGATTTCTTTTGTTTGACAGAATCATAGCTTGTTGAAGCTGGAAGAGACCTTTGAGATCATGTGGGCTGAGTTTTTCAAAATTTGATTTTGTTGACAAATAAGATTTTTAAAGTTTGTGAAATTGACATGAAACTTGCAATTTTCATTTTGCTATGAATACGTTGATGTTTTTCAAGTTAGCGACCACAATCGTTCTTAAAAGAAGGGGTATTTATCATCCCTCTCTGACAAAGCAGACTATAACATCAGTAAAAGGGACAAAATGTCAAAGTGAATACCTGTAGTTTTATGAAAAGTTTGCTACAACTTTATTTTTTCACTCTCTTGCAGGCAAATCTAAGCCAATGTTTTCATTTTAGAGATAAGAAAACCGAAGCCCAGATAAGTTAAGTGCCTATTTATCACAGAGCTTATTCAAAGCATAGTTAAGACCAGGACCCATATCTCCTCATCTTGGGTCTAGAGTTTCTCAGCCTCAGTGCTATTGACATTTTGGGCTGAATAGTTATTTGCCGTGTGTGGGGTAGGGTAGGGGGCCGTCCTATGCACTGCAGGCTGCTCAGAAGCATCTTTGGCCTCAACCCACTAGATGCCGTAGCATCTTCCAGTGGTGAAAACCAACATCTTCAGACATTGCCAAATGTCCCTTGGTGGAGAACTGCTGCTCTGGTCTAAGAGACCTTCTAAGCTACTTGTGGATTTATTTTTGCTTTGATCACCAATGACCAACTGGTAAAAAGAAGTCATTTAAAAAAATATCAATTATTTTTTAACTGCAGATAAACAAGGAGAAGGTTTTGGGGGGTATATGATGGGGGAAGAAGCCTGTAGAATATCTGGGATTACGGGGGATCCCTGTGTCAGACCAATGGATGGATTAATTTGCTTTGTAATAATAACTCCTCTTTATTGAATATGCTGAGCTTTGCACTTTGCAGGTATGATCTCAGTTTTTCCTACTCAACAAGTCTGCAAGGTGGGTATTTTTAACCTCCAACATGTGGAGGTTAGAAACTGAGGCTCAGAGAGATCAAAGCCACCTACCCAGGAATTTGCAAGTAAACCAGGTCCGTCCAGCCCTTTCCACTAAGTTGCCTCACCTGGTGAGCCAAGTATCCGAGCTTCAGCAGCAGAGGAGGTGCCTGACACCCCAGGTAGCTCAGTGTAGGTTAGGTATGCAGGCTGCTGCTTAGGCATGAGATTCCAGGAAGGTTGAAGGGGGTGGGGGCCCACTGGTGCCACAGTTTTTAAACCCCCAAAGAGGCTACTGGAGTTCAAATGCCTTTCCAGTCCTTTCTTCACCTGGGCAATCTTCCTCTGGTGCCTTAGAAACTCTCATAAAGTTCTACCTTCCCATTTTATTCACCTCATGCCTTCTAGTTGGATGCCCACCTTTTCATCCATCCCATCGAGTACATGGATCTGTTCTTCAGGATCTAATTCATGTCCCACCTCTTCTATGAAATCCTCCTGGGCCAGACCAGACTTTCAGAAAAATCCTTTAAGACCACACTGATCCTATGGCCCTAAGTATACATTCCACTTATTGTTGCTGATCTTTTGATGGAAATACACATTTATTATACTTTCCCAACCAGACACACACTCCTAGAGATAAGTACTTAGGATGTTCAGTTCCCATCTTGATTCTCTCACTTACTAGCATGTGATCTTGACTGTGTCATTAAACTTCCAGATGACCAGTTTCCTCACATGAAACACAAGGATAATGGTATTTCTCCTGTCTGTCGCTGTAAGAATCAAATCAGAGGGCAGGTCAAAGTCCTTTATAAATTGCAAGGCTCATCACAAATATTTCTTTTGTAATGATTATTACAATTTTTAAAAAAATTCACACTCCTGGTATGTAATATATTGTCAATAAATATTTTCAGATTTATTAACTGGAACAATCTCATGGGTGCATGTGCTGTACAAGGCAGGATTAGATCTGGATTTTTTAGGTCGGGCAGTGCCTTTAGGCTCCCTGCACTGGAGCAATGCTGGCTGCTAAGGAGTAGCATGTAGGAGAGAGCACAGGCTGCTTGTGGAAGGCAGGATTCTAAGTTGAACACTCAATAAGTCATGTCTTGTATAATCCCTTCTCCTTGAGCATGACTGGAATCTGTGACTTGCTTAAGGCCAGTAGAGTATGGTAAAGATTAAGAGATTTCACTCCCCGGTATCCCATTATATAACTCCATCTTAGCAGACTGGAGGAAGGGACTCTTGCTGGCTTTGAAGAAGCAAACTGCCATCATGTAACGGGGCCTGTGGGAGGGTCACGAGGCAGGGGTCTGTAGAAGGCTTGCTGTGTTTGCAAGTCACTCTGTGTTTGCAACTCATCTTCTTGGACTCATTTGGAAGGACCCAGGCTCAGTATCTTTCTGCTGCTTGGGTACAGGAAGTACCCCATCCCCACTCACTACCCAATACAGCTGTTGGAAGGATCAAATGTTGGAAACGTGGTGTCTCCCTGCATTCTTTTCCCCAGCATTTTTTCCCACCCACACCTGAGACAGTGGGTCCCTACAATCCCATTCTCTTATTCTTTCTCTTCGCCAGTCACTTCCTGTCTGCAGAGTGTAAGGGGTCTCACTTCCGCAGCTGTAGAGAAAATGGCTCCGTGGTAGCATTGAACAGATGAAGAACTGAAGCTCAGAGTAGGGAAGAGACTTACTGAGGGTCAGACAAAGGGCACTGGCAGACTTCTTGTCCATCCTTCTCCCTCTGAGCCCCTGGCCTCGTGGCCAATCCACACAGCGTGTTGGGGACTGGTTGATGGCAGGCACCCAGCTAAGCTCATTTGGTTTGTTTGGTGTCTGCATGTATAAAATCATGCTATAAATATCGTTATCCCCTCCCCCAAATTAGGGTTGGTGATAGGTCTTGAGTCAGTGTTGAGAGGGGGCTGAGAGAATACAAAATGATGCTCAGAGACACAGTTGTTGCTTCCAGTACTGAAAAGCAGATGATGAAAAATAGCTCCAAATCTGTTTAAAATATGTGTCTGGTCAAAGTGCTTCCTGAAGTCTCAGCTCACAGCTGTGGATAGAAGACGGACGGAAGCAAGAGGAGGGTCCACAATCCCGAGAGGATCAGAGTCCCATTTTTCTGGGGCTGTGGTGGGAGGTTGCGGGAGTCAGCAAGAGCCCTTTCATTTTGCTTCGCTTGGGGCTGCTAGACGGCAGCTGGGAACAGGCAGACAGGAAACGAATTTGGGAGGAGCAGCATTCTTGCAAAAAAAAAAAAAAAAAAAAAGCCGAGCACTCCTGAGAACTCTGGGAATGCCTAGGAAACATGGGAAGGCCTCTCATGAAGGGTGCTGCTGACAGCAGCGCGTGGCCTCGAGTTTCAACATCACCAGTCAGACGTGTGAACAGATTATAGCCCTGTCAGCATATGGTTCCTATTCTCCCCTCCTGACAGGCCCATCCAGCCAAGGTTATAGGTTTGAAATTGAGTGAAGACATTTGAAAGCAGCAGATTCAGGCAGAAGATCTTAAGAAAGTAGGACTTCATTTCAGAGAGTGATGAGATGTCAGAGCTGGGAGGGACTCCAGACATCATGGAGTTCAGGGTCTGCTAACAGGTTGAATCTTGAGTGGTGGTCCTGATGATTTCTAAGAGCAACGTCTTGAAGGTGGGCTTGGGCTTAGTGGGAAATTGTGCTGTGATGGATTAGCAATGTCTGTCCAAGGGGCAGGAGTAGGAAACAACAGCACAGAAGATGTAGACCATTTGTCCTCTCTAATGGTTCAACCAACACATTTTACAAGTGAATGAACTGAGACCTAAGAAGAGAAGTGACATTTCCAAGAGACAGACTGGAGAACAGGTCTTATATTTTGATTAGTTTGTTACTCTCATCCTGAGCTCATTCATTCATTTATTCATTTAACAAATATTTATTAAACATCTACTTTGTGACAGGTATTCTTACATTTCGGCACTTAGCCTTTAATGCAAATGTGGGTTTAGTTCCTCAGCTTTTGCAAAGCATCAGTGTCCATGGTTAAGTCCTGAGACAAATCAGTTTTAATATCCTGGACTTTGGCATATGCTTGCCATGTAGTAAGATCTGTCTTAAATGTTTTACGAGTCTGAAACAACACAACATACTGGTCAACATCATGGACTCTGGAGCCAAACTTCCTGGTTCCTAATCTTGTCTTTGACTTACTTAGATACAAGCAAATTATTATCCATTTTTTCATCTCTAAAATAAGGAAAACAATAATGGTATTTAGCTCATATAATATTGTTGCAAGAATTAAATGAGTTAATCCATGCAAAGCACTTAAAACAGTGTCTGGCATATAATAAGTGCTTTGTAAATATCATTTAGTATCATCTTAAAATGTAATCTTCACCACAACCCTATAAGGGAAATATTATTAATGTTCCCACTTTATGGAACACATTGGGTGTGGATCAAGCCTCTGCCACTGATTGGCTATGTGATCTTGGGCCTCAGTTTCTCAACCATAACACGGATTAGTAACAAAACACACATTGTTGTTATAATAATTAAGGAAAATACTGTACCAAAGTGCTTAGAACAGAGTAACTGTCAATGAGCATTATCTATCACCATCACCAACACCATCATCGTCACCATCACCATCACCATGATCATCATCATCACCACCACTATCACCATCACGTATAAGGGCTAAGAATGATATAGAGTAGCTTAAAATCTGAAAATTTAAAGATATTTGCTTGAATCTGTACAGCTAATGGATACTTCTCTTTTGTAACCATACATCCAGCCATTTATTCAGCCTCAGCTAATATGTCTCAAACCACTTTATTTTCAACACTATCATAACCTGATTTCTATCCTCTCCCCTTCCTTCCCGTTCCTCCCTTAGGAAACCTTATCTCAGGGAACGGTGCCACCCCAAGGAGTGCCACGTCATTATGCTTATAAGGCACTCTGACATCTCACCCTGGAGATCTGATTCCTCTTGCAGGTTTATTCCCTCTTTCTTGAATCCCTTCCCCTCACTTCACTGCATTGCTTCCTCTCAAGTCCAAGTCAGCTGTCACCTCTCGCTGGACAATTGCAGTAGATTTCCAAAGAGGGTCCACTTATCTACTTTGATCCTTCTCCAACACTCTCGCCACACTTCAGCCAAAAACATTTCTGTAAGATGCAGATTTGATCATTTCACACCCTTCTTTGATGCTCACCCCTTCCTTAACACATACTTAAAGCCTAACCACTGAAGCCATTCCAGGGTTGTTATGGGAAAAGGCACATTCCTTAACAAGGCCTACAGTAGGGAAGTTTCCATAGTTTCAGGCTCCCATCTCCTCCAGTCTTACCCTGAGGCTTACTGGCCTTTCTTTCCAGTCTTGTCATGTTCTTTCTCATTCCTGGGTCTTGCATATGCTGCCTTCTGCCAAGAATAGCCCTGTCCCTACCCACCTTACTGAATTAACTCTTATTCATTCTTCAGCTTTCAATAGAGCAGATGTGAATCTCACTTGCCTACAACACTTGGGTATAAGAGATGGCACATTATTTACTTTAAAAAATAAGATTTTGAATCCCAGTTCACTAGGGAGACAAGAATTTCCATTTCAGTTCTTTTTAAAAATTTTGGTGAATAGGGGCTAGGCAGTGTCCAGGGTCTCAGGTCTTCAGAACATCGAGGTCACTGCTGTAATACTCACTGTCCAAGCTTAGAAGGTTCACTCCTCTATGCTATGCTTTGCATGAGGATCAGTGCTGAGGCCAGGAGGCTTCAGGCCTGGTGCCAGCCCCCGGGGAACACCACCCAGCTCTTTATCCATGGCCATCAGGTCCTGCCACCTCCTTGGTACTGCAAAGGGGGAGTGCTGCTACCACTTACTGGCAGCAGCCACCCAAACCCCATCCTTTTCCTGATACTGGAGCATCTCTCCCTCTCCCAGGTGAGTTATTTCTGTTTCTACCTCTCCAAGCCCTTCCTCTGGGTCCCAGCTCTTCTAGGACGACTCTTACATGGATCTTTGGAAGCACAGTGAAGATCTGGGGATGCAGTAGGGAAAGGAGATGCTGATACTCATTTTTCTTAGTAACTCCCACCACAACATCACTTAAAAAAAAAAAATTCTTTACCATTTTTGGGCCAAAGATCCCTTTAGCAGTTTGATAAAATCTGTGTACCCCCTTCACAGGACAATGCTTTAACATCTGTAAAATACACAGGAGTGCAATTCTGTTGAAATAAGTTATCAAAATATTTTTTAAAATTGTTGTGTTACAATATATATGTATACATCTTTATTAATTCATTAAGTATCGTGAACTTGTGGCAGGTATAATAACTATAATAATTTCAAAGTAGTGATGAGTGTAAAGACCATTTCAAGGTCTCTGCAGCTACTGTAATGCTGCTATATTTGATGGCCACAGTTATAAATTGAAGGAAATGTCAAATTTCGTTAGAGGGTAGTGAAAATAAAGGTGTAACTTTTTCTCATCTGAGTTTGAGGCCATCTCTGAATTAAGCCCACATGGAGGAGCCCTTCCTCTTAACAGTCTTCTCCATCCTCCAGCTCATCTGTCACTGAGCGCTCTCTGCTTTTCTTCATTCACCTTTTCAGAGTTTGCAGTTATAACTTGATATGTATGACTATTTGATTATACAGTAGAGTATAAACTCACTGAGAGCAGAGAATATTTCTTTAATTTACAATTATATTCCTGTATTAAGCACAGTTCCTCCTACTTAATAAATGGGTGTTTAATAAATGCTTGATGAACAAATGAAAAATGAATGTTGAATCAATTCAACATTACATGACGTGGAGAATAAATTGTGGCATTTTACTGATCAAAACTCTGTGGTTCTTCCCAGATGTCTGGCGGCTCCTTTAGGAAGAAATCTGGATGTCTGGGCTGGTCGGGGAGGGGGAGGGATTTGGGGAGAACTGTGGAACTAGCGCCAGGGAGAATATAAAATGGTGTTGGAGGCTGTGGAAATGAAGAAGATCCAGTCATAGAAGCTTATCCAAATGGGTTGGATGAGTTCTTGGAATGAGTTTTCGAGCTAAGTCTCTTAGGATGCTTTTGACTTCAAGTAACAGGATACTGAGTGAAATATGGCTAAAAGAGCAAGGGCCTGCCTGTCCAGAGCTAGGGAGTTCTAAGGGTAGTTTAGCAACTCAGCAATGTCACCAGAGTCCAGGCTTTTTTCATCTTTCCAGTTGGCCAACCCCAGTGGGTCAGCAATGCCTCCTCTATGAAGACATGCAAGGTGGCTGCAGTGACTTCACACACCAAAATCTCCAACAACAGGAAGAAGGAGAAAGTTCTCTTTATGTTGCCCTGGGGAACTGGGTCACATAGTAATTTTGAAACCAGTCTTTTGGGAGAGAGATTACACTGATTATTTTAGACCAATCATAAGTCATTCCTTGGAACTGATTGTCAACTGATTCCTTCCTTCAGAGCAAGGAAGAATGAGACAGTGGCTGCAAGGAGATAGATAATCAACTGTGTTGACTGAGGTATAGAGCTAGTGTGCCAGGGATGGGGGAGTGGGACACGAGGAGCCAGAACTAAATGGACACCCTTTGCTAATTAAGCAGCTCACTCTTTAACTGCTTCTAACAGGGCATTTGTCCTGAAGGGGAAAATCCCTTGTTGGAAACAACAAAGAGCAAATCATAGAGCAAAAACCCAGTGTTCTTATAACCATTGCTTTTAAAATCTGAAGAGCTGTAAGGACTCCTAATTTTTAAAATAATGTGGTTTTTTTTCCTGAAGTCTTTTATATGCATAAGTACCTGTGTTTTCATCTAAATCTCTAGAAATATATACAATGGTTAACAATGGTTGACTCTGAGAAGAACTGGGAGACTGGGGGTAAGATAGAGGCTCATTACGCATGCATGACCTTCTGTATCATTTCAGTTTTTAGCATATGCATGTCATATTTTTTCAATTAAAAAGAGGTTTATTTTTAAAACATTCAAGTGGTTATCTCCCATTATAAAATTTCCACTAGCAAGACATACTCAACGTAGAAAATTTAGATGATATTTAATTTAATTTAATTAGCACCTACTATGTGCCAGATAATTGGTGCTTATTTATTATTTTATTTAATCCTCACAGCAACCCTGCTTATAATCCTGTGTTATTTATATTTTACAGATCATAAAATTGAAGGCTGGTGAGATTAACGATCTTGCTCCAAATCACACATATAAGTAGTAGAACTGGGATTAAAATCCAGATCTGTTTAACTCTAAAGTATGGTTTTTCAACAATACTAAGGTGCCTCTCAGTAGGTGGCAGGGGAGAGAGACAGTCAATTCTCATTCTTTGCTGTAGTTATGTTCTATGAAGTTACCATTAACACACAAATTGATGAATACCAAACCATTGCTCCTAGAGGAAACATAGAGTTAGTTTCCTGTGAGTCTCAGTCTGCATTGTTTTGTCAACTAATCAATATATAACTTTGTTTCATCTGTATTTTCATTTAAAGACACCTTATTTAATGTATGTTGTTGATTTTTTAACACTGAACTCAGCCAACAGCAAATGAACAAAGTTAATTCCAACACACATATTTTCTCCATAAGGCACATCACAACCTTCCTGAACTTAGGAATACTACATAGCACTTCAACACTATGTTTCAGGGGTCATTTTAAACAACAAATCACCAAGAACAAGCACAAAAATTTGGAAAACATGGCACTAAACAGACCTTAAAGAGGACATTTGTTTACAATATGAAAGCTCAAACAGGAAGGCAGAGCATTGTCTCTTTGGACCTCAGCTGGAAACGTGCTCACCGGGTGACTCAAAATTTTCCACACTCTGCAAAAATCCATGAATCGCTGGGAAAGTGCCGCCAGTGTTGATTTTGAATTTACAGATAAATTTTAGAAAGTAGGCAAATTTGCAAATACATTTAGGTCAATTATCTTCCAGTATTTCTGAAGTAAAAAAGACAACTGAGATTCTCTCCTAACCACTTACATAAAATATAGTCTCTCCATTCATTGGAAGCCACTGGAATATGGCTTCTATCCATTTCTTAACGTGATTCAATTTTTATGCAGTACTTACCCCCGATCCATTATTTGTGCAATGGTCTGTCTCTTACCCTAGAATATAATCTCCATGAAGACAGTGACCTTATTTTGTTCAGTCTCCTATTCCCATGGCCTCTAAGAGTGCTTGTCCCAGAATAGACCCTCAGGAAATATTTTGTTGAATGAATGATAAACAAATGACTAATATGTGCTTGGCACTGAATGTAATGGAGTGCCATTGCCTTATTGCAAGCGCTCAAACATGTATGATGTCTCAAAGGCAGCTCGATGGCGCTGCCAGAATTCTTGGCTTATAACTATGTGTATGAAACATTCCCACCCACCGCCGTAAGGAAAATCCAGCACAGGCTGTGTTTCTGAAACTCTGGTGAAAATACGTAAAGGTTAAGCTCAGTGCTAAAACCACTGACATTTGAACAGCCTCAATGAGAAAGCAAAGTGGTTGTGAGAAACATTCATGTGAGGTTTTATGATGGAAGTGTGAGCGCCCACGGTAATGACTCTTAAAGAACCGTAGAGACTTGCCAGGGATTTGGATGAGGGGCAGTAGGGGAAACGCTGTTCATTAAAATACCAACACATATATGCTGGGTCCTTTTAACTGAAGGTCGGTGGAGCGTGGCAAATGGAGGGTCAGGTTTAATTATCAATGCACCATAAGCAATGTTGTTTGCTGGGTAAACTCTCTTTGCACTGATATACAGTTATAGCTGCTTGTCTTTGCTTCAAGAACAAAACCGTACCATTCTACAAGGAAGATTCTCAGACTCCCAGGGTCGGAACCTTTCCTCCTTGCTGGTGTTAAAACACGTCTCCCACAGCTTGACGGTAGCTCATGCCATCCGTTTGTGCAGGGGCTGCTTCCCCTCACCGCGTTTTAAATTTCCACCTACTTCCCAGCAACACCTTCCTTCCTGGTATCCCCAAGATCGGTCTTGCCCCTTTCTAATCACTCTTCTAAGATCAGAGTGATCTTTGCTGAAAAGCACATTTGACCATGCCATTTTAGTGTTTATAACCCATCTGGTGCTCCTGTTGTCCTTTGGGTAAAAGCCCAACTCCCCAGTCTTTGCTCCCCATGCCCAGGTTCACAGAGCAAACAACATTGGACATGAGATGATAGTATTGAAGTTGGTTGATGGGTAGATGGAGTCCATTACAGTATTCTTTCTACTTTTGTATATGTTCAAAATTTTCCAAAAGTAAAAGAAAAAAAAATAAATGCTTCCTGGAGGTAGTTGGGTCTTAGCTGAGACTTGTTTGAGTTCCCCAGGCCAAAGAGGTTGGAGGAGGTGCTGTGTACTGAGGGAACAGCATTTACAAAGCCCTAAAGGTTACACTGAAACTTTGTACGTGTTCATACACTTGACGGAGCCCTACTCTGAAAGGCATTTATGGCTCCCCTGTCAGACCTAGCTGTGCCCACGTGCATCATTCATGCTTTCTCAAATTCATCAACTTGATTATCTCCATTTATCTGATTCAGAGGGTATCAACATTATATATCGATATGTATTACAAAGACTGAAGGTTCTACTGAGAGACACCAGCCTGCTGGGGGCCACAGAGGGTCAGGGTGGCTGGAGTTTGGTGTGGAAATTCCAGGAGCTGCGTGTGGAGAAGGAATGGGCTGGGAGGTCTACCGTGAGCATTTGATGACTGGGTGAATGAGCATAATGCATGAGACCTGGAGAGACTTGAAATCAGAGTTCAGTGAGGTAGAAGATGCCCAAACTGTTAGAGATGACTATTAGAGGTTATTTGGCAGGAGTGACAAGAACAGTAGTGTTCTGAAGGGCTCACATTTGTTGGGTGTCCTAGGATGTGCTGGGCGCAATCCTGGACCCTTGACTTGGGTCTATTCTTTCAATTTGAAGCTTTAAGAAGGGTTCAGAGGGCACCTGTGTAGTAAATAATGCTTCATGGAGCACCCGGAAACTCAGGTGGTCTTAAAGCACCAACTTGAATAAATGAATGAATAGGGAAAGGCTGTGGAGACATCTGGTCTTCGCTGTCTGATTTGTTTAACATTAATTTGACTTGTCTTAAACTGGGTTCCCTCAGCCCGTGTGAATTGTCAAGTTCTGGGGATTAGTCCTGTTGGTGTAATAGTTCTGTTGATTTTTCAGTTGAAACATCCGAGGAAGAATTGTATTCCATGGCAAAGAATCCAGGGAAGATAAAATTTTCCAGAAGTTTAAAACTCAAGTGGCCCTGGAAACAGAACAGGTAAGATAGAACTCACAAACCTCCTTATTGTGTTCTTTTTAGGTCAAGTTTTACGAATATGATCCCTGAAAACAAACTCTTTATAATAAAGCTGTTCTCTTCCGTAGGAGCCTCTAAAATCAGGCTTTTGTTATGTTGTCATAGGAATTCTTCACACAGATGGTCCACATAGAAAAGTGTTTTTTTGCAGTGCTGATCTATTTAATAGTTATTTAAAAGCTAAAGGTTATACTATTTATCATATAGGATTTGTTTTCTAAAGAAAGTCATCGGAGATGGGAGATGAAAAAGATGTTGTCTGTGATACACTGAGTTGAGAAACCAAAAGCAAGAAAGAAAGGAAGGAAGAAAGGGAGGGAGAGAGGGAAAAGGAAGGAAGGAAGGGGAAAAGGAAAGACGAAAGGGAGGGAGAGAGGGAGGGAGGGAGGGAGGGAGGGAGGGAGGAAGAAGGGAAGAAAGGAAAAAAGATTATTTGCCTGTTTTCCAACAGGAAACTTTAGCTTGTGAGACCACATGACATGTTAACACAAAGATACTGGTTTTCTGAAAAGAAGATGGGTTTTGGCATTGGAATGACCCAGCTTTGAATCCTGGTTCTATGAGTTTTGTAATGAGCTTCTGATGTAATCCCATCTACAGTGTGTGAAAAAATTAGAGGGTGGTTGTGAAGATGAAATGAGATTATAGGCACATAGTAAGTATTCAGGAAATGTTTTCCTTCTCCATATTCTGTTCTTCCATCAACATGATTCCCCCTAACTTCCCTCACCGGAATATATAAATCACTAAAGAAAACTCAGGTGAATTCCCATCAAATAATCACTGAATCAAATAAATATCCCAGAGCTTATAGGAAGAACAAATCTAGGTCCTAAGCTCTAGAAGGTAGTTTAGCATTGCATATGATTTTAACAAAATATAGGAAAACCATTCAGTTGTTACCTGAAGCTTATTATAATTACCTGTGTTTGTAATACTTATCTAAACACCGTGTTTCTCTGGGTATTTGTCTTAAAAATTTTAAACTAATATTCCTCATATCTGTACGAAGGTCAGCACTGACTGTGATTGCATTTTGGATATGGAACGTGATAATGGGGACATTCTGTCCCAAGAACTGACACCTACCTCCCAGGGCTCTGTTGCCCTCTGGCCTCTGTTGGCTTTGGCCAGTGGAGGTACTGGGTAGGGGTGGAAGGCAGCAGGAGACAGAGTCAGAGGCATGGCCTCCCATCTCCCTCCTTGCTGCAGTGCCCGAGTTCCAGCTATGGCGGGGTCCCTTTACAACGTATCCTGGTGGGTGACAATCTTCCCAGCCCAGGTCTCACTATTTTCTTCCCTGGGAGTGGTCCTGGCTTTGTCTGCTTCCTAGTGCTTGGACCCCTTGGCATCCCTTGCTGGTCCCTTGACCCTGCTCTGTGAGTGGACCCTTGCGTCTGCTCTTTCCAGGACCCTGATGGATGCACTGCATCCCCTGATGCTAAGGCCCCGCACATCATGTTTCTAATTATCTCATGATGCTCTCTCCTCTCTCACCAGAATGTGCTTTGCTCCAGGCTTTGGAAACTACTGTGGCTATAAGGAGACCCTACACGGTCCCTTGCTCTCTCCAAGTGAAGCATCTTTCTCCCTGTACGCGACCCCTCCCAGGCCCCTGGTGATTTGTCTGGTCCTTCTTGTCTCAACTCTGCTGTTCCCTGGCATCCCAGGTGGCGCCAAGTGCCCTCCCTCTCACTCCCACAGCATCTGGCACTCCCGTTTCCCACTGTAATTGTGGTGACCTCTGGGCAAGAACAAGAACTCATGTGTCTGCATCTCCAGTGCCGGTCATGGGGACTGGTATATACCAGGGGCTTAATAAATGTTTGTTGAAACAAAATTAATTGTGCTGACCAGATTTTCACTTGATGGATCACTTCTAGGCACATCAGGAAAGACAGAAAGAGAAACCGATAGAAGCGTTTGATGAATAAACAAGCACATAATTTTCTGCTTCAAATCTTTGGGCAGAGTCACATTTTCCAGCCATAAAGAGCAAGGAGTTAGAGGACAGTCTGTGCCCCAGTCTGAAAAGAGGCAGCTGTCAACTTCTGGCTGCCATTTACAAACCTTAGCTCTGGTCTTTAAAGAAGTCATAATTAGAAAGAAAAATAAAATTGGTCCATTTCCTGTCTTCACCTCCTATTCTCCTACCTGCCTTTCAGTGAAAACAATCTACCCCAAGCAATATTTTTGCCAGGGAACCTAAAACCATCACTGATGCATTCAATTTAAAAATATTTCTAGCGTGCTTATGGGGCACACACTCTGGGAACTCCCAACACTGCAAAGTGATCATTGAAAGAGTGGTGACAATCTGGCAAAAACCAAAATGAAACAAGAACAAACAAATTTAAAATGAATTCTACCCAGATAGAACATTAGAATTCTTTGTTCTTATAATTTTTGCTGACGAAAAGAACAAAAAACAGCAAAAAAAAAGGCACTTACTGATGTACTTATATGAAATACAGATTTTCCCCAGCCATCCTTTATTTGAACTTAAATCTCATTCTCCTCTCTCTGTGTTATGACAATAGGAAAGGGGAGCCAGTTACCCTGATTCATATCTGGCCAGATGTGGCCCAGGCTGAATTCATCCAAGACGTTCTGCCTCTAAACCCTCCTGCAGTATAACAGGAAGCATTAGTTTGAACCTTTTTCTCAGGGATATTGAGGCCATATGAGATTTTCAAGTCTTTCTCCTAAGGGCTTTTATACAGATGACATAAAGGATTATATTAAAAATACTTAAGCTATCTTCTATTTCTGCAAGAAGTAGAGGAAGCCCATTCCCCAGGCTGACAAATACCACCAAGACAACTTTCTCCATACTCAAGTTTAAAGAATTCTATCCCAATGGATTAAAAATAAAAGCTTCAACGTCTCTAGCCTTCGCAGCTATCTCTTTCTTTGGTTTTAACCTGACCTTGCCTGTGATGCTTTCTCTGAACTTGGAGCAATCTCCCCCCTCCCCTAGCATCCCTTAATACTTTCCCCAATAGCATTGGTTTGATCATTAATCAACTATTGTCTTCTGGCAATAGTGTCAATCACTATTTAGATTTGGGCTATCATTTCTTTTTTTTTTTTTTTTCATGTAATGTCTGAAACATTTATATTAACATATTTCCATACAAATACAAATATAAGATTTTTAGAAATTTCATGTAATGTCTGAAACATTTATATTAACATATTTCCATACATATTTCCATACAAATACAAATATAAGATTTTTAGAAATTTCATGTAATGTCTGAAACATTTATATTAACATATTTCCATACAAATAACCCAATGAAAGTTTAGTATTAGTTGTTTTGTTTGTTTTTTTATACTGCAGGTTCTTATTAGGCATCAATTTTATACACATCAGTGTATACATGTCTATCCCAATCGCCCAATTCAGCACACCCCCATCCCAACCTCACCGCAGTTTTCCCCCCTTGGTGTCCATATGTCCATTCTCTACATCTGTGTCTCAACTTCTGCCCTGCAAACTGGCTCATCTGTACCATTTTTCTAGGTTCCACATACATGCATTAATATACGATATTTGTTTTTCTCTTTCTGACTTACTTCACTCTGTATGACACTCTCTAGATCCATCCACGTCTCAACAAATGACTCAATTTCGTTCCTTTTTATGGCTGAGTAATATTCCATTGTATATATGTACCACAACTTCTTTATCCATTCGTCTGTTGATGGGCATTTAGGTTGCTTCCATGACCTGGCTATTGTAAATAGTGCTTTTTTCTTTTTCTTTTTGGCCATTTCTTGGTTTTATATCTCTGAGCCTGCAGTTACCTCCACCTGAAACACTCTTCTCTGTTTCTATCCCTGTGAACTTCAACTCAACCTCCAAAACCTACCCTAAATCTTACCTCTCCCATTGAGCCTTCACCATCTTCCTATCTATAGGGTTAGGCAGCTCCTTACTCTAGACTCTGGAACATTCTGTTTTCTTCTCTTCACCCTATGGACATATTTACCATGACAAAAATTATAAATCCTATGAGACGAGGGCAAAAAAAGTGTGGAAATGGATGAGGCCTTGTAACCCCAGCACTCGTCAAATTGCATGGAAAGTACTTCATTCACATCATCTCTGTGTGCCGGGCACTGTATTACTGTTATTTATACCTCTTTGGACAGAAATGCATTGAAAGAAGGCATTATGTTTCACCTTTTTATTCCCAGAGCATACTACAGTAACAGGCAGAAAATAGATGTTTAATAAATGCTAAATAGATGAGTAAAAAAATGAATGAATGTGATTCTGTCTCAGAGAGGATGGTGCTATATTCCTTTACAGTTCTCACATTTTAGTTAAACAGAAGTGGGAGATATTTATAGGTGTCAAAAGAAAGGAGAGTAATGAATGATAGATGTTAAAAAGAAAAAACTAGATTTGTTGACAGAAAAGGGGGATTACAAAAAATAGTAGAAAGAGAGATGAGCTTACACGCAGGATTCTGAGACCCATGGGCCTGGATTATCAGCTTCTTTTAATTGTGTAACCTTAGGAAAGTCACTGAATGTCTCTGGCTATGTCTGTAAAATGAGGAACACCAAAATATTTTGGTTTCTTCCAACTCTCAAAGCAAAACAGACTTGTTTGTGGGTGGTTTAAAAGTGAGGAATAAAACAAAATATAATTGTAACTAGTACTATTGAACACTTCTTATGTGTATGTTGTTGTTCATTTAATTCTCACGAACATGTAGAAAGTTGGTAACATTATTATTCCCATTTTAAAGATGAGGAAACTGGGGTGCAGGACTTTCTCACTGAAGTACTATGGAAAGACCTTGAAGACAGGTGAATCCGGAGGCCTCCAAACTGGTATGGGGAGCCTTCAGAGACCACTGTGGGCAGTGGAGGTGTGCAGACAGGGCTTTTCCCATTCTCGCCCGCCTCAGGGCTACCAGAGAAGTTCCTTGTTATCCGTTTGCTTCCTTCCTCCCCTCATCCCTTAACACATACATGCTAACCAGACACTAAGTGCCAGGCACTCTTCTGGGTACAAAAATATATCAGTGAGCAACTCCCTGCCCTCAGGGGGCTCACATAATATTAGGGAAAGACAGTCAATAAACAGATGAATAAATAAAATGAATTGTGTCAGCTGGTAACAAGCACATTGAAGAAAAACGAAGCAGAAAGAGGGGATAGAAAGTCATGATGATAATATTGTTACAGGAAGCCCCCGAGAAGACAGCGTGTCAGCTCAAGCTGCAGGAGCCAGGGGGAGCCATGGAGCTCTCTGGGGAAGAACATTCCAGGCAGAGGGAACAGGAGGGGAGTGAGCCAGGGAGCAGTAAGAACTGATATCCTATAGACAACCCGTGGTGTGCCGGGGTGGTGCTCTGTCCCTAGGGTTTCATATACCGTTTCAATGACTATAAAAACATCTGAAGGACACAGATGTGCCAGACATTGTGATGGACTCTTCAGGGCACCCAGAGAATAAGGTCCCTGGCCCTGAGGTGTTCGGCTTCCTCCAAGAAACACGCAAGGGCAGTGCAACACAAGGAACATATCCAAACCGAGGTGGGAAGGGCATGGAGTAGGGGTTCAGAGCAGGAATTCCAGGCTGTGCAAGGTCAGGTGGAAAATGTAGGGGTAAAGTGCCTTTTTAGGGCGTTGAGACATTCCTCCCACACCCAACTATTTGCCCTGCTTAGGAGGCTTGGGAAGAAAATTTGAGAAATGAAGGTCAGCTGGGCTCTGAGAGCTTGGTACTTGCCAGGTGATCAGAAAGCTACCTGGTCTTGGGTTTTGACTTGGAATCAGAGGATGGGGCCTTAAGAACCAACCAGAAAGGGGCTTTCCCCTCTGAGGCCGAGGAGCTGAGTGTACCCTCCAGTAGGTGTGAGACAGAGAGAGTGACCACATGCCCCAAGGATGTATCAGTGAAAGTCATGGTAGCTGCTCTAACAAAATTCCTAATTTTTTTTTTTACTTTTTATTTATTTATTTGTTTGTTTCTTTATTTTTGGCTGCGCTGGGTCTTCATAGCTGTGCACAGGCTTTCTCTAGCTGCGGCGAGCGGGGGCTACTCTCTGTTGTGGTGCACAGGCTTCTCATTGTGGTGACTTCTCTTGTTGCGGAGCATGGGCCCTAGGCACGTGGGCTTCAGTAGTTGCGGCATGCAGGCTCAATAGTTGTGGCATGCGGGCCCTAGAGCGCAGGGGCTTCAGTAGTTTTGTCACGTGGGCTCAGTATTTGTGGCGCACGGGCTCTAGAGCACACGGGCCTCAGTAGTTGTGTCATGCAGGTTCAGTAGTTGTGGCTCACAAGCTCTAGAGCGCAGGCTCAGTAGTTGTGGTATACAGGCTTAGTTGCTCCGTGGCATGTGGGATCTTCCCGGACCAGGGATCGAACCCGTGTCCTCTGCATTAACAGGTGAATTCTTAACCACTGGACCACCAGGGAAGTCCCACAAAATTCCTAATGTTGATGGATTTACCTACTGGAGGGGTATTTTTTGCACGCATAAATCCCCAAACAGATGTCCCTGATATGGGCAGCTCTCCTCCAGTGTGGAGTCTGGGACTTGCTTTGCTCCCATCTTGTGACAGTGAGGGTCACCGTCCCCATCTACTGTCAGAGGAAGAGGAAAGCCCAGGGCAGAAGGTGGTGGAGGTTTCTATGTGGAAGGCCTGACTCCACTTTTGCTCAAATTCCATTGAATCCTAACTGCAAGGGAGGCTGGGAAGGAGGTCACCTGTATGTATGTCCATAAAAGGAAAGAGTTTTGATGTAAAACTAGCCAAGCTCTGCTCCTCAGGGTGAACTAGGAAGTATTGATCATAGTGCCTGGCGCAAAGTAAGCAAACAAGTAAATTTGCTCCTTACCCTCCTTCCCACTCCCTGTTCATTTAAATAAAATAAATGGGATCTTGTCTCTGTAGCTAGTATCAGGAAAGCTTTGTTATCTGGCAAAGTGCTGTGTTGTAACTCACTTATTGCAAGAAACTGTAATCTGGAATGGAAAAGTCTTACAAGAAGAATATAGAAGCTGCTAGAGAATATCCTGAAGCAGCGCACACAAGGCCTGTGCGCAGCCTTCCTCAGACCCCCACCTCACCTACCCTGTCCCACATCTCTACCCGTGCCTCTCCACACACACCTGCAACCTCTACCACACCAGAAGGCTCCCTGTTCTCAAACACACAATTACCACCGTCCTCTACATTGCTTTGTTGCTTGCACTCTCTGAAATACCTTTGTCCCATCCATCTATGCACCAGTCTTTATGCCAGGTACTAGGGATATGGAAAAAGAGAGCAAGAAAGGGAGAAAGAGAGAAAGAAAGACCCAAGACCTAGTTCCTATCCATACACTGCACATCCTGGCCGGGACTCATCTTATCTGTAAAGTGCAGTTCTACTTCTTCCTACTACCTTTTCCCTCTTCTTTGCACACGAGTTCTAATAAAAGGTTCTTTTCTTATACTCTGAAGACATAGCACACACATCTAGTCCAGTGGTTCTCAAACTTCTTAATCTCAGGACACTTCACATCCTTAAAAATTATTTATGAGAAGATCTTCATGACCTAGGGCTAGGCAAAGTGTTCTTAGACTTGACCCTAAAGGCATAATCTATTAAAAAAAAATCAACAAATTGGACTTCATCAACATTTAAAATCTTCTCTCTGCAAAAGATCTTTAGTAAGAGAGTGAAAAAAAAAAAAAAAAACACAGACTGGGAGAAAAATATTTGCAAATCATATATTTGACAAAGGACTTGAATCCAGAATATATAAAGAACTCCCTGAATATAACAGTAAGAAAACAAATAATCCAATGTGAACATGGGCAAAAGACTTGAACAAACACTTTACCAAAGAAGATATATGGATAAGTACATAGAAAGATGTTCAATATCATTAGCTCTTAAGGAAATTTGAACTAAAGAGAGATACTACTACACACCTATTAGAATGGCCAAAATAAAAATACTGACAATAAAATGTACCGGTGAGGATGTGAAGCAACCAGATTTCTCATATATTACTGATGGGAATGAAAAATAATACAGCCAAATTGGAAACATTGGTTGGTTACTTATGCAGTTAAACATATTCCCCAAATGACCAAGCAAACACAGTCGTTAGTATTGAGTCTAGAGAAATAAAAACTCACATACACACAAATACCTGTACACAAAGTCTCTTTATTTATAGCTTTATTTGTAATAGTCAAACATGGAAAATTATGCAAATTTCCTTCAGTGAGTGAATGAATAAACAAACTGTGATACATGCATTCAATGGAATATTACTTAGCAACGAAAAGGAACAAACTATTGATACACACAGCTACTGGGCTGGATGTCAAAAGCATTATACTAAAGCAAAAAAAGCCAGTCTCAAAGAGTTACATGCTGTATGATTCCACTTACATAATGTTCTCAAAATGACAAAATTATAGTGATAGAGAGCAGATCAGCAGCTGCCAGAAATTAGGGTTGGGAGGAGGGTATGACAATGAAGGAGGAGCATAAGGAATTTTCTCTGTGGTGATGGAGCAGTTCTGTATGCTGGTCAAGGTTATGGTCACATGAATCTGTATGTGTGATAATATTTCATAGAACTTTGCACACATACACAAACACACAAGTTCATATAAAAGCTGGCAAAATACACATAAAGATCTGTAGTTAATAGTACTGAAGCAGTGTCACTTCTGCGGTTTTGACAATGTACTATATTTATATACGATGTTGTCATTGGGGGAAGCTGGGCAAAGGATATAGAAGATCTCTCAGTATTATTTTTGCAGTTTCCTGACAATCTTATACCATCTCAGAATTATTGAGGTCCCCTAAAAGCTTTCGTTTTTGTGTGCTATATCTACCAACATTTACTATATAAGCAGTTGATTCTGAGAATTCTTTACATATTTATTTATTAATTCACTTAAAAATCATAGTAAACCATTTATATGATGACAGACAAAAACATTTTTATAAACGATAGCTATATTTTGGAAAATAAAACGATCATGAGGAAAGTTGGCATTATTTTACATTTCGAACATCTCTTTAATGCATGGTTTAATTGAAGACAGCTGGATTGTTCTATCTACTTCTGCGATCTGTTGTGACTTTGCATGTCACATCATCTCTGGAAAACTCCACTGCACACTCATGAGAGAAGGAGGGTGAAAAAGGCAAATACCATGTTAGTTTCATTATAAAAAGTGTTTGGACCTCGCAGACCCAATGAAACGTTCTTGGGAATACCCAGAGGTCCCTCACCATACACTGGGAATTGGTGATCTAGGTTAAGGCATGTTCCATGATATTTTAGCCATCTGTTTTTGTATCTTTGTCCCTTGTATGCCTGTGAGCTCCAGCAGGGCCAGAATTCTGTCTAATTCACTTCTCTTTCCCTAGAGGCTAACACTATGTCAAGTTCTTAGTAAGAACTTAGTGCATATGGCGAAAAGAACAAAGAATGAGAGAAGGAAACCATTTGTTGTTCTGTTTTTTCTTCTGTCTTTCAAGGTCTGTAGGTGATTACAATTTTTGAAATTTGAAGAGAAAATTTGAGTCTCGAGAGATGTGCTGTCTGTAGAAAGTCAGTTGGTCCAGGGAGCAGTAGACAGTGGTTGAGAGACCCAAAGAGACAAGCCAAGCGATTTGCATTCGTACTGTTTTCTTTGACTCCCCGCTCCCCTTGTCTCCTGCCATTTCTGATTTTTATGTTCCTTGTCAGGACACAGGAGTGCATGCAGGATATATAGCATATGTTGCAGGGTCCAGGAGGGCTTCTTTGTAGGACCAGGCACAGTCAGGATCAATTAAGTAACAAGGAAGGTAGAAAATATAGCCGCAGCTGGAACAAATCAGTTGCTCAGGCATGCGGGTTGCAACCCATAAAAGGTCAGCAGGCAACTGGCGTGAGCAGCTATGAGTGAAGCTTTTGGCTCCACAGAGCTAGAAGAAGCCAAGCGATCAGACATCCTCGCATCCTGTGGATGGTGACGACTTTGCAAATGATGGGTCAGATTGTGCCCCAGTTCCATTTCTCATCCGGCTTCTTCTCAGTTGATTTCTCCCCTGCCCCCCAGCAGGGGAGTTATTTCACCAAAGTGAGAGGTTGGTTTTATGGGTTGGAGGCGGGCCTCAACTACTAAATTTCAACGAGTGAGAGAAGCTGGACTTGTATATGAATTAGGGGACTTTTTGGGAGGAGGAGCAGAACAGCAGTGAGGCCTAAAGAAAAGCAAAACCTCATGCTTCATCTTACTGCACATGTATTATAACTAGAGATCAAATTGCAGGTTAATTTCCAAAAATGGATAACTTCTTGGCAAATTGATTAGCTATCTGCTCTTCCTTAGTTCAGTAACAAGGGATCATTATTTCTTAGCCTGACTCAGTTCCCCACCCTATTTTTCTCAGAATAATTATTCCATATACATACATACATTTACATTGTTGTTGGTTTTATGGGCAAAAGTCTAAACAGATGTGTAGGGATGTTTTATTGAGTATCCTGAAAAAATTAAGCTCACTCTTCCATTTTGATCAGATAAGAACACAATTAGGGAAGGAGACCCCAATTCAAATGAAGAATTTTAACTAAAAATAAAGATGTTAACATGATCCTAATGACCACATTTACTATAAGTTCATCCTTTTATTAAATAAATAATTATTGAACAACTTCACGGTGCTAGACTCAGAGACCACAGAAATGAATAAGGAGCCTATAGGTTAGATGGGGTCGTTTCGATGCTGCCTGCTTGGGAAATAAGATCATGTGCAGCAGGACCACAGGAGAAAGTTGTCACCTCTACCAGGTGACTTCATGGAAGGTAGAGTCTTAGAGGAGGCCATTGGCTTACAATACATTTCCACACATTTTTAGAATCTTAAATACCCTTGAGTTATTATCATGTACTTGATTAGATTCAGAGAGCTTATGCCTTATGTTCAAGTTCAGTAAGCTAGGGACTTCCCTGGTCATGCAGTGGTAAAGAATCCACCTTCCAATGCAGAGGACGTGGGTTCGATCCCTGGTCACAGAATTA
This sequence comes from Balaenoptera musculus, assembly GCF_009873245.2. Classification (NCBI taxonomy): domain Eukaryota; kingdom Metazoa; phylum Chordata; class Mammalia; order Artiodactyla; family Balaenopteridae; genus Balaenoptera; species Balaenoptera musculus. The sequence continues at coordinate 96,092,301 of NC_045789.1, forward strand.
AGATCCCACATGCCATGGGGCAACTAAGCCCGTGCACCACAACTACTGAACCTGTGCACCTCAACTAGAGAGCCTTCATGCCTCAAAAACTACAGAGCCCACGCGCCACAACTAGAGAGAAGCCCACACACTGCAACAAAGTGCCTGCAGGCTGCAAAAAAAGCTCAGTAAGCTAGTAAGAGGTAATGGTGGGGCTCAAATTCAGATATTTTTGATTGCAGAACTTTTCCTAAACTATTATTGGGATGAAAATTTAATGAGATCATATTTGTGAAAGCACTGTGGAAAGTTATATATAAGGATCAGGTATTGTCATCATTAAAGCATTTTTTTGGTAAAATTATTGTAGTGAAGATTGAAAGAATATAATCCCTTGCCTTTTTTACATTTTTAAACAACTTCATGCTTAAGTGAGTTCCTCCCAATCCAGTATTTACTGAATTGGTTCTTAGTGTGCCATTCTTTGTACCTTGGAGGATTTAGAAAAAGAGGACATAATAAATCATCCCAGTTCGTTTGTGTTTGAGAATGAATTTGAGAATAACATCCACGGTTAAAAAGGAGGACTTGGGGAAAAAAATCTTATAAAGAAGCAAGTAGGCAAGGAAGGGGAACAGGTTTCTTAGAGAAGCTGGTTGGTTCCCTTTGGGACATGGGGAAGTAGAGGTGTCCAGTGTCCATTGGAAGGAAACACTCAGGACATGTTCACTGAGAGGGCATTGGAGCTGGGGCAGAGAGGTCCCACTGGAAGAAAGATGAGGTGGTGTCATCCCCAAAAGAAAGAACAATTCTCTGAATTTGACACAGAACTGGGTATGTGGAAATGTGGGTTCTAGTGATGGAGAAATGCAGAATGTGTTCCAGAAAACTATGTCTGAATTTGCTGGGCTATGATGTCTCTTCTCTGAATGTTTTTTGCTACAGAAAAGGGTGAGTTGTGGGTGACGTGCCACTGAAGCTTTAGTCTATTCCCTTGAAGCTTAAATGTTCACCAAAACAACTAAAGCCTGGAACCAAAGCAACAGCACCTCTGGATTTGAAACGAAGGGCAGGAATGCAAGTGAGAGAGACGGAAGGTAGAGAAGAAAGCTAAAGTTTTCCTGTTATGATCATGGGCAGAGAGTCTGTTAACCGAGCAGGACCCTATGGGGCCTTCCCAGGATAGACCCCTCCCCCATATCCTCTGCTTTGGCTCCTCTCTCAAGTACCTAAATAATAGTATCTGGTGCGTATTTGCTGAGTTTTTCAGATGTTAAAAAGAAAACCACCAAGAAGTGGTTAAGAAATTAGCTACTTGATGATCATGAGATGTAGCCCCCAGATCTTCTGGCACCTAAGGATTGATCACCATCAACCAATCAGATAACTGTGCACAAGCTGATCACATACCCTAGGATGCCCCTCCCTCCCTTGCCTTTAAAAATGCTTTGCTGAAACTCTTCGGGGATTTCGGGGTTTTAGAGCACAAGTCACCCATCCTCCTTGTATTGGTGTCTTTACAGTAAATGCTGCATTTTCCTTCACCACAACCCGGTGTCAGTAGATTGGTTTTACTGCACGTGGGTGAGTGGACCCAAGTCTGGTTTAGTAACATGTCCACATAGTGAAGGAGCAATCCTGCTCTTCACCCCAAAAAACTTTGATGATAAAAGAAGTTGGAAACATTTCAACCTGGAATAAGGAGGTCTTTTCCATCATAGTTACTTTGGGGCAGAAATATGAGCCTCCCTGGAGAAGATTCCTACAGTTTGTAGAAGGCCACTTTGTGGATTAATATGTATGAAGCTTGGATAAGAGTTGTATACTTAGGTACATGAAGCGGAAAAAAGAATGGGAACAAGGCACCAGTAAGAAATCCTCTGTTCTCCCTCCACCACACACACACTTTTTAGAGCAGGTTGAAGAGATGAAAGGAGCCCCAGTTAGTTTAGGAATGAAGAGATGGACTGGAAAGAGAACATGAGTCCGTGCTGAGTCATTTTATTTCTTATAAAATAAAGCTCACACGCACCAGGAATGAAGGGAGAGAAGAAAATCGAAGCCTGCTGAAGACAAAAACTCTCTTTGGACAAGAGTAAGTTATCACATGGCCTGGGTATGACCTTGGGTAGTCAGCTGCCCAAAGAGACCACTTGCTGATCTAGGAGGTCCCAAGCAGTGGAACCCAAAGAGTGGTCACACCATGTCACCTAGGAGTGCATTAAAACTAGCTTCCACCTCAGACCTGCAGAAATCCACTCTCCCCAAGGGGATCCAAGAAGTTATTTATTTTGACAAGATCTCCAAGAAGCTTCCATCTAACCAGAAATCTGTGATTACCCAGCAGCCCCCAAGAGCAAGGGACTGTTTTAACTCTTCTTTGGAAAACGCCAAAACTTGATTCTCCAAACACAGTTCGTTCTCAAGAAATGTTTGAATGGATGCATTGATCAGATGAATTTGGGGTGGACATGTGGCAGTGGCCATTCTCAATGTGAGAGGCTTGTCTGGGGGCTGCACAGGTGTCAAGGTGACAGACCCATTCTAGAGCAGCAGAGATGGAGGAGCAATCTCCCTGGGAGGGGGAGGAAACGAAGCTGCACACAAGACAAGCTTCCTCTGCTCTATGTTTTTGCAAGGGCTGAGGAAGATGCTTTCTGGAGCTGACAAGTCAGGGCAACACAGGGCACAGGCTGTGTGGTACCAGATGCAGCTGCAATGGACCCCAGTTGTGCTTGTCTGGCTGCCTTGGATCCTGGTTCTGCTGCATGGGGCTTGAGACATTGGGTCGATTCCATCGCCCTCTGCCTCCCGGTACCCCCTCCCCCCGCCCCTGGGCCTCAGTTCCTTTCCTGCATGAGGTTGGACACAGGATTGGCCACAGCTCCTGGAGACCCTCCTGGTTGACTACACCAACACAAACACGTAACTACAAGTCCTGAAGGGTTCCCATGACTCAGTGCAACAACCCTGGGATGTTGATCATGTGGGAGGAGGAAGTGGAAGCTCTGTGATGTTGAATGAAAGAAAGTTGTACCCCACAAGTGTGAATTTTCAATTGGCTACCTCAGGGGTTCCTTGTATGGTGGCTGCTTTAGCCGTGACAGGCTGGATGGGGAAAGAGAGAGAGACAGAGATGGAGGGGCTCTCCCTCTGAAGTCCTGCAGACGTGGTCCTGGTCTGTGCGACCTGGTTAATCATCTTGATGTTAAGTGAAGTCTCTTTGCTCCAGTCATTTTTAGAAAGACAGCAGATCACGGTGGCTAAGGGCATTTAGGGTCAACTCCTGAACTTCACTGTACCTGAATGTCCTCTGCTATAAAATGGAAGAGATCCCAGTACTCACCTGGTAGATAGGAGGTGAGGGGTAGCATTTAAAATATCAAAGGTGCTCAGAATAGTGCCTCACACAGAATAAGTGCTTAAAAACATTAGCTAACCCAGTTATAAATGCTATTTTGTCCAAAAGATAGACAAAAAGTAGAATTAGGTATTTGGATCACATGAGGAGTTCTTGTGATGGTGCTGTAAAATCCTCTGGAATTTACTTTCTTTGTACACCCTTTCTCCTCCTGTACGGTCAGGTGCAAAGCAGAACCCCAAGTTTCCCCATCCAAGACAGAGGACCATCTGGAGATCATTCTCAGCTACTGCCTGCTCAGGCCCAGCCTGTCTGTTGGATAATTTTCAAACTGGAAAAGATCTTGACTTAGGCAATTCGACCCCCTCATTTGCAGGTGAGGATCCCATGGTACAGGTCAACCTGACTCCAAACCACAAGAGCTGGAATTACCAATCCTGAGCCCATGAGCTGTTGTTTGTGTCTCAGTCAACAGAACAAGCCACTAACGCTCTGGCTTGCTGGTTTCCTAGACTTCAGGCCATATTCACTTTGATACATTGCACAAATTAATTTTGTTTCTAAAATAGGAGTGGTAAATAAGAATAACTAGGGGTATTCGTGCTTTTTATGTGCTCGACATTTACAGAAGTGCTTACAGTCAAGAGTGGCGGGGTTTGGGGGGACTGTCGTGAAGCAGGGGAGAGTGGATTTGCCATGGTAACGGAAGCCAGCGTGTGCCTGGCTTCCTTTTGTTTCTGAGTTACTGGAGCACTGCAGCCAGTGGCCTCTCAGAACTTGAAGGTGTGTCCTACCACTTGCAAATTTGGCTCTTTCCTCTCCTCCGCATCTTCCATCTTTGGTCTGTCAGGTCACTTTCCTTTTACCCCCATCCCTGCATGGAGGGCCCACAGACCCAAGGAGAACTCTCTCCTTTGCTGATGTGCTGGTGAGCTTCTGGGGCTCGCTCAGGGCTGACATGTTAGTGTCCTGGGCTGCATAACAAAGTACCATAAACGGAGTGGCCTAAGCAACAGAAATGTATCCCCTCATGGTTCTGGAGACCAGAAGTCGAAATCAGGGTGTCGGTAGGACCGCGCTCCCTCTGAGGGCTCTAGCGGAGGATTCTTGCTCACCTCTTCCAGCTTCTAATGGTTGCTGGCCGCCCTCACTCTTCCCTCACCTGTGGACCTTTCCTCCGATCTCTGCCTTCATCATCACATGACCTTCCCTGTGCATCTCTGTACACCTTTTCCTCTTCTTATAAAGACACCAGTCATATTGACTTTAGGGCCCACCCTACTGCATCTTCACTGAATTAATTACACCTACAAAGGCTCTGTTTCCAAATAAGGTCACATTCTCAGGTTCTTGGTGGACATGAATTTTGGGGGGACATGATTCAACCCAGTACTGCTGGGGTTTCAACAATGCTGTGGAGTGGGTTCTACAGGCAGGCATCTAGCCCCCGCTGTCTTATATCTCTCAGATTTGTTCTTTTCCAGGATTAGTGGAGTTTAGCCTCAAAGTCTCCCCAGGCTCAGTTCTTATCCATCACCTCTCAGTTCAGGCTCTTTGTTTCTTAATGACCAAAATCTGTTAAGTTCACAAAGGATATGTAGAGCTGAGTAACTGAAATCATGTCTGCCCCTCCTTCCCATCAAATAAATCCATCTCCAACATATGGTCCTCCTCCGCCCTCCACCTCCACCACTCCCTGCATCACACAACCTTCAACTCAAACAAGCAGCATCCCCCAAAACGTGTTTCCCACCCTCACCACTCAGGCCCTTTCCTCTGCCTTGAATGCCTCTTTCCCATTTCCAGCACCTCTGACATCTCGGTGGGGAGTAATGGAAACTCCCTGTCCTCCCTTCCTTCCATCCACATGTTGCTCACACTTTGATGACAGCACTCAGCACGCTGTGCCCAAGTGATTCCTTCAGGATACTGCTCCTTAATTAGCAGGGCTCTCCATGCATTGGTTCTCCCAGACCTGTCCTACAGACCTTCCCCCTGGAGACATCCCACCACCCACGACGGGTTTTGTGACCCTCTTCTTCCCTCATCTTCCTTCTGCTTCAGTTGACTCTTGAAAGAAGATAGCCTGTAGGGTAAAGGGAGGTCCGAGCTCCTCCTGCCCCACCCCCTGGCAAGAAAAAGCAGTGAGTGTTGTGGATGAGTCAGGTTCTAGAATGTTAATCAAACCATATTACTGGGGGGTATAATGTTGTAAAAGAACATAGAGAAACCTGAAAAAGCAACGGTGCCTTTCTTTCTCTCTCTCTTTCTCTCCAATGTTTGAAATAAAATGGTGCCTGGAGCCTCCTTCCTCTAGTGAAAATGCACCAGCCACATCTCATTGTGTCATTGCCACCTAAGAAAATTCATCAACAACCAGAGGGAGGCCCCAGGGACAGGAAGCCCTGTTTGCCTAGGCCAAGGAATCTTCCTGATTCTGTGCCATGTAAGTCAGATCACCTGCGACGAAGTGTCCACATGGGATTCACGCACTGTGGCAGAGGCTGCTGGTGGTCTCTCAGCATCTGTTCTCTCCTCTTCCTTAACAAGAGAGCTTCCAACTCTGAGCTGAGCTCATTGCTGCTCTGACTAAAGAGCTTATATCCAACCTCCCATGCAGCTGGGTGTGGTCATGTGAGTGAGTTCTGGCAATGGGATGTAAGCAGAAGTGATATGTACCAATTCCTGGAAGTGTCCTCAAAGGGAAGCAACATGCCTTCTTCTGCTCCTCCTCCTTACAGCTTCCTGGGTTTCAGACATGATAGCTGAGCTCAAGCAACCATTTTTAGACAATGAGGATGTAAACAGTGCTCAAGGTCATTGTGCAGCTGCCTTATCAGACTTGGCCTTCTTACTTCTGGGATTCATGTATGTGAGAGGAAAAGCAAGTTCTCTTTTATTGAAAGTCTTTCTAGGGGGAGTTATCTGACTCTCCCAGCTGAGCTGGGATGACCTAAGTCTCAGCTAGTAACAAGCCTCCTTCCCTAAGACTGGTTCTCTCTGTGTGTCTCTCTTGGGGGCTCATGGTAGGTGATGGTGGAAGGACAACATCCGAGGATTTGGAATTCCAGGTTCCTGCTGTAAAAGGAAAGTTTTTCACTTGCCTTTTAACAACCCCATGCTAGGCCCCAACTGGCTCTAACTCATTATTCCTCAACCTATTTCTCACTATTGACCCTTTAAGGACCTTTTAAAGATATTTATTTCCTAATTAATTCCTCCCATGAAATTTTAATAGCATAGATATGCTGTATATTTGTTTATGTACTGTATATATAATTGTGTGTTATACATAAAAAGTGTAAAATGTTTTATGTCCCCTAAGAGAAACTATTTTTGTTTCCTTGAGGACAATTTCACCCCTGTTGAGGATGCATGGCCTAACTACAGATGTTCTGCTGACCAAGGAGCAAGGAGACTTATTTTTAAACCAACCTGTACAGACTTATGGACTCATTATGTTTGTCTTAGTCTCTCAGGCTCCTGTAAAATACCACAGACTGGGTGGCTTAAATAGCAGAAATTTATTTTCTCTTAGTTCTGGAGGCTAGAAGTCTAAGATCAAGGTGTCAGCATGGCTGGGATCTAGTGAGGACTCTCTTCTTGGCTTGCAGGTGGCCTCACATGGCAGAGAGAGGAAGCTCTAGGGTCTCCTTTTTTTTTCATTATTATAAACTTTTTATTTTAAATTTTGAATTTTGGACAATCTCAAACATATACTAAAGTAGAGGGAATAGCATGTATAGACTGCTACATTACCTATCACCCATCTTCACCAATTATCAACTCATGGAGACTCTTTTTCTTTCATTATATTAGTTTCAGGTATACAGCATAATGATTCAATATACATATATTACAAAATGACCACCACAATAAATCTAGTTAATGGTGTCTCTTCTTATAAGGACATAAATCCCATAAGAGCACCACCCTTATGACCTAATTACACCTCCAAATACCAACACAATGGGGATTAGGTTTCAACATATAAATTTGGGGAGGCACACACACTCAGTGTAAAGCATCCTCCAAGGTTGTTCCCACTTCCAAGCTCTTGTCTTTGCTGTTCCTTCTGCCCAGAACATCTTCCCCTAGATCTTCAACTGGTTTGCTGTTTTCCATCTTTCAGGACTCAGCACACTGTCACCTTTTAGAGACCCTCTGTTCACATCCCAGAAAAAAGCCATATCCCTTGCTCCTGCACTCTCTATCATATCGCCCCACTTAATTTATTTTCTTGGTACCATTTTCTAAAGGTCTCTTTTTTACATAATTGTTTACTAAGTTGTTTGTCTCCACCTGCTCAGATGTAAAGTTCCATGAAAGGCCTTCTATGTCTTTTTCACTGTTGTATCTCAAGCCCCTAAAATAGGACCTGGCACACAGTAGGCACTTAATAAATGTGGAATAAATAAATAACCCCCTTTACCATCAGGCATAATGAGCAAGCTCCCTATCATTTTCTTACCTTTATCAAGCATGGAAGGTCTTAATCCCTCACTGGGACACAGTACTCTAAACTTTACAAAGGATTTTCCTATCCATTTTCTCATCGAAGGCTCTCAGCCTTCCAGGAAGGAGAGGTATTATTGCCCCCATTTTGTTGGGAAGACCTTCTCAGAGTCACATATCTGGCCGGTGGAACCAAGGCCTCCTGACCTAAGGCCAGCCTCCCTCCATTACACTCCCTCCTTCACAGGATAAGGGCCCTCCCATCCATTACAGAGTCTCCATTTTCTAGCCTTGGACATGAGGAAATGACGCAACATCTCGGCCAACCGGGCTCCAGGTCAGACATTGATTCAATTGATGGCCACTAAGCCTTAAGTTGCACATAGGAGTAACTGGAAAGATCTTATCCTGCTCCTGTCTCTCAGCTTTTCTCCAGCAGGCCCTTGGCATGGTCACAGCCTCCTTCTGGGCTTTGGAAGCTCTCTGCTTCCATTGCACTTGAAGGAATGGTCTGAGCAGTGTCTCGGGCAGAGGGAGATGCTCCCACAGATCCTACAGTAAGAGGCAGTTCAGGTGAGAGGCAGTCAAGGGGCACAGGTGATGGTTTTTGTGCAATTAGTCTTTTGCAACTGTGTCATTTACACAGTGTCTTTGGAAGAGCCCTTCCTTACATGATGAAATGGGTTTTGCTCTGGGGATTTCTCATAAGGAAAACATCCAAAGTACACACTTATGCAGAGTTTGTTTCTGAAGAATTAGACAGCCTCACTGTCCAACAATACAGGAATTGTTAAATAAAAGTACAATAGATTCATGGGATGTAACCCAGTGTGGGATGTTACATAACCACTAGGAATGTTCGGTAGAAATATCTGATAATGATCTAGGAAAACACTAAATACCAACAAAAATATCAAATAATACCAAAAATTATACTGACAAAAACAGGATACAAAACTGTATCCTGCTTATAATCTAACAGCTATGCTATAAAGAAAAACGATAGCTAGAGAAAGGCTGCAAAGTTGTAGGAGAATAAGAATGACTGTATGCCCTTGATATGATTATGAATGGGGTCTTTCCTTTGGTTTTTCTAATTTTTCTGTAATTCAATATTTATTTTTCCTTAAAAAGCTTTAAATGTTATTTTTGGGATTAATGATAACTGAACACATTTTTTAAAATAAATATAATCACAAAGGAAAAATTTTTTAATGTACTGGTAGTCCCACGACTGATAATATATTGGGGGATAGCCTCCCTGTAATCTCTACATTCATATAAGTCTACATTTTTATAAGCAAAAGTAAAATCATACTGTGCCTATAATTTATAGCCTATATTTTACTCAGTGATATTTTATGAACATCTTAACATGTCAATACTTCTACAATATTATTTTAAATTCTGCTTAGTTTGTGGTATATGGGTGTTTCACTATCTAATTTATCTCCTATTGTTGGATGTTTAGATTACTTCCAATTTTTTGATGTTATAAATTACAATCATGGATATTCTTTCTAACCACTTTGTGTCACACATTCTTGATTATTTACTTACAATAAAAAATTTTAAGTGGGATTTTTGAGTGCTAACATATACGCATTTTTACGTTTATATGTATAATGTGTGTGTATATTTATGTAAGTTGTGTAGGAGAGATCCTATTTCCCACAGTCTTATGAAATTTTGATTGTTATTATTTTTACAACTTTGCTCATTTAGTAGACATGAAAGGACATGCTATTTAGGTGTCTCTCCATTGCCATTTTAAAAAACCCAACTCAAAAAGCTTAAGAAAAAAAGGCAGAAGATAGGGAAGGGAGAGAGTAATACCTCAGGTAACTGCAAAGTACCAGGAGTAGATGTTGCTTTAAGTAAAGTTTCATTTAAGTTCAAAAATACTGATAAGCCTCATTTCTGGACTTGGCTTCTTCTGCTCTCTGTGTAGTGTCATCTGAACATCTATGCAGGAGAAAGAGAGAGTCCAATAAAAATGGTGGCCTAATGAAACCTGGGAGTCGAGTCTTGCTGGCCCTGGATGGGCCTCCACAGAACACATTGCCCACAGAGAACCAGCCAGAGGCGGGACCTGGACTCTGGCATGTACTCTTTCCCAGAATCCTCTGGGTTACAAATAGGCAAGGAGTATTTTCCTCAAAGCCAAACCAGGGTATGGTTCAGCAAGAGGAAGAGTGGATGCTGGCCACATGTAAATTATAGTAAAAAGCAGATTGATCATCTGAAAATGGAATATCAAAGCCACATCAGATCTTATCTGTATGTTTTAAAAACACATTTACCTTCAAGAGACCTTCAAGATGGCAGAGGAGTAAAATGTGGAAATCACCTTCCTCCCCACAAATACATCAGAAATACATCTACATGTGGAACAACTCCTACAGAACACCTACTGAATGCTGGCAGAAGACCTCAGACCTCCCAAAAGGCAAGAAATTCCCCATGTACCTGGGTAGGGCAAAAGAAAAAAGAAAAAACAGAGATAAAAGAATAGGGACGGGACCTGCACCAGTGGGAGGGAGCCGTGAAGGAGGAAAGGTTTCCACACACTAGGAAGGCCCTTCGCGGGCGGAGACTGTGGGTGGCGGAGGGGGGAAGCTTCGGAGCCACGGAGGGGAGCGCAGCCACAGGGGTGCGGAGGGCAAAGCGGAGAGATTCCCGCACAGAGGATCGGCGCCGAGCAGCACTCACCAGCCCGAGAGGCTTGTCTGCTCACCCGCCGGGGCGGGCGGGGGCTGGGAGCTGAGACTCGGGCTTCGGTCGGATCCCAGGGAGAGGACTGGGGTTGGCTGTGTGAACACAGCCTGAAGGGGTTAGTGCACCACAGCTAGCCGGCAGGGAGTCCGGGAAAAAGTCTAGACCTGCCTAAGAGGCAAGAGGCCATTGTTTTGGGGTGCACGAGGAGAGGGGATTCGGAGCACCGCCTAAACCAGCTCCAGAGAAGGGCGCGAGCCGCGGCTATCAGCGTGGACCCCAGAGACCGGCATGAGATGCTAAGGCTGCTGCTGCCGCCACCAAGAAGCCTGTGTGCAAGCACAGGTCACTATCCACACCTCCCTTCCCAGGATCCTGTGCAGCCCGCCACTGCCAGGGTCCCGTGATCCAGAGACAACTTCCCCGGGAGAACGCACAGCGTGCCTCAGGCTGTTGCAACTTCATGTTGGCCTCTGCCCCCGCAGGCTCGCCCCACATCCGTTCCCCTCCCTCCCCCCGGCCTGAGTGAGCCAGAGCCCCCTAATCAGCCGATGCTTTAACCCCGTCTTGTCTGGCCTGGAACAGAAGCCTGAAGGCAACCTACATGCAGAGGCAGGGCCAAATCCAAATCTGAACCCCGGGAGCTGTGAGAACAAAGAAGAGAAAGGGAAATTTCTCCCAGCAGCCTCAGGAGCAGCGGATTAAATCTCCACAACCAACTTGATGTACCCTGCATCTGTGGAATACCTGAATAGACAACAAATCATCCCAAATTGAGGCGGTGACATTGGGAGCAACTGTAGACTTGGAATGTGCTTACTGCCTCTAATTTTTACTGGTTTTATGTTTATCTTAGTTTAGTATTTACAGTTTATTATCATTGGTAGATTTTTTTATTGATTTGGTTGCTCTCTTCCTTTTTTTTATATATAGATATATATATATTTTTTTCCTTTTTCTCTTTTTGTGAGTGTGTATATGTATGCTTCTTTTTATGATTATGTCTACGTAGCTTTGCTTTTACCATTTGTCCAAGGGTTCTGTCTGTCCATTTTTTATTACTTTTTAATTTTTTTATTTTTAATACTTTTTTAATCTTAATAACTTTATTTTATTTTTTTCTTTCCTTCTTTCTTTCATTCTTTCTTGCTTTTTTTTTTCCCTTTTCTTCTGAGCCATGTGGCTGACAGGGTTTGGTGCTCTGGCCGGGTGTCAGGCCTGTGCCTCTGAGGTGGGAGAGCTGAGTTCAGGACATTGGACTACCAGAGACCTCCCAGCTCCACATAGTATCAAATGGGGAAAGCTCTCCCAGAGATCCCCATCTCAATGCTAAGACCCAGCTCCACTCAACGACCAGCAAGCTACAGTGCTGGAAACCCTAAGCCAAACAACTAGCAAGACAGGAACACAACCCCACCCATTAGCAGAGAGGCTGCCTAAAATCATAATAAGGTCACAGACACCCCAAAACACACCACTGGATGCGGTCCTGCCCACCACAAAGACAAGATCCAGCCTCATCCACCAGAACACAGGCATCAGTCCTCTCCACCAGGAAGCCTACACAACCCACTGAACCAACCTTAGCAACTGGGGGCAGACACCAAAAACAATAGGAATTATGAACCTGCAGGCTGAAAAAAGGAGACCTCAAACACAGTAAGTTAAGCAAAATGAGAAGAAAGAGAAACACACAGCAGATGAAGGAGCAAGGTAAAAACCAGCCAGGCCAAACAAATGAAAAGGAAATAGACAGTCTACCTGAAAAAGAATTCAGAGTAATGATAGTAAAGATGATCGAAAATCTTGGAAATAGAATGGAGAAAATACAAGAAACCCCTTTAACAAGGGCCTAGAAGAACTAAAGAACAAACAAACAATGAGGAACAACACAATAAATAAAATTAAAAATTCTCTAGAAGGAATCAATAGCAGAATAACTGAGAAAAAAAAACAGATAAGTGACCTGGAAGATAAAATAGTGGAAATAGCTACTACAGAGCAGAATACAAAAAAAGAATGAAAAGAATTGAGGAAAGTCTCAGAGACCTCCGGGACAACATTAAATGCAACAACATTCGAATTATAGGGGTCCCAGAAGAAGAGAAAATGAAAGGAACTGAGAAAATATTTGAAGAGATTATAGTTGAAAACTTCCCTAATATGGGAAAGGAAATAGTCAATCAAGGCCAGGAAGCACAGAGAGTCCCATACAGGATAAATCCAAGGAGAAACATGCCAAGACACATATTAATCAAACTATCAAAAATTAAATACAAAGAAAAAATATTAAAAGCAGCAGGGGAAAAACAATAAATAACATAACAAGGGCATCCCCATAAGGTTAACAGCTGATCTTTCAGCAGAAACTCTGCAAGCCAGAAGGGAATGGCAGGACATATTTAAAGTGATGAAAGGGAAAAACCTACAACCAAGATTACTCTACACAGCAAGGATCTCATACAGATTCGACGGAGAAATTAAAATCTTTACAGACAAGCAAAAGCTAAGAGAATTCAACACCACCACACCAGCTTTACAACAAATGCTAAAGGAACTTCTCTAGGCAGGAAACACAAGAGAAGGAAAAGACCTACAATAACAAACCCAAAACAATTAAGAAAATGGTAATAGGAACATACATATCGATAACTACCTTAAATGTAAATGGATTAAAATGCTCCAACCAAAAGACATAGACTGGCTGAATGGATACAAAAACAAGACCTGTATATATGCTGTCTACAAGACACCTACTTCAGACCTAGAGACACATACAGACTGAAAGTGAGGGGATGGAAAAAGATATTCCATGCAAATGGAAATCAAAAGAGTTCTGGAGTAGCAACTCTCATATCAGACAAAATAGACTTCAAAATAAAGATTATTACAAGAAACAAAGAAGGACACTACATAATGATCAAGGGATCAATCCAAAAAGAAGATATAACAATTGTAAATTTGCACCCAACATAGGAGCACCTCAATACATAAGGCAAAAGCTAACAGCCATAAAAGGGGAAATCGACAGTAACACAGTCATCATAGGGGACTTTAACACCCCACTTTCACCAATGGACAGATCATCCAAAATGAAAATAAATAAGGAAACACAAGCTTTAAATGACACATTAGACTAGATGGACTTAATTGATATTTATTGGACATTCCATCTGAAAACAAGAGAATACACTTTCTTCTCAAGTGCTCATCAAACATTCTCCAGAATAGATCATATCTTGGGTCACAAATCAAGCCTTAGTAAATTTAAGAAAATTGAAATTGTATCAAGTATCTTTTCTGACCACAACGGTATGAGACTAGATATCAATTACAGAAAAAATCTGTAAAAAATACAAACATATTGAGGCTAAACCATACACTACTAAAAAATCAAGAGATCACTGAATAAATCAAAGAGGAAACCAAAAATTACCTAGAGACAAATGACAATGAAAACACGGCGACCCAAAACCTATGGGATGCAGCAAAAGCAGTTCTAAGAAGGAAGTTTATAGCAATACAATCCTACCTCAAGAACAAGAAACATCTCAAATAAACAACCTAACCTTACACCTAAAGCAATTAGAGAAAGAAGAACAAAAAAACCCCAAAGTTAGTGGAAGGAAAGAAATCATGAAGATCAGATCAGAAATAAATGAAAAGGAAATGAAGGAAACAATAGCAAAGATCAATAAAACTAAAAGCTGGTTCTTTGAGAAGATAAACAATATTAATAAACCATTAGCCAGACTCATCAAGAAAAAAAGGAGATGACTCAAATCAATAGAATTAGAAATGAAAAAGGAGAAGTAACAACTGACACTGCAGAAATACAAAGTATCATGAGAGATTAGTACAAGCAACTCTATACCAATAAAATGGACACCCTGGAAGAAATGGACAAATTCTAAGAAAAGCACAACCTTCTGAGACTGAACCAGGAAGAAATAGAAAATATGAACAGACCAATCACAAGCACTGAAATTGAGACTGTGATTAAAAATCTTCCAACAAACAAAAGCCCAGGACCAGATGGCTTCACAGGCGAATTCTATCAAACGTTTAGAGAAGAGCTAACACCTATCTTTCTCAAACTCTCAAAATATAGCAGAGGGAGGAACATTCCCAAACTCATTCTATGAGTCCACCATCACCCTGATACCAAAAGCAGACAAAACGTCACAAAAAAACTACAGGCCAATATCACTGATGGACACAGATGCAAAAATCCTCAACAAAATACTACCAAACAGAACCCAACAGCACGTTAAAAGGACCATACACCATGATCAAGTGGGGTTTATCCCAGAAATGCAAGGATTCTTCAATATATGCAAATCAATCTATGTGATACACCATATTACCAAACTAAAGGAGAAAATCCATATGATCATCTGAATAGATGCAGAGATAGCTTTCGACAAAATTCAACACCCATTTATGATAAAAACACTCCAGAACGTAAGCTTAGAGGGAACTTAACATAATAAAGGCCATGTATGAGAGATGTACAGCCAACATCGTTCTCAGTGATGAATAACTGAAATCATTTCCTCTAAGATCAGAAACAAGACAAGGTTGTCCACTCTCACCACTATTATTCAACATAGTTTGGGAAGGTTTAGCCACAGGAATCAGAAAAGAAAAAGAAATAAAAGGAATCCAAATCAGAAAAAGAAGATGTAAAACTGTCACTGTTTGCAGATGACATGATACTGTACATAGAGAATCTGAAGGATGCTACTTGGAAACTACTAGGGCTAATCAACGAATTTGGTAAAGTAGCAGGATACAAAATTAATGCACAGAAATGTCTTGCATTTCTCTACACTAATGATGAAAAATCTGAAAGAGAAGTTAAGGAAACACTCCCATTTACCATTGCAACAAAAAGAATAAAATACCTAGGAATAAACCTACCTAAGGAGAAAAAAGACCTGTATGCAGAAAACTATAAGACACTGATGAAAGAAATTAAAGATGATACCAACAGGTGGAGAGATATACCATGTTCTTGGATTGGAAGAATCAACATTGTGAAAATGAGTATATTACCCAAAGCAATCTACAGAGTCAGTGCCATCCGTATCAAACTACCAATGGCATTTTTCACAGAAGTAGAACAAAAAAATTCACAATTTGTATGGAAACACAAAAGACCAGGAATAGCCAAAGCAATCTTGAGAAAGAAAAACGGAGCTGGAGGAATCAGGCTCCCTGAATTCAGACCATACTACAAAGCTACAGTAATCAAGACAGTATGGTACTGGCACAAAAACAGAAATAGAGATCAATGGAACAGGATAGAAAGCCCAGAGATAAACCCATGCACATATGGTCACCTTATTTTTGATAAAAGAGGCAAGAATATACAATGAAGAAAAGACAGCCTCTTCAATAAGTGGTGCTGGGAAAACTGGACAGCTACATATAAAGAATGAAATTAGAACACTCCCTAAAACCATACACAAAAATAAACTCAAAATGAATTAAAGACCTAAATGTAAGGCCAGACACTCTAAAACTCTTAGAGGAAAACATAGGCAGAACATATTATGACATAAAGCACAGCAAGATCCTTTTTGACCCACCTCCTGGAGAAATGGAAATAAAAACTAAAATAAACAACTGGGACCTAATGAAACTTAAAAGCTTTTGCACAGCAAAGGAAACCATAAACAAGATGAAAAGACAACCCTCAGAATGGGAGAAAATATTTGCAAATGAAGCAACTGACAAAGGATTAACCTCCAAAATTTACAAGCAGCTTATGCAGTTCAATATCAAAAAACAAACAACCCAATCCAAAAATGGGCAGAAGACCTAAATAGACATTTCTCCAAAGAAGAAATACAGGTTGCCAACAAACACATTAAAGGATGCTCAGCATCACTAATCATTAGAGAAATGCAAATCAAACTACAGTGAGGTATCACCACACACCAGTCAGAATGGCCATCATCAAAAAATCTAGAAATATTAAATGCTGGACAGGGTGTGGAGAAAAGGGAACCCTCTTGCACTGTTGGTGGGAATGTAAATTGATACAGCCACTATGGAGGACAGTATGACGGTTCCTTAAAAAATTAAATATGGAACTACCATACGACCCAGCAATCCCACTACTGGGCATATACCCTGAGAAAACCATAATTCATAAAGAATCATGTACCACAATGTTCATGGCAGCTCTATTTACAATAGCCAGGACATGGAAGCAACCTAAGTGTCCATCAACAGATGGATGGATAAAGAAGATGTGGCACATATATTCAATGGAATATTACTCAGCCTAATAGAGAAACAAAATTGAATTATCTGTAGTGAGGTGGATGGACCTAGAGTCTGTCATGTAGAGTGAAGTAAGTCAGAAAGAGAAAAACAAATACTGTATGCTAACACCTATATGGAATATAAAAAAAGTAAAAGAAAAGTTTCTGAAGAACCTAGGGGCAGGACAGGAATAAAGATGCAGCCGTAGAGAATGGACCTGAGGACACAAGGAGGGGGAAGGGTAAACTGGGACGAAGTAAGAGAGTTGCATGGACATATATACACTACCAAATGTAAAATAGATAGCTAGTGGGAAGCAGCTGCATAGCACAGAGAGAACAGCTCAGTGCTTTGTGACCACCTAGAGGGGTGCGATAGGGAGGGTGGGAGGGAAACCCAAGAGGGAGGAGATATGGGGATATATGTATACATATAGCTGATTCACTTTGTTATACAGCAGAAAGTAACACAACATTGTAAAGCTATTATATTCCAATAAAGATGTTTAAAAAAAACCACATTTACCATTTCAAATTGTTCATTGGATAAAATCTTCAAAGAGGACTACCCGTCTTCCCTCCCCCAACTTTTTTTTTCCGAGCCTCACCTTAACAGTACTGTTCTTTGAGTTGGCACAAACCTTAATCTCTCTCTGTCTCAATTCTCTCATCTGTAAAATGGGTTAATACCCATGTTAATCTGACAGAACAGCAGTAAATCATACTAAATAAGCCCATGTATGATAAAATATTTAACATCTCATATTTGAATAGATGTTTCCTACCAACTTCAGGAAGTGGACTCAGCAAAAGCACTTGACTGTGATTTTTTGATTACGTCTAAAGAAATGTACTGTGTACCCTTGATAGGAACTTAATTAATTGATAACTATTTTCTCCCTCTATAAAAAAATTAAGCTAGGAATTCCTGCCTTCAAATACATAATTTCAATATAAAGAATAAATTCCTGGATGAGCAAAAGGTAAATTAAGCCACACAATGAGTGAGGTCCTCATTTATGTGAAGGGTCTTGGTGATATTTTATGTCCATTTTGTGGTGGCTGCTGGTTCCCAATCCCAGACCTGAACCATGAGGAACACTTTCTTAAGATTCTCACCAAGTGCTGACCATGGAGAAAGAGACTGCAAAAATGTGTTAACTCACTTATATCTGTGGCTCCCAAGGGCTCTATGCTCTCTCCAGCCTCCACGCATGAACTATTCTAACTGAATTCTTCTTCCCAGTGTCCTGCTGCATCTGTCCCACGTAAGCATCTTCCCCAGGTAAACAAGTGCTTGTGTCCTGTCTCTCTTTGCAGGTGACTGTCTCTCCTTAGATTTTGGGCTGTCCCATTGCCCTGTAACCTCATGTCTTTGAATGACGAGAGGACTTTCATGAGCTTGAAGTTTGCTCTGCTCCTTTGCTGTAAGATCAGGAACGCTCCTTCTAAAGTTCTATATGTCTGAATAGAAACAGAAAGTTCTGCTATAAGTTTTAACTTGAATCCTTGTGCTGATTAGAGAAGATAGGCACTATTTTAAAAATGAGAGGCTGGCTCAGAGTTAACTTCAAGGATCCACATAGCTTGGAAAGTGTGGAGCTGGGTCTTGAACCCAAAGCTTTGTAACCACTCCACAGACTTACTTCCTAAACCTGTCTTTCAGGAATGGCACATTCTTCAGTGTGTCTAGACTGTAGCTTATGTGCAGATGAGGCTGAACAAAAAAGTTGGGGGCAGTTCATAGAAGGTTTTGAATACCAGGTGTGGAGGTGTGACCATTAGGCTGTAGTGAGTCAAAGATTTCAGACCAACGTGTCTTAGCCTTTAGGAAAAATGACATTTTGTCCTTCGAAAAGAATAATCCGGCATCAGTATGGAGGATGCATCAGAAAGGCCAAGAGGGCAGGAATGTGGATGGAGGCAGGGGAATTAAATTTTTGAACTGTTTGGGACAGGAGAATCAACAGTACTTAATTTGAGGGTAGCAGTCAGGTGTTTGAGAATCTTATTTGTGTTTTTGAGAAGAGGAAAAGTGACATGAAATGACTTTATTCAGAATCAGGAGGAGGACCGGGTTTGGCAGGGAACGTGGATAATGAGCTTGGATTTTGACAGACTGAACAGCAGGTGTCCAGCCCATGGAGGGAAGTCTAACAGGTCACTGGAAATGGGCGTCCAGAACTCTGGAAGCAGGTTATGTGATGGGCTGCACCAGGTGGGTGTCTCTAAGGCTTTGCTTCTCACCTATGCGCCTACATATCACCAACCACGTGCTCCAGAGTTTGGAAAACTTAAATAAAGTCAAATGGGAATATTCAGGAGTTCTAATGTAGCTTATGTGAAAAGCAAGCAGGGCTTTCTTCCTCTCTCAGGCTGGAGCTCATCAGGCAGTGACAATTTCAAATTTATGACTCAGACATTTAACATGTTTCAAGGAGAACATTATCATTTGAAAACCTTGTAAAGAGAAATGTGTCTGTACCAAGAAGCGACACTATCTTCCTTTTGTAAAGAGACCCCAATCATTTACATTTTCACTTTTGCTTCCCGTCGTGTGTTAAATAATTCTGACATTTTCTTCAAATGCAAATTACATTTCTGAAAATTTCTCAAATGTGAGCTTTTATTTTTCTAAAAAAAAATAATGATGGGGAGAGAGAGGGAGAGTTAGTTTTTTCATGTGACAACTATGTGACAACTCTGGCCGTCTCCTGGGTCTCTAACTCCCACCCAGCCTGGTTAAAAAAAGAAAGGTACTAGTTTCATCTGGTTTTTCTGCCTGGCAATACAACTTCTATCAGAAATTGGCTCCTTGCTTCTTAAGTGGCTAAGGAGCTAACTGTTCAGATAAACATTCAAAGTATTCAATATTAACATATGAAACATTAACCTTGGGGTTGGAAAGACCTTCAGGGTCACCAGATGATAGCTACTCCCCTCCATTGCTGAATTTCTATTAAGCCTCTCCACACACTGAGTATGCAGCGAGAGCTAACGTATCTTCAATAGTATCCTTAAACTAAGACAATCAAATTAAATTTCAATTACATATAAAAGCTTCCCCCCATTGGTCCTAGTTACTACTGTAGCCTTATCCTAGGTCAGAGTCAGTATTGAGTAGTTGGTCAGGTTGGGCTTTGCAGACAGACACATTAGGGTTCAAATCCTTCCCCTGATGCATGAATCATATTTTGAGCACAGTCTGTATAACCTGGGAGGTTGTCAGAAATGCAGAATTTTGGGCTCCACCTCAGACTTACTGAATCATAATTGTTATTTTAATATGATCCCCGGGTGATCCACACACACATTAAAGTTTGAGAAGTGTAGCTCGAAGAACTCAGTTACTTACCCACACGCTCAGTTTCTTGTCTGAAAATTGAGATGGTTGGACTTGATAATCTCAGAAAGTTCCCTTCACCTACAAAACATTAAAATGATAAATTCAGAATTCATAAAAATCTATTGGCAGAATATTTTTAATAAGGGAAACCTGTTGACAATCTGGATAGAAAACACAGGGAAATTTTAAAGTAAACTATTATTTAGCCACTATTGAAAAATTACAACCAAATAGAAAATTCTGGAGAAAACATCAAGAAAAGATTAGGATCTAAAATTTAATGATTCTAATCTAGAAAACTGGTACAGATGAACCAGTTTGCAAGGCAGAAATAGAGACACAGATATAGAGAACAAATGTATGGACACCAAAGGGGAAAAGGGGGAGATGAATTGGGAGATTGGGATTGACATATATGCACTAATATATATAAAACAGATAACTAATGAAAACCTGCTGTATAACACAGGGAACTCTACTTCAATTTGCTGTACAGTAGAAACTAACACAACATTGTAAAACAACTGTACCCCAATAAAGAATAAATAAATTAAATAAAATTTAATGATTCTATTTAATAAACAGGAAAAAAAATTAGAAAAATACCAAAATGTCTACAGTGGTTATATATAGGTGATGTGATTAGAAATGGTTATTTCCCTGTCAGTCTCTCCTTTCCAGCCCCCATTTATTAAGTACATGTGATTTAATAGTAAGGGGGAAAAAAACCCAAACACCTTATTTTTTGATCAACAAGGATCAAATAGAAGACATGAAAATGTTGTCTTACAAACAAACACAGAATTCATTTTATAATGAATGTACCAAATTTATTCTTCATCCTACAGAATATGTCCTTCAGCTATTGTCTTTCAAGGCCCAACTCAAGTCCCACTTCTTTCAAGCCAACGTCTTACATACTCTGAGGTCAGGGATCTTGTTTGACTCAACTCTGCATCCTCTTTTGACAAAGACACCAACTCTGATTAGGAACAAAGGAAATGTGAAATGAAGGAAAGGAAGGAAGGAAATAGGGGAGGGAAGGGGAGGGAGGGAGGAAGGAAGAACGAAAGAATAAAAGGATGTACAAGGCTCGATGCTGACTTAACTCCAGTTCCTTTGGAATCCTGTGGGATATTTCTGAGCCATATCTGGCTATTAAGAAATGGCCTTGCATTTTTTGCTCTAGTGTCATGGTCTTTCTTCTCCAATGAGATTTCAAGTACCATAAAAAGGTGAAAATATCTTCTTTAAAAATATGTGCTTGGATTCTTCTTTTCTGAAGCAATTTAGTTTGGGAGGCATATTGCTTATTCCTAGTCATGTAGGAACAGGGTGAGACCTCAGGACGGTCAACAACGTGTGATGGTGCAAGGTTGGGCCACAAGATGGTCTACTGGGCTTTTTAAATTTACAAACATACCAGAGCGTCTTGAGTGTATGTGCATAAGAGCAGTGCTTCAAATACATGAGGCAAACACTGATAAACTGCAAGATGAACTAGATAAATCCACAGATAGATTAAGAGATTTCAATACTCCTCTTTCAATAGTTGATAGAACAACTAGACAACAAATTAAGACAGATATAGGAAACGTGAACAACACTTATGGTCACTTGACCTAATTGACCTTTATAGAACACTCCACACAATAATGGCAGAATTAACACTCTTTTCAAGTGCACATGCACTATTTATCAAAATAGACTATATGCTGGGTCACAAAAATCTCTATAATTTGGATTAAATTCATATAAAATATAATCTCTGAGCATATTGGTTTTAGACTGAAAGCAGCTCTTTTTGCCCCTTTCCTGTTTGCCCACTTTTGTTCCCTTCTAACGGTAAAAGAACATAATTATAGGAATGAGATCACGAGGCAATTTAATCTAATTCCTGACTTATGTTCTCCTGAACACACACCATGCCTTGTCTAACCTGTTGATTCTTTTTCTAGATTAAAAGAAGTAAGAATGAAGTAGTTAAAGAATGACTAGCTCTCTACCCCCAACAGCCCCCTTGTCAGTCCTGCAGGCAGATCACAAGGACAAGATAACATCTGAAGAAAGAATCAGCCAGTCTGCATTCAACAAAGAATGATGCAGAATCCAACATCCTGCCTTGAGGATTCACTGAGATTCTTTCCCCTTTTTCCCTTTAAAAACTGTCATGGCTGAGCTGAATCTTTGGAGTTGGTCTTGGGACATGAGTCTACCTTCTCCCCACATTGCTGGCTTTTCTGATTAAAGCAGCTTTCTTTTCTACTGACACTTGCCTCTTGATTATTGGCTTTTGAGTGGTGAGCAGCCAAACCTGAGTTCAGTAACAGATTAGAAAACAGTAATAGAAATATACCTGAGGGGCTTCCCTGGTGGCTCAGTGGTTAAGAATCTGCCTGCCAATGCAGGGAACACGGGTTCGAGCCCTGGTCCGGGAAGATCCCACATGCTGGGGAGCAACTAAGCCCAAGCGCCACAACTACTGAGCCTGTGCTCTAGAGCCCGCGAGCCACAACTACTGAAGCCCGCACACCTAGAGCCCGTGCTCCGCAACAAGAGAAGCCACCGCAATGAGAAGCCTGCACACCGCAACGAAGAGTAGCCCCTGCTCGCTGCAACTAGAGAAAGCCTGTGCGCAGCAATGAAGACCCAATGCAGCCAAAAATAAATAAATTAAAAAAAAAAAAGAAAAAAAGAAATATATCTGAAAAAACCCTAAATAATTGGATACTAAGTAACACATTCAAGTGTCAGAGGAGAAATCAAAGGGAAATTAGATAGTATTTTGAACTGAATGAAAATGCAAACACCACATATCACAATCTGTGGGATGCAGCTAAAGCAGTAGTTAAAAATTACAGCACTAAACACCTATGTTAGAAAAGAAAATAGTCTCAGAAACTAAAGTCTTAAGCTCTCTTAAGAAACTAAAAAGAGCAAATGAAACTCAAAGTAAAAAGAAATGAAATAGTAAAAATTGAAGTGAAAATCAATGAAATAAACAAATAAATTTAGAAATCAATTCATTCAAAGCTTTTTTTTTTTTTTTTTCTAGAAGAGAGGTGACTGACCAGGAAAAAAAGAGAAAGAAACAAATAATCAATTACCAATATTTGGAATGTGAAACATGACATACAAACAGATTCTATTAACCTGATAATAAGAGAATATTATGAAAACTTTATGCCAATTAATCCAATAACTTCCTTGACAAATTCTTTGAAAGACATAAACTACCTATCAAAGCTGACTCAAGAAACAAAAAGACAAGCATCTTTATATTTGTTAAAGAAATTGAATTTGTAGTTAAAAACCTTCCCACAAAGAAAAACCCAGGCCCAGATGACTTCCATAATAAATCCTACCAAAGATTTAAGGGAAAAATAATAACAATTCTATTCAGTCTCTTTCAGAAAACTGGCAACATGATCAAATATGTAGAAAATCCAAAGAAATCTATAGAAAATGTACCTAAACTAATAAGTTAGTTTAGGAAGTCTGCAGGATGCAAGATCAATATACAAAAATCAATTGTATTTCTGTGTACTAGTAATGACTTTTGGAAATTGAAATTAAAAATTAGCATCAATAAATATGAAATACTTGGATGGAGCTGGAATGAGGGTGGGCTACATGAAACACTCACCTCAATCCCAGAACTAAAGGGAGCACCAAAAACTGACTAATAAAGACAAATGATATTATAATGTAATCTTTTAAAATACCAAAATCAATGCAAAAATCTGTGATTAGTAAAATATCAATATTTTAAATAAAGACAGGATGTTGTTTTGTTTGTGATTCTACATTATTGTGCAAGAGGAACAGTTTGTCCCAACCAGTTGGTGGTTGCAATACCTGTATACTGAGAATTACAAAACTGAGAAAATTAAAGAGCACATAAACAAAAATTGGAAAGATATATTATTTTATGGGTCAGAGGACTTTGTATTATTAAGTGATCGATTTTTCCCAAATTTATCTATAGATTCAACAATTATCAAAATCGCAAGATAATTTTTTTTGGTAGAAGTTAAGAAGTTGACTCTAAAATTCAAATGGAAATGCAAAAGACATAGAATAGCTAAAATAATTCTGAAAAAGAAGAACCAAATTGGAGGACTTTTACTACCTGACTTCAATATTTCATATGAATCCACCACAATATAAAGACAGTGTGGTAGTGACATCAAGATAGACAGAGTAATGAAATAGAGTAGAGAATCCAGAAATTGACCTACACATATATGATCAATTACTTTTCAACAAAGGTGCAAAGACAGCTCAGTGGAGAAAAGATAGTGTTTTTAACGAATGATTAGCTATCCATATGCCCCCAAAATTGTTTTTTTTTAATTTCGATCATTTCTCAATGGTTCTCAAATAGTTTTGAGTAAAACGCCAATCTACAGTAAGTCCCCTACATACGAACCTTCAAGTTGTGAACTTTCAAAGATGCGAATGTGCTTTCACATGTCCAATCACGTAAGTTAGTTCACGTGTCTGGCGTACATTGTCACATGCCTGCATCCTCTACAAGTGGTTGTGCTTTTGTGTACTTTACTGTACAGTACTGTATAGAATACAGTAGTACAGTATCTTTATTTCAAAATAGATCTGCAAGAGGACAACTTCATTGAGCTCCTTGCTGTGCAACATGAGGAGCTTATTAATGAAGTGATGGAATTGGAGGCCCAGAGAAAGGATGAAGAGAGACAAGAGAAAGAATAAGTAACTGAAGAACCAAAGAGATTCACAACGCAGGAAATAGCAAGGGAAATTTCTTTACTTGAGGAGGCATTTTTAGTTTTTGAGGCACAGTATCCGAATGTACAATGGTACACAAAGGTTGCAGCAGCCGTTCAGAATACAATCCAGTGCTACAGTGTCATCTATGATCAGAAAAAAAGAGCTACCACCCAGACATCACTAGATCAGTTTTTCAAAAGGGTAGATAGAATTGAATCCAGCAAGGAACCAGAACCTGTGCCATCAATATCAGGCCTGAGTGAAATTGCAGCTTGCCCTCTGTCTCCTATTGCTGGCGATCCTTCAGCTCTACCATCTCCCACCTCCTCTCCCTCCTCCAGTCAGTAACTCTTCTTGCCTGTTCACTCGATGCCAGCCCCTGGATACCAGCTATTGTACTGTGCTACTGTACTTTTCAAGGTACAGTACTATAAGATTTAAAATGTTTATTTTTTGGTTTTGTTTTTGTAATGCATTATTTGTGTGAAAAGTATTATAAACCTATTACAGTACAGTACTATACAGCCAATTATGTTAGTTGGGTACCTAGACTAACTTTGTTGGATTCACAAACAAATTGGACTTACAAATGCACTCTTGGAACAGAACTGGTATGTAGGGGACATACTGTATAAAACTCATAAAAGGAAGTCTTATGATCTTGGGTAAGGCAAAGATTTCTTAAACATAATATCTAAAACATGATACATCAAAATTATAAATGGGCTTTCATCAATGTTAAAAACTTTTGCTCTGTAAAATATCCTGCTACTAAAATGAAAAAACAAGCTACAGAATGGGAGAAAATATTAGCAAATCACATATCTGATTAAGCACTTGTATCCCAGAATATATAAAGAACTCTCAAAACTGAATAATAAGAAACAAATCCTCCTTCTCCCAAATAGGAAAAATATTTGAAATAGACACTTCACCAAAAAAGATACAGAGACAAAAAACAAACACATGAAAAGAGGTTCAATACCATTAGTTATCAGAGAAATACAAATTTAAATCACAATGAAATACCACTACACATATATTACAATGGCTAAAATTAAAAAGAATAAGCATTTTAAGTTTTGGCAAGGATATAGAGCAATTGGAATTCTCATATACTTCTAGTGGGGATGTAAAATGGTACAACCACTTTAGAAGACAGTTTAGCCATTTCTATGAAAAGCTAACATACACCTATTAGTCTAATCACTAACTCCTAGGAATTTATTTAAGAACACATGTTCAGAAGCTGTCAAGTAAGCATTTCAAGCTTTGTAAGCCAAAATGCTACATATTATGCTATTTTAATGTAACAACAGCTGCAGGCAATAAGCAAATAAATACATGTAAGAGCATGGCTGAGTTTGTGGAAAGTACATAATAAGTCATTGTCTCCGGACCTCTGCAGATGTCCACATAAAGACCTGTACAAGAATGCTCAGAGCAGCTTTCTTTGTGACAGCTCCAAAATGGAAACCACCCAGATTTCCACCAGCAGATGAATGGATAAACAGGCAGTGGTATAGCCATGCAATGGAATAATACTCAGGACTGAAAAATAATGAATTAAATTTGTGTCCTAGCAGAGTCACTAAAATAATAATGAATTATTGATAAACACAATATGATGAATCTCCAAACAATTATGCTGTATGAAAGCCAGAACTCCCTTCCCTTAAGAAGGGGAATTCTTCTTCCTAAGAAGAGTACATATGGTATGATTCCATTAGTATGTAATATTTCAGAAGATACCAAGTAATCTATAGTGACTAAAAGCAGACCAGTGGTGGCTGGCAAAAAGGAATGAAAGGAGGGTTGGAGAAAAGTATTGTAAAAGGGCACAGGGAAGCTTTTGAGAGTGATGGTATATCCATTATCTGGATTGTGATGTCGGTTTCATGGATGTACACATATGTCAAACTTGTCAAACTGTACACTTTAAACATGCTCAGTTTGTTGTGTGTCAACTATACCTCCACAAAGGTGGTAAAAAACAAAACATACACCTGGCATGGAGAGGCAGGGTGGAACCGGTCTCAGAAAGCATGGAAGCTGAGACCTTGATGCCATTAGGACTTACTTTCTCTCACCTGACTTCTCTCTACAGATCATCTTCTCTCTCTGTCCCTGTGGAGGCACAAGGCCTTGCTCTACTTTCTGGAATAACACAGAACAAGCCTTGGAGGGCAGCCAAATGATGTCCTGCAAAGGACATGGGCGAAGGAGAAAGACAGACCTGAGTGAATATAAGATCTGCTACTTGCTTGCTTTGTGATTCTGGAAAAGATCAAAATCTGTTTTCTAATCAGGAAAATGGGAGAATTGCTTACTTTGCAAGGTTGTTGTAAGGATTAAAGAGATGAGTGGGAAATCATAAGAAGTGCTTGGTGTACCCACCAAACACTAGCTCTCTTTCTTCTTCATATACCAACCCTATTTGTCAGGGTTCTCCAGAGAAACAGAATCAATCAGGCACCTTTATGTATAGAGAGATTTATTTTAAGAAACTAGCTCATGGCGGTTGGTAAGTCTGATATCTTCAAGGCAGGCCATGGGCTGGAGACCCAGGGAAGAATTGATGTTGCAACCTTGAGTCTGAAGGACATCTGCTGACAGATTTCCTTTTTCCTCAGGGAAACTCGGTCTTTTCTCTTAAGGACTTCAACTGATTGGGTGAGGCCCACCCACATTATGAAGAGTAATCTGCTTTTCTCAGTCTCCTGATTTAAATGGTAATCACATCTAAAATGTACCTCACAGCAACAGCTAGACTGGTGTTTGATCAAATAACTGGACACCATCTCCTAGCCAAGTTGACTCATAAAATTAATGATCACACCATCACTTCAACTATTTGAAGAGGACAGTTTTGATGGTTGGCACTGTTCTCGCCCAAAGCTAAATATTTTTAGATTCTCTTTCCCACTCCATGGGTAGTGACCCTTCTTTGCTTTCATTCCTAAGCTCTCTCATGTCTTTCAAGACACTTAGAAATTCACACCCCCACTCCCCCCACCAACCCAGTGATATTAGAAACAAACTCTTGCATTTATGGACTTCATTTCCTTTGCATCTTGAAGTGGCCTCACGCTTAGAGTTCAACCGACTGCCTTGTTTAAAGAACTTGAGTTTGTAATGAAGTACTGGCATTATTTTAAGATGCAAAACTCTTTCCTTCCATTAGGCCTCGACAATTTTATGAGAGGTCAGAAAACACAGGATGAGCCCTTGGACTTCAGCTATGGGCCATATGCCATAAGCCAGACTGCATCAGAGCTAAAGAATTTTAATTCCTTCACAATAAAGTTTAGTCTTAGCTTGTAAGGCTATGCCTGGGCTGGGAATTTAAATGTCTAAGAAGAGGCAGACAGGTTGCAATTTCATTGCTTCTAAACATGTGACTGCCTCAGGGGCTTCTGATTTATTTATTTTTTTTAATGGAGTGTGAGGCCATAAACCCTTCCTGCTGGCAGGCTGGCAGGCCATGCACATTTTTAGAGGTGCACCAAGCTGCAGCAAAGAGTGGTACTGGGAAGCTGACTGAGTCCCCGTAATTAAAACCATGCTCAGCAAATGCTTTTGATTCCAGGGGTCACATCTGATTTCATCTAAAACATTCTTTTTGGTCCCCTCTTAACCCAGTCTTGACTTTTGAGCATTCACATCATTACCAGAGTGGAGGGTGGGAGGAAATTGGGGGATGGGGTGGCAGAAGGAAGAATGTAAGTCATACATTGAGGGTTCAGAACTGGGTTTTGTTTGTAACTTGATTCCAATTGGACATTTGCAATACAGTATCAGTGAGTGGTTTTTGTTGTGCTGTTTCTTTATCTCGCTAACGAGTTTTTTTTCTGAGTACTTTGAAAAAGGTAAGACTAAAAATAAGCTATTACAGGTGGGTACCCCTTATCATTCATCTCTCATATCTAACTCCTATCTTTTTCTAATGGAAAACATATACTTTCGTTCTTATTCACTTTAGCCAACACATTTCCAAATGTCAGCAGATTTTTTTTTAACTTGTAGGTATCATCTGTTGAAATTGGACTTGGCCTTTACCTAAATATTTTCCATACAGAGTTTCACTTTGGATTAATGTTTTGTTCAGTGCCTGAAAAATCTGTGTAGTGAATGAAATCTTACTATTCAAAATGGGGAGCCTTAGTCCAAAATCGCCTTGTTGATCTGGTCCACACTTTGGAGATCTGGAAGGGCTCATGTCAAGTATCTAATCTGATTAGAAAAAAAGGGTACTCAGAGCTTTGCTAGAGTGGAATATGTTAGCCATTTATTTTCTCTGTAACATGCAGTGTTAACATTTTCTAAGGTTTGGTACATGTTTCTGCAGCTCCATTTTAGTTTACAATAACTGCATTATCTTCTACACTTTCACAGACATTTTATCAATAACTTAGGGAGGAGGAGGTAAGAAATTTGAGGGTCCCAGTTTTAGTTACTTGATATTTACTGAGTACCTACGGTGTGCCAAACAGCGTGCTGGCACTAAAGAAGACTAAACATAAACATCCTTCCTCTCTCTGCCTCAGGTTCTCTCTGGAAAATGAGGTCCAGCCAGCGCGGTGCTGGTACACTGGCTCTCCAAAGGGGTTGGGGAAAAAGCCCTGATTGTGGTGTTTGCCATACCCACGGTGTAAAGAATCCCACTGTGGCCAGCCTTGTGAAGCAAAACAAGACAGCATGGGCTGGAAAGAGATGTGCACTGTCCCCCAGCGGCGATCTGCGCTATCTCCAGGGCCCCAACCCACTGGGCCCAGCTCACGTGCTGCCTTCTCTCCAGAGCCATCTCTGAGCCTCCCCGACTCTCTGCCCTCTTCCCCCACATACAGCAGAGTACCCGGGGCCCCTAGGGCAACTCATGTCTTTTTGTGGAATAAATGAATGTTAAGTAGGAAAGGAACACCCTGAATTTTGAACATTAGCTAAAGGCTATATGCAAACACACCCTTATCTATAAACTCACTGGATCTCCTAGAGAGTGAGCTGCTCTCCTCTCTCCGGGGTTCATGTACTTCAGAAGAAGCGGCAGCTCTATAATCACGTTCTCTTCCTGGAGTTTTCCTGGCAACCCACACATTGTCATTGGTGGCAACATGGCCTGTGGCTTTAAGCCTTGCCTTGTGGTTTCCTTAAAGTAAAACCTTAAACTGAGCTCCTGAATGAAGCTACGCAAAAAGTAATGCTCCTCAGAAATGAATGCATTGTAATAGCAAAGAAGACATTTAATTAGCCACCATAATAGCGCCATTTAGGCTTCTTTTTTTTTTCTCTTTCTTTTTAAAAATAAGTGCTGTGACTAGAAATTGTGGGCACCACCGCCTTAGTCCATTTAACCCAATGCCTGGGACAGAGTTGGGGTGTGTGGAGAGGGGAAGATAAGTCTATTCTCTACATTCTAATTTTATAAATAAGCTCATATGATTTTTTTAATGGTAACAATAGTAATAACTTTTTTTAAATGGCCCCTTGGGCAGAGAGGGAAGAACTGTCAAGACACAGTGAAATAGTGTAGATCTACAGGAGTTTGGGTCCTGATAACTATCTGGGGGGAATTGCCTGGCGGTCCAGTGATTTAGGACTCCGTGCTCTCACTGTGGTGGTCCAAGTTCAGTCCCTGGTGGGGGGAACTAAGATGCCACAAGCTGCGTAGGGCAGCCCCCCCCCCAAAAATATCTGGGGTACATATAGTCAGTGTTTCAGTACGTTTGATTCAGTTTCCACTCTGTGTAATGGGACTTCCAGAGCCATGGAGGGAAGAGGCAGGGATGAGTCTGACCAGTGGTGATGGAGAATTTCGAAATTTGAGGGACGTGGAAATGGTGAAAGGGATATCTGACCAAGTGTTGTGTCTTTTCATTTTAACCTAGGTGATTTAGATTGGTTTGTGGGGGGCGGGCTGATGGCCATGGATGAAAGTAACTCAGATCCTCACCACTCCCTTAAGTTGCCATTGTTTTTTTCAGAAGCCGCCATTTTTATCTGCGGCTCTCCCCTTCCGCAGACTCCCTCAAACTGCGCTGTTAGGACTTCTTTTCCCTTTGAGGCTGCCCTTTGAGATGCATCTGTGACAAGCAACGTTACTGGTAAGCGGGAACACAGTTATTAGCAGCTGTAACCTTGGGTAAGTTATCTAACCTAATTGGGACTCAGCTTCCTCCCCTGTTAAATGGGGGCATGGTAGTCCTGACCTCATAGGTTGTTTGGACTATTAGATGAGATGATGACTGAGACATGCTTAGCACTGAGGTGGACTCACGTGGTTTTTCATTGAGAAATCATGAGAAAAACTGCAAGTAAAAGTTCAGGGCAGGACACTGAAATCAGCAGGACATGCATGATCTTATTTGAACGGAGTTTACATGAGCAGGTATGGAGGAGAGCAGGGGGGTTTGATGAGCATGTGAGAATGGGGAACATTTGTGGGGAACACAGTGCTGTGCCCCCCTCCCGGTCCCCTTCAAGCCTGAAAGACTTACGCTTCAGCTGTGGGAAGGTTGTCTTAACTCTCGGCTGTCAGCCCGCAGCAGCCAAGAGCCCACTCACCAAAGGTGACCCCTCTTCCCTGGCGTACCTGCATCCTATGACTGACTGATGCAGGGATATGCAGGCTCATCTCCTTACCCCAATTTGGGTCAACGCTGAAGGGCCATCCCAGCCTCAGGCTCCTGCAGTGTTAGCC
This sequence comes from Balaenoptera musculus, assembly GCF_009873245.2. Classification (NCBI taxonomy): domain Eukaryota; kingdom Metazoa; phylum Chordata; class Mammalia; order Artiodactyla; family Balaenopteridae; genus Balaenoptera; species Balaenoptera musculus. Next base: position 96,123,878 of record NC_045789.1, read on the forward strand.
AAGGGCTTGTTACACTGAACCTGTGGCATAATAAGAACTACATATTTGGTCTCTGCCCTCCTTCCCCTGCTCCTGGCACATAGCTCCTGAAACCCTTGGAATTTTTGAAGTGATAACTGTTCTTCTATATGCTAAGGAGATGCCTGGTGGCTGGGGCTCCTGCATAGTCTCAGGATGGGTGTTGGTGGCCAGGGGAACAAAGCATGTGAGTAGAGGGTTGGAAATCTCAGCCTTACCCCTTGACCTCCAGGAGAGAAAAGGGACCAGAAGTTAAATTAACTACCAATGGCCAATGATTTAATCAATTGTGCCTATGTGTAATGAAGCCTCCGTAAAAATCCTTAATGATGGGGTTTAGAGAGCTTCTGGGCTGGTGCTGGGAGGGTGGCGTGTCTGGAGACGGCATTGAAAGCTCTGTGCATCCATTCCATCTGGTTGCTCCTGAGTTGTATCCTTTTATAACAAACCAGTAATCTAATAAGTAAACTGTTTTCCTAAGTTCTGTGAACCATTTTAGCAAATTATTGAACCTGAGGAGGAGGTCCTGGGAACCTTCAATTTATAGCCCGTTGGTTAGAAGCACAGGTGACAACCTGGACTTGCAGTTGGCATCTGAAGTGGAGTGGGAGGGACAGTCTTGTAGGACGGAGCCCTCAACCTTGTAGGGTCTGTGCTACCACCAGGTAGATAGTGTTAGAATTGAATTAAATTGTAAGACCTCCAGCTGGTGTCAGAGAATTGTTTTGTGCCAAAATTTCACACATTTGGTGACCAGAGGTGAAGTAGTATGAGTCGTGAAATAGAAGAAAAAGAGTTTTTTCCTTAGAGTGTGGAGGATACGGAGAGAAAGAAGAGCTTTTCGTTTCAGCGCCACAGTCCAACCTTCCCTTCTGCCCACTTCTACAAGAGTTCCCCCTGTGAACTTCCGGCTCACTAATCATCTTTTCAGAGCGTGCTTGCCGGGAAACCCAACGTGCGATAGTATTCAAGTCAGAGGGAGCAGCAAGAACACAGACAGGGCAGGATGAAAAAGCCAGGCAAGGTCTCTAGTGATGGCTAATGATGTTTGGTGTGAGGAAGAAGGTTGTAAGAGGTTGGCTTTCGTTATCTGCTCTGAAGTTGTGGCCACTGGGGAAGCTGATGCAAAAAACAAATGGTGCCTGGTTCTCCACTGGCTCCTCTGCTGAAGCCTCAAACACAGAATGCCAAGGTTCTTCAGCTGCATAAAGAAAGGGGAACTCAAGAACATATCTCCTCCTTCAGTATCCTCCAGATTCCTAACAGAGACAGCTTAACTGCATGAGGTCAACCAAACCTCAGGGCAAGTTGTCTATAGACGGTCCTCAGCATTCTCTACATCTAAAACCTGAAGCCAGCTGCCTTTTCCTGAGGGACACTCAACTAAGAGAGGTATAGAGTCTGCTTGCTCCCTGCCTCCCATTCCGATGGAGACCACGTGACTCAAAGAAGGGCTTCTCCTCCTCCCCTCTCTGCCTTTTCTTTTGCTTACACAGTTATTAAATAGATCCCAACCCAATCCTTTGTGGAGATATTTCTGTATGAACAGAACTAATGATTTTATTGAATATTTTAAAATAATTATTAAAGCAATGTATGCAATTGAGTAAACAAGCTTGAATTTAAAAAAATAATGAAAAGCTTTCCTCTTACTCTGGAACTCCCAAACTTACTCCTAAGAAATAATCACAGTGAACAGTTGTGTTTCTTTCTAAAAATTTTCTATGTATAGTCAAGTGCATTTATATATATGAATTTAAAAAAAAATTTTTTTAACACAAATGGGTACTTATATTACACATCCTTTTTTTGCGCCTTACTTTTTTTCCCATTTAACTTATAGATCATGTTCCATTGCAAGTAACCAAAAACCAAACTCATATTGTCCTGACTAATAAAGGATTTGGTGACTTATATAACTGGAAGTTCAGAGAAAGAGATTGGTTCAAGATTGATTTGACTCAGTGGCTTCATTATGTTACCAAATGTCCCTCTTTTTGCTCTGCAATTCATGGTGTGATTGCTAAGGCTGGCTTCCCATTTTGGCTGCAAGATGACTTGCTAACATTCCCAGGACTACATAGTTACATGTCCATATGTAGACAGAGAGAGAAGTTATTTCTTGAAGTTCTCTCAGAAGAGCCAGATAGCTTTAATTTTATTATTTTTTTCTTTGAGGCCCAAGCTAACTTCTTTTCACATCTCATTGGCATAAATTGGGTCATGTGCCTTTATCAGAAGCAATTACCTTAGGATGGGATGGGGCTACATGAGTAAGAACCCACCCCAGAGCCAGAGGTGGAGTTATTGTTCCCTAAGTATATGGTCTGTGAGTGGTAGGTGTGGCTATCCATGCAAAAAATTAAAATATTTAGCAACATTACCAACATTGTTATACATTTATTTCTACAACCATATAGCTAGATCTATTTCCTTTAAACAAATTAAATTGTCAGTATAAGTCTCAATTGTATGGATACAATATCATTTATTTAATCAATCCCTGTTAATGGGCATTGAGGTTATTTTCAGCTTTTTCCTAGTGTGAAGCAATCTTTGGTGAATGCTCTGCATGCATTTTGCACACACATAGATCACAGGTATATCTATGGCTAAATTCTCAGAAGAAGAGTTCAAGAATGTAACCCACCTACATTTAGTTGCAGAACACAAGTCCACTCCAGGAGGTAGAGACCCCAGTTGGAAATCTCAGGAATAATTCTCAAAATTACATTGTTGGACTGACCCACCAAAGGAGCTGCTGCCTAATTGAGAAGTTGCCACACAACTCTCAATTCCTAGAACCACACCACTATGGAGCCATGATCAAAGCACCAAGATCAAGAATCAGAAAGGATCAGGAAATGACGCTGCTGCTGCTGCTGTTTCAGAATTGCCCTGCACTGGTAAATGATGCCCTATGCCCTGGATTCAATGCCCAAAAAAACTAAAGACCCCAGATAGAGTAGAACAAACTGTCTGCCTCATTTTTGCCAATTAAAACTCATATGGTACTTCAGATTGATGGAATCTAATTTACATTCAAAACCCTATCTTCAAGGGAGTATGGGCAATGCCTAGCTTTCTAGCCTCTGCTCTCAAGAAGGCACACTGGAAGAAGAAAGAAACACATGCCGGTCTCTCACATATAAGGGAGTTTGCATTTTTAATTATCCTAGATCCTGCCAAAATGCCCAAAAGGAAAAATTCTATTTGCTGCCTTTGTAAAACTAAGATCTCTATGACCACAATGACCTCTGCCCCAACTTCACTGTGACTGAGTAGACCAAAAGCAATCCTTCAGAGCCTGCAGAGGTTATGAGAGATGAGCTGATCTCCACCTGCCACAAAGAGGCAAGGTTGAGAGAAACCTTATCTGCCTGATTAGAAGACAAAAACAGCATCTCTTACAAAGACATGAGAAGAGACAGAAGATGAGCTCTTGACCTGTTTGGCCATTGCTGAGTGTCTGTGGGCCAGTTTCTCCACCAATTAATCCTCACTTCTCTCCCATGAAGTGAGTGTCATCATCTCTAGGGTGGATATGTGGGTGGTACACAATGATGCACCCTCCCTGCCCCCCCCAAAATAGCTGACTTCTCTTTTAATTTCTGGGTGCCTGTATGAACCAGCTGTTAAATATTTTGAATATCATTTCTGATCATCCCTGTTTTATAGATAAGAAAACTGAGCCTCTAAAACAGCAGGACATTTTCCCAAAGGAGAGGGGTGGAAACTAACCACAATTTGTGTATGGCTCCAAAGGCTACTTTTTTCCACCATGCCCACTGCCTTTCTGCTGAATTGAATACTAATACTAGAATGCTTATACAGTATGGTGTAGTTTAATAAAGGCCCTGCTTTTAAAACACATTAAGACACATTTCTTAGCATTGGTGACCATATTTTCTGGGAACAAAATTAGAATATTCTGATGGCTGGACCACAGGGTGCCCAGATATTTGAGTAAACATTATGCTGGGGGTGTCTGTGAAGGTGTTTCTGGATTAGATTAACATCTGAGTCAGTAGACTGAGTAAAACAGATTGCCCTCCTCTATGTTGGTGGGCCTCATCTGATCCTTATAAGGAAGGCCTGAATAGAACATAAAGGCTAAGAAACAAGAATTCACATTCTCTCTAAATGACTTACTTTGAGCTGGGGGTACATGGTCAGTCTTTTTTTGCCTTCAGACTCAGACTTGGACTGTAATTTACACTATTGGCTTCTCTGACCTTTAGTCTTGGACTGGAGCTATACCATCGTTCTCCTGGGTCACCAGCTCGCTGACTAGATCCTGGGACTTCTCAGCCTCCATGAATGTGTGAGCTAATTCCTTATAATAAATCTCTTTATAAATATAATGTAATATAATATAAGATAAACATATGTAATATAATTATACACATAATATAATTATATATAATGACATTTATACTATAATGATATATATAATATATAATTACATATTATTATAATATAAACCCTATTGGTTCTGTTTCTCTGGACAACCCATATTAATACAACCACCATTTAATAACACACAGTCTGGCAGAGGTGAATTGGAAATTGACATAAAAATACAGGGTAAGAGACGTTCTTCTTTATCTGATGCCAACCACCCTCTCCACAGCCTCAGCTCTGCTACCAGCCCCAGGCCCCTACTTGCCACATACTTTCTGCCAGTGCTGCAGGCTTTTGCCCTTGCCCAGACTTCCACGTAAAATGCATTTTTCCTGAAGGATGACATGCTTTGAAGCCAGCTCAAGAAAATACTTCTTCAAGGGAGCCTTTCCTGACATCCTCAGAAATTGTTTTTTACTTCCTTGTAATTGTATCTCTGTCCTAGCTTCTAAATAAAGGTATAAACTTCTGCTTTTCTTGTCCCCTTTAACCTGTGAATTCTTAAAAATTATATCTTCATCATTTTGGGCATCCTTGATGTCTGGCGTATAATACATAAATGTAGAGGGTGTGTGTGTATGTGTGTGTGTGTGTATAAATATATGTGTGTGAATGCTTGTTTGTTTTTCCAAATAGAAGACTAAAATGGTAAAGTTCTCTGTGTTATCCATTTCCTCTGCTGTAACCAAAACCTTATATTATGAAAACCAATATACTGTCAACTATTGTAGAATCATAAGTAGTTTCTTTGCATGGAGTAGAGAAAGCAGGGCAGAGTAGAGGGTTAGAGAACAGACTTTGGAATGAGAAACTACTGGATTTGAATGGCCTCTACCATTTGCTACTTTCACAACTTTGAATGACTTAACCTCCTTTAACCCTCATTTCTTCATTGGTAAAATGGGGATGAGAAAGGTGCTTATCTCATAGGCTATTGCGCAGCGTAATGAGATAATGCACATAAAGCACCAGCACAGTGCTTGGCATTCAGTGTCATCTGGTAGTAATAGCAGAAACAGAAGGAGAGGAAAATTAACAGTATCTAAGTTTTGAACAGAGCATTTTCACACTTCTTCCCCTGGGGGGAAAAAAAAAAGTATTAGGATTGTCTTCAGATTTTCAATTATCTTAAAATACCAGAATTTGAGAATTTTGCTTAATGAGTGAAATGTATTGCTCATATGTTTGGAGTAATAATTAGAAATAACCTTTCCAAGGGGCACCAACCACCATCCATCCGTATGAAAGAGAGCTAAGCAGAGAAACACGGGTGCCCTTGTTTTTCCTTATCTCTGCAGCAGCTTGTTGCTAGGGAGAATCGTTCTAGGAGGTTAATATCTTGATCTTTGGATAAAATAAAGACAATTCATAAGAAACAGGACCACAAATGAAACCACAGCTGGAGAGAGAACAAGGAAGGAAACTTTGAAAAGTAGAGAAAATTTTCAAAGTAGAGATTCAAAAGTTTAATGGCATTATATGGGCTCTGAGCCAGGGACGTGGGACAAAGTGGCAACCCCACTAATAGCTGTGTGACTTTAGGGAAGACATTTTTCCCTTCCAAGCCCATTTCCCTCATCTACAGAATAGGCATAAAAATTCCTATGTCTTGCATCTCATAGGGGTTTACAAAGAACCACTCAGATGCAAGGAATCTGATATTAGTGAGGATAAGGGGCATCAACTGATACCCATCATGGTTCTTGGCATTTCCCAATCAATAGACATTGATAAGAGTCCAGACAAGAAATTCAGACAAGGCTTTATTGGGGCTCCTGAGGCCACAGGAGGAAGCAAAAACAAGTAACATGTTCCCTTGCTCACTCCCTGAGGAGGTGTGAGCTGGTTCCTTATTTGGGGTGAGGGTAGGGGTGCGTTCATGGGTCAGGCTGAACGGCTTGCTTAGGTGGTTTGCCCCCCCCCCCTTTGGTGGTGTTGAGGGCAGGAGGCATGCACGGTACCCTGCTTTTGCTCCCAACAGCCTGTTTTTGCTCCTGGCTGTTCAGAAGTGGCAGTTGGGTTGTTTTGTTTTGTTTTGTTTTGTTTTTTTGTCTTTTTGTATCTTTTGGTCCAGAATTTGCCCCAATTGGGCACGCACACGGTTATTTTTAGTCTCTTATAGTTTCTTTGTATTTTGTTCCTGGAGGAGACGTTTGTCCAGGTGTGAACATTGCAGCAAAGGGTCCCAGGTCCCGGATCCCAGCCTGTCTCACAACCAACCCCTCTCTGCCCCTTTCTGAAATCTTGACCTGAGTGTTACGTAGAACCGGACAGATGATATCTCAGCTTCCTGTCTGGGCACAGGAAGTCACTGATTGAAAAGTAAATTGAAAAACTAGTATCTTGTGTTTTCTTCAGTCTCTGTACATTTACTCTGACTTTTAAAAAAACCTGGTTTCTAAAATATAAACATATTCCCCAAACTCAAGTTTAAAAATGAGTATATATTATTGCATATCTAATTTTAACTGAAAAGCATATTTAACTAAATCTTTAGTATTCTTCATTTTAGTATCTTTCTTCTTTAAAAAAAGTTTAGTGTGTGCTTCTGGTGGGGACACAGGTGTACCACTGCAAATTTTTTATAGAATGAGGCAGAATATATTTACATATACTTAAATACTTTACTTAATCCTCATCACAAATTTATTAAATGTGTACAGTAGCCTTTTTTATAGATTCAAAGAGTTTAATTGAGCTGCCTGCCTCTCAAAGCCAGGATCCAAACCAGATTTAACTCCATGGCTCTCAAGTTCAGGATGGGGCAGGAATTAGAGCAGCCTTTTCCTACAATCTCACTGTGCCTCCAGGTTGAGCTAGGTAGGCAGATGAGTCTGACATATTTGCCACTTGACCCTTTTAGTTGTGAAAAGAGCAGCTAGAGCTGGGTAGAGTGATTGGATTCAGGTAACTTTCAACGAGGAAAGAAAGTGATGGGTCAAGGAAAGGAATCCAGGATGCCTGACAAGAAATTCTGGAAGGAGACAAGCCTACCTGGCTGGTTAACTCTTATTTCTAGCTAAGAATCATGGACTTGAACTTCTAAGTTCCTGTTCTCTCTGAAAACATCTGGACCCCTCAGTCTTTTCAGGACAACTGGGCCAGCAGAAGGGCAAATTTGCACATCAGTTGGAGAGAAGATGGAAAACCCTTTCTTTTATCCTTGGCTTTAATTCGTAGAATTCACTCTCTTGGCCCCTAATTTGCTAATTCCTTCCTTTCTCCCCAAAACACCAGGAAGAAATGACCCGCCCCTGGTGCAGGTGTTAGTGATATTGTAATCAGGGTAAACTCTACCTAAGCTTCTTTGGGTCTTTTTAGAAGGAATCTAGATTTCTGCATTTCAAGGCTGTCCATTGAAGTGCAAGCTATTGTTTTTGGAGGGCCACTCCCAAAGGGCTTCAAATTTCCTTTTGATCTTTCTTTGCCTCTCTCTCTCCCAGCCTCCTTCTCAAAATGCTCACTTAAAATGCTCACTTTTCCTAGAAAGTGAGGCTATTTTCCATCCAAATGCCTACAAATTATTTTCCTTCCTGATTTTCAGTAAGGCTGGGAATTAGGTATTGGGTTGTCAGGGTTTCCTAACATCATTTGTTTAGCTCTGTTGGGGGGTATTTATGAAGGATTTAGTTAACATCACTGTCGGCACTGCCAAGAAGTTTTCAGAAAAGTCTCCCTTAGTCACTACACATCCACACACTAAGAAGGCAGGCTGAACATTTCCTATTTTCCCGAATATGAGAATCTGCCATTAGATGAGGCTAAGAAAAGCAAGTCCCTAAGGTCACTGCAGATGGCTGTGACCAGAAAGCACACTATTTCACTTAATGATTTTTAAGTGAAACATATTCATAGAACATTTCAAAATATTCTTAATGCCTAATCTGAAAAGGGCAACTGCACTTAAAAATTATGCTTTTAAACCAGTGGAACCAAAGTATTCTTGGCAGAGTAAATTATTTCCTCCCGAACTGGACATAGGTGATGCTTTTTAAGCTGGCTGCTTCCAAACAATACCTGAAGCAGAGTCTTAATTTGCATTTTAGGCAGCGCTCTGAAAAATCACCCAAACATTTGCAGCGTATGCTGTGTGCACTTAGCATTTTCCTAGGAACAAGTTGCAGACTTTGCATCTGATTTTTATAAGGGACTTATGGCCCTAGACGTTTTACATTAAATTACCTAATGTGGCATTGAAAAGAACTTTCTAAAGTGAAGTTGGGCTGTGCCTTTTGATGAGACCTGGGGAAGGGGGAGGGCAAAGGAAGGGCCTCATTTAGCTATCTGCCCATCAGCTGGACTCAGTCAGTCAGTCAACAAACATCCAGCCAGGACTTGCTCAGTAAAAGGCATGAGATGTGTGTGATTGCCTTTCAGGAAATGCAGTCATAAATGCAATTGTTAACCACAAATTGCCCACCCCTTTCAAGTCTCTGGCTGCAGCATTGAAGCCTAAAGCCTTCCAGATCCCTGGGGGAGACTAAATGCTCTGTGATAAAGTGTTCATTAGTTGATTTGTGTAAAGCTCTTTGAAGATGTGAAGCAACAAAGTGCTAGGAAGTATCATCAACCTCCTTAAGCTTTCTTTGTCCCTCTTTTACCTAAAGGCAATGGACAGTACCCAAAATACAGACCTTGCCCCAAAGTCCTCATTATCAATAAGTGGGCCACCTGAATAGGGGTGTTCCTTTTTCCTCAAGAGGGGAGGACTTGCCTCCCAGAAGAGGTGCCTCCCCATGTTGAGCACAATGGCAGCTTTATAGGAAGATGCTTCAGACAACTTAAAGCCTAGAGCGTCGGTAATAAATTAAATCAGAGGATCTGCAGGCTGTGTGCCCCAGTGCCATTTAGGAGGCCAGCTACCCCCAGTGTGATCTGCACGAAGCCCAGGAAGCTTCCACAGGGGATAAAAGCATCAGAATTTACAACCTAGTTGGGGCGATAAGATAAAGAAGTACACAGATAACTACAATATAAATCAGGATGTGTTCCACGCTACATGAAAGACGCAAAGAACAGGAAGGGAGGTTGGAAATTTGGACTATCACCCTTCATGGATAGAATTGAGAAATTTCAAGTAGAGTGGCTTTGGAAAGAGTAACAAATTAGGAACGACATTTATTGAGTCCTCCTTATGTGCTCATTGAACTAAATCCTTCCCACACCTCGTCTCATTGAATGGACCTTGATTGACCAGCAGGGTTGTACCCAGGGGTGGTCAGGGCTTGGAGTGGCATTGCTCAAGGGAGAAGCAAGGACAGGGCCATAGCATCTCAAGCTCTTCTCTACGAAAGCTTCTGCCTGCCTTTCATCACTTTTTCCTTGATTTCTTACAAACGAATAATGATTTTGTGTGTGTCTTAAGTGAGCTTCTACTTATCCTACTAACCTGTGCCAAGATCATCAAAATCATTATCTCAATGTTTACCCATATTTCTTGATTATAAGGACCACGTGGGGTATAATGGCAGCTCTAGAGTGTCTGTGTGAAATGGGATTGAAGCACCCATCTGTTTACAGGGCTGTTGGGGACTTGTCTAGAAGAGGGTTTTCCTAGCATCACACCATATTTAATTTATTTGAATTTGCCACGGTTAGATCCCAGACCAGAAAAAGGACATTAATGGAACAACTGATAAAATTTAAATAAGGGCTGTGCATTAGTGAAGAAGATTGGATTCATGTTGATGTCTTGAGTGTCATTATGGTATTAGGGTTATATAAGACATTAATAATTGGGGACGCTGGATGAAGAGCATAAGACAACTCCTACTGTCTTTTTTTGCAACAGTTTTATGAGTCTGAAATTATTTCAAAGTGAAAAGTTAAGAATAAGAATCAATGAAAATATTTATGTGGATTCAAAGTGACTAGGGTGGAAGCATGTTGGTGATGGGAGGGGAAACTGACACAAAGCCCCAGTCCATTCTTTGGGCTCTGTCGCTGCTGGAACACTGGCTGAAAGCACATTCCCAGGCCCCAGAAGCTTCAGGAAAAAGGGACCTGAGAATCTATATTTGGACAGAGTCCTCCACATGGTCCTTCTGAAGAGCGGAGTTTGGGAAACAGCATTATCTCATTTGTTTCTCTAATTCCCCTGGCAAGTGAGAAGCAGTTTTCCCAGTTGTCAGGAGGGCAGGTAAACTGAGGTTCAGGGAGGTTACATTACCTGAATGACAGGTCTGGGAAGTGGTAAAGCTGGAATTCACAGTTTCTCCCCCTTTTGAACTCTCTAGTGAAGCTTTTCTTAGAACTCTCATTGCCATTTAGGAAACTCCTGGCAGGCACTCCATCCTCACCCCCACCCCGCCCCCATCTTGCTCCTCCCCATCTTTCCAGCCCCAAACTCCATCCTCACACACACCTGGGCTGCTCCTTATAACCCCATTGGCCTCTGGTTACCATCAAGTGGTCTTTGAATCTCATTGGTTGTTCTCTATGCGTGTCCCACGTACTGGATACAAACTGAATAACTATTTTGACTGGGAAAACTCTTGGATTTGTAACTTTTAATTTTGAGTAATGTTTCTGTGGTTTTTCATTTAATTTGAGGTACATAAAACACACACACACATAGGTGGAATTAAACCATTTCATCTAATGTCAAATATTACGAAAGGTTAGGAATACAACTTTAAGTGATTTAGAGAATGAAATAATGCTATTTGCAGCAACGTGGATGGACCTAGAGATGATCATACTGAGTGAAGTAAGTCTGACAGAGAGGGACAAATATCATGTGATATTGCTTTTATGTGGAATCTAAGAAAATGATACAAATGAACTTATTTACAAAACAGAAATAGACCCACAGAAATAGAAAACAAACTTATGGTTACCAAAGGGGAAAGGGGGAGGAGGGATAAATTAGGAGTTTGGGATGAAAATACACACAATATAAAAAATATTACTATATACAAAATAGATAAACAACAAGGACCTACTGTATAGCACAGGAAGTATACTCAATATCTTGTAATAAGCTATAATGGAAAATAATCTAAAAAAGAATATATATGTACATACATGTATATAACTGAATCACTTTGCTGTACACCTGAAACTAACACAACATTGTAGATCAACTATATTTCAATACAATTTTTTTAAAAGCCAGAAGCAGGTTCTCTCCAAAATGATTCCCAACCCCTGAGCCATTTCTGGCTGTTTTCTCCCTTCTGCTTCAGAAGCCTCAGACTTGATCTTGCAGGTCACTGGGAAGCAGAAAGGCACTGTGCTGGCTGCATTGTTGAGATGTTTATCACTGCGATGATCAAGCAGGATCTAACATTCCGGGCCTTTACACGCCCAAGCACTGCTTTATCTCCCCACACTGGATCACAGGAACAAGGGAGGAAAGAGGTGCTGTGAGAGACTCAGCTGAAGGGAGCAAGAACAGAAAGAATCCATCTCATTACTTAAAATGATGTTTTATAACAAACTAGCATTGTTTTCTGCCTGAGAGTGCCATGGTATCCTTTCCATAATATTTCAGAAGATATCCATAAGCATCATTTTTTTTGTCTTATATTCCAAAAAGATTAAAATGCTAAAAGCATGGGGTTTAGAGATCGGCTGGCCTGAGTTTAGATCTAAGTTCCATCACTTACTGGCTATGGAGTGGAATTGAGTCCCATCTCTCCTTCTGACTCAGTTTCCTCAATGGCAAAGCAGGGCCGACAGCATTGGCTGGGGATCTAATGGGTCCCCTACCTCTACATGGCGATCAGCGGTAAGGCTCCTCCTATGCCCCACATTGCTTCTCTTCCCTTTCTGCATCTAAACTCCAAGCACCCAACATTCTCCCCGTGGTCTCTGGCTACAGATACCCTGGTTCCTTCTATTCTTAGTGGCCAGGAGACCCTCCCACATCTCTCACCCCATCACATCAAAATGTACTAGTCTCCTGTTCCCTTCCCTCGTGACACAGACCTCTGTTCATCCCTAGCTCTGAGCAAAGAGTCCTGTGCTACAGTGTTCATGGTTAATGATGACTTCATTGATCATCTCTGTGGTTACAGACTTGTCCAGAGTCATGCAGTCACATAGTAACAAAGCAAGGGCTAGCGCTCAGGACTCTTCATTTCTAAAGTGAGAATGAGTAGTTTTATACCCTCCTTCCCATTCCATGGGGGGCCCCAGGATGCTGTCCTTCAGCCCCTGTATTTTGTTGGGGATGCCCACAGTGGCAGGGCCCCTTGACACTATTTACAATTTTTAATATGTTCTGGGTTCGGGTTTCAGCTCAGAGACTTCTGGGATCGGTAGTGGACGACATCTGGGGGCCTCGGGAGCTTTTTGGTTTATTTTTTACTTTTTTTTTCCTTTGCCTTAAACGAATACAATGCTTTGAAAGGGACAGCATGTCAGCAGTAGCCTAGACCTCATAACTTTTTTTTGCTCTTAGCTATGCTTTGAGGAATTGGAAAAAATGCCAATTCCTGCACTGCAATGCAACATATTGTGATAGATGCTTCTTCTGAGATCCCATATGCTTCATATTGCCATGGAAAAAGCACTGGCATAGCAAGATTTTTTTTTTTCTATAAATTTCCCCAGAGATTGAATTGGATTTCTGTTGGTTGCTTTTACAGCAACATGGTCTCAGCAAGGGGAGAGAGAGAGAGAGAGAGAGAGAGAGAGAGAGATTGTACATTAACAATTGGCATGGATTTTAATGCACACGTGCTTTAAGACGGCAGCTTGGAGGACATGGCCCCAGAATGTTCCTGGTTCTGGCTGTGTGAGCTAATATTCAAACAGACTAGTCTAGGAATGATGGAGAAACAGTGAATTTAGGAGAAGGAAGCTACAATTCTTAACTTGGCCACTCACCAGCTCTGGATCTGAAACAAGGGTATTAAATAAGTTTTGCTGAAATGATTTAGTGATTCAAACACATCTTTTTTTTTTCTTTCTCACATCTTGGTCTGGGCTGGCTCTGATAGGGCTGGTCTAAGGTGACCTCACTCATGTGTCTGGTGGTCGGAGTGATGTCAGCTGGGGTGACAGGGTGATGTGTCTCTCATCTTCCAGCAGGCTACCCCACATTGTCCCCATGGTGGCGGTCATGGTCTTGGCAACATGACTTTCTAAATCTCCACTTTTGTCATATTTGCTGATACCTGACTTGGACAAAGCAAGTCACATATCTAAGCCCACATCCAAAGAGTGGAGAAATAGACTCCCCCCTTGATGGGAAGTGTCTCAAGGTCACATTGCAAGTTGGGAGGCATAGACAATCTACTGCAGTAAGTAAATTATGCTCTGGGAGCCTGAATGTCCTCGAAGTTAAAATGGGTAATCACTATGTACCCAACAGCTCAAATTTACCATGTCAAACATGAACTGTTGACCCGCTGTGCACTCCACCCCACATGCTCTCCCGATGTGCTCCCCACGTGCTCACTCTTTCCCATCTCTCTAAGCGCCATCATCGTTCACCAATTAGCTGAAAGCAGAAACCTGAGAGTCATCCTTTATTCATCCTTTTCCGTATCCCTGCTGTCCTTCCGTTTAAGAAAGATCTCTGGACTCTAACGCTGAAAATTATCTTGAACCATCCACTTCTCTCCCTGCTTCTGCCCTTGCTCCCTCAGCAAGTATGATCTTTCCTTTTCTTGTAACAATTTTCCTGCATATATTCACATGGTTCCTTCTGGTCTTGACTCAAGGTCACATTCTGAGTGAGGTCCTCCTTGACCACCAGATGTTATTGTCAACCCCACTCTCTTCATATTTCACATCCTCTCTTGCCTTATTTTTTCCCGTATACTTATCACTATTTATTTTTTAATTGTCTGTCTGCCCTACCAGAATTTCAGTGCCTAGATGGTATGGGGATATCCAGTCATTTGGTTCACCATTGAATCCCCCATGCCTGTAAAAGTGGAGGGAACATGATTAGCTATCAATTTCTTGAATAAATAATGAAGGAAGCTTTTAATGTGTTTAACCCTGTTATCTAGATCAGTATAATGACAGGTAGGCTCACCTTGAAATATGATGGTCTGTTTTCTTGTGCAAAGGCCCTGAGGCACCTAACTCAGTCCTAAAGAGTCAGAGAAACTCACCAGGGCAGTAATATCTAAGACCTAAATAATAAGTAGTAATAAAAAAACAGGCTAGGTAAGAAACAGTGTAAGGTAATGAGGTGGGCACATAGGTTCCCCAGAGGGTATGGATAAGCACCACCCCCATTTATGTTTATTCTTTTTAAGAATAAAATAAGCTTTACTCATTTTTAATATACTGATTAGTACTGTGGTCCTTCTTAAGTCCCTAGGAGAGACAGGCAGGGGCTCTAACTGTTACTAACATGTGGAGAGGCATCCCTATGGGGAGATCCAGGGCTCCACAGCATGCAGAACTTGACAAGTTCCTCTTTTTTATTTTTTTTAATATTTATTTATTTATTTATGGCTGTGTTGGGTCTTCGTTTCTGTGCGAGGGCTTTCTTCTAGTTGTGGCGAGCGGGGGCCACTCTTCATCGCGGTGTGCGGGCCTCTCACTAACGCGGCCTCTCTTGTTGTGGAGCACAGGCTCCAGACGCGCAGGCTCAGTAATTGTGGCTCACGGGCCCAGTTGCTCCGCGGCATGTGGGATCTTCCCAGACCAGGGCTCGAACCCGTGTCCCCTGCATTGGCAGGCAGATTCTCAACCACTGCGCCACCAGGGAAGCCCCGACAAGTTCCTCTTTGTTTGTTTTAACCATGTTGTGACTCACTGAGCATTTCCTGTTGTATCATGGCAGTTTTATGACTAAACTAACCTTCACAAAATGGACAAGCCACTTGGAAAGATTCCTGCAAAGAAACCAACTTGTATTAAAGATAATACTATACAAGCAAGCATAAAAGAAGACTGAGAAGGCAGAGATGATATTTCATCTTCTCCTAAAACAATGACAGTCTAACCAGATCAGATAAGAAGGTTGAGTGGGGGGAGATAAAACTGCAATTGTCAAGACAATTTGAAAAATAAATTTTCATCCATTATTGTTAATAATTCTGAACAGATTATGCTTAAGCTATTAGCAAACCAGTGGTATAAAACATCATGCTGAAGAAGATATGAAATATTGTTCATTGAAATTTTAATCTTATTTTAGCTTCTTTCGTATTGAGGTTTTATTTACAGACAATAAATTGCACACATCTTAAGTATTTGATTCAATTAGTTTTGAATAATTTTGTACAATTGTATAATAACCACCCCAAACTAAATATGGGATCTTTTGATCAACCCAGAAATGTTCCTTATGCTCCAGTTTGTGTCAATGATTTTCTAACTTCTGTCACCATAGACTAATTTTTCCTTCCTGAACTTTATATAAATGTAGTTGTGTGTGTAGCTTTTTATGCTTGATATAATGTTTATAAAGTTCATCTTTGTTATTTCTATCAGTAGTTGTTCCTTTTTTTTTCTTGTTAAATAGTATTTAATTGTATAAATTTACCACAAATTTAAAATTCATTTTCTTATTGATGGACATTTGAGTTGTTTCAAGTTTCTAGCAATTATGAATAAGGTTGCTATGAATATTCTTGTACAAGTTTTAGTGGACATTTGATTTTAAATATTTCTTTTGTACAAACACTCAGGAGAGAAATTGCTGGATCAATGAATAGGTGAATTTTTAACTTTGTAAATGTTGGTAGCATTTTGTGTTGACACCAGGAATGCTGAGTGTTGTTACTCTTCATCCTCGCCAACATTTCATGTTATCATCTATCAAATTTTGGTCATTCTTGTATGGTGGTATCTCATTATAATTTTCATTTTCATTTATGTGTTTCCCAGTATCAGCTGAGCACTTTTTTTTTGGCCGTGCCATGTGGCATGGGGTATCTTATTTCCAGAGATGAACCCAAGCCTTCTGCAGTGGAAGCATGGAGTCTTAACCACTGGACCACCAGGGAAGTTCCCAGTTGAGCATTTTTTCACAAGCTGATTGGTCATTCCTATATCTTTTTTAGTCAAGTGTTTGTTCATGTCTTTTTTCCATTTGAAATTTTTTTTATCATTGACTTTTGTATTCTGAAAGGATTCCTTGATCAGATATACATATGCAAATGTTTTGCCCCATCTGTGTCTTGACTGTTTTCTTAATGATATCTTCTGGTGAATAGAAAGAAGATTTTTATTTGACCAAGTACAATTTATCTTTTTTTCTTTCTTTGATGATTAGTGATTTCTTTTTTTTTAAACATCTTTATTGAAGTATAATTGCCTTACAATGGTGTGTTAGCTTCTGCTTTATAACAAAGTTAATCAGTTATACATATACAATATGTTCCCATATCTCTTCCCTCTTGCATCTCCCTCCCTCCCACCCTCCCCATCCCACCCCTCTAGGTGGTCACAAAGCACCGAGCTGATCTCCCTGTGCTATGCGGCTGCTTCCCACTAGCTATCTATTTTACATTTGGTAGTGTATATATGTCCATGACACTCTCTCACCCTGTCACATCTCACCCCACCCCCTCCCCATATCCTCAAGTCCATTCTCTAGTAGGTCTGTGTCTTTATTCCCGTCTTGCCACTAGGTTCTTCATGGCTTTTTTTTCCCCTTAGATTCCGTATATATGTGTTAGCATACTGTATTTGTTTTTCTCTTTCTGACTTACTTCACTCTTTATGACAGACTCTAACTCCATCCACCTCATTACAATTAGTGATTTCTGTATCCCCTCAAAGAAATCTTCGCTTATAGAAAGGTTGTGAAGATCTCTTATGTTTTCTTCTAGAAGACTTACCTTTCTGGCTTTTGTGTTTAGATCTACCATCTATCTCAAATTAACTTTGTGTATACTAGTATGAGGTAAGAATGTAGGCATATTTTTTTCCTATATGGATATCTATTAGTTCCAGTGCCATTTGTTGAATGAACTTTCCTTTCCCTATCGAATTGCTTTGCACCTTTGATGAAAATCAATTGACCATATGAAAGAATCTATTTCTGAATTTCATTCTGTTCCATTGATTGATTTGTCTATCCTTTTGCAAAAACCACAGTCCTGATGACTTTAGCATTACAGTAGAGCTTAAATTGCATAGTGTAAGTCCTCTAGTTGTATTCTTCTTGAAGATTGATTTGGTTATTCTAGGTCTTTTATATTTCTATGTAAATTTTATATATAGTTTGCAAATTTCTATTTAAAAATTCTGCTGGGATCATGAGTTGGGTTGTGTTGAATTATTGGGGAATTATTGTTAATATCTTAAGAATACTAAGTATTTTAAACTGTAAACAGGACATATCTTCTCAATCATTTAGGTCATTTAAAATTTCTCTCTGTCGACTTATAGTTTTGAGAAAATAATTCTTGTCAATCTTTGGTTAAATTTACTCTTAAACATCTGAAGTGTTTATGACACTATTGTAACTGGAATTAAATATTTTTTGCTTTCCAATGTTTGCTGATAGTACATAGAAAAAAAATTAATGGTTGGATGTTGACCTGGCTTGTATTGTAAGACCTTGCTAAACTCACTTATTAGTTGTTATAGTTTTTTGAGAGGAAGAGTGGTTGATTACTTACGATTTTCTATGTAAACAATTACATTGCTTGCAAAAAGGTAGTTTTACTTCTTAATTTCCAATCTTTGTGCATTTTTCTATTGTTATATTGAATTGGCTAGTGCCTCCAGTACAATGTTGAATGTAAGTGCTGAGAATGAGAAACCTTACTTCGCTCTTGAACTTATGGTTAAATAGTTTACTATTTCACTCTTAAGTATGATGTTAGCTCTAGATTTTTCATAGTTGCCTTTTATCATATTGAGGAATTTTTCTTCTGATTTTAATTTTCTACGAGTTATTATTATGAATGAATATAGACTTTTATGCATTTATTAAATTTACCATATAACCACTCTTCTTTATTCTGTAAATATGGTGAATTACTTTGATTTTCAAATGTTAAACCAAACTTGCTTAAAACCCACTTAGTCATAATATATTATCCTTTTAATGAATTTATATTATTTATATTTTGTAAATATCAATATGTGCATCTATGTTTGTGAGAGATATTGGTGTATATATTTTTTTCTTGTCAAGTTTTGTGCAGGTTTTGGTATCAGAATAATGCAGTCATCATAAAATAAGTGGGTAAGTGTCCTGTCCTCTTCTTTTTGCTTGAATGAATTTCTGTAGAATTTTTATTATTTCTTCTTTAAAGAATAGTACTTTTCTTGTTTGATAAAAATCACCTGCCCCTAGATATTTTTGTGTGAAAATGTTTTTCACAACAAATTCAATTATTTTAATAAATATAAATCTATTTAGATTTTGTAGTTCATCTTTTGTCAGTTTTGTTAAGTTGTATTTTTTAAGATATTCGTCTATTTCATCTATGTTGCTGCACTTATTGGCATTATGCTATTTAAAATGTTCTATTATCCTTTTCATGTGTATAGGATTTTCAAAGGTATCTTCTCTTTCATAACTGATTGGTTATTTATATTTTTTCTTTGTCATTGATCAGTGTCCCTAGGGGTTTATCAATTTTATTGATCTTTTTAAGAAACTATTTTTTTATTTTGTTAATTTTTTTAATGTTCTCTATTCCTCATTTGTTTTCTATTTCATTGATTTCTGCTATGATCTTTCCATTCTCTTACTTTCTTAAGGTTTAATTTTATCTTTATTTGTTTGTTTATTTTTAGCATTTTAAGATTGGAAACTAGATAATTGATTTAAGTTTTCTCTTTCTTATATAATAATTTCAGATATAATTTCACTACAAATGGCATCTCATAACTTTTGATATATTCTTAACCACATCTGAGTCAAAATATATATTCTTTGACTCATAGATTATTTAGAAATATATTGTTTAAATTCCAAGTATGATGGAGTCTTTCTCAATGTCTTATTGGTATTAATTTCAATTAGATATTACCGTGGTCAGAAAACATACTTTGTAGATATCAATGTTTTAAAATATATTTAACTTGTTTTATGGTGATTTTAAAGAACATTTTGTCTAGGTTTTATGATTGTTATCTGAAAGAAGGTTATTCCAATCAAGTTTCTCTATCTACATTAGCTAGCTATTGTTGTGTAACAAATTACCACAACTTAGTACTTTAAAACAACACACATTTACTATCTCACAGTTTCTGTGTGTCAGGAATCTAAGCATGGCTTAGCTGGGTTCCCTGCTCAGAGTCTCACAAAGTTGTAATTGAGGTGTTGGCTGATCTACATTCCTTCCTGGAAGTCAAAATTCTCTTCCAAGTTCACATAATTGCTGGCAGAATTCAGTTCCTTGCGGTTGTTGGACTGAGGTCTCCATATTCCAGTGGCCACTGGTAGTTTCCTTCCATCCAGAACTCTCCATAGGGAGGGTACAACATGGAAGTTAGCTTCTTTGAGGCCAGCAAGTGGGGTATACTTTATTTCTCTCATGCATGATAAGAAAACGTGTGTGTATGTGTGTGTGTGTATGTGAATGTATATATGTGTATACATGTAATATATATGTATGTGTATGATATATATATAATTCCAGGAATGACATCCCATCAGCTTTGCCATACTTATTGATTAGAAGCAGCTTACCAGTCTCCCCCAGACAACACACTCAAGGGTAGGGGATTCTATAGGATGTAACACCAGGGGACAGAGATCATGGGGCCCATCCTAGAATTCTACTTCCCATACTAACCACTATTACTAGAAGGCAGAACTCTGCTTTCTTTTTGTAAAGATATTTTTGCTAGATACAGAATTCTACATTGATGGAATTTTTTTTCTTTCAACACATAGAAGATATCATTCCATTATTTTCAAGCTTCCATATTTCTGGTGAAAAGTTAGTTATAATTCACATTGTGGTAGTATATTTTTAATAGGTCTTTTTTCCTCTGGCTGCTTTTAAGATTCAATCTTAATCTCTTAATTTTCTGCCAAACAGCTGACAATGATGAGCCTGCATGGTTTTCTTTGTATTTATTCTGTTTTGAGCTCACTCAGTTTTTAGATCTAGAAATTGGAGTTTGGCGATTTTTTAATTAAATTTTTATTTTCAGATAATTTTAGATTGGCATGCAGTTCCAAGAAATAATACAGAGAGGTCTTGTTTACTCTTTAACTAGTTTTCCCAAATGGTAGACTATTGTAAAACTCTAGTACTCTATCACAACTGGGATCTTGACATTGACACAGTTAAGGTACAAATTATTTCCATCATCACAAAGATTCCTCATGTTTCACTTTTATAGCCATATCCACTTCCCTCCCAACCCACTCTCTCCCTAACATCTGACAACCATTAATCTGTTCACCATTTGTATAATTTAGTCATTTCAGAATATATATTATACAGGGAAGCATAAAGTATGCAAACTTTTGGGATTGGCTTTTTCACTTGTCATAATTCTCTGTATCAATAGTTTGTGCCTTTTCATTGCTGAGTAGTATTTCATCATATGAATGTACCTAAGCAGCTATGTTTAACCATTCACCAGTTGAAGCTATCTGGGTTGTTTCCATTCTGGGGATATTACAAATAAAGCTGCTATAAACATTCATGTGCATATTTTTGTGTGAACTTAAGTCTTCATTTCTCTGAGATAAATGTCCAGGAGTGCAATTGCTGGGTTGTTTGGTAGTTAACTTTTTAAGGAATTGATGGTTTTTATGAGTGATTGTATAGTTTTACACTTACATC
Organism: Balaenoptera musculus; assembly: GCF_009873245.2. Classification (NCBI taxonomy): domain Eukaryota; kingdom Metazoa; phylum Chordata; class Mammalia; order Artiodactyla; family Balaenopteridae; genus Balaenoptera; species Balaenoptera musculus. Next base: position 96,144,982 of record NC_045789.1, read on the forward strand.
AGGAAAATATCCATAATCCTGTTTCTATGCATCCTTCCTCATGTATGGTGTTGTCACTAATTTAAACATTAACTTGAGATATCTTACTGTAGTTTTAATTTGCATTGCCCTATTTATGTGCTTATTTGCCATCTGTATATCTCCTTTAGTAGTAAATGTTCCTTCATGTATTTTGCCCATTTAAAATTGGGTTGTATTTTTTTTTTAGTGTTGAGTTTGAGAGTTCTTTATATATTCCAAATGCTAGTCCCTCTTCAGATATGTGGTTTGCAAATATTTTCTCCCACATGTATGTGGACTTTTTATTATTTAAACAGGGTCTTTTACACAGCAAAAGTTTTTAATTTTGATGAAGTCCAATTAATCAATTTTTCCTTTTATGAATTGTGCTTTTGGCATCAAATCTAAGAACTTTTTTCTGTCCTTAGATTTCCAAAGATTTTCTCCTAATTTTTTCTCTTAAAGTTTTATGGTTTTACATGTAATTCCACAATCATCTTTGAGTTAATTTTTTGTATAAGATCTGAAATTTAGGTAGAGGTTAATTTTTATGCCTATACATTTGCAACTGCTGCAGCATCATTTGTTGGAAAGGCTATCTTTCCTCTATTGATTTACTTTTTTCCAAAAATCAGTTGAACATATTTGTGTAGGTCTATTTCTGGGTTTTCTATTCTGTTCTATTTATCTATATGTCTATTCTCATGTCCATCCTTATCACACAGTCTTAGTTACTGTAGCTATATAGTTGTCTTGAAATCAAGCAGACTGATTCTTTTTATTTTTCAAAATTGTTTTACATATTGTAGTTCCTTTACTTTTCCATGTATATTTTAGAATAATCTATATCTATATCTACAAAATATCTTGCTGAGATCTTGACAGGAATTCTGTTAAACCTGTATATGAGTTTGGGAAGAATTGACATCTTTACTATATTGAGTCTTCCAATCCATGAACATGGTATGTCTCTCCATTTATTTAGTTCTTTGATTTCTTTCATCAGCACAGTGTAATTTTCATAATACAAATCTTGCCCATGCTTTGTTAGATTTACATCTAAGTATTCCCTTATTCTTTTCTTTAATATAAATGGAATTGTATTTTTTATTTTAGCATAAAAATACTCATTGGTATTATATAGATACACAACTGGTTTTGTATGTTTATTTTTTATCCTGTGATCTGGCAGAACTCACTTATTGGTTCCAGGAATTTTTTTTGATAGATTCCAGGGGATTTTCTATGTAGAAAACCATGTCATTTTCAAACAGGAACAGTTTTATTACTTCTTTTATAATCTGTGTTCCTTTTATTTCATTTGTCTTGTGATGGTGGCTAACTTCTAACACTCTGTTGAATAAGAGTAGTGAAAGCAGAGATCCTTGCCTTCCTGATCTTAAGGGGAAGGCAATCAGTCTTTCAGCTTTAAGTATAATGTTAACAGTTATTTTTTTCTTAAGATTCTCTTTATCAGGTTGAAGAAGTTCCCCTCTATGCTAACTTTCTGAGCATATTATCATGAAAAGGTGTTGAACTTTGTTGAATACTTTTTCTGCATCAATGGATAGGATCATGTGATGTTTTTCTTCTTTAGCACGTTAGTCTGGTAGATTACACTGATTGATTTCCAAATATTGAGCCAACCTTGTATCACTGGAATAAACCCCATTTGTCATGGTGTATAATTATTTTTATATATTGCTGAACTCTCTTTGCTAATATTTTGTTGAGAATTTTTGTGCTTGTATTAATAAGGAATATTGATCTTCAGTTTTCTGTTTTGTACTGTCTTTGTCTGGTTTTGGTATACTAGCTTTATAAAATAAATTGAGAATTATTCGTCCCTTTTTTATGTCTGAAAGAAATTGTGTAAAATTGTTGTTCATTCTTCTTTAAACATTTGGAAGAATTTTACAGTAAAACTATCTGGGCTTGGAGATGCCTTTTTGATAGTTTTTAAATTAAAAATTCAATTTTATTGAAGTAAACTCATGTACTTATGTCACTAAGCTACTACAAAGAGGCAGGAATATACAATGGAGAAAAGACAGTGTCTTCAATAAATGATGCTTGGAAAACTGGAACAGCTACATGCCAAAGGAATGAAATTGGAACATTCTCCAACACTATATACAAAAATAAACTCAAAATGGTTAAAGACTTAAATGTAAGACCAGATCTATAAAACTCCTAGAGGAAAGCATAGCAAGGAACACACTGACATAAAATTGCATTAAGGAACTTGTTAGTCATGTAAAGAGTTTAAATTTTATCCTGATGGGTATTGGGGAGTATTAGAAGACCTTAAATAGGATGCTAAAGTGACATTGATTATTTAGATAGGTTACTCTTGCTACAGAGTGGAAGACTGGAGTCAAGGAGACCATTTGGAGGCTGGTGCAGTTCTGAGTCCATTAACTTTTCCTCAGAAGTTTATACTAGTGTAGGCCATATCAGTGTTCACATATTACATATGAAAGTTATAGGTCTCATAGCAAAGCATTTAGTTGCTGATATCTACCAACTTCTTTTCTATCATTATTCCTGTCCCATATTGAGTGACTTTAATATCCCCATGGATCTTGTTTTTCTTGGTCTCTTGGTTTCTCAAACTTTGTAACTCCATGATCTTTTCTGTTTATCTTATTCTAATACTGTCATAGTCACACCCTAGACATCATCATAGCCTTGACTCCAAATACCTGTCTTTAACTGTCTCCTATTTTTCCAGCATACTTACTTCCATACTCTCAATTTAGCGATTATATGATTTCATTAAGATCCCAAGTCCATTCTCACTATCAATTACCTCTTTTCCTGTTTCTATCCATCTCCCACATGATTCAGGACAACCTAAGTCAATCATGACAATCTATTTATTCCCTCTGCCACTGATTGGTTGAGAGATAGGCATGTAACCCAGAGTTGATCCATGAGACATCATGGAAGGTCTGCTTGGCATTTTTTCACACTTAAGAGATCTTGGGAAGAAAATAATGGTTTCTATTTGTCTCTATATATGCATACCATACAGGATATATTATATGTACTTATAGTACCTGGATCTGTGGTAGTCACCTTGAGACCATTAAAGGAGCCATCTTGTAGGAATCTGACATGTTAAAGATGGAAGAGCTGAGTTATGAAAGAACTTCACTCCTAGATGGTATTTTTAAGCCACTGCTAAATCAATGCTTGATCCCTGTTCTACCTTTGAACTTCATGTGACATAAGAAAATACTTCCTATTGTTTAATTCAATCAAGTCAAAATTTTCTCTTTCACACTTTGTGTGTGTGTGTGTGTGTGTGTGTGTGTGTGTGTGTGACTGAACATATCCAAACTGATACTCTCTCCTTCTTCACAAACCTTCTGAATATGTCCATGTATTCACCTCTTACTTGCCTCCATGTCTTTATTAGAGCCGTTCTCTACCACCACCCTCCTTGGAATGCACTCTCTTCTCCTCTTCCCCATCTTCCCTACCTGCCCATGGTTGGTTGTACTTTCCAAAGATGATTGTAATGATATTCTTATCCCATATACTCTTCTAGAATCTTGCTACTCTCCCATCAAATGTATATCTCTTCTTGAAATCTTTTGAATGATGGATGAATAGAGAATGGTGAAAGTAACACCATGTGACTTCTAAAATTAGGTCATAGAAGGCAATTCAGCTTATTCACTCCTGAAGCCTTCAACCACTGGGAGAAGTCCAACTGTCCTGACACTGTCATGCTGCAAGGAAACCTAAAGTAGTTCTTCCAGGAATACCACATGAAGAATCCCTAAGACCTTATTGGGAAAGAGCACCTATGGTCATTTCCTGCTCTTCCAGATCTAGCCAAACTTACCTACAACTTCATGAGAGACCCTGGGCCAGAACTACCCAGCCAGTTTTTCCTGAATTCCTGACCCACAAAAAATCAGGAGAGATAATAAAGTTATTACTGTTTAAACCACTAAATTGTGGGGTAACATTGCACAGACAATAGATAACCAATAAAACTACCTTCATAATAATTCAAAGTAAAGTCATGTGAAAATACAAATTTTCTTTTAATATTTGGAATGCTTTGTAAATGGGTGAAAGTAATATTCTGTATTTTAGGACAAAATTTGAGTGGATAGAGGGGAGGGAAAGGATAATTCAGATAGGGCAGCAATCAAACTGTAGTCTCTGCTGGAAAGCTCTTTTCTACCTCTTCACACAGCTAGCTTCCTTTCATGTCAATGTCTCCATCAAAAGGTCAACTTCTCAGAGAGGCATTCCTTGAATCTATAAAATAGCCTCTTCAAGCTGTCCTTTATCACTACACCTGGATTGACAATTGCCCTCATTGCATTTATCATAATATGAAATTCTATCTTTATTGGTTTGCTTTCTTATTTCTTGCTTTTCTCCTTGCTGTGAATCAAGGAGGGAAGAACGATGCCATTTTTCTTTCCCACTGTCTGCCCAATACCTATCCCAAGCAGCCAGTCAGTGCTCAATAAAGACTTTTGAATGAATAAATAAAAGAATTAATAAAACTTTCTTGGGATCCTTAACATGGGATTCATTCACATACCCCCACTTCCCTGACCCAGTGCAGAAAGGTCTGTAACTTTCATCAGATTCTAAGAAATAATCCATGGAGACAAAATATTAAGATCCACTGATTCGGGGAATAAGATGTAAAAGGGGATCCAAAAAATTACAGAAAGGAAAATTCTAAGGAAATGAAGATGTTCTATATCTTGATTGGGATGGAATTACAAGGGTATACATAGACATTTGTAAAACTCATAAAACTGCACTTAAAAATCTGTGCATTTTATTAAATTAACATTAATAATGTAAATGGGAAAATCCATTGAACTTGCTTCATCGCATTATTTTTCAAGCTAAAACAAAGAAAAAGGCTCCGAAAAAATTATACATTAATTTTAAACCCTGAATCTGCTCTGGCATTCAGTGTGAAGCATTTAGAGCCAGTTTAAACTCTGAATTCTTTTTAGAGACCTTTCTTATTCTTTTCTTACACTCATGCTCTTCCCTTAAATTCCCTTACCTTTTTTTCCCTGTGCACACATAAGAGAAGCCAGCTTATAACTCTTAAAATCTTCACAAATACATGGAAAATTAAATAATTTCTGAGGTAAAATTATAATTGATGATAGAAAGCAATAAAAAAAAAACCCCAAAAACTGTGGAAAGGAAATGTGTTTTCTGACATCAATTAGGAGTTAGGGCTCCACCATTCCTTTCTGTAAAAGAAAGACATAAAGAAACTAATAGATATTGCAGTTCCTATATGCATGAGACTCTTCTTGGGTAATTTTACATCATTGAGAACTGGCAAAGACCTGCCCTGGTGAGGTAAGTTATAAATGCACCTGGAAATTGAAGAGTGCAAATACAAAGTGTCATATGTGCTGGTGCTTTGGAAAGTAAAAGGATTGCACAGTGTGAGAGAGATGTTTTATAACAGAAATGATAATGACACCTTCATTTTCTGAGTTAGTTAGGTCTGGAGATTTTGATGACATTCATTCATTCATTCATTTTGCAAATATTTGGAAAGACCTCCTTTGTGTAAGAGACCATCTCAGGTCTGGGGATTCATGAGTGAATATGGATTGGTAAATGCCATGGAGGAATTTCTAATCTAGTAAGGGACAGGGACTAAAAAAGAGTAGTAGGACGTGTTTGGTGTTGTAATGATGATGTGTGCTATGTGTAATGCGAGTATGCAGGTAGAGGACCGCTAATGGCTGGGAAGTCAGGGAAGAGTTTACTCTGGTGGTTCAATTTCAGCTAGGTTTTCAGAGTCTGATTTGATTGATATTTCATGTAGTCTCTGTTCTAAGATTTGTATACATATTCTCTTGGTCAATCCTATAAGTTACCATCTTGGGAAGTAGTAATACTCTCCTGAAGAAGAAACCTGAGATTCAGAAAGGTAAGAAAAATATTTTGTCTAAGTAACATAGGTGGTCAGTGGCAGAGCCAGGATTTGAATGCAGGATTTTGATTGCAAATGCAGCCTTTCTTTCTTCTTTCCTTCCTCTCTCCCTTCCTTCTTTGCTTCCTTTTTACCATTTTTTCCTCCCGGTGTCCTTCCCACCATTTCATATTGGATGTTAAAATGTTGAAAGAAGGATAGAAAATAGGCAGCTGGAAAAGCCGGCCAAGGGCATCTCAGTTCCCACTCCCATTCCCCCAAAGCAAATATGGATGAAAGGTCCAGAAGTGTCATAATTTATTCAAGAAAGAACCCAGAGATAACAGAAATTTTCAAGTTCATATTCATTTTCTTACAATTCTTCATACTCTACTAGAATGTCCTTCCATTCCAGCTCTACACATTCCAAGCACCATGTTGAGGTTCCTGCCCCAATAACACATTTCTACACTCAACAAATATTTTTGATTCCTTATTTTTATCATGTTTGTGATCTGTGATGTGATATATCACAAATTTGGAAAGAGGGGAAATAAAATTGCCCTTAGGGCTCAAATATGAAATTAACAGCTAGAAAAAGCACAGCAGAGATGTCACAAGTCTCTTTGAGGAAAGAGAAGGAGGTCTAAGTCATAAGCCACATCTGTGACTTGAATGAATCAACAGGCAAATGAGAGGATCCACAATGAAGCATGGAGGAGTCCCAGGGTAAACTGCATGGTGCTTGTCTCAGAAGAGTCCAAGAAGCCCATATCTGTGTCTTCACATCTTGTATGGGAAGATGATCTTTATGGTAAAGTGTCTTCATTGGAATCAATCAGGTAAACACTATTTTAACAAACTCATTTTGTTCCAGTCCATGCTCACTCAGTGCCTTCTAATTGGGAGATGGCTCCCTGAGCAGGTTGGCCTGCAGCAAGGGAAGGCCTTGGCCATTGCAGAGAGAACTGTGACCCAATGGACAACGCCCTCTGTATGAATTAATACATTGATGTCTGTACTAGAGGTGACTTGGGAGGAAATTTTCCTATAGGTCCAAAACCCTAAAACATTACCAGGGGTTGACCCTTTCTGCCCATAAGTGGGAAGTAGAATTAGCAAGCTGACATTGTTAAAAGAAAGGATGTTCTCCTTTCCATGCATAGACCACATCAAAGATGGGGAAAAATACAACCCCAGAAAAGTCTTTCATCCAAAACCTCTTTGTTTACAATTTCTGCTGGCTTGCTTTCTATGCCTTAATTATAGAAATGCAAGAAGCTTGGTTTTCTGTGTCCAGGGAAGTAGAGAACTGTGATTGAAGGTCAACACAGACCCATTATCAGTTGCTTCTCTGAAGGAGGACTGCTCAGAGGAGCAAACATGTGGAGAAGGATTGCCTACCCGGCCTGAGAGATTTGGCTACAACACATGGATACCCCTTTTCTCATATATGGTCAGATCATTAAGGGATTACCTGTCAGCTCAGGAGGTGGTGTCATTTGCACAATTAAAGAATCCCACTTGGGCAGAGGGCTGGAAGCTGGCCCAGTGACATCTCCATTCAGCATGGTATTGCTTTTGTCCAAGAATAAACAACGCAACTAGATAAAGCATAACCTTTTTTATCCCTTCGTTTGTTCTTTATTTCCCCCAAATTTCCATCTCTTTAAGATCAAAAAGAAATGAGAGAAGAATGCTCCATAATTTTTGAGAACTCTAAAAGGGTTTTATGGCTCAGTCACTTGAACTGGGTTAGTAGGAGTCTGCCCTTGTGATATAGAACTATTCTTTCTACAATATCAAAATCAAGTTTCTGAGCCCAAAGTGCCAACATAAATTCATCAGGACAAAGCAAAGCCTTCTGGTGAGGGTCCTTGGAAGGGAGTCAAGGTGCCCTTTCAGTAATCACATTTGATCACACCCTTTCCTCATAGGGAACTATTAAAACTATTCTGTGCAATTCATGGGAATGAATGTTCTCAAGGATAAAGACACGAGTAAGACAAGCTTTTCAAACCTCAGGGATCTAGTGGCTGAAACAGAATTGCAAATAACTCATTTATTTGAGTTATTTCATAAAATAACAGAATGCTATCAATGCCGAATAGCTGTATATTCTGAGAGCACAGAGCAGAGGGTGATTCCTTTTGTTTAAGGGGCTGGGAATGCTTCATGGAAGAGGTGGCATTTGAGCTGTAAAAGATGATTGGTGGGCAAAAGTCTAAGAGGTAATGCTTGGCATAGAGTAAAGTGTCCATTAAATGTTGGCTGACAGCTCCTGCATTTTGACTGTTCCTCCCCTAAACTCCTGTCTCCCTTATGAGTCACTATCACAAAAATGATGCTGCCCCACTATACACACATTTTTGGCTTGCTTATTCTTACCTACTACCTCTTGAAGTCCCCATATTGAATCCTTGCAGCTGGTGTACATATCAGGTATTCCAATGAACTTGATTCTGTAGTTAGGTTATTTCGAGTTTCATTAGCAGCATCCATAATACGCCTCTTGGGTACCTCTTAAGACTTAATGTAGAGTTGCTTCATACAGTTGGCACATAATAAATGTTGCTGACTATGCACTGATGGATTGAGAGAAAGAAATCTACCTTTCTTGAGATTCTGAGCCTGCGTCTCTCTGGGCTAAGGTAATTACACAGATAATTAAGGCTAAAAGAAACTTGCTGTTTTCATTTGCACTGAACTACCGGGAGTCTACGTCTGCAGTGATCAGATTTTCTAGTTGATGGTTTAACTCTCTGTCTCCCCAAATTTTACAGAAAAAGCTGAAGCTGTGAGCCATCCTAGAGAGCCTTAAAGAGCTAGAGTTAAAATAATGGACAAGCATCACCTTTGAGAGAGAGAGAAAGAAAATAAACATGTCATTTTTATCTTTAGAAAAATTATCACCCCACCTACTGCATTTTGGTAAGTGATGGGCAGATGCCTATTAAGATAATGATCGAAAAGCTGAATGAAATTGCAGACAGAGGTCAAGAGCAAACTGTGGGAGACAGGTATTTGACATTTGGTGAGATAAAGGATGACACCCACTCCCATCTTCCCTCCACTTTCCCCATTTATCTCTTAGGATGAGGTCTTTTCTTGTTGCCCTTGTTAGGGAACCCCTATATACTAGGCACTTGGAAGAAAGTTGAAACCTGAGGGAAAAGTGATGCTGCTAGTTTTTGCCAGGCACGCCAGAAGGAAAGGCCCACTTCAGGTCCACAGAAGTGTGAGGAACAGAAAATGAGAGATGAGCTGGTGCTGAGCCTTCTTGGGAGCTAGGCCTGTCCCTGGAGCTGCAGGTTGGTAAAGATGGGCCACTATGGTGGTGGCCTCTGGTCCTCTTCAAGGGCTCTCTTGTCCCACACAACCATCAAACAAGGCAGGCGCTGGCCCAGATTTTCTTTCATCATCAACTAAGGCATCTATTAAGTAGTTTTACAACATGCCTCCACATGCATAGTTTAAGTGCCTGTGTATAACACTGTTGTACTAAAGTTACAATGGACTTTGTCAAGATGGCACTGAAAAATGTCAAATAACTGCTATGAAAAATAAAGTTATATAGTTCTTCCTTAATGAAACAGGTCTTTTAAATTTATTTGTTTATTTATGTGTTTTTTTTTCCCCTCGCCTCGGCATGCAGGATCTTAGTTCCCCAACCCCAGTGATCAAACCCACATGCCCTGAAGTAGAACCATGGAGTCTTAACCACTGGACCACCAGGGAAGTCCTGCAACAGGTCTTAATATTAATTCTTTTACACATTTAAAATAACCACCACTGCAAAAAAAAGAAAAAAAATCATCCTCTACAATTACCATTAAATTGCTCATGCATTACTGTTAAATGAACATTGTAGGGGTTATGTTTTTAATAATTTTTTCTTCTCAAATTTATTGAGGAATAATGTCTTTTTTCAATATCTTTATTAGAGTATAATTGCTCTACACTGGTGCGTTAGCTTCTGCTATATAACAAAGTGAATCAGTCACACATATACACATATCCCCATATCCCCTCCCTCTTACGTCTCCCTCCTACCCTCCTTATCCCACCCATCTAGGTGGTCACAAAGCACGGACCTGATCTCCCTGTACTATGCAACTGCTTCCCACTAGCTATTTTACATTTGGTAGTGTATACATATCAGTACTACCCTCACTTTGTCTCAGCTTACACTTCCCAATCCCTGTGTCCTCGAGTCCATTCTCTATGTCTGTGTCTTTAATCCTGTTCTGCCCCTAAGTTCATCAGAACCTTTTATTTTCTTTTTAAGATCCATATATATGTGTTAGCATATGGTAATTGTTTTTCTCTTTCTGACTTACTTCACTCTGTATGACAGACTCTGTATGACACCTCACTATAAATAGTTCAATTTCGTTTCTATTTATGGCCGAGTAATATTCCATTGTATATATTTGCCAAACCTTCCTTATCCATTCATCTGTTGATGGACACTTATGTTGCTTCCATGTCCTGGCTATTGTAAATAGTGCTGCAATGAACATTGTGGTGCATGTCTCTTTTTGAATTATGGTTTTCTCAGAGTATATGCCCAGTAGTGGGATTGCTGGGTCATGTGGTAGTTCTATTTTTAGTTTTTTAAGGAACCACCATACTGTTCTCCATAGTGGCTGTATCAATTTACATTCCCACAAACAGTACAAGAGGGCTCCTTTTTCTCCACACCCTCTCCAGCATTTATTGTTTGTAGATTTTTTGATAATGGCCATTCTGACCAGTGTGAGGTGATACCTCATTGTAGTTTTGATTTGCATTTCTCTAATGATTAGTGATGAGCATCCTTTCATGTGTTTGTTGGCAATCTGTAGATCTTCTCTGGAGAAACGTCTATTCAGGTCTTCTGCCCATTTTTGGATTGGGTTTTTTGTTTTTTTGATATTGAGCTGCATGAGCTACGTGTAAATTTTGGAGATTAATCCTTTGTCAGTTGCTTCATTTGCAAATATTTTCCCCCATTCTGAGGGTTGTCTTTTCATCTTGTTTATGGTTTCCTTTGCTGTGCAAAAGCTTTTACGTTTCATTAGGTCCCATTTGTTTATTTTTGTTTTTATTTCCCTTTCTCTAGGAGGTGGATCAAAAAGATCTTGCTGTGATTTATGTCATAGAGTGTTCTGCCGTTTTCCTCTAAGAGTTTTATAGTGTCTGGCCTTACATTTAGGTCTTTAATCCATTTTGGGTTTATTTTGGTGTATGGTGTTAGGGAGTGTTCTAATTTCATTCTTTTACATGTAGCTGTCCAGTTTTCCCAGCACCACTTATTGAAGAGGCTGTCTTTTCTCTATTGTATATTCTTGCCTCCTTTATCAAAGATAAGTTGACCATATGTGCGTGGGTTTATTTCTGGGCTTTCTATCCTGTTCCATTGATCTATATTTCTGTTTTTGTGCCAGTACCATACAGTCTTGATTACCGTAGCTTTGTAGTATATTCTGAAGCCAGGGAGCCTGATTCCTCCAGCTCCATTTTTCTTTCTCAAGATTGCTTTGGCTATTCGGGGTCTTTTGTGTTTCCATACAAAATGTGAAATTTTTGTTCTAGTTCTGTGAAAAATGCCATTGGTGGTTTGATATGGATTGCATTGAATCTGTAGATTGCTTTGGGTAGTATAGTCATTTTCACAATGTTGATTCTTCCAATCCAAGGACATGGTATATCTCTCCATCTATTTGTGTCATATTTAATTTTTTTCATCAGCGTCTTATAGTTTTCTGCATACAGGTCTTTTGTCTCCTTGGGTAGGTTTATTCCTAGGTATTTTATTTTTTTTGTTGAAATGGTAAATGGGAGTGTTTCCTTAATTTCTCTTTCAGAATTTTCATCATTACTGTATAAGAATTCAAGAGATTTCTGTGCATTAATTTTGTATCCTGCTACTTTACCAAATTCATTGGTTAGCTCTAGTAGTTTTCTGGTAGCATCTTTAGGATTCTCTATGTATAGTATCATGTCATCTGCAAACCGTGACAGTTTTATTTCTTCTTTTCCAATTTGGATTCCTTTTATTTCTTTTTCTTCTCTGATTGCTGTGGCTAAAACTTCCAAAATTATGTTGAATAATAGTGGTGAGAGTGGGCAACCTTGTCTTCTTCCTGATCTTAGTGGAAATTGTTTCAGTTTTTCACCATTGAGAACGATGTTAGCTGTGAGTTTGTCACATATGGCCTTTCTTATGTTGAGGTAAGTTCCCTCTATGCCTACTTTCTGGAGAGCTTTTATCATAAAGGGTGTTGAATTTTGTCAAAAGCTTTTTCTGCATCTATTGAGATGATCATATGGTTTTTCTCCTTCAATATTTTAATATGATTGATTTGCATATATTGAAGAATATATTATTGTGTAATATATATTATATACAAAATAATATATATATATATTATATTGTATAAATTGATTGATTTGTATATATTGAAGAATCCTGGCATTCCTGGGATAAACCCCACTTGATCATGATGTATGATCCTTTTAATGTGCTGTTGGAATTTGTTTGCTAGTATTTTTTTGAGGTTTTTTGCATCTATGTTCATCACTGATATTGGCCTGTATTTTCTTTTTTGTGACATCTTTGTCTGGTTTTGGTATCAGTGTGATGGTGGCCTCATACAGTAATTTGGGAGTGTTCCTCTCTCTGCTATATTTTGGAAGAGTTTGAGAAGGATAGGTGTTAGCTCTTCTCTAAATGTTTGATAGAATTCGCCTGTGAAGCCATCTGGTCCTGGGCTTTTGTTTGTTGGAAGATTTTTAAACACAGTTTCAATTTCAGTGCTTGTGATTGGTCTGTTTATATTTTCTATTTCTTCATGGTTCAGTCTCGGAAGGTTGTGCTTTTCTAAGAATTTGTCCATTTCTTCCAGGTTGTCCATTTTATTGGCATATGGTTGCTTGTAGTAATCTCTCATGATTCTTTGTATTACTGCAGTGTCAGTTGTTACTTCTCCTTTTTCATTTCTAATTCTATTGATTTGAGTCTTCTCCCTTTTTTTCTTGATAAGTCTGGCTAATGGTTTATCAATTTTGTTTATCTTCTCAAAGAACCAGCTTTTAGTTTTATTGATCTTTGCTAGCATTTCCTTCATTTCCTTTTCATTTGTTTCTGATCTGATGTTGATGATTTCTTTCCTTCTGCTAACTTTGGGGGGTTTTCTGTTCTTCTTTCTCTAATTGTTTTAGGTGTAAGGTTAGGTTGTTTATTTGAGATGTTTCTTGTTTCTTGAGGTAAGATTGTATTGTTATAAACTCCCCTCTTAGGACTGCTTTTGCTGCATCCCATAGGTTTTGAGTCGTCATGTTTTCATTGTCATTTGTTTCTAGGTATTTTTTGATTTCCTCTTTGATTTCTCCAGTAATCTCTTGGTTATTTAGTAGTGTACTGTTCAGCCTCCATGTGTTTTTATTTTTTACAGTTTTTTTTCCTGTTATTGATATCTAGTCTCATAGCGCTGTGGTTGGAAAAGATACTTGATACAATTTCAATTTTCTTAAATTTACCAAGGCTTGATTTGTGACCCAAGTTATGATCTATCCTGGAGAATGTTCCATGAGCACTTGAGAAGAAAGTGTGTTCTGGTTTTTTTGGATGGAATGTCCTATAAGTATCAATTAAGTCCATCTTGTTTAATGTATCATTTAAAGCTTGTGTTTCCTTATTTATTTTCATTTGGATGGTCTGTCCATTGGTGAAAGTGGGGTGTGAAAATCTCCTACCATGATTGTGTTATGGTCGATTTCCCCTTTTATGGCTGTTAACATTTGTCTTATGTACTGAGGTGCTCCTATGTTGGGTGCATATATATTTACAATTGTTATTATCTTCTTCTTGGATTGATCCCTTGATCAATATGTAGTGTCCTTCTTTGTCTCTTGTAATAGCCTTCATTTTAAAGTCTATTTTGTCTGATATGAGAATTGCTACTCCAGCTTTCTTTTGGTTTCCATTTGCATGGAATATCTTTATCCATCCCCTCACTTTCAGTCTGTATGTGTCTCTAGGTCTGAAGTAGGTCTCTTGTAGACAGTATACATATGGGTCTTGTTTTTGTATCCATTCAGCCAGTCTATGTCTTTTGGTTGGAACATTTAATCCATTTACATTTAGGTATTTATCGATATGTATGTTTCTATTACCATTTTCTTAATTGTTTTGGGTTTGTTATTGTAGGTCTTTTCCTTCTCTTGTGTTTCCTGCCAGAGAAGTTCTTTTAGCATTTGTCATAAAACTGGTTTGGTGGTGCTAAATTCTCTTAGCTTTTGCTTATCTGTTAAGGTTTTAATTTCTCCATTGAATCTGTATGAGATCCTTGCTGTGTAGAGTAATCTTGGTTGTAGTTTTTTCCCTTTCATCACTTTAAATATGTCCTGTCACACCCTTCTGGCTTGCAAAGTTTCTGCTGAAAGATCAGCTGTTAACCTTATGGGGATTCTCTTGTATGTTATTTGTTGCTTTTCCCTCGCTGTTTTTAATATTTTTTCTTTGTATTTAATTTTTGTTAGTTTGATTAATATGTGTCTTGGTGTGTTTCTCCTTGGATTTATCCTGTATGGGACTCTTTTTCCTTCTGGGGTTGATTGACTTTTTCCTTTCCCATATTACAGAAGTTTTTAACTATAATCTCTTCAAATATTTTCTTAGTCCCTCTGTTTTTCTCTTCTTCTTCTGGGACCCCTGTAATTCAAATGTTAGTGCATTTAATGTTGTCCCAGAGGTCTCTGAGACTGTCCTCAATTCTTTTCATTCTTTTTTCTTTATTCTGCTCTGCAGTAGTTATTTCCAGTATTTTATCTTCCAGATCACTTATCCATTCTTCTGCCTCAGTTCTTCTGCTATTGATTCCTTCTAGAGAATTTTTAGTTTCATTTATTGTGTTGTTCATCATTGTTTGTTTGCTCTTTAGTTCTTCTAGGTCCTTGTTAAATGTTTCTTTTATTTTCTCCATTCTATTTCCAAGATTTTGGATCATCTTTACTATCATTACTCTGAATTCTTTTTCAGTTAGACTGCCTATTTCCTCTTTATTTTTTGGTCTGGTGGGTTTTTACCTTGCTCCTTCATCTGTTGTGTATTTCTCTGTCTTCTCATTTTGCTTAACTTACTGTATTTGGGGTCTCCTTTTCGCAGGCTGCAGGTTTGTAGTTCCTGTTGTTTTTGGTGTCTGCCCCCAGTGGCTAAGGTTGGTTCAGTGGGTTGTGTAGGCTTCCTGGTGGAGGGGACTGGTGCCTGTGTTCTGGTGGATGAGGCCGGATCTTGTCTTTCTGGTGGGCAGTACCACATCTGGTGGTGTGTTTTGGGGGTGTCTGTGAACTTAGTATGATTTTAGGCAGCCTCTCTGCTAATGGGTGGGGTTGTGTTCCTGTCTTGCTAGTTGTTTGGCATGGGGTGTCCAGCAGTGGAGCTTGCTGGTCGTTGAGTGGATCTGGGTCTTAGTGTTGAGATGGAGATCTGTGGGAGAGCTCTTGCTGATTGATATTACGTGGGGTGGGGAGGTCTCTGATGTATCAATGTCCTGAATTCGGCTTTCCCACCTCAGAAACTCATGCCTGACAGCTGGCTGGAGCAGCAAGACTCTGTCAGCCACATGGTTGGAGAGGACGGACTATGAGTTGGGTGTCAGCCACTGCACTGTTATAGCTCTGTCTCAGCTGTCTCCAAAGGTCACCCCGATACAGTGGGTTATTCCACCATTCCTCAGAACTTGCACATGCCAGTCTGGAATTTGTAGATGTCCTCCTGATACTCTTCATTGAAATACCTTGCCTTCTTGGTGGTGAGAGATATGCTAATAGTGTTGGTTCTCTTCATTTCAGAGACTGGGGCAATCTGAGCCTTCATGTGGTCCAGTCAGGAGCAGCTGGCCAATGGTTCCAAAGTGATAACATGTCAGATTCCAAGACGGCTTTCTGCAGCTCCCAAGCAGTAGTCCCACGCAGCTGCTCCGCTCAGCTGCAGCACTCTGACCAGGGAACTTGGTGGGACCCTCAAACGAGGATTTCTGCCAGCTCTAGAGACTGAGTTGCCCACCCAGGCAAGGAGCTGAGGAGAGCATCACCCGGCCCCATCTCACCAGAGGAGCAGACCTGGGGAATAATTTTTGCACAATAAACTACTTGCATCTAAAGTGTACAATTCGATCAGTTTTGACAGTGGCATATGCCCATGAAACCACCACCACAATTCTGACTCAGAACATGTCCATTATTCCAGAAGGACTCCTCAAGCCCTTTTAGAATTCTTCTTTCCCTCTATCCCCTGCCCCAGGAAACCACAGAACTGCTTTTTGTCATAATGCATTGGTTTACATGTATAAATGGAATCGTACATCCACCTAGCTTCTCTCACTCAGGACAATGCCTTTGAGATTCACTCACATCATTGTGTGTGTCAGTAGCACATTCCTTTTTATCACTGAGTACCAGTCCATTGCATGGGTTGCACCGCAGCTGGTTTAGCCATTCATCTGTTAATGCACACTTTTTTTTGAAGTTTTTGGCTGTTGTGAAGGAAGCTGCTATAAATATTTACATACAAGTTATTGTGTAGACATATGTTTTCATAATACTTAGGAGCAGAATAGCTGTTATGTCCTTTTGGAAGTTGAGACAACTGTGGCTCAGAGAGATTACGTAACTAGCACATGGTCACCAGTAAGTGACAGGGCTGGGATTTGAAGTCAACTTGATTTAACTATAAACTCAAGCTCTTTTCTGGAATTAAACATTGGATATCTTTACTGGTTGAACGTGCAGTCTCTTTAGAAACAAAGAGAGGATGTAAATCCATGTCAATGTGCTAACCATGTTGGCCTTCTCAGTTTAGTCTATTTCTAAAAACACTTGAGTTTTATTCCATGCTCAGCACTGGGCCACATGTGGTGTCCCTGCCTGGGGTGGGGCGTGGCATTATTCTCCAATGAGGTCAGCAGGCAAAGTACACGTTCCAAGTGTTATGAATGGCAAAGCCTAGATTCAGGCTGAAAAAGGAAGCCCAAGCTGTTTAGTGTTGCTGAAAAATGTGAGACAGGAAGTGGAGAGCATGGAGGCTGGGGATAGATGTGGACTCCATTTTGAGTCACAGACTGAAACACCAGACAGGTAGCTGGAATGACGGGTGCACGGGGAGGGGTGCAGACTGTGGAGCACTCCTACCCCTCCTGGGGGAGCACGGCTGCCCAGCACCAGCTGCCAAGAGTCATGCCAGTGAGGGCCATGCTGGCATCTATGGTCATAACACTAACGATGACACACACTGGTCAAGCACTTTCATTTCTTTTGTGTTATTACTGAAGAAATAAACTTCATTGAGGAAAAAACTAAGGTATGAAGAGTAACTTCCCTTATGAGAAGCTAGAAATGTGCTCCTTTAAATTGCAATACTGGAATTATTAGGGCATTTTGGGCTGAACAAATTTATCTCTGAGTTGGATTCTGCAGAGCCCATAGTCTGAGATCTTTGCACTGGCTCCTGGATGAGCTTGTACACTGAGTGAAGGAATTGGGATTCTATCCCAGGGCCAAGGGGAGAAGTGATGGGGTTTAGGCAGGGCAGTGATCTAAATTCTGGAAAGATCATTCCAACTGTAGAATGGAGAATAGGTGTAAAAGGCAAGAAGCTGTGACAACAAGGCTGGGACTTGGGGATGCTGGTGAAGTGCCTAGGACAGAAAATTTAAGGAGGTGCTCCCTTTCAGGATGGTGCAAGTGCCAATAGCAAAAGACTTGAAGCAGCTACAAGAAACGATCCAAATGGCTACAGCAGGACTATGGGCTCTCAGGGCAGGAGAGGATGGGGGCTAATATTCAGAAATGGGGACATTCCTGGCCTCAGATCACACAGTGACTTCAGCCTGGGGTTTGGAGTGAGTTTCTCTGCAGTTGACACCTGGCCCCTTCACACACCCTCCCAGAGTCCTGGAGCAGGGCTCTTGAACTCTCTGGACTCCGATCTCTTCTGTAAACAAAGATGAGCATTTGCTCTGAAGTTAGTATAGTCATCAAAGGAAATAGGATCTGGTAATCTGGAGAGTGGGGGTATTTATCCCTCCTTATTGGGGGAGGGGTTACTCTTTCTAGAAAGCTGAGTCTGGAGATTTCCAAATGCTGAGACACCTAGACTGAGTCAGGACACCAGGTCCTGACCTGGCCCTTTCCTAGCTGTCACTTTACCTCTTTGGGCTTATTTCCTTCTGCAAAATCCAATGATTGGTTTAAAGTTCTAAGATTCTTTCCAACTCTAAAAGAAAAAAGCAATATATCTGTGATTCCATGAACACAGAGGGAAAAATGAGACTAGACTAAGAGACTGAAAATTAAAAAGAACCTCCTAGCCTGAGCTTATCACACTGTATGGTATAAGAGGAGTTTTCCTTGTTGGCCATAGATATATCCTTGTCTTCTCCAATCTTGACTGTGCTCCACTGTAAGAAACCAGGCTGAGTCTAAGGGGCGTGGTGGTGTGGTTTTCTTTCTTTCTTTCTGTCTTTCTTTCTTTCTTTGTTAATGATTTTTAAATTGAAGTATAGTTGATTTCCAATGTTTCAGGTGTACAGCAAAGTGATTCATTTATACATATACATATACATATATATATATATATTCTTTCTCAGGTTTTTTTCAATTACAGGTTATTACAGGATATTGAATATAGTTCCCTGTGCTATACAGTAAATCCTTGTTGTCTATTTATACATATAGTCATGTGTATCTCTTAATCCCAATTTCCTAATTTATCCCTTCCCCCCTTTCCCCTTTGGTAACCATAAGTTTGTTTTCCATGTCTGTGAGTCTATTTCTGTTTTGTAAATAAGTTCACTTGTATAATGTTTTTAGATTCCATGTACAAGTGATATAATATGATATTTATCTTTGACTTACTTCACTTAGTATGATAATCTCTAGGTCCATCCATATTGCTGCAAATGGCATTATCTAATTCTTTTTTGTGGCTGAGTAATACTCCATTGTATATACATATAGGTGGTGTGGTTTTAAGAGTCCTGACTGAGCCCTTCTGCTAAAGACCTCTGCTGAAGATACTGCCTTTCATCTTCACTGTCTATTGTTCGGTGGGAAGGAAGCCTCCCTTGGAAGCCCCTAGTAAATACAAACCTCCAGCTGACATCTTCCCCAGGGACAACTCTTGCTTTGTCACCTCCTCCCTGAACACTGCTGCTGCCCCGCCCCCTTCTTCTTTCTTGGTCACCATGCTTGGCAGGTGGCAACTTGGCTTCTATGAGAAGTTCTGGCTGGGCTTCCTGATTCAGCCAAAGCCCGAGCTTCTCTGCATCTCCAGAAAAAGAGGGAGTGATTCAGATCAGATCCCCAAGATGAAAATGTTTTATCTTTCTTCTGAGAGTTAAAGTTGAATCCACACCTTAAGTAAAAAAGTAAGTACTTAAGTAAAAAAACAGATACCTTCATACCAAAACAATAGCAGTTATAAAATTACTTGTGGAGCAGGGTGGACACACGCAGTATAAACAGCTGGCATTAGAACAGCTGGCATTTGTCTTAGGAAAGACTTGATTTATTTAGGAAAATCCTTTGATTAACCTCTTGGGGGTGAAACCCCAAGGGCATGGATTAGCAGAAAACAAGAGTCAGGGGAGGAGGGGTAGGAATGGTCTGCCTTTAAAAATGGAAGGAGACTTTGGGAGGTGGTAAATAGATGGAAAAATTAATAGGGTGGGAGTTTGGGAGCCAAGTTAAGCTGGTTGGGGGACATTTCTAACACTTAACTGCAGTGACAGCTGTAGCTCACGTCTCCTGAGGAGCTTGTGATCAGTGGGATCCCTCTCCTGTGGAAGTCAGAGTTCTCTCTTCCTTCGCTTGGCGCATATTTGAGGACCATACTCAGTTGTCACCTCCCAGCAGAGGCAGCTACTCTCCTCGCTATTGTGTGATGCCTGGTTTGTCGCTTGCTAGCTCTTTCATTTGTTTGTTGTTCATTCAGAAAAGCTTCCTTTAGGCCCTGCTCTCTGCCCTCTGTTACACCTTTCATTTAGCACTTTCCTGCCACCTTACGGTGGAGAGGCAATGGCAGGGAAAGGGTCAGGAAAGACGGTGAGCTGCCAGCACTGACACCACGTCGCACTGCACAGAGCTCGGTCCTGCAGGCTGTGCTTACAAGCCCGTTGGCCTTAGTTCAAATCCCAGCTCTCCCCATATCCTGCTGTGTGACCTAGGGCAAGCCATTTCACCTCTCAGAGACTCCGTTTTCCTTTATAATTTGAAGGGCTGCCTCCCAGGGCTACTGCAAGAATGAGAGCAGTCCCAGGTGCAGCGTTCATGCAGCAGATGAGTTAGCTGTTGTTTCATTTCTTCCTCACCCACCCCACACAGGAAAGCCAGAAGTCATAAAAACATCCCCAGTTCTCAGATGTGGGAACTGAGGCTTCCAGGGAAGGTGCTGAGCCAAATGCAGGGCTCTGGGGCTATACAGGTGAAACAAGGACCCACATCAGAATTCTGACAGCTTTTCCACGTAGTTCACTCTATACTTGTGACTTAAATGCTGACTCAAGTTTATGTATCTTGGATGTAAATGAAGATCCGTAATCAGACTGTGTATAGAACCAAAAGTTTCAGGAGGGGTTTTTTTGAGGGGGAGTCTCCTCTTTCAGAAAGTTGCACGCTTCTAGTAGGCACCCACAGGGATAGAGCCTTGGGTCATGACGAAAAAGAACGTACAGTTGGACAGATACATTGTAGGTGTTGTGTAGGAAATGAACTTGATGCAATGGTGGCCTCAAGGGCAATGTTATCCCAGAGGTCACTGAACAAGGAGGCTCAGAGGCCAAACTAAGATAAGGTATTCCCCCTGCCCCACCTTTTGAAAGTTTACTTTATGCCACTTGGCTTTTATGAAAACCCTGCATTAGTATCTGTTTTCACTAACCCGAAGAAATCCAAAGTGGATTTCCCTTTTTTGAAAAAATGCAAAAAGCAAAACTAGGGTTCAGCGTTTGTTTTGCAGCGAGGCATTATAGAGGCAGCGTGCACCCCAAGCAGCAAGGGTGGCACAGCCAAGCTCCTTCCCCGGGAACTACACTCAGCATCTCAACTTCAAGCCACCATGCTTTGAACTGTGTCTGTGAGCATCTGTGCTCCACCACCATGTATTTTGTGCAGCCATTAGCAAGATGCGTCTTAAGGTAATTTCTTCTTCCAGCTTCGAAAAGCCTTCATAGGAACGCTCTGCTTTTGGATAGCGGGAGAAACCTGTACTTGAATTCATTTATTTGATCAATTTAAAAAACTCAGGTGTAATGGAAAAGAGATGGTACAGGTTAGCACACTTAGGATAGGGTGCAATTGGGGTAGAAGGGCCACATGCCCAGATTCTGGGTTAGTCAATTTTCATACGTTCTCTCTTTCCCCACTGACCATCATTCCATCACTTTCCATCCGGAAACACTCTTGTTTGTTCCATTCATTTTATTTATATTTAATACACATACATTCTACTTACTCTATCTGTGTATGATATGTCTCATGAGCTATATGCTTCTATACTTGGTTTCTATTTTCTATAGCAGAGTTGGTTTTTTTTAAATAAATTAAGCAAACGTAGTTTACAATGAGAAAGCCACTTAGTTTTCTGAATCACAGAATTGATCACAGAATCACAGAATTGCTGAGTGAGATAGACAAAGAAGTATACAGAGAGGAAAGTGATGCACAGACACTGACTTTTAGACATGCCACACTGGACATGATTTGGGGCATCAGACAATTCACTAAAACTCTCTGAGCCCCAGTTTCACCACCTGGGAAATGTGGATATTCATACCTGTCTCACAGATTGTCGTGAGGATGAAACAAAATAGTTGTGGCAAAGTGGCTAAACCAGTGAGTGGCACAAGGAGGGTGATTAGTAAATGTCAGCTTCCATCCCCACCTTTTCTCCTTTATTGTCACGTGCAATTAAATCACAGGGTTCAAATTGGACAAAACTTCTCCTCCTTTTAAAAAGAAAACATCCAATCTGACCCTTGGCAATGAGTTAATGTTAATCAACAGACTCAAATACATTTATTGAGCACTTCCTGTGTGTCACTTCATAAGTTAGCAGCTTTTCAAGACTCCATGGTAGTTGTAGGGAAAGGGTATATATCTATATCCATCCACCTCTATCTATCTATCTATCTATTTAATCATCTATCTATAATAGATATATCTCAGTTACAATAACGCAAACATTATTCATTGATCTATTCAACAAATATCGTTTGAGCATTGTATAAGGTTGCTAGGGCTGCTATAACAAGGTACCACAGACCAACAGAAATTTATTTCCTCGCAGTTCTGGAGGCTAGAAGTCCAAGATCAAGGTGTGGGAAGGGTTGATTCCTTCTGAGACCTCTCTTTTTGGCTTGTAGACAGCTGTCTTCTCCCTGTGTCCCTTTGTGGTCTTCCCTCTGTGCATGTCTGTGTACTAATCTCTTCTTATAAGGACACCAGTCTGATTGTTATAGGGTCTATCTAGATGAGCTTACTTGTCCTTAATTATCTCTTTAAAGATCCTATCTCCAAATACTTTCTGCAATACTGGGGGGTTAGGACTTCAACATGTGATTTTGGGGTGGGGCAGGGAGAGACACAATTCAGCCCATAACAAGCATCCACTATGTGCCAGACACTGTTCTAAGATGCTAAAGATATGGCAGTGAATGAAAAAAGTGGGGAGAAGTGATTATTGATGAGAATAAGGGAGAGAGAATAAAGGTGACATTCTTGGGAGGCTCCTTGACTGAGGGGAGAGGTTTCCAGCAAGTCTTGCTCCTCTGAGCCACATGATAAGTTCTGTCCCCCACCCTTTTGATGAGCATCGTCTGTAGCCCTCTCCTTTCTGCTTCCTGACAAACTTCTATCATTGCATTTTCTTCATTGTGTTTTTTATATGTCTGACTCCCCTCTCTACTGTGAGAATAGAAATGTTGTCTTATCCCCTGCTGGTCCAGAGCCTAACATGGTACCTGGTATGTAGAAGATGCTCAGTAAATGTTTGATGAATAAATGAATAAAACCAGAGCGGGCTCTGCTCTGCAGGCTTTGCAGTCAGGGGCCTGTGGGATCAGGCTATGAGTGAGACAGAATTTTAATCAGCAGCAGAAAATTCAAGAACCCGAGACATCTAAAGGCAGCTCTGCTGACTTCCCTGCCATCAGCTGCAGGGTTTCTGAAAGGCAAAGATGGATAAAAAATTTTGTGGGCTGGTTAAAATAAAATCCAAAGTGTGAACATTTTATTTTAGTTTTTAATTGTGAGGCTTTCTGCAAGAGAATCGTAGAACGATAGCTCTGCTCACCCACAAACGTAAGCCTAAGACTATGATTTGTAGTTCTTTCATCTTAAAAGTGCAAGGCAGGATGTGTGGTAGGGAGATAAGATTGGAATATTAGGGGAAATAATAAAACTACAATTTATTGAGTTCTTACTTACATGCCTGGCACATTGCTCAACTTGTTACACACATGATCCTATTTAATCCTCGCATCAACAGGCAATGAATGCTCTCATTTCGAACATGAGAAAACTGCTCAGAGGGTGTGAATAACCAGCTCCAGGACACATGGCCTTCAGGTCCCAGAGCCGAAATTCATCCCAGACCATCTTGACACCAACGTCCCTGCTCTTACTGAAATAGAGCAGGACCCTATGGTCCTGGCCCCCACTATGTCCTCAGCCTGCCTTTTGTCTGTGGAAAAACTTTAGCCAAAGAATAAGTTTAATCAGAGAAGTGAGAAAATGCAGAAACAAAGGAAAACAGTCAAAGGAAACCAAATAATAATAGTTTAATCATTAAGCATAGTCAAGGACCTTTAGTTCCTCCTTAAGGCCTATAGATAATATTCTGAGCCATATCTTGCGAGCTGCTTTGCAGACACTGAAGCCCCCACCAGGTGGAGGAGGATGACTACATGATGACCAAATTGAAGCCGTGACAAAAGCTGCCACAATTCCGAGAACTCTGGCCTCAAAGAAATGGGAACTGAACATTAACTGTACCTAAAACAATCGAGATGATGCTGGTCAGACAACCGATGACCAATTTCAAGATGACTGTCAGAGCTGACTGCATTGTTTCTGCATGTAGCCCCCTCCCTCTGTCTATAAAAGCTCTTGCCCACTGATTGTTGGGGATGGGGGGAGTCGGCCTTTGGACAGCCGTCCACCTTCCCCACAGCCCAGTTGCCGGCATCCAAAATAAAACAAACTTTCCTTTCCACCAACCTGGTCTCTTTATTGGCTTTTGAGCGGTGAGCAGCCGGACCTGGGTTCAGTAACATTGCCTTCTCTTCTGAGAAACTCTTTCTCTTAAGATGTCTCAGTTGCCTTCTCCGAGAGGTCCCTCGAATTCTTTCCTCACCACAATTCTGCTCCTGCATAATGACACATGAGCTGTGCACTGAGACTTTGCATTTAAACCAAGCTCCAGGGCTCACAGATTCTGAGTCAAAAGAAAACTAACCAATCTGGAGACTCATTGGTGGAGCTAAGAGGTAATTTTCGGTTGTTTGTTTGTTTTCCAGTTTTTAGTTTGCAGAGCTTAGTATGCCGTATCAAAGTAAAAACCAAGGCAATTAACTCTCAAGAAATCATTTCACCAAACTTTGTTCTGTGAAAAATCAATGTTTGAATCTTTTTCTGAAGGTACAGACCCTGTCTGAGTCAGGTCGGACTGTTCTAAAAAATGCCATAGACTGAGTGGCTTAAACAATGGATGATTCTTTCTCATAATTCTGGAGTCTGGGAAGTCCAAGATCAAGGGACTGACTGACTTCATTCCTAGTGAGAGCTCTCTTGCCAAAGGCTGCCTTTTTGCTGTATCCTCACATGATGGAAAAAGAGAGCTCTGTTCTCTCTTCCTCTTCTTATCAGGGCACTAATGCCATTACGGGAGCCCCACCCTCATGACATCATCTAAACCTAATTAACCCACAGAGGCCCTGCCTCCATATAACATCACAATGGGGGTTAGAATTTCAACATAAGAATTTGGGGGAGATATGAACATTCAGTCCATAACGGTCCCCTTGGCTGATTTTTAATAATTTAAACTGGTTCTTTACTTACTGCAAAAGAAACCTATCCTGACCCACAGAAAGCTCATTGAGGTAAGCAGGAGGCCAGTCCTGGCTGGATCTGTGCCTGAGTATTATTTTGATGGGTTTGTGATCTGATAGGACAAAATGCCCAAGAATTTGGTAGCTCAATTTCATTAAAATTTCAACTACAAGGTGAATGCCTACTTCTCCTTGAACAGCCTGTCCTATATTGATACCATCCCAGAAACATCTTTCTTCTACTACATTATTTGTGTTGCAGGGTGAAAAAATAAATATTTGATAAAAGAGACTCATTTACCCAAGTTAGGAGGCCTAAAGTGAATTCTCTTTTTGATATGTGTTCTGGCATCCTAGTGAATATAATCACCTGGAATGTTTATGAAGGTTAGACACCTATTTATAAAAATATGCCCAACTCTGTCATCCTATATGTGAATCCTCTATGTGTGCAATATTACCAATCAAAGAAAAACATATTTAAAATAAGAACATGCAAAGGCAGTTCTGATTTGAAATGCAGGGCTATTTTCTGAGCAAAGATAGAAAAATAAGTAGTTTGTTCATTTGACGATTATTTTTCACTGGTCTTAAAATTTTGCTTTGTTCACAAAAGTTCTCCCCATAGTCCCATCCTCCCAAGATTGTATATCACTTTCCTTCAATAAGTCCAATATGATGTGTGTTATGAGGGATAACCTTAGCTGAGAAATTCAGAGGGGGAATTGCAGGTACACGATGGAGCTACTTCCCCTTGTAAGGTTTAAACAGCATTGAATTTTGAGTTAGGTATAGGTCTGCAAGCCCTCAACCAGGACTCGAGGATCAGATGTGTTCTAGAATTCAGAATTACAGAAATTTTTGAAGGTAGCTCAGTGTACACGTAGGGTACATTACATGATACTCATAGCAGAAGCTGTGAGGAGTTACCCAGTATCCTAACCTTACTATTTCTGCAGGAAAATACACTAATAATTACACTAAGTGGGATAGAGACCATCAGTAATGGTTAGATTTTCAGCCAAATGAGTTTTGAAGAAAGCTTCCAAATTTTCAGAGTACTTTGGATTTCAGAGTTCCAAAGAAGGGGTTGTGAAGTCGTGGTGTATAATTAAAAGAAGGTAGACTCTGTGATCTCATTTTCAGGCCATCAGCTGCCTTGGAGAAAAATCCTGGGGAAAAAAACCAAAATCTGATGAGTGAATGTGAAGGCAGGAGCACATGACTCACTTCTATATATTTTTTGTTAATTTTCCTTTAGTTTACATACTAATACTCATTTTAATGAGAGAGAGAGAGAACTGACGTGTTTTCTCTCAAAGGCTTTCCTTTTTCTTCAATTTTTCCTTTTTTCCCACCTTGGAGTACACCTTTGTGGATATTAATCTCCCTCCCTGTCTCCTTCCCTGCTTTGCTTTCTACTTTCCTCCCTCCCTTCCTCCTTCTCTCCTTCCTTTCTTTCCTTCCTCCCTTCCTTCATTCCTTCTTCTTCTTTCCTTCTCTCTTTCCTTAAATGCACAAATCTGGAATTACACAGCTTGCCTCTGAATCCCAGCTCTGTCATTAGGTAATCTTGGGCAGGTAATTTAGTCTCTAGTCTAAACCTTAGTTTCCTCATCTATAAAATGGGTATAGTATCAGTACATCTTATTCTGGTGTAGTGTGTTTCTTTAATGTAAACACCTCCAATCTTAATGGCAAATGAAGAACTCATGCTGTAAAAAAAAAAAAAAAAAATCTCTCCAAAACCTTCTCTCCCCATCAAAACACTGCTCAATTAAACACATTAGGAATCTGTGCAATTTAGATTAAATCTCAGGGAAATCTCTCCATCATCCCCCACTCCCCATTCTGTGTTTCCTTCCTCAAATTGAAATTATAGGAATTTAGGAAGAGGGGAAAAGGAGCAGATTTCTTTGTTTTTGTTTTATTTTTTAGTTTATTGTTCTTTATTCTTCTTTTTATGAAAGCCTTACAAATTCATGGAAAAACTGGATATGACAACAAAACAAACAAAAAGAGTTTCAAGCTGCTGACCACCCAAAGAAAATGTCAACAACTTGCTATATATCTTTTCGGAGTTTTATTTTTCTAAGTGTTGAAACAATTTTTTTTAGCAAAATGAACAAATGCTACACAAAATTCTGTAATAGGAGACATTTAGAGAAAGTAAGATTTTACAAATATGGTATATGTATTTTCAGCAGGCAGAAATTAAGAACAAAAACATCTGTAATCCCACCATGTGTATTTTCAGCTGGGGGTTGGGCATTTTTTTTAATCCTACATTTTGTTTGAGATTTCTGTTAACTTTTTGTGCTTGAGAATATATATATTAAACCTCTGAGAACCCCACTGCAGACCCTCAGCATGAAGCTGCTTTCCCCAGAGCACGACGAGATCTTTGGCTTCCTCTTTAAAATTTGACTTAAAACTAGAATGACAGAGAAATTCATAAACTGTTAGAGCTGGAAGGAAATGTAGAAATGAGGTTGAATGGTCAAGCCTCTCATTTCACAGACAGACACTGGGGCTGGTGAGATCCACTCCAAGGCAGCAACATTGGGTCCCAATGCCTGGATTCAAGTCCCCGCTACTTCACTGGGAAAATCATTTAACTTCTCTGAGCCTCATTTTCCTGGTCCGGTATGGAGTTAGTACCAGTACCCACTTCATCAGGCATCCTAGGGATGAAACGAACTGACATACTTGAGGGCTAAGCCCTGTGCACAGTTGCTAGTGAGATTCCAGGAGGTTTAGCTCTGCCTGTTGGTGACAGACCTCTTTACTCCCTGTACAGGGCTTTTGCCCTGCCATCATCCAGGGAGGACTGGGGGCAGCAGTCTGTGATTGGATGGGCTTCCGGAAAGGTGATGTTGTGGGAGAGAGTAAAGACAAGGCAAGAGCCACTTGATTATTCTCACCCTCTCTCTTCCTTTAAAATAATCATTGTCAAGGGTGAGCAGCTGTAGGGACCATCTTCCTTTTGTAAGTGAAGCTTGAACTGCCAGCAGAAGGTCCCGTTCCTTGATGACCCTTTCAACAGAAGAATGGGGAGGGATGGGATGCAGGGGACTGGAGTAAACATGATCCTGGAAGGGAACCATTGCAGAGGGTGGGGGAATATCCATGTAGTAGGCACTTGCCCTGAGAAAACAGTTTTCCACCTAAACGTGGCTAAAATTTTTCTGAAATTAAGAAGAAATGTAAAAGGTGTAGTCACCATGCTGGGCAGTAATGTATAGATTCCTCAGTAGCGCCTGAACCCTGGAGTTTAATATCAACTTGCTATGAGAGATGTAGAAAACACAATAAAATTTGGCTTAAACCCGATTACTGAAGAAATAGACATATAACATTAATACGAATGCATCTGGCTGGAGGAAATATGAACTGCCTTTGGGTGGCTTGAAACATCCGTGCACACACGCACTCAAGCACACACAGAAACATGTGCACACACAAACAACACACCTGTGCACATGTGCATATGCTTGCACACACGCGTATATTCTCCTAAATTTCCTGGTGACATGATGGATTAGGGAATCGGTGGTGGGCTCTTGATGTATGATTTGCTGACCATATGATCCCTTTTCTTTGCTGAAAATTCCCCGGTTATAAGATCTATCATCTCATTTCTTTTTTTTTTTTTTAAGTGAGGCTGCCACAAAAGGGAAACCATGTTTGTAACATAACAGCCAGCCTTGTCTTTGAATCATATTTACTATTAGATTTCAGGAAATCTTCAAGATTCTCTTAATTTGGAGGATTCAAAGCACCCAAACCTCTTGGAAAACCATGATATATAACCTTAATTTACTTAAAAGAAAACCTTACTAGGGTCCAATAATATGTGGCCTGATACTAATTTTTATGCAACACTGAGATGGCCATTCATCCTTTTACCCAGGGGGCTTCTGGCGGGAAGGTGCTAAGTCCCTCTAAATCACTAATGGAATTAGTTTGAGGGCTGGATTGGTATTTTTGAAAGAAAAAAATTCCACCCCATTTCTCTTCATTGCCTTCGTGTTGTTCAGAGGAGGCTGCTTGGTGATCCCTGGGGAATAGAGAGAAGAATTTAGAGTTTAAATATAGTTTGGAATCAGTAAAAAGAGGAAAAGGAATCTAAGACTCTACTCCTGTTTATAAAGAATTGGGGGCAATCTGAAAACAGATGGGGAAAGGGAGAGTCTGAGCTTATCTATTTAAAGAAATGCCATCCGCATTTAAACAATTAAACCTGTCTTCTACTCTGCAAGAATTAATCCATTAGGACCTTCAGAAATTCCCTTCTTGGGCGTGTTTTCTTGACACATTCGGAGTAAGTGCTAGTGCAAATGGGGAATTTATGAAAAAAAACGCAAATGGAAATTTTTTTTTAACATGCAGCATTAACAGGGTTTCAAACTTCCATGAATCAAATCTCAAAAAGATATAGGAAAATATTTCATTTCCTTTTTGCAAGAATGATCTGGCAGACAAACCCAGTTCCTCCTCTGCTGGAAGGGAAAAAAGTCCATTACCACCACATCTTAGGTCCTTTCAAAGGGATGCTGGGAACCCAGACCAATGCCGTGTGTGCTTCTGAGCTGCTGTTTTCAATGACCCCATGTGCCTTGAAGGCTGGGTTCCTGCTTGCCTTTCAGACCCGTGCACGCACATCTAATCCGCCGGCACGGAGCTGCCCGAGCCCTTCCCCCAGGAGGCTCTGAGCTCCTGGCAGAATCTCAGCTTCTCTGAATAAGATGGAAATTTATTAGGAGGAAATTATTCTGGTGTCTTCAGAAATACAACTTTCCTGATAAAAATCTTGCTCCTGACAGCAGACTAACAAGATACATTTGTTAGTGGTTTCTGTTCCCGGGAATCCGCGGTGAACGCTCTGCCCTTTTATTGCACCGTTTGAGGGAGAGGCGTGCAGTGACAGGCATGATTCAAGTTTTTCATTTCGCAAACATTTGAGTTGGATATTACGGGCCGTGCACTCCCCTGAATGTGCTCTACCTGCCCCGCGCTCTACGAAGAGACGGAGTCATGAGGGGTGTTCATCTTTTGCTGAGCACCTACTAAGTGCCAGGAACTGTATTATTCACAGGGAATACAGGATGGCCTAGTGCCTACAGCAAGGTATCATTTCCTTAACAGTTCTGGACAGGTCACTTCATCTCTCGATCTCAGTCTCCATTTCTGTCAAATGAGGAATGGAATAACAATTGTGTGTGTGTGCTTTAAATGAGATTTCCATGTATTTTACACAGTGCCTGATACAACTCTCCCCTTCGGAGAGCTCATAACCTAAAAGGCAGACAAACAGTTCATTTCGGATACTGGTAATCATCCCACTGGACCATATGTGTTTGCATACCCAAACACATATGTCTCCAACTCAGATAGAAGCACTTATGCACTTTACTCACGAGCTAGCCTCTTTGAAAACTGAGCTCTTATTTATTTAGGAAAATATTGTTACAAGCTTAGTTTTCTGATTTCCTATTTCGCTGTACATTAGAAATACCAATTAAGAAAGGCTAGAGCTTGCTAAAAGCAGTGTAGAAGCAGCAGTATATGGAGATAGACCAGGCATCTCCAGAGCATGGAAGGCAGAACAAAGAGAATGATCTGGCCAAAGAATTCAGACACCATAGAAGTTCTGGGGGAATTTGAAATAAAAGTTAATAGCCCGATATTACATCTCAATACATTAAGGACATTTGAGTACACAGTTCCTACTTTTTACAATCACACTTGTGACCCTCAATTACAAACAAAATGAAGACTCAAATCTGTTCAGTGTGGTATATTGAAGAAGGCTGGGAATATATGAATCTTTTAAGAGAAACTTAGAGCAAAATGGTAAAATGTTAAACTGTGGAGACTTTAAAGGGAAATCTCAGTATCTGTACAATTTACTGATATGCTTTTCCCATTGTCCACTAGGTCAAATAAGACCTCACTGTAGTTAAATAAGATCTCACTGTTATTGAGATGGAAGTAGATACCTGCTTTAAGCATAGGCATATTTGTAAGAAAGAGGAAGGATATGGGTTATTTTATACTAAATTACAGTTAACAGAACCCTGTAAATACTTTCTGTAATTATGTAAACATGGTTATTGAATTTTTTAGAAACATGTATTAGTCTCCTGTTGCTGCTGTAACAAATTAACATAAACTTAGTGACTTAAAGCAACACAAAATTATTGCCTTACAGTTCTGGAAGTCAGAAGTCTGCCCAGAAAAGTCAAGATGTTGGCAGGGCTGGTTCCTTCTGAAGGCTCTGAGGGGAGAATCTGTTTCCTTGGCTTTCCTAGCTTCTAGTGGTCTCTGCATTCCTTGGTTCCTGGCCTCTTCCTCCATCCTTAAAGCCAGCAGCACTGCATCTTCAAATCTCTCTCCATCTCTTCCTGTGTCTATTATTGGGTAGTTTTTCTCTTCTGTGTCAAATCTCCCTCTGCCTCCCTTTTATAAGGACCCTTGTGATTACATTTAGGGCACATTTAGGATATTCCAGCATAATCTCCCCATCTCGAGATTCTTAACTTAATCACAGCTGAAAAGTCCCTCTGCCATGTAAGGTAACATTCACAAGTTCCAGGGATTGAGATTTGGATACATCTGGGGACACTTATTCAGCCCACCATAGATCACAAGTAAGTGATCGTTGGTAGAGGGAACATTTCTTCCCCACGTGATCTTACTTCCCCATTATCACCTTGATCTCACTTTGCCCCCCTCACTCTTTCTATCCCAGCTGAGGAGGAAAATTAATTTAATCCGATTGGTATGAAAGGAGAAAGAGGCATCCTTGTCTCAGCCCCTCCCATGCAATAATCTTAGCCTTAAAGACTATGTCCCAAGGTTGGAGGGTGGGGGAGCCTGGAACATCTGATATGAACTTCATAGCAACGATGATGTTATTTTGGGCCCTGTGTTCATGACTTTTTGTCATATTTCACAGTTGGTATAAGACTCAGAGAAAAGAGGTGCTCTTCCAGGAGAGCCTCTGTAGTATCACATGCTAATCATTTAAATTAAAATAATACACATTTCATAAAGTAGACTTCATAATCTTTCCACCTAGAGATAATTGCTGTGAATACCATGAAATGCTTTATATATATTTAAACAAATATGTATATATAGTATCTGTATCCTCCTTTTTTCACTCAATAGTATATCATGGTTATCTCTTCATGTCAATATATATAGATCTATTTCATTGTTTTCAATAGTGCCATCCCATTGGGTAAACATACCTTTATTTATTAAACTAACCACCTAATCTCTTAGGTTGTGCTCAAGTTTCTGCTATTATAAAAAATAGTACAATGAGTTTTTGTTCACAGTCCCCAAGGAAATTTGTTAAATTTCTTAACTTCTCTAAGAAACAGTTTTCTCAACTGTAAAATGGGGATAATAGCAGTATCTATCTCAAAGATTTTTTTTTAGGAACTAAAACAGTTAATGAATGGAAACTGAATATCATAGCGACTGGTAGATAGTTCAATAAATATTAGTTATTGTTTCATTATTATTTTCACTATTACTACTAAGCATCTTTTCACATAATTGTTATTGATTCCTTTGGATACTTCTTAGAAGTAAAGTTATTGAAGAGTTTGTACATTTAAAAATTTGGTACATATTGCCAAACCCCTCAGGTATGTGAGATAGTGTTTCCATGCTCCTTTATCAATATGGGACAATTTTCAATCTTTGAAAATCTAATTCGATAAAAAATACATCTCATTGTTTTATTTTCCATTTAGTAGATTAATACTGAAATGACATTCCTTTTATCACCATGGTCTTTTCTATTTCCTCATTTATGATTTTCATGCTATTTAGAAAAAAAATGTGCCTTTTTTCTTATCTATTTATAGAAGCTCTTTATATACTTAAAATTTCTTAACTTTGTAGTTCATCCATTTTATAAATACTTTCTCACTTTTTTCTTTAGTCATCAAACATTATTTATATTGTATTTTCAACACCTCTAAGGCTTCAAAACTTTATAATGGCATATCCTTAGAAATTCTATAGTAATAAGAATATTCTAAATAATATTTTAACAACTAGTAAGTATTTCAAGTAAATATTGAGTTATTATACCTCCAAAAGTGAATGAATACAGTCTTTTCTCATTTGTAAAGGATAAGAAATAAGTTAGTGGATAGATTTTCTTAATTTTTAATTATTTTTCTTTAGCTCACTAACTTGTTGCCTAGTGAGAACTAGCAAACAACAAAACAAATGAAGAATAGCAAACACATACTAAAGAGAAAATTTAGAAACAGTCATGCTTAGTTTGATGGTTACTCTTATTCATGGATATATGTGCTTATTGGAGTATTTTTATTGTGGATATTTATCTTGGAGTTTACATATATAATATATATATTCTTATAGCTTATATCCTTTTTAATATTCATTTACTAACTTAATTGATATTCATTGAACATCTATAATGAGCTAGACTCATATCTGTAGTACACATTTTTCACAGCGTTGTGGATTGGTCACTGGGCTTCTGAATCTTTCCAATCACAATTAACTTCTTTTCCTCTGTTCTCTCACTGTATGCCAATTTTTTTCCCAGTACTACATGATTTTATTACCTTCTGCCATGCATCAAAGACTCACTCCGGGTACACTGTTAACTTCTCCAGGGAAGATAAATACCCTATTCATCGAGGTAGCTCCACAAGGCCTAGGACAGTGATTTGCTCATGCAAAGGGCTCACTAAAAGCACTGGTTTCAGGTTCTGTCATTAGGAGTGTGACTCTCCCTAAGTCACTTAACTAACTCATGTCTCAGTTTCCTCATCTGTGAACTCAATGGTTCAGTTATGAGAGAGATGGGCCAATAGCGTCATTTGTCCTGCCAAAGCTGATGGATGTGTCATGTCTTCTTGGAGTGGAGGATGTGACTGAGACCAGCATTGGCATTGAGAGAAGGAGGCCGTTATCAATTATTGACATCTGCCTTGGGAAAGCAGAGGGAAGGAATGGGCCATGTTTTCCCTCCAGTCAGCTAGAGCAGCTCTAAGTTTCTTTCTAGCTAGACAATTCTACATTTCCATGTGATCTGTTTATTAATCACTCTATCCCTTCCCTTTTATTTGACACATACTGAGCATGTAACATTATTCAAATTTTGAAGTAGCTTTTTTTTCTTCATACTATTCTGAAACTCAAAGGGATTTACAGCCTGTGGAAACTTGCCCATTTAAAGTCAGTGACACCAGATGGTCCCCCAACCAAATATATAATTACTTCTGACTTGAGCTAACAAACCAGGCAATGAACTCATGAAAAGGTAATTGTGAAACATTTGTGTTTTGATAATTTTGAGAATGACTTTTATTTTTTAGGAAATAAATAACTCTGGCATTTTTAATCAATAAAATAGGAATATACTTTTATTGTAGACTTTTTAAAAGTACATGTAATCTAAAAGAGTATTTTTAAAAAACCCATTATTCTACCACTCCAGGATAACTGCTGTTAACTATTCATGCTGCCATTTGAGACTTTTGTTCTATTGTTAAATGTTACCTACAAGTAAATGTATATATTTTAAACAAAACCAGAATCTTAGCATACATTCTATTTCATAAGTTTTTTCCTAACAGCATATAATGAATGTTATTCTATCATTCTATATCAATAAACATGTATCTATTAAATTATTTTAAACTTATGGTATTCCATGGTATTATGTTGGAGCTTTGAGAACACCAGCAAAAGAGCCACCATCTTTCCTATCTGAGTTGTAAGCTATTTGACACATAAGTATCACCTTTATCCCTGATGAGGCTGATATTGGACATGGCAGCCAACAGTTGAAGAATGGCAGCCTTCCTAACATTGAACCCCCAGAATAATACAGAATCTCCTACCCAGGCAGTGCTAGACAGGCAGGTCCTGCCCTATAGAGATGGATTCCTGAGAACATCTCATTCCTAAGCGAGAGGAGGGAGGGGCTAGCTCAGCCTGCCCTGTTTATTCTTCCCAAACTCACCAATTAGAGAAATCACCCCTCCTTTCCCATGGAAGAGCGAAAAGGGGATCAAGAGGGATAGAGATCATCCTGGTAGAGCTCCCTCCACATCAAAGGAAACATCAGAAATGGAGAAGAAGCTCCCCAGGTATGGATGCGTCATAATTTATGCAGCCCTTGTGGGACATTTGGCTTCTTTCCAATGATTCCATTGTATCACAAATTATTTTGTCTGGACATGATTATTGTCCCCCTCCAGGCACAGAAAGGGATGCTCAGCAAGTCTCCACATGTTATCCAGGATCAGTGGTTAGAGTTGGACCTGCACTTTGAATTCAAGTTCTCCAAAATCTGAAGTCCCACAGCGACAAGGCAATTCAGAGGTCTCCCAGGCCAATCCTATAAGCAGCTATGCGAAAGGCTAGGTGGAAGAGGTGGGACTTGGTGGGTCTTAACTATAGAGTCAGAACAATTAGAAAATTTCCCAAGTATGTGATGCTCTGGCACAGACCAGATGAAAGGTCTGGCAGGTGAAAGATCCCAGGGGCGCAAAATTAGGTAGGCAAGATTCTGTAAAGAGGGACTTGCTCTGTGTGCTGCCAGCCAGCCTGTAAACAGCAGCATTTGTCCTTGGAGCGTCTTTCTAAAGGACTGCCCTGCTTCAGTTCAACTGACAGTGACCACGCCTTATCTTCACTTCCCAGGAAATGACAAGAGAAATTACAGACATGTGTCCTCAGAGCCCAAGTCCTGGTGGCTTTTTATTGCAGACTTTGTCATAAACTATAAAGTAGAAAAAGCAGCACCCAGGTGTCAGCAATGAAACTCAGATGGCAAGGGTTGGCAGCCTTCCTCGTACACTACTAGTTTGATCTGAAGATAGATGTTTCATTGACAGCAGGCACTTCTGTTGTGTCACATCCCGCACTAACAGATCACTCTCGTTTTCTAGTTTCTGGCCTAATGGTCTGCAGTGTGTAAGTAGTTTTTTCCTCTTCTTCTTTATATCTCAAAGCCCTGCTATTCACTCTGACTTGAGCTATAGACACAGTCTTGCATTTTTGTCAAATGTATGATGTGCTTTATTTAGCTGGGATCTGCTAAGATGCTGGAGATAATTCTTTGCCCAAGTGTCGCTTGACTGGATTGTTTTGTAGCAAGTCTTGATTCATTGCTGGTGACTTGATATAGGAAGAAAAAAAAAAAAACTGCCCAGTAGAAGATGGAAGCAGATGGTTATGGAAAGACAGGGAGCGGGGAGGTCTGGTGTGTAAGAGACCACAGGCAGACACAAAGGAGATGTGGATGGAGCAGGGCCACAGGAGTGGAAATGCTGTAGGACTCATTCATTCGTTTATTTATTCCTTCTTCTAGTCTGCAGGCAATAGGTGCTTAGCATATGGGAGGCTCTGTATTAAGAACTGCTTTATGTAATGTGCTTGGATGATACAAAAAGGAACACAACATATTCCCTGTTCTCAAAGGGCTTAAAAATAAAACATGTATACAGCTATAAAGTGAAACAATGTGTGATACACCAAGTGTAATAGGACAGCTTTTTGAGATGTTAATTTGCATCTTGTTTTCACTCTGTTTTCCCCCTCATCCCAGAGTTGCTGGAAACTTCTATTGTCTCTTGCCCCAGGGAAGGGTTCTGTAGAGAAGAGAGAAGTAACCTGCCGGCTAGGTACTAGCCAACCTTGCATTAGATCATATGTGTCATAGGGGATGGGACCAAACCTAGTGAACTCGTTAAGTAATTGGACGAATATTTAGTTTCAACAGCATTTACTGAGCTGCACTTAAAGCCAGGTATTTCATTCCTGTAACCTCATTATTATTGTAGTAGTTGTCATTAGCTTTGCCCCATTCAAGACATGTAAACTGTGTAAACTGAGGCACAGGGTTTAAGAAACTTGTCCCAATTCTCATTGCTAAATTAGTGGCAGAGATGAGATTTAAATCCATGCTTGTCTCCATTCCAGCCAGTTTCCATAGATTAAAGTTTTGGATGTTGGGACTGCAAGCAATTTTTGCATTCTAACAAGAATCTGTCAAGCTATTATTCTAAGGCTGTGGACTCTATAACCTAAGGATTGAAGTAACTCATTGAGGGCTCAGAGTTGAGCAAAAGGAAGGCCAGGCTGGAGTCATGGAAATACGGTGGTTGACTGGACTTGAATTTGATCTCACCTCCATCTGTAACTACTCTGTAACTTTGGATCGGTTATTTTCCACTCTGTCTCACTCTTCTCACTTACAATGAGGACACTGAACCAACAAACTCTTAGGTCTCTGCCTGGTGGAAGGCGCATTCAAATTATATAAGAAGAAAGAAGAATTGCAATTCTTGAATGTAAAATTCAGAAGGATGAGTGAACATAAGACATCAATGTTAGAAAGGACACATTTATTTGTACACATATGCTGACGTGGATCTTCAGAAGCTTGGTACCTAGAATTGCCCAGTGCAAAGTAAGTTCTCAAGGAATACTTATTGACTGATACAGTTTACATTGTAGGAGCTGAAATTTACGTCACTTTTTTTTAAAAAAGTGTGGTTGATATTAAAGTCAAATATAAAAAGGAGATAATGAAAGAAACTCAAGAATCTCTGAGTCTATTGAGTCTCAAAATTAGGCAAATGTTCATCCATTTTGAATACAAAACTATCTTTTCCCAAAGTATATTTTACAATATGCTTGTCTTCAGGATTTTATGTGATTAATGGGTATAATGATCAAATAAGTTTAGCAGATTCATTCATACCTCCTCTTAGAGATTCTGTATATATGTTAGCATATCAAAGGTCCTGAGAAGTTCCACAATAAGAAAATACATTTAACTTCATCTAAGATTTCCCATCATCACCTCCTCTTTTCTAAAAATATATTTATTTACATATATAGAGTAAACTCTGTGAAGCACTGAATTAAACATAGTTAATCCAGGAAAAAGAAAAATGGATTAAGTAATTCCCCAAAGTCCTCTTTAATGTTATAATAACATTTAGGTATTATAAATGTAAATTTATACCTCCTCCTCCTTAGATATTTGGAGATAAGTCTGTTATTTTACTTGATTTTTATGCGGTCAAAATTTGTAAAGCAGTATTTGAAATTCTATTTTTAGGTTCAAAAATTCGTTTAATGCTCTTTTGCAATTATTTTCCTGCTTTCATATAGCACTTTATAATCTAAAAAATATCTAAAAACAAGTTGTTTTCAAATATATATTGTTCTCTTTCTCTGGAAAAATAATATTAGACAATTCTAAAGAAAGAAGACTTAAATCCCCATATTCTCACAGACTTCTGCTTTCTAAGGAGGGTGATCTTTGAGCGGCAGAAAATGGATGTATATGGTAATATTCTAGAAACTAAAGTATTACCCAAATATTAAGATAAGTCACCATTATATTAATCTAGAAAGTGGGTGATCCTCAATGTATACAAGATAAGCTTCTTTCATGTATACAATTTCTAAGCACTCAGAATACAAAGCTTATGATTCTAAATTTCACGCTCTTTCAAATCTACCAAAACATTTCACCTCTTCATCAGCTAAATTTTGCTTCTGTGTTTACTGCTGAAACCCTACCATCTAGAAATCCGATCTACGCCAAATCTCAAATTCTACCCAGAGAGTTGGCCCTAAAGGGTTTTGAGGCTAAAGGTGGTATCTCCAATAGCCCATCTAAAATTGAGCACATCATCTGTCCCTTGAAATTTGCTCTTGTCCCAAGATCCTTTTTGAATTGTACCACTGTTCACCAGGTATTCACTTTTCACCCACTATTTGCCCATGTCAGCCTTCTGAACCATAGCTTTGATTCCTCGCCTTCCCCAATGAATCAATCCCCTGGTAACATCTCACAAATTCATTTATTTTGTTCCATGTTTTAGTGGATGGAATCTTGTCTCCCCATAAATATGCATTTAAGTCTTAAACCCCAGTACCTGAGAATGTGACCTTATTTAGAAATAGGGTCTTTGCATGTGTAATCAAATTAAGATGAGGTTATATTGGATTAGGGTGGACCTTAATCCAGTGACTGGTGGCCTTATAACAAGAGAGAACTTTGGACACAGAGACAGAGACACACAGGGGGAATGCCATGTCACTATGGAGGCAGAGATTGGCATCTACAAGCCAAGGAATACCAAGGATTGTGGCCATCCACCAGAAGCTAGGAAAAGGTAAAGAAAGATTCTCCCCTAGAGCCTTCAGAGGGAGAATGGCTCTGCCAATCCCTTGATTTAGGACTCCTAGCCTCCAGAACTGTGTTAGAATATATTTCTGCTCTTTTAAACCACCCAGTTTGTGATGCTTTGTATGACAGCCCTAGGAAACTGACACTCTTGCCCACGATCGTTTTTCTAGTTCAGACTTCCATCAACTCTTGCCTGAATGGCTGGCTACCGACACTGCCTGTGAGATCTACGGGCTCCTGCCTTGCCTCTCGGCTTTCCATCAAATTCCATTTTGCACATGGCCACCTGCATAATCCCACTAGGATGCACGAAGATCATGTTTTTTTTTCGGATTAAAACTCATTGCTATTAAGATAAAGCTTCCAAGCTCTTTTACATAGTTTTTTGGGGTTTTTTTGTTTTTGTTTTTGTTCTGTTTCGTTTTGTTTTTTTACATAGTTTCTCAGCTCTCTGCCCCTTTCCTCCAGCTCAGCTCACCCTCCCTTCTCAGTTTACATTTCCACTCTCCTAGTTGAGGGTCGTTATCATCCCTCTGGATTTCTGGAAGACTCTTTACTGGCCCAAACATTTCACATGATATTGAAATTGCCAGTTTGTTTTTCTTCATTAAACAAGAAGCTCCATGAAGAGAAGCCCTGGGTCACAGCACTGTGCTTGGCACACAAACATATAAACACTTGTTACATTAATGAATGCATTATTCCCTGAGTACAGATGTGGAGACTGAGGCTCAGTGTTTGCATGAAATCCCAGATGATAGGCTGTGGAACTGCTAGCCACATAGCTATTCACAGCCTAAATTTATTTAATGAGGTATCTTTGCAACGATTCTTTGAGGTGGGTTCTTTTCTTATCTACCTTTGCAGAAGGAACAACTAAGTCACAGGAGCTTTAAAGAGATTTGCCTAAGGTCATACCACTAGTTAGTGGTGGAGCCAGAGTTTGAACCCAGGTAATCTGACTTCAGATTTCACAATTTTAGTAAAGCTCCATTTTCCCAGGATACTTTGGTTTAAATATTCAGATCTGGTTTTGGACCATGTTATCAGAAGGTCACGTCTTTTTTCTTTTTTTGACAGTTACATTTTGTTATTGAAGTATAGTTGATTTACAACATTGAGTTAGTTTCAGCAAAGGTATACAGCAAAGCGATTCAGTTATATATATATTTTTTCAGATTCTTTCCCATTATAGGTTATTACAAGACATTGAATAGAGTTCCATGTGCTTTACAGTAAATCCTTGTTGCTTATCTATTTTATATATAGCAGTTTGTAAATATTAAACCCATACACCTAATTTATCCAGAAGTTCACGTCTTTAATTTTGTTTTTTGAGTAGGGAGTTGCTATGCAATGTAAAGAAATGGGCATTGTTCATATACCTTCTGCACAATGCTTTATTGAAGTCTAGATAACAAAGTTCAAGTTCTGACTTCTCTTCATTCAACATCATTTAATGAACACCTACTATTCACCAGGTGCTATGATAGATGCTGGATGTACAGAGATGGTCAAAACCAGGCATTGGCCTCAGGAGCTTGCGTCCTGAGAGGGGAGACTGTCAAGCAAACAAAAATATTGTAGTTCAGTGTGATTAATACAATCGTGGATTCATCTCCAAGGTAAAGAGGTGGTCCTGAGAGGGCTGGACTCATTCAATGTGTGAAAAGGGAGCCAGGAAAAAAGCTTCTGGCTGTTGAGTTGTGAAAGATGAAAGAGCATTTACCAGTGGGGAAGGGCAAGGGCTTGCAAGATAGTACACTGTTTTCTCTTTCTTTTGTTTTTTAATTCTAAGCAGTTTAGTAATATCAAGACAAAACAAAGAAGGCAGAGATGAGACAGGGAAAAAGGCTGGAGCCAGAAAATAATGGGATATCAATTTCATCCTATGGAACTTGGATTTTGCCATGGCGGTGATATAATTACCGAAGGATTTAAAGAAGAGGAGAGACATAAAGACGTTTGTTTTAAAAAGAGCAAATGGGTGGCCTCCTTACATTATAAAAAGTGTGTTATGTTTCCATTACAATACATGTGTCTATTTTTTATGTGCATGCATTTTCATGTGGTTATTTATATGTATACACTATACATATACCTCTACTACTATTCAGTTGAACTGTATGATATTGCCATTTTTATAGGTCAAAAATGGTCAAATATCACAATTTCAAATAGTTTGACCTATAATTTACAGTGTGGTAGAACAGATTTTGAAATAGAAAAACTTAGGTTTGAAACTCACTACCTTAGTTTGAGTTTCCTAGGACCAAATTCTGTCACAAGGACTTACTGTCAAGGAGTTTACTTGGCAGGTGAAGGACACACTAGTTGGGGAAGTGACATAGAGAAGGGAAGGCATCAACAAAGGATACATTATCAAGCCAGCCACTACAGAGGGCAGCAAAAGCTTAATATCTCTGGCAAATGAGAATGTCACTGTAGGTGCTCATCTTAGAGGTTTCCTACCAAAGGCAAGGGATCTGGGGTATTTATACACTTGCTCCCATCAATACTTGGTTGAGGGCTGCTCCTTGGGGTTGCTAATTTGGGGCACCTCTTGCTGAGAGGCAGGTAAAGTAACCTTCCAAGCTTCAGAGAAAAGCCCCTATGGATGAGGTTCAGATACTAGCAGTTTGAAGTCAGGCAGGTGGCATTCAAATGGTAAGGCCCAAGGCACATAGGCCACCACACCCATCTTTATTACTTACCAGCCTTGACCTAGTCCCTTAATTTCTTGAGGCTTATTTTTCTTATGAGCAAAATGAAAATACTTACTTCGGCTGGTTTTATAGGCTGAATTGTGTCCCCCCAAATTCATATGTTGAATTCCCAACCCTCAGTACCTCACAATGTGACTATATGCAGAAATAGAGTCTTTAAAGAGCTAATCAAGTTAAAATTAGGTAATATGGGTGGCCTTTAATCCAATGTGAATAGTGTCCTTGTAAGAAGAGGAGATTAGGACATAGAGAGAAGACCACGTGAGCACACAGGGAGAAGACAGCCATCTACAAGCCAAGGAGATAGGCCTTAGAAGAAATCAAACTGGCTAACACCGTGAGTTTGGATTTCTAGGCCCCAGAATTGTGAGAAAATAAGTTTCTGTTGTTTAAGTCCCCCAACCTGAGGCACCTTGTTACGGCAGCCCTAAGAAATTATTATATCTGGGGAGGATTAACACATTTTACTGTGCTCTAAACAAATATTACTAATGTAGTATATATTTCTAGTGCATAAACCCCCAAATAAATAGCCATATCAAAATTTAAGAAACAATCTCACTTTTCACATAGCCCTTCTTGTTACTGACCTTTCATTCCTATTCCCAGAGAAGTCCCACAAACCTTGAACTTAGTGGGATAAGCTCTTAGAATTGAGAAGTAACATATGCCTATCCACTGTGTTCCTTGCAGTCAAATACAGCCCACTTATAGCTAATAATATTTCTGCTTCTTCATCCAAAGAGGATGTCAGTGGCGAGGTCACTTGTGTGGCCTATAGAGAAAGTTTGTGTGGTTTCCATGGTGTCACACTAAGAATTCTGAATCGTGACTGCAGCAAGAGGAGTTCAGATCTCAGGGATGCCTGGCTGCTTGGCACTGATGCCTAAGCAAAGGGGAACTCGAATTTCTCGAGGGGATCCCAGAGTCCTCCATCCCAGGTGCACAGCCGGCAGAAAGACCCAGAAGACGTGGCCTTCCACCATAAAATACCTCTCTTGCTAATGTCTGAAATTCTACTACTAGCAACACATTCCTTTGTGTTAGGTATTTTTCTCTCTCACTTCCTTTAAATTGAAGTATAATTACGTAGGGTAAAACGCACAGATCTTAATGTAGAATTTGATGAGTTTTGACAATGTATACACCTGTGTAACCAATAGCCCACTGAAGATGATAGAACATTGCTGTCACCCTAGAAAGTTCCCTCCTACCCTTTTTCCATTCCTCTGACAACCACTGTTTTCAATCCTATTCCTACAGATTAATTTTGCCTGATCTAGAAATTCATAATGAAATCATACAATATGCATTCGTTTGTATCTGGCTTCTTTCATTAAACACAGTGTTTTCAAGATTCATTTATGTTGCATTTAACGGCAGCTTGTTCTTTTTTAATGCTGAGTAATATTTCATTACATAATATGCCACCATTTATTTATCTGTTTTCCTGTTGGTAGATGTTGGGTTGTCTATTTTATTTTACTTTACCTTATTTTATTTATTTTTTGCTATTGTGAATGAAGCTGCCATAAACCTTCTTTCACAAGTCCTTTTGTGGAGACATGTTTTCATTTCCTTCAGGAAAATGCCTTGGAATGTCACTTTACAAA
Source organism: Balaenoptera musculus (assembly GCF_009873245.2). Lineage (NCBI taxonomy): Eukaryota > Metazoa > Chordata > Mammalia > Artiodactyla > Balaenopteridae > Balaenoptera > Balaenoptera musculus. The sequence continues at coordinate 96,188,562 of NC_045789.1, forward strand.
AGAAAACGTACAAGTGCCCAATAAGCACATATAAAGATATTCAACATCATTATTCATAAAAGAGATGCAAATTAAAATCATTATGAGATACCACTACATCTTACTAGGATGTCTACATTTTACAAATACTCTCTTTGAACAGGCAAATGAATCTGGAAAGAGCATTTTTAAATTTTTTAATGCTTTTGTTAAGAAAGTTTTGAAACATACAAAGGGAGCAAGAAAAGTGTAATGAACTACCATGTACCATCCCACAAATTCAACAATGATCAACATTTTGCCATAATTACCCTGTGTCATTTTTCAACAACAACCAATTCTCCAACACTACTGGGTGACCTATAATTCAATTCTGACACTAACTCTTGGGAGTTAGCACAGACCTCACAAGTCTAGGGCTCAGTCCCTTGGGACTGCCCCCACTTCACATGCCAGCTGCAAATGGGGTCCCAGGTTACGTGAACTTCTGCCTAGCTGACTGCAGGTTCAGGGGTTCCCATGCTAGCCCCCATCAGGTTTGATAATTCACCAAAATGACAAACAGAACTCAGGAAAGTGCCTTACTTACAATTGCCGTTTTATTATAATGAATACAGCCCAGCAACAGCCAAATGGAAGAGAGATATGGGATGAATTGTAGGGGAGAGGGGTGGTACAGAGCTTCCCTGTCTGCTCCAGGTGTGCCACCCTCCTAGCATATCACCATGTTCACCAACCTGGAAGCTTCCCTAAACCCTGATGTTTTGGGTTTTCACATGGGATTTCATTATAGAAACATGATTGACCAAATCATTGGCCATTGGTAATCGAATTCAATTTCCAACCCTTTCCCCTCCCCAAAGTTTGAGGGTGGAGCCAAAGTTCTAACTCTCTAATCAGAGGGTTGGTTCTTCAGGTGACTCACCCTCATCCTGAAGCTATCTAGGGCATCACCATGAATCACCTCATTAGCATAAGCTCAGGTGTGGTTGAAAGGAGCTCTTTATGAAAACAAAAAACAGTCCCATCACTCAGGAAATTCCAAGAGTTGAGGAGCTCAGTGCCAGTAACAGGGGACAAAGACTCTAGATATATTTTTATTATACCACACAACCCAACTATGCCTTATTGTATGTCTATCAATTTTTCTACTTATTTCTTTTGCTGTAGTATTTTAAAGAAAAGCCTTTTAAAAATTTTTTTTTTATTTTTTATCTTTTTAACATCTTTATTGGAGTATAATTGCTTTCCACTGTTGTGTTAGTTGCTGCTGTATGTATACATATATCCCCATATCCCCTCCCTCTTGCATCTCCCTCCCATCCTCCTTATCCCACTGCTCTACATGGTCACAAAGCACCAACCTGATCTCCCTGTGCTATGCGGCTGCTTCCTACTAGCTATCTATTTTACATTTGCTAGTGTATATATGTCCATGCCACTCTCTCACTTAGTCTCAGCTTACCCTTCCCCCTCTCCATCCTCAAGCCCATACTCTATGTCTGCATCTTTATTCCTGTCCTGCCCTTAGGTTCTTCAGAAACTTAAAAAATTTTTTTTAGATTCCATATATATGTGTTAGCATACGATATTTGTTTTTCTCTTTCTGACTTACTTCACTCTGTATGACAGACTCTAGGTCCATCCACCTCACTACAAATAACTAAATTTCATTTCTTTTTATGGCTAAGTAATATTCCATTGTATATATGTGCCACATCTTCTTTATGCATTCAGCTGTTGATGGACACTTAGGTTGCTTCCATGTCCACGCTATTGTAAATAGAGCTGCAATGAACATGGTAGTACATGACTCTTTTTGAATTATGGTTTTCTCAGGGTATATGCCAAGTAGTGGGATTGCTGGGTCATATGGTAGTTCTATTTTTAGTTTTTTAAGGAACCTCCATACTGTTCTCCATAGTGGCCATATCAATTGACATTCCCACCAACAGTGCAAGAGGGTTGGCTTTTCTCCACAACCTCTCCAGAATTTATTGTTTGTAGATTTTTTGATGATGGCCATTCTGACTGGTATGAGGTGATACCTGATTGTAGTTTTGATTTGCATTTCTCTAATGATTAGTGATGTTGAGCATTCTTTCATGTGTTTGTTGGCAATCTGTATATCTTCTTTGGAGAAATGTCTATTTAGGTCTTCTGCCCATTTTTGGAATGGGTTGTTTTTTTTCTTGATATTGAGCTGCATGAACTGCTTGTAAATTTTGGAGATTAATCCTTTGTCAATTGTTTCATTTGCAAATATTTTCTCCAATTCTGAGGGTTGTCTTTTCATCTTGTTTATAGTTTCCTTTGCTGTGCAAAAGCTTTTAAGTTTCATAAGGTCCCATTTGTTTATTTTTGTTTTTATTTCCGTTTCTCTAGGAGGTGGGTCAAAAAAGGATCTTGCTGTGATTTATGTCATAGAGTGTTCTGCCTGTTTTCCTCTAAGAGTTTTATAGTGTCTGTCCTTACATTTAGGTCTTTAATCCATTTTGACTTTATTTTTGTGTATGGTGTTAGGGAGTGTTCTAATTTCATTCTTTTACATGTAGCTGTTCAGTTTTCCCAGCACCACTTATTGAAGAGGCTGTCTTTTCTCCATTGTATATTCTTGCCTCCTTTATCAAAGATAAGTTGACCATATGTGTGTGGGTTTATCTCTGGGCTTTCTATCCTGTTCCACTGATCTATATTTCTGTTTTTGTGCCAGTACCATACTGTCTTGATTACTGTAGCTTTGTAGTATAGTCTGAAGTCAGGGAGCCTGATTCCTCCAACTCCATTTCTCTTTCTCAAGATTGTTTGGCTATTCGGGGTCTTTTGTGTTTCCATACAAATTGTGAAATTTTTTGTTCTAGTTCTGTGAAAAATGCCATTGGTAGCTTGATGGGGACTGCACTGAATCTGTAGATTGCTTTGGAAAGTATAACCATTTTCACAGTGTTGATTCTTCCAAACCAAGAACATGGTATATCTCTTCATCTGTTTGTATCATCTTTAATTTCTTTCATCAGTGGCTTTTAGTTATCTGCATACAGGTCTTTTGTCTCCTTAGGTAGGTTTATTCCTGGTATTTTATTCTTTTTGTTGTAATGGTAAATGGGAGTGTTTCCTTAATTTCTCTTTAAGATTTTTCATCATTAGTGTATAGGGATGCAAGAGATTTAAACTCTGCAAGCCAGAAGGGAGTGGCAGGATATATTTAAAGTGATGAAAAGGAAAAACCTACAACCAAGATTAGTCTACCCAGCAAGAATCTCATTCAGATTCAACAAAGAAATTAAAACCCTTACAGACAAGCAAAAGCTAAGAGAATTCAGTGCCACCAAACCAGCTTTACAACAAATGCTAAAGGAACTTCTCTAGGCAGGAAACACAAGAGAAGGAAAAGACCTACAATAACAAACCCAAAACAATTAATAAAATGGTAATAGGAACATACATATCGATAATTACCTTAAATGTAAATGGATTAAATGCTGCAACCAAAAGACATAGACTGGCTGAATGGATACAAAAACAAGACCTGTATATATGCTGTCTACAAGAGACCCATTTCAGACCTAGGGACGCATACAGGCTGAAAGTGAGGGGATGGAAAAATATATTCCACGCAAATGAAAATCAAAAGAAAGCTGGAGTAGCAATTCTCATATCAGACAAAATAGACTTTAAAATAAAGACTATTACAAGAGACAAAGAAGGACACTACATAATGGTCAAGGGATCAATCCAAGAAGAAAGTATAACAATTGTAAATATTTATGCACATAACATAGGAGCACCTCAATACATAAGGCAAATGCTAACAGCCATAACAGAGGAAATCGACAGTAACACAATCATAGTAGGGGACTTTAACACCCCACTTTCACCAATGGACAGATCAACCAAAATGAAAATAAGGAAACCAAGCTTTAAATGACACATCAGGCTAGATGGACTTAATTGATATTTATAGGACATTCCATCCCAAAACAACAGAATACACTTTCTTCTCAAGTGCTCATGGAACATTCTCCAGGATAGATTATATCTTGGGTCACAAATCAAGCCTTGGTAAATTTATGAAAATTGAAATTGTATCAAGTATCTTTTCCGACCACAATGCTATGAGACTAGATATCAATTACAGGAAAAAAACTGTAAAAAATACAAACACGTGGAGGCTAAACAATACACTACTAAATAACCAAGAGATCACTGAAGAAATCAAAGAGGAAATAAAAAAATACCTAGAAACAAATGACAATGAAAACACACGGCCCAAAACCTATGGGATGCAGCAAAAGCAGTTCTAAGAGAGAAGTTTATAGCAATACAATCCTACCTCTAGAATCAAGAAAAATCTCAAATAAAAAACCTAAACTTACACCTAAAGCAATTAGAGAAAGAAGAACAAAAATCCCCAAAGTTATCAGAAGTAAAGAAAATCCTTTACATCACATTATTCTACCCTTAAATAAGGACATTTCACACATAACGAAAATACTATTTTCATACCTAACAAACAATAACTTCATATTATCTAATACTTTCTCCATACTCAGATTTCCCTAATCATCTCAAAAATATCTTTACATTAGGTTTATACATTTCATTTGGTTGTAATATATTTTTAAGACTTTTTTATTCTAGAGAGTCCCATGCTCTCCTTTCTTTCCCATGTCATTGACTTATTAAAGAAACCAGATCAGAGAAAGACAAATATCATATGATATCACTTATATGTAGTATCTAAAAAAATGATACAAGTGAACTTATTTATGAAACAGAAATAGAGTCACAGACATAGAAAACAAACTTATGATAACCAAAGGGGAAAGTGGAGGGGCAGGGAAGGAGACATAAGTTAGGAGTTTTGGGGATTAACAGATAGACACTACTATATATAAACAGATAAACAATAAGGACCTACTTATAGCACAGGGAACTATATTCAATATCTTGTAATAACCTATAATGGAAAAGAATCTGAAAAAGAATATATATGTGGATAACTGAATCACTTTGATGTACACCTGAAATTAGCACAAAATTGTAAATCAACTATACTTCAATGAAAAAAAGAAAAAGAAACCATATCAGCTGCCCAAAGAATCCACATTATGATTGTTTCCTGATAGTATCATTTTCCTTGTTCTTCCAGTGCTGTCTCTTTTAAACAAGAATTTAGATCTAAAAGGCTTAGGTTCATGTTCAGCACTTCATAGGTGGTGCCATTTATTTTGAAAAGCTGTTGTGCGTGTTTTTTGTTTTTTGTTTTTTTTTTAGTGTCTACCATGTCTTCAGCTCTGGGAGTTGCGAAAGTAAATACCATACGTCATAGTTTTGCCATTAAAGATCTTACAGCCTCATAGGAGAGAAAGGCATGTAAACCAATCAATATAACAGTATAAGGGCCATGGAGGATTTGGGTGGGGTTATAAATTCTGAAGGGGCATCAAGGCTACACAAGGAAGTGATAAATGAGCTGGCTCTGGAGAACAAGTAGGGTCTACCAAACAAAGGAGGAAGAGTGGAGATGGGCATGCTGAGCCAAGGACCTGCACCTCTAAAGGCAGAGACACATAAATATACTGAAACAGGTTGTGCAGGGCCTTTGACGCTAAATCAAGGAATTTGGACTTTGTCTTTTGAGCAATGGCTTGTCTTCCAAGTCTGGGAAAGATTTTAATTGAGGGAGATTTTCAGCCCTGTGTGTAGTCTTTAGCACCTTAGCATGAAAAGTTATTCCAAAAATCGCCCCCCCAACCTAAAGTGGAATCCATAAGTCCTGTTCTGATTCCTCAGCATGTGGCCCCAGACAAAAGCTTAACATTTGGTGTTTTAGAAGTTCTGATGCCATGTTTACTCTGCCCTTTGCCCCATTAAGTGACCTTTGTAACCATGGCAACAGTTTAGGTTTCTCCATCCAGCAGCATAGAAAGAACAGATATATTGTTCTGTGGACTATGCAGATAATAGTACCTTCCTTTTCCTGCACTGCTCAGTGATGCTAATCAAGTCGTAGTGGCAGCAAATAGTCCCAGCTGCCTCTTCTTCAGGCACTTTTTGCTTATTAATGATTGCAAGAGTAATTGTGGTACATGCTCAGAGGAACCAATAAATAAAAGGCAGGCCCGCACCCACACCTCTGGAAAACTGTGAAAGCGGCTCAAAGAAAGAAACTGAATAGAAGTGCTAGAGCAGAGACAAGACAATCATCTGTTGCTTCACTACAAAGTTGTGGCTCCCAATTCACTCTTCTTGGCTGCACACAGAGGCCAGAACCCAGATGGAAGAACTTTACAAAATACTGCTTTCCAGCCCCTACCCATACACGTTTCCATCAAGGTGGGACTTAGGCACTAATTTTTCAAAATTCACAGGAGATTCTAATGCAACTGAGTTTGCAAGTATAGGAGAGGGGAAAAAAACAAACAAACAACTTTCCTTTACCATATCAGTTTCAGTGTCTGGGGTCTGTGAACTAAACTGACAAAAAACAGATTAACAGGAGAAAAAGTAAATTTTAGGTGTATATGTTTTAGGCTTCAAAGAAGAGAAGTGAAAACCCCAAAGAGGTGGTTGGACCCAGGGGCATATATACCATTTTAACAAAAAGTAATAAAGAGTGAAGAAGAGACTAGACAATGGAAAAGGGAGCTTCTGGAGAGAGGGTAAGTTGTGGGAAGAGTAAATAAGAGTTGTTTGGTAAGTTTTGTTATGTAGACTCAAGTCCTCTTAGGTGATAAGAGTTGTCTCCTGAGTCTGTTTCCTCTTCCTGGATAATAGAGGACAACTTTACAAATGTAAATTTTCTTCACAAAAGGGAATTTTATGCCCTGCTTTTAGGCAGAAAGAGCAAGGCCAGAGAGCTTCGCCTGTGTTCACTGTTTCTTAATTGACCTTCAGCTCAAAATAATCCTAATGCCAAAGTGGCAAATTCTAAGATGGCATATTCTGATCCACTTCACAAACAATTGAGCAAAGGAAACATAGATGGCCAGGCAGAGAGGGGATGGGCTAAATGTAAGACCAGGCATTAAACTTCACAGCAGCCTAGTAAGAGTTGGGAGAGGAGGTCTTGCTACTTTTGAACACAGTCCCCTAAATGGGTCGTATTTAATTAGCGAGATGCAACTGCTATAACAGTAAAGAGTTCCTACAATACATAGTGAGGGCCACTGGGAGAGAATGAGCCTTACTTCACCGTGTTGCCCAGCATTGGTCAACAGACTGCATCAGGTAGCAAAGTAAGCATCCGCTAGCACCTACCTATAGAGGGGAGGCATGGAATCCATCTCTCTGAGCCCTTGGCATCAACAATCCTGGTACCCCTTAGTGGAGACATCTGGCCAGACATTCAGAGCTTGTTTGGAATTTTTAGCAGGAAATAAAGAGCATGTGCTCGTATGAAAACAAATCATTAAATAACAAAAACAACCCAAGCTGCAATCCACCAGGGGTTTAGGGCACTCAGTGAGGAAACATTTACCAAGTGTAATAAGGGAGTGTGGAGTTCTGTTGGACTTCACTGAAGAAACAGGTATGTTGTTTTGCCAAAAGACTAAGGATACCACATGTTAGTATTATGAACTCCAACTTTGGGCTGTTTCCCAGAACATAAACTCTTACCTACACTCTTGTGTCCACCTAGAAGGGTGGGATAGGGAGGGTGGGAGGGAGGCACAAGAGGGAGGGGATATGGGGACATATGTATATGTATAGCTGATTCACTTTGTTATACAGCAGCAACTAACACAACAATGTAAAGCAATTATACTCCAATAAAGATGTTAAAAAAAAGAAAAAATCATGGTGAATAATATTTGATTTTTTTAACCAATAAAGAAGTCAATATAAAGTTTTTCATGGAAAACAAATGTAAGAATTGTAAAAATAAATTCTTTATAAACTTCAAAAAAAAAAAGAAAAGAAACTCTTACCTACTCTTTATCACTCAGTGCTCTAAAGAAGGGACTCGAAGTGAAGATCCAACCATAATAGAAATTTAGTTTCTTCTCCACTCCCCCACTAACACAACCAGTTTCTTTTTCTAGAACTCCTAGCATACATTTGGGTCCATGATTCTTTGCTTATTGATAAAATAAGTAGGTGTCAACAGAAACAATTGTTTGGGAAGTATCAGGAGGTATAGACAACTATTTACAGAGGCCTGTGAAAGTCACAGATAAAGAAATCAATCAGTAAATATTACTAAACACCTTGTTTATACTTCTTTGCTCTTTGATTTTTTTCCAGGGCACATTTCACCATCTAACAAAATTCATTCATTTATTAAGCACACTTTTTCCTGTCTGTCTGCTCTTGTTAGAATATAAACTTCTTTGTGTCTGTGTTATGTGATTGTCCTAAGTCTTTGCTCAGTACCTTGTACCTAGTAAGCATTCAGAACTCATTAGTGAATGAAATGCATGAATGAAAGGTGAATGGTACTGGGTTCCTGGAGATCACTTCACATTAACAAAATGGGCTAGGGCCTAATTTACAAATCCAAATTGCAGTTTATGAATTAATGCAACCCCTTCTGAATTAATAGGAAACAGCATAAGTTTGTCTAATGTAGGTCCGTTTAGAGAGCAGATCAACATTGGCAGTCAGCATGGTGAGCCAAGAAGAAAACACAATACTCCAATGTCCTTTAAAGCTAGTTTCATCTAACTGGGTTCTGCAAATAGATTTTTTTTTTTCCACTTTGGGAAAAAAAGACCATTGGAACCTATTTTACTTCATTTTCAAACTAACTCAGTGAAAGTATTATGATCTGTGATTATTGGAATAGCAATTTTAGAATTGAAGAAACAGAGTTACTTTAGGCTCTAGATTTTTAACTCATTAAGAGCAGTGTAATAGTTTTTGGGGGCTAGCACAGAGAAGGTGCTTTCATATATATATGAAATATTTTTTAAGTGGAACCAAATAACTTGTCCCCAGTTCATAAATGGAAAGGTCAAGATGTGAACTAGGTCCATTCTCTTTCCACAGCCCAGGCTGACGATGATCTTGATTCCTAAAATTTTCTGAGTGTTATCTATGTGCCAGGCACTGTTCTAAATACTTTGTATTTTATAATTCAAGTTCCTGGAGAGAAGGAATTGAAGTCAAAGCTGCCTCCCTCCAGGGCAAAGCTTACCTATGGGTTTTCATATTCCTTAAATTGACTTTTGTGCATAGAAAACACTACACAGGAGTTGTTTTTTCCCTTAACTAATTCATATTCAATTTATTAAAGTTACAGAGTCACAGAAACTAGTTCTTCCTTAGGATTTTAGTTTCATCTAGTAAATTAATGCTTCCTTTATAAATCTAGGAAATTCTAGCAATCCTTTTATTTATTCCTACTAAGTAATGTTGACTTTTTAAATTTTTTTTTTTTTGGAAAATTTTAAATATACACAAAAATTGAATGGATAAAATATTAAATTCACAGGTACTCATCACTCAATTTCAATGATCATCAACTACTGGTCAATTTATTTCATCTATACTTCTACCCACTTCGCCCTGTCTTATTATTATGAGCTAATTCTTGTTGTATCATTTTGTCCATAATTATGTTAATATATATGTTAAAAAGGTAAAAATTCATACTTATAAGCACTTAGAATTTGAAATGTATTAAATATTGTAAACTTTATGGGTAAGAAGTCATACTTCATTAGTTTCATTTCTAACCTCTAATTAGTCATAAATTTAGGCATATTTTATCCACCAGTAGGAATGCTCTCATATGAATAATTTGTTCATGTTTCTTATTTATAAACTGCTATTAAAATTGAGCATGACCTTCTGGGGTTCCAGGGCACAGAAGCCTTTCTGTCCCCTGTTTCTTGTTTGTAGGGAACAGACTCCAGCCTCCATGACCTTCCCTGGGTTCCAAAGGGCAGATTCGAACAGTTGCTAATCAGGGAAGGGAGGAGATGCAGAGACAGGGAGGAGCCTCCAAGAAACAATAGCGCCACCTTGGGGCAGAGTCCTGGTTCACCTCAAGTGATACACATAACATCTTTTGAGCTCTCTATAGAACTAAAAACCTTAATAAATGGAAGATGAAGCAATCCTCACTCCAGAGAGAAGGTCATGGTATGATAGCCTTGAGAATCAGAGAAGCTCATCAGGAGACCACCTGAGGCCAGACCAAAGGAGTGCAAGCCCTGCACACACCCTAATCTTATCACCAACCCCACCCTTGAACCCTTGTTATGAAACTCATCAAATCCTAATGGATGGGGACACACCATTTTGAGAGGCATGAGTCCACTGTGTCCCCCTTTGCCTGGCAAAGCGATAAAGCTATTCCTTTCTACCTCACGCAGAACTCTGTCTCAGATTTGATTTGGCACCGGTGCACAGAAGCCGAGCTTTTGGCATCACTATTAGTATTTGTATTGATTTAGAAGTTCTTTCTAAGTTTTGTGAATGTTTCAGTTTCTTTTGCTCTATAATAAACCATCTAAAACTCAAAATAAAAAGGTAAAAACTCTTTAAAAAACATAAACCCATTTCATTATTATACATAAACAAAATAGCAATAAATTACCAATATCAATTATCCAGTCATTAAGATTTCCAATTGTCTCATAAATATCATCTTTTAAAAAACATTTTGTTTGTCTGAATCAGAATTTAATAAGGTCTATATATTGCCATAGTTTAAGTGTGATAAGTTTATTTTAATCTATAGGTTATTTCTCTTTCTCTTTGGTTTATTTTGAAGAAAATGGCTCATTTGTCTCATAGTCCTTTCTTCACAGTTATGATAAAATTTACCTTTCACATAATTACTCAATTGCATTATTTCTCAAAGCAAATACAACAGTGACAAAATAACATTGCAGTAAGCAATACCATTACTTTTAAAAGTTTACATATATTTTTAGGGGGGCAGATCTTTTTGTCATTAAGGTTTATTCCACTAGGGATAAAAAGTCAAATTACTGTGTTGTACAATCACTTGGAATTCTTTTTCTCCTGTGGATTTGATACAAACTGGATGCACAGTAAAGTTCACCTATTTCATTTTACTTCCTGCTATTATATATTGATTTTTTAAAGTTAAATTTTATTTTAAATTATGTAAATTATTTGCATGATTTGAAAGTCAAATCTATAAAACCAATCCCTCATAGGCACCCTTTTTTTTTTAAAACATCTTTATTGGAGTATAATTGCTTTACAATGTTGTTTTAGTTTCTGCTTTATAAAAAGGGAATCAGCTATACATATACATACATCCCCATATCCCCTCGCTCTTGTGCTTCCCTCCCACCCTCCATACCCTGCCCCTCTAGGTGGTCAAAAAGCACCGAGCTGAACTCCCTGTGCTATGCAGCTGCTTCCCACTAGCTATCTATTTTACATTTGGTAGTGTATATATGTCAATGCTACTCTCTCACTTTGTCCCAGCTTACCCGTCCCAACCCCCGTGTCCTCAAGTCCATTCTCTGTGTCTTTATTCCTGTCCTGCCCTTAGGTTCATCAAAACCATTTTTTTTTTTTAGATTCCATATATATGTGTTAGCATACAGTACTTGTTTTTCTCTTTCTGACTTACTTCACTCTGTATGACAGACTCTATGTCCATCCACCTCACTACAAATAACTCAATTTCATTTCTTTTTATGGCTGAGTAATATTCCATCATATATATGTGTGATATCTTCTTTATCCATTCATCTGTCAATGGATATTTAGGTTATTTCCATGTCCTGGCTATTGTAAATAGTGCTGCAATGAATATTGTGGTACATGACTCTTTTTAAAGTATGGTTTTCTCAGGGTATATGCCCAGTAGTGGGATTGCTGGGTCATATGGTAGTTCTATTTTTAATTTGTTAAGGAACCTCCATACTGTTCTCCACAGTGGCTGTATCAATTTACATTCCCACCAACAGTCCAAGAGGGTTCCCTTTTCTCCACACCCTCTCCAGCATTTATTGTTTGTAGATTTTTGACGATGGCCATTCTGACCGGTGTGAGGAGATACCTCATTGTAGTTTTGATTTGCATTTCTCTAATGATTAGTGATGTTGAGCATCCTTGCATGTGTTTGTTGGCAATCTCTATATCTTCTTTGGATAAATGTCTGTTTAGGTCTTCTGCTCATTTTTGGATTGGGTTGTTTGTTTTTGTGATATTGAACTGCATGAGCTACTTGCATATTTTGGAGATTAATCCTCTGTCACTTGCTTCGTTTGCAAATATTTTCTCCCAGTTCTGAGGGTTGTCTTTTCATCTTGTTTATGGTTTCCTTTGCTGTGCAAAAGCTGTAAGTTTCATTAGGTCCCATTTGTTTATTTTTTCTTTCATTTCCATTTCTCTAGGAGGTGAGTCAAAAAGGATCTTGCTGTAATTTATGTCATAGAGTGTTCTGCCTGTGTTTTCCTTTAAGAGTTTTATAGTGTCAGGCCTTACATTTAGGTCTTTAATCCATTTTGAGTTTATTTTTGTGTATGGTGTTAGGGAGTGTTCTAATTTCATTCTTTTACATGTAGCTGTCCAGTTTTCCCAGCACCACTTATTGAAGAGGCTGTCTTTTCTCCATTGTACATTCTTGCTTCATTTATCAAAAATAAGGTGACCATATGTACATGGGTTTATCTCTGGGCTTTCTATTTTGTTCCACTGATCTATATTTCTGTTTTTGTGCCAGTACCATACTGTCTTGATTACTGTAGCTTTGTATGATAGGCTGAAGTCAGGGAGCCTGATTCCTCCAGCTCCATTTTGCTTTCTCAATATTGCTTTGGCTATTCGGAGTCTTTTGTGTGTCCATACAAACTGTAAAATTTTTTGTTCTAGTTCTGTGAAAAATGCCATTGGTAGTTTGATGGGGATTGCATTGAATCTGTAGATTGCTTTGGGTAGTAGAGTCATTAGCACAATATTGATTCTTCCAATCCAAGAACATGATATATCTCTCCATCTGTTTGTATCATCTTTAATTTCGTTCATCAGTGCCTTACAGTTTTTTGCATACAGGTCATTTGTCTCCATAGGTAAATTTACTCCTAAGTATTTTATTATTTTTGTTGCCGTGGTAAATGAGACTGTTTCCTTAATTTCCCTTTCAGATTTTCATCGTTAGTGTATAAGAATGCAAGAGATTTCTGTGCATTAATTTTGTATCCTGATACTTTACCAAATTCATTGATTAGCTCTAGTAGTTTTCTGGTAGCATCTTTAGGATTCTCTATGTATAGTATCATGCCATCTGCAAACAGTGATAGTTTTACTTCTTCTCTTCCAATTTGGATTCCTTTTTCTTCTCTGATTGCTATGGCTAAAACTTCCAAACTATGTTGATTAATAGTGGTGAGAGTGAGCAACCTTGTCTTGTTCCTTATCTTAGTGGAAATGGTTTCAGTTTTTCACCATTGAGAACAAAGTTGGCTCTGGATTTGACATATATGGCCTTTATTATGTTGAGGTAGGTTCCCTCTATGCCCACTTTCTGGAGACTTTTTATCATAAATGGGTGTTGCATTTTGTCAAAAGTTTTTCTGCATCTATTGAGATTATCATAGGGTTTTTATCCTTCAACTTGTTAATATTGTGTATCACATTGATTGATTTGTGTATATTGAAGAATCCTTGCATCCTTGGGATAAATCCCACTTGATCATGGTGTATGATCCTTTTCATGTGCTGTTGGATTCTGTTTGCTAGTATTTTATTGAGGATTTTTGCATCAGTATACAAAGATGCATATTGGCCTGTAGTTTTCTTTCTTGTGACATCTTTGTCTGGTTTTGGTATCAGGGTGATGGTGGGCTCATAGAATGAGTTTGGGAGTGTTCCTCTCTCTGCTCTATTTTGGAAGAGTTTGAGAAGGATAGGTATTAGCTCTTCTCTAAATGTGTGATAGAATTCACCTATGAAGCCATCTGGTCCTGGGCTTTTGTTTGTTAGAAGATTTTTAATCACAGTTTCAATTTCAATGCTTGTGATTGGTCTGTTCATATTTTCTATTTCTTCCTGGTTCAGTCTCGAAAGGTTGTACTTTTCTAAGAATTTGTCCATTTCTTCCAGGTTGTACATTTTTTTGGCATATGGTTGCTTGTAGTAGTCTCTCATGATCCTTTGTATTTCTATAGTGTCAGTTGTTACACCTCCTTTTTCATTTCTAATTCTGTTGATTTGAGTCTTCTCCCTTTTTTTCGTGATGAGTTTGGCTAATAGTTTATCAATTTTGTTTATCTTCTCAAAGAACCAGCTTTTAGTTCTATTGATGTTTGCTATCGTTTCCTTCGTTTGTTTTTCTTTTTTTCTGATCTGATCTTTATGATTTCTTTCCTTCTGCTAACTTTAGGGTTTTTTTGTTCTTTCTCTAATTGTTTTAGGTATAAGGTTAGGTTGTTTATTTGAGATGTTTCTTGTTTCTTGAGGTAAGATTGTATTGTTCTAATCTTCCCTCTTAGAACTGCTTTTGCTGCATCCCATAGGTTTTGGGTTGTGTTTTCATTGTCATTTGTTTCTAGGTATTTTTTTATTTCCTCTTTGATTTCCTCAGTGATCTCTTGTTTATTTAATATTGTTATATTGTTGAGCCTCCATGTGTTTGTATTTTTTACAGTTTTTTTCCTGTAACTGATATCTAGTCTTATAGCATTGTGGTTGGAAAAGATAGTTGATACAATTTCAATTTTCTTAAATTTACCAAGGCTTGATTTTTGACCCAAGGAATGATCTATCTTGGAGACTATTCCATGAGCACCTGAGAAGAAAGTGTATTCTGTTGTTTTTGGATGGAATGTCCTATAAATGTCAATTAAGTCCATGTGGCCTAATGTGTCATTTAAAGCTTGTGTTTCCTTATTTACTTTCATTTTGGATGATCTGTCCATTGGTGAAAGTTGGGTGTTAAAGTCCCGTACTGTGATTGTGTTACTATCGATTTCCCCTGTTATGGCTGTCAGTATTTGTCTTATATATTTAGGTGCCCCTATGTTTGGTGTCTGTCCAGCAGTGGAGCTTGCTGGACATTGGGTGGAGCTGGGTCTTAGTGTTGAGACAGAGATCTCTCAGAGAGTTCTCACCAATTGATATTATGTGGGTCTGGGTGGTCTCCGGTGGTCCATAATCCTGGACTCTGCTCTCCCACTTCAGAGGCTCAGGTCGAACACCTGACCAGAGCACCAAGACCCTGCCAGCCACATGGCTCAGAAGAAATGGAAGAAAAAAAAAAAGGAACAGATAGAACCCCAAACCAAATGGTAAAAGCAAAACTAAACAGACAAAATCACACAAAGAAACATACACCCACACACTCAGAAAAAGAGAAAAGGAAAAAAAAAATTAAATAAAAAAAAATAAATAAATAAGGAAGAGAGCAAACAAACCAATAAACAAATCCACCAATGATAACAAGCACTAAAAACTGAACTAAGAGAAACATAAAACCAAAACCAAATCAGATGCAGAAAGCAAACCCCAAGTCTACAGTTGCTCCCAAAGTCCACCACCTCAATTTTGGGAACATTTGTTGTCTATTCCAGTATTCCACAGATGCAAGGTTTATCATGTTGATTGTGGGGATTTAATCCGCTGCTCCTGAGGCTGCACAGAGATATTTCCCTTTCTCTTTTTTGGTTGCACAGCTCCTGGAGTTCAACTTTGGTTTTGGCCCTGCCTCTGCTTGTAGGTCACCCTCAGGTGCCTGTTCCCTGCCCAGACAGGAGTGGGTTAAAGCAGTGGCTGATTAGGGCTCTCTTGCTCACTCAGGCCACGGAGAGGGAGGCGTATGGTAGTCATAATTGGAATGCAGGGCAAGCCTCCAACAGCAGAGGCCAGCACAACATTGCAACAGCCTGAGATTTACCATGTGTTCTCCTGGGGAAGTTGTTCCTGGATCATGGGACCCAGGCAGTGGCGTGCTCTTCTGGCTCCCCAGGGGGTGTGGGTAGTGACCTGCACTTGCACACTGGATTCTTGGTGGCAGCAGCAGCAGCGTTAGCATTCCATGCCCATCTCTGTGGTCTAAGCAGATAGCCGCAGCTCGCGCCCATCTCTGGAGCTCACTTAGGCAGTGCTCTGCTGTCTGTGGGCACACGAAGCAGGAATCCCCTCTCCTTGTGCACCCCAAAACAATGGTCTCCTGCCTCTCCGGCAGGTCCAAACATTTTCCCGGACTCCCTGCCAGCTAGCTGTGGTGCACTAGTCCCTTTCAGGCTGTCTTCACACAGCCAACCCCAGTTCTCTCCCTGAAGTCTGACCTCTAAAGCCCAAGCCTCAGCTCCCAGACCCCACCTGCCCCAGTGGGTGAGCAGACCCTGAGTGTCTCAGGCTGGTGAGTGCTAGTAGGTACCAATCCTCTGTGCAGGAATCTCTCCGCTTTGCTCTCTGAACCCCTGTTGCTGCACTCTCCTCCATGGCTCTGAAGTTTCCCCCAGCCTGCCCCCCGTCCCCGCCAGTGAAGGGGCTTCCTAGCGTGTGGAAACTTTTCCTCCTTCACAGCTCCCTCCCACTGATACAAGTCCTGTCCCTATTCTTTTGTCTCGTTTTTTCTTTTTTCTTTTACCCTACCCAGGTACGTGGGGAGTTGCTTGCCTTTTGGGAAGTCTGAGGTCTTCTGCCAGCGTTCAGTAGGTGTTCTGTAGGAGTTGTTCCACATGTAGATGTATTTTTTTTTAAGTTTTATTTTTATTTATTTATTTATTTAATTTATTTTATTTGTTTATTATTTTTGGCTGTGTTGGGTCTTCGTTGCTGCGCGCGGGCTTCCTCTATCTGCGTTGAGTGGGGGCTACTCTTCGTTGCGGTGTGTGGGCTTCTCATTGCGGTGGCTTCTCTTGTTGTGGAGCACAGGCTCTGGGCATGCGGGCTTCGGTAGTTGTGGTGCGTGAGCTCAGTAGTTGTGGCTCATGAGCTCTAGAGCACAGGCTCAGTAGTTTTGGTGCACGGGCTTAGTTGCTCCGCAGCATGTGGGGTCTTCCTGGACCAGGGCTTGAATCCAGGTCCCCTGCAGTGGCAGGCAGATTCTTAACCACTGCACCACCAGGGATGCCCTAGATGTATTTTTGATGTATTTGTGGGAAGGAGGGTGACCTCCACATCTTATTCCTCTGCCATCTTGAAGGTCTCCCCTTATTTTGTTTTGTTCAAAGTAGTGCAAACTGTTTTCTGTCACTTGAAACAAGAGAAAGAATCTTAACAGATGAAAACACCACTGTTTCTTCACTCACTGATAAATTCAGAAGCCTGACTTCTCCACAAAGGGTTGAATTTATTTTATGAATGAGGCAACGGGACATTCAGACTTTTAGATGGCAAGATTTAGTGAAGTTCTTTAAGAAAGTGAAAACATTTTCTAGTTCAATGGATGCCCGCACAACATGAAGCAATTTCAGTGTGGACGCTCCAGCTTCATTTGGAATACTTCACATATACATCTTGAAACATTTTCCAATGGATTCTCTTGAGACACTGTTAATTCTCTCTCATGTCCTTAAAATCCAAAGCCTAGGATGCAATGCACACAAGTCCAGAGGCTTTTCCTCGACTCCCCTGCCTCAGCTGGGCCACCTTTTCCTTCCAGAGGGAGCAGGACGGGTGTGGCAATTTAAAAGCACTTGCACTGGAGGCGCCTCCAAATCTTCATGCCTCCACCCATTTTCTTTTAATTTTATGGTTTCTCCATCCATCATTTGATTTTTATTAATATAAGGAGATATATATACCTCTTCATACTCTCTTTACTCAGAAATAGAACACTATTCACACTTTGCTTACCCTGCTTTTATCACATAATATACCCTTGGAATCACTCTGTAATAGTATATAGATAGATTATTCCTTATTAGTCTATAAAGCTGCATATTACTGCCTTGTATGAATATATCAAAATTTATTTGACCAATTCCCTGTTGATGGACATTTGGGTATTTTTTCCTGTTTTTACTATTATAATTAATTCTGCAATAAATAACCTTGAAATTAGTCTTGTCTTTCCTTCCTTTCTTTATTTTGCCAGTGTACCTTTGGGGTGCATTCCTAGAAATGGGATTGTTAAGTCAAAGTTTGAATGCACATATAATTTTGTTAGATATTGCCAAATTCCCTTCTATAAGATTACCATTTTGCATTTTCATAAGCAATATATGAAATTGCCTATTCACCTAAAAAGCCTTGTCTACGGGATTTTTACCAAACTCAGAAGAAAGTTTGGATTTGCTGCCTAATAGTTAAGAAAAGACATCTCAATCAATCTGAAGCAGATTTCTTTTACTATGAGTGAAAGTAAGCAAACATTCATATGATTGAGTCATTTAAATTTATTTTTCTGTGAACATACTTCTAAGAAAACTCTTTGAATAATTTCTTGAAGGCAGGAAAGCAGAGTCTGAGTAAAGAGAGAGAGTCACAGTAAACTTTGTGGTAAGGAATCTATTAAGCACACAGACACAGACAAACACACAGACACACACATACACACACACACACACACACACACACACACACTCTTGAGAAAAGACAAGGAAGAAAATACTGGAGATGTTGAAGGGTTTCTGATAAACAAAACCTATCTCTCTTACATCACTTTTTGACAACTTGAAAAATAGGCTAAAATATAAAGATGGAGGCTGCAGTAGGCAGAAAAACAAAATAAATAAATAAATAATTTTTAAAAATTTTAAAAATTTAATTTAAAAATTATTTTTTTAAAATTTATTCTTCTGTGAATCATTTGTTTATCTTTAGTTTGTTTTCTATAAAATTACAGGTATTTTTTAAAAATTAGAAGCTCTTTATGTGTTAGCAATATTTACAGATATTTATCTGTTGTTATATAAAGAGCTTATCTTTTCCCAATTTGACTTTTTTTCCCCTTTGCTTTTGGTATCTTTTTCCATGCAAAGGTTTTTTGTTTTTGTTTTTGTTTTTGTTTTTTATAATTTAGTATTTCCTTATAGTTCTTTTGGATAATAAGACAATTTTTTTCTAATGCTAAGTTATAGTGGAATTCACTCATGTTTTTATCTAATACTTGTGTTTTAATTTTTTCACACTGAAATGTCTTATGCATTTGGAATCTATCCTGGTGTATGGTGGAAGAAATAGATACATTTTTATCTTTTTCATGTGACTATCCAATTATCCCAATGTTACTTATCAAAAAGTCGATCTTTTCTCCACTGATTTGAGAAGACATCTTTATCATATACTAAATTTGCAGTTGTAATTGTGTCTATTTCTTTGTTTGCTCTTTCATTTCATTGGTTTGCATGTGTATTTCATGCCAATACATCATTTTAGATATACAAACGCTTGGTAGTATGTTTCAATATCTAATAGGGTAGCAACGCTCTAGTTCCTCTCTTCCAGGATTTTTCTGGCTATTCTTGCTTGTTTATACTTCCAAATGGATTTTGTAATCCACTTGTCTAACTTGAGAAAAAAACATCAGCTGATATTTCTATTGGGATTGTATTACCTTTGTTAAGTTGAGTCTTGCAAGAGTTTTATTTAAAATATTAATGAATATTACTTGTATAAAATTATATTATGTTAATTAATATATTATATTAATATTCTATTTTATTATGTAATTAATGTAAAAATTGCATATACAACCTTAGCAACAAAGTCAGAGACTTTTCCACTCAAGTCAGGAATAAGAAGGGTGAAATTCATTGCTATGTAACATTTTGTTGGAAGTATTAGTCATTGCAAATGTTACACAGCAATGAATTTCATGAACATCTTTGTATGAAGATAATGGATATCACTCTTTCTATGACTAATTTTTGTGAAAAGTCTCTGGCTTTGTTATTAAGGTTATATATGCAATTTTTATATATGACAAGGAAATATCCAACAATTCTTATTATATTGTTTTTTTTTTTACATAAGTGTGTAAAATCCGTAAATGGATTTTGGTAATATTCTTTCTGCATCTCTGGGAATAATCACGATTTTTCTCTTAGGTGTATTAATTTGATGAATTATATAAAGACAACTCTTAATATTGAATCACTTTTATATTCGTCAAAAAATGGACACATGCTATTAATGTATATTTTTTAGTGGGCTGTTTGCTAATATTTTATTGAATATTTTTAGTGTGAATAGTTCTTAGTTTTCTTTTTTGGTGCAATTTTATGAACTTTCAGTATCAATGTCATATTCACTTTATAAGATGTATTTAGGACTTTTTCTTTTTTTATATATTTAATTCCTAATGTCACTGGGATTGAAAAATACATTTTCATTGAGAAGCACTTTTACCATTCCAATTAACTAAGGTTGCCTATCCATTAAGGGAGACAGATAACATCCCAGTTAACTGTATAAGAGGCTTTGGCTGTGAATGAGGCTTAAAGCTTCAGACAGCTATATGTCACACTCTCAGAGCTACTTTTTCTCATTCCAGAAGATTGGATAGACAGAGTAAGTGCTCAAAACTGTTAGGTATTGAGATAAGATGACCAAGGGAACAGGAGCCTAATGAAAATCATGAATCTGAAATCAAAATCAGTACACATTGTCTTTCAACAGGATGAAATATTTGAAACTGGGACTATTTTGGAAACTCCTGGGTGTATAGTTATGGCTTTTAGAGACCCTCTAATGTTTAATTGACTTTAACATTTGCTGTATAAGAAGAGAAGAAAAAAAGTAAATGGACTAACACAGAGTATTTACTAAACATGAAGCTCTGTGCTAAGGGCTTTTCTTACTTGATATTATTGAATTCAAACCAAGAATCCATGGGGGTATTTATTACTTATTATCGCTATTTTCAGGTGAAGAAACTAAGACTTAGAGTAGCTAAGAAACTTTTAAAAAATATAATTTATAATTTTAGGAGGTGACAGAGAAAGAATTGAAAGAAAACTGAACATTTGTTTATAGAGCCTACTTTTAACTAAATAAGGGATTTTTTTCATTTCTGAGATTATTGGGATAGTCTATATTAGTAGCAGAAAATTTAGAAAACAAAAATAAGAGAAAAAGAAATGAAAGTAATCTGAAATGCCACCATTTAAGAAAATAAACTTGGGGTATATTCTTCCATAACATTTTCTGTGCAAATTCATTCATATAAATAAGCATATATAAATATGTATATAAAATACATATATATACTTTTTAGCAAAAGTGGGGACATTATACACATAACATCTTCTTAGCTTTTATTTTTTTAACTTAACAATACATGGAGAATTTTAAAGTTTTCGAGATTCTGTTTTTAAAATTTTAATAACAGAATTTATCTTCTGGCTCAGATGTGACTGTGTGGACCCTGATGGCTGGCCTCGATTCCTCTGCCATTGCTGCTGAAGGACTTATTTTGTACATATTTTATAAGTAAGAGCAAAAGGGTTGAGGAAGGATGGCTAAAGCAGTACCTGGCAAATGTAGGTAGTCAACAAATATTTACTAATTGAATTTAAAAATGCGTGATGAATTACATTTCTTAAAAGTGTGAATGCAGTCATTCCATCCTTTTTAGCAAGTTATGAGGGATGCAAGTTCCTGGGATGGGACCACTGCTGAGAAACAGTTGTATTTATATTATTGTTTCAATACCACTGGCTCCACTATTGAAAGTGAAAAGATAAAGGAGTTCAATAGTCCTTGTGAGAAGAAATACATTTTCATGCCCTTTTTGTGTTTTTCTACATCTCCAATCTTACTCAGCTAACAATCTAATGGTAGCAAAGCAGGCAACAGCCATAAACTGGCAAGTTCAGAACAGAAAAATACAGAGATGAGCAATTAACATAAAAAGTACTTAATCTCAGTTGTATTCAAAGAAATGTCAATTATCATAAATACGTAAGTATGAAATTATTGTCATGTGCAGTATAAATTTTGGTAGGTACTGACAAATTGATCTTCAAAAGGCAGTACACATTTATAGTCTTTCCCATGATAACAGTGGCCATTTCTCCACATCCACAACAGCTTTCAACCTTTTTTGTTTCATTAATCTGATAGGAAAAAAAAATTCTATGCTGATTTTCATTTTCTTGATTATAAGTGAAGTTAAATGCCTCTCCCCATTGTTACTGGCCATCTGTACCATGTGGATTGTTTGTGAATGTCTAATGCCTATACTGTTTTCTTTTTCTTATAGATTTGTAAAATTTAAAAATTAAGGTTATTAATCCTTGGTTATTTATTTTGAAAATATTTTCATCAAATGTTTCACTTATTGTTTACCTTGGTTTACTATGCCATGCAAACTTTTAACATTTTATTGCCAGATTTGCCAATCCCTTCTGTATTGGCTCTGAGTCTTCCACTTGACTTTGTAATAACTTTTTCCATTGAGATGTTTTTCTCCTATTGCAATGTTATAAGAATATTTGCCTTTAAATATCATCTCTATATTTCTTTACATGCAGCTCTTTACTCTATCTGGAATTTACCTTTGCATGTGGGGTGAACTCAGGATCTCTAGCAAATTGTCATCTTGATGCGGTAATATGCAGTGGAAAAAAACACCACAATTGATTAATTCTTTGCCGTGTGTGGATGTTGGCTGGGAGAGTGGCGGATCAACTCATTAATAAATGCATACTGAGCCCCTCTCTACCCTGTGCCAGACACTACTATAAATGCTGGGAATAGAGAGCTGAAGAAAAATCACTGTTCTTGTATGAAGCTTCCGTTTAAGTTGCAAAAGAAGTAAACACAAAGATGAACAAGAAAATATCAAGTGGAGATAAGTACCATGAAGAGCTTAAGAAACTATGGCCATGTGATGAAGAAAGAAAGCTTCTGTAGACTGGGTAACTAACTGGTTAGGGAAGACTTCTCTGAAGATGTTGTATCTAAGCTGAGATCTGAAGGGTGAGCAGAAGCTAGTCTTAAAGAATCTGAGTAAGAGACTCCCAGAGAGTAAAAAGCAAGTAGCACAGAGATTCTAAGTGTGGTCCTAGTTTGGAATATTTGAAGTCAGAATGAAGGTGGAAGTATTGAGAGGACAAAAGAGTGATCATTGAGGGAAACAAGGTCCAGACACTGCTTAGCCTCACAGAGTCTGGTAAATAGCTGGGTTTTATTCTAAGTGATGGGGAGACTAAAGATTTTAAACAAGGGCACCATGTGGTATGAATTACAATTTACAGTTGTGTACCTGCCATCCCTGAAGCTGCCAGTAGAGGGAGGTAGGCAGAGCTGGGGCAGTCATACCACAAGCTGCCCAGTTCACATCCTTTCCCATGAAAAATCACCTTCAATTAAAATGTGAGCTGCTTACAGAGGAGCAAATGTCCAGAAGGAGAACAGACTGCATCCAGTTAAAAAAGGAGGCCAGAAATGTCTAATTTTAAAAAGGTGGGTCTTAAATGGATTTTTATAGATAACGTTTGGAGATTATTTACAGTAGCAACTGAAAAAAGGTGTCTCCTCAGGGCTGGGTGGCCCAGCAACCCTCACAAGATGGCAGGATCTCTGCAGGCAGGGGCTTCTGGTGACTTCCCCAAGAGTTTGGCCCATAGCCCAGCAAGTTTGGGCTTCTGGTGTTTTACAGCGCTCCCAAGGCAATGGAATGCGAGAGGCTGACCGACTTCAGCCACCTCAGGAGAGCCTGGCATCTAAGGGGAGCCACATACCGGATTACACTCAGAACCCCGTCTGCCAAGCAGGCTTTCCTTAGCACACCCTTCCCTTAATGAAACAATACTGGAAATCAAGTCTTTGCCAGCCACATGCTGTGAGCAGAGCATGAGCGTTGGGTTGGCCAGGAAGGGCGGTGAGTGAAGAAAATAGAAAAAGTTTCACGTGGTTCTGTATCAGGCTCTGATTTGCATAGCTGAGATCGCTGCCAGGTCAATGTGACTTACGGGGGCCTTCTCTGCTGACAGCTCTTGAGAAGGCACAACCGGTGTTTGCCTTAGTGACTCTCTTGACTGCAAGTGACACTTATTGTGCTGCTTAAGAGAGCAGGTGCTGGAAGGACACCAGTGAGTTCCAACTGTGGCTTCGTCACCCATTCACTCTATGATCTTGAGCAAGTGACTCAACCTAACTGAGTCTTACATCCCTCATCTCTAAAAGCGGATGATGGGGTAATGTGTCTGCTTCCTAAGGTTGTTGTTGGACTGGATGAAACGACACATGCAGTGATTGACACAGCACCAACACATGACAAACACTGTCGAATGGGAGCTTGCATTCTGCGGTTAATTTCCCTTTTTGATCCACAGAGTCTTTCCTTATATATATTCAACGGATCTGTTGGATTGTGTTTGTGTATTTTCATTATTTAATTCTAAATGGGCCATCTTATTCCGGATATAGGGGTGGGTGGGTCACTTCCTGTTTACTACATACTGACCATAACCACCTGCAGGGCCATTATCCCCTCCCCCACCCCCCTTGAGTGGCTATTTAGCTCCCCAAGGAGGACCCCCCCAGGCCACTACCACCACCACCTTTCCAAACCCTTTGATCTTGGGTAATTATTCAACTTGACCATTACCTTAAGCAGAATCTTATAAACAGCAAAAGTTTATGGCTCCAATCTCCTTATAAGAACCATGTTGGAAAGAATAATGTGTAATCAAATTAGGTTCCAGTAGACAACGAGCTTATTTTTAAAACTGCTGAAACTGATGCATCAAAATTCCCATAGAACAAAATAATTGGGATTCTGTCTTAGATTTTAACACAGCAGAAGCCGAAACAAAGGAGCTGGTATGAAGACCTTAAAGGAAAAAGAGAAATGTCTTGAAGATTTTAAGCACAGAAGAATATATTTCTCTCAAGGGAATGTGATCTAAGATCTGGGTCACTGACCACATTGACTGTTGAATCTTGACACAATGGGGAACTCTAAGACAGCACTGTTGCCATTTACGGGGAGACTAAAAGGGATGCCGAAATTTTTAGTCTGAGGAAATACACTGCTGTAATAAATACACCAAAGGCAAAATTAAAATAACTCAATGACTGGGAAAGAAGAAGTAACCCAGACGCATCCCGGAAGTGGAAAAGTAAGTGACAACCCACAGTTTCTTTTACATTGCTGTTAAACATTTCTTGGAATAAGTGGGTATATAGCTGATACATGACCAGTAGACCAGGAGGAGTCTGCATTTAAAGCACTTTAGTCAATATTCTAGCCATTTCCTTGCATGCTGAAATGTATTTTACATATTCAAGTAGAAGCTTCAAAGTTAATCAATAGACTGTATACCAGTATTGTGAGGTAATTATAATTAGACTTGCAAATACCCCAACTATGTTGCCCTCTGGCCACTCCACCAAGTGACTGTAGTGAGCAAGAGGCAAATGATAAGGGAATCTACTTATATCAAGAACGCATAGGACAACATTATTAGTCAAGGTTCTCCAGAGTACCAGTGAGAGGTAGAGATAGAGATAGAGATAGAGATAGAGATATATGGCTATAGATAGAGATAAAGATAGAGCTATAGATCCCTCTCAGGCAGGAAGAGATGGTGTTGCAGATGTAGTCCAAGAACAGCAGTCTGCTGGAGAATTCTCTCTTACTTGGGGGAAGCCAATCTTTTGTTCTATTGAAGCCTTCAACTGATTGGATGGGGCCCACCCACATTATGGAGGGCAATCTGCCTTACTCAGAAGTCCACCAATTTAAACGTTAATCTCAACCAAAAACACACTTACAGAAACAGAGAATAATGTTTGATCAAATATCTGGGTATCCTGTTGCCTAGGCAAGTTGAAACATAAAATTAACCATCACAACAATCTACTTGTAGAGAAAAGCCTTGAGTAAGAACACAGGCAGCCCAATCTTCTCCACAGACTTCAGCACTGATGCCAATTTAGACAACTCAGCTCAGGCACCATGATGAATTCATCAAAGAAAGATGCTTTTGTATCTACTAAATTTAGGGTTGTGGCTAAGGAGGCGAGCCAGAGCAAATGTTCCTTTAGTCTGCAGCAGACATGCCTGAGTCAGCTTACTCAAAAGGGTACAAATTATTTGACATCTTGGAATGTGTTTCTTCAACTGCAAAAGAAATGTCAGAATATAGGACCTGTTCTTCATCTATGGGTTTTTGGCAAGATCAATTAGGGCTCATCATACATCTGAAAGAGCATTTTAGATGGATGTTCAACTACCTATAATGAGAAGGAGGTTGATAATGATCGCATTCAGTTCAACAATTGTGGGCATCAGTTGCCATTACAGATAGGAGGCCCCCAAATAACTTGGAGTGAATTTCTGATGGTGAGAATAGCTTATGCGAGAGCATAGGAACACGGAAGCACAGTTTGCAGCAGAAGGTACAGTTTGAGGACTCTACAGAGCAGGGTCTCTAACATGGATGAGGCAAAAAAAATCCACTAGAGGGCGTCCCTGGTGGTGCAGTGGTTGAGAATCTGCCTGCCAATGCAGGGGACACGGGTTCGAGCCCTGGTCTGGGAAGATCCCACATGCCGCGGAGCAACTGGGCCCGTGAGCCACAACTACTGAGCCTGAGCGTCTGGAGCCTCTGCTCCGCAACAAGAGAGGCCGCAATAGTGAGAGGCCCACGCACCGCGATGAAGAGTGGCCCCCACTCGCCACAACTGGAGAAAGCCCTCACACTGAAACGAAGACCCAACACAGCCAAAAATAAAAATAATAAATAAATAATAAATAAAAAATTTAAAAAAAAACCAAAAACATAAAAAATCTAAAAAAAAAAAAAAAAATCCACTAGACACTGGAAGGTAATGGTTCAAATTCTATTAGTGTGTGTGTATATATATATATGTGTGTGTGTGTGTGTATATATATATATAATTTTTAGTATATATATAATTTTGAAAAAAATTACACTTACAGAAAAGTTACAAAAATAGTAGAGTTCTCATATACCCTTCACTTAGCTTCACCTAATGTTAACATCTTACATAATCATATTGCAGTGATCTAAACCAGGAAATTACACTGATAAAATACTATCAACTATTTTACAGACCTAATCTGAATTTTGCCAGTTTCCCTACTAATATTTTTTTTTTCTGGTCTTGGATCCAATTAAGGATCCCGCATTAATTTAGTTGTTATATTTCCTTAGTCTCCTCCAACCTGTAATGGTTCCCAGTCTTTGTTTTTCATCTTTGAAGACTAGTGGTCACATTTTGTAGAATGTCTCTGAGTTTGAGTTTGTCTGATGTCTTCTCATGATTTGTCTGCGGTCATACTTTTTTTGGCAAGAACTTCACAGAAGTGATGTGTCCTTTCCAGTATATCGTATCAAGTGGTACATGATGTCAATGTGTCTTATTATTGATAATGCTAACTTTTATCCCTTGGTTAAGATGGCACCTGCCAGGTCCATTGTAAAGTTACTATTTTTTCTTCAGCAATTAAAAAGTTTATGGTGGAGGGCCTCCCTGGTGGCGCAGTTGTTGAGAGTCCGCCTGCCGGCACGGGGGACATGGGTTCAGGCCCTAGTCCGGGGGGAACCCACATGCCGTGGAGCGGCTGGGCCCGTCCGCCACGGCTGCTGAGCCTGTGCTCTAGGGCCCGCGAGGCACGGCTACTGGGCCTGCGTGCCACAACTGCTGAGGCCCTCGTGCCTAGAGCCCGAGCTCCGAAACAGGAGGGGCCGCCGCAGTGGGAAGCCTGTGCACCGCGGCGGGGGAGTGGCCCCCGCTCGCTGCAGCAACGAGCAACGAGGAACCAAAGCAGCCAAAAATAGATAAATGAGGTAAATTAAAAAAAAAAAAAAAAAAAGCTTGCTGTAGTGTACAAAAAAAAAAAGTTTGTGGTGGAGAGAGATTTTGAAACTATACATATGGCCTGTTCTCATTCCACATTTACCACTAAGTTTATCTTCTACCACTGGCCCCTTCCTGAAATGGTATTTGCTGTGGTATCTGCCTAATGGTAATTTTCGAATTTTATCCAAAAATAGGAAAGAAGTTTAGCTTTAGTAATATTTCATTGGATTTACAGTGTTGCCTTCATTGGATCTACAAATCAACATAGATATATAGGGTTTAAAAATAACAAAACTGCTGATCTGCCCAACTTCAAATTTGACATTATCAAGAATGCTATTTAAAATATGAATTTGTATATCCATTATCAATAACCATAAATATCTTCCCAAATACATATTGCATGATGTGTGCTTTTCCAAAGTAATTTTTCAGTCCTGACAGCTATGATAATCAAGTCTTGAAATAAATTGAATTTAGAACCTGGTTTTCAAATACTATATCTATGTGTTAAACTATGATTCACCAGGGAGGGAGACGCAAGAGGGAGGAGATATGGGGATATATGTATATGTATAGCTAATTCACTTTGTTATAAAGCAGAAACTAACACGCCATTGTAAAGCAATTATACTCCAATAAAGATGTTAAAAAAAAAATCTATGATTCACCAAAATAGTAAAGAATGATCAAACCCATTATTATCACTAAATGTTTATCTATAATAATTTTAGAAAAGTTTCTCCAAAATTATATTATTAAGAAATTAACAAAATAACATTGCTTTATCTTTAATCCTTTAGAACTCCTATTTTGGGAATAGTTACTGTTCAGGTATAAATTAAACACATAAAATACTTTCTTTTGTAGGCACTGATGCAATTTGTTTTCCTAATAAGGACATATAAGCAAAAGATTTTGGAGTTCACTCTTTTTGAATAAGTAGAATTTCAAAAATGTTTCCAAAATTTGCCCTTTTTTCCTTTGAAAAACAAAACCTATATTATTCATTCTCACTGTCATTTACTAAAACAAAGAATGTTTCAATACTAAAAGGATAGGGAGACATAATCTTAGAATAAAGAACAATTTTTTTAATTAATTTTTATTGGAGGGTAGTTGATTTACAATGTTATGTTAGTTTCTACTGTACAGCAAAGTGAATCAGCTAAACATGTACATGTATCCCTTCTTTAAGAACAATACTGTAAATGGAATACATTAGCTTTACTTAAAACCTATGTTATTATCTTCTTATCTTACTGTTCACTGGGGAACTTTCTCTAATATCCCAATATTATAGGTTGAATTGCATCCCCCCAAAAAAAAGATAGTTGAAGTCCTGACCCCCAGTACCTCAGAAAGCGGAAACTTGGAAATATATGATTGCAGATGTAATTAGCTAAATTAAGATGAGGTTGTACTAGATTAAGCTGGGCACCCAAGTTGGGGGCCGCAAGAGGAGACAGAGGAGAGGCTCAGGAAACAAAGCTGATTATAAACTCTCAGGTTCTGGAGCCAGGGGGCAGGACATGCCACGCAGGGCACATGGAAAGACACCAAGGTGGTCAGGAGCAGAAGACAGGAGGGGCTGAGAGCTCAGGTCACGGCTTTTCTTGGGATTTCTGAGGGAAAGACAAGGCAGGGCAGGGTAAACAGTTTAGGGTTGGCCGGTTCGAGTGGTTCTGGGGGGCCCTAAGCTATAGGGGTGGTCCCTAGTTGCCTGGTTCCTGGCCCTGGGATGATCCAGGCAGAGGAATCTTGCTTCCCAGGGTTGTACTGGCCAGACAGAGGAGGTAGGGCTCTGGATAGGTTAGTGTACATATCAAAGTCATACTCCAGGCTGAGTCCTTTGCTATCTCTAAAAACTGCCTAGCCCAGGAAGAGGCAGTCTCTCCCTAGCCTGAAATGTTTCTTAATGTCAAACATCATAATATAAAATAGACATATATATAAATAATTAATACACATAAATAATTATTATAATATTACTAGAAAATAAATATACATAAATAATACTGTACTGTATCTATATATATATCTATACACACACACACACACACACACACACACACACACACACACACACTATACATCCCTAGGAAACCAGTGCATCCAAATTCAATAATTAGCAATGTTTTGGGGAATCTGGGTTAATACTATGTTGTGGAAATTCCATATTGAATTTATATTTCTTTGACCCTTGGAATACTTCTGAGCAGAGATGTAGCAAGTCAGAATTGAGCTTTAGTAAAATTATTCTGGCAGTGGAGTATAGAATAAATTAGTAAACAAAGTGTCTAGAAGTGGAGAGAATGGCCGGAAGATGATGGCAAGGATTTTCCTAACAGATATCAAGAACCCAGCCATGAAGGGGGTCTCTGAGAAGGAAAACATGGTCCTAAAATTAGAGAGGTTGTGCAGATTTTTTTTAATTAAAAATATTTTTGTGCTCATAATTGTCAGAATGTTTATCAAATAGGAAAGGAATTTTTAATATTATGCAAAAAGCTTAAAATTCGGTCTGCCTTTAGCATGTAGAATCCCATTCATGGGACTGTCTCCCACAGTGGTCATGGAAATGTGCCTCTCAGCCTCTCAGTTCTCTGAATGCCGGGAGGAGAACTGATTGGCAGCCCCAGCTGCAGTGCTCTGAAATCCACCATTGCTGCCCAGCTGAGGCCACAGTTGCCATGAGCTGCTCCAGCCAATGGCTGAATGCAGCAAAGATACTTAGGCAGGATGTTCCCACAAGGAGATGCAGGACTTCTCTGCTGGGCAACTTTGGCTTGAGTAAGGTCCATTGAACTTCTGGAATTTTTTTAGAACTGCACTTCAGACTGAGACTCTTCCACTCAACCTTCCTCCCTTCCTCTCTCCTCTGCAGGGGTTAGACCTGCATCTTGATGGCGCAGCTCTTCCCACCTCCCCCCAGCTCTCTCCTCATTTTCCCTTAGGCACTTCCCCTAGTAAACCTCCTGCATTTCTAATCCTGTCTTGTGTCTGCATCTCAGAGGATCTGGACTAAAGGAAACAATAAGAAATAAGGCTAAAGATTTACAGTGAATATTCATCTCAGTATTATTCAAAAAGAGCAAAAAATTAGAAATTTCCTAAAAATCCAATAATATGGAAATGTTTCAATCAATCATGATACCCCCATAAACTAGAATATTATAGTTATTTAAAATTATGTTTTTAATATTAATGATAAAAGAAAATGGTCATATATAAGTGAAAAAGATGTAAACTTTTATATATAATCTTATGGCAATCATATATAAAAATAATCTATGTATGCATAAACAATCCCTAGGAAAAAATACGTCAAAGTGCTAGTGATTATTTCTCTGGGTAGTAGAATTACTGGTTTTCAATTTCCTCTTTATTGTCTTTTTCTTAATATTTAAAATGTTCTATATAAAATAGGTAAACAACAAGGACCTACTCTATAGAACAGGGAACTATATTCAATACCTTGTAATAATCTGTAAAGGAAAAAATCTGAAAAAGAATACATTCTGTATGTACGTATAACTGAATCACTTTGCTGTACACCTGAAACTAACACAATATAGTAAATCAACTATACTTCAAAACAAAAACAAAAACAAAGAGTATAATACAGAGAAGAATATACAGCATTTTAAGTAAAAACAAAAAAAGTTCTATAATGATCATGACTACAAATATAATTGGAAAACTACTAAACAACTTAAAAAACAGATTGATCCTTCAGTCTTATTTAAATATATTACATATAATATAAGATATGTCTATGAGATTTTTGCCTACATTTTCAGGTGATGTCTCACTTGATTCCTTTTTGCAACTCTTGATTAGTGCTTGTGCAACTCTTCCAGGGAAAGGGAGCTGGCATTTCACTAGAAGAAACTAGTCAGTGGGAGTGTGGTACGATGGTCCCAATATGAAATGACCCACAGAGTTGCACTCACTGTTATGGGAAAACTTTCTAGTTCCCAGGGATTGGAATGAATTACTGTGTACTCCCGGTGCTCTCAACTGTTATCCTGACCATGCAGCAATTCTCATTGTGAATCACACAGACTGCCTTGCAAGTTCCTTGAGGGCATTCATTTTGTGTCCCTCTCAATACTTAGTGCTCAGCTCTAATCATAGCAGGGATCTGACTATAGCTTGGATCATTGAATTGAATCGTCTATCACCAACAAGGCATCCTAATTTTTTTTTAATCAATGGAACCAAAAAATAAATAGTATATAATTTAAAATAATATTATTTTCATACCATTTCTGTTATTTCATGCCAGAAACTGTATGTGAATAATCTTGTCTCCTCTGACTACCTTATTTTTTGTTTGTTGTTTGTTTGGTTTGGTTTTGCTTTGCTTTCATCATTCTTCAGGCATTTGGAGTTTCTACCTGCACAATGCTGATTTTTCTCTTCTCTGCCTTTACACATGCCCTTCTCTCAGGCTTGAGTGTTATACAACTTTCAGCTTCCATTGGATGATGGAGCACTGCTATGCATGCCCAACTACATGGCATGGTGAATTAAATGACACCCAGTTGATGACTGGTGGCCTTGATCACATGGTAACTTGGTGGCCATGGCTAAGCATTCAATTTCTACTAAGACCCAGTAACAGGCCAAGAGCTGTTCCTCAAAAGCAAAAGAATTATTCACAAAGGATGGCAGGGCTTTGCTCCCAAATCCTAAGGGCTTGTGCTCCAATTCACCCATTGAGGCCTGCCAAATGCTTCAAACTACATCCTTATCTGCAGCTGACCCTTCAAGCATCATTAGCTCTGCTGGATCATATGGTCCAAGTGGCAGAGCAGATTGAATGGTAGCCTGGACCTGTTGCAGAGCCTTCTTTGGTTCCGGGTCTCACTCAAAACTAGCAGCTGTTTGAGTCACTTGGTACATGGACCAGAGTAACACACTCAAATTAAGAATATGTTGTCTCCAAAATCCAAAGACCCCACTAGGCACTGTCTCTTTTTGGTTGTAGCAGATGCAAAAACTCAGTCTTCACCTTGGAAGGGATACCTCCACATGCCCCATCTCATTGGGACCCTTGAAATCTCACTGAGATAGAAGACCCCTGAATTTGCATTGCATTTATATCCTACCATCTCACATGCGAATATATTAACAATAAGTTTAGTGGAGTTGCTACACCTTGTTCATTGGAATCAATCATGATAATGTCAGCAATATAATGGACATGGGTAATATCTTGTAGGGGAAGATGATGAAAATCCCTGTGAACTGAATTATGACATAGGGCTGGAGAGTTTATATACTCCTATGGTAGGACAGTGAAGGTGCATTTCTGGCCTTCCCAACTGAAAGTAAACTGGTTCTGGTGGCCTTTATTAACAAGTATAGAGAAAAAAACATTTGCCAGATCAATAGTGCAAACCAGATACCAGGGGATGTGTTAATTTGCCCAAGCAATGAAACTACATCTGGTACAACAGCTGCAATTGGAGTTACCATTCGATTAATCTTACAATAATCCACTGTTATTCTCCAAGATACATCTGTCTTCTGCACAGGCCATATAAGCAAGTTAAATGGGGAAGTGGTGGGAACCACAGCTCCTGCATCTTTCAGGTCCTTGATGGTGGCACTAATCTCTGCAATCCCTCCGAGAATGTGCTATTTCTTTTGTTTTTACTACTTTCCTAGGTGAAGGCTGTTCTAGTGATTTCCACTTGGTCTTTTCCATCATAAAAGCCCTCCATCCATAGGACAGGAAAACAATGTGGGAATTTTGCAGGTAGCTAAGTCTATTCCAATTATGCATTCCAAAACTGAGGAAATAACCAGAGTATGGGTCTGAGGACCCACTGGCTCCACTGTGAGATGGACCTGAGCTAAAATTTCATTGATCACGTGACCTCCATAAGCCCCTACTCTGACTGGTAGACCCCAGTGATGTTTTGGGTTCCTTGAAATCAGTGTCAGTTCAGTAGTCCCTGAAAGGTTTGTATTATTTCCTTTTCCCCATTGCACAGTCACCATGATAAAAAGTCATAGATCCCTTTGGGGAAGGCTGGGGGAAAGATTAACAATATAAATTTTGACAGTGTACTGGGATCCCTCCTCAAAGGGACCCTGCCTCCCCTTCATTCGTAGTGTTCTGGGTCTATAAACTGGCTCAAGTCTGGGAATTGATAAAGGGGCCATGACTCTTTGTTTTTAATATTCAAGTGATACTTTTGTTCACTTAACCTTGAACTTTTCTGTTTATTCAGGTGAAGTAAGAATTTAGTAGGTTTCCTATCTATTTCACTTCTAGGAATGCCCTGATCAACTAGCCAACGGCCACAGGTCTGGGTGAGTTAAACTCTTCTGATTGCTGCTTTGACTCCTCTGCCCATTAGGATAACCAGACCCACCTCACCTTTGGCATTTGAGTGCTTCCATTTGACCCCTAACATCCTGGGGTCTAGTTACTTCCAATGCATTTAGATTTCCCAATTCAGTGACTGTGATTCCCACTGAGAGGTCTGGTCTACATAGAAGAGCAATCACAGAGCTATTCAGGGATGCTAGGGCCCCCCTCAAAAATTTATTTCTCACGGTAATTGTGAACTATGTCTCTTCCGGACACTCCCAGGGTGAGTGCGTAGGTCTTAAGAGACAAATCCACTCTAACATGCCAACCTCCCTAAGCCTTTGTATCTCTCATCTACATTAAACCAAGGAAGGTCCAGTATTTCTAATTTGCCCACCATCGGCCACATTTTCCATGTCCATGTTTCAGTAAACAAACCAGCCAAGCTCTTAGAGCCCTTTCTAACACCCTAGAATTAATGAGCCACAACATTAAGTGCAGAATCTCGGCTTAGTGAGCCCATACCAATAAGTTTGGCCTGATCTAACTTTATGATCCTTCCACCATTACCCCATACCTTTAATATTCATCCCCACCCTTATCCCTCAAAGTTGTGTCTGTGTAAGTTAGAAAACCCGAGTAGTTCTTTCGCAGTTTAGTGCACCTCCTCATGGGTCACACTTTGGGCCTCACCTTGAGAGGCCTGCTGGCACTTGAGTCCAGTTAGGGGTCTAGACACATAGAGTGGTGGAGGTGGATCCTGAGGAGAATCAGCATTGTCTTGAAAAACAACTGCCTCAGGGCTGTTCACTACTGTTTCCCCAGACAAGGTACGGTTAACCCCCTCAGCCAGAGATGGAGAAACAGCCCTCTCTGTGGGTAAATAAACCTCTTTCATTGGTAAAGAAGACTCATTAGAAGTTAGGGGCTCAATGTTCCCACTTTCATCAGGGTCTTCCCACACATCCTCATTCCAACATTCAGGATTCCATTCCTTCCCAATCAGTGTCCTCACTTTAACAGGAAACAGTCTACAAGATTGAACCTCACTTCAGGTTGTAATTCACTGGTCACAGGATGAGTTTCTGGGTTTGGTTTTCAACAATCTCAGCCCTGCGACTACAGGAGATAAACCTCTCCTTCATGACACACAAAGAAGATTTCAGGTCATTTACATGGCACTTGAACTGAGCTGAGAATCTGAGCCCTGAGCTCATCCTGTTTTTCTTCACTTTGTCCAGTAACATTGGGAGCAACCAGCCAATCTCATTCTATTTGTTAGTTTGAAAAAAATGTTTAAAAGTATAATGTAAATAATCACCCAGATCCTTGCTTCTTATAAGTGGGTAGTTAAGAGCATCCAAAGTGATGTTGCCAGATCCCTATTGCCAGATCATGCCATGGACCATCATTGCTCTCTTAACTACTGGAAATAGAGTCATTAATATATTTAAGTATAACAACTCTATTTCCAGTAGTTAAGATAGCTGGAGGAATCACACTCCTTAACTTCAGACTATACTACAAAGTTACAGTAATCAAAACAGTATGGTACTGGTACAAAAACAGACACATAGATCAATGGAACAGGATAGAAAGCCCAGAAATAAACCTATGCACTTATGGTCAATCAATCTATGACAAAGGAGGCAAGAATATACAATGTAGAAAAGACAGTCTTTTCAATAAGTGGTGCTGGGAAAACTGGACAGCTACATGTAAAAGAATGAAATTAGAACATTCTCTAACACCATATACAAAAATAAACTCAAAGTGGATTGAAGACCTAAATGTAAGACTGCATACTATAAAACTCATAGAGGAAAACATAGGCAGAACACCCTTTGACATAAATTGCAGCAATATTTTTTTGGATCCTTCTAGAGTAATAGATTCAAAAACAAAAATAAACAAATGGGATGTAATTAAACTTAAAAGCTTTTGCACAGCAAAGGAGAACATAAACAAAACAAAAAGACAACCTACAAAATGGGAGAAAATATTCGCAAGTAATGTGACTGACAAGGGATTAATTTCCAAAATATACAAACAGCTCATACAGCTCAATAGCAAAAAAACAAAACAAAACAAAAAACACAACCCAATCAAAAAATGGGCAGAAGACCTAAATAGACATTTCTCCAAAGAAGACATACAGATGGTCAACAGGCATGTGAAAAGCTGCTCAGCATCACTAATTATTAGAGAAATGCAAATCAAAAGTACAACAAGTTATCACCTCACACTGGTCAGAATGGCCATCATCAAAAATTCTACAAATAATAAATGCTGGAGAGGGTGTTGAGGAAAGGGCACCCTCCTGCACTGTTGGTGGGAATGTAAATTGATGCAGCCATTATGGAGAACAGTATGGAGGTTCTTTAAAAAACTAAAAATAGAGTTACCATACTATCCAGCAATCCCACTCCTGGGTGTACATCCAGAGAAAACTCTAACTCTTAAAGATACATACACCCCCAATGTTCTTTGCTGCACTATTTACAATAGCCAACACATGAAGCAACCTAAATGTCCATCAACAGATGAATAGATAAAGAGGATGTGAGATATATATATATATATATCATATAATATATATATGGTATATATATGATGGAATATTACTCAGCCATAAAAAAGAATGAAAAAATGCCATTTGCAGCAACATGGATGGACCCAGAAATTATCATACCAAGCAAAGTAAGTCAGACAGAGAAAGACAAATACCATATGATATCACTTATACGTGAAATCTAAAAAACTGATACAAATGAACTTATTTACAAAACAGAAATAGACTCACAGACATAGAAAGCAAACTTATAGTTACCAAAGGGGGAGAGAGTAGAGGGATAAATGAAGAGTTTGGAATTAAAATATACACAATATATAAAATATTACTATGTATAAAATATATAACAAACAGGGACCTACTGTATAGCACAGGAACTATACTATAATATACTATAGTATCTTATAATAACCTATAATAGAAAAGAATCTGAAAAAGGATAGATATATATGTATAACTAAACCACTTTCCTGTACCCCTGAAACATTGTAAATCAACTATACTTCAATAAAAAATAGAAATTAAAAAATATATATATTTAAATCTAATCAGAGAGCGAATTCCAGAAACTACAGAACCAATTCAGAAAACTCATCCTTACACCTCCATTTCTCTAGAACCTCTCTCAATACCAAAACATGTATTAGTCAGTGTTCTTCAGAGAAACAGAACTAATGGGAGGTATACCTCTATCTCTATCTAAAGAGATTTATTATAAGAAATTGGCTCACATGATTATGAGGCTGACAAGTCCCAAGATCTTCAGGGTGAGTCGGCAAGCTGGAGACTCAGGCGAGTCAACGTTTTAGTTCCAGTCTGAAGACTGGCAGGCTTGAGACCTAGGAAGAGCTAATTCAGTTCCAAAGTGAAGGCAGGAAAAATTCTCCCTTACTGTGGGAAGGTCAGCTTTTTTTTTTTTTTTTTCCCCCAGACCTTCAACTAATCGGATGAGGCCCACCCACATTAAAGAGGGCAATCTGCTTCACTCAATCTACCAATTCAAATGTTAATCTCATCCAGATATACCTTTACCTACACACCCAAAATAATATCTGACCAGCTCTCTGGGCACCTCCTGGTCCAGTTAAGTTGGCACATAAAATTAACCATCCCACTCTCCAATGCTTAACTAATACCTGATTCATTGTGGTGCCAACAGATGTTTGTTCGATTGCCCTTAGCATACACGTCATTGTGTATATGAAAGATTGATTCATTCTGAAATTAGGTTGTAACTGATAATACATCTCACAATATATCATATGTTTTGAAATGTTCACTACATACCAATCAACAGTCATTGCATCCAGACCTAGTTTGTCATGATGTGTTAAGTACAAGATACTGTGTGGGTGCTAGTTTCTATGCTGGAGGCTCAGGGCCTCTTAGTCTTGTTAATGAGTCAAAGAAAAAGTTGAAATATAGATTGGGGAGTTGAGGAAGGCCCTCTAAGGAAGTGACATTTACATCCAGACCTGAAGGATGAATGCCAGATAGTCCTTGTTCTGTTTTCTTATGATTGTGGGAAATGAGAAAAGAATCAGGGATCTGTCAGCCACAGTCCTGTACAGTGGATGCTCTGTTACCAGCATCCAGTGGGGGTGGCAGATGCAGGGCTGACACAGAGGTGACCTGCTGGGTCCTTCTGCAGAGTGTATGCAATGGAGAAAATCAGGTTCATTTCACATTTTCCTTCATACTTTGAAGTATTATGTGAATTTCCTTCACAAGTATGTATCATGCTTACCTACATAACAACTAAGTCAAAATTAGAAACTGCTGGTGGGACTATATCCATCTAATTCATTTATAGGGCAATTTGGTAACATGTAATTAAAGATTTATAAAGTACATACTCTTTGCCTTAAGATGATTTTACTTTTAGCATTTTGTTGTGGATAAATGTGGGTGTACAAAAACATCTGCCATCACCACACCCACAAAAATGTGTGAAGTGATAATCGTGTTAATTAACTTGACTGTGGGAATCATTTCACAATGTATACACACGTCAAATCATCACATTGTACCCCTTATTATTTGTCAATTATATCTCAATAAAGCTGGGGGAAAAAGATGAGACTATTTGTACAAGGATTGTTGTATTAGAGAAAAGTGAGGAATAATGCAAATATCAACTCTAGGGAGACAGTGGGATCAGTTAAGGACCATTCACTTAAGGAAATCCTCCCCAGCCCTCAGAAAAGATGTGTAGAAAACTAGATAACAACAATTCGCTTGGGAAACAAAGCAGATAAAAGCAAAAAGTGGGCTGATAAAAGCAGTGGTAAATGATAAGTCCCTAGCAAACTGCAGAGACACTAAGTGCCGCTTTCAGGAGCCCAGTTGCTTCCCCAAGTTACCTCAGCTATTAAATACTTCAAAGGCTATGGCAAATGACAGGGGGAGACCTGGCCGGTGCTGGAAAAGGTACCATTATGTACTGTTACTTTCCAAAATAAATTGTTTGATCTTGGATTAGGGTAGGGCTTTTATGAAAGAAAAACACAGTCACACTTCAGATGTCAGTCCTAATAATAGAGGGACTCAGAAGTCAATTCCAAGCAAGTTCGGGCATCAGGGGGTTCTTTTGTTTGAGAATGAGTCTCTGGGTCCAAGTTGCAGGTAGAAGTTTGTCCTTGGCAGGCTTTGGGGCACTGGGCAGCCAGGTTGTCTTCTGGGTGTTGGCAGCCAACCTGCAAGTTTCTCTGTGAAGCCCAAGGGAGAGAGAAGGAAGCAGGAGGTCTGTGGCTGAGATCTGGAGGAGCAAAGGGATTTCTGGCAGATTGGGGGGCGGGGGGAGGTAGGGATATGGTCGGGGAGCTAGGGAGGCAGCACTAAAAGCAAGGTCTGGGAGAACAGAGGACAGACTTGATATAATGGATAATAATTCCTAATATGTTAGAAAAGAGTCTGTGTAACAGATTTCGCTAGCACGGACTGTCATTCATGAACTTGTGAAATATTTGTCACCCACTTTATTTGATGCAAGCACAGTTTAGAGGTGTGGCACAGTGTGTGTGTGTGTGTGTGTGAGAGAGAGAGAGAGAGAGAGAGAGATTTGGGAGGGTGTCATATAAAATGCAAAACCTGCCTTCAGGGATCTTATCCATCATTTAACAAGGAGGACCACATTCTGTGTATGGTACCGCCATCATGCCTAGAGGGAAAGGTGTCCAACTCATCAGGGACATTGTGAAAAATACAATTTTATATAAAGCACCAGTCTCTATATTTGCATGGCAGTTAGTAGGCAATCGGTAAATGATGCTATTGTTGTTATTATGATGACACTTATTAGTACAGGAAGAGACACACGCAATGTCTCCTGGCCTCCACTTCTAACCCATTGTGTTGAGCTAAGCTGGCCTCTTCGTGGTTGGATCTGGGAGGCTGGGCACACCGGGTCCATTTCCCTTCTCTGTTGAGTGTGAGGGCTGCTGTAACAAAACACCACAAACTGAGTGGCTTAAACCACAGAAATGTATTCTCTCAAGGTTCTAGAGGCTCTAAGTCTGAGATCAAGGTACAGGCAGGGCCATGCTCCCTCTGAAGGCTCTAGCCAAGAATCCTTCCTTGCCTCTTTCCAGCTTCTGGTGGTTTCTGGCTGTCCTTGGTGTTCCTTGTCATGTAGCAGCATCATTTCAGTTTCTCTCTCTGTCTGTGTTTGTGTCTCTGTGTCTCTCCTGATAAGGATACCCGTCATTGGATTTAGGCCCACCCTAATCCAATAAGACCTCATTTTAACCTGACTGCATCCATCTGTTTACAATAACATCATAGTCACAGGTACTGAGAGTTAGGACCTGAACATATATTTTGCAGGGATACAGTCCAACCCACCACACCTACCTTCTGGTAACGGGACACTGTGGTTTCATCTGGTCTCTGGATTTAGAAGGGCCAACTCTGACCCAGGCTGAAAAGGTAGACATGTGACCCAAGACTGGCCACCCTCTTGGCCATATTGATTAGTGTAGATGTGTGCATTTATGTCCAAACCAGGCAATGAGATTCAACGCCAGCATTTTTTGGAAACTCCTGCAGAGGAAACCTCTCTTTCTGCTGGACTAAGTTGGGCAGATATAAACCCAGCTCTGCCTGCGGTCACCACACGGACAAGCCTGCCTGGGAATAAGGAAAGCCTATAGGAGCAGCAACAGGGTCCAAGTCCTGAGGATGTCATTTGGGTCCCTGGATCCTACTGTACCTGAATTCAGATACTTCTGATTTTTCCAATGACATAAGCCAATAAATTTACTTCTTTTCTTTTTTGATTATGACATTTGTAATAGTAAGTTTTTCTTGTACTTGCAATTAAAAGTCCCAAATGATACATTGTATTCATCTTCACATTTATGTTTTTCTGTTTTCGTGACAAAGTTTGTTCCATGTCTGTGCCACCATATACTAGAAAAGGCTTGTTCTCTGCTTTCAAACAGCTCACAACCTAGTGTGCAGATGGACAAGGGCCTGTGGACGATATTGGTTGAGAGCCTCAACAGAGAGGACCCAAATGCCTGGGCGCAGTTACCATCTCACCCATCACCCATCACCACCTGGGTTACCTTGGACAAGTTACTCAGCCTCTCTGTGTCTATGCTTCCTCATCTATAAAATAAGAATAATAATAGTCCTTATATTATGAGATTGTTGCAAGGATTAAGTGAATTAATATATAAAAAATGCATGGAACAATGCCTGATGCTTTTTAACAGCTATGTAAGGGTTAGTTATTGT
Organism: Balaenoptera musculus; assembly: GCF_009873245.2. Taxonomy (NCBI): domain Eukaryota; kingdom Metazoa; phylum Chordata; class Mammalia; order Artiodactyla; family Balaenopteridae; genus Balaenoptera; species Balaenoptera musculus. The sequence continues at coordinate 96,229,850 of NC_045789.1, forward strand.
TATTGAGTAGAAAGTATTCTTCCTAAATTCCCATAATGGCCCTATGAAATTAATACTATTATTTCTACTTTACAAATAAAGAAACTAAAGCTAACTTTGGTGAATCAATAATTATGTGAAATCTAGTTCACACAATGAGGAAGTGACAAAACTGAATCCAGAGTGCAGTGTCTTTGACATTTGGCCACATGGCCAGGCATGGGTCAGAAGTAGATTACAGAACTCTAAACAGCAGCTCTGAGATCTTTTGGATATTGAACAATTCATGATGACAAAGGGCTTTATAGGGTAATGACTTCTGAAAATGGAGTTTCTTAAGTTATCACATTTGCCCATTTTTGTTGGGCCAGGATCTAGCACAGTACCTGACTTGTACTAAATAACCAGTAGATGCTTTCTGAGTGAGTAAATGAATGAATGAATAATAGCTTTTATCCATCCGCATACATTAGCTTTTTATCTATATATTATGGATAGACTGGCCTAGAACTAGAGGATGTAAATTGCTAGGACAACTCTTGGGATTCATTCTGATAAGTTTTTATCCATTTATTTTACAGAAATATTCTGAGCGCCCGCATGTACCAGGCAGCATGTTAAATTCTGGGTGTACATGGGTGGATAAAACCAACACATCATCAGCACTCGTGGAATTTACAATCTCATGGTGGACACAAGCAACAGAAAAGTAAATAGCAAATACAGACATGATTACAAATAATGACCAGAGATCTACCAAAAGGAATTCAATGATAGAAAGTGATGGTGCATGCATAGGGAATTTAGATATTTGGTCATGAATGGCTCTCTCTGAAGAGGTAACATCTTGAGCTGAGACTGAAGGCTAAGGAGGAGCCATGCCAGGGGCAAAGAGAGGAGGGTTCTAGAATCTAGAGGAAAGCATTTAGTGTGTCCTGAGAATGAAGGGGGTGGAGTGTCCTGGGAGGTAAGAGAGGCACAGATGTGGTTGGAGGGGCTAGAAGGGGGCCAGATCACACAGAGTCTGAGGGAGGAGGGTCCCACACATGGTGGGCACTCGGTGAACACCTGTGGAATGATGAAATGAATGTTGGATGGTCCATGCTGTGGGGTTGGATTTTACTGTTGCTCCTCAAGAAATGAGCTGCTCTCAGTGGCTATGGCCTTCTTAGTCATTACAATTACTTATTAGATTTGGTTTAGTCAAGAGGACAGTAGAGAATGACAGGAAACACCACAAAAAAAGGAAATCCAAGATGTCTCCAAAATTGCAGGGTTGAGACAGATTTCCAAGCTCTTCATGATAGTCAGCAATGCTCTCCTCAGCCGCGGACTAACTCCATTTGCAAATTTGAAATGCCTGAACCACAACAACTAGTACTGATGAGAAGATGGCCTTTGGGAATTCCACAAAGTCATCAATCATGTTAATTCCAGGTAATAGCCAAGAGCAATGAGAGAAGTCTTTCAGCCTCTGTTCTGGGCCTTGTTTTACCTAGTCTAGAGAGAAGTTACTGAGTAACCATGTGTTAGGGGTTCCTTGGGCTGAAATCCGCCTCCCAGAGCATCCTTCAGTTCTTGGGTCTGTCTGAGTCAAATCCACCCACCTCGTATCCGCAAGTCCTCCTGCTCAAACCAAGCACATGTCTTGTCATTTACTGGCTCCTCAGGGCCCATGCAATAAACTGAAAATTCCTTAAAATGGTACTTAAGACCTTCTAAAATTGGGCTTCAACACCTTTTTGCTGTCTCTACTTTCGCAAAGTTTCTTGATTTTGCTTGATGTCAAGCATGTTCATTTCTGTAGTGTCCCTGCTGCTTGGCATGACCTTCCACAGACGCTCATCTTTATCTCTCTGACAGATCCTTCGAGGATAAACACAGATGCCAACTCCTCTGTGAAACTTTCTTTGACTTAACTAGTTTGAACAGATACCTCCTTCCTTGAAGGCTCTTTGTAAATTAGCATTTCATTTATAAAGTTTAAAGATGCCTACCATAGGATGCCTTAGATTTGTTCTGCCTTATCTCTACTGCTAATGCCTACTCCCTCTCTGAGCCTGTCCTCCACACTTCACAGTGTCACTTTATGTTTATTTCTGAGATTGGGTAATGCCTGTTACTTTTTCTAATAATAACGGTAACAACTATGAACACTTACTAAATGTCAAGTACTGTTCTAGTCAATTTACATGTACTAACTTATTTAATTCTCATAAAGGCCATAAGATTGTTATTAGCCCATTTTATGGGTTAGAAAACTGAGGCACAGAGAAATTAAGTGTCCAGGATCACACAGCTAAATGCAGTATTCAAGATTCAAGCCAAGTCAGTGAAGTTCCAAAGCCCATCCTCTAAAAGAATATTCATGTCTTTTTTTATCTTTATCCCCCTATCACATCTCAGCCGTATCTTGCACTCATATGTTAGCTAAATGCTTATGGGATGAAGAGGCAGAAAGAAAAATAAAAGACACAGAAATAGGTAAGAAAAGGCAGAGAGGGACAACCAAAGAGTGGTAAGAAAACTAGCTTTCTAAAGCAAATGCAGTTTCGAGGAAGGAACTGGAGACGGTGCAATCAGATAGATTAAGGAAAGGGACAATGACTTCAATACCTAGACGGATGAGGCAGGTAAATGGAAATTAGGGACCTTGGCTGGTGAAGGCCATGGAGTGATGGAAACCCTGGTGGATGGACAAGCACTAATCGGTCCCACTGCACATTGCCACGCAGGCAAGGATGGGGCCAAGGGTTGCCAGAGCTTAGGATTTTTCAAGAGAAGATGAAAATCTGGATTTTATGTGAAATTCTTTATTTTTGTAAACTGTTGTCAAGTAGTTCAAATTAAAGGAAAAATAAGCACTCTATGCGTTAAACCTAGGGTGAATATATCAAGATGAAGCCCCAAGCTCAAAGGTCGGGCCAGATTTTAGAGCATCCTGAATGTCTGTGAGAGGACTTTTGGGGCTTATTCAATACTCAACATGCAAAATTATATTTAAACTAGCATGGTTCAATTTTGGGGGTAATAGAACTGTTGCATTGGGGTTAGACTTGTTCATTCCTTCATGGTATACAAACATTGCTTCTTGAATTTCTTTATGGTTTCCTAAAGGAGTTGATTTGCAGGCTTCAAATGAGGACATTTCTTTCACTTCTCAGGCTCAGCCCTGGGCCAGAATAAGATGAGTCATAGCTGGTCCCTCAGTGCAGGGGGAGGGATAAATAAGGAGGTTGGCATTAACATATACACATGTATATGTATACACATATACATATATACCAACTGTATAGCACAGGGAACTCTACTCAGTACTCTGTAATAACCTATATGGGAAAAGAATCTGAAAAAGAATAGATATATGTATATGTATAACTAAATCACTTTGCTGTACACCTGAAACTAACACAACATTGTAAATCAAATATACTCCAATATAAAATAAAAATTAAAAAAAAAGAATAAGAAAATCCAGAAAAAAAAAAAAAGAAGCAGGGAAGTGACAAAACCAACCAGGTAACCTGATAATGCAAAGGATTAAACATCTAACAGTGCAACTTTGGGAGTATGTGCTGGAAGATTTGGACAATGAGAAAAGTGGGAATAGTTTGGCGAGGCTTCAGGGAGAATGGGTAGACGTGGGGACGTGGGGACAATGGACGTCTGAAATTGAGCATAACAAATAATAAGATCAAGGTGATAAGAGCCACTTCATCCTCTTGCCCTTTCTTCCAATTAATTCCGTGCATATGGCTTGAGTACCTACCGTGGGCTTAGCACTATGCTGGCCACTGGGGACAAAGAACAGAGATGCCCTAAAGATGAGGAGGATGGACCTGGGTTCAAAGCAGCAAAATGTTTAAGACCTAGGCAGACTGGTATGAATCTTGTCCCTGTCACTAATTAATTGTTTGATCTTAAAGGAATTTCTTAGCAACTCCAAGTCCTAGTCTCTGTATCTGTAAAATGGGGAGAGTAGTTCCATCAATCACATAGGTTTATTGTGAGATTAACAAAGAATATTTGTGTAAACCAGTCAGCACAGTGCCTGCCACATAGTAAGGACTTAATAAACAATAGCAATTACTACATTTACATGTAAATTCTCCAATAGAAGAATATAAAAGATATAGTGTTGACCCAAAGGGGGAAATTATTTTCTATCTCTTCCTTTTATTTGTTTCCTTCATAGCATGCACTACAATTTGAAATTATGTTCCCAAAGGCTTATTAGTTCTTCTGTGCTACCTGTACCCCCAAGCCCCCATTGCAAGGGGCAGGAAAGCAGGGAGTCCATCTGCTATATCCACCTTGGCCTCCCAATCTTTCCTAGCACCTAAGCATATGTTAGGTACCTACTAATAATAACATTTTTGAACACTCATATGTGTGGATTCTAATCCATTCTAGTGCATTATCTCATCTAATCCATTGCAGCAATCTAAAGGATTGTTGCTATTATTCTCTCCAATTTAAAAATGAGGTGACTGAGACATACAGAGATCGAGTCACTTGCTCAGGTTCACAAGGCAGGTAAGTGGTAGAACCAGGGTTGAAATGTGTTCTGGCCAGTGCTATAGCCCGTGCCCCCATCCAATGCCAGTGTAGTATCTGTAGAATAAATGCATTAACGAATGGGCAATTGAAAAAAGGCTCACAGGGGAGGGGACAATTTAATTGGATAGGAGGATGAGTAGGAGTCTGCAGGTAAACAAGGGACAAAGAGTACAAATGTGTGCGTGCATGAAATGAGATAGTAACTACAGGAAGATCGAGTATAGCGAACAAACAAATAAATAGTGTGTGTGTGTGTTTGATAGAGACAGAGAGAGACAGAGAGAGACAGAGAGAGACAGAGATAGACAGAAAGAGACAGAGAGACAGAGAACAGGTCTTAATGAATTTGGGCATTTTCCTACCGGCAGCGGAGAAAACACTGAAGGGAAAACATGGGGCACAGTTACTTCCCTTTCTATAATCAACCTTCTGGTTGTAATAAGGATGAATCACAAGTTAGAAGAGGATTGTGGCTCTGTGAGCAGTTTCAGATATTTCTGAATTTGGAATGTTTAGGTATTAACAGGAAGAAATATTTCCAATTATAGTTTGGAACAGTCCACAAGAATTAATGAGAGCAAGACTCAACCTTATTCAGAAAGGGGTTCCCTAAATGGATTTTGAGCTTTTCCCGTTTTTGATCCAATATTGGACTGCACAGTCCTGCTAGGTGTTACTTTAATTCTTGGGCTGAAACAGCCACGTAAACACTAACGTGGGCAGGCACTAAACTCTTGGACCATCTTTAGTTTGGGAATTTAAACACAAGGAACGGTTAGGTTTTGCAGTGGCCATCATTCCAAAACATAAATCACGCCAAATTTGTTTGAATTCCTGTCTTTAGAAGGTTGTGTGTTTTGACAAACCTTGCAGCAAATTTGGTCCAGCTTTTGGATTTGTAATGAAACCTGAAACCAAATGTGCTGGCCTGCCTTGGGGTCCTCTTGAAGGAAAGAGTTCCAAGCAGCCTTACTGTAATGCCTTCCCTAATCTCATCCTGGCAAGAGACGTTACTGTATTGGGCTGCACTGGTTTTGGGGTGGACTCTGCAAACATTTCATGCACTTATGGAAAAGGACTAATCAAGACCGCAATTTGGGGGCATTTCTATGCCTGAGTATTCTTAAGAGTGTAAATTGCAGAATTAGCAATACCGTATCCCCTGTTGGCTAGTGACTTAGATATACCCCAAGCCATGACTGGGGCAGAAAGTTAATTAATCTGCTTATTAAAAAGAAGAAATGTCTCATTTGCATGCATTTACATTTAAGTCTTGTATGCATCAAGCTTTTTGGTGGTCTTTGCTTTCTTTCCTCAATACCACTGACCTAGCTAGATATTAGCCCAAAACATTTACATTTTCTGCATCTGGGCTTTGTTTAAGGGGTAGATGTCTGGTTATCATTGGTTCCAGCAGAACTTGATTGCCATACAGATCATTTAATCTCTATAGACATCCTTTCCCCTCCCATGGGCTGTGCGAATTTTCTCCCAGTTATCACATACCGCAATTGAGAAAAGATTCATGTACTTGACCAATCTTAGAAAATAAAGACCTTGTCTCCATTAGAGTTGGACATGTTATTTGGGGATGAGCCATTCAATTATTTGTAATTTCCTACTCAACTGAATTTTCCATGGTCATTTTTGTGGGAGTTTTCTCTTTCTTGCTTTTCCTCTCTTACTCGGAGGTCTGCTTTGGCAGGGTTTTTTTTTTTTTCTTTTTTCTTTTTTCTCTCTCCTAGGGAAAGAAGACCATTGCACCATGGGTGTATCTTAGGCATTCCACATTCCAAATAATCGTTTTTTACCTGAAAATGCTTCAGTGACCTGAATCCTGGCCCCCTTAAACCAGCTTGAATGAAGCTTTGGGAGAAGGAGAGGGAGGGGGCTGGGAAGAGGGGTGATTGGGGAGGGCAAGGGGTCAGGAGGGGTTGAAATGCAAAGACTCTAACAAGCTCTTGCTTGGAACAACAGTAAGCAAAATCAAAACTATAGAGGAAGATCAGTGCAGAGGGAAATCTGCATGGGAGTGAATCACCAGCTCAGTTACCGGGAACCACGATGCCCCCCGTTTCTGTATTTTGTAGTCATCACGTTTCTGAACCATTACAACGGTGTGGCTGTCAGGGGTGAGTGGCTCTGGCAGCGGTTAAACCACCTATATGCTAACAAGCTCAGCAATCAGGTTGTGAAGGGTCCTGGCTAGGGGAAAATAATCCAACCAAACCTTAGACCTCTGTCAGGCTGTGAGGAGAATTATATTTTTGAACTAGTCTACAGTGTGGACAGGAAATGACCTCTCCACAAACTGCTTCTTTAAAAACAAGCAGTGGTGCCTAAAGCTATCCAGCTCCCCTCTCTCTCTCCCCCCCCTCCCTCCTTCCCTCCCTTCCTCCCTCCCAGCCTCCCTCCCTCTCTGAAGCTCCTGCTCTCTCCCTCCCCTCCCGAGAGCTCTCCCTCCCTCCTCCCTCCCTCCCGCTTGCTCTCCGTCTCTCTCTCTCTCGCTACCGAGGGCTCCCACAGCAGTTCCCAGCCAGTGTGTTCAGCCTGCCTGCCTGCCTGCCTCTGTGTGTGTGTGTGTGCGCGCGCGTGTGCGAGCGTGTGCGTGCGGCTACTTTGTACTGTGAAGAACACAGCCCATGTGCTCTGCATGGACGTTACTGCTACTCTGTTTAGCTTGATTTTCGACAAGCAGGCAAGATGTCCAGCACACCACATGACCCCTTCTATTCTTCTCCTTTTGGCCCATTTTATAGGAGACATACACCCTACATGGTACAACCAGAGTACCGAATCTATGAGATGAACAAGAGACTGCAGTCGCGCACAGAGGTAAGTACTTCAACCTTGGGTGTGTGTTTGTGTGTGTGTGTGTGTTTTTTTTTCAAACTGTGCTCTTTCCTGGGTGGCTGGCTGCATTCTGCGGGAAGTGTCCCACTAGATACTACCACGTACGTGGAAATGAGCGCCAGCATGAATCCACTAGTTTGAACGCTGGGTTTCCAGGCACAGCAACTCTTGGAGCTGGGGACAGTTTCTGCCGGAATCTTGAAATAGACAACCCAGCACTTGATTCGCCTGCCGGGTGTCCAGAAGTGCTGCTCTACCAGAACTCTGGCATTTTCAGGCTCTCAGTTGGTCCCCTTAGCGTTTCTTGAGATAGAATTCCGAGGGATTTGGTGATCATTTGCATCCAGCAAAATATTTTTTTTTTTAAACAAATCCCAGAGGAAGTCTGCTTGACCGGCATTTGCTTTTCAAAGTCATCAAAATCGAGGTGAAAAGGGCAGAAGAACCACCCTTCGTACTTTTCAGAACTAGCCCTGGAGGGGCATGTTTGTCTATTTCCGTGTTAAATTCAGAAACCAGTTGCTTGGGGCAAGGGGTTCTTGACTTTCTTTCCTCTCCGGTGGGAGTGTCTCCCAGGAGCTCTCACTTCCACGGGAGCTGGCTCAGAATTCAAGTCAGCTTGAGTTTTTGCATATTGTGATCTTGTGCCCCAGAGAGAAGCCTCACCTACTCGAAAGCAACTCTGGGAGCAGAGAGGAGACAGGACTTTCAGAACTTTGTAAATGCAAAACTCCAGACCGCCTCCTGCAATTTAAATATTTAATGCCAGTTGACTTTTCCTCTGTGCTGGCTGGGCTGGGAGGTCCTACTGTTGGGCTGTCCATTTGCCTTTAAGTTGGGGCTTTGTGTTGAAGTGTTCTGAGAAGGAGTTTGTTATAGGGGCACCAAAGTCACTTTAGGAAGTAGAAATCGCTGGGAATTCTGTCTTCTCTGCAGAGTACAGATACCCGGAGGGTTGATGGCAAAGAGCTTTCAGGGAATAGCTTTGGTAGAATTTTAGGTAGAAGCTTGACTCTCAATTCTGGAAAGGGACTCAAGGTTGTACGATAAAATAAAACACACTTGCTTGAATTGTTAACAGAGCCATGGAGAATTCATGATGTATAATGTATTTAATATAGCTAACAAGATGTGACCTGCTTTCTGATTGGCTAACTGCTGGACAAGGACTGATTTAAAAAAAAAAAGCTGGGCTGTCTTTATCACTGCTATTTTCTTTATATGTTAATACATCATAGATGTTAAGCGTACTTGATGATACCCTTGCTCTCCCCAGAAGCCAGTAGCTTTTATACAAGTGTAAACTCTGTCGTGCTAAGGGTGGTGAGCTGTTGGCAGAAAATGATATTTGTGTGTTGTTGTGTGTGTGTAGTTGTGTATGTATGTTACAATTTGTATATTGCATTCAGATATTTGCAACTGTGTATTGGAATCTTAAACTCTTGCACAAACTATTGATTGTGGCAGCCTGCTTTCAGAATTAGGAGGACAGAAAATGTCATACAGTTCAGGCACACATAATTGCAACACAGATTTGGAGTTAAAAAAAAGTCTTAAAAATATGATTAGTTTTAAAAAAGAGACCAGGGGCCTTTATGGATCAATTCTTGAACAGCAGCAGGATTTAAAAAGAACCCGTGTCCATCTTACATTTTAGAAAGTTTTTGAGGAGTTGTAGAAGGAGGTTTTCCTCCATCCTTCTCGGTTAAGAGAGCAGGCAGATTTCTCTGATATCTGTGTTCTCCTGTGTCCCTTAGTTATCACCTGGCCAGTTCTGAGCTAGAATACTTATCTGGAAGACTTCTCTATCCTGGCCCTCATAAAAATCTGCAGGATGCAATAAGGTCCCCACATTTGTTTCACATTTGAGAGAAAACCTTTGAAAGTCCCCCATTCATAGTATTGTTTCTTAAAACTGGCACGTTATCTTTTGTGAGAGCTAAACTCAGGAATTCCTAACTTTTGGATTCTGGGGTATTACTTTTAAGTAGAAAACCTGCTTCACAGCTCAAGATACTGGAGAGGAAAGCTTGCTATGACAAATCTTAAAGATTTTTTTAAACCTCGCTGACTGACAGAAAAGCACTGAGAACTGTTTTCTGGTATGTTCTAGAGCCAACCCTGAACATTTCTTCCCTTAATTAGATCTTTTTTATAATTATCCAAATAACTGCTCTGACACTTCCTTTTTTCTTTGCCAAGCAGTAAAGGATGTCACGAACCCAAGGCCATAAGTTTGTTTTCATTTCATATGAAAAAAAGGAGAGAATCAAATAATTGCTCCTAAGATATATAAATATTAACATTCGATATTAGATTTTGATCAAAGTTTGTAATGGAAAAAATATTTAGAAAAAAATAACTTCTTGAAAAAGTTACATTGTGCACTTATCAATATTAATGGTGATTATTTATGGTAAAGTTGTTCTGAGCCCTAGAGAGGGATTGGTTGGAATAAAGTGCAGTAATACCCAACAAGAGTTATCAGTTTATTCACACACAAAATCAAATAGATTGTTGAGTGATTACTTTTAGAATTTAACTGATGCATCCAACCATTTTGGACAAGAGAGACTCACTCTCTTTCTTCTCTCTCTCTTCTGGTTCCTGCTTCTATATTACATGGTATTATTTCATCGACTCCTAATATCGCGCTCTCACACACACATACACACTTATGTAATACTCTCGATTCTCCATTCTTTTTCGAACGTAGACTTGCCTAGAAAGAAATTGCAGCAAATCAGTTTCAATGAAAAAATTATAATCAAGTTTGCAGAAATTTCCTAGAAACCTCCTTCTTTATGGAAAGGAAAAAAAGTTGTAAAGAAGCATGGTGCTCACCTGCACTCCTTCCATAGATGACTCCCCCAGAGCATTCTCTCCTGGGGATTGATGCATTTCTTCCAATTAAATACAATCAAATCCCTTCAGAAGCTGGGTAGTTTTAAAAAACACTGGATTGGGAGTTAATCCTTTTTCGAACTTGTTTCTTTCACTTATATGGATCTTGGTTCCTCATAAGCAAATTATCTGCAAAGGCCTCTTTAATTTAAAAATTCAGATTTTACCAAAGTCCAGGGTTTGGTTTTCTTTAGTATGAGAAAGCGTTGTGAACTTGAGTAATGAGCACAGACATTACTTCTTGGCTCACGGTATTTAGTTCAAAATCACAAATGGTACTGAAAAAATAGGGTCATAGTGGAGAAAACATTGCAGGGAGCGACCCTGCCAGTCTTGTTTAAGGCCAGTGCTGGAAGCAAGCAGTTCCTGGGACAAAGTAGGTGCTCAATAAACATTTGTGAACAAGCCGATCATGAATCAGTAGATGACAGAGGAGAGAGAATTTAACTGTATCACTGAAATTGGCACCCTTCCTGAGAAGCACAATTCTGATGCCTTTGGGGGTCCTGGTACCTCCTGAAGCTGCTTTAGGGACCTGCTTCTAGTTCCCCTAAAAGTGCTCATCTCCACATTCTCCACACTTATTGCATCATGAGGCAATTTAGATCCCTAATCTTTGTGGCAAAGGGAAGCAAGTGTCTAAGAAATTACGGGACCTCATTTCTTTTTAAAGGAATATGAATGCATTACGAAGCAAACAAAAACAACACAAATATGTTTTAAATGCTGTTGGCTATTGTGGGAAATATAATTTCTTTGCAACACCAGAATCTCAGTGGAATTTCATAAAGAAGTACATAGATGTTTCCCCCTCTTTTTAATTGAAATTAAGAGAAACTCTTGGAGCTTTGTGTCAGTTTTGGTCACTGTAATTCCCAGGCAGTAGGAAGAGGGCTATGTTTTCCATTGTGTATGTTACCATGAATTGACCTGAGATCTTCCAAAATTCATTTACTGTTTGAATGGTCTTGCTGTCTCAAATGTATTTTGAAAGAACGAAACTGCACCATTTTTAGTTTAACACTGCACACAGAGTACCGTCAGATAGGATTTAAAAATGTGTCCTAAAGATTTCAGGATTTGTTCTGTAACAAGCTTCAGTAATAACAAAAATAACAGTATTTTTTTCATTTCCTGAAGTCTGTGCTATGAGATTAAAAATATGTACAGGTAAAATACGAGATCATCATAGTGACCTTCATTTTTAGTGAAAGGATTTTAATAATGTTGGATTTTTATAGAATTTAAGAAAGTTTATCAAGTTATAAAAATTTTGGATATTGTAGACAACTTTTTTTACCTTATTTCCTCATTCAAATGACCAAAAATGTCTCCATTCCAATGAAGATGTTTTTAAGTACATGGATTTTTTTCAGGTTGGCAGTATGCTAATTTTAATAAAATACCACAAACACCAGGAAAGTGTGGGTACTATGATGTATTTCTTCTGTTTTGCGGTTTTTTTATTCTTTTATCAATATTACACATCCCACTCCCAAAGAGAAAACTGTGATTACAATGGGAAGCTGCCATGTACACAAGGATTTTATTAGAATTACGGTTTTTAGTTTTGCGGGATTTAATATGAACGTTGAAAATATTTGAAGACCTTGAAATTTAAATCTGCTGCTTTCACCCCGCTTCAGCTCAACTCTCCAACTCCCCGGGGAGGGGGTGGGAGGGGGTGGAGGGCTCTCAGTCTTTTCTTTCAGCTACATTTTTATATACTTTAGTCACAGGGTTTCCCGTTGTAGCATCATGTTTATTCATGGGGTAGCTTAGTATCATTGATGTTCAGATGGAGCCTAGTTAAAATGAGATTAGGTATTTTGGATAGGTGGAAAAAAAATGAAAACTGCTTTGTGATAAACTTGGATTTTTTTTTTTTTTCCTAGAAATTTAGAAAGAAAAATGGTGCTGTTACTCTGAGACATATGAATGATTTTCAGTGTTAAACACAGAACTTTCCAAGTTTTTTGAAGGGGGTTGGTGAGGAGTAGGGGGAGGGGGGATTAGTAGTGGTAAGGAAAGCTATTTTGAAAATGTTAAATGAAACCAAAAGTGAAGTTTTAAAAAATAACAACTTCCAACCTCTCTTATTTTTCAAGATCTCTACATGGCCTCAGAAAACAAATTGCAGGACTCTTGTAAGGATTTTATTTTCCTGAGGTCTTTTTTTCCCCCCATTTTCCTACTATGGGAACTGTTTTTAATTAAAAATTGCTGCAAACTAACTATTCGTAGGAGGCCAAGAAGAAAAAAAAAATCTCTCAGCTCACATTCAACACAGATTCTTATCAGCCTAAAATCAATGCACACTTAAATCTCTCCCCTTTTGGTGTGTAAATTATGATATAGGATTTAAACAGTATTCATTTTTTAAGCATTTAGCTTTTTGTTTGGGTTTCAGAAAGAAATTAATTTAAAATATATGGAGACAGGGCTATAAATCTCCTTTTATTACATTTGTCCACATTAACCCATTTTCATGAGGAACACAGAAAACCCCCTTTCTGAACAAGCAAACGAAACAGAAAACAAACAACCCCAAATATTGTCAGGAACAAGATTCATAAACTTACTTATTTGGATTTGGTTGGTGGGTCTCGGAATATAATTGATCTGGAAAAACAAATCTCTTTTTGAAAGTAGCAGAAAACAGAGCTTTAAAAATGTGTTCAGCTGATGTAGATATGACATATACCTTTGTCATTTTCTGACCAAAATATTTTCCTCCTTTCTTTCTTTCCTTCCTCCTTCCTTTCCTTTCCTCCCTTCCTTCCTTCCTCCCTTCCTTCCTCCCTCCCTCCCTCCCTCCTTTCCTTCCTTCCTTCCTTTCTTTTTCTTTCTTTCCATCTTTCTTATCAATCTGAGCTTAGACTTTTATTTTACATTTAAATTCTGGCAGCATGCATCTGAACATAGGCAACTATTAATACTTGTGACAAACTTCAGCCCTTCCTTCAAGAATTTCTTTACTTCAGGCAATGACAATATCTGTGTCTGGAAATACAGAGACGATTAAGACCATTTGGTAACAAAGGGTGACATACAAACCAGTTCTTACAATGTAGTGCCCTGTTAGGTTAATTCACTGTGCCTTTGTATATTGAAAGATATACACCTTTCTGAAAAGTAGTCGTGATGATAGAAACTAGCATCTATGGAGGGGTCACTATCTGTAGGGCCAAGGTGCTAAGTGCTTTCTGTACATCAGCTCATGTAACCCTCGTAATCACCTCCTGAGACTGGTACTCCTAACATCTGCAGTCTTACTGATGAGGAAACAAAGGGTTAAGTAAATTGTCTAAGGTCACACAGATGGTAGTTTAATTTTAAAAGTTATGCTGTTAACTGCTTTGCTATATAGCACTTCTCTGAGATAAGAAATACTAGCAAGGATTTTAGTTTCACCTGTGGAAATTTATTAGGTGAATGCATTCATTTTTTCCTTGGATCGGTTGACTTTGGCAGTGGCTGGAAAGATGACCCCATCCACCTAACCTGGTTGGACTATTTGCCTCTCAGATGTCTGACTCATTTCAAAAGGGACCATGTGAAATTCCAAAGGATGGAATCAGAGGTGGAAAATATACCCTGGTTATTGAAAAAAAAAGAACCAAATTCACACTCCCTATTAAAGAATGAATATTTTCAGTATTCATCGAAGTGGCCTTATCTGAAGATGCACTGGACTTGTTGTGGAACACTATGCATAGTTATCTAAGAGTTTAATTTTTTAAACTTAAAAATATTTAAATTTCCATTCAGTGCTTGACTCTTCTCAGGCGTGTTCTGTGGAAGATGGTGGTTTAATTGTTTTAAACAACAATGGGATGAGTAGAAAAGCTATCCCATTTTTGGTGGTGCCACCCCCCTCCATATATAAGATTAGGAGAGTAAATTAGAATTTGGCTTGATGTTGGCTTTCTTTGCAGGTAATCAATTAGGAATCGTAGAAAAAATAAAGGCATAGAGGGAAAAGAGCTCCCAACATGCGTTGGTTTCTCACTATCCTAGTCTGACCCTAAGAGGCAGTCTGTCCACATCGTGTGTCTTTGGATTTCCTCCTGGGAAATGAGGTTTCCTTCCTAATCCTGTAGCCTACTTTAGCTAACTGTGAGGCCGCTGTGTTTGTAGCGAATGCCTGCCAATTATTAGAGATAAGATGGATCTCTTCATGTGATCCACTCCCAAGCCCAAGATGCATGTGTTCTGGTTCTCCTTTAACAGATAAGGAAACTGAGGCTCAGAGAGGTGAAGACCAAGTCCATACATGGGCATCCCCGGGGGCTGGATCTTTTGACTCCCCCGTTCAGTGCTCTGCCCAGAAGCTTGCCGGTAAAGGCTACCCGCTCTCTGTTGGAAGCCCTGACAGCCACCCCTTGCCCTCAATTTACTACCACTTTTGACCAGCCTAGTTTGAAGTTATAGTCTTCCAATTAAAAACAGAGTGCTGAGCGTTAAAAGATGTGGTAGATCCCTCTGAAGAAGAGGAACCACCCCTGTTCTGGGGACATCACAAGCCCCCATCCTCTCTTTTCAAGATTTGGATGGTCTCCTAACTATACTCTCTGCTCCCTCTTTCCACTGTATAATCTATTTTCCCACAAGCAGCCAAGGTGATATTTTTGAAGCAGAAATCAGAGCACGTCACTCTCCAGCTCCCCCTCACACCTAGAATAAGCTCCAAGCTCCTTGCTCTGGCTTTTAAGGCTCTATTGATCTGTTGTTTCCTGATGGCCCCGCCTTACCACGTGTTCAGCAGACTCCAGCCACAGGGGACTTCTTTGGATCCATTAACTTGCCAAGCTCGTGCATACCTCAACACCCTTGCCCTCAGTGGTAGAATGCATGTACGGATTCCTGCATATACAGATTCCTCCATAGTAACACATATAAGTATTAGGAAATCTAATTTGAATTAGAATTTGGCTTGGTGTTGGCTTGATTTGCAGGTAATTGATTCAATGTCTCAAAGAAAATAACGACCATGAAGGATGAGTCCTAGCACTTAGTAGGGCCTCTACTGATCAACTTAGATGCCCCCTTCACAGAGAGGCCTTCCTTGATCAGCTCATTACCCCTCCCACACACAATCTCACTCACTTTCTATCACATGCCCTGATCATTTTCTTCGTAGGAATTATAGCAAGCTGGTATTTTTTTGCTTCTAGTTTATTTCTCAAGTGTCAATAGAATATAAGCCACGTGGGAACAGGGCCTCATCTGTCTCCTTTACAGTTGTCTGCCCAGTGCCCCATAGCACATAGTTGATATGCAAAATATATCTGTTGAATAAAGGAAATTATGTTGTACCAGAACTATCCAGACTGACACTGGAATTTACCTTGCATCTTCCCAACAATCACCGACAACTACAGTTGGAAAAGAATTTGTAAGCCTAATAGTCGGGTGAGCATTTACAGATAGAATGTTCAGCCAGACCTGCAGAGAAAAGAAGCCTGAAGAGAGGAATTTCTTCTGTGAAAGAAGTGTTGAGCTGAGAACTTTGCCCTCTGGGTAGTATGAATCTGTTGGGAATCTCCTGACTTCTGCTGAAAAATATTTACACCTTTCTCATTTGCTGTTTCTACTACTTCTCTCTTTGGGCCCCTCCCTGAGGGCCCACAGCCATGAATTATGATATGAATCACGATAATACCTTACGTTTCCTGGAGCACTTTGCATTTTGGGAAAGTGCTTTCAGGGCCATTAATTAGCTTATCTGAAGTGATTTATACAACAGAAAATATGGGAAGTTATATTAGTATATGATGTGGTTTATAATGTCTCTGTGTTTACGAATTGTGTGGTGTGTTTGTGTTGTGTGTGTGTGTGAATGTGTGTGCATATGTATGAGAGAGAGAGAGACAGAGACAGAGAGACAAGAGAGAGATATTTGCTCACTCCAATCAGATTTTGTTCGTGTATGTGTGAACCTTCTGGTTAGGAAACATGAACAACTTTTTTTCCACTAGTGTTTTTTTCTTTGGAATGAAAAGAGTAGCGTGCCTGGAATGTAAAGATCTGAACTGAAGTATGACTTATAACAAATCAGATTTGGATCCAAACCCTGGCTCTACCTCTTGCTTGCTGTGTGATCTTAGGGCAGTCATTTAACTTTTCTGAACCTTCATTTTCTTAGCCTGAATTTTATGTTGGGAGGTGAATGGCTAGTGCATGTAAAAATGCCTGGTATATAGTAAGTGCTCAATAAATGGGAACTATGATGATGATGATGATGATGATGATTATGCTGCCCTTTTCTCTGCCCCATCAGAAAACTAAGTTGTGTAAGTCATGCAAAACATTGCTTGATTTCCTAAAAGTATCTTTATTTGCTTATTTTTCATTGAAGTATAGTTGATTTACAATATTGTGCTAGTTTAAGGTGTACAGCAAAGTGATATACGTGTGTGTGTGTGTATATATATATATATGTTCTTTTTTCAGATTCTATTCCATTATAGGTTATTACAAGATATTGAATATAGTTCCCTGTACTATATGGTAAATCCTTGTTGTTTATTTTATATATAGTGTTGTGTATCTGCTAATCCCATAGTCCTTCCCCCTCCCCCCTTCCCCTTTAATAACTGTAAAAGTACCTTTAAAAATATATCTTACAAGGCTTGCACAAGCATATTTCAATTTAATGAATGAAACTTGCAGTGACATGTAGGATTTGTGGGTTTGGGGTTCTTATAATACGTGACAGAACCATCAGGGCGTTCCACCATCATATAATAGTGATGACACAATAATCATACACCTTCTTGTGGCTGTGATCTCCCCCAAAGTCCAGGTTATAATTAACTCTTAGACATACCAAGGTTAAAGGCTAAGAACTGATCAGTGTATGGGACACACGCACACCATTCTGTTGGGGAAAATCTGTGTTCAGGGTTTGCTCTAGCTAAGAACTCAGTGGAGACAACAGAACATTGAAATGTTCCCCTTCACCAGTGCCTTTGCAGGGCCATCTAAACAGGGACCCTGGGGAGGGCTGGAGAGCACACACCCACTGTCCTTGACGGGCCATTTTGTCTAAAGAGGTGCACTTCTCAAAATGCTGCCTGGCACGGACTCCTCCAAGGGAGCTGTGTCCGTACTGGGTGAAGCCCAGAGCCCCACCTGCGTGTCTGGACTGATAGCAGCCCTGCCAAACGGATCCACTGTGACACCTTGTGGCTTACTCCTTAACACAGTGCAATGTACACGGGTGGAACTGGTGATGCCCTGAACAGCACCATGTGGCATCTGTCTGGCCAGGGGGATCAGGTTGACAGGTAGTAAACCTACCCGCCTCTACTTTCTTTATGGATGCAACCGAGTGTTACGATGGGCTGCTTTGTCCCACCGACTTCAGTGTACAGCCTCCCTGATTTTTCATATTGAATTCCTTAAATTACACATACCTTCCTACACTTCATTTCATTGACTAGGTCACCTGTGATTTTTATGTAGAATTCTACATTAATAATAATTTTTAATCAACCTTTCTAGAGAAATAGCTTACATAACTCAAACGTTACATTGTTTTAAATTTTAATTTAATACATAATAAGTGAAATATAATTTAAATTTACATTTGTTTTAATATATGTTATATTTTTGAGAGGGTAGTGCTTTAAATTTTGCCTCCCATTATGGGTCATTTCTTAGGATTCATGAAAATTTGGTCTTGAGACTGAAAATCTGTGTAGACAATCAAAAGTTACACTAATAATTTATACAAGGCTAACCGTTTGGCAGTACGCACACACACAAAACCCTTCTTATGCCTTATAATGTTAGCCATGATTACCCTGCAGTTGGCTGAAATTTCTTCCTTGAAATTGAAATTAAGCAGTTGGTGTGTATCACGTGCCTTTGAAAGGTTCTGATACAGAAACTTTGAGGGAGCCTATGGCTCCCCAGTTGGCTGAATCCTAGAATTTCAGGGCTCGAATAGATGTGAGTGATCATCGAGTCCAAACTTCTGATTGTGGAGATTGTGGAAGTGCCGAAACCAGACACAGGTGGCGCTTACCTGGACTACAGCCTGTTGTGGATACAGAAGTGGTCTCAGGTTTTCTAAATCATAACACTAGCTGCCCAGGTAATACCCAGGAAGTGGCCACATCAAACACTCTTACCTATCGCTAATTTGTACTTCAACCCTACAAACACTTTTCCTTTTCAAACCCCTTTCTTCTTTCCAGTTTTCCAATTTGCCCTAAAATGGTATCGATCTTTAGCATCATGCTATTGATGTTGAAAAACGCATCACTAAGCTTTATTGCTTTAGAATTTATGACTGTTTTCCTTGCCAATTTATTTAAAATAAAGTTGCATATGTTTTAAGATATAGGTCTACTTTTTCTGATTTTAAGAACTTGGTTCGGGCTTCCCTGGTGGCGCAGTGGTTGAGAATCTGCCTGCCAATGCAGAGAATACGGGTTCGAGCCCTGGTCTGGGAAGATCCCACATGCCGCGGAGCAACTGGGCCCGTGAGCCACAATTACTGAGCCTGCGCGTCTGGAGCCTGTGCTCCGCAACAAGAGAGGCCACGATAGTGAGAGGCCCGCGCACCGCGATGAAGAACGGCCCCCACTTGCCACAACTAGAGAAAGCCCTCGCACAGAAACGAAGACCCAACACAGCCATAAAAATAAATAAATAAATAAACCCAAAGTTAAAAAAAAAAAAAAAAAAAAAAAAAAAAAAAAGAACTTGGTTCATTATCAGTAATAGAATATTTGTAAAGTACAGCAGTGTACAAATAGGTAAATACAAATTATCTTTAGTTCTACTATGCAAAAAATTGCTGTTAACATTTTAGCATATCAATCTAAGACAGACATCAGCCTTTACATGCTTAGGGACATACCGAACACCTATTTGAATACAATCTTTTAACTAAAATTATGAGTATTTCACCATGTTCTTAAATCT
Source organism: Balaenoptera musculus (assembly GCF_009873245.2). Classification (NCBI taxonomy): domain Eukaryota; kingdom Metazoa; phylum Chordata; class Mammalia; order Artiodactyla; family Balaenopteridae; genus Balaenoptera; species Balaenoptera musculus. The sequence goes on from NC_045789.1 coordinate 96,249,086, forward strand.
TCTTAAAATTTTGAGTTGCCTGAATTATTTACACAAATGTTTATGTTTTTAACATGATATATATATTTAAAAAATTATCCAGCTTCTTTGCACCATGATTTGACCTCAAGGAAGTAGCATTCTTAGTAATCGATCTTGTCCCAAGTAAGTTGGAGGGCTGCTGATATAAGGAGTCAGCTGTGGTGCCTGTTGTGATTACCATCAACATTTAATACTAGTCAGAGATCTTGCACCCAGGGCTCTCTGTCTCCTTTTAAGAAAGCTTTTCCCTCCCATTTGAGGGCAGATCATTTTCCCCCCGTTTATCTTTCCTTTATATTGTTTCTGAGTCGGGAGGCAACCAGCACACAACCTTGTGCAATGTCTGTAAATCAAAAGATTTTTGCACAATTCCTACTGCAAAGAGGGAGGTTGCATTCACGTTAAGAGTTAGTGTTGATCTAGAACCAGTAGTTGGGATACAGCCAGTTAACTTATGATACCGTTTGAAGGACATGTCTTCAATTCAAGGAGGAAAGTGATATCTCATAAAGTGGGCTATGTCATGAGTTGTACGCAGTATTATCTTATTTTCCTCACTGGATCGAAGAGCTCCTTGGGGTCAGGTACTACCTTATTCATGTTTTATCCATCATGACAATTGACAGTCTTGGTGGCCAATTGCAGTCTTGTTTTTAAAGGTACATTTCACAGAGGCCGCCATTTTGTAACTAGATTCTGAGTTATCACTGTTTTTATATGGGTGATATGCATTTTATAGATAAGCCTCACTCACACGTTCTAGGAAAGAGCAGTCATAGCATGCAATCAGACTGTGTCCCCTGCATAGCATGAGCTTTGAATGATTAACTTCTGGAGTCCAGCAGACTTGTTTCTCTCCTTACTATTTGTGTGACCTTGAGTGAGTTAACTCACCCTTCTGTGCTCTGGATAATGTGGGGATGATAATAGAATCTACGTCCTTGGATTTTTATGAGGATCAGGTGAGATAATTCTTATAAAGTGATGAGCATAGTGCCTGCGCCCTCTGAGTGTTCATTACTACGACGACGATGACGCTGATTTGCTTGGTGGATGTTGAAGTCTACCACGTGTGATATTACTGGTCTGGAGGTGAAGAGGGCAGCATGCCTGACTTGAAAGGGCTTAGTGAGACCACAGTAAGGATTTGCAGAGAAGGAGGGATGAATGGGAATTTGCCAATTTAAGAATAGTGGTGGAAAGGATGCTTTTGGCTGAAGGAAAGGCACAGGCAAAGAAAGTGAGTCTCAAAAGGTGATGCTGTGTTTGCGGAAGGGTGAGGGTTTTGGCATAGCTGCGGCTTAAGGTCTAGGGTGGTTGTGTGAGTGTGTATATATGTGTGTAGGGTGGGGTTGGAATGTGGTAGGAAATAAACCTGGAGAGGAAGTGAGGGCTGGTTGTGAAGGCTTCGTTATGTCCAGTGAGGCCGTTGGTCTCTATCCGTTAGAGACTATCTGCTGGACTTCAGCATAGTGAGTATGAACAGGGCCCTGGCATGATTATTTAATTTCTCAGTGCTTTGGTTTCCTCATCTGGAAAATGACACAAGAGTAGTCCTCACCTCATAGGTTTTGTTTTAGGGAATTTCATGGGATGAGGCCTTTAAGCTTTTAGACCTGCTGGTCTACCACCTCACTACTATCTAGTAAGGATTCCATCAACATTGGTTTCTACTCTCAGGCAAAGGGAACTAATAAAGGTACTTTTTGGCCCGGGCAGTGAAACCAATGATGTGCCTTCGAGCAAGGTCACTCTGGTCACTTTGTGGAGGGCAGACTGGCAGTCTGTCTAGGAGCGCATTTGTCTGCTGAGAGGAGGGAGTCAGTGGATGGGGAGATGCACAAAGGAAAAATGACACACATTTACTGGCTGGCTGAGCTATTTTTAGCTTAGCGTGTCTGAAGCAAAGGATGGATTTTCATGGCATTTTTTTTTAAGATGCAAAATTACTGTAAGCCAAAGTTATGTAACTTGCCTAGGGACACTTTATTTGTCCACCAATGAGGCCACTGTGGGGTCCACAAAACTTTTAGCAGCCATTTTAGAGGGTGGGTCCCCAGGGTCGCCAACCCTGACTTTTCCTCCTGCCTTGACAGAATTGGGAAACTCGAATTGATGAGCTGGGGCTTCTGGGAAGATCCCCCCCTTACCTGGCAGCCAGCCTGGAACCAGGACCCCAGACGGAGATGGCAGTGAGTCAAATGAAGAGGCTGGGTGGGGAGCGAGAAGACGAGTTGAAATCCTTTCCCACCCAGGCCACGTAACATGGGTCTCTGAGCCTCAGTTTCCTTGGTGTAGAATGGGCAGGACAATAGGTCAGCATCTGAGGGAAATCTTGGACACTCAGTGAGACAGTGGAGGGACACTGCCAATACTGGGAGGTATTGGAGGGTGGCTCTGCCCTTCCCTACCTGGAATTTCATGTCATATCGAGGGCCAAAGAATTTTGTTCAAGAGTGTTTCTTAGACTCTTCTCACATTTTCTTTCCTCCCTAAACTTGAGCCTGTGACCTTAGATAGATCCTTCCCTTTCCTGAGCCTATTTCCTCTTTTGACAGCTCTGGATTCGAAGAGATATGAACTGCAAGGTATCCTTTCCATCACTATTTTTATTCTGATTCCCATTAGGTGGACTGTCTGCTTCTGTTTTTAATCTCCCCCATGAAACATACAATCAAGGTAAATAACGTGCTCCTGACATTGAGACTCCTGCCCCTTTTCTCCCGCCTCGCTTGCTGAGGGGACCTTGCTGAGTCACTGAAAGATTTTTCTTGCTTTTCCTCACACACTGGCTGGAGCTGGACCACCACTCTGGCCTCCTCACCCTCTGGGCACCATTGTCTTAAAACCTGCACATGAAAGAAGGTCTGGGGATTGTTTTTTCCGGTCTTTATAAAAAACCTCAAAATGCAAATGCAGGATGTCCTAAAATCACAGAGTTCAGAGGGGTCCCAGTACCGTTAGTTTCTTTCTTTTTTTTAAGAAAGGTTAAAATTCATCCGAACCAAGACTAGAAAATAAGCTTAAGGTGTTAGGTTATTCCGAAAAGACTGTTAATGCCTGTTGGCTGAGTGCATTAAACTGCTTTGAAATGATCACTTGTGTGTACTATTTTAAAAGCTGCTTGCTAGGAGGGTTATTTAAACCTGTTTTTTTCCGGACTCAAAACTTCACATTTGTCCGTTGAAAAAAATACTATATTTGAAACAAATAAACATTAGAATATAGTTTATTATATTTCCAGCCATTCGTCTGAAAGGAAAATATGTCAAGACATTTATAGTTAGAAACTGAAAACTCCGCCCTAATTCACTCCATTGTATTTCCAAGGAGCCCAGCCATATATAATATTACCGGGTCTCCTGAGGCCTCCTTGAAGGGATACCAGATACTCTTGGTATAACAAGAGATTGGGGGAGGTGGGGAGAGAATGGCCAGGGAATGGCTTCCAGTCCTAATTCTATATTTCCTGTGATTTTTTTTTTTAATGGAGTTAGGGGAAAAGGAGAGAAAAATGAACTCTGCTGTTACTTTTAGTATGGCTTTGACTTTAAAACCATTTAAAAAGGAACATTCATGGTGGCACCCTGGGGTGTCTAGGATGGGATTGATTGCCTTGGCTCCTTCATCCCTCAATCACCTATTGAGTTTTTTTTTATTATGTGCTCAGTGATGGAGGTCTACCAGGAAGCCCTGCCCTCATGCTCAAAGCCTAGTGGGGAAGACAGCCAGCTGAAAGTCTGCTTATGATGGGCAAGACTGGGCTGTTGAGAGCAGCGAGGATGGAAGGTACCCCAGCAGGGACTGTGGCATCAGGACACACACACTCCCGCGCCCGCTTACGCTCTAAGTTGCTTACATTATGGAGCAAATTGTGATCTAAATATTCATATTTTTAATCTAGAGCACTGCTAACTTTTTGACAACACTGTGTATCCGATGATCTTTAGAGAAATTGAGCTGCTTAAATATCCCAAAACAGGGAGATAAAGTCATGCAGCATTCATGCCCCCATGATGGCTGCAGCCAGGTCCCTTAAACTACTATAACCTAAACTGTGGGTGAGGAAGAAGAAAAGGGGACTCTTCTAAGCCTACTTAAAAGCCAAGATATGGCAAAAATAATCTCTTTTTTTTGCCTTAAGCCATGAGAAATTGTCTTTGTGTAGGGTAGAAAATGTCATCCTTACCAAAGAGTTAATCATAGTAATTTTTGTGAAACTTCCAGGTTCTCATTTAATGAATCTTAATTGAAAAAAAATCCCCCTCCTCCAACTATGGTATATAGCTAGACAATACTGAGAGGAGTTTAGGGAAGGAAACAGATCGTGCAAAGCCTTGAGTGGTTAGGAATCCATAAAACTGAAGGCAGGGGACTGGATGAGAAAAAAAGCAGTATCTCAAAAATTCAAGATGAGGAACAATGTAATCATACTGTGTATTTATTAAGTATCTGCTGCGTGTCAATCTCCCAGCTGAGTACTTTAACCTTATTGTCTCAGTTAAGTTGCACAGCAGTGCAATAAGTAGGATTATTATCTCTATTTTACAGATGAGGCAACTGAGGCTGAGAGAGGCTTAGTAATTAGCCCAGAGTTTCACAGCAGGCAAGAGTCACACTATGGCTTGATCCTGGGTGCACCCAAGGCAAGAGCTGATCTTCACCCCGCAATTCCACTAACTCTCCAGATGGTGCCCCACTTTACAGGTGAAGAAACTGAGGCCCAGGGAAGTTCAAGCAAGCCTTGGGTCATAACACGAGGCACAACTGAAGCCTTATCATTGGTGATGGCTTTGGTTCCTTAGCGGGAACCAGCATGTGCACAAAGAGAATCCACCATGAGTTCACATCACCCTGGCCTTCTTGAGGTGTGGGACCACATCTGGCTCATCTTTGTTCAACAACACAGAACACAGGTGCAGAAGAGATGTTCTAGACCTTTCTTGACTCAATAAAGACTATGAGAAAAGAAGCAGGCCCAGAAGTTTAAACACAACTAACTAAGCTCCACACAGACAAGCAAGAGTTCTGTCCTTCCAGGAACAGCAGCCTATAGGTCATGTTTATGTGAATTAGTAAAAGGTCTTCCCTCTGGGTGAGCTTTTTTGTGCAAAGGGAAAGCTTTCTGGTCTTCCTGGCAGACACTAGCCCCAAAGGGCTTGGCAAAGTGCTTGGGATTTCAGTCCCCTCTTCCTATTTCCTTGGCCAACTGCCTTTTTTGCAGTGCGGAAACTGCCCAGATGTACAAATAGGACTATTTTTATTTAATTCAGTCACCCAGTGTCTAACCCAGGACCTGGAATCTGATGGATACTCACTACATATCCATTGAACACATGAAGAATTTTAAAGGCAGTGCTAAATGGTCTACTGTCATTAGAATACAGTGAATACCGTAGAATGTTTAGGCCATGTGTCATGGAAGAGGTTGGATTTGAATTGGTCTTATAAGGGATTATAGGCTTTGGATTTGTTGAGGAAGAAAAAGGGCAACCCAGCTGGAGGGAACAAAGGCCTGAGATGCTGGTCTGGGGCAGGAATAGGATGAGGCTGGCTGCCCTCTGCTCAGGGAAGTCTCTGCAGGTGGGAAGAGAGTTGCATAATTGGGGGAGGCACCATTCTATTCTCACTGCGTTCCATGCTTGGGGCCCACAATCCACAGAATACAGTCATTTTAATGGTATTTTGAAAACGTCACTCATGTTGCTGAAAGGAGAATGATTTGGGAGGATTTAATAGCAGATGCAAGAAGACACATAACAGAAGGATATTACAGTTTTCCAGGTAAAAGATAATAATGAATTGGATCAACTTGAAGCCCGTCAGGGGGGCAGATGAGTGTGGATGGGGCAGTGCTTGGTGATGGATTGGCAGTGGAGGGTGTTGGGTAGGAGAGGTCTCCAGCCTAACTCTAAGGTTACTGGAATAAGTGTAGGGGCTCTTTCCAGACTTTATCTCTACCCATTCTTGCCAACAGCATGTATCTGTGTCCTCAAGCCCCAAATCAGTGTGCAGTTCAATGATGTTCACTCTACCTGCTTCCCAGAATCCACTTGAAATAACAGTAACAGCAACCTCCGTGTCCATCCGTTCTGTTAAATTCCTCCGTAGCCTTCTCTGCCTCCCTTGAGCTCTGCATTTCCCAAGCCCCTTCCCTTTACCTACTTTTGATTAGCTTCTACTTTCACAGCATCTTCATCACTTACCAGTTTGTTCAACATTCTTTTTTTTTTTAAAAGCAAAGATTGATTAAGAGTTTATTCTCTTCCCCATTTCTGAGTCTCATTATTTCCTTGTTTCTTCTTGGTTATTAGTGGTCCTGTTTTCTCTGAAGTGCCTTTTGTCTTTGAAAAGCTCTTGTGATTCTCTTAAGCCCATTTGCCGTTTTCCTGGCCTGTCATCCTTTTCCCTATCAACCTTAAGTACGGCATTAGAGTTTTCTTTCATCCCTTCTTCCCTTCTCCAGGTACAACTATAGACACTTGACTGCTCTAAGTTTGCTAAGCAGCGTCTGACTCAACATAGAAGCTCAATAAATATTGGTTAAGTTTGTTCCTTTTCTTGAACGTGCAGACTTTGATGGAACCAATTAAAATGCTCTGGTACACACTCTCTTTTATATTTGTATACATATGTGTATGGCTACCTGAATCCAGGCTTTCCCTGGGGAGACTCACAAAATAATTTAATTCTCTGTGACTCTGTAACAGTGAGGTGGATTTTCACCCATGTCTGTGGGAATACCTCAAAAGTATTGGGTGCTCATCATAAATGTTCAATCAATTCTTATGAGTGAATTTACTTTTCAAATTAGTTGCTAGGTGACTTTTGATGTTTTTGCATAATGATTATGGGTCTCAGTTTCTATATCTGTTAAGTGGCGGTAATCAGGGAATCAAAAAAATTTAGGGACATTTGCAGAGTATGCATATATTCCACATATGGAAACTGTGCTAGACTCCAAAGAAGCAAAGATGGCTAAGACTAGGAATAAGAAGGAAAATAAGATGGTTTGTTGTAATGACCCTTTGAAGATCTAGTTGAAATTTGAAGAACTGTTTGCCCTGGATCGGGAGTGGACCCTAAAGTGAGGTCATTTCTTTCTTTAAACCACATCTGGCCTGTCTCTCTCTAGGTTAATGTTAAAGGTAAGATGAGGTAACATTTGAAAGTGTTTTCAATAAATATAATTACTTTATAAATTCCACGCTGGGAAATTATCATTAAATCAGAGGTTAGAAGATTTATACAATGGATGGGGCATTTGGTGAGTGAAAGGAGATTTTTGAGGACCGATGGAAATAGTTATTTCTGGAAATAGCTTGTTGTTTGCTGATTACTGCTAATTAGCCTCAGTTTAATGCTTTTTCCCTTAAAGTGTTTAGAGATTTGTGATGGGATTATCTATGCAAATTGAATACTTAAAAAAACCCTCTGCAAACCTGTATGTTATATTTATAAACTTTACATTGTACTAAAGTCAGCAAATGTCACAGAATTAAAATCAGTAAATGCAAAAGTGAAGGTTTCCATAGCAACAGTAACTAACCCATATTGCATGTAAAATGGAATGTACATTAGGATTTACATTTAATCGTCTATTAGTAGATAAAAATACTGTACAGAGCAGGTGCAATATGGTTACGTTCGGGTGACCCTAGCAGCTCTTTATCTTTTAAACTTCAGGCTTTAGCTACTGTAACTCTTTTGTATCTACCAAATTTTGACTCCTTTAAGGAAAATGAGGTACGGAAAATTAGAGGCGACGTTAGGGCAGAAGTATGCATCCCTAGATTTAAATGTAGCAGAACATCATCCTTGCATAAATTATCAATCAACTCAGTAGGTGTTTCAGAGAAAGAAATAGATTCAGAATACTAAATGTTTATGAAATTGTTGCACGAAGCATACTTAAGAATTTCTGTCTCCGTAGTTAGTTTAACCAAATGTTCAGTGCCTCTAAAACACGGTAATGCAAGGTGATTTTGTGGCTTTTAATTGGTTGTGGAAAGGCCCATAGGAGGGTGGCAGGACTGATGGCAAAAACATGGGTCATAGCTCCAGCCCACTACTTCTGTGCATCTGGCCTCCCTCACTGAACTTCAATGTCCTGCTACCATGCATCCCTTACCTACTACTAAGTGTTCTCCAATTGGAATGGGAGGAAGAGAATGGGGGGTACTTCATAGATTCTAGATCTCTTTGTTTGGATGATGGTTTGGCTACAGTGTGAGCTGCTTTCATAAGGAATCAGCAGTCCAAAAATTAGGCTCTGCCTTTGACTTTCTTCCCTGGAGACGGCCTGTCCTTGGCTGTGGCTTGCATAACAGGATATCTTCTTGTTCTGAGGCCTTCCCAGCCCTTCTAGTAGATAGCTCTGTGTCACTGCTGAGAAACAAGCCTCCTCCGTCTCAGTCTAGATCAGGAGATGGCTCTAGATAGAGACTCTTATTGAACAAAATTTTCTTTTATAAAATTAGAAGAGATGTTGGTACTGACTAAACGTATGATTCACTCTAAAATGCAGTTGATTTTCAAAAATAACTTTAAGTAAAATTCATCATAAGATTTTCCCCCATAAACTTTAACGGTCTTTAGTATTTCTTGGCTTTGATCTCCACCTCTTTGATACGGTAGATCCTGAGTAGGGCACAGAATCTGCTTTTTATCAAGTAACCATGGTAACTTCTAAAAATTTCTTTTAAAATCAATCCGTTAATTTCGTATGGTGTAAGATGTTAGAATGCGGTTATCTGGCTACAAGATCAGAATTTTGCCACCCGCCCAGAAGCTCTGTCCTAGTCATAACCCTCTTCCTTGTAGAATATTAAGGGACATTTTTCCTTGTATAGTATTAAGGGACATTCTTGCTTTTAACATTCTGTTTTCCCTATCAGTTTCAGCAGCTATTTTCAAACTGGTCTGCCTCATATTACAGTGAATACCTGTTGGCTATTTTTGGTTCACTTATTTTCTGGGTCGTCAGATGAGCCATGGCTTCTTTCTGCTTCTCCCTACCCAGAGTCTGATATCATGCATGTCCTGTGGCTGTCAGTGGTCTCTTCCACCTGCCTGTGTCTTAGAGTTCATGTCACTTTTTCTTATCACATAGAATTTTTATTATATACTTACTTAAAAAGGTCTTTCAGACTTTGCCTTGTTTAATCCAATCTCACTCTTGTGCGTATATAAACAGGAATATAAATGAAGTACGTTGTTTAGGTATCCTAAGACTGTTCATATTCAGAGTCTGACTTTTTGTTCTTTTGACTCATAGCTGTCCATGATTTTCCATGTAGTATCATCTCTGGGCCATCAAGAACATTGGTGAGACAGCACACTGCAAAATCACCCATTAAAAACAAAAAAAACCATTGGTGCTAGGCTCTGAGCAGACTTTCATTATATAGACCTTGACTAATTTTGAATTCAGTGCTCAGGAATGTAGCTTATCTTATTGGATGCACAATCTCCCTGACCCTGACCTTGAACCATTTGATTCTGAGAGGTTCAAGAGCGATCCATTTTGTCTTTCATTTTCTCCCAAATCATTCACACCTAATCTGCAAATTACAATGCTTCTGTTTTTGATATTTGCACACATGCAATGACAGTGACTGCGTGACAGAGAGGGTAAATTAAAAACATTGTAAAACGCATTGAGACTTCAGAGCCCAGAGCCATTGATATTGGAAAAAAATGTGCACCTTAGAATTAATATAATTATATACAGAGCTATAAATATTTGGGATCTTACTGCATGAATTACTTTGCAACCTGATTTTTCACCTTAAAATATATATTCTAAACATTTTTTCCATTAAATAGGATATAAAAATGGACTTTGAGATATGCATATTTTCCAACCTATGCATTACCATGTTATATATAATCAAAGCGCTTTTGGTCTTGTCATCTAATTTTGTTGTGTTTCCCATGGGTTTTTGATATTGCACAACTCTGTCTGGTTTATGTGGGGAGTTGGAGATATTTTACAGTGATGCTATCATTGTTTATAATAGTCAAAAAATAGAAATAACCCAAATGTCTGTTAACTGGTGAATGGATAAACAAAATGTGGTATATCCATACAATGGGATAGTTTGAAGCCATAAAAAGGAATGAAATCTAATACCTGCTACAACAAGGATGAATCTCAAAAATATTATGCTAAATAAAAGAAGTCTGTCACCAAAGACCATGTATTATATGATTATGTGGGTGGGATGGGGTGGGAACAGGAGTCCCTGCAATGGGCAGGAGGGAAGTAAGCTGAAAATGTTTGTGGTGATGATTGTGAAAACATGTGCATTTTGTGGCTTGTAGATTATACCTCAATAAAATCATTTAAAAGACCTATTCTGCCACCGCTGCTGTTTTCCCAGAATATTAAGTTTTAAGACTAAACATAGGCTAAATAATATGATATAAAATAATATTAAACAATTTTTTTTAGAAAACTTTTTTAGAACAAAAGATATATATATATATATATATTTTAAGGCATGAGGTAGATTGCTGAAAGCAAAAGGACAAAGACTGGGTTTAGTGACAAAATCTCCAGGTGAATAGAGACTATTGATATCACCAAGGTTAACCACAGGCTGGATGTCAGATTCTCTTTTCAGTCATCCCTCACCCATCCCCGTCCTCTGCTCTAGCACTTTCGATGTTGAGCAGCCCACCTCCTTTTGAGGCAATTCATCCTATTGTCTGAGGTTCCAATTGTTAAAAGGAATAGAAAAGATTAAACTGAAGTTTTTTAGGCACTTTCAGTCACCAGTCATTTTCTAAGCTTGTACAGACCAAGTTCAGTCTTGTATAAGACAATCCTCCACTCTCCAAATATTGGGAGTTAATTAGACCACACCTCTAGGTCTTCTCATTGTTGGACTAAATATTCCTAGGGGATTCAGCTGTTCTTCAAGTGCCCCATAGACATATGTGCCAATCTCCATCACGGCATTTTTACCAACCTACCTCTTGACTCATCTGGCTCCCCATCGGACAGCGAACATCTCTCTGGCCTGATTGCTTTCCGTGGCCATTGGGTTGTTAAAGGGACTCTTAGAATGTGGCCTTAGAAGCAGGAAAGTTACCCCACAGGTGATCTGGGCAGTCTTGGTTTGAAGACGATGGGTCTTCTGCTTTCCCTTCTTCATTTATAAAAGTCATAAGAAACATAATTGTAGATCTTGTCATCTTTTGCTGAACAATATTGAAAGTAAAGTAATAGTCAGAGGCTAGTTACACAACACTGATCAGAAGCTGTAAAGTCTTTTTTTTTTCTTTCCTTGCACCGATTTCTAGACCACTGGCAAATGTTCCTCTTGATTGTAACACTATGAGAGGGGTCTGGAGTGCTGTCTGCATTTACTTGCAACAAAAGATGCCATTAATTTGAGAAGACCTTTTGCACTCATTCATTTTTTCAAAAATATTTGTTAAGTACCTGCTATATACCAGGCATCTATTCTCAGTGCAGGGGAAAAAGAAACAATGCCCCCAGAGCAAAGTATGTTTTGTTTTGCTTTGTTTGCCAATTTAGAACTCACAATTCAGTGGAGGAACCAGATGGCAAGCAAGTAAACAGATACATGTATGATATAGTAATAAGTAGTGATAAAATACTATGAAGACAAATAAAGTGGAATTGAGGATAGAGAGCTATGATAGGCACCACTAATGTGATCACTGAAGACCTCTTCGAGAAGATAGCATTTGAGCAGAGACCCAGATTAAGTGTAGGAGTGACACCATTGTTGTGTGGGTAACTGTTTAATGACTGGTTTTCTTAAAAAAAAAATAAATTAAAAAAAGTAAGGAAGCATGTATATACATATATATTTATTATGATTTTAACTGATAGAAATATTTATAGTTTACAGTTTATGAATAATAATAAAATATACAATGCTCTTTATTATAAATTCCATAGAGCCAATTAATTCTCCCCAAATGCTTTCATTGATTTGTGCTGAACCCTTGTATTCATAGGCAAACTATAATTTTAATTGACAAGAGTAGTTCTGATATGAAAGTTGGCTGATACTTTCTTTCACATTAATGAATAAAAAGGAAGTGAAACAACAGAGATGAATATCTAAGTTTCTCTCCTTCATCAATGGCATGAATTACTTCTCTTTTGAATAAGATAGTGGTTTTTAAATACTGGAAGAATATTTCCTCAAGTGTGCTATTCACAGTGTAATGGCTACCGACAAGGCACACTTTTATGCTTAGTCTGCAGTATCAGTGTTTTTGTCCATCACTTTTGTAAGTCTAGACAATAGGCAAACCAAAAATATCAAGCCCTGATGTGTAGCACTGGCCAGTTTCTGTGGTGTAAATACTCCCACTATGGCCAATTTCAAGCTACCAACGTGAAGTTACTAAACATGGCACTGGGAAGAGCTGCCCACATGACAGGGGAAAGATCCATCATGTAGGTACAATAGACATGAATAACGTCAAGAGCTCAGTAGTAGCAAGATGGAGCAAAATAATTTGGAAGTTTTGAGCATTTATCACAGTTGTTTTTAATATAACTTATTGAACTGGAAATTAACAACTGTCTCACAAAATTCCTGAAGACGTAGCATAGGAGAGCTAATCTGAGCTGGTTGTAGCACACTGCAGAGTGAGGTATGTGGACATTTGAGGGAAGGCAGGGAAGTGGGGTGTGGGAAGGCCCTCAGGTGGGAAAGCCAGGGGGTCAGTGTTGTGGATACAGAGTAGACATGAGGAGGGAGGTGAGCAGCAGAGATAGTGGGGCCTGATCAGAAGGGGTCTTTGAGCCTGGTGGATGGGTCATTTTAAGGGGAGTGGGATTGACCACTGAGAACCATGCTCTCCAGGTGAGACTACCCTCCATTGGCACACACCATCCTTAGCGGAGATGACAAGCCCCTACGTGACTTTGGAGGAGCCACTTATCTCCTGGCTGTCACTTTTCTTATCCAAGATTAGGAAGTTGGACTAATGTGACATTCAGGCTTCCTTCCAATTCTAACAATCTCTGAATCTGGATAAGACTTACAATCCTTTTCTTATGTTGAATGCAGCGGGTCCTGCTGCATCTTGACTGTCTGTGTGGAGATCCCTGGGCTTTCTCAGCATGTCCGCCATATTGATATGGGTATGGTTCGTTTTCCAAACACTGTGAACCCACTGCATCTTCTGCATCTCCTACTTGCCTCTGAACTGGGGGGCCTGCCCCAGTAGCTATCTTGTAAAAAACCCAGTGACTTGTTTTTTCCAGTTAAGCATCTGGGGACAGTGTGGAGCAGCCCCATTCATTCCCGGTGTTGTTGGCTGGCATTCCAGCTTGGGCACCAGCTCACATCAGCTCATGTCACTGTCACTCTGAACGAACAAGTTCCCAAAGACTGAGATGCCTAGTTAAGAAAAGGTTGCAGGTAGGGAAACAGACTCAAAGAACTTTCTGAGCGCCGTTCTTGAATCTCCACATTAATCTTCTAGACCACTTCCAAATTTGGAACCGAAAAGCTGGGTATTCTTCCGATTGTTAAGATGTAGGATGATTGAAGGTATCGCTGGGGAAAGTGAACATCTGTGTATCAGTTATGACCAGCTCCAGACTCAAGGGAGGAAGCACGTGAACTGTACCCTTGTGACTTAGGAATGTCTGGCATCAATAAGAATTATCATTTTTAGAAACACCCATAGTGTAGTGGTTAAGATTTCAGGCTGTAGGACCAGACTGTCTGCATTTGGATTCCAGGCCAATCATTCCTCGGACAAGTTACCCAACTGTCTGAGTCCATTTCGTCATTTTGAAATGCCAGGTGATCGTGACAATAGCCACCTTATCAGGCTGTTATGAGAACTAGGTGAACTAATACTGTTACATAGTGTTCATATAACATGGTAGTTTTAGAAGCCTCATCATACCTATGAGTTCACTTTCTCTTTAGAACAACCCCTGTCTTAGTCAGTTTGGGCTGCTAAACAAGAGTGTGTGGCCCAAACAACAAGTATTTATTTCTCACAGATCTGGAGGCTGGGAAGTCCAGGATCGAGACACTGGCAGATCTGGTGTCTGAGGAGATGCACCTCCTGGCTTGTGGATAGCTGCCTTCTAGTTGTCCCTTCACGTGGCTGAGAGAGCAGGCTCTAGTTTAGTCTCTTTCTTCTGGCAAGGACACTAATCCTATCAAGAGGGCTCCACCCTCTTATCACCTTCCCAAAGGCTTCATCTCCAAATACCATCACACTGTGAGATTAAGATTTCAACATATGAGTTTTGAGGGGATACAACATGAAGTCCACAACAGCCCCCCTCCCGAAAGAAGGTTGGTTAGTATCACCACCTCCATTTCAAAGGGGTCAGCATAGCATGATCTACTTTTCCCCAAACTTCAGTAATTTGCGAACTATTTTTTAGGATTTTTGCCATTTGTGTACTAGAATTCTACCTCTGGAGCTGACCTGCCTGAGCTTAATTTCCAATTTAAATCATTTTACTACTTATGAGTGTCTTTGGGGAAGTTAATTCACCTCTCCAGGCTTCGGCTTCCTCACCTGATGAAAGGGGGTAATAACAACAACAACAATAATAATAATATAACAATGATAACCACGCCCACCTCATAGTGTGGTTGAGAATTAAATGAAACAATGAGGCACTTAGCATGATACCTGACCAATGGTAGTACCAGTCATCACCACCAACATTTTCATCCTCCTCTTCATCAATATCGTCCTCGTCACCATCATGACCATTATCATCCCATGAGAGGAAACAGGGCTTCAAGGAGGTGAAGGGACTGGGCTAAAGAAAAGCATCAAGGTGAAGGTCCTGGGCAGGCAGTGCCCCATGTGACCAAGAAATGCTTCTGTGTTACACTCTCCATGATTATGACCACGTTGGTCTTCATCCTCTGAGAGGATCTGGCCCTTCTCAAAAGACCCCTTTGTTTGACTGACTATGAAACAATGCAGTGAAGAAGGCATTGAGTCTAGAGTCCAAGTTCTGCTTTTAATTCTGTCTCTTCATTGATTAACCTTGAGAATGACCTTAGGCAATTCACTTCCCTTTGAGGCTCAGTTTCTTCATCTGGCAAATGAGGGTGTTAGTCTCGACAGCCTCTGTAGTCTCTCCAAATGTTACAATGGTCTTTTATTTATTAGATTTAGTTGATTTATATACTTATGTATTTATTTTATTTATTAAATGTACTCTTAAGGTTAATAAAGTAATATAAAGTAGTGTACAGAATTTAGAAAAGTAAAGGAAAACTATCACTTATTATTGCATCACCTAAGTTTCGTATTTGTCTATTTTACCCCAGTCCTTTCTGGTGTGGTTGTAAAGTGTGTTACTTTGTAACCTACATTTTCATTAACCTTGCATCAAGTGTATTTTCCATATTGATGCCTTTTTGGGTATTGATTGTTTTTAAATGGCAGTTAGGGAAAAAATTCTGCACAATCACCTTCCTTTTTCTCCAGCTCTTATCACCCAGTCCTCTGTAGATATCCTGTTTGGCTAGAACAGTTATTATACTTCCATGTGGCGATAAGGCCTTTGAAGGAAAATAAAATGGGATAAGGGGTTGGGGAGTGACTGGGATGGGGGTAGCTGATTTAGGAAGGGTGATGAGGGGAAATCTCTGAGCAGAGGCCACCTGCAGGAAGTGGAGGCATGGATCATGTAAAGGTCTGGGGCAAGAATATTCTAGGCAGAGACAGCAGCAAGCACAAATGTGAGAATGAGTTTGGAGTGTTCATGGGGCAGTGAGAAGGCCAGCATGGCTGGAAGCATGAGTGGAAGATTCCATCCTTGAGCTCTCTGGGACACATGCCCCTCCCCTTCCTTTTTCCAAAGTCAAATTGGATCGTTCCCAGAGTGACTGGAGACAGCCGCGTGGTGGAATGCTGACTCATGTATTCTTAGTCAACTGCTCTTTTGGTGTGAGGCTGATGTGGCTGAAAGGGAAAGAGGGGAGTTGGAGATGCTTCCCCTCCACCTGAAGGGTTGGCTTCACAGACGAGGACACATTTTTGGAGGCTGCAGTCTCCCCACCATCCCTGGGGCTGGCTGTGGAGACTCTCTGGATGCATGTCCAGCAGGGCATGTGGAGCTGAGTTTGCTGCCGGGCCAGTCCCGAGTCCCTAAATATCAGAAACATTAGCCGAGTCACAGAGAGTTCCTACCTGTGCAGAATACAGAGGCTTCCTGCAACAGGGCTGAGGGCAGCGGTTTCTGAATACTGCTCAGTGGGGCCCAAGGGGATCTCAAGATGGCCAAGTGAATTCTAGGCATGGACCATTTTTAAAGAGATGGTTATGGTTCCTCAGTTTCTGTCTTTGTGGCAGTTTTCTTTATATTTCTGTTTTCTTTGTATTCTTTGTATTGCCTGAGGGGGACCTTTCATACTCTGTGGATAATTACCTACCCTAATCTTTAGTCTTTACATTTTACTTGAGTTTAACATTTGCTGTATTAATTTGGCACCAAAGTGAGTAGAGGTTTAAGGTATAATCTTGGATGTGCAAAGAAAGTCCAAGAGACAGATTATATTTGAAGGAGTTTCCATTCTTATATCTGAAAGTCAGATTGGATTTTGATGTGATGAATCACTCTTTGACTCTCTTCTGGGTTTGTTTACCAGTTTTGCCCTTAAAACATGTGCATTGGATCCTTAGAATGAAGATCTAATAAAATTGTAGAATAGAAAAGAGTAGTGTAGATTCATCAGGTTAGACTAGCTACTGTAAGAAAAACTTCAGAATTTCAGTGCCTTCATAAAGTAAATTTGCTTTTTTTTTAACCCCTCTTCCTCTCTTTCACTCCTGTGACAATCCCTGTGGGTTTGTGGGAGGAGGGTTGGGACTCTGATCCACTTGATGGTTCTGGGACCTCTTCATTGAGCAGCTCTGCTGCCTCTCTTGCCCAGGGCTTCCCTTGGGTCCTCTGCATCCAACCAGACAACAACCAAAGAGAGTGAGGATGGTGGAGGGGGTCTGAGAGCCAGGCCTAGAAGTGGTGCACGTCACTTCTATCCCCTCATTGGACAGAACACGGTCACATGCTTGGATGTGGCAGGTGATAAGTAAGAATAAAACTTCTCTGGCCCAAACCAAGACCTCATGAGGCAGAATAGCTGAATATGAGGCCAAGCGATCTGCATTGTAATAGGCCACCCAGTCTATGCTTTCAACACCCTGATGTTTCAGATTCACTGGCTGAGAAAGCAGGGGCTGAAGTTATATAGAAGTAAACATGACAAATGCTCCCCTCGTCGTGCCTTCTCTACCTCTGGCACCTTTTCAAAGAGGAATTAAATTAATAACTTGTTAATTTGTAACTCTTGCCTTTTAAGCATGTAAGCTCTCAGCACGCTGGATGTCAGAATCATTAGTCAGTACATCAATACTCTTAAGGAGTCTACTCAATTAACGAATGAAGCAATGCCAAGGTTGTTTCTTCGCTGTCCTTGGCTGGCCAGGGCTGGTGCCCTCTGTGACTGGAAGCGTCTGTCCTTGGCTGGCCGGGGCTGGTGCCCTCTGTGACTGGAACCATGCAGGCTGCCCGGGAAGGGCTGGTGATGGATGGCCTCTCTGCTTAGCTGCCTGTGACCCTCGGTATCCTCTTCCCTTTCCTCATCCTCTTCCTTTTCCTGGTGACCAATCTCTGCAGGGCTTGGCATCCTTATAAGCGTTACACAAAGAACTTCAAATTTGCTGGACTTCGGGGGCGGAGAACTGTGGCATTGTTCCTATTTCTCCTGTTATCGTTTGCTTTAATAATTCCAATTTCCTTATATTCCCGTGGGAAACGGGAAGCCTTTTAAAAGACTACTGTCGGTGGCAAACAGTGTGGGTTGCAGATAGCACTGTTTGGAGAGAAATCCCCCATGGCCAGAGCTGGAGGCTCTTTGATTCACACAAGATAGGGCTGTTTCTATAGTTACACTGGTATCAAACTTGTATTCCCAACTCCTAGCACTTAAGGGAAGAATCTATAATAACCCAAAATGGGAAAAATGGAAAGTTCCTCAAAAGAAAGAGATTTTAAGGTTTTTAGGTCTAATTCTGTATATTAAATGTGTGAAGATCGTATAGCCCAGAAAGTGAGCCCATTCTTGTCAAATAATTTTCATAGATTGGTGAGAACAGCAAGATAGAGGAACTTTTCATTAAGAACTTGTTAGGTGGCAGCCACCTGAAGTCCTTTACTTCTCATAACACCCATGTGAGGAAGGCTTCAATGTGCCCATCCTACAGAGGAGGAAACTGAGGTCTCAGGTAGTTAGGTAGCTTGATGGAGTCTGATTCTGGGGCAACTGAGCAAGGAATCAATTCAATTCTAATAGTTATTGAGCACCTGTGGAGTGTTCACAGCTGATGTATGGGTTTAGGAAGGTGAATTCATGTAGTCTTTGTCTGTGAAGACAGGAACAGCATTGCAGGCAGAGGGAACAGTATGTGCAAAGGAAGAGTAGCGATGCATAGTGTGTCTGCGAAGTGTCCACTGCTAACATGTGGCAGGAGTATCAGGGTTGGGACTGATATCATGTCTGGAGGCCACACAAAGCTGTCTGTGATTTTATAGCCAATGAGAAAAAGACTTGAGAGTTTTAAAGCTGGGGTTCAGAGGCTTCCCTGGTGGCGCAGTGGTTAAGAATCCTCCTGGTGGCGCAGGGGACACGGGTTCGAGCCATGGTACGGGAACATCCCACATGCCGTGGAGCAACTAAGCCCGTGCGCCACAACTACTGAGCCTGTGCTCTAGAGCCCGTGCGCCACAACTACTGAGCCTGCGTGCCACAACTACTGAAGCCCGCGCACCTATAGCCCGTGCTCCACAACAAGAGAAGCCACCGCGGTGAGAAGCCCGTGGACCACAACAAACAGTAGCCCCTGCTCGCCACAACTAGAGAAAGCCTGTGCGCAGCAACGAAGAACCAACGCAGCCAAAAATAAATAAATAAATAAATAAATAAATTTATAAAAAGTAAAGTTATTAAAAAGGTAATAAAAGAATATTAAAAAAAAGCTGGGGTTCCGCATAATACCTGTGATTAGTAGGAGGGCTGGTATTACCGAGAAAGTTAGAAGTGAATGGAGTCATCTGGGCCTGAGCACGACCTCAGTCCTCAGGGGAACAGAAGAGTTATCACCCACCCTGTATTCTTTGAACATCTGTAGCTCTGGCTTTCACCCGGGGGTGAGTTTGCCTCACCAAGAACACTCGTCAATGTCTGGAGACATTTCAGTTGTCACAACTAGAAGGGAGAGCTACTGACATCTAACAGGTAGAGACCAGGGATGGTGCTAAACATCAGACAACGTACAGGACAGTCCCCCACAGCAGAGAATTAACCAGCCCCAAATATCAGTGGTGCCAAAGCTGAGAAACTCTGACTGACAGTGATTCAGGCTAAAACTGGCTGAGTGTT
Source organism: Balaenoptera musculus (assembly GCF_009873245.2). NCBI lineage: Eukaryota > Metazoa > Chordata > Mammalia > Artiodactyla > Balaenopteridae > Balaenoptera > Balaenoptera musculus. The sequence continues at coordinate 96,268,534 of NC_045789.1, forward strand.
GACTGAAATTCACAATCCCCACATTTTTTTCTCATCTCTTTTGATCAACTTAGTGAGTCTGTGCTTGAGTTTTCTTATCTGTAAAGTAGATATAAGATAATAGAAAGAATCCAGTTGTACGACAATTTTATCAACTGTCCAGTGATTATTTTTCAATATATATGTTCTTTATAGACTCATAGTCAAGCAAGCAAGGGAGAAACCCTCCTTACCCTAATGAAGGTAATTGCATGGGGTGGGGGGGAAAGGTGGTTCTTCTAAGTTAACATGCCTATTACATTTAAACAAGTTAAAGTTCCTTGTTTCAGGACTAATGCCTGCTTTTTTGGCAAGTTACTTTAGATTGATTTTCTTTGTAGCTGTAGTTATACCCCTGGGGTATCTAGTATTTTCCACTGGGAAGATATGGATCCATGTGGTAAAGAACAACTGTGTTGCCAAGGTCAATATATTGCTGGATATGAAATAAATTCACCAAGCATGACTTAGTCCACAAATGTGAGATCACTGCCAATATTGCTTCAGCATTATAGAGTCTCTCATTGGATAGGCTGGTCATGAAACTAGTGCTCTTTGAATGAGATCATTTTAGAACACTCTGTCAAGGAACCATAGAGCATTTGGATGGACGGGACCACTGATTTTGTTCAGTCTACCTGTACTTTTACAGATGAACAAACTGGGGACCAGAGACGTTGAATGATTTGCCTGAGGTCACGCACCTGATGGGCAGCAGCCCTTAGGTCCTGTTTCTGAGGATGTAGGCATTTAAAAACCACTTGCACCATGCCGGCATTCTCTGTATTCAGAGATGAGCAGGTGTCCTTTCCTTCTAGGTTGAGCAGAGGTGGATCACTTTGATTGAGATTTGGGGTCTCTATCTAACATAGAGATACTCATGGAACTGGAAGAATTGCATATCTGCTCATATGAGAGGAATACTTTGTTTTCTTTGTGACAGTGGGTCTCCTTGTGCCTAAAGGATCAAGGCTCCAAATTGGTCTGGAAAGGCTTTCATGGCCCTTTTTAAATAAGTCCCATTCGTATTTCAATGGTATAGGAAAGAACAGGTAAAGGATCCGCAGCCCCTGTGGGGCTGGCAGACAATTTTACTTTGCAGGCTACCAAAACCCATCTGTCTTTCTCAGTGTTTGTCTCAGCAGAAATCCGTAGTTAGGAAGATCCTTTGTGGCTAAGTTAGGGCTTTGGAGAATTTCACTCTGTGTGCATTTTCCCCATGTTTACAGTACAGCAAGGGCCATGCTGCCAGACAGGCCTGGGCCTTTGAATCCTGTCTCTATGACTGAGTGGCTTCTCTGAGAGGTTTTCTCATCCGTCAAATGGGGATAATTATAGTACCTGTCTCCAAGTTGGAGATGATTAATTTTTTTAAAATTTGCATTAAGCATTTTGCACAGTGCCTGAAAAATTTTAAGAGCTCAATATATATTAGCTATGATTATGATTTTAATATTGCTATTATTATTATTTCATTATGAAATGTATCTGACACAAAGCAGGTTTTCAACAAAGGTTACTTCTCTTTTTCTTTTCAAATAACTCCTCTGCTACTAAGTGACACATGGCCCAGAAAAAGGCACCCTCCGCTCTAGACCTCAACTTCCTATTTTGAATGAAACGAAGACGGCACCTCCCAACTCTGCACATTCTCTGTAATGAGTCTCTGAGTCTGTGATTCTGGTCACACCACAGTTCAGGAATCCAAAGTGACAGCAGCAGGGAAAATGGATGTGAAAGTATTGAGGATGCAGAGAACATTTCTCATGGTGTTGATTTGGCTGTGAAGGCTCAGCCCGTAATCAAATAAGAATAATCAGGAGGGGCAAAAAGAAATGAGGCATTGTGGCCGCTTCAGCATTGATTGCCGTACTGCTTATGACTTTCAGAATGCAGTTTAATATGTGGTTAACTGGCTCTGGTACCGGGGTGAATCACCCACACACACAACCAGTCTGGGCAACAAGAATGGGATCCTTGCTCTGTGTAGCCCTTACTCAGGGAAGTCTGCTGATCTCAAGTTAAAGTAGCAAAATGTTTCAAGGACAAGTCATTTCTCTTATTTGCAGCGTAGAGATCAGTAGTCAGACTTCCAGGGATCAGAGGACACACCTGTGACTTACTGAGAGTGTCATCACACCACTTTTCTTAGCTCAGTTTCCTCATCTGTAAAATGGGAAATAGTCACAGTCTTGGGGTGTGATAGTACTGTCTATGCTCTACTGATGTATAGTACAGTGCCTGACACATAGGAATCGCCAGAAATGCTATTTTCTTATTATTTGTTTTTTAAAAATGTAGTGATTTAGCAGGGTTCTATCTGAGGCCTCTTTGTGTTTAAAAAATTTATGATTTCAAGTTTGGAGGGTTGGTTGATCACAGGGCAGTTAGCAAAATCTTTTAATGGATTAAAAAAAAAAGACAACCTTCAAAAACATGGGCAACGATACAGAAAGAATTGTCTATTGACGCAGTTTGTAGAATTCAATAAATATTGTATCAGGTCCAGGATGGAAAAAGGATGTTGCCGAAATCATTGTGATGTGATAGTCTAAAAAAATAAACCCAACAATAGGCCAGTGTGCTGGCCAGCAGGAAGCCCCAACAATACCCCACCTTTTTCCTGTACCTTACCCGGAGTTCCTTCCAGGCGACACAGATAACCGATGGGTGATAAAGTTGCGGACTGGGTTTGGTGCCAGAGGAGAATGGAAGAATGAGTGTCAAATTGTTATCTGATCAGAAAATGGACTTAGCAAAGACCCTTCCCAAGCTGAGTTTAAGAAAGTCCCTCGTGGGGGGAAAAGTCCTTTTTTTCACCTGAGAGGTCCCTCTGAGTCACGGTGGCGCACTGAGACTCAGCTCGCCAGGAAGAGGAGCACCACCGTCTCCGTGACCCTTTATTGCATCCTACACAGAGCCTCTGTTGTCCGCGATGATGTCGATAGTAATTTCTCTCATTTATAGAGAGCACCGAGCTTTCAGCGTGCTTGCCCATCCCTTATTCCTTCTAGCTCTGTAGGCAATTCCTGGCTTTGACTGTTACCACCATGATTTATGTAGAGCTGGGAACTTGGGCAAACGACTCATGCCCTCTGAGGCTCAGTTTCCTCATCTGCAAAGTGGGAGATAACAATCATATCGATCTCATTGGGTTGTTGTTGAGATTATGTGAGATAATGCAGGCAGAGTGTTTAGCAGCATGCCTGGCATTTCTTGCTATAGTCTAATAATGAAATAAACAGTAATTATCATTAATAACAATCCTGTAAGGGGCAGTATTTTCTCCATTTTAGAAGTGAGAAAACTGAGGTTCCTTCCATTAATATATTTTTTGAGTAGCCGTGTTCCACGCACTATTTTAGGTTGGGCTGAGGTGAGAGAGGTTGTAAACAAATAAACATATAAAAACAAGACGTACTGGGTTCTGATAAGTGATATGAAGAAGGTAAATCTGAGGATGGGAAGAGAGGATGAGGGAGATGGTGGCGGTGGTCTTCTTGATTAGATAGGATGATCAGGGATAGTCTGTCTGAGGAGGAGACATTTTAGCAGAGACCTCCATGAAACGGAAGAATGGGCCTTGCCAACATCTCAGGGAAGAGCATGCAGGCAGAGGGAACGGCCTGTGCAAAGGCTCTGCAGCAGGAGTGTCTTCATCTGTCAGGGGAGTGGCAAAGACCCCTGGGTGCAGAGTGAGCCAGGACCTCATTAGGAGACAAGGTCAGGTCAAATGAAATCAGGCTTTGAAGGCCCTGGTGAAGATTTGCAGTTCTGTCCAGTGGCAGGCCACTGGAAGCTTCTGAGCAGAAGTTTTGATCTGAATTGAACTTTGTATAAAGCTCACCCTGGATCCCATGGAGGGAACGGGTTGAAGGTGGATAAGATGGGAGCGGGTACATCAATCTGAAGACTTTTTCAATTCTGGCAAGCAATGATGGCTTCTTGGACAAGAACGGTAGCAGTTACAACAATGTAAATCAACTATCCTTCAATAAAATTAAAAAAAATAGTAGAAGTGGAGTCTTTCGAGGTGACAGATGGTAAGGAATAAAAAGGGAGCATGAGAGCCATCCATTCTTTTTCTTTTTTCCTTTTTTTAAAAAAATTTTATTTTATTATTTTTTTTAACATCTTTATTGGAGTATAATTGCTTTACAATAGTGTGTTAGTTTCTGCTGTATAACAAAGTGAATCAGCTATACATATATATACATCACCATATCTCCTCCCTCTTGCGTCTCCCTCCCACCCTCCCTATCCCACCCCTCTAGGTGGTCACAAAGCACCAAGCTGATCTCCCTGTGCTATGCAGCTGCTTCCCACTAGCTATCTATTTTACATTTGGTAGTGTATATATGTCCATGCTACTCTCTCACTTCGTCCCAGCTTACCCTTCCCCCTCCCTGTGTCCTCAAGTCCATTCTCTACGTCTGCGTCTTTATTCTTTATTCCTGTCCTGCCCCTAGGTTCTTCAGAAAAAAAAAATTTTTTTTTGATTCCATATATATGTGTTAGCATACGATATTTGTTTTTCTCTTTCTGACTTACTTCATTCTGTATGACAGACTCTAGGTCCATCCACTTCACTACAAATAACTCGATTTCATTTCTTTTTATGGCTGAGTAATATTCCGTTTTATATATGTGCCATATCTTCTTTATCCATTCATCTGTCAATGGACACTCTAGGTTGCTTCCATGTTCTGGCTATTGTAAATAGAGCTGCAATGAATATTGTGGTACATGACTCTTTTTGAATTATGGTTTTCTCAGGGTATGCGCCCAGTAGTGGGATTGCTGGGTCTTATGGTAGTTCTATTTTTAGTTTTCTGAGGAACCTCCATACTGTTCTCCATAGTGGCTGTATCAATTTACATTCCCACCAACAGTGCAAGAGTGTTCCCTTTTCTTCACACCCTCTCCAGCATTTATTGTTTGTAGATTTTTTGATGATGGCCATTCTGACAGGTGTGAGGTGATACCTCATTGTAGTATTGATTTGCAGTTCTCTAATGATTAGTAATGTTGAGCGTCCTTTTATGTGTTTGTAGGCATTCTGTATATCTTCTTTGGAGAAATGTCTATTTAGGTCTTCTACTCATTTTTGGATTGGGTTGTTTGTTTTTTTGATATTGAGCTGCATGAGCTGCTTGTATATTTTGGAAATTAATCCTTTGTCAGTTGCTTCATTTGCAAATATTTTCTCCCATTCTAAGTGTTGTCTTTTCCTCTTTTTTATGGTTTCCTCTGCTGTGCAAAAGCTTTTAGGTTGCATTAGGTCCCATTTGTTTATTTTTGCTTTTATTTCCATTTCTCTAGGAGGTGGATCTTACTGTGATTTATGTCATGGAGTGTTCTGCCTATGTTTTCCTCTATTTATAGTGTCTGGCCTTACATTTAGGTCTTTAATCCATTTTGAGTTTATTTTTGTGTATGGTGTTAGGGAGTGTTCTAATTTCATTCTTTTACATGTAGCTGTCCAGTTTTCCCAGCACCACTTATTGAAGAGGCTGTCTTTTCTCCACTGTACATTCTTGCCTCCTTTATCAAAAATAAGGTGACCATATGTGCGTGGGTTTATCTCTGGGCTTTTTATCCTGTTCCATTGATCTATATTTCTGTTTTTGTGCCAGTACCATACAGTCTTGATTAGTGTAGCTTTGTAGTATAGTCTGATGCCCGGGAGCCTGATTCCTTCAGCTCCGTTTTTCTTTCTCAAGATTTCTATAGCTATTTGCAACCTTTTGTGTTTCCATACAAATTGTAAAATTTTTTGTTCTAGTTCTGTGAAAAATGCCGTTGGTAGTTTGACAGAGATTGCATTGAATCTGTAGATTGCTTTGGGTAGTATAGTCATTTTCACAATGTTGATTCTCCCAGTCCAAGAACATGGTATATCTCTGCATCTGTTTGTATCATCTTTAATTTCTTTCATCAGTGTCTTATAGTTTTCTGCACACAGGTGTTTTGTCTCCTTAGGAAGGTTTATTCCTAGGTATTTTTTTCTTTTTGCTGCAGTGGTAAATGAGAGTGTTGCCTTAATTTCTCTTTCAGATTTTTCATCATTAGTGTATAGGAATGCAAGAGATTTCTGTGCATTAATTTTGTATCCTGCTACTTTACCAAATTCATTGGTTAGCTCTAGTAGTTTTCTGCTGGCATCTCTAGGATTCTCTATGTATAGTATCTTGTCATCTGTAAACAGTGACAGTTTTACTTCTTTTCTGATTTGGATTCCTTTTATTTCTTTTTCTTCTCTAATTGATGTGGCTAAAACTTCCAAACTATGTTGAATAATAGTGGTGAGAGTGCGCAACCTTGTCTTGTTCCTGATCTTAGTGGAAATGGTTTCAGGTTTTCACCATTGAGAATGATGTTGGCTGTGAGTTTGTCATATATGGCCTTTATTATGTTGAGGTAAGTTCCCTCTATGCCTACTTTCTGGAGGGTTTTTATCATAAATGGCTGTTGAATTTTGTTGAAAGCTTTTTCTGCATCTATTGAGATGATCATATGGTTTTTCTCCTTCAATTTGTTAATATGCTTTATCACATTGATTGATTTGCGTATACTGAAGAATCCTTGCATTCCTGGGATAAACCCACCTTGATCATGGTGTATGATCCTTTTAATGTGCTGTTGGATTCTGTTTCCTAGTATTCTGTTTAGGATTTTTACATCTGTGTTCATCAGTGATATTGGCTTGTAGTTTTCATTTTTTGTGACATCTTTGTCTGGCTTTGGTATCAGGGTGATGGTGGCCTCGTAGAATGAGTTTGGGAGTGTTCCTCCCTGTGCTATATTTTGGAAGAGTTTGAGAAGGACAGCTGTTAGCTTTTCTCTAAATATTTGATAGAATTCACCTGTGAAGCCATCTGGTCCTGGGATTTTGTTTGTTGGAAGACTTTTAATGACAGTTTCAATTTCAGTACTTGTGATTGGTCTGTTTATATTTTCTATTTCTTCCTGGTTCAGTCTCGGAAGGTTGTGCTTTTTCTAAGAATTTGTCCATTTCTTCCAGGTTGTCCATTTTATTGGCATATAGTTGCTCGTAGTAATCTCTCATGATCCTTTGTATTTCTGCAGTGTCAGTTGTCACTTCTCCTTTTTCATTTCTAATGCTATTGATTTGAGTCTTCTCCCTTTTTTTTTTTGTTGATGAGTCTGGCTAATGGTTTATCAATTTTGTTTATCTTCTCAAAGAACCAGCTTTTAGTTTTATTGATCTTTGCTATTGTTTTCTGCATCTTTTTCATTTATTTCTGATCTGATATTTATGATTTCTTTCCTTCTGCTAACTTTGGGGTTTTTTTGTTCTTCTTTCTCTAATTGCTTTTTGTGTAAGGTTACATTGTTTATTTGAGATATTTTTGTTTCTTGAGGTAGGATTGTGTTGCTATAAACTTCCCTCTTAGAACTGGTTTTGCTGCATCCCATATGTTTTGGGTCATCATGTTTTCATTGTCATTTGTTTCTAGGTATTTTTTGATTTCCTCTTTGATTTCTTCAGTGATCTCTTGGTTATTTATTAGCATATTGTGTAGCCTCCATGTGTTTGTAGTTTTTACAGATTTTTTTCCTGTAATTGATAGCTAGTCTCATAGTGTTGTGGTTGGAAAAGATACTTGATACAATTTCAGTTTTCTTAAATTTACCAAGGCTTGACTTGTGACCCAAGTTATGATCTATCCTGGAGAATGTTCCATGAGCATTTGAGAAGCACTTGAGAAGAACGTGTAATCTGCTCTTTTTGGATGGAATGTCTTATAAATATCGATTAAGTCCATCTTGTTTAATGTATCATTTAAAGCTTGTGTTTCCTTATTTATATTCACTTTGGATGATCTGTCCGTTGGTGAAAGTTGGGTGTTAAAGTCTCCTACTATTATTTTGTTACTGTCGATTTCCCCTTATATGGCTGTTAGCATTTGCCTTATGTATTGAGGTGCTCCTATGTTGGGTGCATAAATATTTACAATTGTTATATCTTCTTCTTGGATTGAGCCCTTGATCATTATGTAGTGTCCTTCTTTGTCTCTTGTAATAGTCTTTATTTTAAAGTTTATTTTGTCTGATATGAGAACTGCTACTCCAGCTTTCTTTTGATTTCCATTTGCATGGAATATCATTTTCCATCTCCTCACTTTCAGTCTGTATGTGTCCCTAGGTCTGGAGTGGGTCTCTTGTAGACAGCATATATACAGATCTTGTTTTTGTATCCATTCAGCCAGTCTATGTGTTTCGGTTGGAGCATTTAATCCATTTACATTTAAGGTAATTATCGATATGTATGTTCCTATTACCATTTTCTTAATTGTTTTATGCTTGTTATTGTAGGTCTTTTCCTTCTCTTGTGTTTCCTGCCTAGAGAAGTTCCTTTAGCATTTGTTGTAAAGCTGGTTTGGTGGTGCTGAATTCTCTTAGCTTTGGCTTGTCTGTAAGGGTTTTAATTTCTCTGTTGAATCTGAATGAGATCCTTGCTGGGTAGAGTAATCTTAGTTGTAGGTTTTTCCCTTGATCGCTTTAAATATGTCATGCTACTCCCTTCTGGCTTGCAGAGTTTCTGCTGAAAGATCAGCTGTTAACCTTACGGGGATTCCCTTTTATGTTATTTGTTATTTTTCCCTTGCTACTTTTAGTATTTTTTCTTTGTATTTAATTTTTGATAGTTTGATTAATATGTGTCTTTTCGTGTTTCTCCTTGGACTCTCTGTGCTTCTTGGACTTGATTGATTATTTCCTTCCCCATATTAGGAAAGTTTTCAACTATAATCTCTTGAAATATTTTCTCAGTCCCTTTTTTTCCCTCTTCTTCTGAGACCCCTATAATTCGAATGTTGATGTGTTTAATGAGGTCTCTGAGACAACATTAAATGCATCAATTGTCTGAGACAATTTTTAAAATATTAAAATAAAAAAAATTAAAATGTAATAAAAAAAAAGAAAAAGAGAAAGAAAAAAGAGAGCAACCAAACCAGAAAACAAATCCAGCAATGATAACAAGTGCTAAAAATTATACTAAAACAAAAACAAAAACAAAAAACGGACAGTCAGAACCCTAGGACAGATCTCAAAACAAAGCTATACAGACAAAATCACAGAAAGAAGCATATATATACACACTCACAAAAGGAGAAAAAGGAAAAAAAAAATACGTATATATAAAAAATAAAAAAAGGAAGAGAGCAACCAAATCAATAAACAAATCTACCAATGATAACAAGCTCTAAATACTAAACTGAGATAAGCATAAGACCAGAAACAAATTAGATGGAGAAAGCAAACTCCAAGTCTACAGTTGCTCGCAAATTCCACGGCCTCAATTTTGGGATGATTCCTTGTCTATTCCGGTATTTCACAGATGCAGTGTACATCAGGTTGATTGTGGAGATTTAATCCACTGCTCCTGAGGCTGCTGGGAGAGATTTCCCTTTCTCTTCTTTGTTCGCACAGCTCCTGGGGTTTGGCCCTGCCTCTGCGTGTAGGTCGCCTGTGGGCATCTTTTTTAAAGTCTGAGGTCTTCTGTCAGCATTCAGTAGGTGTTCTGTAGGAGTTGTTCCACATGTAGATGTAGTTTTGATGTATTTGTGGGGAGGAAGGTGATATCCACGTCTTACTCCTCTGCCATCTTGAAGGTGCCCCTCAAGAGTCATGCATTCTTAATCCTTAAAGAACTGTTGGTCGACCAGGACATAGAAGATAGGCCAAGGGCATATTAAACTCCATAAACTCCAGAGATACTATTTCCTGTGGATTAAGAAGAACAGGGATTATCATAGACCTGCACGGTTAACAGTAGCTTTAAGGAGAACGTGGGACTTCAGATGTACCTCAGAAAATTTGAATAAAGCAAGAAATGAAGTCAGAAAACCACTTAATTTTGGAAGATCTGTTAAGGGAAGACACCAACCAGAACAGACATAATCTTTAAAGTCTCTAAATATTTAGGTCATTTCTAGTTTTTTGCTATGGAAAATAATGTTGCAGCCAACATCCACTTATTAGCTGTGTGGCCTTAGGTGTTACGAAACCATGATGCGCCTCAGTTTCCTCATCTAGAAAATGGGGAAACTAACAGTATTTACTTCATAGAACTGTTGTGAGAATTAAATGGGTTAATATATGTAAAGTGATTAGGCCCCTGCCCAGAACATATTAACCAGTATATGGGTGTGAGCCTTTCTTTATAGGTACTGAAGAGCAGAGTGACCAAAGCATTAGTATATACCTTTTAAGTATAAATAAGCCTTTAAAGAGTCTACAAATAGCAAATGCTAGAGAGGCTGTGGAGAAAAGGGAACCTTCCTATACTCTTGATGAGAATGTAAATTGGTGCAGCCACTATGAAAAACAGTATAGAGGTTCCTTAAAACACTAAAAATAGAGTTGCTATGTGGTCCTGCAATCCCACTCCTGGGCATGTATCTGGAGAAAACTATAATTCAAAAAGATACATGTACCCTTATGTTCATAGCAGCACTATTCACGATAACCAAGACATGGAAACAACCTAAATGTCCATCAACAGATGAACGGATAAAGATATCCATTGGAATATTACTCACAATGGAATATTACTCAGCCACAAAAAAGAACAAAATAATGCCATTTTGCAGCTACGTGGATGAACCTAGAGATTATCATACTAAGTGAAGTAAGTCAGAAAGAGAAAGACAGACAACGTATGATATCAACTTATGTGGAATCTAAAATATGACACAAATGAACATGTCTATGAAATAGACTCACAGCCATAGAGAACAGAGTTGTGGTTGCCAAGGGGAAAAGGGGTTGGGGGAGGGATGGAGTTAGAGGTTGGAATTAGCAGATGCAAACTATTATATATAGAATGGATAAGCAACAAGGTCCTACTGTGTAGCACAGTGAACTCTATTCAATATCCTATGATAAACCATAATGGAAAAGAATATGAAAAAAGAATGTATATATGTATAACTGATTCACATTGCTGTACAGTAGAAATTAATACAACATTGTAAATCAACCACACTTCAATAAAATAAATTTAAAAAATATAAATATAAATAAGGCTTTTTTTCCCCTTTCTTTGGTCTTCATTGAAAAAGTATGCCAACCCCTATAATAGACATGGCCTAAGTGACCTTCAAAGTACCTTCAACTGTACCAATTTATAATCCCTTAAGCAATCAGAATATGAGAATATTCACTTCCTGTACTCTTACTGATGCTTAATACTATTAATTTTGACAATTTTAGCTTACTGATGGATCAAAAAATGGTATCAAAATTTAACCTTCATTTCCTTTACCAGAGGTTCTCAAAGTTTTTGTTCTTAGGACCTCCTGGCACTCTTAAAAAATTTTGAGGGCCCCTAGGAGCTTTTGTTTCTGTGGGTGATAGCTATCAAGATTTACCATGTGAGAAATTAAAGCTGGGAAATTTTAAAAATAATTAGTCATTTAAAAATGGCAATAGTAAACCCCATGTTAACATGGATGACATTTTTTTAATTAGAAAAATTACATTTTCTCAAACAAATTAGAAGTGAGAAGACTGGCATTGTTTTGCATGTTTGCAAATCTCTTTAATGTTTGCCTAATAGAAGAGAGATGGATTCTCACATTAACTTCTGCATTCTATCTGCTGATAGGTTGTCTTAGTTGAAGAAAATATGGAGAAAATCAGCGTCACATAGATTTGTGGTTGGAAAAGGGAGGAATATTCTAGTAGCCTTTTGAAATAATTCTTTGTTCCTATACCAAAACTCTACAAGTGGTAGTTTCTTAAAGATAGGTTTCAGTGTAGAATCTGAAACCATATCATTGAACTTTTCATGCTTTGTAATATTAAAAATTCATTAGTCTAACTTGCACTATGAGTGGTGTACGTGCTCACGAATTTGTAATGTCATGCATTCATTATTTGGAAAATATTGGTTCACTGAATTTTGCAAATCTTCCAAATTTGACACTTCATTATGCAAGAGCAAAAAAATCACATTTGTTAATATCACCATCAATCTCATCAGAAAAGTCTTTAAGTATTGGGGAGCTGTCAAGCTCACAGTGGTAGATATAAGTTTACCATAATTTAATTTTTGCTCAAAAGTTCAAAATTTGTCATTGGCAACAAATACCATCAGTTGTTTTCTTTAAAGTGTTTGGCTCACTTTGCTAATTTTTGAGAAAATGTCTGCCAAATGGAATTCTGAATAACTATAGCTTTCAGTTGTTCTTTCACCTAAAATATTATTGAATGAAATAAGCCACTAGCTGAGCTTACAACAATTACACAAGTGTTTTTCCTAGAAATAGCATTCATATGTCTCATTTTGTCACACAGAAAAATAAAATGGCTAGTACTCAATGGTAGAGATATAATACAATTTATAGTTTTTATTCCTTCATCAAGAAGTATTTTTTTAACTCCAAGGGCATGGTGGTGAAGAATACAATTACTCCTATATAGTTTGGTACCACTGCCTTGATTTTGTGTGAAGCCTCCCAGTTTTTTCCACCACTGCTGTGCGCACTATCATTGCAAATGTCAACACAAAGAAAAAGGCAAATAAGGTAAAGTATGATGAAACAGTTCTGATCTCATGTATCCCCTGAAATGATCTTGGGGACACTTTTAGGACTGCTACCCTAGATAATACTGAGATTGAGAATATTTTTATCTGTATTTTCTTCTGCTAACTGGCTATTTCCTTTGCCAATTTGTCTAGTGGGTTGCCTTTTTCTTATTGATTTTTAGAAGTGATGTATATATGGAATAGTGATCTCTTATATATATATTGCAAATATTTCTTCAGCAATAGGGCAAAGCCTAAATAATTATGTTGCCTCTGTACATAGTAAAACACAACACTGCGTGGCATGATATAGAATGTACTGACAGAAAATCTTAAAAGATATAGTTTATTGTAAAAAATGGCAAGTTTCAGAAAATGTAGAGTATATTACTTATAAATTACTCTCTCCTACCCAAAACAGTTTTTATATAAACATATATATAATTGTATAACAGTTATATTGTATACGTATACATATACTTATATATACATAACTGTTATGGATATAAAACATATATGTAGATGTAAAATATATTTAAATGTGCAGGAAAATAAACAAATAATTTGTGTGTTTATCTCGAAGGATAAACAGCCAAATTATGTCACAAAATGATAATAACCATTATTTTAGATGGATGGAGAGGACCCACAACAGGAAGTTACATCAATTTTGTGACTTTTGATTTATTTGGTATTTTAATTTTTTTTACAAGGAGGATGTATTTATGAATTTATTAACAGCATTGATAACTTTTAAAAATTTTAGAAACATGGCTTCTTAAACCTTATAGCATAATTCACACGAGGAAATATTCCTATTCCATATGCAACAGGAAGAATAACAGTGTATGCATACCTGAAAAAATAATAATGTTTTCTGGAAGCTCCAGTGCTTTCTTTCTTTTTGCTCCCTACTGAGATGTGATGCCTACCTATTCTGTTATGGAATTGTGGGCCAAAGTTTTCATTAAACTTAAAGTGACCTTTACTTTTTTTCCATTTTCCAAATTCTGACTAACTAATATAAATAAGCCTAATTCAATATTTAGATGAAATCCAGGGTACAGTAACCACTGTTACTTAAAATATTTGGATCAGTTTGTTTGATTTAAATATTAGTGACTGACTTTTACACTTTCGTAACTGCCTAACTTTCTTATATTTACCATAGGAAAATAAATAAAGTTAAGTTTTCAGCCCCCAAGAAACCATTTAAGGGATTTAAAACAAATATTACTCTTGTATTGAGTTCATATAAGAAATGAGATCATAAAAACCCCAAAATAGCTAATGTCAATGTAGGAAAAGCTGGAGCAAGTTAATTTCCTAGGTATGATCTTCTGAAGTTATACAGACTTCATAGCTTCCCATGATTCATACCAATAGAACATGTAGGGGCTTCCCTGGTGGCGCAGTGGTTAAGAATCCTCCTGCCAATGCAGGAGACGCGGGTTCAAGCCCTGGTCCAGGGAGATCCCACATGCCCCAGAGCAACTATTGAGCCTGCGCTCTAGAGCCCGCAAGCCACAACTACTGAAGCCCGCGCGCCTAGAGCCCGTGCTCCACAACAAGAGAAGCCACCGCAATGAGGGACCCACGCTCCCCAACCAAGAGTAACCCCTGCTCGCTGCAACTGGAGAAAGCTCGCATGCAGCAACGAAGACCCAATGCAGCCAAAAATGAAAGAAAGATAGAAAGAAAGAAAGGAAGGAAGGAAGGAAGGAAGGAAGGAAGGAAGGAAGGGAGAAAGAAAGAAAGAAGGAGAGAAAGAAAGAAAGAAAGAAGGAAAGAAAGAAAGAAAGGAAGGAAGAAAGGAAAGGAAGGAAGAAAGAAAGAAAGAAAGAAAGAAAGAAAGAAAGAAAGAAAGAAAGAAAGAAAGAAAGAAAGAAAGAAAGAAAGAAAGAAAGAACATGTAACTGGTAATGACCACAGATATTCATGTAATGTCTTTTATCCAGATGATCCTCCAAGTGCTTTATGAATAGATTTCCCTCTGTGTGACCGTACTTAGCTCAGCCCATGTGTATGAAAGTTCCTCACTTCACTGTGCTGTAGTTTTATGTGAGGGGGAGGAAAGGTCCATCCTGTTTATCCCTCGTGTCCCGGGAGCTGCATGATTTACCCAGCAGAAGGAGCATTTCCTTCCTCCCAGATCATGGATAGAGCACAGGATACTTTGTAATATTAGTTTAAATGCCTTAATGCCCTTGATAAGGGATGAAGTAAAGAAACTAAAAAGTACCTGGGATCTACCCTGTTCCAGGTACTTTGATAGGTCGTTTACACATTTTAGATAATTGCGTCTTCATAAAAGTGAAGTGAGGTTATTATCATCTGCATTTTACAGCTGTGGAAATGAGTCTTGCCTGAGATCACGAAGCTAGAACGTGATAGGGTCAGGATTGCTCCCAACTGTCTTTGATTTCAGAAATCAGGCCTGGGCATCATAATTTCTTTCCATTTCGAGATGGTAACAACAGAGCAGACAGAAGAACATTCCCCAGAAGTTTCTTTCTCTCTCTAGCATATGGGGGTGCTCTTTACCACCTGAACTGCTTCTCGTCCTGTTGAGTAGCTGTTGTCCTCAACCATTTTTTGGCTGCTGCTCGCTTTCTATCTAGTGGCTCATGCCTCTCAGGTTACGCTCAGACCCCACCTTGACTCTTCATCCTGCTGTAGACATTGCTTTATTTCTGCCCTGCCCTTCGTAAGCCAGGGTTTTGAAAGGCTTTCCTAGATTTGTCTGCAGTTCCTTTCCATTTGTTCCCTGTCAAGGCACGGAAGGTTGACTCCCCCTTCCCTCCCTTTGCTGAATCTGCCTCTCAAGGTTATCCCTCACGTACATATTGGAAAACTGAATGGTGTGTTTTGTGTTTATTTACCGGATCTTTCTCTTGTGATCGCCACAACCCCTACTGAGAAACTCAAAACCCTTGACTATCACGGTGCTGCTTTTTCTTCTGCTTCCCTGACCATTTTAGTGTTCAGTCCTTTTTATCCCCCCTCTCCTGCCATGTGTGGCTCACACTTGCTTGTGAAAGCCAGTTGTTAATTTTTCAGGAACTTCTGAGCTGTAAATGTCATGTTGGTAGCTTGAAATTTGTTATGCTGGAGTATTTACACCATGGAGATTGGCAACTGTTAAAAATCAGCCCCTCTCTAACCCCAAGAGCATTAAACATTCACCAGCCCCCCACTGCTTCTACTCCCACATAATGTGGGTATTTCTTAGGGTAGCCACTCTGAACTTTTCCCCTCCCTTGATATATCTCTTTCCAACACACACACACACGGTTTTAACTGTCATCTGTACTATTACACCTAAGCACCTATCGGCAGACCTGAAGTCACTCCAGAGTTTGAGAGCTGTATATCCAACCACTTCCTGAAAATGTCTATTTGGTTTAACAGACATCCTAAATTCACCGCATCCCAGAAGAACTTACCAACTTACCAGATGGTGAACTTACCACAATCTGGCTCTTTCCCTATGTCCCTTACTTCAGTGAATGGCTCCACCATCCTGCTTCCATCTATTCCAGAAATTTGCTGTGATCTCTCTCTCCTCTTTTCAGTCACGCTGAGCCCAAGATGACATTGTCAAAAGGGATTCTCATTCTAGGAGCTAGTTTTTGGGGTGATAACATGAGGGAAATGGTGATTTTGGGTGACACTGTGGTTTTCGTTTTGATTCTCAGACTGTCCAAGTTTCTGCAGTGTGGGAAATTTGACATCTGAAATTTCTGCAGTGAAAGCAGCATCCTCCTCTGTGCTCAGGCAAGGGAGGAAGTAAGCTCATGTAAATTAAGCATGTACTAGATGCCAAGACTTTTAGAAGCTTTTCCTTACATAAGTTGACTTAGTCTTCTGGATATTTCTATGACATAGATATTACTATAATATTTTTGCACACAAGAGAAATTGAGTCTCAACTAAAATAAATAGCTTGTCCATGGACCACAGCGAGTAGGTGGCAGAGCCAAGATTTGGACAGGCCAGTGGGACTTCAGAGCTTGTGATCTTTTCATTACCCTTCCCGGTGCCTCTGGCCAGGTGTTTTTGTGTGCACAAAACTGGTCACTGGCAACTGAAAGGATCTCTTGCCCTCACCCCATGCAGAGCTCCAAAGGCCCTCATTCTTTGTAGTGCAGCCTCCATGTTCCTCCACATCCAAAACCTTGCCTGCCCTCCAAGGACCTATGTAGCTTTGTGTCTCTTGAAACACCCGGATGGATGGAGTCAAAGTTCATTAACATTTGTTGGAGTTTTTAGGCCAAAAGGGCCCCACTTTCTTGGAGAACATTGTTAAAAGCATGGTTTTCACACTTTTTTAAAGTCACTCGGCAGTATGCACGTGCCTACTATCTTGTGCATTAGGCAGGAGCAAAGGTAGCAGGGACCAGATGTAAGGCTAAGAGCTGGTGCCTGCCTTCAGGATGCTGACTTTCCAGTAGGAGACAGGACCTCTACCCACGAAATAGTCAAAGAATGATAGGAAGGAAAGTAAGGGCAAGCATCCTTGTGTTCTTGATGGCTATGTTTCAATAGCTACACTTCAAAGAATGTGTTACTTTTGATAATCAGGAAAAAGTCGTGTCATCAAATGTCACTTAAGACTCCACTAGTCACTATATTGTTAAATGGCGCCATTTAATGGAGTTAAGGAGCTAATACATCAATTGGGCCAGAGGGTGTGAAGGAAGTCACACAACTCTCTGAAAAAGCTTCTCAATGAGTCACTAGGCTCCTTAAATAGTGTCTTTGTGTTCTCCCTGTGTGGAATTTGGTCCTGGTCAAGTGTATCTAACACTCATTCCATCTGTGTTAGTTAAACAACTGCTTTATACCAAGCATTTTGAATGAAGCAATGAACAAGATTGACAAGGTTCCTCTCTCAAGTAGCTTGCATTAGGTGAAATCTATTAAAAAAAAAAAGAACATATCAAGTAGTGATCTAAGTAATAAGAAGAAAGAAAAGAGGGTGATGGGAGAGAATATATTGGGTGCAACTTTAGATAGGGTGGTCAGGGAAGTCCTTCCTCAGGAGCTGATGCCGATATTTAAACAAAGATGTGTACGCAAGAGTAAGCCAGCCCTGGGCTTCCCTGGTGGCGCAGTGGTTGAGAGTCCGCCTGCCAATGCAGGGGACGCGGGTTCGAGCCCTGGTCCGGGATGATCCCACATGTCGCGGAGCGGCTGGGCCCGTGTGCCACAACTACTGAGCCTGCACTCTAGAGCCCGCACACCTAGAGCCCGTGCTCCACAAGAGAGGCCACTGCGGTGAGAGGCCCCCGCGCCGCGGCAAGGAGTGGCCCCCGCTCGCTGCAACTAGGGAAAGCCCGCACATGGCGGCGGAGACCCAACGCAGCCAAAAATAAATAAATAAAAATAAAATTTTAAAATATATATATTTAAAAAAAAAAAAGAGTAAGCCAGCCCTATGAACATCTGGGAGGGAACATTCTAGGTGGGAGCCAATGGCAAATACAGAAGGAAAGAGAGAGCGAGAGCGAGAGACAGTGAGCCAGATAATACAGCTGAAGCAAATGACCTGAGGTTGTACTGAAGAGCTAGTTGGGGGCCAGATTTTACTGGTTCTTGTAGATCAGGGAAAGGATCTACAAGAACCTTGGGGTTTAATTGTGGTGCTTTGGGAAGCCTTTGGAAAGCTACAGGTAGGGGAGTGGTATCTGATTTATGGTGTAGATATATCATTCTGGCAACTGTACAGAGAGTGAATTTCGGGGAATGGGGAAAGAGTGCGGACAATTAGGGGGCCCCTCCAGTGCTCCCCTGGAAACAGTTTGGACCGGAATGGCGGCATTGGGGTTGGGGAGAAGTGGATGGATTTGAGATGTATTTGCTGATGGACTGGATGTGGTTGGTAAAGGAAAGAGAAGATTACAGTATTTGTCTTCAGCAACTATGTGGGTATTGGTGCCATTTGCTGAGATGGGGATTACACAGATGGTGGTGGGAGACGGTTTAGGAAGGAAATGATTTCTCCTACATTCTAGCACATGGCCCTGCAGTCTCTGCTAAAATCCTGTCCAAGTTGAGGAGGGTTAGGTTGCCCACTCCTTTGTGGGATGTCTCTAAAGGTGAAAAATTCTCTAACATGCTAATCTAGACTCTGCCTTCTTGAAACTTTCATCCATGTGTATATTTTTGTTTCTCTGGAAACACATGGAATACATCTGCTGTCTTCTCAGAAAGTTTTGCCAAATATTTGAATACCAGGATTCTTGACATTGTTTTAACATATTAAAATTTCAAATTAGTTTGGGTAAAAAAGCCATTAATTTGATTGTAGTGTGTATATGTGGGCTTCTCCAAACTGACTGTATAATCTCTCTGTGGAACCATGTTATGTAGCCTTAGTTTTGAATGAAGTACTAATCTTTTAGTGGTGACTTGTCACTAAGGCCCTTTACATAATTCTTTTTCATCTTTTTTGCTTTCTATAATTTACTTTGTACTTAGTTTTAATGTAGTATCTTAAGTATTTTTCTTTTACTTTTTCACAAGGGGATGATATTTGTACTATACATTTATATTTTGCTTTTTCATTTGCATTATAACAAATGTTTAAAAATATTACTTTTAAAGGATTTCTCAGAGAATATTTCTCACACTTGCTGAATATTTTTTCAGTCAGTAAGATGATTTAATTTATTTCTAGAGTTTTAATAATTGTTATTAGTTTAATGCCACTGTATTGAACAGCTTTGGTTAAAAGGATTTTTCCATAATTTGGATCACATCCTCAAGGGGGTTACAAAGTCAGAGAGTGTGGACTTTCCTGAAACTCTTCTTTCTTTTTTTTTGGACATTCCTGAAACTCTTCATACAGTGTGACAACACTGAGTTTCCAGTAAGGTGATGCCATTAACTCTCCTTTCATGGATGTGCTTGGTGATTTGACCACACCCGGGCCTCTGTTAAATATCATTAAAAGAAACACTTGCTGCTTTAATAGACAAAACCTATTTGGCGTTAATAGTCTCATTTGCATTCTGTGACTCACTAGTGAGGATGAATTTTTTTCTATATGTTTGTTAGTCATTACACTTTCTTGCTTCTGAATTTTCTGATTTTGCTTTTGCCCATTTATCCGTTGAATCTCTGTTATTTTTAAGACACTTCCCTGACCACCATATCATTATTCCCTCCCTTATCTTGTTATAAAAACATTCATAAGAGATTTTTTTGTGAACTGGAGTCCAACTAACTAGAATGTTAACTATTCAAATTTTAGGTGACAGGCAAATTGAAAAAAGAAAGATATGACACATTCTCCACAAGCAGAAAAATTCAAATAGAGTGCAGTCTTTCTCCAGCTCTCAGTATAAAACTCATCAAAGCAAAAACTGTTTTATTTAGACATCTGGGAAATGTACTTTGACAAACAGCCGCTTGATGACTGTCAGTGTCATAAAGAGACTTTGATATAAAAAATCCACAGAAACTACTGAAATAAATTATATATTTTTATGACAAAGCGCTCTTTGCTGACTCGTTTGCATTGTCCATGTGATGTGGCTTTAGCATCTTAATACGAAGGAGGGCTCCATTTTCATGTAAATGACATGATGGAATTAATAAAGAGCTCTGGGGAGTCTACCAACTGCAAAAGTAGGATCTCCTTCTACCTGCCTTGAGCAATGGTTGCACATGGTTGCTCTTCAGTATTTTTAACATATAAGTGTTTCCAAAATTTACATATTCAGTGCTTTTATAGCTCTAGAAAGACTTTCTCAAACTACCGCAGAAGGTAACAAAACATCCTTCAAAAGTCTGATTTCTATGCATGTAGGCCATAAAAACATATAGACAGAATCTTTAGCCCTACTTCCAATAAGTTAAAATGCAACCAGTTCCATTAGAGTTTGATCTTTTGTTTATCAACAGTGCAAGGAAGAACATACTTTGCCTTCTGTTTTCAAAACTTGCAACCACTGGGTTATTAGTTGTTTGAAATTTTTAAAACTGATTAGTCATCCTGATGGACTTACCTATTACAAGGGAAGTGTCTCATCTAACTACCAACTGCTTGGCAAATTGTGTGTATTAGGCAATAGGCAGAATGTCAGGAATGGGCCAAAGTCTTACAGACAGTGTGATGTGTAGAAAAAGTATGAGAGTCGAGATCAGAAAGACTTGGCCTTAAAAGCCAGCCTTGCTGCTTAGTCCTAGCTTATCTCTTCTGGGGCAAACTGTTTGACTCCTCTGGCACTCAGTTGCATCATAAGTGACCTCCTAAACTAGAATTAATAATACATACCTGGCCTGAAAGTTGAGGACTGAAAGAGATAGTATATATAAACCACCTAGGAGAGCACCTGGCCCATGGTAGGTTTCCATAAGTCCTTATGATGTTATTATTGGTGGGCTTATTATTACCTATAACTGTTGCTATCATAGAATGTTGCTGGAAGAAGAAACAGTGAGTGTGGAATAATTGGTAACATTGTATTTTGTAAATAGCCTATATGATATTGAATATTAGCAACCATAACAAATATTTACTGAGCACCTGACATGTGCCATGTCCTTGTGCCTTGTGCTAAAGGAAGGCAAGAGAGCAAAGTGACCCCTACTCACTTTTGTCTGTGTTCCTTTAATAGGGAGAGCTGTTACTGACAGGGCTTACACACCCACTGATGCTCAAAAGAAACAGGCATGGCCATAAAATCTTCACATGCAGAGTTAGAAGGGACCTCAGGGGCCCCAGTACAGTTGTGGTTGTGGTTACCAAAGCTGCTGTTTCATATGGAGGCTCAATGTGTGAACTTGGGAGTAGGGGATCTGCTCACACCCATGCACCCCACTTCCCTCCCATGAGGCCCTCTAGATCTTCAGAAACCACAGAACAAAGACCACTGAACAGGTACAACCCCACACCCCAGTTTTAGCATGGTGCAATTGAGGCCCCAAGTCTGAGGAAGACCCCTCCAAGCTGGGGTTGGGCTGAAACATTCATTCAATGTGTCTACTCTACACACTCTTAAAGAGCCAGAGTGAACTGGCCCCCAGTGGCCAGTGGATTCCACTGCATCTGCTTATAGATGTTTACTCTGACCCACCATTAGCAGAAACACGACATGATGTAGTTTTCCCCCTTGTACCTGTTAACAACAGGCCACATTCCATTTGCTTTGAATGTTTAATACAGTACCAAGTCTGAAATTAAAGGAATGAAGGTGGAGAAAACATTAGGCTGTAGAGGTCACGGAAAAACGATGTTTCCAGGGGTTCTGAAGGATGTGAAGAAACTCTTGGCAATAAGATCAGGGAAGAAGCCTTTTGAACCACTGTCTTAAGAAGTCATTGCCAACAAGATTCAAGGTGAGGAAAGGCAGGAGGAATATTTTCTGGCATGCAAAGAGTCAATCAGTTTGATTACTTACAAATTAAGAACGTCTATGCCTCAAAGACATATCCCAATTACACCATAAAAAAAAAAGCAGAATTAGAAAAAAAAATCCTTATGAGAAAAGTAAAAGACAAATTCTTAATGTCTTTACTGTATAAAGGGCCATGAGGGAGCCACACAAGTGCTTGTGAAGTCAAGTTTTAAAGTTCCGTTTCCAGATGTGGAACTGCAGAAATGTAAATAGAGCTTGAGTGAAAGGATGTCCTTTTAGTGAAAGGATATCATCGGCCAAGGAACTTGAAATGTAGAGGAGGGAGGGATTTAGTTTTAACCTCTATACCTGTTGCTAGTTGACCACTATTAATTGCTCCTAACAGGGGAGGAAAACACCTTGGTTTTTGAAGAAATAAAAAATTTGGGGGGAATTCCCTGGAGGTCCAGTGGTTAGGACTTGGCGCTTTCACTTCTGGGTCCCGGGTTCTATCCCTGGTCAGGGAATTAAGATCCCACAGGCTTTGCAGCATGTCCAAAAAAAAAAAAAAAAAAAAATTTTAAGTTTTTGACAAAAAGTTTATGCCATTTGATAATGCCTTCAGTAATGTATGCAATGAGAGTATTCTATAGTTTTTAGTACTTGGCATTTACATTTTAATGAATGATATATACACTTAGACCCAATGTTTAACATATAACATATTGATGTCATTCATTCATTCATTCATTTGTCAACTATTTCTTGAACCAGGCTCTCTGCTAGTCTCTGGAGACTTAACAATAAAGAAGAAAGACATGGTTCCTGTCCGGAAAGAACATACATATAAAACATTCATTCTTGGGAAATAGTCCAGTGTGTGGAAAATGCTAAATTCAGGAAGACACTTATTACAACATTATTTTTAATGCTAAAATTGGAAACAACCTCACTGTTTAAAAACTAAGGAAAGGAAATGATTACTTATAATAAATTTACTGAGTGTAGATATTGAATATGGTGTTTGTGAGAAAAGTGTTTATGCTATATTAAGTAAACACTGCAGTGTACAGATTTGTATATACTGAATGGCTGCAAATATGCTAACAATGAGGAAAGGGAAAAGTACAACAAGGGAAAAAAAAATAATGATTGTGGGATGAAATTATGGTGGACTTTCTTCTTCTCTTTGCAATATGTCCTTTTTGTTGAAGTGTAATGATAACAGTTTCCCTTTATAGTAAACATACTCTGCTAGGCTTCATGAGTTTGATACACATTTGTTCACTTAATCCTCACAATAGCTATATAACAGGTAAGGAAACTGAGGCACTGAGAGTTGAGAGCTTAGATTCCAACCTGGGAATCTAACTCTATGCCCAGTTGTTCCTTCAGAGAGAGAAACTGGTCTGGTTTTAAAAATACAAATCCAAGCAATGGTCTCCAGAGTTCAAGCTCCATGTCTTGTTGGTAAGATGGAGATCTTAATAATATCCACTGCCCGAAGGTTGCTGCGGAAAGTATCGAACACGATGATGTTTGTGAACGGTTTTTGTAAATTTTAAATTTCCACTCAAAAGTCAGTGATAGTGCATATTCAAAATATTTTGAGTGCCTTAGTCAACATGTATATTAAATAATTTTAAACATGTTTCTGTTGAGTGTACAAATGTAAGTCAGCTAGTTTATATATTTTAAATAACTGTTAAGAACATAATTTTTTTAATTGATGAGAAACTGTACTGGATAAGGTCTATTTTGGAAATTAGTTTTTTCCTGTTGGGTCAGCTCCTCTTGGCTCTTTCTCCCTTTATCTCTCTGACCTTCTCAGTCCCACCCACTGTGTGATTTTCTTGACTTTTTCCTTTCATTGAACAAGCCCCTTCAAGGTCAAGAAACTGCTCTAATTTGCACTTTGGAGGTATTTGGCAGCCAAAGGTTTAAATTCTCAACCAGCAATTGGAATGCTGGGCTTAGATTGCTTTATTATGCTCTATACCTGTTGACTATAAGTAAAAAATAATATGTGGAGTAGAATTACAAAGGTGACTCTTAAAAAGCATGTGGAAGGATTATGACCTTAAAACGTGCTCACCAAAGCCATGAAAATAGATGAGTTCCCAGGAGGTACCCAGCAATACCCCTTTATAGACTTCTAGAACGCATACATGAATTCCACGTGGGCCTTGACGGACTCTTGGAGAAAATGGGGAAGAGTTTTGTGTTCTAAGAGTTTATGATGTTTTGGGTATGCAGCTGACATTTAATTTGGAAGTGGTCTGTTGAAAATGTCATCTGGTTTTCATTTGTAGGGGCCCACTTGAAAACGGGAAGTTGGACTCTGTGACCTCCTGGTTTCCTCCCAACTCTGAAGTTTTTGAGGTTGTTTGATTCTAAGATAAATGTAAAGTTGATTTTCCAGCCCAACAACCGATATTTGTGTAGGGCTTCAGAATTGACAAAACATTTTTCACACACTCCATCATCCTGTCTTCAAGAAGGGTAAAGGGAGAAACAAAGCCCTTGTTCAATCTAGGTTAGAACACATAGTATACAACACGGACGGTATATTTCCGGGTGTTGTTTGTAGTCAGTATGGAAAATAATACCTCTCGTTCAAAGGTAACTACGTGTGAATTAGAATCTTACTCACGGGCTTCCCTGGTGGCGCAGTGGTTGAGAATCTGCCTGCCAATGCAGGGGACACGGGTTCGTGCCCTGGTCTGGGAAGATCCCACATGCCGCGGAGCAACTAGGCCCGTGAGCCACAACTACTGAGCCTGCGCGTCTGGAGCCTGTGCTCCGCAACAAGAGAGGCCGCGATAGTGAGAGGCCCGCGCACCGCGATGAAGAGTGGCCCCCACTTGCCACAACTAGAGAGAGCCCTCGCACAGAAACGAAGACCCAACACAGCCATAAATAAATAAATAAATAAATAAAATTTAAAAATAATAATAATAATTAAAAAAAAAAAAAAAAAGAATCTTACTCACGAGCAACGTGTTCTAAAGGATCATCAAAACCTGTGAAGTAGGTGCACACATGATGGATAATGCCATCGAGAAAGGAGTTTCAGCAGGTGGGAGAATTTGAATAAATCATGTCATCATCTAATTTAAATATTTGATTTGTCTGCTTCAGATATTGAAAGGAAAATATTGATTTTTTTCTGGGACTCCACTCACATTTTCTATGTTCTAAAATGGACCTTAGTATACTGGGTGTGTTAGCTATGCTTTCCCTGGAAATTCAGGGCTGTTCAGAAATGTCAAGGCTAGCTATGGTTATGCCTGTCCTGAATTTTAAAAAATGTAATAATGGAATCGTTTTCTACAGGGACTAAGAAAAAAAATGGTATTCTATGATTTTCCTTAGGGACTTGGGTAGATAAGACCAGGCATATGTGGTGTACCCAATCAAAACACAATTTCACAGGTTATGAGTTTGCATGAGATGCAGTCTATCTCATCTGGGTTTGAGTGTGCATGCAGAAATGGGGGACACTGATGCAACCGAACAAATACCCTTGGATCCTGTTCATTGAGGCTGTATTACTGGCACCAGTTCCTTCCTGGTAGGGTCTTCTAGGGGTTGATCAGGGAGCTGTGAGCTGAAAATGGGACATCGCCCCACTTGCTTCAGGAAGAAGAGAAGGAGATCTCTTTGTCCATTCTTAGATGAGAAGAATGGACATATTAAGAGCTCTTGTTTTCTTTTGTGTGTGTTATGTATACTGCACCAAGTGCTATAATCCATTTGATAGTCTTTGTGAGTTGGGTATATCTTCGTCTGAGACTGAGGTCAGAGTTCATGGTCTAACCTCTGTTCTGTCCTATCACTCACATAATCTGAAACCTCCATGTGGGATTAGTAGACATGGTACTCAAGCCACAAAGTCAACAGGGCTTTCCCTCTTTGACACTTTCTTCTCCCCAGTGTTGACCTTCTGTGAGTTTTCCTCTCTTATACCTTCCCAGATACATGACTGGGAAAGATGAGATAGAAAACATCGGTATGCATTTTTGCATCAATTTTTATCAGGCTCATTCATAAAAGAATGTGTGGTGTGTATCTATTTACATCACTGTGATTATAGTACATACATAAACTTAGGTTACACTTTGTCACTTAAAGTCATGTCTCTGTGAAGTTTACCACTGGTGCTGAGGAGCCATTGGGTCCAGTACCTGACTTCACCATTATTGGCTGATGAGTTTGGAGCAAGTTACTCAACTTCTTAAATCTTTAACTCCTCAACTTTGAAGTGAGTATAACATTTCCTTTCTTTTTAAAAAAATTTTATTGAAGTATAGTTGATTTATAATGTTATGTTAATTTCTGCTTTAAAGCAAAGTGACTCAGTTATACATCTATATATTCTTTCTCGTATTCTTTTCCACTGTGATTTGTCACAGGATATTGAATACAGTTCCCTGTGCTACACGGTAGGACCTTGTTGTTTGTCCATCATATATACAATAGTTTGCATCTGCTAATCCCACACTCCCAATCCTTCCCTCCTCCACGCCCCCAACTTGGCAACCACAAGTCTGTCCCCTATGGCTGTGAGTCTGTTTCCGTTTTGTAGATAAGTTCATTTGTGTTGTATTTTAGATTCCACAGATAAGTGATATCATATGGCATTAGTCTTTCTGACTTACTTCATTTAGTATGATAATCTCTAGGCCCATCCATGTTGCTGCAAATGGCATCATTTCATTAATTGTTATGGCTGAGTAATATTCCATTGTATACATGTACCACATCTTTTTTTTATCCTTTCATCTGTCGATGGACTTTTAGGTTGTTTCCATGTCTTGGCTATTGTAAACACTGCTGCTATGAACATAGGGGTGCATGTCTGATTTATAGTTTTGACTTGATATATGCCCAGGAATGGGATTGCTGGATCTATAATATTTCCTTTCTGATAGGATTGTTGCAAGGATAAAGGAGACGGATGATTTTGCAAGTGCTTTGTAAGCTGAAGAGGTTATAGACACAGAAGGTATTAAATACACAAGGATTTGGAAGACCTTTGAAGTCCCTTTCAGTCCAAAGAATTAGTGAGCTTCATGAAAATGTTGGCCACTTTCAAAAAAGTGTGTGTGTGCATGTGTGTGTGTATTTGTCTACTATTAGTGGACCTGTTCATAAGGAGCTAGATTCAGACAGAGGAGTTTCCTCATCTACAAATCAAGGATAATAATTTCTTCACATTTAAATAAGAAAATGGAATGAGGCTCATAGCACAAGGCCTGGCACATAAGTAACTCTCAAAAACAGTATTTTTCAGTTGAAAATTTTGTTTTGAGTATCTGTTTTACCATTAATTAGCTGCCCACCCCCAGCTAATCATGACAAATTCCTTAACTTGGACAAATAAATTGTGACACATTCCTTAACTGGGGAAGATGACTTAATCTTCTCAGCCTCAGTTTCCCCTTATGTCATGAAGGTCATTCCCAGCACGTGGAGGCATAGCCACACTTCCATATAAGCATGTGTAGTACGCATCCGGAAAGCAAGAAGCTCAAAAAGCTTGGAGTTCTCTTTGCCTCCCTTCCACTCCCATTGTCGGGGATGGCGTTTTTGAGACTTGCCTGCAGGACACACTTGGGAAAGTTACTTGACTCTCTTGTGGGACTTTCTCACTCACAGCACAATTCCAACTATACTCAATATCTTGAAGTAGCCTATAATGGAAGAGAATGTAAAAAAAGAATATATATATATATATCTGAATCACTTTGCTGTACCTCTGAAACTAACACAACATTGTAAATCAACTATATTTCAATAAAAATTAAAAACAAAACAAAAATAAAAACAACCCACAAAGGCAAATGGAGCCTTCTGGGGCCAAGTCACCGATACGGCCATTCCTGTCAGACCTTTAGTCTGTGTTCTTCCAAAATGCATGAACTATGTTTTTGCTTTTTATTCTTCACTCAGTGCTCGGATGGCTGAATCCTTTATTAGCATGAATGGAGAACAGATTACGGTCCTCCCACTGGAAGTCACCTGCTTGGCAGGCAGGGAAATGATTGAGGTGAGTGTGTGACTTCAGTGTGTGTCGGGGGTTTTGCAGTGAGATGTGCCCCCCAGTGTGTCCCCTGAAGGGCGACAGTCCACTCTGGGTGTCCTTCTGTAAATACTCGCCAAGAAGCGCACTCACATCCCAAGGTTGCCTCCTAAATCACGGCGCACAGCTCGAGCTGCAGGTTTCACAGACATGGATCTTGTGTCTTTAAAGGCCAAAAGGGAGCCACCAGTGTGCTCATGAAATCAAGTTTAGGAGCTGCTTTTCCAGATGTGGAGCCAAAGAAATGTCAATACAGGTGGGGAAAATGCCCTTGTGGTCACACAGCAAGGGATTTGAGATTGGGGCCTGGGTAAAGGAAAGGCAGCTGAGTTTGATTCTCTGTTTCTGTTGCTAACTGATCTCCACTCCTCATTCCCCCTCATTGGAGGAGGGTAGCCTCTTTCAGCATAGGAGCTGGGATGAGCCTTTCCTTTTCTTTTGCATGTTCAGTGTTTTTATTTTATTTGTTTATTTATTTAAATTTATTTATTTATTTTTAGCTGTGTTGGGTCTTTGTTGCTGTGCATGGGCTTTCTCCAGTTGCAGTGAGTGGGGGCTACTCTTCGTTGCGGTGCGTGGGCTTCTCATTGCCATGGCTTCTCTTGCTGCGGAGCACGGGCTCTAGGTGCGTGGGCTTCAGTAGTTGTGGCACGCAGGCTCAGTAGTTGTGGCTCGCAGGCTCTAGAGCGCAGGCTCAGTAGTTGTGGCTCGTGGGCTCTAGAGCGCAGGCTCAGTAGTTGTGGTGCATGGGCTTACTTGCTTCACGGCATGTGGGATCTTCCCAGACCAGGGCTTGAACTCGTGTCCCCTGCATTAGCAGGCAGATTCTTAACCACTATCCCAGCAGGGAAGTCCCTTCAGTGTTTTTAATAAACTACCAATCTGCAATTAGGAGAAGCAATGTGTGCAGATACATTGGTTCATGATTTCAAACATATAGTACACCCTGTAGGCCAGCATCCAACACCTCATAGGTGTTGTCTCAGTTGGAGGTTCACCTGGATCCTCAATAGGCCACTCTGCTGTGCTATAAGGCAAGCTGCTGGTTGAGGCATGGAGAGAGTATGAGATACCACTTCACACCCATTAGGATGGGCACTGCTAGTGTTGGAGGGTCTCCTGTGGAGGCAAGGGGTGGCTGTGGCTCACCGTGGGGAGGGGGACGCTGGCAGCAGAAGTTCTGGGAAGTACTCCTTGGTGTGAGCCCTCCCAGAGTCTGCCATTAGCCCCACCAAAGAGCCGGATAGGCTCCAATGTTGGGTCGCCTCAGGCCAAACAACCAACAGGGAGGGAACCCAGCCCCACCCATCAGCAGACAAGCAGATAAAGTTTTACTGAGCTCTGCCCACCAGAGCAACATCCAGCTCTACCCACCACCAGTCCTTCCCATCAGGAAGCTTGCACAAGCCTCTTAGATAGCCTCATCCACCAGAGGGCAGACAGCAGAAGCAAGAAGAACTACAATCCTGCACCTTGTGGAACAAAAACCACATTCACAGAAAGATAGACAAGACAAAAAGTCAGAGGGCTATGTACCAGATGAAGGAACAAGATAAAACCCCAGAAAAACAACTAAATGAAGTGGAGATAGGAAACCTTCTAGAAAAAGAATTCAGAATAATGATAGTGAAGATGATCCAGGACCTCAGAAAAAGAATGGAGGCAAAGATCGAGAAGATGCAAGAAATGTTTAACAAAGACCTGGAAGAATTAAAGAACAAACACCTAGAAGCATTAAAGAACAAACAAACAGAGATGAACAATACAATAACTGAAATGAAAAATACACTAGAAGGCATCCATAGCAGAATGACTGAGGCAGAAGAATGGATAAGTGACCTGGAAGACAGAATGGTGGAATTCACTGCTGCAGAACAGAATAAAGAAAAAAGAATGAAAAGAAATGAAGACAGCCTAAGCAACCTCTGGGGCAACATTAAACGCACCAACGTTCGCATTATAGGGGTCTCAGAAGGAGAAGAGAGAGAGAAAGGCCCCAAGAAAATATTTGAAGAGATTGTAGTCCTGGGATGAGCCTGTTTTTTCTTTTTTAGATTAATACATTTATTTATTTATTTTTAGCACCTTTAATTATTATTTATTTATTTATTTATTTTTTGGGCTGTGTTGGGTCTTCGTTTCTGTGGAGGGCTTCCTCTAGCTGTGGCAAGCGGGGGCCACTCTTCATCGCGGTGCGCGGGCCTCTCACTATCGTGGCCTCTCTTGTTGCGGAGCACAGGCTCCAGACGCGCAGGCTCAGCAGTTGTGGCTCACGGGCCTAGTTGCTCCGCGGCATGTGGGATCTTCCCAGACCAGGGCTCGAACCCATGTCCCCTGCATTGGCAGGCAGATTCTCAACCACTGCGCCACCAGGGAAGCCCTGGGATGAGCCTTCTGATGAAAAGTGGAAATCCTGGATTCTATGTCAGAAAAAGTCCACGTAGTGAGAGAGGTCACATTGCTCAAGAAGATGCCTACAAATCTGGATTGTTTCTATTAACAAGGCTTTGATTTTCTTTAAATTCAAATGGAGTCAAGTTTCCTTTACTGCAAAAAGCCTTATTTTGCACCTTCTCTGTGTCCCAGTTCTGTGCGATGCCATTGAAGTACAGAGCCTTGTCTCTGCCTTCAGAGATCACTCCGTCTCAGACAAAAGCTTTCTGCTTTATAGAACTCACTGAATGTGCATCACATACCTCCCACATATGAGCTAGAGTGCTGAGTGCTGGGAAGCTTGAATATGAAGGACTCATTCCTGCTTAACACACCACTCCAAAGTGTAGTGGCTTGAAACAACCACTGTTTTATTTGCTCTGAATCCTGTGCCCTGACAACTTTGGCTGCACTGAGTTTGGTGGCCCTTCTGCTGTTCTCTCCTGGGACCACTGATGTGACTGTAGTCTTCTGGCAGCTCCTTTGGGGCTGGTTGGTCACAGGTGGCCTCACGTACATGTCTGGCAGTTGGTGTTGGGTGTCAATGGGACCACGTGCATCCAGTAGGCTAGCTCATGCTTTTTCATGGGGAGACAGCATTTCAAGAAAGCAATCCCAGTGTACAAGTGACTGTTAAATCTATGCTTTCATCCTGTTTACTAATGTTCTGTGGACCAAAGCAAGTCATGCAGTCAAGCCCAGAGTCAACAGAGGAAGAGACTATGCCAAGACATGGATCCAGGAGGTATCATTCACTGGGGGCCACCATTGTAACAATCAACCACAGGCTCTGACCCCCTGTTTGCCCATGCCGGTGTGGGGCTTGATGCTTCACATATGTTATTTTATTAAATTTATATGATAGTTCTTGGAGGTAGATATTATTATTCCAAGTTTTCTGAGGTTAGTTGAGTTACCTAAGTTCATACAGAATGTAAATGGCCAGGATTTTAACACTGAACTGTATAGTTCCATGGAACTATGATGGACACAGGCATGGACAAGCAACGATTTCAGGAACAAAAGATGAGATAAAGAATTGTATCAGGCAGGTGATGGTTGTTTAGCAGCTTAGTGTGTGTTAAAGGTTGATCAACCATAAGGGCTAATAATTCAGGAATGTCTTCAGTGAGTTCTAGAGATTTTAATTAGATCTTCCTACAAATGGGAAGCATCAGGCTTTGGTTATGAAAAGAGCTAAGTTCAAAATCTGGTAATGCTACTTCTAGTATGTGATTATCTAAATGTTATGAGCCTCAGTCATCTTCTTTTTAAAATTTTGTTCTAAGGATTTAATGATTGCATGTCTGTAAAATTCTGAACACAGCATTCGTACCTCGATGGAACTCAGTAAGTGGCAGGCATGAATGATTTGAGTAGGAAAATGGCAGAGGAAAAAGGAGAGGGTATTGTAGGCAAGGAGAGCCATACTGGGAAGCAAGAGGAGATCTGATAGCAGGGATGACCTTGGGCTCTGTCTGAGTGGTGAGAACTGCCAGTTTACAGCAGTGATCAATAGAAAGTAGCAAAGATTACATAAGATAAAGCTCAAGTTTGGAGGGCCTTGATGTCCAGGCAGAGGAGGTAAATTTGCCAAGTTGGAAAACAAGGATCCTATGGACAGCCTTGGCACCTGGGAGTAACTAAGATGTGCATGTGATTGCAAACTCAGGCATCCTCAGAGCCCATTGGGTTTCCCACTGTACAAGTTCATCCCCCAGCCAAGCTTTTTAATCAGTTCAAATGAGTTTTTGCTTTGAGTCCCATAAACACAATAATTTGAGTTTCTTCAAACATTGGGAGTGAGGCTAATAGCAGAACGGCAATCCGCTTCTTTCTTTGTTAATGACCTTGGCTCACACCATGGGCACGACGATTCATATGGTCATTGTCAGTACAAAATTCAGGTTTCTTTTATTGATTGAATCTTGCTGTGAAGTACCAGACAGCAATGCCTTGGAGCAGAACAGAAGAGCCTGGTGTGCACATTTCTTCCCATTCTAAGGACAGATATCTGATGTAGCTCAGAGGAGAATCCTACCTCTGAAAAAATGGGTATATCTTTGAGTCACCTTGAAAACAAAATACCACACCTATAGATGGCTGAAATGATAGAGACTGCTAACATCAAATGTTGGTGAGAATGTAGAGCAATTAGAACTATTATATATTGGTGATGGTGGTATAAAATGGTACAACCACTTTGGAAAACTCTTTGGCAGTTCTTCATGGAATGAAACTTACACCTATCCCTATGACCCAACAATTTCACTCTTAGGTATTTACCCAAGAGAAATAAAAACTTATATCCACAGAAAGACTTGTACAAGAATATCTATAGCAGCTTAAAATAAATAATGGCCAGAAATCATGGCAGAAAAAGGGTTGAACAATTTGGGTTTGTCCTTATAATGGAACAGTACTCAGCAATAAAAGGGAATGAACCATGATACATATAATGGCATTGAAGAATCTTAAAAAGTTATGTTACATGAAAGAAACCAGAACAAAAGAGTATGAAGTGATAATTCCATTTATATGAACTTCAAGAACAGGGGAGTATGTCTATGACAATTGACCAGAACATTGGCTACCTTTGGGGTGGGGATAGAATTGACTGATAAGGAGTCTAGGAGAATTTTTTAGGGTGATATAAAGGTTCACATTTTGATAAGGATGGTGGCTACATAAGTACATATATTTTTCAAATCTCAAACTGTAAACTTGAGATTGATGTATTGATATTTCATGGTTACATAAATATGACCTTGATTTTAAAAATCAAAGCCCATATTCTTAAATGTAGGAGACACTTGAAAGGAGATCTTCCTTCATTGTGTTTGTGGTATAGAAACCAACCCATTGGGCTCAAGGTTTAAATTCCATCTGTACTGTATACTGTCTCCATGCTTTTGGGCTAGTTACTTAGCCTCTCTAAATTTCAGATTCCTCTTCTGAAATATAGGGAGAATATATTCATTTATTCTTTCAATCAATAATCCCAAGTGCCACTTACTGTGTAGATGCTGGGAATAGGATAGTGGACAAGAGAGACCCTTCCCTTCCCTAATGGATCCTACCTTCTAAGGCTGGTGCCTATAGGGGTTAAGACAACATCTGGAAATCCTGGTGGTGAAAGTTTGACATTTCGTTCACTTTTTTTCCAAAACACATTACAGGTAAACACTTAGGTTTGTGAACTTTTGCAAAGTTTACTTATTCTTGCAACATTTATTTATAAACCCCAATCTGAGGTTTATCCTATCTGATCTTTCATCACTATTTCAATTTTTGTATCAGTAAAACAGAAATATTCAAGTTGTGGAATTGTATAGTAGGTGCTCAGTTAGGTAAGTTTTCCTGAGACCCTCAACTTACAGGATTTGTCTAAATTTTTCCCATGGTCTTGCAATTTCGCTTTATAGGAAGGTGAGAGGTTCTCAACTTCACCCCACCCAACTCCTGTGTCATTTATGTCCCCATTTGTCAGCAGTGTTTGTGGCACTTACAGAGGTCCCTCAATTCTGACTGTCCTAATCTGAGCAATAGCCTTTCTCAAAGCATTGTGGGTAGATTGTTAAAATGCTGCTCAAAATTCAAAACCACCTACTTATTTCTATTTTAATCAATTTCAAGACTTAGGGTATTTTGTTTCACTATGAATTTTGATGTTACACTGTAAAAGTAGAGTTAGTGCAATATGCTTAGCAAAAACCAAAATCATAATCATTTTCTTTAAAGAATGTTATAGCTTAAAAACTAGTTTTTGATCTAGTTTAAGGAATATAACCTGAATTCCTTTACATTTTAGTGTCATATAAGATGTCAAAATGCAATGTTGTTAGATAAGAATAACTAAGATATTCTCCTTTCCCTGTAATTTCATCAGTATTATCTTCCCCCTTTTCCCCTATTAGTCAAATTCTAGCTAGCCTGGCTCTCCTAATTATAATCTGGGCAGGGATCATGGGTTATTTAACTTCTCACTGTACTAGCTTTCTTTCCATAAAATGGTGACAATAACAGTACTTCTGTCTTGGGATTGTGAAGACGAAAGAACATAATATGTGGTGTAAAGTATTGATACTTTCCACATTACCTGGGACACAGCAAGCATTTAATAAATATATTAATAGCTGTTATTATTTTTATTATCCTTTGATTCAGTTAGGATTAGGGCAACTGTGAGTGACAGAATAATATCCCAAATCATAGTGTTTTAAACAAGCTGGAAGTTTAGTTATTGTTCACATGAATGTAGGCAATCCAGGGCTGGTATAGATGCACCAGGATCAATGAGGACCAATACTTCTTTCCTGAGTGCTGCCAACTTCAACACACAGGTCCTACTCCGTCCAAGATGGTTGATCCAGGTCTGGCCATCCTGTATCAGTGCACAGAAAGGAAGGGAAAAGGGAAGGGTATGCCCCCTTCCTTTAAGGGCATCTCCCAGTAGATGCACACAGTACTTTAACTGACACCCCATTGGCCATATGGTCACACTTGTTGCTGGTGAGACCAGAATATATAGACTATTGTTTTTTCTGGGCAGTCAAGCGCTTAGATAATATCAGGGGTCCAATTACTGAGAAAGAAGGGGATAACTAGCACCTTTGCTCTGTCACATTCTTTATAGCATAAACCACGTTCTTTAATGAAGTTGTCCTCAGCTACTTGGATTCCTTAGTTGTTTCTTTCCTCTTAGAACACTCAGGAATACACCATCCTGAGTCTGCCTTTTCTTACCACCAACACCAGTACTATCACTGCCTCTGTCCAAGCCACCATCCTCTGGCCCAGGATTATTGTAGCGGCCACCAATGGGACTTCTGCTGCCACCATTTTTTCCACACAATAGGCAGAGTAAGCTTTTGAAAATGTAGGTCAGATCATGTCTCTTTTCTCTTCAAGACCTTCCAATGGCTTCTCATATTACTGCGAAGAAAATCTCAAATCTTTGCCCTGCCGTCTGAGATCTATAGGACCCGGCTCCTCTTTTACTGTGACTTTGTTGCCCTCCCCCTCACTATATATACTCCAGCCGCACCAGCCTCCTGGCTGCTTTTTCTACTCCAAAGGAAGGTGCAATCTTTCCTTAAGGTCTTTGCGCTCAAAACAGAAAGACAAGCTCAGTGAGGCTAAGTTGCCCAAGGCCATGCTGCTTAGAAGTAATGGAGCCAGGATCCAAAACCAGGTCAGTCTGCCTACACGTTCTGTATCTTTTTATTCAACCCCATTGCATAAATGCTTAATGACTGCCTGATTGCTCAGTAATAGATTCTCTGGAGGCCATCAATCCGTTCTGAGAAAAGACTGCTCAGCGTTTCTATGAGAGCCACAGGTTCTTTTGTGGGAGAAAACAAGGTCTTCTAGAATCTCTCTCTGCCAGAACCATTAGGAGCCCTTACTCTAGGCCCCGTAGCCATAGAAAATAATAAGCATCATCAGGCCTGAGGTCAGCAGAAGAAAATTGGACCAGCCATCTTCCTTTCATGGACCAAATGGAAAGATGCTCTCTGGGAGTTAAGGTTGGACCTCGTCAGGTCAGTGGACTCTTCTGCTGTTCTTTGTGCTGAATCATTTCCATTTGGGGCAAGCAAAATTAGATACAGTTCTTATCCCATTCACGGAGTTGCCTCTTTTGCTGAGCATTGAAATTGATTTAAAAGAAATGAAAAGGAACATGCTTGCCCTTAAGGACTTCATTTAGATCAGTTGCTTAACCTGGGGAGAAGGTGGTTTTTTTGAGCTTCAGAGAATCTGAGATTCCTTGGAAATTATGTGTAAACTTTTGTGTGTCTAGATACGTGTATTTGTTTTTCTAGTGAGAGGAAACAGAGCTTTTATCAAGTTCTCCGAGGGGTTTAGCACTCCGAAAATGGTGAGAACTCCTGGAAATAAAAACTTCCCTAGATGCTTATTATTTATTTAGCACAGAGTATACACTCTATGTTATATCACTCCTTTTAATCCTTGAAACAACCCCGTGACTTAGTATATTATCATAGTAATTTCATAGGTGCAAAAACAGGTCAGAGAGAATCAATTATTTTTTAATATCACACATAGATTTTAAGCCTGGGAATCACATTTCAAACCCAAATCTGTTATACTGCCAAGAATGGACTACGTTTTCATCTTGACATATATTTTACTAAAGCAGCCTATAGACACATGGTTTTAAAAATTAAATAGTACTTTGTAAAAACATTTTCTTCTGCTTCCTGCATTGTCTCTTTCCTTTGGATTTTCCCCTCATTCTTTGTGTTCATTGCTCTGTTTTATGTTGGAAACTTTGCTTAAATCCGTGAATCCTTGGTTACCCTTTGATATTAAAGATGTGCTGCCCAAAAAGCTCATTACAAGCTCTGAGGGCAGGTAAAGCTTTTTGCCTCATGGGTCTCACCACTGGGAGATTGGGTAGCCAGCTGGCATTTTCACTGGAATGACCCACATGAGTTTCTAGAGTTTATTTTCCAGATCCTTTAAATTTCTCCAGGCAAGAACTTTCCAACTCCCTGCTTAGGGTGTATGAGACCTGCTGTTGGTAGGAGGCGGGTAGCAGTTCTGGGTAGGTGGGAGGCGGGTGGGGAAGGGGACCTGATTCTGTAAGTACTCTATTATAAACAGAGCCCTTGTTTCCAATTCTATGCTTCACATACCTTCTTCAGGCACACATCCAACTTCTGAGCCTTTCTGGGGATCTGTGGGATAAACTAGCTCGCCTTTCTTTGCTATCCCTCCCTGCAGGCTGCCATATCCTAGGTGTCTCCACTTTTAGTGTCGATATTACTACTTCTCCATTCAATTTCCATCTTCCAAAATCGATTAAACTATCTCAACTATTTCACCTCTTCCATTTCCTTTAACCCCTGGAGTTGCACATTTTCTGTTCCTTCTTTGTCTCTTCAGATGGACTTTTTAAACAATGGATGTGGTCCTGCCACAATTCTAAAATGGAAGTTTCTAGGTTTGTTCTTCCCACTGTCATTCTACTACCTCTTGATATCTATCACATTCCATCCAGACTCTGAGAGGGTCACAAGAAAAACCTTCAAGCGATTCTGCCCTTAAGTGTCTTATAGTCTATCCCCTGATGAAATCATGCCATAGACTATGCACCTCGGATACGACCATGCGATTGCACATCCAAGAGGGAGATTACAGAGTGAGGGCTGGAAGTTTAGACTTTTCCTATGCAGAGGGATCCAGAAAGGTACACTTAGCGAGGTGGAGAGTGGTGTATCTAAAACTAGGGGAAAAATATGAGCAAAATCCTAAAGGCAGACAAGTTCAGGGAGAAAAAAGCAGTGTGTCTATCAGCTGACTTGAGGAAAGGAATGTACGAAAGGAAGTATTAATATGCAGATCCCGATTCCGCTAGGCGCCAGGTGGAGTCAGGTCCTGAATGTTTGATTAGAAGTTTGGGGATGATTTTGTCCTAAGATGATGACTCGTCACTGACATCCTACAAACATATGGTATAAAGAGTGTCTATAAGAACTCTTATGAAGGGTATGGGGGGATTCCTAGAAGGGAAGGATTGGAGACCAGAGAGAGAGATGGAAACATTCTGGGAAAGAGGAGAAAATAAAACTTTGAGATGGGAAGGAAAGGAAAAGGTTTGGCAGAAGTTGGGGGGGGGGGCGGTGAGGCAAAGGAAAGATTCCAGGAAAAGACTGGAAGTCAGAGTCAAAGAGGAGAAAACCAGGTGTGCCTGACTGCCGGATGGGAGGAGAGGGTGTCACTTAGGACTTAATAGGCTGGAAAAATCACTTAAGGGTCTTGAGGTCTGGACCAACCAGGGCATGTCACATGAACAGGGTTATATCCCAGATGCTGGTAAATCTGGGCTTTTCCATGAATCTTTATGATTTCTGCTCCGATTTTTGTCCCCTGCCCCTCCAGTTATCAAAGTGCAAACATATGTGCAAAATTTTAGAATAAGAACAAGATAATGTTGTTGATTTTGCAGTTCAGGCAAAATGTGAATATTGAACTGTATGCAGACAAGAGAATTTTCATGATCTATTCACATTCCAGATTACTTTTTTTTTTTGCTGTTTTCAAAAATGAAGACTCTTCAACATTAATCTGCTTAGCAAATCTTATTAACTAAATTGAAAGCCTTGCAAACCTCTTGCCAAGCATGTGAAAACTGTAGACTTTTCTTAACCTGTTATCCTGGTGTTCATCCTGTTTATTGGTTTTTTTTTTCCTACGTAGGTAGGAAACTTCTGAATATGTTGAAGCGCAAGGAATGAATGGCATTTTTTAGATGCATCTTAGTACTTATTTTTTTCACTTTTCATAACTGCAAATTCCCTTTGAAAATGTCAGCCTGCGCCCAGCCTCTCCACACTGGCCATTCCGAAGCTGCCCTCCAGCTGTCTGGGTAATGCTGCCTGGAGTGGAGCTGCCCTCTCTGCCCACCAGGGGGATGGGCAGTGCCTCCGTGGAGATTCTTAAATGCCTTTTCTGTGGACGGGTTTGTGCTTTCTTGGGTCCTCACGGGGAATCTTCCTGTAGGTCCCCTCTCTGAGTCGTGATTATGATTGAACCACTCCACCAATCAAGCCTCGTTCCGTATTTAATCAATCTCAAATTACCCGCCAAGTCGCTGCAGTTCAAATGTCAGTCTTGAAGCCTCCCTAACTCTTTCCATTGACATTTAACATACCTTTTCTGTTTTTTTTTTCTTTCTTTTCCTCTTTTTTTCTTATTGTCCAGACTCTTCCCCAAATGTTTAAGCTTGTTGAAAAAAAGCATATTTTGTCAAGCATTTGCAGTCATATAAATAAGCTAATGAATCAGAAACGGGCTTGGATTTCCCCCTTTCACTGCAGGCATTAGAGCTCAGGTTTGGCTGTTGCTGGAAATGCTTGGTGAAGAACTCTGTCTGTTTCTGGAACCGTCTGTGGGAGGAGCCCTGCTCACCAGAGGGAGGCAAAGGGAATTTCTGTGCACCAGAGAGAAGATGTCTTTTGCATAACAATTTAATCCATCCACTTGCTGGTGAATATTCATATCCTAGGGGTAGAAGTTTCCGAATTTACAAATTTGTGGAAGTAGGAAATGTAGATCATCATCAGGTAAATGTAATAGTTACTTCTCTGTTTTAAATGGCCAGGATCACCGAAACTGAGTTTCATTTTTCTCCTTTTGCTTTTGTTTACACTGAAATTAAGGCTGGAAGGTTATAGATACTGAACTATTGGTAACAGATATGCTCTGATGACTTTCATTTTGTGATAAATATGACTTAAAGTCAGTTTTCTCAATTATGATCTAAGTATTGTTTTTGTCTTAATGTTATAGCTAGCTCTATCTATGTTCCATCTGCATATTTCTCTATTAATCAGTAATCCATAAATAGATTAGATAGAACATTAGAGCTAAACCAATATTATTGATGCTAATGATATATATATACATAATTATTATAATATATAATGAATATATGTGTGTGTTTCATACATACACATGTCTAAAATCAGTTTTATGGGTGATTAATAAGTAAACTAAATTTGGAGTGCTTTAATTATATTAAGACTTTCTAGAGAAAATGAAAAGAAAATTGCTATTTATTCATCTCTGTGGGAAAGAATTTGACTATATAACACATCTCATATATCATGTAATTCTCATAAAAACTCCGTGATGCAGATATGAGAAAACCAAATCACAGAGGGTGAAGGTCATTGCCCAAAATTGTTGAGCTGGGCTCAGGGTGTTTTTCTGTTTTACTAGAGAAATGTGGTCCCTCCATCTCACTATAAGAACAGAATTAGAGCTAAACTGTGTGCCATCCTCATCTCCTTTAGAAAGGAACACTTCTCTTTTTTATCTCAAGGTCTTGCACTGGATAACACTGCATCACCCTCAAGGTCTTGCATTGGTCTTATTTTGGATATCATGTGGTCACCCAAAGATCTACATGGATCACAGACTGGATGCATCCAGTAGATGTTCAAGGTACCACAGTTGCTTTGGGGATTTAAAGTCTCAGGAAAGATCAGGGTCTCGGAGTGTTCTCACACTTTGGATCTCTAATCTGGAGAACCCTAGCTCCTGTCTCAGAGTTATCATTTTCACTACTTTTTTCTGGTTTATCTCTTCACTCAATGAATGACCACATCTAGGATTCATATTTCAGAAAAATAACTGAGCTCCGTACTCCAAGTCCTTACTTCTTATTATGCCACAAAGCGAGTCTTTTCTTTCTGCCTGGGGTGTCCTTCCCACATTATCTGCCTGGTGAACTAATCATCCTTCAAGGACTCTCTCTACAGCCACCTCCTCCAGGAAGCCTGCCTTCTCTGAAATTCCCAGACATAGTCAGTATCTCAGCTCCTATTGCATTGCAAATACTTCTCTGGTATCCCACATATATTTACTCAGCACCTAGTATGTTAGGTACCATGGAGGTTCCATTAGCATGAGTTACTCTGTAGTGTAATGCTTTCTTTTCTGTCTCCCTCACATGGCTTTAAGACTGAGATGTCCACTATCTTATTCACTCTCATATCCCTAGCACCCAGAATCATACTGGGACATGGTTGGCACTCAACCATGTGCTGAGTTAAGGAAATCCACCTTCAGTCTTAAAAGCATGCTCTGGAATGCATCAGAAATTGGATAGATTAAAGATGCCAAAACTTTGGGCTGTGAGGTTATGGGCAGAGTCAAAGAAGGGACTTAACAGACTTTGGGGTTCAGGCAAAGTTGAGATCACACAGGTTTAAGTTCACATTCTATGTTGCCTCTTGAACAGAGAGGCACTAAATATTCTTCAAGTTAAAAATAAATGATGATGACAATACTTACCACATGTGGTTGTTACGTAGATGAAAGAAAACAATATTATGTGGATTAATGAAGACAGTTTCTAGGACGTGAACTCATTCCAACTTCCCATAAGTAACTTGGTCATGACGTGTGAGTAGCTTGTGGCATAGTCAGTATTCTAACTCTAGTCTTCTATGTCCAAAAGCTAGTGGTGATTAACTTGTATCATTCTGCTTTGTAAACAAGCACATGTGCTCACGAGATGAGGTTAATTCTCATTAATCTTTCATTTGTGTCTAAAAACCAAAAGATAGTGGTCAGTCCTCCTTCAAATGGATGTCGTAAAGCAGCGAATGATAGCATCATACTTTCTACATGGTGAGCAGTACTTTCATCCCTAGGTTTGCCCGCCCCTGTGGAACTTGAGTATAGCATCCCTTCATGGTGCCACCCAGTAACTGGTGTTGTGATGCGGTGTTTAAAAATAAATGTAAATAGTTAACACTTCTTTGAAAAGGAATCAAATCCACATTATAGCCTTTATCAACCAGCTGGTTCTTATAAGCTTCTTCCCGATCTGTGTGCAAACATTACTTTTAAGTGATCAGCTGGCATAATTAGGTA
This sequence comes from Balaenoptera musculus, assembly GCF_009873245.2. Taxonomy (NCBI): domain Eukaryota; kingdom Metazoa; phylum Chordata; class Mammalia; order Artiodactyla; family Balaenopteridae; genus Balaenoptera; species Balaenoptera musculus. The sequence continues at coordinate 96,310,388 of NC_045789.1, forward strand.
AGATTGTACATGAGAAGCACAATTCTGTTTTCATCTCGGCTAGAAGAAGAAACAAACATCAGGGATGACGATGTGACGGTAAGTTAGACGTGGGAGATTTTTCCAGCAGCTGCAATACCTTGCTAATCAGCAGAGCTAGTTATTTATTTATTTGTTTTTCTTTTTGAGTTCAAAGGTGCAGCTTTACAGAACCTCAGCCAGAGAGGTAATTAGGAAGCCTGGTACTTGGGGGGTGCAGATAGCTGCTCAGCTGGGTCTAGGATTCTGTGTTTTATCTTCTGTTAGGATTTTTTAGTATTTAATTTTTTAAAAATTTTCTTAAAATTCTCATTGCATCATAGACTTAAATCAGATTTAGGGAAACTGAATTGAAGACCTGGCTGGGGATGGGACTGGGGGCTGTGACCTCAGAGACAAGATGTTGTTAAATGAGTAGGAAGATGTTAAGCAGGGAAACCATCGTAGCTTTCATGAAATGGATAGAAAGCGGTTGCAGAATGAGGAGACCCACATTCTAATGTCAGGTGTGCCCACTGGGCAGCTCATTAACCCTCTCTTGACCTCATTCTCTGATCTGTGAAAATGAGGGTTTGGAAATAGTCCCCAAATGGATTGAGTGCCTATTATGTATCAGACTCTGAGGTGGTTCTCACCCCGTGGGGCTCAGCTGCCTGGGAAGACAGACCAGCTGGGCGAAGGATCCTGATGGAGAGAATGCAGGGTCCATGCGTTAGCAGGGCCACATGTTGTCTGGAGCTAGACTGGCCAGTGTCACAGCCATCTCTGAGGTTACTAACTGTGTGATCCTGATGAAAACACCAATACATGTTGCATCGAGCTGTTGTGAAACATGGAGAATATTGCCTGACACATAGTACGTGCCCAGCAATTCTAGCTGTTAGTATGGGAGCGCAGAACAGAGGACCACGATTATGTAGAGGGTATGGGGAGACCAGACCTCTGAGAGGAAATATTAAACTGAGACCTGAAAAAAAATCCAGGGGACGATTTTAAGGCATCTCCCACTTAACAAGGTTGGCTGACAACTTCCTTCCCTCTGTAAAACATATGGTTGATGCCCAAGCTCATGGTCAGTAGGTCATGCTACCTCGGCTTCAACCAATGTTCCATTAACCTACCAACTACCAGGTTCTCTTATGCCAGATAAAAGAGCATCTACGGCCAGGGAATACAGCCAGTATTTTATAGTAACTTTAAATGGAGTATAACCTTTAAAAATTGTGAATCAGTATGTTGTGCACCTGAAAATTGTATAATATTGTACATCAACTATACCTCGATAAAAAAAAGTTTTTAAAAGAGCACCTACTGTAAAAATAATGTTAATATTCATGGGGCAGATCCTAGGCACAGATAGCAATTCAGGTGTACATGGACAAGTATGCCCAGATGATCTCATTTAACCTTTTTTTTTACAATCCTAGTAAGGCTTCTTTATATGCCCATTTGACAAATGAACCCATAAAGTGATAAGTAGGGGAGCTGAGATTTGAATCTAGGTCTCTTTGGGGCCAAAGCTACCTCATCTAAAAGTTCTTTAGAGGTTGGTCAGGTGGAAAAAGTGATCCAGAACATTCCAGGGAGAGAGAACAGCATGTCCAAAGCCTCAGAACAGAGGCAAGTTCTAGGATGCTTTCCTTCCAGCACTAACATTTCATTATTTAATAACTGGCCATGAGTTTCACTGTAGAAAATGAGGCTCAGAGAACTCAGGGGATTTGCCCTGTGATTTTTACATAGAATTTCCTTGTCATGATTTTTTGTTTGTTTTTTACATTGGAATGGTTTCCATTGTCAGGTACCAAAGATAAAATTGTTTCAAATATACCATGTAAAAGAGCAGTGGTTTCAAAGGCTGTGGTCTGTTTTCAGACTTTCTGAGAATCCAAAACCGAAACAGCACTCCTGATATTTAAACACTGCACTAAAACCCTCAGGGTAGCTAAATCAATGCCTTCTTGAGGGACAACACTGTGAATACCTCTTTACCTGCTTCCAACCCCTTGCTGCCCCCCCAGTGAGTGGGAGGGGTGACGAAGGAGAAGGGGCAAAGGTGCCAAATGGTAAAATATTTTGGAGAAAATCAACTCCAGCCTCACACATCCTCTGTTGACAAAAATAGTATTTTTTTCTTTTGAAGCTGTAAAGCATTTTGTAAGTAGTCAACCCATTTTTAAATTATCAAATAATGATTAAGAAGTTAAAAAAAACCTGTAAATATTTAGAACACGACAAGACCATTGCTAATGGAAACTTTGGAGAAATCAGGCTCAAGGGAAAGGAAAAAAATCCTTTATACAATCAAACATTATCAGTCTGATCTTTGTCCTAAAGGGACTTTAAAAATCAGATTTCAAACCTATCAGGCTATTTTGAGGATGTACTGTGCAGAAAAATTTTACTGGGTTTTTCTCTCTCCACCCCCCTCCTCAAAATATGGAATAGGGGTTGGAGTTAGAAGCATTAAGAATGAGGCCTTTAAATGCAGTATATTCACATGGAAAGAAAGTGCTGGGTATGTGAGATTCTCTATTCTGCGCCTCCCCATTTCTCCTGGAGAACGCTCTAGGCCTATTTCCTCTTGGGGATCTTTGTCCCCGGCAAGTTCACTGCCAGGAAAACTCTGCCCTTGGGTTTGCAGGGGCCTGACTCCTTCCTGCCATTCAAGTCTCAGATCAAATGTCACTTCCTGAGAGGTTCCCTTGACCTGTACATCTGAAGTCATCACTGATCTTCACAAACTGCTTTTTTTTTCCCCCTTCATAACACATCACAATCTGCAATGATCTGGTTCCTTTGTCTTCTTGTCACCTCCCTCAGTTAAGCTGTAAACTGCAGGGGACCTTGTCTGGTTCGCCACTGCCCAGAGCAATGCCTGGCACAAAGCAGGCACCCAAATATTTTTGAGTAAGTGAATGAAAATAAGTGCTTTTAAAAAACTAAAGTGCTGGGGCTTCCCTGGTGGCGCAGTAGTTGAGAATCTGCCTGCCAATTCAGGGGACACGGCTTCGAGCCCTGGTCTGGGAAGATCCCATATGCCGCGGAGCAACTAGGCCCGTGAGCCACAATTACTGAGCCTGCGTGTCTGGAGTCTGTGCTCCTCAACAAGAGAGGCCGCGATAGTGAGAGGCCCGTGCACTGCGATGAAGAGTGGCCCCCACTTGCCGCAACTAGAGAAAGCCCTCGCACAGAAACGAAGACCCAACACAGCCATAAATAATAAATAAAATAAATTTAAAAAAAAAAAAGAAAAAAGTACCAGGGAAGTTCCTAAAATATAAACATTTAAAAACAAACAAACAAAAAAACTAAAGTGCCCCATAAATATGTTATTATGTGAAAATTGAAATCAGAAAATTTTTAAAAATTTAAAATATTTGTCACATCACTTCTAGATCTTTTTGAGCCAACAGTATCGTATATTTCCCTTAAAGCCCATTTTAACTTTATTCCTCATGGACTATTTACCTGAGTGCTAATTTCTAGAAGTTTAGGAAATCAATATTTTCTAAAATAAAGTGGCTTTGCATTTAGAGTAAAAATATAGCTTGCTTGTTGGCTGAATATACAGGGAAGAGTCTGCATTGTTTTATATTTGAGAGGAAAAAAAATTACTAGGTCCTACATTCCAGCCAACAGAATCCAACAGATGAGAGAAACAAGGTCATCCACAATTCATATCAACTCTTAATACTTCAGAGTATATTCCTGTCAACATTTGCAGAACTGTTGAGTCATGGAATTTCAGCATAAAAGGAAACTTATGGTTCATTCACTTCATCCAGTCCCCAAACCTGACATTTGTATCCCTAAATCACTTCTTTAATTTTGCAGATTTTATCTTCTGAATTAATTTAGCATCAATACGATATTGCTCACACTTGTATTTTAAAATATTCTCTTGAGGTTTAATTTCTAGACATCATTACATTGAATAAAACTTGAATTGTTCAGGCTACATCCCCAATTGGAAGGATGGTCCTGATGCTTTTGAGGTAGTAAAATTTCATTTAAAAAATACTGCTTGAAATGAATACAGGACGTATGAGCTGGGGCTTGGGAATATTTGCTGTGCAGATTTTTGTCCTAAGGTCAGGAAGTTTGGGTGCAGGGAAGGGTTTTTTTGACCACAATTTGACCTAAGGTAGAGAATGTTTTTTGGGTTCAAATAATAATATATGAGCTGATAATTATGGCAAGTGTATTAGAACAAATAGTCATTTTTTTCAGGGTCTTGTTCAAAGCAAGTTAGATACAGCCTCTGTTTTATGCAGGGTTATGGTTGAAATGATCATTCCCAGAATCCTTTTTGATCTGGAAGGAATCAAAAAAGGTCACCTAGCCCAGTGGCTTTCAAATTTTTCTCTATCATCTATAGGAAGAAATACATTTGGGGGGCATGATCTGATACACAGACACACACACACACACACACACACACACACACATGCAAATAGGCAACCACAACTGAAACAAGAGATTCACAAACAGTGCTCCCCCTCCCCTGTTTTCTATTTTTATACTCTGCCATTTAAAAAAATGTTGGTTGTGTTTTTATAAACTGAGTTCAAGAGCACATTAGTTTGGAGAACACTAATCTGGCCCAAACCCTTCACTTTACAAATGGGAAGACAAAGGTGCAGAGAGGGGAAGCTACATCCCCAAGTTCATACCAAATTCAAGTAACCCTGTCGCTAAATTGTGTATTAGTCAACATACTGTTTCTTCTCTTTCGTTCCAGTCAGTGAACCTATAAAACCATAAGAAGAAGCTACAGTTTAGTTAAGAAGAAAGAAAACACACAACACACTTCTTGGGTTTAAGCCCAAGTCCTCAGTGGCAAGTTTGCTAACCTCTCTGAGCCATGGTGTACTCGTTCTTTACACAAGAACTTAACCCTCCCCATAACAAGCCAACATCACTCTGTCGGATGAGTATTGAGACAAGGTGGATGGAAATGCCTGATAAAACTCCTGGCTCCTGTTCTTCTGCCTTACTCCCCCTTCCCCCCCATAATAATAACTTTTAAAAAAAGAACAAAAAGTAAAGAACAAAATACACAATATTATATTTTGGTTTAACTACCCAGAAGTCAACCCTCTCTATGATACTTGCTCTGTAGACTACTCTGTAGATTAAGATGGCCACGGTTTTGCTGATGGTTCTCCTATCAAGAAGCAGGGTCCATTCCCCCTCTTCTTGTATCCAGCTGGCCTGTGCCTACCTTGACCAGGCCACTGCAGAAGTGGTGCCAGTTCTAGAGCTGGTCTTTAAGTGGCTGATAGTTTTCACCTTGGTCCCTCGAGCGACGAGCCACCCTGTGGACATGTGATTACACAGCTAAGGGACCATGGGGAGAGGCCCTGACACTATATGGAGAAGGAGCTGGGCTCAGCAGAGACCACCCTTCCAGCTGTCCCCATCCAGGTACCAGGCAGGTGGCAAAGTCTCAAAGGACCCTCCAGAACAGCCTGACACCAGCTGAATACCACCCTGTTTGAACCTGTTTGATCCTACGTGGAGTAGAGAATCACCCAGCTAAGCCACTGACCTATAAGATCATGAAATTTCATAAAATGGTTTTTGTTTTAAGCCACCAAATTTTGGGGTAACTTTTTAATACAACAATGAATAACCAGAGCTCTTGTGTTGCTGCAGATAGTTTAAGTAAGCAGTCACCTAGAGGCAACATAGCACGGTACAAATTCTGGAACAAGAATACCTCCATTGAATTTCTATGTACCTCAGTTTCCTCATCTGTAAAATGGGAATAATAATACTACCACCTCATATAAGGATTACTTTGAGGATTAAAAAAAGTTAATAAAGTTCTTAGAACAGGGTCTTGCACACAGAGCGTGCTTTGTAAATATGCGTTATTATTCTAGAGGAAGAAATTACACTTTTGAACGCTGATTTAGATTACAACTCAGAGGATCAGGCTTTACTGCTTTTAGATTGTGACCAGGTCTTGGTTCTGGGTCTTCAGGTCTCTTGAAATCTGACTTGCATAAACAATTCAGATTGGGCTTAGGAATGAATACCACCATGGCACCTAAAAGAGATAAAGAATTGTAAACAAGGGGAAGAGAGACATGATATTTGCTGGAGTGGCATTTAGTGACAGGTCCACTGTTCTTAAATGTTGTTATTAGCAATGTGAACAAGAGGTTGAATAGCACATTAATCACATCTGTGACATCAAATCATTTAGAAGACATGAGAAAACAGGGATTACATCTCTGTATCAGGAGAGAGTAGGAAGGTGCACTGGGGAGAAAATGAAGCAGTAAGATTAAATGCAGTCAAGTTCAAGATTTTGAATTGAATCTGTCGATATGCCAATCCTTTCCCCAAAGGATTATTTGAAGCATTTCAGTTGAACAAGTATTTATAGATGGTGTGCCAGGCACTGTTCTCAAAAATGGAAGCTCCTAGGTAGATAAGGCCTGTCCCTTCCTGTAAGAAGCAGTCTTGTAGGCAATATAGATAGAAACCAATAAAAATTATACAGGGTGATAGATGCCAGAAAAAAAATGTACATACAGGAAGCTCCTTAGAAAATTAAAAATAGAGTTAGCATATGATCTAGCAATCCCAATCCTGGGCATATATACAGAAAGGACTCTAATTTGAATAGACACACACACACCCAGTGTTCATAGCAGCATTATTCACAAATAGCCAAGACATGGAAGCAACCTAAATGCCCATCAATAGACAAATGCATAAAGAAGATGTGGTACATTTATACAATGGAATACTACTCAGCCATAAAAAAGAATTAAATAATGCCATTTGTAGCAACTTAGATGGACCTAGAGATTATCATACTAAGTGAAGTAAGTCAGAAAGAGAAAGACAAATGCTATATGATATCATTTATATGTGGAATCTAAAAAAATGATACAAATGAACTTTTTTAACAAACAGAAATAGACTCACAGACTTTGAAAACAAACATGGTTACCAAAGGGGAAAGGGGGGAGGATAAATTAGGAGTTTGGGATTAACAGATACACACTACTATATGTAAAATAGATAAACAACAAGGACCTACTGTATAGCACAGGGAACTATATTCAATATCTTGTAATAACTTATAGTGGAAAACAATCTGAAAAAGAATATATATATGTGTATATATATATATATATACACATATATATATATATATATAACTGAATCACTTTGCTGAAACTATCACAACATTGTAAATTAACTATACGTCAATAAAAAAATGTATATACAGGGTGCAGATATACAGATGGGGGAGTGAATGTTTCTGCTTGGGATGATGTATACAACAATTGACATGTAAACAAAAGATTTAAAAACTAGAGATAGAAATAGGAAATTGAGTCTGTATATATAGAGAGAAAGAAAATAGAAGGCCACAAGACCTTGTATGTTTGAGAATCAGATGTGTCTGTGTCTTTTCTGTGAATGACATAAAAAGAAAACAGGATGAGTTACAAGCTGTCATCAGAGAGAATGAGAGTTAAAGTCAAGATATAATTGAAGAAAAGTGATCCACACAAAAAAATTACTGAACTTGGGAAAAATCACTGAGTAAGGGAAAATAGACTTCACTGATATCCACACATAGGACATTTGCCTCGTCTTTGGAAGTAACAAGATTTTAAGACAAGTATATTAGAGCTGTATGTTCATTTATCTGTTCATTCATCAGAGCTGACACAATGGACATAACACACAGTCACAGTCCAAATAGGAAGAACCATCAATCAAATAATTATGGCAGTACATAATCATAACATTCTCACCTTATAAGGGAAAAGCAGAGTGAGCTATGAGAGGGGCAGCTGGGATCTAATATTAAGGGACTGCTTAAAGGGGTTCTTCTTTAAAGGATGATGCTTGACTTGAGACTTGAAGAATGGGTTACATAGGTAGGAAGAGTAAGGGGAGGGTCAGGGCAGTTTAGACAGAAACTACAGCCTTTACAAAGGCCCTGTGGTAGGAGGATCTTACAAAATAGGCTTTGGAGAAAACAGAGGATTTGCTGGAAGGTACTAGATTTCAATAAGTACCATATGACCTTCAATAGAAAAGTTTTGAATTTATTTTATTTAAACTCAATAAAAATTCAGGGTTACTTAAGACCCCAGTGAAATATTTTGGACAGTATAAACCCTTTTAAACTAAGAGAAACATCTAAAGGAGGCTATTATATGCATTTTCACTCTCAATAATGTCACTAGTGTCAGGGATAGTTTAGACATTCTTTTTTTAACATCTTTATTGGAGTATAATTGCTTTACAATGGTGTGTTAGTTTCTGCTTTATAGCAAAGTGAATCAGCTATACATATACATATATCCCCATATCTCTTCTCTCTTGCGTCTCCCTCCCTCCCACCCTCCCTATCCCACCCCTCTAGGTGGTCACAAAGCACTGAGCTGATCTCCCTGTGCTATACGGCTGCTTCCCACTAGCTATCTATTTTATGTTTGGTAGTGTATATATGTCCATGCCACTCTCTCACTTTGTCCCAGCTTACCCTCTTTCCCCTCCTCGTGTCCTCAAGTCCATTCTCCAGTAGGTCTGCGTCTTTATTCCCGTCCTGCCCCTAGCAACCTAAGAGTCCATCGACAGGTGAATGGATAAAGAAGATGTGGCACATATATACAATGGAATATTACTCAGCCATAAAAAGAAATGAAATTGAGTTATTTGTAGTGAAGTGGATGGACCTAGAGTCTGTCATACAGAGTGAAGTAAGTCAGAAAGAGAAAAACAAATACTGTATGCTAACACTATATGTGGAATCTAGACATGATTTTTTGAATCTGAAGTATTTGCTCTACTTAGGATACTGACCAATTATAGTATTACTATAGCTTTCAGTTGGAAACCTGCTTCTAAACCCAGCAGGATTTACACTGTCGTCAAGTGGTAAATATGATGAATGCAATGAAAAACACAGTGCTTTGCTTTGGACTTACAATTAAAAATGTTTATTAAAGTTCATGTTCTGCTCTGTGATAATTTTCAGGCTCGATGTGAACAAATGCTAAATAACACATTTGAATGATCTGAATATATAAAATCATATTTCCACAAATGCTCTGCTTTTCCATAAATCAGTCACTGCTTCTTAGAAGGAAAATAAATTTGCTTTTGAATGGAGCACCAATGTGTTTTTCTTCCTAGTATTAGACTCTACATATTTGAATGGGTTGCAAATCCTGTTCATTTTTCAGGATCCAGTGGAAGCTCCTGCTTCTACAGAAAGCCTTTGTTATCTCTCTGTTTAGCCTGACCTGCGTATTTTCTGACGCCCATCACTTTGTACCCCTGATTGTGGCACTTCATTATATCTTATTTTTTTTAATTTAACTCTCTTAGGTGCTTGTATTTTTTTCTCATCCTGATTATCTTCCAAACCATAATTCATAGCATGGCAGCTAGCAATTGATAAATTCTCAATGTGTGTGTCTGTTGATGGAATGGATGAGAGAAAGAAAGGGGCGATAGTGTTGCATTAGCTCAGGCCCTTAAGTTGCAAAAAACAGAAAGCGATTTTTATTAACTTAAGTAAGAAGACAGTGTATTGGAGTATTACAAGGGTTTCTCAGAGGATGGTCAGGGAGCCTGAGGAACCAGGCCTGGGAGAGTTGGGAACCAGTAGACACCATAGGATATGAGCAGCAGAAATAACTTCATTGTCATAGCCAGTTATAATCGCTGGATTGAAACCATCCTTTCTTCCAACTGTGTGTCCTGCTTTTCACGATCCTAAGTCATAGGAGAGAGAATCCAACTGTCTGAATCTAGGTTTCCCTGTTGACACGTGGCTGCACTGGGTCAGGCAGAGAAAGACCTGGAAGAACAGCCTGTAGGACTCGCTCACCTTCCATAGATGGTATGTTTACTATCCAACCAGGTCTACGCACACTGCAAAAGCTAATTTTCCACAAGAAAATCAAAGTGCTGTTAGGAAGATTAGTATGGGTAAGATAAAAATTTAAAAGGCCACAGAGATATCCATTGCAGGTGGAAAGAACTCCACAGTAATGAAATTGGTTTTGAATTTGTCTTGACTTCTCACTGGCTGGTGACCTTGGGTGTGTCATTTATCCTCTCTGGTCCTTTGCTTTCTTACTTATTATATATAATAACGTTGGCTTCTCTACCTCCCTGGATGGTTGTAAGGATTATAGACAATAACCTATCTAAAAGTGTTATGTAAATGAAAAGTGCTATATAAATGCAGAATACTCTTTTTATAGTTTTTTGGTGTATTCTGCAGCACCATTATTCAGTAGGTGCTGGTTGAGCAGAATTGAGAGACTTATTCCTCTCTTGAATGTGGAGGCTCTAGAGGAAATGTGAACGTGACTTTCTCTTACCTACATCATGCATTCTAATAGCAATAAAAATATCACTCATATTTACTGAATGTTCACTATGTGATGGGATCTCATCTAAGCCTCTTTCTGTGTCCTAATTCCTTTAATCCTTACAATTACCCTATGTGTTAAATACTATAAATATTATTATTTTACAAATGAGTAAACTGAGGCACATTGAAACATCAGAAGTATCTCATCAGCATCCCCCTCTACACTCTATATCCCACTGATAAAGTTTGAATATTAATTTTTTGCTTCTTAACCATCTTGCAAGGTTATAAAGAAGATTAATGAGGAAATGTTGGCATAACATTTAGTGTACCTTGGAAGAAAGCTTCTGGTGAATGCAATTATTGTGGTGCATTTTCATAATAATTAAATGTGAAATATTGTAGTATTTTACGCTCTTCTACTCTTTAATTAATCTTCCAATCCTAGCTCACCATCAACTAAATTTCCAAAGCCAAACACTTCAGAATAGTTACTCTTTCTTAAGTTTTTTCCTCTGAATATATATATATATATATATATATATATATATATATATATAATTCATTGGTTCTAGTCTCACATATTTATAGTTTTTCCCTTGAGGGACAGAGCTGCAAGGCTGCAAGAGTTTAAACTCTGGGTCCAAAAAGTGTTGTAGCTCCTCTGGTGAGGAGATGATCAAATTTAGATTTGGGGGAACGAAACAAGCAACCCTATGTTAAAACTTTAACTGCAACTGAAGAGTTAATGCCCATGCTTCTTAGATCATAATAAGGAGCCCTTCCTGTGTTAAGAGAAAAGGGAAAGGAGAGAGGGAGAGAATGTAATCTGGAAAAAGTTTCCCCTGATATCTTGTCACTCACCCAAATGACTGGTGATAATTGGGCAGTGGAGACATTTGTAAGATCAAACAGGGTACCACATCCTTAAGAAGCTACATCTCTTGACAGTGGAGTGTCAGTCACAGGGGCTCTATGCCTTGCTAATGTCAATGTGCTAAACCTCAATTATCAGAAAATATGATGAGAAATTATAAAAGATGGAACAGAAGACTTCATCCAGGTGACAGAGTTTAAGACTATCTGGGATAATCCCAAATTTCCCCATGAGGAAAATAAAGATACAGACATACTGTGGCAGGACTGGGGGCCTAGAAGAAAAATAGTTGATAAAAATAATTGGAAAGATTTCTATAAGCCTATGAATGAGTTCTGATAATTTTGTTAACTAGAAAAATATACTTTTTTGTGTTCATTAGTCAATCTTCCAAGTTTAAAAAAGCACCTTTGCAGAGCAAATATACATGTGCATATATAGCTTCACTCTTTATTTATTTATTTATTTGGAGTATAATTGCTTTACAATGTTGTGTTAGTTTCTGCTGTACAATGAAGTGAATCAGCTATATGCATACCTATATCCCCACCCTCTTGGATCTCCCTCCCACCCTATAGCTTCACTCTTTTTACCTGCTCTTCCTAACTGCATTTTTATAGCACTCTTCCTCAATGGAAAGCAAAATGTTTTACAGCAGACCTAGATATAAGTTGATACATGTGTCTGTACTGTAATATAAATGAAATGGCTGCTCTGTTAAATTTAACTTATATGTCTAAGGGAAAGCAAGTGTACATTTAGGGATGGATTAGCTGTATTTAAAACATGATATAATTTTACTAAAATAACAGATTGGATGATCATTGTAGAAAATTTGGTCTGATAAATGTCCTTTCTCTAAAAGATTTTTTCAAAGTTTTTTAAAAAAATTTTATTGGAGTATAGTTGATTTACAGTGTTGTGTTAGTTTCAGGTGTACAGCACAGTGAATCAGTTATCCATATACATATATTCACTCTTTTTAGATTCTTTTCCCATATAGGCCATTACAGAGTATTGAACAGAGTTCCCTGTGCTATACAGCAGGTTCTTATTAGTTATCTGTTTTATATATAGTAGTGTGTATATATCAATTTCAATCTCCCAATTTATCACTCTCCCCCCTTATCCCCTGGTTACCATAAGTTTATTTTCTACATCAGTGACTCTACTTCTGTCTTGTAAATAAGTTTGTTTGTACCAATTTTTTTCAGAGTCCACGTATAAGCAATATCATATCTTAGTCTTTCTGTGTCTGACTTACTTCACTCAGTATGACAATCTCTAGGTCCATCGATGTTGCTGCAAATGGAATTATTTTGTTCTTTTTTACAGCTGAGTAATATTCCATTGTATATATGTACTACATCTTTATCCATTCCTCTGTTGATCGACATTTAGGTTGCTTCCTTGTCCTGGCTATTGTAAATAGTGCTGTAATGAACATTGGGGTGCATGTATCTTTTCGAATTATGGTTTTCTCCAGGTATGTGCCCAGTAGTGGGATTGCTGGGTCGTATGGTAGTTCTATTTTCAGTTTTTTAAGGAACCTCCATACTGTTCTCCATAGTGGCTATATCAATTTACATTCCCACCTACAGAGTAGGAGGGTTCCCTTTTCTCCACACCCTCTCCAGCATTTATTATTTTTTTTTAAGTTTGATGAGTGTATAATAGAGTCTTATAGTATGAAAAAGTACAGTCAATAGCAATATTTGAATGTTTGATTAAAAATATGGTAGAATGATTTAAAGGTTGTTCTATCGAGTGGTAAGAATCCTCATCAATCTATTAAAAACATTAACTGAGCAACTATTGTAAGCAAGGGGCTCTGCTTGGTTTGGATGGATCAACCTTGGGACATAGTAAAGGGTCCATACCTGACTCCTGATAAGTGCTCAATAAATGTTTGCAGTATGAAGGAAGAAACGAACTCAGAAACCTTGAATAACCCTGAGGATTTTTTGGAGTAGATACCACATGCAAAGCGAATCCCATGGATCGGTCCACTTAATCCTTACAACAAACCTGTGCTGTAATTGATTATTCAGCACAGGATGGGTAGAATGACAGAGTGAGAAACTTATTTGAGGCCAGACTTCTGGGGGCAGGTAGTAAAACTGGGATTTGAACCTGGGTTTGATTGCATCTGTTTTGGGGGTTCATGGATTCCCATGACCTTCTGTGAATTCCCTGAAAACGTTTTTCAAATTTGACTGTAAATTTTTCCAGAGAGACAGTTAATAGCTTTCATCGCCTCAATGATATCTGTAATGAGATCCCATATCTTCCTCCCAAATTTAAAAAGCTCATACAATAATTGAAAAACTAAGATTTAGTCATAACACAATAGAAAGATTCAACACACATAGATAAATAGATACGGTTCAAGATAAATAATGTGTGATTAATTGCCTGGGAATGTTGTAGGGTTGAAGTGGTAGAAACCCCCGTGGGTGGTGTGATTTGGGAAAGTTTCTCCTAGGGAGAGACGTTTGAGGTGGGCCTTGAAGAATATTGCTGTGCATGCCTCATGGAACTGGATTCCAGCCTTGTGCACTGCCAGTGGACTCTCCCTCCCTCCCCTCTCCCTTTATAGGGACATTTGTCAGCAAGGAAGAATTAATTACCACACATTTCCCTCTGCCTAGAGCCTATTACCTGCAGGCTGCTCCATGAACATTAGGCTGAGAATAGCAAGGAAAATGCCATTTGGAAATGTCCTGCTCAAAGCAGATGTCCAGCTGCTCATTTAGATCATGAACTGTTTGTCAATACTGACAATTAGTGGGCTAAAGATTGCATTGACCACATGACAAGAATCAATATGAGCAATACTTGTTAGTTATTTACCGCCAAGTGTATTAAAGCCTGTAGATTTCTTATAAATCCTTCAAAGCCATCCTGCTATGATCCTCTGGACAACATGCATTGACACATCAATAAATCCTTTTGACAAGGGTGATCTGTGAAAATCAATACCAGTTTATCCGCGATTCCCATGTAGTTTTTTTTTTTTTGATAGGCCAGTAGAGGTTTAAGATCATTTCCCAAAGCTGGAGAACTTACATGGTTGAGGTACAAGGCTTGTTGTCACTGTGCTTGCAGGCACTGACCTTGATTACTATTCTTTGCTCAAAGAATCTTTGTAAATCCCATAGGAGAGAGAGAGACCCACTCACTGAGAGTGGTGATGACTTCAGCCTCTTTCAGAAGTGGGGAGTTAAAGGTCTCAGTGCATAGTAATCTGCGGCTGTGCCTGACCAATCTCCAGTTCCTCTCTGTCTCAAAAAAAAGCTTCCCAGCAGTTACTCACCCTTATTCTTTGACAGCCTTTAGCACTGGTGCTCAATAATATCTGCTTGTTGAATAGATTTGCTTTTCATTTTTTATTATATGAGCTGAATTAAACCTTCACGATAAACAAAAATACAGTTCAAGTTCATGTACATCAACAGTGTGTTAGTTAGGATAAGAATAGCTGCTGTAACAAACCTACCTCAAAATGTCAATATCTGTATTACATGCGGTTCTTGTAGCTGTTTCTGGACAGGGAATGACTTTCCTCCACATCATGATTCAGGGACCCTAGCTCCTTCCATATGTGGCTCTGTTATCCTCTAGTATCTGAGCGATTTCAGCCTGAGGAAGTGGCAACAGAAGAAAGAGAAACCCACCCACTTAAAAAAAAAATCCTGACCTGGAAATGACACATTTCGTGGGCTTATGTTCCATAGGTAGGAACTTAAAAAGGGGGCCACATGATGCAAAAAGGGATTTGTCTGTTTAGCCCTAGATGGACAGTCACCTCCCAGGGATAATCCCATTCTGCAAAAAGAGCACAGATTTTCCAGGGAGAGCTGGCCAGAAATGTAGACTAAGACTGGCTACATCTGTGGCATAAAGTACCTGGGCTACAGACATGGAAATACACCGTTCAGATACTTCACAAAGTTTGCTAGCAATTGGGGGAGACAGTCTGTCTGCCCTAAACTAGCAGAATTTATGCAAATGTTCTTTTCCTCCTCACTAATCTCCATGGTCAAACCCCCTAAATGCTGATAACCTTTATTTCTCTGGGCTTCCATGGACCTCTGCTCTTGGCATAAAAACTGCTACATCAAAACAGAATCTCAAGTCTCTTCTTTGAAAGTTCTGTTAGCAGCAGTTAAAAGACACTGAAAGATAAAGTGTTCATAATCATCTCATGTTCTCTCTCCTCTCTCACTCTCTCTCTGTCTCTGGAATATAATCTCAAAAGAGGCAACTGCACTAAACTTTCAGGCTCCCAGGTCCCCTGGTCATTCATCAAATCTGCCCCCAGCTCTATTTGTCTCAGGGCTTTCTTGCTATCTGCCTTCTCTCTGCCTCTTATAAAAATCTTTGCTGAAGAGCCATGTCTGTGTCTTGCTGAAACTAATAAAATGATATCTTTCACTCTCTTGGGGAGCTCTATCCAGAGTCACCTTTGAGATCCAAAGACAAAGAGAAGTTTCTGCTGGCATTTTGCTGTAATGAAAAACCCAGCAGTTTTCCAGAGGGGTGTATCTAAAGCAAGAGATGACCACTAACTTGAGGATTTTGAGGGTTTTTTCTTTTCTTTTCTCCCTTCCTTCCTTTTATATCTCTTCCTCCTCCTCCTCCTCCTCGACCTCCTTTCTTCCTCTTCATTTTTCTTTTTAAATGACAATACCAACTGCATTCAGTGTTTAAACTTATCTGTTCTCTCATACTTTTTTTAAGCATAAAACTTTGACATATGGAATTGGGAGAAGAAAAAATGCTTGGGAGAAAGCCTACCTTCCCTTTATGTAGCTTAACTTAAATATTTAGATTCTGGAGGAAAATTCCCCATTGGTGAGGCATACACTTTCTAAGTAGTCTTCAGTTTTTTGCTGTGTATTGAAGTCTTTGGCAATTTCTTGTGTGCTGGGGTGACAGATAAGTGAATATTTGGAAAGACACGGGTAAAACAAGACTGAATGTGGGGGAAGAGAAAGCTGATCTTTGTGTCTTGTTTTTTTAGCCATCTTAGTTTCTCTAAATACGATATTTAAAGAGTACAGCAGTGGGTGAGGTGGGGATATTCTGTTTCCCTATAGCTCAGGTGGCCATGAGAATCAGAATGAAAGATCTGGTGGGTTTTCTACAGTGTAGCAAATGAAATAGCTCGTTAGCTGTAAGCAGCCAATACTATTGCCTCATTCACCAATAGCTACAATTCCTTAGGGAAATTTATGCTAGGCAAGGCAGGAATAGTAAGAAAGCAAGAAGAAAGGGCACGGGTAAAGCAAGGAAAGAAGGAGTGAAAGCATGCTTCCCATTCTTTCAGAAGGATGTTTCTGTTCTGTTTCTGACATACTGAGAGATTTTTTGCTGTACTTCATCTTTGTATGTAGACTATTTTTAGCATCCAGCATTATTCCTGGTTAGAAGGATGACTTTGGGTATTATCCATGATTAATTAAGGCCATATGGCTCTTGAAATATTTTACTTGTGAATATAATAATAAGACCATAACTGTTCACATTTTTTCAAGGTGTGGTCACAATACATTTTAACCCTATGAAGTACACAGGCAGGAATTTACTCCTGTTCTACAGAGGGGATGATGAAATGACACACATATCTTAGGCTCATATTTCAGGGGTGAAAACTTAAAACAGGGCCACACCCACATGAAAGAGGGACTTGTCAATGTAGTCCCAGGATGGGACAGATTCAGGCCAAAAAACAGTTTTCTTTACTCCCAGTCTTTGGCTCTTTCTACCAAGGAGATTTGAAATAGAAATATACTAATGATAGCTAACATGTATGGAGCATTTTGTTAAGTGCTTTTCATAAATTAACTCATTTACTCTTCAGAGCAGTGCTATGGTATAACTTCTGTTATTAGCACTCTTTTATAGATAAGAAACTGGGGACCAGGAGAGGTGAAGTAGCTTATCCTTAGTGACTCAACTGGTAGGGGAAGGGGCTGGGAGTACAATCCAGGCAGTTTGTCTGCCAACCCCATGTTCAGAACCTCCATGTAACGCCGAACCTCCATGTAATGCCTCCTCTCGACACCAAACAGCCATAAGTTTCAAAATTTGTGCAAGATTCTTGAAGGTGTCCCATGTCCTTGAGGATCCAGAGTTCAGATTCAAGACTTATCAGTCTTCTCTCCTGAGTCCTGATGAACTCCTGCAGAAAGAGTTTTTGTATAATTGGAAGCAAAATCACCCATAAAGTAGTTCCTCTGCCACAGTCCCCTCCCTTAAAGGCAGGGGGAGCTTCACAGATGACCTGTATCCTGTGGTCCCTCTTGCTGCACAGAACTAGACCAGCCTGATGGCCATTTATTTATACCTTCATCTGCCATGTACTAGTGCCTGCTGTGAGCTATGGAAGACATAAAGATGGAGAAGCTCTGGTCTTTGTCCTTAAGGAGATCATAGTCTCAAGGGGAGATAGAGATGTGGAATCAGATGGTTATTATATGCAGTAAGTGCTACCATGGAGGTAGGGGCAATGTTCTCCTTGAACCAGAGATGGGAGGGACTAATTTGGACTAAAGAAATAGGAGGTCAAGGCAGTAGGGATTAACTTGCTGCTCAGGGACTAAAATCAGACAGCTCTGTGTTCAAATCATGGCTGGGTCGATTTGTACTTGGAAGATATTAGGAAAGTTCTTTTTCTTCACTAGGACTCAGTTTCTTATCCTGACAAATCAAGATGATAATGCCATCTCCCTCGGGGGGTTACATGAGGATTATGGAGAGAGCTATAGAAAACTGATCCCATAGTAAGTGTTTGGGAAAGGTGATGATAACAATGATGGCCATCTTGAAAGCTTCCCGGACGCTGTGACACTTAGTGATGGCATTGTGGTTGATGTGAAGGAGGTTGTCAGGCAGAGAAGGGAGGGAGTCTGAGCTGAGGGAGGACAGTTCCTGCACCGGAAATCAGCGCATGCGAACGAAGCCACAGAATAATTTCTCCCCATTGTACAGTCCTAAGAATGCTGTCTGGCATAAGGCTCCACCTGCCTTTTCTCTCTGCAGACTTTGCCTATTCTAGTTGATTCTACATATAGTCGGAGGAATCATTGTCCATTGCCGTAATTGCTATCATAGCATTTTCCCTCCTGAGAACTAGGCAATGGTTCCCAGTTGCCTCTTGAATCAGCTTGAATCAAAGTGATCATGGACTCCCAGCCCTCATACCCGTCCCTCATCTCATCTCTTGCCATACCCTGGATTTTCTCTCCAATCCAATCAAGGAAGCTAGCTTTTCCTGAGGCTCTACATTATTTTCCATCCTTCCCTCTCCAGGAGAAGGTGACCCCCTTCATATGCATTAGACAGAATTTCTAAAGTAAGTGTGTGTATGAGTGTGTGAGAGTGTGTTTGTGTGTGTGTTGTGATTTTAAAGTGATAAAACATGGAGAAGCATGGTGGGTAGAATTTATCTGGTCACAAACCAATGGCTTTGATCCAGATAAGCATTCAGTGATGTAGAGTGAACTTTGTTGGCCTACACATTGTTTTAAAATATTCAAATACAGTGTTATGAACTAAATGTTTGTATTTCCCCCCTACATTTGACATGTTGAAGTCTTAACCCCAATGTGATGGTTTTCAGAGATGGGGCCTTGGGGTGGTAATTAGATTTTAGATGAGGTCAAGAAGGTGGGATGCTCATGATGGGATTAGTGTTCTTCTAGAAGGGTCACCAGAGATCTTCCCTCCTCTCTCTCCACCTTGTGAGGATGCAGTGAGCAGGCAGCCATCTACAAGCCAGGAAAAGAGCCCTTGCCAGAACTGGACCAAGCTCATACCCTGATCTTGGACTTCCAGCCTCCAGAACTATGAGAAAATAAGTTTCTATTAAGCCTCCTCACCTACAGTATTTTGTTATGGTAGCCCAAACTGACTAATACATCTAGTTTTATAGCTTCTAAACAAAGAGTAAAAAGAACAAAAAAAAAGTAAACAAGCAAACCAAACAAAATAAAACAAACAAAAAGACTCAGGAAAGACCTGGCTCTCCTCCCACATGGCAACAATTGCCTAGAGCTGATAGAGGCTGCCCTCCTTCCACGGGAGCCTCCAGTTTGCCACAGTCTTCAGTGATTCCTATTGCCTCCCTCTGCTGTCCTTGCCTTGTGCCTGTACATTACCTGCAAGACAAGTGTAGTCATTTGAGCTTTCTCTTCCTGCTTTAGAATCATCCTTTCTTGTTAGGAACACACTTCCTTGAAGACCAATCACTGCTTTTATTGCATAAATGAAACAGTAAAGTAGCATATGTGTATTCATAAGCAACCTCAATAAATCTGTGTCAACAGTGAGGTGCAGAGGGCAATTCAGGGGACTTCATTCTTTTGTACTTGTTATTTTTCACCCTGCTCACCTCTGGGCAGGGCCTTTCCAAATGTCTCTTTATCTCTGTCTCTTTTCCTTTGTTTCACCCTCTCTTTCTGTGTGTGTGTGTGTGCGTGTGTGTGTGTATGTATGTATACACATACATATCTATGTGTATGTATTTATGTAGGTTTGGTGTACATTATATAAAATACGTCAAATCTGATTGTGTAAAAATATGTATCTTCTCTCTCAATTTACACATTTACATAGATTGATAAAAAAATTGCCAACTTTCTCCAAAAGGCAATTTATAATTATATTCTAAGTGTACTCAATCAAGTGATGAAATCAATTCAGTCTTCAGGAATCTGTTTGCTTCCTGCAGTAACCTCAACAGTTCTTAAAGGTAGAAGATTGTCAATTCTTTATTCCCAACACCTGACTGATACGGAACTATTTCAGACCCATAATACTTAATAAGAAAAATTAAAATAATAACAAGCGTTGTTACTTAACAACTAAGTGTTACTTAAGCAACTGCCCTGTACCCAGCACTGCGCTAAATTAACTGCTCTCTTCATCTCATTTAAGACATGAACCAACCTAAAATAAGCAGGATTATTTCCGTCTTACAGATGAGGAACTCACGATACAGCTAAGTTAAGCAACAACAAGACATAAGCATAGAGTCGTAACCCAGATTTTCTTACTGCAGTCCAATTCTTCTTCCATTTTTGCCCTATTTTTCATGATTCTGTGGTTGAAAAAGTATTGGTTATATGTGAGAGCTTCACAGCCCATATTTGATAGGTTTACATGCCTAATGAAGTGTGTGCTGTTTTGATTTAAGTTTAAAATAAAAAGGAACTTTGCCCTGAGGTCAAGTCCTCCTTTATAACTTGAACTCTGAACCACTTTTCTTAAATGGTATAAATTTACATGTGCTCTGACTCCCCAAAAAATCCTTTCTTGGGAAGTCAGCATTCTTCTAAGTTTTCAAGAGCAGTGATATTTTTCTGATTCCCAAGAAATTGATGAATTCAGTCATTTGAGTCAATGACTTGATATAGGCTTGGGGACTTTTAAACTGAAAAGGGGATTGGAGATGAGTTATGAGTAACAGTGACTAACAAACTGGGGTCAGTGATTTTTGAATCAAAACTAAGTGATATTCCTCAGGGCGCAGTAACTCCTGTTATTCCTGGTGTAGTCCAACAGGGAGGGTCCTTAGAGTGAGATATAACTGCTTCAAAGCTGATTTTTTTTTTTTTTGGCTGCACTATTGCACGGCTTGCAGGATCTTAGTTCTCCAGCCAGGGATGGAACCTGGGCCCCTGGCAGTGGAAGTGCAGAGGCCTAACTACTGGACTGCCTGAGAATTCCCTAAGATGTAACTGCTTGAAATCATCTCTCTAGGATGCCAGCCTTATACAGTCTTTCCTTTAAGCAGTGAGATGCAAAATGTATTTTTTTTCAAGGCCAGTGGCAGAGGGACCTCTGGGCCCAAAGACTGCCCCCTGAACATCCTATGACTCAGCTCCAATCTCAGCAAAGCATACAATGATCGGTCCTATTTCAGATTCCTTCAGTTCAAAGGATTTTTCCCTTAAAAGCTTGGCCTGAGATGAATGCTCCTGGTGGTCAGGAGCTCACACCAGCACTTAGAGCCTCTTGCTTGAATTCCGGAGTTCCCCATCCCACCCTCCCCAGCCATGCCCACTGCAGTTCCATTGGCAGCTGGCCAAGCGCAAATCTCTTTTCACAGCTGCCCCATCATTTTCTATCCATGTGGCCTGGGACAATTTCCTTACATTGCTTATGCTTTGTGAGGGAATCAAATACTTCAGTATCACTGGGAGATAAATGAGATGGCAGAAATAAAAACCTTAGCACCAAATTTCCAAACAAATACTACATCCTAATTGTTACGAGTTTGGGTCCAGTCATTTGGCTTGATTTGATAGTATTGCTGCCACCATCTTGTTATAAAACCTTGGGGTGGGGGGAAAAAGGTCATGAAGAACCTAGGGGCAAGATGGGAATAAAGACACAGACCTACTAGAGAATGGATTTGAGGATGTGGGGAGGGGGAAGGGTAAGCTGTGACAAAGTGAGAGAGTGGCATGGACATATATACACTACCAAACATAAAACAGATAGCTAGTAAAATAGATAGCTAGTGGGAAGCAACCGCATAGCACAGGGAGATCAGCTTGGTGCCTTGTGACCACCTAGAGGGGTGGGATAAGGAGGGTGGGAGGGAGGGAGATGGAAGGGGGAGGAGATATGGGAACATATGTATATGTATAACTGATTCACTTTGTTATAAAGCAGAAACTAACACACCACTGTAAAGCAATTATACTCCAATAAAGATGTTAAAAAAAAAAAAAACAAACCTTGGGGAGGTTTCAAAACCTCTTTGCGTCCTTTTCTTCATGTCTCAAATGAGCATGGAAATGGTTACTGTCACATAAGCCTGGCGAGGATCAGGTTAAGAGAATGCATAGAAAGCACTTAGCACAGTGCTTGGCACGTGGCAAACACTCAGTATCTTTTAGTTCTTGTTCTTTTCTAGAATGTTTTTTATACTTGACTGTGTCTCTTCAAACAGAGCTAACTTGTGTTCTGAAAGGTGGACATTAGAGTCACAGGGGGATGCAGCTCTCCAGCAAGATAAGTCCACGGGGCGCACACCCAGCTCTATCCTCAGCACCCCCACTTCTGCCTAGAGCTACCCACAGCGGGGCACCACCACGAGTTCTCCCTCCAGAAGGGTCAGACCCACATCCTGACTCCAGCCTGGCCTTTGCCTATTTGTGGTGGGAGGGGCGGATTTCTTTTGGCAGCAGGTTTTGTTCATTGCTAGGAGGGACAGGAAATAGTAACTGTTGAATGACCACTGACCACTAGGCATTCAGTAGTGGCTGCTGTCCCCTGAGGCCAGCTAGGACTTGTCAGAAGAGAAATATAGGTGTGATGGAGCCTGTAGCACCTGGTCTCAGCTCACTTTCCCCACAAGAAGGAATCAGCTTGTCCCCGCAGTGGAAACAGTATGGTTTGCAGTGGGAGCCGGCAGGCGGTAGGAAAGCATTACCCTTAATGCTCACTGAGACTCAGATCTCGGCAGTAAACACCATTTAGCTAATTCACCTGTGCAAGGCCATCAAGGGAAGGGTTTTTACAAATGGAAACCATAGCCACCAGAGTGGGCACGCTTGAGGACTAGAACTCAGGTTGTCCTGGGGAATTATGAGAAGTTACAGGATCCTGAAATTCTATGGGAGCTTTTCATCGGTAATTGAAGGCAGAGATGGGACAACACATTTGAAAGGATTTGGGAGTTTGCACTTTTCCTGGAAGCACCTTGTCTAAATGGATTGGCTTTTGTCCAGATTGTGGACAGTTGAGGTTCAAAAATATATTTTTTCTTTCTTTCCTTCAAATAGGGAACTTCTTTTTTTGAGAAAGAATATAAAACACTGAGATTTTAGGTGTCCAATTTTATAATTCAATTTCATAGGAAGAGTAATAAAAATTACTGTGCTGTGATGTTGAATAATATAATAATTAGTGCTGTGCAGTTAGACCGGGTAAGAGTGAAGTAGTACCTGGGGGAGGAAGGTGGCTTAGTGACTTGTCCCCTAAAGTGTTTTTCTAGGAAAATATAGCTAGGATGGTCTGCTCGCCTTCATCCTGTATTTCTCATTCCCTGAGCTTCCCTCTCCTATGTGTGTAAGTGATCCTATTATTCTTCTACTGCCATTATTCATTCAACATGTTTTTGAGTCTCTCTGTGAGCCAAGCCCCTCTGCTTGGAGTTGGAAATGCACAAGTAAACAAACCAAAGAAGGTTTTGGTCCCTGCCCTCACGAAGTGCAATGGAATGCAGGCTATAGACAATTAAGCAGTAATTGCAGTGCAATGAGAAAAGTGCAATGGTTGTGAAGCCCAAGGGGCTCATGGGAGCCCACAGGATGGGCATCCATCTAAACCAGGCTGAGAGGGGTCGGGGAAGCTGGAGGGAGCCCCCTAATGGGGGTGGGGCAGGGGCAGGGAGAGAGTCCTTCAACTCACAAAGGCGGAGCAGTGAGGGTGACAAGGAGAACTGCCCCCAGGGAATTTTGACTTCACCCTCAGGGCCACGTCTCCGAAGTCAGGAGAAGGTTTTCCATGGGGAATGACACCATCAGATTTACATTTAGAAATGCGTCCTCTTCTGTGCCTCTCCAGCCAGTCTATTTCATTTCACGACTCTCTAGCAGTCCTACAATTACTTAGGCCCAGCCTCCATTTAGATTTCCTTCCAGAGTCACGGTCCAGAGAAGAATGACAAACTGCCAAAGAGAAATTTTGTATAAAAGGTAAAATAATGAATCTTATAAATATAAAACTTGTATGTCAAATATTAACGTCAAAAATTAATTTAACTCATTAGTTAATGAGGGAACTGGTAAGATGTTACCACCAGTTCAAAGGAGAATTCAAAGAATCACATGTTTATGTGCCCTAAAGAAAGCTAAAATAAGTTTATAAATGGATGGAGAAATGGGTCTGTCCATAGTGCAATAATCAACCTCATGCAACTAACACACATCTATGGATAAAATAATTTACATTGTTATCCGTTTTCCGTTACTTACAGAGCTGGAGAATAACTCAAAAGTGGAGATAACCCAGATGGACAGGAAACTTCTGCATCTTTTTGGTCCATTTCAAAGTTTTTCATAATTTTTCCTGACAGGTTCTAGAAGCCTGCATTCATTTCTGAGCTTTGCCATTTCTAATTTGAACCCTGAAAGTCCAGCCACTTCTCCTTGTGGACCTCAGTCTTTCCGTTTTAATTTATTCATATACTAGGCCTCTGTGTGTGATACTATTTAAACAAAGCAAGCCACTGAAACAATAATTTATACTCTATGTAGGGTTGCCAAATTTCACAAATAAAAACACAGGATGCCAGTTAAAATTGAATTTCAGATAAACATCAAATACTTTTTTAGTGTATGCATATCTCAAATGTTGCATGGGACATACTTGGACTAAAAAAATATTCTTAATTTGTCTGAAATTCCAGTTTAGCTAAGTATCCCATGTTTTATCTGACAACCCTACCAATACGCAAAGGGTTAAGCAAGGGATGTAGACTGTAGTATTCAGAGTCCACAGGAGAAGGTGGTCAATTCAAATATCGTATGATTTCGCTTATATGTGGAATCTTAAAAAATGGTACAAATGAACTTATTTACAAAACAGGAATAGAGTTACAGATGTAGAAAAAAATCTTATGGTTACCAGGGGGGAAAAGTGAGGGGAGGGATAAATTGGGAGATTGAGATTGCCTTATACACACTACTATATATAAAATAGATAACTAGTAAGGACCTACTGTATAGCACAGGGAACTCTACTCAATACTCTGTAATGACCTATATGGGAATAGAATCTAAAAAAAGAGTGGATATATGTATATGTATAAATGATTCACTTTGCTGTACACCTGAAACTAACACAACATTGTAAATCAACTCTACTCCAATAAAAATTTTTTTTAAATAAATTAAAAAAAAAGACTTGGAAAGCTCGAGACTCCATATCCGAAGTTTTAAATTTTGTTTTGTTTAGTAATGAATCCTAAGGAGAGAGCTCTCATTCAATACAAAACGGGGGGTATAGGCTACAGATTGGCAGAAACCTATGTTCCAGAAGGAAAGAGAGGGGAAACAGCCAGTGGAGAGATTGTTTTCCTTCTATTCTCCTCCTCCCATTCATTGGAGTCTGACAGGTATTTGCTTGTCATAGGAGAGGACACTGGCCATGCAAGTTCCATCACCAGGGTGGTTCTCTGCTGGCCTTAGAGAAGATCTCCATCCCTAATTAGCTCAGCCTAGGGCCTTAGGTTACCGTGCTTCTGCTTGACGCCAGCAGGTGCTTCAGGTGCCGTGTCGAGTGTTTGGGGGTTCACAGAACACTGTGAGTTGGGAGGGACCCATTTCTGGTTCTTCCAGACTTTTATAGGATTTAATCATTCACATTGGATAGCTATTCATTTTCTTTTTTTTTTTTTCCTAATTGTACAGTTGGCCGACAGATGAAAACTCTAATCTTAGCATGAGTAAGCGGCAGAATCTCTGTCACTGGATTTGAAATAACTGCAAATTACAGAGTCCAGCTTCCTAGGGCAGAGGCAGAGGAAGAAAATTCTTATGCAGGAATTCTTCTGTGTTTTAGGGGGAAACTGGACATTCAGGAGCAAATTCTGTCCTTACGGAGAACGCTAGACAGAGAAAGGTCAACCGGCCACTGGTCCTTAGGAGATGTGGGGAGAGAGAGATTGGGGTATTTATGGCTTTATCAGAAGTGGTCTGTCTACCAAGATTTCCTGGCAATTAGTAACCAGGAAGGTGTCTGTAAAATTGCAGAGTAGACCAAGGTTCGTTCTGATGCTGTGTCCTCATGTTTTTAGATTCTCTTTCTTTTCCCTTGGAACTTTCTCCTGCTCCTGGAATCTCATTACTCAGGGTCCTAGGCATTGCTTCTTTCCAAGATCCTAAGTCTTGTCTTTCAGGCTTGGGCTTCCTGCCAGATGGGCCTGACTCTATAGTCCTCTAACTGTGAGATCTGGGGCACAGATCTTACCTCTATAAAAAGGTAGCTGGTTACGACCGCATGTGATAATATTTGCTATGTAGAGAAACGACAGATGGAAAGCCCTCAAGAAGTCACAATGAGGGTATTACGTTGAGCAGTTTACTATATACTGATGACCATGGAGTCATCTATATACACACATTGAATTCTCATAATAACCCTGTGAGAGGGGTAGCATAATTAATCCTCTTTTGCAACTAAGGAAACCAAGGCACAATTAAATCAATTTGCTTAAGATTGGATGGTTTTAAGTGCTGATGCTAATATGTGAACAGGCCACCTAGCACATGGGACTACAGTATTAACTGTGATGCTCAGAGCCTCTCTAAAAATGTCAGTTATTATTATCATTACTGTTGTTGTTATTATTCCTAACTATTCTAGAGAACACTAGGACCCAAGAGAGTGTAACAGCTATTCATTTCCCTAGTCATACTCATTTGGGAAGATTCATAATGCATCTCAATATATTAAAGTATCTGAAAAGTCAGATAGTAAAAACACCATTTAAATTTTTAAAATAGACTTTAAAAATTTTGGATACACATAAAAGTTGCACAGATAGTCCAGAGAATTCCCACGTGTCCTGTACCCATTTCCCCAGTTGTTAAGATCTGATGTTAGTGTGATACATTTGTCACAACTAATGAATCAATGTTAATGCATCATTATGAGCAAAAAAATGCATACTTTGTTCAGATTTCTTCAGCTTTTATGCAATGTTCCCAGGCTTCCACCCAAGATACCACATACCATTGAGTCATCATGTCTCCTTGTTTCCTCTTGGCTTGGACCGTTTCTCAGACTTTTCTTGTTTTTTGAGGATCTTGATCGTTTCGAAGAGTACTGGTCAGGTATTCGGCCGAATACCCCTCAATTTGGCTATGTCTGTTGTTTTTCTCATGGTTAGACAGGGGCTATTGGTTTTGAGGTCAAATACCATGATGTAAAGTGCCATTCTCATCACTTCATGTCAAAGGTACATATCATCAATTTGCCTTATTAGTGAAAAGGTTAAGCTTGATCCTCTGGCTAAAGCGTTTGTCATGTTTCTCCACTGTTAAATTATTATTGTTTTCCCTTCTTTCTATACCAAACTCTTTGGAAAGACGTCACTAGGCACAGCCCATGCTTAAGGGGTGGGAAGTTATACTCTACCTCTTTGCAAGGGGAGTGTCTACAGAAATTATTTGTAATTCTTCCTCATATGAAATTCATCTCTTTTCCCCCATTTATTTATTCAACCATTTACTTATATCAATATAGATTCATGGATATTGGTTTTATACTTTGGGTTATAATCCAATACTATATTATGTATCTCTTTATTCAAATTGTTCCACTGTTGGCCATTGGAAGCTCTTTCAGTTGGCTCCTGTGTCCCATATCCCGATCAGCAGTGTGTTTGTGTGTGTGTGTGTGTGTTTGAGCACTTCCTTACTTTCTGACACTACTAGGTACTCCAGACTCATCTTATATATTCACTGCCTCAGCTCTAGAATTCACCATTTTTTCAAGAAGCCTTTCTTCCTTTTATTGGAGAATTGGGTGCTGGGTGGGCTCATTGCTACTGGGGTGTTATTGCTTCTGGGCCCTCTCAGTGGAGGGAGTTTGAAACTATATGTATGTATACTGACCCATTTACTGTCTCTAAGCAAATGTTTCCCAAGCTTCTTTGAATACAGGCCTTTCCCCCAAATGCTCAAAACATTGCTTAATATTTCTCAGAATGTTCGTATTCCATAGAAGTGACTTACTGCATGGTACTATAGCAACGGCATTTGTGTATCTGGGTTTCAACAACAAGTATTAATAACAATAGCCACGATGATAGTAATAGTTAATGATTATTGATTATCTATTCTGTACTAGGCATGGTGCTGGTCTTGGAACTTAGGGTAGTGGGATAGACTCCTAGGTCCTTATTCTTAGGGACTTCTGTAGGTGGCTTACAAGGCCTTTGATGACTGGGTCTCCGCTAATTGTGGTCTCTAACTACTCTCTCACCACAGGTTCTCTTTCTCTCTGCAACCACACCCAACATCCCTCTTCCCAAGGCTCTCTCTTACTTCTAGACCTTCACAGAAAGGTCTAGATGTTTCTGGAACAATCTTTCTTTCATCCAACCAATCCCAACTCATTCTGCAGGTCTTGAGTAAAAGATTACTTGTTCAATATTTCTCTGCCCTCAACCTGTGCTCTGCATCAAGATCCTGTTTTCAAGCATGTCTTTCCATAGCACCCTTTACTTGCCTAAAGAGGCACTTACTCCATTGATTGTACTTGGTGGGCTGCCTTCTGTTTGGATTAAGCTCTTTGAGGGAAGGACCATATCAGCCTTGCTCACTGTTTATTCTCAGTGCCTGGCACTAGTCCAGGGTGTTCAATATTCTGCAGATAAGAGAGTGAACAGATGAATGTATGAGGCATCATGGAAGGCTTCTAGGAGCTGGTGATGTTTGAGTTAAACCAAGAGAAGAAAAGATGAGGTTTCAGTAAGGCTACCAACCTTAATAGTTAAGTTAAATGGTTGATAATAGGTTGAACCATATGAAATTGTAGTTTCTCTAAGTCAAAAATGGTTGAATATTCATAAGGGTCAACCTAATAATAGCTAACACGATTGAACATTTAGTTTGTGCTTTAAGGTCTTTGCATGTATTGACTCATTATTGATGTTGTCAATCCAATTAGGTAAATACTTCTGTTATTTACATTTGACCAATGAAGCAACTGAGGCACAGAGAAGTTAAGTAACAGACCCAGGGTCACACAGCCCAGTAGGAAATCTAAGGCTCCAGCCCAGAATGTCTGCTTCAGAACCCTGAGCCCTCAGCCAATATCTTGAAAGCAAGGAGGGTGGGGCACATGGAAGGGCATTAAAGAGGGTATGAGAAGATGAGACGTGCATTTTCCATAAAATAGAAAGTCCGTTGGGCAGACTGAAGATTAGGAAGAGTGGCAGCTCATCTTCAGGATGAGATGGTCATCCTGAAATCAGCAGTTTCTTTTCACCTTTTCCTTTAACCAGGGCACTTCCTGACCCCCTCTTTCTGCCAACCAAGGTACCTTCAGCATGTACAGACTCCAGCCTGGCATTTCAAGGGGTTTAAGGCCACATCATGCCAGCTCTGCCCAAGGCATCAGCTCTGCCCCGCCGAACCCACTGGAGGCCACATATTTGTGCTGCTTGCTGTGGGCTTCATGGTTTTTAGTGGGTAGTTCTCAAAGGGCCCTTTTCTGGCAAGAAAGAAGACTGCTTCTCCCTTTTGCTAAGGCTCTTCTCCTGGAAGTTTGCCAGTGGATTTTGGATGTGGTCATATTTACCGAAAGAGGCAGCTATGGTGTTTGGCTGTTGCCATCTAAGATTTTATTGAGAGAGTGAGGAAAGGAGCCTCAGGTCCCAGACAAGTGCTTTAATTGCTCTAATGATCCTACGGAGCTTTCACAGGCCTCAGCGAGCTTTCACATCTGTAAAGTGGAAGCATGATCTGCCTGCTCCACTGAGCTCCAGCCCCTCTGAATCCCCAGTGTACATGGTGGTTCTCAACACGCCATGGCTCAGACTGACGCTATGCACAGCTTTGCTCCAGAAACATGTTCTGTAACCTGTCTGCCCCAGCAGAGCGATACAGAATGCAAAGAGAGGTCACAAAGAGGAACCATTAACAATCCTTCAGAATCATTTGTGAATTATTTACGTGAAGGATTGAGATGTATTCAGATGTCTTTATTTCCATGAACAGACACTCTGCTGTTTGTATGAACGAATGACTGCTTACAAGACAAAAATCCCTTTAACTTGAGTAAAAACGAATCTTAGGTAAAGACCCAAGTGATTAGAAGTAAGAAGCTTGAAATGACAAGCTGATGGCTTGATGGCTTGGGCTTCGAATGGAATTCCACTGACTGAGCCTTCAAGTATAATTAAGCGCAAACCACCACCTGAAGGAACACTGAGGATTGGATGTAAACCTGCAGAAGCCAGGAGATTCAGCTGAGGCTCCGAAGTCACCAGGCTCATCCTGCCCGGGTTAGAGGGCGCTTTGATACTGTTTTCGCTCCGGGGAGGCGGAGCCGGAGCAGCGTGTGTAATCGCCTAAACCGAAAGGACCAGGAAAAGGGGAACAAAAGCTCGAATGAAAGGCAAAGTGCATGCCAGTTTTCACCGCTTTCCTTTTGTCAGCTGAAGGAAACCTAGAGATTCTATTGAGCACATTTAGAAATGAAGTTTCCTGATCTGGAAAATCAAATGCTTGAACTGTACAAAGAAAATAGCCCCCCTCAACCCTCTACTTACATAACCCGAAATCCTGTTACAACGTACCTCAACCAAGGGGGGCGCTGTTCCTTCGGGACCCAACTCCTTCCCTTTGAGGTGAGGAAGGCTTGCCACCAAGACCCCTCAGACTGGCGCTTTCGCCCTGCACTTGTGGAAACTATTTTACTCCCTCGCAAATATATGAGAAAATAAATGTTAGCTCCCCTCAGAGGCAGCAAAATGGGACGGAATGGGTGTCCTGGGTAGGAATCAGCCCAGCCCGGCAAATCCATAAAATAGGAACAAAACATCCCTCCTAGGACTTCAGGGTGGAGAGGGCCTTTTTTATTTTTTTAACGTTTGCCCGTTATTTATCATGTGTCACTTATAGTAGCAAGTTGTCCTGGAAAGACAAAATCGGTTAATACACATAGAAGGAGGAGGAAGTGAGGAGACACCCAACATTTATAAAGTGACCATGATGGACCATTATACTCATATTGTAATCACATAATTTAATTTTACTTCATTTTTGTAAAAATCTATGAAGTAGGTTTTCCATAGATGAGGTGATAGCTCAGAGAAGTTAAGTAACTCATTCAAAGTCACACAGCAAGTATGGGGCAGAGCTGAGATGTAAACCCCCAAAACCATGTTTATTTCTAACACAGTATGTGGAAAATACTTTTAAAGTGCAGTCATAGAGTGTATCATAACATTCTTTCTTTCCTCCTAGTAAAGCTTCTTACAAGAGTTTTTGTAAATCCTGCCTGCAGGTCACCGAGAAGAGAACTTTTAATTGCAGGGATGGCCGGAGTAAAGGGAAGGGAACAGGGACATGATAACTGGGAGGAATACGAGGTTTCCATATTTGTCTGCCCAGACTGGCAGGGCATTGTCTAGGGGCTTGGCACTTTCCCCATAATCAGGATGCATCTTTTGAAAGGAAATGAGAAGTTGCTCAGAAAGAGTAATTAGATAATTGGTTCTGGGGAAGGGGACTTGCTAGACCAGGAGTAGTTTTCAACTCCATGACACTTTTCATCTGCTTTAGCATGTGCAATAGTTCTGAAAAATTCATCCTATGTGATGTGATGAATATTTCTTTCCTACATGATAGAAACAGAATATCATGGCTGGGACTCAGATCAGAGTTTAAGAAAAAAAAATAAGGGGCAAATCAGTACCTATCTCATAGGGCTGTTATGAGGATTCAATATTGATAAAGCACTTAAAACAGACCCTGGCACATAGTAGGAATGTAGGTATTTGCTAAGTAAAAGTCAGTGAGTTGCCCTGTTATCCTTACTAAGACATGCGTTCCAAGGGTAGTGTATATTCTTGTCAGGCAATAAAGGCTCATTAAAGTTTAATGGATGAAAAACCCAGGGTGACCATAATGGTCTCAAAAATATGTGAAATTCTCAAATCCACACCTATTTTGTTTCTCATTGAGTGTGTATATGTTTCTCATTAAGTGTATATGGGAGTGTAAGAAATTACAAAATCAATATTGAGCCTGTTCAACTTCTCTTCTCAAAAACTGGGAATTCATCTATGTAAGTCTCTTAAGATACGTGCACCCCAAAGTTCATCGCAGCACTATTTATAATAGCCAAGACATGGAAACAAACTAAATGTCAATTAGCAGATGAATGGATAATGAAGATGTGATATCTATATATCTATCTATAGATATATATCTATAGATAGATATATAGATACATAGATATATAGATATATAGATACATAGATATATAGATATATAGATAGATATATACACAATGGAATATTACTCAGCCATAAAAAAGAATGAAAATAATACCATTTGCAGCAACATGGATGGACCTAGAGATTATCATACTAAGTGAAGTAAGCCAGACAGAGAAAGATAAATATCATATGATATCGCTCATATGTGGGATCTAAAAAAAAAGATACAGGTGAACTTATATACAAAACAGAAATAGACCCACAGACATACAAAACAAACTTATGGTTACCAAAGGGGGAAGAGAAGGGGAGGGATAAATTAGGAATTTGGGATTAACATATACACACTACTATATGTAAAATAGATAAACAACAAGGACCTACTGTATAGCACAGGAAGCTATACTCAGTATGTTTTAATAACCTATAAGGGAAAAGAATCTGAAAAAAGAATCCATATATATATATATATATATATATATATATATATATATATATATATATATATATAATAGAACTAAATCACTGTGCTAGACACCTGAAACTAACACAACATTGTCAATCAACTATACTTCAATAAAAAATCAATTAAAAACTAAAAATAATGGGACTTCCCTGGTGGCACAGTGGTTAAGAATCCACCTGCCAATGCAAGGGACACACTACTGAGCCTGCGCTCTAGAGCCCGCGAGCCACAACTACTGAGCCCGTGTGCCACAACTACTGAAGCCCACACGCCTAGAGCCCATGCTCTGCAGTAAGAGAAGCCACCGCAATGAGAAGCCCGCGCACGGCAACGAAGAGTAGCCCCCCTCGCCAAAACTAGGGAAAGCCTGCGCGCAGCAACAAAGACCCAACGCAGCCAAAAATAAATAAATAAATTTAAAAAATAAATAAATAATAATAAAAGTAATGCCTTTTGCAGTAAAAAATTAATAAGTTTCAGAGAGAATTATTACATATAAAAATGTTTGGAGCTTCAAGTTTTAACCATGCAAGTGGGTACCATTCCATGTGGCTCTCTGAAATGCTCAAGTTGGTTGGTGCAATGGATGCATAGACGTTATTACAGGTAAGCACTTCATGATACCTAGAGGGTCCATTCATAATCTTCAATAAAGTGTCGGCTTATCCGTATGCAGCTCCCAACCCCCTTTGCAACAGCGAGAGTGAGGAAGGTGCTACAACAAATT
Organism: Balaenoptera musculus; assembly: GCF_009873245.2. Taxonomy (NCBI): domain Eukaryota; kingdom Metazoa; phylum Chordata; class Mammalia; order Artiodactyla; family Balaenopteridae; genus Balaenoptera; species Balaenoptera musculus. The sequence goes on from NC_045789.1 coordinate 96,343,825, forward strand.
ACTTGATTAGCTATCTTTCAAAATTAAATTGGTTCTGATCTGGATGTTGTCAAAAAAAAAATCTAAGGCCTGGGGAAGATTACAGTGTTTATAAATCAAAAGCAGCTGCTTCTATTTGTCATGGCATTTTGTTTAAAAAAAAAAAAAAACCTTGTTTCGACAATCCCCCTTTCAGGTTTGAGTTCACTACAAATGTGAAAAATAGGCAAGGTATTAAAGCACAAAGGACAGGTTTTATCATGGAAATTCTAAAATGCCCTTAACTGTGGTGGTGGTGCGATGTGTCAGCTTGGCCATCCATCAGAGAAAGCTAACCCAGGAGCCGATAATGACAGGTAGTTTTATAGATAGATTTCGGGAGCCAGGCAGTTGGGTTTCTGTAGAGAATAGAAGTACACTGAGCAGAAAGTATGCTAAGAAAAGGCTGGTGTGAAGGTAGACACAGTTCTCATCTACACACAGTACTAAGTCCTGGGTTGCCTGTTTATGTCTCTGCTGAGGACGTGCAATTTAACAAGAGGCCCTTTCATAGTTACCACATTGCTTTGGGTCCTAAGCATTTTTCCGTTTCTGGTTCATTCCCAAAAGTTACTTTGTAAGAGTGTTGAGTTTAACTCCGGCTTAACTGGGACAAATAGACAGCTCAGAGGGCCCACATCTGCGTTCTTCTCCAGTGAGTCTGTGGACAGTGACTCCAGGATGTTTTAACACTTGAAACTTTCCTCCTGGTTGTCAAGGAAAATAATTATTCGTTCCATTAGACTGCTTTGTATTATGTTCTGGGGAGGCCAAAAGATTGCAGGGTCACACAGACCTAAGTCTGAATCCTGCCTTCACCCCATACTAGTTTTAATCATGTAGCAGGTAGGTCAAGCTAATCAGGCTCTCTGAATCTCAGTTTGTAGAATGTGGCCAGGAAGTGCTGACATGGAAGGCGTGTGGCAAGGATTCTGTGTCTGCTATTTAGCGGGTGCATTCATCCCTGCCTGCTGTTATTGATCGTAGACCTTTGAAAACGGCATAAAGGGGCAACGTTGCATTTGAGGTCACCTGCTGTGTGTCTTCCAGCAGATAAGTTTCAGAACTCTCTGAGCTTCAGTTTCCTCATCTGTAAAACAGGAATAACTATGCCCACCTCATTGGGTTTTTGTGAAGATTAATGAAAGGTTTGGTGAGTGTCTAGAACGTAGTAAGCATTGAGTAAGTGGATTCATGGTGGTTGTGTTATTTTTGTTATTGCTGGTTGAGGCCACTACTATAAATAAGGAAACAATCAACTTCCCTATCACTGTACTCTGTTACATTGATTTCCTAGCGTCGGAAAGTTTTGCATAACTCTTTGCTTCTTTCTAGTCTCCGCTTCTATAGAATATAAGTTTATGAGGTCAGGGAGCCTTTATTTTTCTGTTTCACTGCAGTTTCCTCCAGCTCCTACTTCAATGTCTGACTCATCATGGGCACTCATTAATATTTGTAGGGTAAATGAATGAATGAATGAATGAAGAGGCTTTAGGTGGAACACCGCTTCCTCCCTCCCTTTGGGGTCCCTGGGCCACTGTGCAGTAGCGCCGTCTGCCTGATGCCTGGTTGATTGTTCCGTTGTGTACCTCGTCCTCTGAGAAGATTCTCTCCACCTCTTGGCATCTTCTCAGGCCACCTCCTTCCCCCGCCTGCTGCCCCTCCCCCAACCAGCATGTGCTCAGGGAATGCAAACTAATTTAACCAAAGCCAAACATAATTAGGAGAGTAAATCTGCTGCTACTGCTGCTGCTGTTGCTGGAGCAGCAGAAAAAAAAAAGAAGTCTTACAGTGCATTCCAAAATGAAATCCGGTCTGGTGGCCTCTTTGGACCCCCTACTGTTAGTGTAACGGCTGTGCCTAGGTGTCGCCTACCCCACTAGGCTGGGAGGGGAAGAGTTAATTGCACAGTGGCACCCCTTGGCTGCCAGTAGTGTCAAGATAACGTCCACCCTACGCATGTGCTAGTTCTTACGGATTCACTGTTGATATTTGACACAAGACCATGCCAAATCCCAGCTGCTGCTTTCCTGTGTTCATGTGTTCCTTTAGTTCCTCTGTTCATGCATTCATTCATGTGTTCACTTATCCGTCCACTTACCAGTGCTTAGCCAGGTGCTGCTATTGTGCCAGGCACTGTGCTGAGTGTTTGAGTTACAGCAGACGGTGGAAGCTGGTGCAGAGCGTGGGTGTGGGATGGCTTGGGGGCTGGCAGTTTGGGGAAGACTAGTCTGGGAGGTGCCCCTTGGTTTCTCTTGGTTTCTGCTTAGGCACCTGAATAGAGCTCATTCCACAGATCTCACAGCGACAGGAAGCCTCAGCGTTTGAAGAACTAGCATAGCGAGCACTTTCCTCTGACTTTGGTTTTACATCTATTTGGGTCGCTTGAGGTGGGGGAACCTGACTTCACAGAGCACCCCCTTTCTATCACCACCTCTGAAGTCCCTCTTCAGCCGTTCCTTGGATCGTGCCCCCATGGACAGTATAGTCTCGTGTTAATAGAATGGCGTATGGCTCCTTGGGCACTCTGGCCGTAGGTGAAAGGCTATTGAAGAAGCTCTTGGGACTTTCTTGAAGCCAGATGTCACACATCTGTCTGCGTCTTCTTGCCTAACTCCCACGCCCAAACTTCACTACTGTACAGGGAACACCAAGCAGGAGCAGAGGAGGGAAACACTGTAGCAGCCGGAAAGAAAGATGATGAAACATCTGTATCTGAGCTTAGTTACATTCAAACCTAAGTGGTGGGAAGCAGATCTGAATTCAGGTCCTGACATACCACCCTCCCTCCCCGTTTCTGATAATAATTTTTACAATGTAGTGAGTGCTTGCAGTAGGTCTTGAACTTTGTTAAGCTCTTTATACATGGAAGTGTGCTGAACCCTTACAACTGTCCTGCAAGGCTGTGAAAGGATTCCCACTTCTGAGTAACAAAATCAAGGCTCGACAATAGGAGGTGACTTGCCAGGGCTACATGCTTTCTAAGTGGCAGAACAACGGTTTGAATGAAGGTTAGCCCTTAGTTTGCTACGGTGGCATCATCTTGTTTGCTTATAATAAATCTTGTTGCACCCTAGGTTTATTACCTATTTACTCTTGTGTGTTCTCCGTTGGGCATACGCTTTTTGAGGCAGGGCTGTGTCTTTAGGTTCCCTCTCTGTCCCCAGCCCTTAGCACAATCCCTGACTTCGCGTGGCCGTTCCATACACATTTATGGAATAAAAGAGGGAACAAATGAATCAGTGCCACTTCAGCACCTGGTACTTCTTCCGTCCTCCGCAGCAGCCTTGAAAAAAATCAAGCTTTCTCACAGAGAAGATTTTCATTTCTGTTTTGTGACTTACTTTATTTAAATATCAGCAGTGAGTCCCCTCCCTTTCAGGCCCTGTCAGACGACTCCGCTTCTGGGGCAAGACAGCTGGGAGAAGGAGGGTGTGCTGGGTCATCACTGCCAGCGCCAGGGATGCGTTCGTGAGGGATCCGGAGCCTGCAGAACTCGGGCTCCAGTTTGGTGTGGGGAGGAGAGGCAGGTGCCTGTGGTTTCTGGTGAGGCTCGAGTATTCCCCAAGGACAGGGAGGCTTGGCCATTTGAGGAGTTGCAGTTGTTCTAAGTCTTACATCAACACTGAGAGGGAGGAGAGAGTGCGAGAGGAGAACTTACGTCCTGATAGCATGGCTCTTCCCCTTTCTTAGCCCTTAATGTCCGTGCCAACCATTTGGCCCTTAGAATAGGCTACCGTGATTTCTGTGTTTGCGTGTGTGTGGCTCGCCACCCAGCCAGGGAGGCTAAAAATTCATTCCTGGTGGGACCTGTCTGCATCCCCAGACTCCAGTTTCTCATACTTGAGACGGTCATCGTGTAGGGGAGGAAAAATATCTTTTTCCTCTACCCATCTTAGGTTGTCCAGCTCTAGGACCCTGCAAATTAGACTGATTTACAAGAGAAAAACAAACAGGAGTTTATTCACATGTGCATCACACATACAAATGGGACCATTCAGTGATGACTAACTCAAAGAGGTGGTTAGAACTTGGACTTATATAGCATTTTTGCTGTAAGAACAAAACATTTGTAGAGAGTTGACAAGACAAAGGAAAAGGACTTTGAATTTCTAGGAGCAGCAAATTGTGGGAAGGTAAATATATGGGTAACTCATGGACGATAAGGGCTAGTTAGCAAAGTTTGTTATGTAGATTCCTCTAGTGCTAATAAGGGTCTAAAGTTGTCTCTGGTGGTCATTTCTATCCTTCCTAGTAGACAGGGGAGGGGGAAAATCTTTACAAATTTAGGTCCTGCTTTTAAGCAAATAGGGGGAAAACAGAGGGCTAACTTGTATCTGCTTCTTCTCAGTTGCCTTCAGTTCTAAATAATGCTTATGCCGAAGTGGCATATTTGGGGGTGGCATATTCTGATCCCCTTCACCAGTCAGCAAATATGTATCAATATTGGGAGCCCACAACTGCCAGGCAGCTCAGGGCTACAGCAGTGAGCACGGCAGATAAAAATGTCTGCTTTGTTGAGCTCACATTCTAGTTGGGGTAAGACAGACAATAAACAAATAAACATGTAGGAGAGCAGATGCTCCAAACTTTTGTGGTGGATAATGATGCCGACTACAGCATTTGCCAGCTCCGCTAATGAGTCTCCCTGGAAACTTGAGTGGTTGATAAGCGTATTAAGAACCTAGAAAAGTCATACTAGTAGATTGGCCGACTATGAGTTACAGAAGCCCGTGGATCGTGATACATGCAGGATTCTGTCAATTACATTCTGGCTGGGAAGAAATTCAATTAAAATGTATATGTTGAAACTTTCTTCTTAAGGTATTTGTTCCAGAAATCAGAGCTCCCTTTTAGTGGTTGTTAATATCAGGAAATGAATATCTGATTACATTTTTCAAAGGCGAGTCCCTTAGCAGCAGGTGGAATCTCATCTTATCATAGCTTCTGCATAATTCATTTTGGGGGAAATCTCTTGAGTTTTGTTTTCAAAACTTGAGGAGACAAATGAAGCTGGTTTGGGGGTCATAGGAGTTTTTAACCTTTCAGGATAAGCAAAAATACCTAATGTCATTCCAGGAACAGACCCTGAAATGTGGATTCCTTGAGAAACGACAAAGAGCTAGGGCATAGGCGAGGGGGAGGAAGTGTGAGCCTGCAAAAAGCCAGCCAGCAAGTGTGTTTTCCACGCTGCCTTGTTTATCCGTCATACATGTCTTGGGAACCACTTTGCGTGCTTGGCTAGAGCTTATTATCATCGCAGGAACATTATAGAACATTGTTTTCTTTTGCCTGGTTCAGTGGCTGCCGTGCCATTGAAGCCACAGTAGGCAATGCTTGCACATTGCATTTAGGCCTGTTTGTGGAGCCGGAATGGGCACCTGCTACTGTGTGTTATGGGGATGTGTCCTTCCTCATCACACGGCCCTTCTGTGTCTCGGCAGAGCACGAGGGATTCTCCCATGAGCTGGCCCTGCCCTCTTCCGTTCTGGCCTGGCCTGTGGTGGAACTAAGACCCAGGAAGTGACTGGGAAAAAGTTGGAATTGGTTTGCACTTTGGTCTGGGCTCTTTCTGAGCAGTGGGGTAACTGGCCTGGGGTCCTCGGGACTCTTGGATGGAGCCATGTTTTTCGTGCCAATAGACATTTTCTTTGTGTCATCTTTAATTTAACCACCCAGAGAATTTCTTCCAGGCTTTTAAAAAATAAACATATTTGTGCAAAATTGAGGTCATTAATTTTATATATATACATGTATATGTATAACTTTATATAGTGCTTATTTCATTCACTATTGGATCATATCTCTTTCTATGGTATTAATAATTGGAAAATAACTCTTTTCCTTAATTATAAAGCAACACCCATTGCCTTCATCCACTTGGGCAGCTATAACAAAATACTGTAAACTGAGTGGCTTAAAAACAATACAAGTTCACTTTTCACAATTCTGGAGGCTAGATGTTCAAGATCAAGGTTCTGGCATGGTCAGGTCCAGGTGAGGGCTTTCTCCCAGTTGCAAAGTACTGTCTTTTCATTTTAACTCCACATGGCATAAGGAAGGAAGGGGCTAGCTAGCTCTCTCTGGGGTCTCTTGTGTAAGGGCACTAATCCCATTCATGAAGGCTCCACCCTCACGACCTAAGCACCTCCCAAAGCCCCCACCTCCTAATTCTTTCACATTGTGCATTAGGTTTTAACATGAATTTGGGGAGGACATTCAGATCATAACACCCATTTACTGCAGAAAATTAGACACTGTGGAGGATTGGAGGGTATCTAAGTGTGGCAGAGAAAAGGGATGTGGTAGTCTTGCCCAAGGAGCCAGATCTTCAACACTACTTTATTGCTGAAGTAAAGAAAGTATTGTAGTGAAGAAAAAAATGGATGTTTCTGTCATTACTTTAGGGAGAATAAAAACAGGTACAGAAATGCGTGAGGTATATAACAGGCTAGGGAGAGAGTTGTTGGGAGAAATCAGAAGGAAAGAGATTGATGGGCTACCGTGGCAGGTTGGGATGAGACACCAGAGAGCCTTGAATAGTGTACTGAGGAATTTGAACTTTATTTTCTGAGTAGGGGATTTTGCTCAATACTTTGACAAGTGGAGAGAAGGATCAGGAAGAAGGAAACGTTCTGAGGTTGTTGTTGGAGACCTGAAGGCTTGGGACCAGCCTCTGAGACCCTAGAAAGAGATATGTATCTTATCTGCCTCTAAGATCGGGTCATGGTCTGGAAGTCTGGAGTGCTGGCATTATGTGTTCCTTTGGAAATCACTTCCATTGTTGCATAACCCCATAATTTTGCAGGTCCAAAAACTGAGATCCAGGGAGTGGAGCAAATTAGAGAGACATGGCAATGGTTATCAGAGCATGTCTTTGTGAGTGAGTTGCCTGTCTCTCCAAGCCTCAGTGTCTTCATCTATAAAATGGGATGATAGAGTACGAGCCTCACAATGTTGTTGAAGGGATTAAAAGACACAAAGCATGAAAAGTATTTAGCATTGATGCTTGGCATCTGTAACAGTAACAACTATTCAGGTAGCAGTAACTATTTTCACTGTCATCAGTCATTGTCATCACCATCCTCATTATTTGTGTAGTGCAGGTAGTGTAGCATTAGTGGTTGATAAAACCTAATGTCAACCCCAGAAAAAAAAAACAAAAAACCTAATGTCTAATGACTAGTAAAAGGCAGATCTTAAGGCATCTTTGCCATGAGCACTGGCCCAGGAACAAGGCCTTAAGAATACTTCCCTGCCTGCTGATGATCTGCCTAATATAACATTTGTAATCACAGGGCCCTTGAAGATACATTTTAAAAAAAATAATTCAGTTTCATATCCATGATAGTGAGGGCCATTGGGCATCCTGTAATTGGGTTCCGATGAAGATGTATTCATTCCTGTCCTGGCCTCTTTGGTATTGTAGTGGATTTAACCTATTGATTTCTTTCAGCCCCAGGTAGAGACACATAGGACGCTCTTTACCTGTGTCTCTGTTTCAGCAGAATTAGGACATGGGTTTGTTTAGAGGCTTCCTGTCCAGCTCTGCCTCTGAGCAGATCTGTACCTTCTCTTGTTCTTCCAGCTGGTCCCAGTGTGGGTGATAAAACACTTCCCACGCAGAGCTTACCCAGACGCTAGGCCCCGGTGCCAGCAACTTGGCCCTCCCAGAGGAGCACTTTCTGGGTCTGTGATTTTCACACACATGCACAGGTACAAGGCTCTCCCTCATGTCCTGACTGGATCACAGGGCTAGGAGGTGACAGACACTTGGTCAGGAGAAGAAGGAAAAATAAGAAGATTTAACACTGTCAGAGACATGCTGTGCTCATTACAGATATTCACTCATTCATTGTGAGGTTTGGTGCTTGATAAAAGTTGCGGGGTTTAAGTCATGCAAGAAGTGTTTTTGGGTCTCTACCCCCATGTGTTTATGAGACAGCTGCCAGGTGATGCAGGTTCCACAGGGGCTGAGCTCCTTCCTCTCTGGGTGGGGCCTGCCTGCCTGGCCTGTGTTGTGCAGGAGAGGAGAGAGCGTGTCTAGCTTACACGGGCCTGCTGGACAAGTAAAAGATGTAGGGCCCCTTTATGAAACTCAGGCCCAGAGAGACGCTAGACAAACATGTGTCCCTGGAGACCTCATATTTTAGTGACTTTGGGATCTGAACCCGTACTGAAAAAGCATGAACAGATTTGGGGGTACAAGGTGAGTAGAAAGACCTCTGGAGACAGCCAGGCTTGGATCTGAGTCCTGGATGTGCTTTAATGTTCTCGGCCTCAGTTTCCTTATCTGTAAAATGGGACAAGTGATCCTTTATCTTGAAATTTTGTGGGGATTAGATATGAAGTATGCAGAGTGCTGGTACCATATATCAGCTAGGCAGACTAGCAGCTAGTAATTATTCAATAAATTGCATTTGTTCTTATTTCTTGTCTACATAGAGAATTTAAGTTCTATGAGATAGGTAGTATTATTATCTCCATTTGACAGACGAGGAAGTTAAAACAGAGATGTTAAGTCACTAGCCAACATCATACAGTAAGTAAGTGGCCCAGCTGGGATTCAAATCCAGGCGTCTGATCTTAAATCCCGTGTTCTTAATCATTACGCTATTCCGCCTTTTACAGGAAGGCTGCTGGTTCAAATGTACTGAGGTGTCCTGTAATTAGTGTGTTCAAGTCATGAGGTCTGGCTGGAGTTGAGTGAGTGCAGGAGGGAATATAAGGAGGTGAGGACAGAGAGGTGAAGGCAGACAGCTGATAGCTGTGGGCCCCGTGGGCTATTCTAAAGACTGCCTTTTCCTCTGCATTGATTGGGAACTACTGGGGGCATTTGAGTAGACGTGAGACATGATTTGTGTTTTGAACCTCTGTATTTTAATTCCCTCTCTTCTTCTTAATAATTGCTGGCATTTATTGGGTGCTGACTGCATGCATTATTATGCTAAGTGCTTTATGTGCCCTTTCTTATTTAATTCTCAAGCCAAATTTGCGAGGTGGGAATTACCAGCTCCAATCTACAGATGAGGAAACTGAGGCTTAGAGAGTCTCAGGACTTGGTCAAAGATCCCATAACTTGTAAACAGTATAATCCAGTTTGGGTTAAAACAAAGTCTGCTTGGTTCTGAAACCAGTGTTCTTCTTCTCTCCTATCTCCAAAGAGTTTCTTATCTGCTATTTTGTTGTGGTCCACAGACTTAGTCCCAAATGGTCCCCCCAAGGGAGGGCCCCGCAACTGAGTTAGTGCTCCATTGCCGACTTATCAACACCAAGGAGAGGGGATTTCTCTTAATGTCACCTGCCATTGTATCTCACCAAGCCGCCTCACGGTACAGCTGGAGAAGGTGGGATGGTGACAGTGACACTCATGAAAATCAGAAATCTCTGAGCTGGTTGACATGAATTCTAGTTTCAGGTGTACCGGCAACTAGTTGTGTGATCTTAAGCACAGTGCTTATCCAACTGTAATCAAGAGTGCCTGTGAATTTGTGTTTCAATGTCTATCTTCCCAGAAGCCTTCAGGAGGATAAGGTCAGTGTTTATGTCATTTCTTGCTGCATCCTCATTTCTTGGAGCAGTGTTTGACACATAGCAGAAGGCCAGTTACTATTTGAGTGAAAACTAATAATTAGCTGGCTATTATGGAGTGCTTTCTCCCTACCAGGCACAGTACATACATTTTTCCATGTCATTGAATAGTGACAACTATTTAAGGGTGGATAATATTATCATCATCTCCATTTCACAGATGAGAGACATTGAGGCCAGCAAGTCTTAGCAACTCATTCAAGATCACACAAATAAATACATAATGGAGGTGGCCTCAGTGTCAATGACCTTGGATAGAAAATTAGAGACTCCAATTAGCTTATGTCTGAGGGTCTTTCCAGTTCTAAAATTAGACCTAAAGAACCTGACTCCCAGCGTAAAGCTTTTTCATCCCCATCTCATTGTCTCCCTGTAACTCAGAGGAGGGAACTTTTAGGACAAATGCGTGGTTTTCACAAAGCTCATTTTATATCTTTCTTTGTGTTCGCTTTTTCAGGGAAATGCAGTGGGATGAATGAGTTAGCCTGGTCATCTAGCTGTGGGTGGTAGTGAGCTGGAGAGGAGTCTCTTTGCAGAACTTGGTTTAGGTGGCTCAGGGACTTGAACTTGGGCTGCTGCTGGCAGGAATCCTCACTGCTGCTCTGCCGAGGGATGGTTATACAATTTGCTTTCCTCCCCAAGTGCACCACAGGATGCCTGGTCTTCTTGAAATTGCTCTCATTTAAGAATCTGTCTGTTTTGAAACAAATGCGTCATCTGAAACCTTTTATGACTTTATGGAAATCTAACTGCGCTTTCGAAGCACAGATGGCCCGGGTTTACCTGCCTGTCTTTTTCACTCCCACTGTTACCCACATAGGAAGGCAACTGGATGGCAAGTTAAATAGCTCTTTGACTTTGGCCCCATCATCTTGGATGATGAGAGGAAATGAAATTGTCTTTTGAGAAAGAGAGGAAAGACTCAGGGGTGATTAGCCTGGAGAAGAGGAAGGGCCATGGGGGCCCTGGCTGTGTCCTCGAATGCTTGAAGGCCATTTTTAAAAGAAGGAGACCAATATTTAGGACCCTCGGGTAGTAAACCAGCCCTGATGCTGAGTAGCCAAGGAAAATGTGTGACTGGGCAAGCTAATTTCCCACTCACCCCCTTACCTCACCCCCTTCAGTGCAGTTGACTGAACACAATAGCCAGGTATGTCCAAGAATGCTTATTCTAGATTATATACAAGGTTCCTGCCATTCTTAGCTTGCTATGGTAATCCCACTAGTAGAAATTAAACATGAAATTCTTTTGACTTCTTTCATTTTCTTCTCCAAATTGCACAATCCTCTTCCATTTTTTTTTTTAAACTGTTAAAATGATGAAAATAAGGCACCATCTCCATTTTCTGTCACAGGATTTATTTTTTTCCTCGTTCATTCTTTTGACAAACGTTATTGAGTGTATTGCCCTGTGCCAGGCACTGGGATTAGAGAAAGATGAACTTAATCTGTACCCTCATGCAGCAAAAAGTCTAGAACAGGAGGCAGACAATAAACACAGGAGTAAATAAAACACACAAAGATATCATTATTTGTATAAGTGGTATAAGGAAAATAGACTGAGTCTAAATAGAGGAGAGATGTCCTCTTTTAGATAAAGCTTGTTTGACAGGGTCTCCCTGAGGAGGTGACATTTAAGTTACCTTAAGTACCTAAAGAACGAGGAGGTAGAAGCCATGGAGGAAAAACTGTATTTCTATATCAATGAAAATATAGGTCTTTCTTTCCAGACCTCAATTCAGTATGTTTTTTCTCTTTCTCATAACCTTATTATCTCTATATCGGGTCTTTCAATTTTCTTTTTTTTAAATTTATTTTATTTATTTATTTTTGGCTGCGTTGGGTCTTTGTTGCTGCTCACGGGCTTTCTCTAGTTGTGGCGAGCGGGGACTACTCTTCGTTGCAGTGCGCGGGCTTCTCATTGTGGTGGCTTCTCTTGTTGCAGAGCACGGGCTTTAGGCGCACGGGCTTCAGTAGTTGTGGCTCATGGGCTCTAGAGCGCAGGCTCAGTAGTTGTGGCACATGGGCTTCGCGGCATGTGGGATCTTCCTGGACAAGGGCTCGAACCCATGTCCCCTGCATTGGCAGGCGGATTCTTAACCACTGCGCTACCAGGGAAGCCCTAGGGTCTTTCAGTTTTCTTCGTGCAATTAAAAAAACATTTATTGAGTACATCCTATGTGTCTTGAACTGTGCTATATACATTATTATTTTTAAATATAATGCATATTTTAACCCTGTACAGTAAGAATTGACATCAATGAGGCAATGGTCGCTAAGAAGGTTAAGCTATTGGTCTACAGTGAGATACCTAATAAACATTAGAGTTCAGATTTGGACTCTGGGCTGGTTGATTCCTGTGTCTGTCATCTCTCCACTGAGTCCCAGGACATCTTTGGGGATGTCCTGGGCATATCTGGGCTCTGGGGTGCACGGAGGTGGCTGAGATCCTCTCCATTGAGGGAACCAGTTAGCTGTCTCCATACTCTGGCCTTCTGTTTAGGTTTCAGAGGCTTCTGTTTCCATCACTGAGAGGAGCTCAGACTCTAACTTGTAAGGAGAATGGACTAGGAATACGGGGGCAGCAGCTCAGGATCCAGGCTAAATTTAGAACCAGAATGGGCAGCAGAGACACTAGGCTGAGATCTCAAGGGCCACGGAGAAGGAGCTATAATTTGTGGCAGTTTCTTTAGCTTCCCTGAGTGCTTCAGAATGAGTCTTCCTACAGGGTCTCTCCAAGAGGGACCCCTTCACTGGGCTTGTGCCTCCCCCTTGGCTGAACACAGACCAAGAGATAAAGCAGAAGCAGAGGAGATAGAGCCCTGAGCTGAGGGAGGCTGAAAGGGAGAAGGCAGGGCAGTGAGGAGTCGGCAGCCAGCCCCTGACCTACTTCGCTCCTCTTCCCCTCTGGTAGATTGAATACATCAGGGGGAGAAGAAGAATGTGGGTCACCCCTCACACTTTGGCATACCCATGTGTTCAGCGGAGAGTAAAATTCTGTCATACTGAATCCATCAGACAACCAGTGCTCGTGAAAGTAAATCTATTTTCCAGAATCAAAGACTAAGGTGTAGCCAACTGTCCTGGGTTGAATAGTACATTCTCCTTGTATCCCTCTCTCCCAAATCCTAGACTCTCAGAATGTGACCTTATTTGGAAATAAGGTCTCTGAAGATGTACCTAGTTAAGATAAGGTCACACAGGGTTCGGGTGGGTTCAAATCCAATGTTTGGTGTCTTTATGAGAAAATAGAGACACAGAGAGAGACACACACAGGGAGAAGGCCATGTGAAAGCGGAGGCAGAGATTGGAGTGATGCAGCTACAAGCCAAGGGATGCCAAGGATTGCCTGCAATCACCAGAATCTAGGAAAGAAGCATGCAGCAGATTCTTCCTGATAGCCCTCAGAAGGAACCAAGTCTGCTGACACCTTGATTTAAGACTTCTAGACTCCAGAACTGTGGAAGCATAAGTTTCTGTGGTTTTAGGCCACCAATGTGTGGCCATTTGTTACAACAGTCACAAGAAATTAATATAGCCACCAACTTAACAGTGAGGACCTCTGAAATTCCATTCCTCAGGCCAGGTAACATTATCAACTGTCAAGGGCCAGCCACTCCTTGGTACCCTGACATGTTCTTCACCTCACATCCTACTGCAGGGGGCTGCTTTCTCTTTCTTTCCATCTCCATTCTGAACTCCTTATGGGCAAAGACCCAGATTTAATTCTTAGCTGTTTCCCCAGCTCCTGGAATATACTTGGTACTCAACAAATATTGAAAGGATGAATGAATAAAATAGACACTTCTTGGCTACAGCAGTCTTTCCAAAACTTCAGAAACTCCAAGCAGCCTACCATTTTATGCATTCATCGTACTGATGTTATTAAGTGCCTACTGTGTGCCAGGAACTGTGCTCGGAGCAGGAAACATGGTGGTAAACAAATAAAAGGTCAACATTTCTGCTTTCTCATGGTTTATTATCTAGAGAAGAGATTGGGCAAGGGCATAGGTTAAACCAGCAGATACACTGATGTATTAATAAGTAGTTTTGGATGGCTATAAGTGCTCAAAAAAAAAAAAATCAAACATGATAATGGGTAGAGTAACTGGAGTTTCCTCAGTTCGATGGTGCTACGAAAGGTCTCTCTCTGACATTTGAGCTGAGACCTAAATAATAAAGGGGATTCAAGTCTTTGACGCTCTGGAGGACAAGCCCTACAGGCAGAGGAAACAGCAAGTGCTAAGACCTGGAAGCAGAAATTAGCATGCGGTGTCGGGAGCACAGAGAAAAAACTGCTGAGCAAGGTCCAGGAGCCCCAGGGTAAGGAATGATGTCAGTGAGATAAACTTGTCTCCTTTTTCTTCTCCTGAAGCCAGCAGAGTTTCAGTTCACAGGAGAGTGACTGATGTATGTTTCTGCGGTGAGGGGAGTTGCTTAAAATCAAAATTACGTTGGTTGTTTATGGCTGGCAAAGGGGAGCCCCAAGGATGATCAGATCCTGCTAAGGAATGGGGCTAGGTTTTAACCAAAGCCAAAGAGAGGAGAAGCCAGACCTCGAATTTTCTCCTCCTGAGATCATTGGTCTGAATGGCCACCCATGGAGGCTTGGTTATGCCTGTCTTTGTTTTGTTTACGGCGCTGTGTTCTTTGTGCTCTAGCAAAAGGCAAGGAAGACTGGACTTTTGGAGATCATGACTCTGGCTGATTTGAGCCCTGTGTCACTGGTACCAGCTTTTCAGCCTTTCTGTGTCCTGCCGTTAGGTGGAAGGGATTTGAGAAGTGGCCTCATGTTACGAAGTTGTTTTGTTTGTCCTTGGTTTCTGCATTTTCATTAAATCATAGAAGTCTTTAATTGCTTCCATGTGGCCGAAACGTTCCTTGATTGGAATGCTATGGAATAGAGTTTGCTTTATTAAGTAGTATTTCTTGAGGGATTTGAGTGCTCTTCGGTCTCCTTCCTCTCCCTCCCCTGTTTTTCTCTGAGTTTTTAATTTGTTGCAATGTATAATCGCTTGCTTCTGTGCTGGAATTGCTCTCCAAGCTTCTACAATCGTGTATTATAATTCCCTTTATTACTGCAGAATCATTTTTAGCCTTCAGTTAAGATGACTGGACAAGAATCAGATTAAATGGAATTAGTATCTATTTTTCATGGTACATTGCTCCTGAGGCCAGCAGCCCCCCTTGCTTGCTAACCTTTTTTGTAGTTTTGGAAAGAATGAAATTAGAAATAATCAATACCTGATCTCTTTTAAGCCTCAGGGCACCCTGGGGGACATAGGTGTAAGTAATCTACATTTTACCTCCTTAGAGAATTAATATGACTTGTCCAAGGTTATCCATGCAGAGTGTGTCAGAGCTCCAATGCCAACCAAGCTCCTGGAAATCCAAAGCCATCTCTCAGATCCCTTCTATACTGTGATTTTCTAAAACATAAGTGAGCAGGGGAAAAAAAGCTGCTTCTGAGATGTTGGAACAAAACAAATTACATCTAATGCAATGTGTTAGTGAGTCCCTTGCTGCAAACTATGGATAATTAATGCTTCTTCTCCATTGGAATAAAAGGAATTCTATTTCTACTTAATACAGGGAATGGAAACATACTAGGGCTTAGGTGTATACCACTGTATTAGTCAGGGGTCTCCAGAGAAACAGAACCAATAGGTTATATGTATACATAGAAAGAGATTTATTACAAGGAATTGGCTCATGCAGTTATGGAGGCTGACAAACCCCAAGATCTGCATGGTGAATTGGCAAGCTGGAGACCAAGGAAAGCTGACTGAGTGCAATAGCCTGCGAATCAGGAGAGCCAACAATTTAAGTGCCAATCCAAGGGCAGGAAAAGACTGATGGCCCAGCTCAGGCCAGTGGAGTTTCCTCTTAGCCTTTCTGTTCTATTTAGGTCTTCACCTGATTGGATGGGGCCCACCATCAGGAGGGCAATCTGCTTTACTCAGTCTCATCCAGAAACACCTTTACAGAAACACCCAGAATAAAGTTTACCCAAATATCTGGACACCCAGTGGCCCAGCCAAATTGACACATAAAATTAACCATCACAACTCCCTAGATTTGAATTGTGCCTTTATCATTTACTAATGAAGTGGTCTTGGTCAAAATCTTATTTTCTTCATCTGTCAATTGGAAGCAATAATATCTGTCTCATAGGAATGTTGGAAGAATTCAATGAGAGAGTTTTCTGAAGTGCTCAGCACACTGCCTGGCCCAGAGAAAATGTTCAATGATTGCTAGTGATTTATTTTGTTACTATTACCATGTTATTGTTGATGATAACAAGTCCAGGAACACACAAGCAATGTTTTTGTGCATATATTTATGTTACATAGTTTGAGTCTAAACATTTTTTTTTTTACGTTTTGGCAAATGGCAATTTTATTCAAAATACAAGTCTAGCCACTGGAAGTTAGAAGATTCATATGTAGCTTATGACTTTGATATTTGCTTCCTGGTAAACTTTGAGCACATTGTTTGCTTGCTCGTTTACAAAACACCTGTGTTGTTAATCTTACTCTCTTGGTATGGGGATCACATAAGATTCAGTCTGTGACATCACCGAGCTTGCATCAGCCCCTCCAGAGGACGCTGACTGGGGTGGAGAAGGGGTGCTGCTTGGTATCAGGCCCTGTACAGGTGCTCGTATCCAAGTTAAGCGGGATGGAATTACTGCTGCTAAAGGTAGTGGGGGAGGGGATGGGGATGAGGGCAGGGAGGGCTGGGAAGGGAAGCTTGTGCAAGTGTCAGCTGGTAGAAATTCTCTGGAACGTGAATTGAGGAAAAAGGCTTTACAGGTAGAAGCATTGTGTAAGCATTATATGTCTTATAAGAAAGTAGTACGTTGTCATTAGGTGGGTGGGTGGTTTGATGACCCTCAGAGGTGACAGTTGATTGCTTTAGAACCCATTCTTAAGGCAGGATTGAGAGTTATACATATATGGGGACTTGAAGTATTTAAGGAAGAAGAAGGCCTCTTCGACATTGGTTTTCAAGTGGAAGTATTTGTTCCCAATAAGGACTACTGATAGAGAATATACAGTCCAGGTGTGCAGAGAAGCTGGCCAGCAGGTGGTGCCCTAGAAGTAGAAATGCAGGGCTCTGGGTGCAGAGGCCGGAGCTGGCCTAGGGGTGTGGGTGGGGACAGGGCAGGGCAGGGACGGGGAGGGTGGATATGAAAGCTACACCCTCAATAAGTTTCACTTGGTAAGCTTGGCCTTGGTAAGCTTCCAAGAGAAAAGGAAGCAAAGAAGAGCTAACATTTGTTTAAGGAAGAGTGCTCTTCATCAAGGCTAAGTGTATGACCAGGTGTGCTCTGTGGTCCAGGCACAGTTCTAAATGCTTCGCATAGATTCTCTCCTTTGATAATATCTCACAACAAACCCGTGAAGCAGGTACTAATGTTGTCCCTATCCCCCATTTTACAGATGAGAAAACTAAGGGCCAGTGTAGTGAAGTAATTCACCCAGGGCCACACAGCTCTTCAGGGGTGGTGGCCACTTGGTCTTGTCACAGAAGGTCCTTGGAACCTAAATTGATCACGACACTTCCCTGCTTAAAACCTTCCTAGGAGGTCTCGCTGGTAGGAAGAGATCCTGGGCCCTCACCAGGCTCATCTTTGGCCTCACTCCTGGCTCCCAATACTTGGCTCAGATGCCCTCCTTTTCATTCCTTAAATACATCAAGATCTTTTGACCTCCAGGCTGGGGCACTTCTGGATCCTCACCTCTACTGACCAAACCCTCTCTTGAGAACAAACATACTTAAGAAGATATTTGTTTGATATAAGTTGGCTGTGACCAGGGGAAGGGGGGTAACCCCAGACTTGTTCACCCCTCTGCCTCTGGTGCCTGCCCAGGATCCTTCTAGATCTCTGTGTGGCTCCTTCTCTCTCTTTCTTCAGGTTTTTACTCTAAATCAGTGGTGGTCAACCTGAAGGACATCTGGAAATGTCTGGAGACATTTTTTGGTTGTCACAACCGAGGGAGATGCTACTCGTATCTCTTGGGTAGAGACGAGGGAGGCTGTCAAACATCCTACAATGCACAGGATAGCTGCCCCCTCCCCCAGCAAAGAACTATCCAGCCCAATGTCGGTAGTTCTGAGGTTGAGAAACACCGATCTAAAGAGACATTCCAGCAAGGCCACCCGTGGTCGCCCCATCTAAAATCTCACCTCTCCTTTCTTACCCTCCATTCTTTGTGTCCCCCTTTCCTGCTTTATTACTTTTCTTCTGTGCACCTGTCACTCTCTGATAAATAATATATTTCACTTATTTATCTTGGTTTTTGTTTGTCATCCACTACTGTATATGCTCTACAAGCACAGAGATTTATGTCCTTTTTGTTCACTGCTTTATCGTTAATGCCCAGAATATTATCTAGCCCATAGTAAGTGCTCAATAAATATCAGTTGCATGTGAGAATGGATTCAGAGTCCAGGTAAGTAACAATCACCAGTTCATCACAGAGGCCGCTTGGGTTAAAATCCATTTGCCATCCCTATGGAGACTCTTCTTGCACCCTGGAAGGTGATGGAGATCTTCCTTTTTACATCCTTTGGTGATGGTGTTGTCTTTACTTTAGCCCTGACCAAGATCCCCCCAAAAATGTTTTCCCTGAAAGCAAGAGTAGGGAAGGTGGACAGGTTCTTTTGTTGGACAATAATCCCTGAAGAAGTGAGTGTTCTGTCAGGATGCCTTTGGAAGGACCCTTAGAATCATCCTTATACTTGACAGATGGAGAAATCAAGGCCTGAGCACATCCTCTAAGGACATTTAAAACACTTAAGAGTCTTTGATTTGTACTTGTGTGAGGTCACCCAGCAAAGAATTACCAGGATCAGAATTAGAACTCAGTTTTCTGCCTTCAGTGGAGATGGAAGGGGGAAAGTGAAAAATCCCGCATCAACAAATACGCTGCTGGCAGGCAAGCCACAATTCTCTAAAGCTCTCTTTTGCCTTGCAAGTTGTGATATCTAGCTGACAAGGAAGCAAATTGAATAGCTAAATGCAGAGCTTTCAGAGATGCTGAGATGCAAATTAGCCCAAACCACAGGCAACTGTGGATTTGAGGCTGGCGTGCAAAACAGAGGCTTCTCTTCCTTTGGTCTGCATTGTAAACTCACTTTGGTGGATAGTGTACCCTTGCTTTTTCCCAGGCAGGCACTGTGCAAGGCACTAGGGAGATGGTGAAAAACAGAACATTGATCCTGCCTTTGAGGAGTTTGCAGCCTGGAGAGGGAGACAGACAGAGAAGGGTGTCCTTGTTTGCATCTGCTGTCAGTGGCAATTGTGGGATAACTGGGTAATTGGATTATACATTTTCTGAGGATAGAGATCTCTGTCTTGGGTGCCGTTAATGCCACCTAACACTGATGGCCAGAACAATAATGATGGGTAAAAATTAACAAGCACTCCTTGTGTACCAGACACTGTATTAAGCGCTTCAGTGTATCAGTTCATTTAATCTTCACAACAGCACTATGAGGTGCAGGGACCATTATGGTTCCCATTTTCACAGCGAAGGCAACTGAGATTGAATATCTTGCCCAGAGTTACAGAGCAAAGACGTGCTGGCTATTGACATCTAGCCCCAGGCTGTCAGGTTGTCAAGTGTGTGGGCTGTTCTATAAGATGTATCACTGCTATATATTATTTAATATCCTCCCAACCCTGGCCTTGAGACTTTCTCCACCACTTAGTAATAATGCCCTTTATTGGGTGTTTACTCTATTCCAGTCACTGGTCCATGTATTATCTAGTATAATCCTCACAACGAAAGGTGCGGAATTATTGTATCCATTTTACACCCAACGAAGTGGAGGCAGAGAGAGCTTACGTAATTTGCCTGAGATCACACAGCTAGTAAGTGGCAGAGCCAGGATTCAGGATATTTCATACAAATGGAATCATTCAATATGTGGCATTTTGTGTCTGGCTTCTTTCTCTTTGTATAATGTTTTTGCCGTACGTGTTAAAGCATTCATCAATATTTTACTCCTTTCATTGCTAAGAGTATTGCGTTATACAGAGATACCACTTTGTTTATCTGTTCATCAGTTGATGGACATTTGGATGGTTTCCATTTCTGGGCTATTGTGAATGATGAAGCAATGCACAAGTCTTATATGTGACCTCTTATTACTAATATTGTCTGTCTCATGTCAGTCAAAAGGGATGAGTTCTGAAGCCAGGACGTGGCTTTGAACACTGATTCCAACATGTACCAGCTGTGTGAACGGGAAAATTAAGTAACCTGTCTGAGCTCTGGGTTTTTTTTTATCACTTGTTAAAGGAGGATAATAATAGTAGCTACCTGATCATGCTCAAAAGCCTGAAATATATAATGCACAGTGTTTGGTTCATAATTAAGCACACAATAAATGTGTGCCAGATAAGCAGTGGGAAGCAAAAACCAACCCAAAGTATATAATGTCTCTACCTATGGAGTTTAGAGTCATTGAGACATGAAAATGTAATAACTAGATGTAATGTGAAATAAAATAAAATTAAAATATGTACTACAGGAGTAGTCAGCATGAGGCTCATAGTAATTGAAAAATTAAAAAAAAAAAATGTTTCTCAGTCTAGAAAATGGAGACTTCTCTGTAGTTTGGAAATCCTGGGAGGCTTCAGGATGGAGGCAAGACTTGGATGGATGTCTTGAATGAGCAAAGGATGGTTGGGAAATAGTGGAAGGATGTGTGGTGAGAGGAGTATTGCAGGTGAAGAGGCGGAAGGGATAAAAGGAAAGTTTGTCAGGCTGCAACGACGTCCAGGAGAGTGGTAGGTGCTGAGTGGGTGGGTAATGCTGGCATCTGCCTACTTTGTGCATCAGGGCTTTCAGACTACGATGAGAAGTGACCGCAGTGCGTGAGAGTTCCTATTTCCTCAGCTCTCCAGCAACGTGTGGCATAGTTCAGTTTTTTTTTTTTTTGACAATCACATGGATGTTCAAGGGCTTGGATTTAATCTACCTTTTCTTGACTACAAGTGAAATAGAACATCTCTTCATTGCTTTATTGACCGCTTTCTGGGAATGGTACTTTCACATTTTTTGCTCTTTTATATGTTATTGATTTTTAATCTGGAACAGTTTGTTATATATCCTAGTTACTAATCCTCTTCCAGCTCGTCATTTATACTGTAGCATGTTTACAATGTCTTTTGTCGCATGAAATGTTTATATTTTGATGGATTCAAATGGATCGCTTGTTTCTCATATGATTTGTCTTGTGTTTGTTTACAAATTTTCCCCCTGTTCTGAGGTCACACAAAATATGCTCTCTTTTCTTCAAATAGTTTGAAAACTTTGTTTTTCTTCATTTATATGTTTCATCCATCTGGAATTTATATTTGGTTATGTGAAGTGGAATCAAATTTATTTTTTCCATGTGAAAAGCCAACACTACTTACCCATTTGTCTATCCCTTCCCACTCCCCCATAAGGCCACCTCTTTCATAGACCCAGGTCCCATGCATGCTTCTGTCTCTCAGCCCTCCATTCTGCCCTACTGCTCTGTTTATCCATCTTGCTTTCTTCATTTTACATTATAACCTAAGCATGCCTTTGTGTTATTATAAACCATGGGTAAACATTATGTTTAAAGATTCCTATTTTCTTTCTAGTGGACGTATCACGGTTTCTGGAATCATTTCTCCCTTGTAGGGCAGCACATTATTTCTAGTTGTTTTTTTTTTTTGCTATTATGAAGGCTCCTATGGTGAATACTTTTGCATATAAAACATTTACATAGTTTTGGATTATGTCCTTTGGATGGATTCCCAGAAATAGAATTACTAAGTCAAAGGGCATGAATATTTTTAATGCTTTTAATTCATGATATATATTTATTTTAAAAATTAAAGGGAATAAAGATTCTGGTAGATTCCTAGTACTCTATTATGTAGTTGTAGCCAAATGTGCTGTGACAAGTCTGGATCTGGGAATTGTTGCCCTGTAGAAGTCCAAAAGAGAGATTAATGTGGTCTCTTTGATAAGATTTCTCTTTTCTTTTTTCTTAACACATTTTTTGGTATTTTCATTTATTCAAGCCATCATTTATTAAGCACCTACTGTGTACCAGGTTCTACAGCAAAGTGGGCAGCAGGATCCCAACGAGCTTATGTTTTTTAGTAGGTAGGAAGACAACAAATAGACCAAATCAAGTGATAAGTGCCTCCTGGAGAAAAAACATTGACTGATTAGGTAAAAAAGTTGGCTCCTGTAGACTAGTGACAAGTGACACAGAACTTGAGATTTGAATGACAAGGAAGAGAAAGCTACGCCAAGTAGAGGAAAGGCATCCACTCACGGATGGAACAGCGAGTGCAAATGTCTCTGTGGTGGACCAGAGTGTGGCCCCGGGTTAGAAGGAAGGTCTGTGTGGCAAGAGCCCAGGCTCGTGAGCTGTGTTCAATGAAGGGAATTGAGGCCAAGGAAAAATACCAAGTCCCAACCACGCAAGGCAGTTTGCTCCATGGCTAAAAGCAGCAATGGGAATCCACCGGACGGTTTCGACAGGGAGTGATGCGATCTAGTGGGAGTTGTTCAAAGATCATGCAGGCTTCTCAGCAGAACACAGGTACAGGGAAACAGCGTGCTGGCAGAGAGAAAGATTAGGAAGCAATCACTGCTGTCCGGGCTGGAGGTACTGGAGGCCCAGACAAGGAGTGCGGGTGGAGGGAGAGAAATGTGGGTGGGCTCTATTCTAGGTTGGAAATAGATTGCTGATGGATTGGGGGTGTGGACTTAGGAAAAGAGCGAAGTCAAGAATATGTCCTAAAAGTCTGGGCTAAGAGAATGACAACTTGGAATTACATTATTGACGTAGAAAAGAGTGGGGAGAATAGGTTTGAGGTGTGGTAAAAATAGGGCTTTGGCCATGTTCAGTCTGAGATGCCTCTTTGGTTAACAAGGGGGGAAGTTGGTGATGCAGCTGGAGCCAGGGATCCTGGAGCCCAGGGAGAAGCTGGGAGCTGTGATACAGACTTAGAGGGAATCTAAGACCCCAATAAACAGATGTGTAAACTGAAAAGAGCATGGAGGCCTTCGACCATCATCAAGAGAAACCTACTATTTTCCTTCTGAGTTTTGAGATTATGCTGGATTTCTTCTATTTTTCTTTGTGAACAAAACCTTTTCCCTTTTCCCAAAGAAGAAGAGGGAAAAACACGAGTTTTCTTTTCTTGCTTCAGTCCTGGCACGGCCTTCCAATTTTGAGTGGTAACTCTAAGAATTATTCCTGTCATTTGATTCCGATGCAATTGAGCAGGTCACAAAATCAAGCTTTTGCATCTTGCAAACTTTTCCAGAAGTGTTCTCTCATTGTCCACTGTGTGTATGTTGGAACAGAAAATTTGTGCCTGATTTTATGGTGCACTTTTCCCAAGATATATGAGTTGCTGCCTCATCACATTATCCTGCCTCTCAGGACCTCTCACACCTAGAGGGTATGATGTAATATGAGGTATGGTGCTCGCCGCCCAGAACTGTCACCAGCGAGACCCATGCTTCTAGAGTAATGCTTTGCTAGGTCATTTTCAAAGTGGGTTTGCACAGGGTCCCTAGTATATTATTTTTTTGATATGTCAGAGTGCGTGTTTCCAGGTTGGAGTCTAACAGAGGAAATTTAATTATGAAGAAAATACTCCTCCTCCTTCACACCAGAACAGTATAGATGAGAACAGGCAGTGAAACTTTGCAGCTAGAAACAAACATTCAGGAATCACAATATTCAGGAACCAAATCCCAATGTTGCCCCTTACTTGGTCTGTGACCTTGGGTATATATCTTGACCTCCTGGGGCCTCCGTTTCCCCATTTAAATTGGGATAATAAGAGTACCAACTTGATAGGGATTCTGTGAAGACTAGAAAGTAATTCACTGTGAAACTCCTAAGCACTTTCGTTGAGTCACTCATTAAATATTTAACACCCCTGCTTAACAGACACGTGAACAAAAAAGAGAATAGAAGTGTCCAACCATCATGAAAACACGATTGTGTTTCTTCAGGGTTTTGAGAATATGCTGGTTTTAATTAAACAAATATTTATTTGTTAAATGATATAATTTAAATAATCAAGTAATTGAGTACTTATTTGTTGCATGCCTGCCAGATGTTAGCAAATGCACAGGCGCAGGTAGAGATCCGGCCCTCATAAAGCTGATAGCAATCCAAGCTTTTAAAAAAATTATTATTTCATAATAGTTGCAATAAGTCCAAAGCTTATTTTTGGCACCTCAACTTGTATACATTTTAGTCATTATTTTTAGATTATTGTAAATAGCATTTCTCTTTGGAATCCTCACAATTAATTAATACTTTAGTAGGTCAAGGACAGAGGTTGAAATACATGATTTTTCCAGGTGTTTGTGGTGTTTGATGTAGATTTAGCTGCAGAGGCATATCTGCTGGACGCCAATTCCTGTCTCTGCCTGTTTTAAGAAATGTCTCTCCCAAGGCAGCAGCACAAGGGAGTGAAATGTAGTAGACACTTTCTAAAAGGGAAGCCTCGAATTGTGAGTGAAACCCTGAGATGTTCTATCAAGACACATAATTTACTCTCTTAGTAACAAGCCGTTTTAGAGTTTCTCTGTTAAAATGATAACTAACGTTTACTGTAAAATCAAATGCAATTTAGTTGAGAATAAACAAAGTCGTAGTTGAGAATGAGAGAGAAAAAAAAACAAAATAAAACTACAACCTCTGGGGGACTTCCCTGGTGGCGTAGTGGTTAAGAATATGCCTGCCGATGCAGGGGACACAGGTTCAAGCCCTGGTCTGGGAAGATCCCACATGACGCAGAGCAACTAAGCCCGTGTTCCACAACTACTGAGCCTGCGTGCCACAGCTACTGAAGCCCGCATGCTGCAACTACTGCAGCCTGTGTGCCTAGAGCCCATGCTCCACAACAAAGAGAAGCCACTGCAATAAGTCAAGAGTAGCCCCTGCTCGCCGCAACTAGAGAAAGCCTGCACAAAGCAACAAAGACCCAACCCAGCCAAAGAATAAATGAATAAATACATTTATAAAAAACAAAACTACAACCTCTGGGACATGAGATTAAAAAAAAATTCCATAACGTTAAATAAAAAGGGGGGATTTAAAATTCTCTCCCTGTGTTCATTACATGCTTGTGCAAAATTACCAGCTAGTGAGAGCAAATGATCTTACCCTATTACTTTTATTTCTGTGTCTCGATGTAGAATTCCATCGATGTGATGGAAAGCCTTGCTTTGGGCTGTCTGTTCAGGAAACAGAGCCCCAAACATTCAGTGCATTAATTGGAGATTGAAACAGCTAAGAAGACAGTAGAAATTTTGAAGAACATTGCTCTAGACAAAGAACATCGTAGTAAAGTGCTTATATGAGCCCAAACTCAAGAGCCAGAGTCCCTGTGTTTGAAATATCTCTGCTACTTGTTAGCTTCATAATCTTAAGCAGATATTTAACTTCTCTGTGCCTCAGTTTTCTCATCTATAGAATGGCATGAATAATAGGACTTAGCCCCTAGGGTCATTGTGAGGTTTCAAGGAGTTTATATTATTCAGTGGATTCAGAATGGTGGCCGGCACACAGAAATGCTATGTAACTGTTGACTATTATTATTAAATGTGGCTAATTTGGAAAAAAACATGGTTTGATACAAGACTCCTAGGTTTGGAGAAATGAAGGAAGAAAAAAGACCTTTGTAGTTAGAGAAAATAAAAACCTGCACCCCCTTCAGTGTGTGAGAGTCTCTAGAAAGGGAAAGCCAGGAGATTTGGCAGGAGATTATTGTCTTCTGTCTCAACATATGCAAGTGACAGGCAAAGAAATTTAGGGAAAGCAAGTCTAGCCAAGTGTGCATCAGTCTTGGTCCTGGAGACACATGTTTTTTCTGCAGTGTTTTCTAAGAGAGGTCAACTGACATGTGTAAGATGGGAGTGACCACAATGGTAAGATACAAATGAATAGTGTGCTATCTATGTGTGCGTGCGTATAAGACAGTAGGGTGATGAGATATCATTATTTTCTAGAACCGCAAGATACTGAAGAAAGTCAATGCCCTCCCCATCTTCCTGTTTCCAGACCCCTTCATACATTCTCTCCACTTTGACCTGTTTAAGTTTATTTTCATTGAAAAAACACACTTTTCAAGAAATAGATGTTTTATGTATGGTTCATTCTTTGGAGGGGGTGTATGTGTGCCACGTGACAAGTGGTTGCCATGGTAATTTCTCATTATTGTTGAATTGAAAAATAATTACTCTGGCAAAAATCCCACATAACCTGTCAGTGCTTAAGTTAAAGATGCTGGGGGGCAACCCTGGCACCAGGATCCTGTTTTTGGTGGAGAGGGACAGAGATAGGAATGGAAGAGAATCTGGGTTGGAAGCAAAATGCTTTTGTGGAGTTTTAAATATAATTAAGACTCTCTTCTGCTATTTGACCTGAGTGCATCTCTCATCCTGGTATATGATTTGACTGCTGGGGCTACTTGGGCTCACCTGTGAGATGGGACAAAGGGACCAAGGATTTTCATCACAGAGATGTATAGAGGGGATTACTTAGAGTGGAGGAGCTTTAATGGTGTTTTTACCTAATTAAAATATACGAGAATTGTAGGCCTCACCCCTCCACCCGTGTCTGGGTTCAGGCAGAGTTAATTTCCTCTTTGTTTACCCTGACGCTGCTCTCTGCTATTGTTACTTTCCAGCTTTGGGAAAATAATCCACTTTTTACTTATTAATATTCACTAAGCACTAAATATGCACTGTTCAGGTACTAAACAATAACCAGGATTGAAAGGTAAAGGCAGGCATGACCTCCATGAGAAGCCTCGTGGCAGAGTGTATGGAATTAGATGCCCCTCACTCCCTACCCCTGCGCCCACACATTGGGGTGTTTGGTACTCAATCATTCTGTCTCATGAGCCATTTCGGAGGACCATGAAGCAGCTCTGCTTCGTTTCTTGTGTTGTGTCAAGAACTCATCCTCCTTTTGGTTAATGAAGTCCCTGGGATACACTCTGCCTTTAAAAGAATGATAGGAGAACTTTTATTAGTAGTGGTATTTCCATCATTGCATATTCTTTGGACTTTCAGATGCTCATCCTTCTCCTGGCAGAGCTGGACTCTGTTTTGGAATTCTGTGGATCTTGTTGTTAGATCTCACTTGGAAATATATCGCTTGGAAATGCTTAGTTTCATCTCTACCTGTGCATCTTCAGACCAGAAGTCTTCAATCTGGAAGCATAGGGACCTCCTAATGGAAGAGCCAAAATATACACAAGTACACACCCTATGCCTAGGCATGGCCGCTTTAGATATGTGCCCCAGAGAGATTCTTACACATTAACACAAAGGGACACTGCAAAGATACTTATCGCAGCATTGTTGTAATGGCAAAAAATGAGAAACTGTCTAGAGATCATTAGTAGCAAAATGCTTAAATAAAATATATTGTTTTCATCTAGTGTACTACCATGTAGCTTATATAAGGAAAGAAGAGGCCCTGATATATAAAATGGAGACGTCTCCAAAACACAATGTTGAATGAAAAAAAAAAAAAGTTTAAAGAAGGAAACATAATGTATGATATCATTAAATAAAATATTAAAAACATAAAACAGGGCTATATATGAATGGAGTCATGTATGTATATAAATATAAAAGCTGGGCTAGGAAGGGCCATATCATTTTCACGAAATGGTTGTTTATGGGAGCCTGGGGGAAGGGAGAGAAAAATACAGAAAGCTATGGAGACCCAGGACGTTTATTTTTATTTATAATTTTTAATTCCTTTTAAAAAGGAAAGATATTATTTTAATAATTGTTAATTCTGGATAATGGGCCACAGGCCTTCACCATATTATCCTCTATTCTCTATTTTTAAAAATTAATAAAGTAAAGCATCATTTCTTTCTTTCTTTATTTATTTTTAAACATCACTTATTTCAGTTACAATCAATGAAGTGTATTCACTTAACCAATGTTTCACTGAAAAGAACAAGAAAAATGCCCAAAGATGGTTCAGTAGAATGGCAGTGTAGGTGGGAGGTAATTTCTGCATCCATATGAACTTGTCACATGCATGGTTGGTACATCCACTGATGAAAAGTGAGGCAACAGTGATATGACAGAGAGAAGCCTCTGCTTGTACACTGTCCTGGTCCCCTAGCCACTGAGTTTAGACGTAAGATTCCTGCAATCTTAGAGGAAGAATCTTACTCACTGTGTGGTTACGGCCTCACCATCTGTTCCACTCCCTACTGGGTGATTTATAGGTGGGAGATCTGTTGAGGATGGAGAGATGCTAATGCCCGGTCCGTATCCTTAAGCATCTCATGGTCCTCTACAGCAGCCACAAGTTTAGATAAATTTATATTACAAGGCAGTGATTCAATTATAATATGATCCACACTCTAACAGGGGTAGAGGTATCAAGCTTTCCTAGTACAGGAGACAGGGAAAAAAGGAATCAAAGGACTGGGACTTGGTATTTGCTGGACATGCCAGGCCAAAAGAACAACATATGCAAAGACAAGGAGGCAGGAAATGGTTAAAGAGGGACCCTTGGTTTGACAAGGTAAGTTGCTGGGTCCTTTGGCTCCACACAGGCCAACTCCTGACTATGCTGGTCCCCAGAGTGGTAAGAGTGGCTTTTCCCTGGATAGAACGTCTTTTCCAATTTATCCACCAAATGTTGTATCTATGCTATGTGGCAGTAACTGGTGTGCTCGGCCACCCCACCTACCAAAAACCTCAGGCTATTGGTTTGTTGTTGTTGTTGTTGTTTTTAATTAATTAATTTATTTATATTTATTTTTG
The DNA here is from genome assembly GCF_009873245.2 of Balaenoptera musculus. Lineage (NCBI taxonomy): Eukaryota > Metazoa > Chordata > Mammalia > Artiodactyla > Balaenopteridae > Balaenoptera > Balaenoptera musculus. Next base: position 96,372,267 of record NC_045789.1, read on the forward strand.
GCTGTGTTGGGTCTTCGTTTCCGTGCGAGGGCTTTCTCCAATTGCGGCGAGCGGGGGCCACTCTTCATCGCGGTGCGCGGGCCTCTCACCGTCATGGCCTCTCTTGTTGCGGAGCACAGGCTCCAGATGCGCAGGCTCAGTAGTTGTGGCTCACGGGCTGAGTCGCTCCGCGGCATGTGGGATCCTCCCAGACTAGGGCTCGAACCCACGTGCCCTGCATTGGCAGGCAGATTCTCATCCACTGCACCACCAGGGAAGCCCTATTGGTTTGTTTTTAAAGGCATTTGTCATAACCTTTACCTCCAAGTCTTGAGAGGTTGATCTGGACCTGCTGGTCAGTCTCAAGGCCCTTCCTAGTTATTCTCCACATTGGTTTGACTTGAGGGGATTGCCTGCATGGAGAGTGGGCGGCAACATCCTACCTTCCCTTCACACCTTAGGGGAAACCAGACTTAGTGAGCTCCTCTTTGGAATCCTTGCTGCGAAACAGCCCTGGAAACTTTCCTCACACAACCTCCTACTGGTCAGCTTATTGGACTTGGCCATGTGACCTGCTCCCAAGGGAACTCCTCGGTTCTTCCATTTCTCCAATGATGGAGGCGCCAAGTATGCAATCAGGAGACAGAAGTGTTAGCCTGTGGATAGACAGAACTTCAGAATCGTGACCAGTCATTTTCTGTTATATTTCCTTGGTCTCTTGTACATGTTGCCTTTGTCTGCAAGGCTCAGACCATCTAGATGACCAACATCTAGAAGTTGAATAATGGTGGCACTGATTTTTTATCATTGTCCACAACTCAGGAGGTTGTTAGCTCAGCTCTGTGGCTGAGAACTGAGATTCCACCAGTCTCACTGTAAGATCTTCTGCCAGAGGTTTCGTATTTGGTTCAGCACAGGTCTTTGTAGCTGCATTGCAGCGGCTGCCTGGACTCCTGGCCTAGTCATTAGGCAAATGTCTTCCATAAAATTGCCTCACTGATCCCAGGAACTATACCAGCCAGCAAAATGGAAGGAAGGGATGTTCAGAGAGGAGGTTTATTTTCAGAAAAACAACATGAAGGTGGAGGAAAGGGGGCAAAATCTGAAAGAACTGGAGGAGGAGATCTGTTCAAGCAAAATTTCCTCTTGCTAATTAATGCTGGCCTCTTCTTCTACTCTTGTGAATCTTTTTGTCTTCAACCTAAGGTGGAAAATCACTTTTTAAGCAGAATTATTTGGAAAAAACCTGGCCTGGTCAGTTCATCAATTGTAACAAATCTGCTGCTGTGGGTGGTGAGGGCTGTTGGTAACGGGGGAGGCTATGCATGTGTGCGGGCAGGGAGGGTGTGGAAATTCTCTGTACCTTCCTCTCAATTTTGCTATTTTAAAAAATAGACTGGAATTAGGCAGACTTGGATGTGAACTTTATCTTTGCCACTTTCTAGCTGTCTGATCTTTACCAAGGAGTTTAACTTTTTTGAAATTCAGATTCTCTGTTTGTAAATATCTGAAGGTCAAAGGAGACCATAAGAAATAATTTATAATAGCTGCCATTTATTGAGCAACTATTATGTGCTGGGCAGTTTCTCCTTAGCCCTCACAGTCCACTGAACTGATTGTTCCCACTTTGCAAATGAGCAAATAGATGCAAACAAGTTAGGAGGCTTGACTTAGGTCATCAGCGAATAAGAGGCAGAATTCGTATGTTGAAGCCAATGTAGCATAGAGGTTAAGGGTATAAATTCTTCTAAGGATGCCTGCTCTGCCCCTTGGGACAATTAGGGCAGTTGTGAATATAAGATGGTTCAATTCATGGAAAAAACTTAGAAAATATTGAGTTATGGGTACTACTGTTAACCCAGGGTCCCCCAAACATGTATTCTTTCCACGATCTCCTTCCTTCAGAAAAAAGCCAAGTCAAGACTGGCCTGTACTTGACGTTTAGTAATATTTTCTTAAAAATACTACTTTTTAATTCCCTTTCCCCATCAGCATTTTTCCTCTCATAACTGAGGACTAATTCAAAAGCTTTATATATGTGTGTTGGGGGGCAGTTGACAACTATAGCTTAAAAATAATATCCAAAATTTTTTTGTGTCAGTTTAAAAATATTGGCCAATAGACAAGTAGGGTCAACCATCTAGAGCTCACAAAAACCGTGTAAGCAATTTTCTTGAGTTGGGTTTTTGATGGAACAAAAAGGAATTCCAGTCTTTCATCCACTCATTCATTCTATCAGCCAAAATGTGTATATATTCTATTATGTATCTATTATGTGTCTGGCCCTGTGAAAGCACATATCACACTTCTGGTTTTGGAATGTTCTTCCAAGATTTGTGACCAAAGCCAATTGATTTTTTTGTGTGTGTATAGTCACCTGATATGACCTTCTCCTACCAAAACTGTCCTGACATTTCCTGAGACATTGACTCATCTCATGTTCCATTATAGTTAGTTTGAATCAAATGTCATCCTCCCTTCTTGGGTCATTACTCCCCCTCCCCCCTTGATTTCTGCCAACACTCACTTGTCTGGGCCCCGTGGAACCTGTACGGCTGCTCATAGACAACTCTCTCACCTCCTTACAGCTTGAATCCTTTCTTTTCTCCTAGTGACTTCAGATCAGCCTGGGCTCTCCCTGGGCTTTTACCTTCCACTAGTCCATTTTCTAGCAGACGTGCTAAAAACCAGGAATTAGATGACAGGAAAATGGAGGTAGAGGAACTGATCTAGTCACTGGGCCTTTGAACAATTAGCAGGCCAAAAGGAGTTGATCAATTTCCATTCAGAGTTTTCACTGTGTTGTAGACAGATATTGTTGCAAATAGTAACAATAATAGTAAATGGGTTACAAATAGTTGAAGTGATTTGGAGACATGCTTGATATATAAACATTTTTGATGTAGAGTTCTTTAGAGCATGGAATGCTTCATCCCTTAGGAATGGTGTTAAAGATGGTAGATAAAGGTAGGAAAGGGGCATTGTATTGATCTTTACTGTGTTCCAGGCACTCTGCTGGGCACGTTACAGCCATTAACTTATTGAATTTTCACATCTACCTTGCAAGATAGTTATTAATGTAACTGTTGTTGCATCTACTGTGCAAGATAGTTATTACTGTTGTTGTTATTATTATCATTATTGTTATCCTTAATTTCCAAGTGAGGAAACAGGGTCAGGGAGGTAAAATAAGCTGTCCAAGTTCACATCGCTGGGAAGAGGTAGTGTCGGGATGAGTCTCCTCTGAGGATTGCCCACAGGACGAATTCCACCAGTGTTGTAATACCACCTGCCCTACCGCATGGCGCCGGCCTCTTTCTGGGCGTGAGTCCTGGCAGTGGGGCAGTAAGTAGAGCGAGGAGCTGGAGGAGAAACCAGCCTGAGACAAAATATGCCCTTTTGCATCTTCCTTCCTTCTTTCTGAACCCTAGCCCTTGCCTTCCCAAAGACGCCAGAGAAATGAGTTGGCAGAGACCGGGGCACATCTCAGATGTCCGAAAGTCCCAGTCCCTGTATAGGAATTCTGAAAGCCTTCCCCCCACTTTCATTTTCTCTCTAATATCATATTACATGATTAAAATATAGTTCTGGGACAATCATTCCTTGAACCGGCATTTTGACACCACACTTAATAACTATTATGGCATGAACCTGAGTATTTTAAAAAGCTACATGTGAACCCCAGCTCTGCTGTTTATTGGCCGAGTGGACTTGGGCAAGTTACCTTCACCACCTAATCCGTTTCTGCAGTTGTAAAACTGGGACGATAACGTGAGTAGTTCCAGCCAGTCACTGAACAGCTTTCATTGAGTAATACCATGGCCTCTTCCCCGTCTGGGGCCTGGGAGATGGAGAAGCAGGCAAAACAGAGCCCCTACTCACAAGAAACTGATATTGTACTGACAAGGGAAAAAAACAAAACAAAACCAAGAATCAGGGTGGTAATGAGGAACAAGTGAGAAATGTATATAAAGTATTTAGAACAGTGTTTGGCATGTGGTAAGGTGCTCAATAAATGTTAACCATTATTCTTTTTCCATCCGTATAGCAATTTGAAATTAAAAAAACCCTGTGTATCCAGGCTCCCAAATAGGGTTTCTTGCCCCAGCTGCTTCTTCACTTCCAAGCCCACTGATTTTTCTAGAAGCTCTGACAGTTTCCACAGCATTCAGGCCCTGTGCCGTGGTCTCAGGTGTGGAGCGAGGCTGTCTGTTTGATGCTCAGTCGGCTGTGTCCTGCCAGTGGGTTTGAGCCTTTGAGGGTAGAGACCAATCTCTTATCCTACTGTGTATTCCAAGGGTCTGCACGTAATAAGTGCTCAATAAACATTTGTTTCTGAAGGGAGATGGGGGGGTAGTTTGTATGTGGAGTCATGATATACCCCTGGATGGTTTTATATTTACTGTATTCTACTAAGAAAAGTGTTGGCTTTTGGTGTGGCGATTGGGAGGAGGCCAGAGAAAAAGAGACAAGGACATTCATTTGTCTAAGCTTCTTCTTTTCATGAAAAGAGGAACAGTATCAGTCTTCAGTGGACCGTTAATTATTCCCATTGGACTGAAGGCTTGTTCCCAAGGCCTGCCAGTGACAACAACTTAATGTTGTCATAAGCAGAACAACTTAATGGGAGGAAGAGAGGCTGGTGAGATCTGGCCAGGGCCCCAGGGTTGGGGGCCTTTAAGAGAGGAGCAGCAGGCCCCTCTGTGTCCCTCCCCCATCTGACAGGCAGCTGGGAAACATCTTGCCCTGAAATCTGGCGCTAACCGACAATTCTCTGGAAAAAGATTGCGCTTAGAATTTGAGGGTAAATCGAGCACTATACAGAGAATGAGGCCCAGGTATGATTCCCCCCTTTTAAATGTAGCACTTTGCCATAACCCTCCTAATTCCCTGTTACAGGAGGCCCCTTCCCCTGCCCTTGAAGCTTAGCAATGATTTTATATGGCCTTCAACTGGGCCAATTTCAAATTATTTTCTGGATGAGCAAGGGAAACATTCAACCCAAGACAAACAAACAGAGTTCATGTGGATGGTTTGCATTCTGCTGAACTATTCTGTTTTTAATAACTGATTAATAACGAGCAAGTGATTGCCTCTATAATCTTAAACCAATCCTCAAGAACAATCCATATGCATGTGATGGTGCTTGTGCACAAACTCATCTTTCTAATAGATCCATGTAGCAATACCTGTATCTTTCTAGGGATATTGCATAGAGGAAGGCTACAGGCCACACACAACTTTTTTTTGAATAAATTATTGTTAATTAAAAATGTACTCTCCTTAACCGGTTGTAATATGTGGTTTCTGTTTGTAAAATCAGACTCCTAAATGAGCAAAGAGAAGAGAGAGAGAAAAAGCTGAATGCATTTTACATTAAAAGCAAACCTTTTTCTTAAAAAATGTCACATTGTGCTCCAGAATACGTTTATTAAATCTCCCCAAATATGTCCTCGAGAATTAATTTTCATTTGCTTTGCATTAACTCGTTTATTGAATTGGCATTCAGTCCCCATTTGAGGCAATTAATTTGAAGAGTGACCACACGCCTGCCCACACCCCTTCCAGAACACCCACACACATATGCTAAGTCCCAAGCCACCAATGACTGGATTTTTCTGCCTTTTTCCCTTTTCTTTTCCCCTTTGAGATATTTTTCCACTCTTGCCTGTTAAATCAATGATCTGTCTTTTTGCAGGATAGCGACAACCTCTGGTGGGACGCGTTTGCCACCGAGTTTTTTGAAGATGACGCCACATTAACCCTTTCCTTTTGTTTGGAAGATGGACCAAAGCGATACAGTAAGAAAGTTTATTTTCTCTAATATTCCCTCTTTTTGCGCCCATAAGAAAACCACAGGGGTCTTCAGAGAATAATACAGTGCTGACAGGCTGACAATAATCCCGGCCTCCTGCCTCTGATCAAGGCACTGTCACCGGGTGGCAGCCCGACTCGGCAGCAAGAGATTTCCTTCGAGGCTTAGGATGTTTGGACATTTGCTAGCTTAGAGAGTGAGGCAAATGTGAACCAAGCCCCCCAATGATAAGTGGTAGCTGAATTGTGGAGACTTACCATCCATCTCTTCCCTGCGACCCTTCTTTATGCTTGACAACACTTCACACCCAACATTCTGCTTCTGAAGTTCCCCTTAAAAAAATATCCTCACAGTCACTGTATCAGCTATATCCTTCTAATTCCCCCTTATCAATTATCTCAGGTATTTATTTGACAAGTGCTATGTTTTCTTGGGGGCGGGGGAGGCCACAGCTGCTTTGACCACACAGTTTGGGATTCTTGTTGACAGAATTTATAGCTCCTTGTCTTTCTGGCGAGTGATAACTGTGTAAAGATCCTCAAATTACAGCCTGTGGCACCTTGGGTAACAGCTGATCTGTCCTGATTAGGTTCAGCCAACTTGTCAGAGATCAGATTTGCTAGTTGTGCTGTAAAACCGAGAGGCATAAATACGTCAGCACAAAGACAATTAATGTCCGGTTAGATCAGAGAGAGATGCGTTTTCAGAAATCAGCGTTGCACATGTGAAGGGATCTGTCTGTCAGAGGGTAAAACATCCCAAATGTCTCAAACACGGAGCTGATGATGGGACCAACCACAGTATGTACAAATGAGCCAGTCCAGAGCACTGAGTAAATGATAGGTAATAGCGCTCTTGATATACACAATGAAAAGATCTGATTGTTGCTAAATGTATTTCAAAGCCACTAGAGTACAACCAGTGCTTTTTTTTTTTTTTCTTAATTTTACAGGACTTTAGACAACTAAATATTTGGATCTATTGTATGATGAGTTGATTAATTATGCTAATAAATAGATGGTGATTTTGCAAAAGTGGCAAACAGTGGAAAGCAGGACAACTTGCTCAATTGAAACTTATTGACGGAAGCATCTCTTTAGATTTGTATATTGTGGGCTTTCAGAGGCTGGGACAATTTTAATAAATATTTTGGGTGAGAGGGGCAGCTAGTGTGCCAGACAAGGGGCTTATCCAGACTGTCTTTACATTCAACATAATGACACCTGTTGCAAGCAAGGGCAAGCCCACTTCATCGGGGGTCCTGATGAGTTCACTCGCTTTCTGTGTGTGGGTGCCCCAAGCAGCCTCACACCCTACAGAGTGCGAGAGTCGGGTACAGAAGCTGCCCTTTCAGAATTCCTTGGGAGATAAATGAACTCGGCAATCCAACAATTACTCTCTCCCCAAAAGCCTGCCGGATCAATGGTGAATAATTTCGAACCAAGCAGTCATCCATCCTCTGAGTCTTCTTATTTTTGTCTGAGGCATAAGCTCAGATAACTTCAAGTTATCATTGTTTTATGTTCCTGTGCTTTGTGTGTGTGTGTGTATGTGTGTGTGTGTGTGTGTGTGTGTGTGTGTGTGTGTGAATCCATCAGGGTCTGCTCAGGGAACTAGAATTACTAATAAAACAGATTCTCAATCTTCCTTCTGTCCACCCCTGACCCCAACATCATTTGGGAGTGAGGCATGATCAGTGCTTGTTAAGATCTTATTTTCATGTACAGGAGTAAATGCCTGACTACGAGCCATTGTTGCCCAGGTTTCTTTGTTTCTCTGAACCAAAATATTTCCCGAGCGGCGAAGAGAAACAAAGATGATCGACAGTCTGGAGCCCAGTCTCATCAGCTGCTTTGCTGACAGCCTGGTGATGTGCACACGCTGCTGATGTGCGGGCAAGTGACAGCTGATTGACAGCCTAGGACCGGGAGATAGGGAAGATGAAGGATGCTTAGAACGCCTGACGCACGTGCTGCTTATGCAGCGCTCCAAGCATCTCGCGGCCACCTTAACCCATTCACGGTCCAGGCACACTGTGCCGGGTGGGCAGGGAAAACACACGCTGGCCCTGGGCTGGGGCTGCAGCACTTCCTAGAGACCTTGCAGGGACCTGAGAGCTTTGCATTTCTGAGGAAGAAAATAGGACTTGGCTATTACATTTGTGTATGTAAAACATTTCCCCATATTGCTTTCATTCTAGGTACCAGGAAATATTCTAGATGAGGTTTACTTAACCCTTACTAGAAAAAACTTTTCCTTCTCCCTCCCCATGTCTACTTTTTCAGAGGGTTCCTCTGGCTCTAAGAGATCTTATCTCTAAGCTACCGTAAATCATGTAATATGTGTTTACTTGTTTATTTGTTACCTGTCACCCCCTATTAGAATGTTATCTCCCTGTGCACAGGGGCTTTGTTTTATTTATTGCTGAATTCTCAGATTAATACAGAAACTTGCACAACATAGGTACCCAATAAATATTCATTGAATGAATGAATGGACATTTGGGGAAAAGTTTATATCCCAAACAGAATGCTGGCAAAACAATCCCCATACCGACATCCTTGGACTTATTTAAATGGGAAGAACTCAGTCCAAAGTGCTCTACTGGTGTTTTCAAATAAGCTCTAAGATATGGTTGGATCTATTTTAAGTTGCAAGGGTAGGGGGGACTCAACAGTATAATAATTCAGGAGATAATTATGTTGGGGAGATATATTAGTCTTCCTTTCAGAAAGCTCTTCTGTATCAATCTCATTGCTCCACCCACCCCAGTCTCTACTCTCCTGATGGGAGTGGGCCCCCTCCCCAGGTGGGATATGATTGGGATTGCCGATGGAGACTACTGATGTCTTCCTAGAAGACGGGGGTGAGGTTGATGTGGAGAGGGGCCAGACCGACAAGGTTACTGGACCATGTAGCAATTGGGATGTGTGTCCCTAAGGCCATGTGCCTGCCCCTGCCTTGTGGGGCTTCATGAAGTGTTCCCCCAGCAGCTGGAGAAACCAACAGTCCAGGGTGGAGGTTTCTGCTTGGGTTAGGTGGAATCTCAAGTGGGGAAGAGGGCCAGGGGTAAGAGAGTCCCTCTTGATCAGCTGGTCTGTGGTTAAAGACCAGTAGAGCTGAAAAGTGTCTTTCTGGAAATGGACCCTTCCTTGGTCCGCAGAGCCCCAGCTGCTGAGTTATTAGGCCTCAGGTTGACCGACTCCAGAGTCAGAGTTGGGGTGCACCCCCCCCGCCGTCCTATCCCTACACCTCCCACGGCTAAGAGGAAAGAAGTGGATTCGTCAATTCACACTTTCCAAGGAACGTAAGTCACAAATAATTACTGTGTCTTATTTGATAGAGAGGGCAAGGCAAGCAGAGGAATGGGGTCTCAGCCCTCTGCACGCTTATTTTGCAATTCTGAGTCCAGCGTGGTGTATGATTTTCCTTCCGCATCTTATACAGAAGCAACCGTTCTTAGGTGGCTTGCTCACCATTATCTTCAAGCGAGGATTGATTTTTCCTCTGCTCCTTTTCTGGGCGTGTAGTGGAATCGTGCCCCACAGTCTCCCCGCTCCTGATGACCAGCACAGAACCTTTTGGGTAAAGGTACTGGTAACCGCCTCAGGAAACCTAGGCCATGTCCAGGGCCACACTGGCCATGTTCATCTGTCGGAAATACATGGTTCCCAATTCATTCAGGAAATATTTCTTTGCTGGGAAAGATACATGGAGAGAGTCCTCCTGGGACTTCCCTGGTGGCGCAGTGGTTAAGAATCTGCCTGCCAATGCAGGTGACATGGGTTCGATCCCTGGTCCGGGAAGATTACCAGATACCACGGAGCAACTAAGCCTGTGCGCCACAACTACTGAGCCTGTGCTCTAGAGCCCGCAAGCCACAACTGCTGAGCCCATGTGCCACAACTACTGAAGCCCACGCACTCTAGGGTCCACGTGCTGCAACTACTAAAGCCGCGGACCTAGAGCCCGTGCTCCTCAACAAGAGAAGCCACCACAATGAGAAGCCCACACACCGCAGTGAAGAGTAGCCCCCGCTCTCCTCCACTAGAGAAAGGCCTTGCGCAGCAATGAAAACCCAACGCAGCCAAAAGAAAAAGAGAAAGTTCTCCTGTGTCCCATGGTGTTGGAGAGGCTGGGAGGCTAATCAATATAGTAGAAAGCTCACAAGAGTTCAATGTGAACATTCTTGGTCTTAACCTGTGCTTGTATTGGTAAACAGAGCCTCCATTTCCTTATCTGTAAAATGGCCATAAGACTACCATCACTGGCTTGCAGTGAAAATTAAATGAGATAATATAATCAAAGAACTGCAGAGCATTTGAAGAATGTGGTAGTCAGCCTTAACTATTATTATTGATAACAATGCACGACCTTGGCATCACTACAGCTTCTGTGCATTGGAGAAGCTTGCCATTTGCAAGTGCTTATCAAGTACATAGAGCTTGCTGGGCAGTGGAGAGCCTACAGACCCTTCTGATGGGCAATTCCTGCTGAACTGCAACATTGAAGAAATCACCCTCTCCCAGGCTTTCAACTGCAGAAACCCACTGTCATCACTGGTAAGTGATGTGCGAAAGGAAAGGAAGGGCAGTTGAGAATGTGTGGGTTCTGTGCTTTGGGGGCTAAAGACTCCAAACACTAAACTATGTCCAGTTTGGTCTTGCTTTGGAAATTGGGGTGGGGGGGAGTTGACATAAATACTAAAATGCCATCTTATTTGGGGGCACTTCCTATTGGCTTTTTTTAAGGGAAATGCGTGTGATTCAGGCAGGGATTCCTGGTCTGAAACCTGGGTTCAAACCCAACTTTGTCTTTACTGCCTGAGTGATTTGGCCTAAGTCACATTCTAAGCATCAGTGGCCTCATCTGCAAAGTGAGGGTTTGATGAGATGACACGTAAATTTCTTTGCAGAGTTTCCAGTGCCTGGAAAATGCTCCATAAATAGCTGTTGTTATTCAATTGAATTCCAATGAGCATACCTCAGCCTCTAGATTGAGATCCAGGACAACTCAGATACAATCATCACTAATCCTTTAAATATTGTTTGTAATTTGAGGGTGATGGGTCCCAGTAATTTTCCGTCTGACAACTGTTATTTCATCTTGAGTTTCACATTCTTTCTAGAGTAAGGGTTTCTGGCAGAACTACACACCTTTATAGTCACATGAGCCAAAGAGTATTCTTGTTTCCTCTGTGACTGCTGGGGGTTCATTTCACTGTCCAAAAGCAGAAAGTTGTTTTGGGATATGTCATTGCTCTCCACGCTGTTTTCTTCTGTTTTCCTTAGTCATCAAGTCCCATTAGATATTTGAAGGACTGCACATCGGCCCCTCTGTGGAGCCATTTCTTCACAAGATGCTTCTCTTTTACATTTTCTTTCCTATTTCCCTTTTTTCTGAAAGCTCTGATAGCACTGCAATATTGACAAAGTTCTTCAATTTTGTCTTGTAATATGTGTATTTATGTGTGGTGTATTTGGATGTGTCCCCCTAAGGAAGAGAAATTCTACAAGGCCCAAGTAACTTGACTGTCTCTGGTTACTATTATTTTTTTTCCTGTTTTTTCATTGGTTCACCTCATCCAGCTGTGTTTTTATTGTGCTTGCTATATAGGAATTCTGAAAGCATTTTCTCCCCACTTTCTCTTTCTCTCTAATATCATATTACATGATTAGAAATATATTTCTGGGAAAATCATTCCTTGAATCAGCATTTTGACACCGCGCTTAATAACTGTTACGGCGTGAACCTGGGTATTTTTAAAAGCTACATGTGAAGAGTGTGCACTACAGCACACGGGGAGAAGGATTTGCAAGGCCAGAATCTGTGCCTGTGTCTTTTCTATGGGTAACACCTCTAAAGAGTCCACCTGAGATCTGGAAATGTACGGGTTTGTGCGGCCAGTGTTTAAAAACCCTTAGCTTCCTCAAGAGACATGTGCCCATTAGTCCATTAGTCTATAAAGTAACTTTGTTCCTCTGAAAAGTTTTCATTCCTTTTCTTTTATTCATTTATGGAGGTAGAGATCAAAATCACGGACTCTGGATCCCTTTGAGCCTCTGCTTCACCAGAGCTGTGCGAAGTTAGGCCTATGACTTGATGCTGGGCATCCTGCCTAGACTTTCTTAACCTCAGTTTGTTTATACATAATGTCTAGGTGATAATAATGCCAACATCATAAGATACTTGTGAAGATTAAATAAGATTAAGTAACATGTACCTTAGCTTAGTGCTGTCCGGGAAGAACACACAATAAATATTTATTGCTTGAATAAATGAATGGATGAATGAATGAGTAAGAGAATGAGTTAAACCTATGATATTCCGGTCACTTGGAATTAAAATAGAGGATAGTTTCCATTACTTGTTCCATCATTTAGCTCATAGAAGGAAAATCTCTGGCTTTGGGCAAAGCCAGATCAGACTTGTCTTCCTTCTATAGGGAAAGCTTAAGAATTTAATGACCAACTGGAAGAAAACCTGATATTATGGAAGATGGTGACTTAAACAAGTCCCAAACTATTACAATTGTGACACCTGTCTAACAGAGGGTGACGTTTCCATCCCCTGTTTTGCTCAGAGAGCTAGGAGCTACTGAATACTTCTCAAGTGCCAGGCACTGTGCTAGGCACCATTGGGCTCTATGTCTTGTTTACTGAGGACCAGATGAAAGGAAGTGAACTATGGTTGCATTCAAAATTAATCCCAGAGGAAAGAATGCACCTCCTCTGAGTAGTCCTTGATGGTTAGTTACTGGATGATTGTGGCATTTTTGTTACATAATGACATAGATGTCTTTGTCTCAGATGACTCTGGAAAATGCTTTCCTTTGCATGAGCTGCACTAAATGATTTCTAGAAAGCTCTAGACTTTGAAATTGTGATTTTAGTGAGTGACCCTTCTCAACAGAATTCTTCATTAGGCTGGCAAGATCTGGAGTAAATTAAGTTAGGACTAAAGCAGACATTCATTTGAAGTTCATTTTTTCCTTCAGTCATTCATTGATTCATGCATTCAGAATGCACTGAATTCTTGCTTTTTGCCAGACATTGAGAGGGATAGATAGTCTTGAGAGGAAGGAAGTTCATCACCAATTTTTTCATTTACTTTTAATTTCATTTTAATACAAACTCTTACCTTAGATTAACATAATCAACTAAGTAACTCAAAAAGAAAATATTATTGTAATATTAATGCAAAATCTGGGATTAGTTATAAAAAAGACTTGAGAGAAAGCCTACAGCTGATGGATGAACTAACAGACTTCTGAAGGGAAAAAGGAGCCTGAATCTCTTCCCATTTGTGGTTTCAAATTGATGATATCAAGTGTTGCAAATTGGCCATAACAATAGATTGAGCAGACATCCCATTCACTCATCTGCTAATAAATACCACACTAATAATCACATGAGATAATGGACAGAAAAGTGCTTTGAATAAATGTAAAGTGCTATACAAGTTGAAGGTATAATTATCATCATATTTATAATTGATCTTTAGGATTTGGTGACTTTATTTTCCCTTTATATGTCAAGCTGTTAAGAAATCTGGGAGGATTGTTGGATCTTTTCTCATGGGGATAAAATTCATTGTCAAATATGCAGGCTTGAGCAAGTCAGACCTATTCTCAAGAGCTTGGTTGGGAGGTCTGAATGAGGTACTAGCCAGGAAATGGACATCATGTCCATTTTTGAGACTCTGTGTGACTTTGATGTCTGTGGGGTCCTGGACGTACATTTCCTGACTCTTGGTTTCATGGGGTATATTCCTACTCTCATTAGCTTCCCTATGGTTCTCAAACCAAGAAGGCACTACCTCATAGTGGGTAACAGGATAAATGTGGCCAACTTTTCATTATCACAATGATAGGTAATGCTACTGGCATTTATTGTCTGGGGGCTGGAGAAGATAAATGTTCTGCTCAACAAAAAATTATTGAGAAACATCTTACCTGACCCTCTTTACATCCAATTTACTCATCATCTTGAAGGTAGGGTTGCTAGATAAAATGTAAGTATACAAATGCAATACTTGGGACATATACTACAAAATTATTTGTTTATCTAAAATTCTAAGTTAACTGGACATCTTGTGTCTTTCTTTCTTAAAGCTAGCAGCCCTACTTGAAGGACCCCAGTTCACACTCAAATATGAAATCTTGATAACTCCAGAGCACCTACAATGGAGTGTGAACATGATACATTATATGGAAAAATCTCTAAGAGATATTACCTGGTCCTGTTCTGCACATAAGTCTTGCCTCTGCTTACATTCAGCAACTGGACTCATGAGTCCCACCTAAAGGATAAAATACCCCATTGGGGTTGGGGGGACGTGTAGGCTAAAGCCTACCTGAATTTAAATCCAAAGTTCATATTGCAGGCCCTCCACCGTTGACTATGCCACACTTGGGCAGGTGCTGAGCACACATGAGTGTGTAATATCATCTCCCTTAAAGGAGCTTACAGTTTAACAAGGGAGATAGACATAAACAATTAACTCTAATGCAACAGCAACTACAGTGAAAGAGTAGAGCAAACAAAATACTGTGGGATATAAAGAAGGTGATCAAATCTGCTTCCAGGAGAAAAAGACTAGACTGGTGAAGACTTCTTTCTAACCTAAAACCATTTTGTTCCTTAAAGCCATGACAGAAAACACCCTACCAGAGTACCTTGCAGATATAAGGTTTTCAGTAAATATCTGTGGACTGAATAAATGATACAGCACTGGTAAATAGTATGAATATGACCCAAAGGAACTGATTATTTAGGCCACAGGGACATTACTGAACATACGGTTCTTCCCATGTTTTAGTAATTTTCCACCATCACAATCTCCAGTTGTAGCAACTCATTTTGTGTTATAGAGTAACAGAAATGTCACAGAGCAATTTGGAAATTTGTCCACAAACAGAGCCAAGACTGAGACTTAAATTTAAATACCAAATCAAAATCACATCTACTCAACCTACAGTACTAGGACTGACTGTTTTGTTTTGTTTTGTTTTTTCCTTAATGCTTTGGGCCATGGGTTAGTAGAGTATTTCACTACATAGTCTGCCAATTTTCCTGGTAAGTACAATTGTGTCATTAAATTTCATAGAATAAGCAGTCTTCAGCAACCATACATAAATCTTCTTATTGAACGGATCTTATTGGACATAATTTCAGTTGAAACATCTATGTATTTATTTAACCTTTCTCAAGGACTTTCCATGTGTCATCTTTCTGTGCCCTGGTGATAAGAAGATGAGCAAAATCTCTTGCCTTGGAGGAGCTAAAGGTCTAGTGAGCTATTGTTTCTAAGACTTGACTATTAGCAGATCTTAGCCAGATTTTTTCTTATTGATGCTCTCTGCCTCTGTTTATAAACCTGTTCTTAATAATGCTCACCACCACATTTTTAGATTCTATATCCAAATGTAAGATTGGTATCATTTTTAACATAAAACATTTTCAAAAATCAGGGTTAAGTTGAGATGTATGCAGTATTTCCTTTGTACAATACTGGTTTGTGAAATTCTTGTTTCGCGGCATAAGTTGATTGAAGCATCCTCCCCACACGCCTATGTTTAGTTTAATCTTCACTTTTGCTTTATGTTTTCAGGTTGTAAATGCACCTTATTTATGCATATGGGGTAAAATAAAGCATTTGTTGAAGTCAAGTTAAATTAGCCTTCTTCTATGACTATATTAATCAATGTTCATGTGGATTTCATTAAGAATATAGAGGCTCGGTGACAAAATCACCCGTTAGGGTGTGTTTCATTATTTACTGTTTAATCAAGGTGGTTGTATTGGAGTATTTGAACTCAGGAGCTTGCAGAACTTGGTACCTTCATACACTTTGCTTTTATTATTCATTCCAAGAGAATCAGCTTCACCCAACCATTATAATGTGCTTATTTACTTTTATGAGGTTGGTCCTATCCCAATTAATGCTACCTTTAACACATTCTTTGATGAGAACTTCCCTGATGCAACATTATCTTTGGCTTTTCAATAAGTCAGGAGGACTTGAAATTGACAACAATTGACACTAATAATCATTCTGAAGATCTGTTGAAGGAAGAAGTAAGGTCACCTAGGAGCATGGTAATAAAGCCATTCCCTTTTTAGGAGACAATTTCTCCATATTATCTAGAACAAACAGAGCATTACATTATTTTTACAGACTTTTCTAAAAATACATGTGTCTTACTTAGTCCTGCCTTTGAATTATCTGATGTGCAACTTGTTTGTCTTTTTTTGCTTTAAAAAATACATCATTTGCTATGCCAGAATGGGTTAGTTACACTGAGAACAATGAAGAGGCAAGAGTTCTTCCAGAATCTAATTATGAGGTAAGCCTAGTCAGTAATGCTTGGGAAAGTATTTCCTCACAGACATACATGGTATCTCCATGTTACTCTCATATTCCAGATAAAAAGCAACCACTTAAGATGTTCTCAGTAAAAGACAATTTGTGTGTTGTTTCAGAATTAATGCAAGCTTTGAATATATTCCAAAAACTGAAGTTAGTTAACTGAGAGGTGTATTTGTCCAGGTAGAATTTCCCCTGGAAATGTTTGTCATGTCATATATGTGAAGGAGTGCTAGCATTTGATAAAGTCAGCGACACTATTCAGTTTTCAACTGAGGCATTTAGGACAGTTCAACTTTCAAGCTTTAAAAAAAGTTAATAATAATCAACTTTTTTAAGATTGCCTGCCTAAAATAACTTAATGTTCCCATGCCTATTTGCTTCTCTTCAATAGGAGCATAAGAGAAATGATAAACGGTGTTTGACTGATTATGTAAATAAACTGCTAATTATATCCTTTATAGTTCTCCACACTTCTAGACACTGTACCTGAATGTATTTCCTATAAAATGCTTTAGTACTTAGTCCTCTATTATTTTTTTTTAAAGATGGGCCCAAAATCAGTAATTATGAGCATTATTATTCAGGTTCACAGCAGTGCAGCTGCTATTCTTCACTTGATAATTACCTTGTTAAACTAATGTCAGATCAGCACCATGCCTTAGTTAAGAAAATGGTCTATGAGCCCCGTGCAAGCAGGCCCAGCTGTGAAAATATTAAAAGGTTTATTAAATCCAGACACCTCTTCAGCATTGCCTCACTGACATTAGTTATGGAAGTTCTAAGAAGTTGCATATTTCCCATTAGATGTTCGTAATATCTTTCCTGAGGTGCCATGCATCTCTTGAAAGTTGGTGCTTCCATTGTATTGTCCCCATTCTCAGCTCTGGGCTTTGTTGCCAACTGGGCACTGTTTAATTGGCATGATCTCCACTCAGAGCCTCCAGGAAGCAAAGGGAAGAAGGCCCATCCCTAGGGAAACGAGGAAGGCCTATGAGACTGTTTCTCTTCCTACTTTCGCTGGTTTTGAATTCCAGTTTTATTTATTACTTCTTTCCCTTTGGAAAGGAAAAAAAAAAAAAAATCAAGATCCTCCACTATTAGCTGTGGTTTTGTCTAAAAAAAGACACAGTTACAGATTCCAATTTTTAGGCCAAAATAAGTAATTCTTTCTATGATCTTCTAATTTGCAAAAAAAGAGTCAGATTCTTAGTGGATTCTTGTCTTGGTGTTTTTCAAATGTGTCCAACAGTAACCTCCTGGATTGGTTAATGAGTTTAAATGACAAACATTCTGATAATGCTTTGCACTTTATAAAATCCTTTCACAAATCAGGACCATCTGTAAGCTCGTGGAGGGAGAGGACTGGGACTTATTCTTCTCTGGAGCCTCAGTGCTTGCCACTGTAAGGGACGAAGAGGGGGCCCATGGTGAATATTTGCTGAGCAGGATTGGATGGCAGTATCTCATTCCATCCTTGCTATGAGCCCAGAGCAGGTATTATATGGACCACTTGTACTGTAGAGATGAAGAAAGTGAGGCTCAGAACTCAAGAGACTCAGGACTCAACTCTTCTGCCTTCAACACCCATCTTGTGGCCCCTTTATCATCCCATTTACCAGCATCTTTTTTAAACAGTAGAGAATCTTTAAATTTCACCTGTTTGGATACGAAAAACAATCTAACCTCTTGCTCCAAATTCTGGAGCCTTTGTCCCTTCTCTCCTCGTCCACTCCTCCCTGAAATAGCACGAGTTAAGGAGAATTAGTTCTTAATGGTGAACATGTATCCCCCGCATATTTTTCTCATCAAGTTAAGTGCAGATCTCTTCAATCCTTCCAACATTGCTGCCTCAAAGCTGACATTTATAAATTTTCTTTTTCAACGCAGTATGGGATCCTCCATATGTCTTCCACAATAATTATCTATGTTTTCAGGGAATCTAAAGATTTATTTCCTTCCAAGTCCTTGTTGCTGGCATTTTCTCCAAGCCTCCAAAACTGCCAAGAGATGAACTTCAATTTAGAGGAACTGTTACATTTGTCATTGTGAATTTGCTAAACTTTGGATAAATTTGAAGATTTATGCTTATTCCCAAGGGGGTCCTGAGACTATCTTTGAAGCTCAGAAAGTTCACGCTTGACTTCCTTTCTGCTGTTCTAAGTAAACAAGTCCTTAAATCTGTGCAGTCTCCCTGCCTGGGCTCTGGGTCTCTGTCATTGTCTAAACCTGGACACGTTTGTATTGCCAGGAACTCAGATGTGACTCACTTCGAGGTGTGGGGAAGGAGTCTTCTCCTGGGCTCGTGCTGTGGAAATCACACTCCATCTATATCTCTAGGATGATCCAATCGGAGAAGACCTTTCAGTAACCCCTCACTTTAATAGCCCAGGCCTGTGAGACAGACAACCTTCAAATTATGACCTTGTCCTGCGGTAACCGCATGACCTTGGTTGTTATACCCAATCTCTCTGAGCCTCACAGTTTTCATCTATAAAATGAGCATAAAGTCTATCTGGCCACGGTAGGATGGTATTTATAAATAATACACATACAGTCCGTGATACATGAGAGTTTATCAACAAGTAGTAGCTATTTTAATAGCTATTGATAGATAACATACCAAGAAGTTGAGTTGGCTTTGACTTGTTCAAGGCAATTGGCTAGATTGTGATAGAGCCAGGATTGAATTCATGTCTCTTGATTCTTTATAAAACATAAGACTCCACTTAGTGACTAGCTAACAGTTCTATACTCCTTTTTTTATTGAACAGAGTCTAGAAGTAACATGGTTTATAGGGACCATATATGATTTAATTTTGTTCTTTGGATCATCTTCAAAATCAGAGTCAAGTGCAATAGGAAATGTCACTAAATTCTTTGAATTCAATGCTGTGCAAAAAATTGGAGATCATTTGTTGACTAGGTGTTTTAGTTTTCTGTTGCAGCATATCAAATGACCACAAACTTAGCAGCTTAAAAAAGCATATATTTGCTAGTTCACATTTTCTGTGGGTCAGGAGTCCAGGCACTAGCTAACTGGATCCTCTGCCCAGGGTCTCACAGGGCTGAAATCACTGTGTCACTTGGGACTGTGACCCCTTCTAAGACCCAGGGCTGTTGGCAGAATTCAGTTCCTTGCAGTTGTAGGACTGAAGTTCCCACTTTCTTGCTTGCTGTTATCTAGAGACTGTTTACAGGTCCTAGAGGCCTCCCACTGTTGCCCGGCACATGGTCCCCTGCACACATGGAAGCTTGGTCTTTCAAGGCCAATGGGAGAATCTCTCCTTTCAAATCTCCGACATTAAGGACTCACCTGATTAGGTCAGGCCCACCCAGGATCATGTCTCTCAATGAACCTAATCTGTTTAAGGACTTTATTTACATCTGCACAATCCCTCTGCCAGTTCATGTAACATAATCATGGAGTTATATACCATCAGTGTCACAAGTCCTACTCACACACAAGGGAAGGAGATAATAACGCAGAGTGTGTATACCAGGGGGTGAGAATCTTGGAGGGGGTCATCCTACAATTCTGCCTACCAGGGAAATGAGACAAGTACCTAGTTATTATACAAGACTTCCTGGCAAATGTCATCAAATAAGGGTAAAGTGCCCTGTGAAGCCCAAGAAGACAGGTGATTTACTGCTAGGGGGCTTGAGAGGCATGTCAGGGACAATGGGTAGGGTTTGGGTAGGAGGAGGTTGAGGTGAGCAGGGGCAGTGAGGAAGGAAGAGAGTAGAAGAAGCACATCCTAAGGGAGGCAAAGAAGGTACTTGGGAAAAAAGATTCATTGTTTGGTTTGGCTGGAACTTGGTTCTAAGGAACTGCTCCGTGGTTTTTAACAGACATGAAACTTATAGAGAATGTGATGAGTACTGTCTGATTCCATGAGTCAGACACAAGAAACTTATAGAAAATGTGAGCACATGAAACTTATAGAAAATGTGATGAGTACTGTCTGATTCCATGAGTGTCCTTCGCTTCTTAATGTACTGACTCATCAAGAAGGGAAGATTCTGGCCTGGCCATGTGTCCTTTGTTTGTAGGGCTCTGAATTCTCCCTCTGGTGACCTTTCAGGACCTTAGAAAAGTTGTTTCTACAGGTTCAGTGCTGTAAGCTCTATGTGAAACCAGCTGGAGCTGGCTGGAGCTTAAAGCACCCAAGACCATGTCGTGTAAGAAACAATGATCTTACTCATTCATGTGTTTGTTGAACAAATATGTACCGTGTTCCTCTGTGCCCTTCACTCTGCTTTTGCTCAGGAAGTGCAGTAAATAAGACAGCCTTGGCTCCTGCCCTCATGAGGTTTAGAATCTAGACTCCAGACAATTCTTAGATAATTTAGGCTTTAGATTGTCAAGGGATAGAGAGCTAATAAAGACACACGCATTATGAATTAATTTCAGTTGTGATAAGTGCTATGAGCAAAATATATGGGATGCCATGAGAGCGAATCAGGGGCTTAAACCAATCTCTGCAGAGGTGGCAGTGGAGGTAGCAGGGGGAGTGTCAAGATAAACCTCTCTGAGGAAGTTATAAAGGGTGAAAAATATCTCAGAAATAAATGTACCTTGGAGAAGAGACAAATTAAAGTGAACACAGAGTTCTCATGTATCTCTTGGGCAAACATGGTAAAGAGGTTTTTAGATTTGAGATAGAATGAATCAGCTTGGATGCTTTTCTTGTCTTTTTCTACCTGGGGTACCAGTGCTCATTCTTCAGAGCCCACCTCTCTCCCTAGTTCCCTCCAGAGGATCGATTGATCGCTTCTCTCTGTGCCTGTGACATGTGGCAGACACATCCACTGTGCCGTGGCTCTCATAGTTCATGGTTGTCTGCTCACACAATGCTTGGCTGGAGCCTCACGGCCGATGTCCTCAGGCAGTGATTGCAGCCTCTTCATCTTTTCATCACTTATACCTAATACTTCACCTGACACCACAGTTGGTACAGAATAGTATTTGTTGAATGAATAAACCAGAACTAGTGGGAAGTGATGAACGTAACACGTTGATAGACCGCCATGCTTTAAAAGAAATATCTTTCCAAAAAATCAGTTTTCCAAAGTGAAACGTTCTGCCTCAGAATGAGAGGCAGAACTCACCATCCTTGGAGGTGACAGAAGTCCTGTAAATCTGGGTATATGAATCAGAACTAAAACAGAATTTGAAAAACTTGATTATAGCTACTATCAATTATCAAATTATGTTTTTGATCCTGATTACTTGAGAAAGTTGATACATTTTTAAAAGGGCTGAATTTAGGTCCACAGGTAGCATTTCTGATTGGGAGAGTCTTTCCTGGCCGTGTATTTCTGAGATGTGCTATGCATTTTTGACTCATTACAGAATGTTACATTCAGGATAGGGAGGATAAGATTTTTTTAAGTATAAATATGATACATAGATTACATTAAGGAGATATTCCAAGTTGTCATTAGGACAGAAAATCCTGTTGAACTATGAATGAAAATATGCCTATGGGACAAACGGACAGAGTAATTGTATCACTTTGTATAGAAGAAAAATGCCTATTTGTATACGTCAGTAAAAGTCCTCCACAACGTAATTCTCCAATGGTAGAGACAAGCCTAAGGAGGGGGCATGCCCTGGAAGTCCCTGAGTTATATTAGGCAAGTACCACATTAGCATGAAGCAAAAATCAAACTGATGCAGAAAGTTCAGGAGTTAGTCCCTGGATTGCTGATTTTAGCAGCCGGAAGGCCAAAGGATATGGAAGGACAATCAAAAGAACATCTCACACTATTGGAGGCCTGGTGGGATTGATCCATGGGCAAAGAACAAAGATGTGCGATGTAACTAAGTGACTGATAGCAGAGTACGCACCGTTTGAGACACCTCCAAGCCTCCAGGGCCCACGAGTGACCTGTTTAGGGCAGTGTAAGCAGGAATATAACCAAAAGCAACAAGGCAAAAGAAGAATTTAAATAGCTGGGAGTCTGCCAGGAGAAGAAATGATGAAAACTGCCTTTTAGAGGCTCAAAAACAAACCTAATTTCTTTCAAATGGGAGATGTCCTGGTTTAGTCCTCATAAAACAAAACCAAGAAATATTTATTGAGACCGCACCATGAAATCTCTGGTAGCTCTTTCCTGTTTCCAATCCCAACTTTAACATTTTAAGTTTTTTATTTCCACTGATCATACGTATTGAACCATGTAATCACATGACTCCTTTATTTCATGTTCAAGGAGCCTCCCTCATTTAATCCAAGTAATGAACACATCCTTTTCCAGTGCGTTTTAAATGATTAAAAGTAGGAAAATTTGAACGCAGATATAAAATGCAATCTACTTCATTAAAAAATAGTTTGTTTATATATTTACTTACTTACTTATTTTTGTTGAAGAATTGTTGGCATACAATGTGATATTAGTTTCAGGTGTACGACATAGTGATTTGACATTTATATATGTTACAAATTGATCACCACACTAAGTATAGTAACCATCTGTCACCATACAAAGTTATAGCAATATTATTAGCCATATTCTTTATGTATATTTTGTAACTGGAGGTTTGTACCTTTTAATCCCCTTCACCTATTTCACTCAACCACCCCTTCCCCCTCCTCTGGCGACCACCTGTCTGTTCTCTGTAACTATGTGTCTGTTTCTTTTTGTTTTGTTTGTTCATTTGTTTTGTCTTTTAGATTCTCCATGTAAGTGAAGTCATACAGTATTTGTCTTTCTCTATCTGGCTTATTTTACTTAGCACAATGCCCTCTGTGTTCATCCATGGTGTAGCAAATGGTAAGATTTCCTTTTTTGTGGTTGAATAATATTCCAGTGCCTATATATATTACATTTTCTTTACCCATTCATCCACTGATGGACCCTTAGGCAGCTTCCATATCTTGGCTGTTGTGAATAGTGCTGTGCTTTATCAAAGGAGTTTCAGAAACTGATAGAGGGGTCAGGATTCAATATCCTGGAAGAAGATTATTTTGGCAGTCCCTTAGACTGGTTTAATTAAAGTGACCCCATGTAGAAGTTTCATCTGGAAAAACTGGAAGACAGTCTGTCTCTTTCAGTCTGTCTTTCTCTCTCCATTTCTATCTCTTTCTCTTTCTCTCTCTCTTTTTAAAAATTAACTTGTAGTTTCTTCTATCACAAAATTTGGGGATAGATATTCCAAAATGATAGGGATTTTCCAATTTAGAAGAATTGGATCCAGAATATTTAACTGCCTCCCTCCATCAGAACCCCCAAATTACTAGAACTGTCCCAGCCTGCACTGAGAAGATTTGCATATTCTGTGGGTAAACAGTCCATGATAAAAATTTATTCAATATGGGACAACAAATGTTATTTCATCTCTTCACATATTCATTCATTCTACACTTAACACTCCTAACTTTCGTTCATTAATTTGCCAAATGTTCTATGTCTCCTTGTACTTAATACATGCAAACCAGATTTTCACTTTCCTCTGAGGATACCTCCAGTAGCCTTAAATGTTTTCATTGATAAGGTGAAAACGAAAGTGTGCCTTTCCATTTGACATGAGTAAGTGTGGATTTTGTACAGCAAGATACAAATTAATTTTATGTCCTGTAGGAATAAACATCAAAAGTCATAAAGACTAGGTGAGAGCTTCTAGTCTCAGGCAATGTGTCTTATGAAGGCTGAAGAAAAATCATTTCCAGTGTTCAACGTTCATTCTGTGTTTCATCAAGTGCTACCCCCTCCCCTCTCCTCCCCCCTCCACCTCCTTCTCTTCTACTTCTTCTCTCCTCCTCTTCTTCATTTTTAAAAATATAACTGCATTGTCATTATTTTGGTCTCAGGATGATGAAAGTTGTACCATCCCTTTTGGTGGTAGGCAGATAGGTGAGGGGCAGTGGTGTATCCAATGACAGAGCTTGTGAAATCCCTAATCTTTGTTTTCCTGATATTCTATCTGAGTGACAGGTCCCATTTATAGGTTCCTCCCAAACAATTTACCACATCAGATATTGATACCACAGGTTGGGTATTCTAAAGGGAGCCCCTAAATCCTCTGCTTTTGACTTTATACCTCTCACCTTAACGGCTAATCTTAACTATTAAACTGAATTGAATGTGATCTGGGATGAAAACAAATTCATTTAAATAACTATAGGGACTAGCTGTCTATAAGTGTTATTAAATCACCATAAGAAGTAAATCCTTATTCTAAAATCCCTTCCTTGAGTAGTAGAAATTGTTCAAAAAATAACCACAAGCAATATACGCTCATTGAAGACTTTTAAAATACAGAAAAAAGAAGAAGAAAGAAAAATAGAAATCATCTATAGCTCAGAGACAAATCACTTAATATTTGGTTTATATATTTCCAATCTTTGTTTTCTATGTTCAAATGTTTTTTCTTTACAAAATTGGAACCATATGATATGGACTTTTTGTAAGCTGTCTTTACCTTGGCTCAATATGTAATCAGCATCTTTTTAACATAAAATTTTCTTTTATGGTATCCCTTTTAATGCCTGTGTAATATTCTATTTTATAAATGAGCTTCATATAATTAACTGATCTCCTGTCATCAAATATTTAGCATGCTTTAATTTTTTGTACTGTTGTTCATTGTGTCTTAATGAACATCTCATCATTAAATCTTTGTGAATAAACCTAGTTTTTTCCTTAGAATAAATTAACAAAAGAAAAATTGCTGGATAAAAGTAATGTAGACTTTAAAAATATTCTTATATTTAAAGACTTTTAACAGATATGGCCAAATTTTGATCCTTAAAATTTGTATCAATTTAAACTCCTACCAGCAATAGATAAGGAAGTCCATTTTTCTGTACCCTTAGCAGCACTAGTTATTATTACAAAAAATACAGTCTAAATTTTTATTTTCACTCACTTTATTTACTTTATTTACTCACCCCTGTTGCTGCACTCTCCTCCGTGGCTCCAAAGGTCCCCCCTCTGCCACCCACAGTCTCCACCCGTGAAGGGGCCTCCTAGTGTGTGGAAACCTTTCCTCCTTCACAGCTCCCTCCCCGAGGTGCTCGTCCCGTCCCTATTCTTTTGTCTCTGTTTTTTCTTTTTTCTTTTGCCCTACTCAGATAGATAGTAGGAGAGTTGATTGCCTTTTGGGAAGTCTGAGGTCTTCTGCCAGCGTTCAGTAGGTGTTCTGTAGGAGTTGTTCCACATGTAGATGTATTTCTGATGTATTTGTGGGGAGGAAAGTGATCTCCACGTCTTACTCCTCTGCCATCTTGAAGGTCTCTCTAGTTGTTTTTATTAGTCATCATCTTTATCATCACAGCCATTTAAAGAGAACCTCTGTGTCAGAGACTAGGTTAGGAGTATCACATAAAGCGTCTCATCTCTCTAATCCATCCGACAACTCTAAAAAGTCAGTATTATTAGTCTCACTTATGAGATGAGAAAACAAAGGCCAAGTCAACATTTCAACTCAGATTGCTTGTTTGTTTGTTTGTTTCTCCTGAATCCAATTTTGTTCTTCTTTCCCTGTGCCAGGCTGCCTCCCTAATATAATAAATTGTCTTCTGCAGCTTCAGCTTTCCCAAGCGTCGAGTTTTTATTTATTTTATCTGTTACCACTAATAACAATATTTTTAAAAAATAAGCCAATATGTGATGAGAGTGTGAAAAGTAAACATGGTAATTAGGCAACATCATAATGAAGTTAATTATTGCCTTGATGACTAGGGTGGCTTGTGTACAATAGTTAAGACAGCATAAGCGTCATATCAGGAGGCAGTACTTCTGCACGCCTGCCATGCCACAAGGCAACGTTCATCCTATGAGTGTATCACTGGAAAACGAGCAAGTTCTGGATTCACTGGTGCCACACAATTTTTACCCAGTGCTGCTATTTTCACAGGGCTTTTTCTTCCATTATTTCATTATATCCCAAAACTTCCCTTTGAGGCAGATGTATTAAACCCCAGAGTTGTCAGTGTTTGGTTTTATAACTCAGTGTCATTGCCTGATCTGTCAACAGCCAGATTCCTGATTCCAAGATCAATTCCTAGACTGCATTTATGCATCCTGTATTTGTTAAGAAGTTCCAGAAGTGCTCAAGAATCAGACACCAAGTATTCCTGTACAATAATTGGATATTTGATAAAGTTCATCTGAATTATGCTGCTCATGGCATCTTCCCCAGGTTTAAATTTTATACCACTCCAGTGCACCCTGTAATCATGAGGGACTAGATTAGACCCTTTTTTATTCCTGCCTTGCATTATTATTAAATGTAGGGAAATACGTACCACCAGTAACAGTCGGCCTCATTTGCTTTTGGACCATCTCTTTTATTGTGCTGTTACATTTCATCTGAATGCTTCATCTAAGAGGGGCCTGAGTTTGATGCTTGTCCTAGTTCACAGTTTCATTCTTTTTGTTCTGGTGGCTTTTAAAAATGTGTGTCCAGTTCCAGTCAAGGCTAGTTTCCCTGACTATGATTTGTGTAACCTCAGCAGTTAACCCAGAGGATTACGAACACCTCCTATGCCGTTCTCCCCAACCTGAAAATGTCCGCCAATGCAGAGAAACAGTAGCTAGGTAAAGTGGAGACGGTAATGAGTTTGCCATAGCAGTTTCAGGCTTCTGTACTCTATAAATCCTATTCTATCCATGCACAATAATTAAGGTTATTAATGAGGGACTGAATTAGTAGAAAAACAGTATACTGAGCCACTGTGATTTGCTTGACATAAGTTAATAATCATACATTTTATAACATTTGCAGCCTCCTTGGGTTCTGGAATAGAAGCCATGGTGGCAAAGAGCATTGTGATCAAATCCAAACTAATGAAGTAACATCTGGAGCTTGGCAGGGGATAAAAAGGAAGGTGTTGTTATTGTGAGTGCCATAGTATTGTTCTTTACCATTTTAGGATGTATTGAAATGCATAAGTAATAACCATATTTGCATTTATATAAAAAAGCTCCAACCAAGTCCCAGCTCGTTTGAAAAGGCAAGGCTGGGAGGTGAAAATCATAAATCCGGGTGTTCTGAAACAACATTCTTTAGGGAAGGAGACTTTTTTTTCTCTGTGCAGCAGGTTCGTATCCATAATAAGACAGATTAGAATCTGAGCAACTCAAGATTGATAGGGTAAATAGTTCATAGTAAATTGCTTTGAGGAAACAGATCTACTTTTCAAGGCAAGACCTCTGAATTCCTGTTGGGACATTCTCAAAATCTCACCCACAGCTTGAAAGGCCACCTGGGTGAGTTTTGCAAAAGGAGTTTGGTTTTGCCTCAGATAGCTTTGGATTTGCATTGGTTTGCTTTCCTGAAGTGACTGCTTTAGAATGGAAGCAGGCAGACCCGGATGGGCAAAAGAAAAATTCTCAAAGAATGTTATAAGCTGAAGACAGCCTAGGCCAGAGCAAGGGATTTGGAAATTGAAACAGGCTGAGGAGACCCCCAAAGACTTTAGGAAAGTATGAGCTTGTTAGTCAACCTGGGCTGCCATAACAAAACACTGTGAACTGGGTGCCTTGAGCAACGGAAATGAATCTTCTCACAGTTCTAGAGGCTGGAAAGTTCAGGATCAAGGTTCTGGCAGATGTGATTCCTGGTGAGGGCTCTCTTCCTGGCTACTATCTTGCTGTGTGCTCACATGACCTCTTCTTGGTGCAGATGCCGTAGGAGGGGAGAGGCAAGCACGCTTTCCAGTGCCTCTTCTTATAAGGACACTAATCCTGTGAGGAGGACTCCATCCTCATGACCTCTTCTGATCTTAATTATCTCCCAAAGGCCTTCAAGTATCATCACATCAGTGATGATGAAGCCCTGGTAGTACTTCCACATAGGAATTTGTGGGGACACAATTCAGTTCACAGCCATGAGTGAACCTATGTGCCTAGTGCCAAGTTGGTCATGTGTTTTCATTTCAGTCCAATCTGTTGCATTTCATTCTATTTCAACCCATTCTATCGTACTCCAGCCCACCCCATTTCATTCCATTCCACTCTAGTTCAACGAATGCCTCCTTGAGACCCACCTCTGAACCCAGCAAACTGTTTTATTTGACTCCCTCTTTTTTCCTTCTATCCTTTCCCTTCCTATCTGATTCCTTTTGACGACCAAGAGCAATTCCTTTGTTTTCTCCCTAATTTCCCTCCCTCTCTCCAACTCCAACTCCCTTGGGGAAGCACTGGGAAAGCTTTGTCCAACAAACTAAACTCTGCTTCTGACATTCCGTACGGCCTCAGAGAAGTCACCTGAACTCCAAGCTGCTGTGCTCCTGACAATCGGTAGGGATGATGACAGTGATAATACTTCATGGAACAGGGTTGTTGTGTGTATTAGGAAGGTCTCAGAACAAGGAGCTTAGTACCTGCTATCAGGCGTTACCACGATAAACAAGACATGACCGTCTTATCCTGAGGATTTCCTGGCCCAGTGTGGGAAGCAGCTATGTGAGAAGATGAATCTATTGGGGCAGCCCTGGTGCTCTGAAGTCAGCCTGTGTGAATTTAAATGCTGACTCTATCCCAGGCTTTCATGGGCAAATGACTTAGCCCCTCTAAGCCTCCACTTCTCATCTAAAAAATAAGATGATATTAGTGGCCACTTTATAGAGTTTGAGAGAGGAGTAAATGAGTGTTTGGTTTGGAGTACATACTCTAAATGTTACCTAATATTATTATTATGAAAAAATCCATAATGTTGTAAGTGATGCAGTTATTGAGTCTTTCTCAAAGTATTCAAAGATGAATACCAGTCTCTGCTCTCATGGAATTCAGTGTCACAGATGAGACAGGCACTATACACTTGTAACTGTGGTAATGACCATGAAGCAGAGATCTCTGATGGTATGGGGGCTGTGTAAAGGGGGCACTGAGATTTGGGTGGGGGGTCCTGGACTTAGAGCGGAGCTATGAAAGAGATGGACTCTGGGTATCTTAGGATCCCCTCAATTTGCCAGCAATCAGGGAAAAACCAGGACAAAAAAAGCCAAGAAGGATCTGTTTCTTTCCAATGTTGCTGGACAGAATCTAGACTTCATTATAAACAACAAAAGTGAAAACAAAATGAAACAGCATAGACCTCAAGTACCTGGATGATACTGTGCCAGCGTTGTTTTCAACCCAAGAAGAATGTGTTTCTCCAGAAAAAAACTTGATCATGAGAGCAAATATTAGGAGGTGGTCTTGGTCATGCCCTGATATTAAACAGTTACGCTACCACTGTTCACTCTCCTCCCAAGGTGTTAAAAATCGATGCTAATGATGAAACACTGTGAGGTGATGATTTTAGAAAATCCCTATTGAAAACAAATACAGGGGCAAAGTGTGCTCTGTGCCAGAGTTGTGTGTGCTCCTTAGAAAGACGATCTATTCTCTGCAGAGAAAGGAAAGAATTAGAAATGATAACCACTTTTAAAATACATCAGCTTGCTCATGTGTCAGTGGTAGTGTATTTTTTTTTTATCAGCTTTTCAGCCAAAGCTTCATTTGATTTGTGCAGGAAGGTGTATAATAGGGGAGGCCAGTGAGCTGATTTTTATAGAGTCCGTTTGTAGCTTAAACAAAGATGGGGGATTTGGAGGATAAAGGCGGCCTGAAATATAGCAGATTATGCAGCTTTATTTTTCAGAGATTTGCTAATTCCCCTCCTCCCCCTCCTGCTCTCTGACTGAGCTGGTGGCTTTGTATTTTTTCTTTCAGTTGCCATTCAAAGAGAAAATGGTAAGTTTTCAACTTGAATTTCAGACTGAATTCCATGTAACCCAGCTCCGTTACCTTTGCCCATCCTCTGTAAACAAATACATGTTACCTTTAAACAGTGTAGCCTTATAATAAATAATAAGATACATAAAGGCTGAACTTATAAAGCCTCTTTTAATATGAGAAACAGAATTCGTAGCATAAGCAGAGAGGGCTAGAGGGTTTGTGTTTATGTTTTTAATGTGAAAGATGAAGTTTGCTTTGAAATCTGAAATAATCTGAAATACAGTATGAAAAGGGAAACACTTGAATTTTCAGTGAGGCGATGACTTTCTCCTTTTCTGTGTAATTCAGGGGCTTTTCTGTATTTTTAGGATCTGGCTGATGATGGCATGGACCAGCTCTCACGCATTAGCAGACCATAGGTCCAAATCCGAGTCCTTCCAATAAAAAAGGGATCCCATTTGATTTTTAAATGTGGTTTTAATTTCTTGACGGGGTTTAGCACTTTATTTGCATGCAAGCTGCTGGGGTAAAAAGTCCTGCAGAGCCTCATTTGAGAACTCTTACTCCTTTCCTTGACTTGTCAGTGAGATCATCACTTTCTCTCATTTAGTCATGTAACAAATATTTATTGTGCTCTCATCTTGCACGAAGCCTTGGCTGTACCCGTTGAGGGATACAGGGATGCACGTGATCATGTGATAGGTATGTGATCATGTGATATGACCTCTGCCCTCCAAAGGAGGCCATTCTAGTGGTACCGCTTGGAGATTGAGGTACCAGGATATTTTCATGTTGCATCGGCTAGAAATTACATCAGTATGAGGAGATTGAGGTAGCAGGATATTTTCATGTTGCGTCAGCTAGAAAGTACATCAGTATGAAATATGAAGGATAGACACATTATATTAGTTACTGTACTATGTGACAATGAGGCTTACATTGTAAATACATCATTAACTATTAATTATGTAGTCAATGTACATATAGTTTATGCAGACAATTTATATATATATATCTCATTGACTGTCATGAAAATGTCCATGTTAGCCAAACAACATTGTTTTTTCACTTCTTACCTTGCTGGTTTTTGAGTACATATTTGGTGTGGATATTCATGCTTTGCCTGATACTGTACTGAATTGTTTAATTCTTTCTCTTCCTCTCCCTCTCCTTTCATGTACTAAAATGCAAAGTTTTTGGGTAAACTGATTTCTTTAAACCTCTTGATGGAAGGTGCCACTTCTCACATGCCTTCCTGCATGACGAATTTGCCCTGTCTCAGCTGCCAAGTTTTCCCTTCCTCTTCTATTCAAACAAATTTGATTGTTTATTCCTTTTTTCCCCATATTTTGCCATGCTTCTTTTCCTCCTCTCCCACCCTTATCCCGTCTCGTTTTTCCTTTAATTAAACTCCCTCATCCTCACGTGCAGAATTAAGCAACAAACACAACATTCTGAAATCCATAGAGCACTCGATTCCCTGCAGGGGAAATCTTTGCTCACTCTCCAGCAGGATGTCGTAAGATGGGTATCATCTGTCAGTGGCCCATCCTATAGCTTTGGGACTGTTTAGAAATAAGTCTTCCTGGACTGGGAGCTTGGGGTTAGCAGAGACAAACTATTATATATAGGATGGATAAACAAGAGGGTCCTACTGTATAGCACAGGAAACTGTATTCAATATCCTGAGATAAACCGTAATGGCAAAGAATATGAAAAAGAATATACATATATGTATAACTGAGTCACTTTGCTGCACAGCAGAAATTGAACACAACATTGTAACTCAACTACACCTGAATAAGATTTAAAAAAAAGAAATAAACCTTCCTGAGCTCCCATTTACTTCTCTGTAAAACTTGGGCTAGGTAATAATCAGGGCTCCTTCTCACAGTAACATTCTATCATTATCCGTTCATCTGTTTTACTAAATAGGATCTGCCTCCACTTTGAAAAGCAAAACAAAGAAATGAAAAATGATAACTGACCCAAACTTGGGAAATTAGGGTGTTTAATGTTAGGACAGGAAGAGTGGGCTGCTAGATAAACATTCGCTTGTGGGAGATATAAGAAAAGAGACCCTGGGTATTAGTAGGGCAAAACAAATATTTCATAAGATGCCGTAAGCTATCTCTCTTTAAAAGCAAAATGGTATCGCTTGTGTTTGAAGAATAATTCAGAATACAGGAGGGGAAAAGTTCGATGAGGAGTGCTTTGGACAAAGGGGTTCTGAGCCACATTTTGACTGCTTTTCCCACGCCCTGGTCGTCCGAGTTCACGGAGAGTGATGTGGGCTCTGCCCTGACCTGCACGTGGGCTCCGTGGACAGAGGAAACCTCTGGCCTGGCTTTCTATCTCCATCACCCCAGTACACCAGCTTTTTGGTTTGGAAATTGCCAAGGTGATTTCTCTGCAGAATAGAGCCTCCGCTGTTCTTCCCCTGGGGACACCATCTGTAACACTGCCCTTTTTGTTCCAAATTCTGGTGGCCTGGTGTTCTGCATCGTCTTTGAGTCAATGAATTAGGAATCTGTGCCCCTGGGAGCCTCTATCTTACTGGCTCTGCTTCTAAGTTACCCCAAGAGGAAACTGAGCACCCTCGCCCATCATTTAAATGTGTTTCGGTTGATTTATCAATCTGTGCAGTTACTTGTGAAATAACTTGCCATCAAACTAGCATAATTAGGCCATTTTTCTAAAGCAACATGACCACATTATTGTGAACATTGTTAAAAAATAATTATACACATACACCTGTAATGTACGTATGCAATTTGTGTGTTCCAGATTTCTTACTGCTAGGAGCTATTTAAAGCTTTTGAAAGAGATCCAGTCTTTTCTGGAAAATGTGCAAAGATGGATTTGGCACTGTGTTTTCATCTGCTGAATATTTTTCTCTTTCTTTGCTTTAATCCCGACCGACATTCAAAGACACCCCAAACAGCCATCGAACACACGTTATCAGTAATGACTGTTTGGTTGTAAATGACCCACAGGTTGGTCTTCCTTCCCCTTAAAGCCTTCCTTATAGATGGTACCATGTGATTCCTCTAAGGTGCTTTAAATAGCTTTTCATTGTTAGCACTTTACTTAATTCAAACTAACATTTCCTGGCTGCTGTGTAGTTGACCAATGGTGGACTCCAGATACTAATTTGGATTTGAACAAACTCAAGGAACTTCATTCTGGTGCTGCAGTTTTTTCTCACCCTTCTTGCCTCCGGTTGTTTTGCATTTGTTAAAATATTAATGTATTCATTGAGCACTTGCCTGTACTTGGTGCTTTCATAGGTGCCATGGAATGTCATCTTCACCATCACCCTGCTAGTTTGGAATTGTAGGTATTCATCAGGTGAGGACCCAAAACTCAGAGAGGTTAGACCACTTGTCCTAGGCCACACAGCAGGTGAGTGGTAGGACTGAGTTCAAGCTCAAGGCTTTTTACTCCTAAACTCAGTGTTTGCTTAACTAAGCTACATACACTAAATAATAGTATGTGACATGTTTTCAGATGGTAGTTGAATGAATAGATTTAATTTAACAGGCATTTATTTTAGTTTAGATTGGAAAATTACTAGTTTATCACTCTTTAAGATAGAAGTTTGAAAATTCATTTTTAAATGAAATTTTAAAAATTTTTCTAGAGAATATATTTAAAGAAAAATATTAAACAATAATTCATTGGCTATTGGGATATATATCTATATATATAAATTATATATATATGTGTATACATATATATATCTCTGTATATATGGGTGTGTGTTTTATATATATATATATCTCAACACCAGCCAAATGAGAAAAGCAAAGTTTGTTTATTCAAAAACTGCTCCAGTAAGGCAGTCACCATCACCTGCGTTTTGGCAGAGACTCAAAGGCAGGCAGAGGAGTGGGAAAACTTTATAATGGAAAACAAGAAAGTTTCATGTCTGCCCTGATTAGAGGCTCTTGTCCTGGGGAAGCTGCAGGAAGGCTAACTAGAAGTGGGGCATCCCATATAATTAGTTAGGGGTGCATATGTGGCTTTCTCTGGTTGCTCCTAAGTTGGAAGTGGGGACAAAACCTAATCAGCAGTCAAGTAATTAGTTATTAATCAAGTCGTGGCCAATGTAAACCAATTATTACAGAAGTTATTGTTTAGCTTTCTGGACTGTCACTAGAGAGAGCCATCAGGCTTCCTGCAAGTCTGGCTTACAGCAGGCTGGCTTCCTGGGTTGTTCATTGTAGATAAGGGTTGGGTTCCCAGGCACGTTGCTGCAGTTTGTGGGTCAAAGTTCTATTTTTATAAATAGTCTGGCTATTGTCTATTCATGTACTGTTTTTCTCTCTCTCCCCTCCCTCCCCCGCTTCTCTATCTTCCATCCAGATAGATAGATTTAGATATTTTATGTAGTAATTGCTCCCCATTACTAATAACTCAAGTGCATGCCAGTGAATAGGTAGCAGTAACCTTGAATTCTCCAAGAAGCTGTTCTGCTTCTCCTACATGTGGACAGCCAGTAGCAAAAGACAGAACAGGACAAGTCCTTATTGAAATCGGAGTTTTTGATTTCTCAGGCAGAGTAAACAGACCTCAGGCTTCTCCTGATTCTACCCATGACATGTGGTGTCACCATCTGCAAATCACTTTGTATCTCTAGGTTTCCCTTCCTGTGTCTCTAAGATAAAAGTCTTAATACCTGTCAGTTCACTAAGTGACAAGAGCAACATGTACATGCATTGGGCAGTGCCTCCTAAGCGCTCACCCACCTCTTGGGAAAAATTCTCTATGACTTCTTTAATTATTCATTATGCAACATTTTTGAGTCTCAAATGCCAAATTTGCAGAGGGAGGGAGTGGACTCAGATTTGTATTCAGTCTCTCCTCATCATAATTTGGGTTTTCTAAATATTGGAATGGGGAGAATCTAAAATGTTGTGTTAGTTTCAAGTGTACAGCGAAGTGATTCAGCTATACATACATACATATCTATTCTTTTTCAGGTTCTTTTCCCTTATAGGTTATTACAAAACATTGAGTATAGTTCCCTGTGCTATACAGTAGGTCTTTGTTAAAAAGTCTTGACATGACACAGAAGGTATAAATTGTAAATGTAGTTCTGGGAGGGGAGTCTCCCAAGGGAGCTGACTCAGCTTGATTACTTTGCCATGGCCCAGTTGAGGCTGCACCCCAGTCAGGGGAAACTTGAAATAGGACTAGAGAGAAGCCTCTGACTTTAGTGCTGGCTTTATTTTCTCAACAAGCATGTAAAGTGCTCCTTCTACCTGCCAGACCCCATCACTGAAGGCTGAGGTGAATGAGATAGGATTCACAACCTTGAGGAGTACACAGAGAGGCAAATCTTCAATAACTACCTAGTTGCCAGCACTAAGTTGATTTCCCCTGCACTCCTGTGCCCACAAATCCCCCGGCTTCCAATGCAGCCCTATTACTCATACCACTACTTAGTGTTGGAGCATAGATATCCAAATGTCACAGCAAAAAATGCACTCCACATCCTATTGGTCATTTTCTTCACATCTGTTAAGAACTTTTATAACAAGCTATAAGCCAGAAAACTGACCAGAGATGGACTTTGGATTATTAACCTAATGTTTCACATTTAAATTTATTGCTGTCAGAACAAGCCCCTTAAAGAACATTTTCAATATTTGCATGATGAGAATTATTTTATCCATTCATTTATTTACCTACAGTCTTTGACTACACTGTGCTAGGCACCATGCTAGGCACTGAGGATATAGCAGTAGATGAATACATGAAAGATTCTAACTTTATGGCACTTTCATTTGAGTGGGGAAAAAACAGGCTATCTCAAAATATCTTAGTCCTGTTTCAAGTCATAGAAAATGCCATGGACAAAAGAGGCAGCCAGTAGGGAGGGAGCTGGGTGTGACGGTGTTACTCCTTATTACAGGTGGTCAGAGAAGGACTCCTGGACTCATTGGCATTTTGGCAGAGAAAGAAAATGAGTCATGGGGACCTGAGTAAAGAGCCTTTCAGGCAAGACAACAGGAAATTCAAGGTCCTGAGGATAGGGCCAAAAGAAGACCGTTTGAAGGTGTAGGATGAGGCAGCTTCATGGGTGGCAGGGAAAGAAGGCCAGGTTATTATAATACTTTATTCTCAGGTATCCTTTTCCCCCAAATTTTGTCAGTACCATGTGGTATGATGAGGGCCAAAGCTGGGATTGAAAA
Source organism: Balaenoptera musculus (assembly GCF_009873245.2). NCBI lineage: Eukaryota > Metazoa > Chordata > Mammalia > Artiodactyla > Balaenopteridae > Balaenoptera > Balaenoptera musculus. The sequence continues at coordinate 96,408,303 of NC_045789.1, forward strand.
CACTGTTCATCTCACAGAGGATATACTGGGCCACGTGCTTAGGGTGTAGAGGAGATAACATTCCATCTGGGTTTTCTTTTTTTTTAACATCTTTATTAGAGTACAATTGCTTTACAATGGTGTGTTAGTTTCTGCTTTATAACAAAGTGAATCAGTTATACATATACATATGTCCCCATATCTCTTCCCTCTTGCATGTCCCTCCCTCCTACCCTCCCTATCCCACCCCTCTAGGTGGTCACAAAGCAACGAGCTGATCTCCCTGTGCTATGAGGCTGCTTCCCACTAGCTATCTATTTTATGTTTGGTAGTGTATATAGGTCCATGCCACTCTCTCACTTTGTCACAGCTTACCCTTCCCCCTCCCCATATCCTCAAGTCCATTCTCTAGTAAGTCTGCATCTTTATTCCCATCTTGCCCCTAGGTTCTTCATGACCACTTTTTTTTTTTTTTTTTAGATTCCATATATATGTGTTAGCATACAGTATTTGTTATTTGTTTTTCTCTTTCTGACTTACTTCACTCTGTATGACAGACTCTAGGTCCATCCACCTCACTACAAATAACTCAATTTCATTTCTTTTTATGGCTGAGTAATATTGCTTTGTATATATGTGCCACATCTTCTTTATCCATTCATCTGTTGATGGACACTTAGGTTGCTTCCATGTCCTGGCTATTGTAAATAGAGCTGCAATGAACATTTTGGTACATGACTCTTTTTGAATTATGGTTTTCTCAGGGTATATGCCCAGTAGTGGGATTGCTGGGTCGTATGGTATCCATCTGGGTCTTGAAGGATAAATATTTCTTGAAATGGACATCCCTTCTGAGGCTAGCCCTTTAAAAATGTTTATTTAATAGACATTTTGCTATATTGTAGAATCACAGAATAAAGAACTAAAGGATCTGAGAGAACATCTAATTCAACTCTCACATATTCTAGCAGAGAGGCAGTATAGCATGATGGTTAAGAGTGTGGGTTGGAATCTTAGTTGACCTGACCATAGGACCCTGCCTTGGGCACATTACTTTCTATACCTTACTTTTGTCATCTGTAAAATGAGGTTGCTAATCATACCTAGTTTATAAGGTTGTTGAGAAGATTCTATGAGATAAATTGCAAAAGTGCTTTTAGAAAAGTAACCGAGACGTAATAAGAAAGCTTTCAACAAGTAGTAGCTATTGCTATGATACAGAAACTGAGAAACAGAGAAGTTAATTAATCTGCCTACCATCTCACGGGTAATTACTGACAGACTTGGATTAGAACCCCAGGCTTTCACTTTCTAGTCCAGGACTCTCTCCTGGACATGACATTTCATTCTATCTTGAACTAGTTTATGTTGTTTTAATTTTTTATGAAAACAAAACAGAAATGAAGGTAAGCTTTTTTCTCACTTCGCAGAGCCATGGTTCACGACTTAGGAAATGAATGCGATTAATTCCTACTTTATCTCCAGTTCCCTAAAATTCTTTGAAGCTACCTCCAAAGGTCACTGTGCCTTCACTCTCTAGCCTTTTGGCTTAGACCATCTAGAAGCTGACTCTCCTGCAGCCCAGCCCTATCAAGGGAGAAAATGCAGAGTTTCAGGGACAAAATAAGACGAGAAGCCTTCCACTGTGGGTGGGTTTGGTGTGAGCTGTCTTTATGATGTAAGGTACTTTTATCTATGACAGAGTAGTGAGCTTCACAATTTAGGTTTGCTAATCCATATATTACGGAAACTTTTGTGTGCAATAATTTTGCCCTTTTCAGCCTCAGATTTTCATTTGGGTGGGCTGAACTTTAGAGAGTCCAGGGGAAAATTAAAAATATATATTGATGCTAATTCTTATCAACAGTCTAATCAAGAATTCTAATCGAGTTAATCTAGAGATTTAAAAAAATAAGGGAACCAGAATTCTATCAAGGAAGTGGATATTTTTTCAGCAAAAGTCACCTCTTAATCATGGAGCAAGTAGAGTACAGGATTTAAAAGCCAAATGTAAAATTTTGGGGCCCTTATCTGCTGTTTTGGATTATTTGTCCATTTGCTCCAGATATCAATGTGGATAATTGAGAATTGACTCTGATTAACTTGCATTTTCTTTAGTGCCTCTTTATGGACCTTTGTAGTCACCCTTGTGGGAGGGAGGCGCAAATCAAGAGATAAGGTCCATTGATTTACTTCTAATTTTGCAAAAAGTCCAAGCCTGTACGTACTGAGTCATTTGAGGACAGTTTTATCAGCAGTTTAAAAATGATATTATGCAGACTAAGTATGTAAATGGCCAGAAGACAGAGTTTTGGAATAAGGGAACTTAGGGTTTGTCATCTTTAGCTACCATTCAGTGCCAAATTCCCTCCCTAACTTGCCTGCAAAGTGCCTTGAATTTGGGCTTCCAGACCTTGACAGATGGAGAGCTTCCCATCTCTTGGATCAGCCCAGGTGATCTTTGGGTTGGTTTTATGCTTAAGAATTTCTTCCTTGTATTGAGAAGAATCTCACCTCTTTCTAATTTATACCCATTAAATAAGATTATGAATTCAAAGATCTTGGTCCTTTGCTGGAAAGTGGTAATTCCTTAGTAAATATTAATTATTATTAGCATTACTATTTTCGTCTTGCAACTAGTACAAGAAAGGTAGTGTTATGTGAATTAAAAAACATTTGTATTGTTTATTCCCGAAAGATATGGTTAAAGCTGCCTAATTAAGTCAGTGCGGATCTGATAAAGCCGAGACCTATTTGATCTAGATGAGCTGAGTTTTGGTGGTTACCATGATGCTAATAGTTCAGAGCTGAACTCTGTCTCTGCACACAGAGATGTGAGTTTTAATCCAGATGTTTCAGCTAGAGAAACAGAACCAGTAGGAGATATACATTAGACAATTCATTGCAAGGAATTGTCTTACGTGATTGTGGGGGGCTGGCTAGGCAAATCCAAAAATTTCAGAGTGGGCCCACTGGGAAGGGCAGGCTGGCACTCTCAGGCGTGAGCTGATGCCACAGTCACAGGTGGAACTTCTTCCTCGGCGGGTATGAGCTCTGTTCTTCAGACCTTTCAACTGATAGAATCAGGCCTACCAAGCCTATCTAGGGCAATCTCCTTTAAAGTCAACTGATTATGGCCTTTACTCCCGTCTGCAGAATACCTTCCCAGGGCCAACTAAATTAGTGTTTGATTGGATTACTGGGGGTTAGAGTCTAACCAAATGAATACAGAAAACTGACCGTCACACCAGCCTCCACGTTTGACTCCATACGACCTTGAGGGAGCTGTTGAACTCCTCTGTGCTTAATTTTTCTCATCATAACAGTTGGAGTTTAATGAATTATAAGAAGATAGGTATTTGAATTGACCTTTGATTATGCTTAAAATAGTCCCTAGGATCTGGTTGGTTTCTTGCTTCAAGTTGTTTTGTATCACTGAACTTCAGTTTCCTCATCCATAAAATGGGGAGAACAATACTATCTACCCACTAGCATTGTTGTAAGGAGTGAAAGGGAGATTGAATTTCAAATTACTGGCAAATTATAATTACAGTCAACACTTAGGGAACCTTTACTCTGGGCAGATGTTGTTAAATGCATTACCTGTATTACCTCATTTAAGAGCTACAGTAACTATTACTCATAGTAACATTAATAACTATAAATATAAATATAATCATTTTAGTGGAGAAAATTTACTAAAACCTCAATGGGCCAGGAGCAAGAAGGGTGGGATTCTGAGACACTTTGGCATTTTCAAAGGGATCAATGGGATGGATGATGGAGAACATATATTTATATATATAATTATAAATTTATAATAAATTATAATTTATTATCTCTTTATCTATATATATATTTAGTGTATACTTTATTTTTTACATCAATCTATTCCCTTTTTTAAGCCACTTTATTGAGGTTAATTGACATATAAAAAGCTGTACATAATTAATTTATATGATTTGATGAGTTTGGAGGAAATGATACACCCATGAAACCATCACCACAATCTATGCCATAAACATGTCTGTCACTTCCAAAAGTTTTCTCCTGCCCTCTTTATTTTTTGTTATTATTATTTGTTTGGGGAGATAAGAACACTTAAGATCTACCTTCTTAGCAAATTTTTAAGTATACAATTCAGTATTGTTAATTACAGGCACTGTGCTGATCTCTAGGGCTTATTCATGTTGCATAGTTGAAACCTAGGACCCCTTGAGAATGAGGTTTATTTTTAAGTTATTTTTTATGCTACAGAAGGCCTTATCGAAGAGCAAAGGGCTAAAGGGATACTCATTCTCTCTGGAACTAACATAATGGAAATAAAATTATTTTGACTTACTTTATTGACCTTATGAATATATTTTTTCAAGCTAAGAAACTCCCCATGGTTCTCCGTAGGCATTTTCTTTGTAATTGAAAAGCAGGGCTCCCTTTAGCTGACCACATCTTCTGCTGAAGACCATGTCTTCTGCCTTCTCTAAAGGAGTAATCCACAAACTTGAAACTAACAAAGCCATCATGTAAGAATTGACTAAAACAGTTGAATCATGTTTATGTCAAGAAAAAAGAAATTGGGGAAAACCAAACAATTCATGAAGGCTGTTTAACAACAGATTGGCTGCTCTGTATAAAATCTTTTTTTTCTTTTGCATTTACTCATAACCTTTCTTATTACAGGTTATTCCCTCTTACATACCTACTTATTTTCAGTTTCAATTTGCACAGTTTTCTTCAATATACAAACATTACGTTCTGGAAATGTGCATGGCAGGATGTGGGAGTTTAATCTCTGTAAAGTGTCACTGAAATCAACACAACAAGTGGTCTACGGATATTCTTTTAAGAGCAGTAGATACATGTTTTGTTATCCATTACTGCCGTATTTCTGAGAGAATGTTCTGGGGAGCACAAGTCCCATGGGATGCCAATAAATAGGTGCTACACAAAAAATTCTATCCATGATAAGGTAAGTTTGGGAAAGGCTGATTTTCATAAATTATGCAATACCTCATCTAGCTTTTCATATGTGGATTTGTCATGAATCTCTAAGATGGAGAGAAAGTATTCAGTGATTCCCCAATTAACTTGATCGTGCCCATCCTCTGTTTGTTTGTTTTCTTCCTCAAGGGATGATGATCTGCAGGGTATACTTGCAGAAGTGATAGTACAGCCATTAGGTCAATGGCTATACATATCCAGATTGGCTGCCTCAGATCTGCAGATCTCAGTTTTTGCCCATGTGTCTTATGTCTAAAAATAACAGCAAGAGTGAAAGTTGTCAGAATAACATTTGGTTTAAAGCCATTTAAAACTCTTAGACTCAATCTTATTTTGAAAATTCTTTAAACTCTTTTCATTTTTCCCTTTCATTGAATTAGACAGCTTATTAAGTGGATTAAAGAATATACACACATACATACATGTATGTAAAATCATATTTGTTACATATACATAGTTACATATTAAAGAATTTCCCTTCTAGATTGGCGACTCCTTGAGGACAGAATTCATGTACTATTTTCCTCCATTTCTTCTATTTCCCTGGTAGCTGGTACAACGCTCAGCACCCAGAAGAAGCTGAATAAATAATTCTCCAGTAGGAAGATGAATTGCACCAGTACCTACACACACACCCCCCACCCTCAGATAATACCTTTATCAGTTTTTTGGTTTTTTTCCAGAGGGCACAATGCTTCTTACTTGCATTTTAAAACTTACCTGGATATCTTTATTAATCCCCCCGTGGGTTCCACATTTCACAAGATTTTTGTCTACCAAACTGCATTTATTACATAACAATGAACTTGTTTTCCCATTGTTTGCTGTTGAAAGATAGAGCTTCTGATTGCAGGAGATAAGCACTGCTATCACACTGTTTGTAAATTCCTGCTTAAAGCAAAGAAACTTGATATTTTAGTTAATCTTGGCAGCTGTATTTTTTGGGGAAACATGATGTTTTAGGAACTTTGAGCCTTGGAGGCCCCCATTACCACTTTTAGGAATATTTAAAGGGGACAAAAGTACAAGAGGTGTCACTGACATGATAGTTCGGGCAAAATACCAAGAAACACAATCGGTTCACCAAGGAGGGAAGTGTTTATCAAATAAGACATTTGGATATAATAGAAACATAGTAGGAAATGAATGCAAGATGATCATATGGATTCATTGTTCACTTGCAGGGCTGTGGTGTAGATAAATGCCCAGGCATGGAGAAATACAGAAGGCTTTTTGATATGATTATTAAGATTCTTAAAATATGAGTATTAATCATAGTTTGGCATCATTTTTCTTCCTCTGGGAAAACTTCCCTGCCAGTGTAAGCAAGTCAGTGAATAATGACTCAATATGCAGCTATTTGCATCACCCATGACTTCTCCAGAATGCATCTCACGTGCACGGGGGAAGGGGCGGGGGGTCTGGGTATGCTTTGTATTCAAGGTAACAATCCAGTTCTCTCCATCAACATCCAGTTAACCAGGCCTGCATTTTCTGGCTTGTAGAATAACCACAGCTATTGTTTCTTGTGCTGAGTCATCTCCTGATCACCTATTTCTAGTCCCAGTAGAAAGGAAACTGGAAAAGAGAGAGAAGTGAATCTGGTCATCATTATAACTATTGTTATCATTATTATTTACCACCAGCTTTGGAAAAAAATGAAACAAGTCATTAACTACGGTTTGGTCTTATCGTTAGCCTTTCTTTTCTCCACACTAATGTAACCATCCATAACTTTGAATAATTTGAATAATTAAGAAACATCTAGTATGTACTTGTAGGCAAATAGGGAGAGGGCAGAGAGCTTTTCTTGGATCTGCTTCTTCTCCTTTGCCTTTAGCTCAAAATAATCCTTATGTGTAAGGGTCATATTTGGGGGTGGCAGATTCTGTTACCCTTCAGATGTAACTCCCAAAAAACTAAAGGGACCCAGACATTAACTCTGTCTTCCATGAACTAAGGGAGTTGTGATTGGATGCCATACCTGCCAATCAGTCTTCCCAGAAGAGGTTATAAAAAGGTGTCAAATAACCCCTACCCCACAGCCACGCACCCATGTGCTTTGTGGCAGACTCCTGCTTGTGGGTAGAAGAAACTTAGTCATTGCACCCATCCCACAAAGAAAATAAAGTTGAGGAAGTCCTCCTAATATGAGAGAGAGTGTGAATCAAAGAGAGAAACTTCACACACACACATGTGGTAATATGTGAAAGTCAGATGATGTTTTTGTTTTTGATATCATTTTATACATAAAGGAAAAAATAGGTAGGAGAATAACCCTCTGTCTGCTCACACATCTCTGACTCTTGGAGTCTTAAATTTTTATCTTATTACTAGTTTTAACCCAACCCTGAATTAAGCCTAGCTAGAGGAGAGCCACTTCTTTATTTTTTTTATTTAAATTTTTATTGAAGTATAGTTGCTGTACAATATTATATAAGTTACAGGTGTGCAATATAGTGTGATTCACAATGTTTAAAGAATATAATTTTTATAGTTATTGTAAAATATTGGCTATATTACCCATGTTGTACAATATATCCTTGTAGCTTATTTTACACCTAATAGTTTGTACCTCTTACTCCCCTACCCCTATATTTCTCCTCCCCCCTTCCCTCTCCCCACTGCTTCTTTTTTGTTGTATTTACTGATTCATTGTATTTTTTTAGATTCCGCATATACGTGATATCACGCAGTGTTTGTCTTTCTCTATCTGACTTATTTCACTTGTCATAATGCCCTCCAAGTCCATCCATGTTGCTGCAAATGGCAAAAATTTCATTCTTTTTTATGGCTGGAGAGCCATTTCTGATTTTGGCCAGGTCCTATTACAATCTTGTTGACATCTGTACCCCAGTGTCCAGTACAAAGCCTGTGGCATTGTGGGCATTTATTTAATCAGTAAACATGTATTGAGCACCTACTGTGTTGTTTGTTAATGAATGAATGAAAGAAAGAAAGAATGAATGAAATCTGTTGTCACCTATAATCTGCTTGAAGTTGGCACCTTGTCTGGTTAAGCCTATATGGGAGGCAGCATAGAAGCCTTGTTTGAATGTGTCTCCAGAAGCATTCTATATGCCTGGCTTAATAGCTGATGTAGGAGAAGAAAACCTTTTCCCTCTATCCTTCTAGTTTCTCTGGCTGGTCTAATAACTCAAATAAATTTAATTTGCCACCTACAGGAGCCCCACAAAGACATGAGAGGCTTCCAGCAGTCAGGTAATTGAGGCATGTATACCATCCTGGGCTAAGGAGAGGAGGACAGGGGTCTGGGGTCTCAAAGAGGAGGAAGACAAATCACAGGAAGATGTGATGTTTGCTGAACCAATGTTTTCCATGCCATGAAGATGAGTCTTTTCTGATATAAAAAGTTATCTTTGGTATTAGCTCTCTTCTTGGTATAAGCCCTCAATCTAAATTCTTTTAGTCAGTTAAGAAAGAGGTTAACAAACAAACAAACAGGGCTTTGCTGGTGGCACAGTGGTTAAGAATCCGCCTGCCAATGCAGGGGACATGGGTTCAAGACCTGGTCCAGGAAGATCCCACATGCCGCGGAGCAACTAAGCCTGTGCGCCACAACTACAGAGGCTGCGCTCTAGAGCCCGCGAGCCACAACTATTGAGCCTGCGCGTCACAACTACTGAAGCCCGCGTGCCTAGAGCCCATGCTCTACAACAAGAGAAGCCACTGCAATGAGAAGCCCACGCACCGCAATGAAGGGTAGCCCCCGCTCACCGCAACCAGAGAAAAGCCCGCGCGCAGCGACGAAGACCCAACACAGCCAAAAATAAACTAAATTTTAAAAAAATTTAAAAACAAACAAACAAAAACTATTCTGGAGTCTGCTAAGCCTTGAATGCCTCCAGGTCAAAACAATCCACGTGCAAATGTGGCACATTTTGGGGTGGCTACTCTGCTCCCCCTCACTGAGTGACAGAGGCCAGTTAGTCAATCTCTTGGTTTCCTCATTTATAAGATGTGTATACGTTTTTACCATATAGTTTTGTTGTACGGATTAAACATGATAATACACCTGAATCACTTAGAAACACATGGGGTACATATTAAATCTCATTAAGTGTTAGCTATTTGTTAACAGGCTGATTCTGTCCCCCCAAAAGATATGCCCAAGGCCTAACCCTTAATACCTGTGCAAGTGACCTTATTTGGAAATAAGATCTTTGCAGATGTAGTTAAAGATCTCAAGATGGACTTCTGGATTTAGGGTAGGTCTTAAATCCAATGACTGGTGTTCCCGTGAGAGAAAGGAGCAGGGGGTTTGAGACACAGAGGGGAAGACCACGCGAAAACCATGTGAAGACAGAGGCAGAGGTTCCAGGTATGTGTCTATAGACTAAGGAGCACCAAGGATCGCCAGCAGCCTCTAGAAGCTGGAGGAAGGCATGGAACGGATTCTCCACCAGAGTCTCCAGAAGGAACCAACCCTGACGAAATTGTGATTTTGGACTTCTGGCCTCGACAACTGTGAGTGAATAAATTTGTTTACCCTGTTTGTGGTAATATGTTACAGCAGCCACAGGAAGCCAACACACTATTCTAACCATAAGGGGAAGAATCATACTTTCATTGTTACTTTTTTGCCTTCACTACGGCACCGAGTAGATGCCCCAGTTAATAGGCTGGGCTGTTTCACAGTCTAAAGTAGGAAAATAACTTTCAAGCTAGAAGAGATCTTGGCATCCCTCCGCTCCAGTCTTCTCATTTTCTGCCCAGGAAGGTAATGGGGCTCCCCCAGGGACGCACAGAGAGGTGGCCCAGCAGTTGAAGGGCCCAAAGTGGATAAAAGGCCTCTGAGGAGTCAGCTGGTCCCTTCTGGGCACTGCCCACACCATGCTGCTCTCCCTAGGAGAGACGTGCCTGGTCCGCGGGGCGGAGCCCAGCTACACGGCTGTCTCACAACTGCCTGAGGTTAGCAGGGATACATCTCTTGTTCAGTCCACACACAAGTAAAATTCCCGCTGAAGAAACACGGCAAGCATGTATTTACCCCTTTCCAATGTCATCTGACAACAACATAGTACCCAGGTTGGAATCGTGATCAAAGAAAAACCAGTTTCTCCAGACAAAAATTCTTAGCATGAAATGGATATTAGATGGCTTTCTGATTCCTGCCCAGAGGAAGCAGTTTTCCACCCTGTGACTTTTCCGTGGCTGTTTCTGGCTGCTTGTCAGAAAGAAGCTGTTAATTGCCTTTTAAATATCTTCTCACTAGTGAGTGAGTCCTAACTGCTCTTAATTTCTCTCTGGCTGTTGTCCTTGACCTACCATTTGGCATTTCTGATGATCTCAGGCAGAAATTATCAATCTATAAATGGACATCCCTACGGAAGGCGATTGCAAAGCTGGGATAGAATTGCTTTGGCCGGAATCTACAGACAGAAAAGAAGAGATGTGAATGTTCTCTGCCATGTGGGTCAAGATCGCTGTGTGGATGTCTGGAAGCAGAGGATCACAAGCATTATAATGAATTCCCAGGGCAGTCTGTGAAATTGATCCCTTCTCTTGTCCTATAAGCTCCAAAAATAGCTGCGCCGGATCACCACTTACCGTGTGATCTTCAGAAAATTTCTTAACCTCTCTGTGCTTTGGCAGGGTTTTCTCATATATAAAACATGGATAATAATAGTCCCAACCTAATAAGGTTTCTATGAAAACCTTACAGTGATTCATATTAGACACATAACAGTGTCTGGCACATAACAGTTGCTCAATTAAGATTATCCATCAGTATCATCCTTGCTTTTAATCCTGGAAATTTTTTTGTCACCCACTCTCATATCCCTTTGGTTCCCAAGTTCAAGTTCTGCTGATGCTATTTTTTTTTTATTGTTAGTTCACATCACATCCCTCCTTTCTTTCTTCCTTCCTTCCTTCCTTCTTTCCTTTCCTTCCTCCCTTCCTTCCTTTCTTCCTTCCTTCCTTCTTTCTTTCTTTCTTTCTTTTTTATTTATTTTTGGCTGCATCATTGGGTGTTCATTGCTGTGCGTGAGTTTTCTCTAGTTGGGGCAAGTGGGGACTACTCTTTGTTGCGGTGCGTGGGCTTCTCATTGCAGTGGCTTCTTTTGTTGTGGAGCACAAGCTCTAGGCCTGTGGACTCAGTAGTTCTGGGTCGCGGGCTCTAGAGTGCAGGCTCAATAGTTGTGGCACACGGGCTTAGTTGCTCCGTGGCTTGTGGGATCTTTCCAGACCAGGGATACAACCCATGTCCCCTGCATTGGTAGGCGGATTCTTAACCACTGTGCCACAAGGGAAGTCCACATCCCTCCATTCTTGATCTGTTATTTTTAAATGGCTTTACTGTCTATTTTATGCATACCATAAAATTCACCCATCTTAAGTATACAACCCAAAATTTTTTAAATTATACTTACAGAGTTGTATAACCAGCACCACAATCTAGTTTTAGAACATTTCCATCACCCCAAATAAGACCCATTTGTACACTCGCAATTGCTGCTCTAGCCCCAGGCAACCACTAATCTACTTTCTGTCTCTAGAAATTTACTTTTTTCTGGACATTTTCTATAAATGAAGTCATACAATATGTGGTCTTTTGTATCTGGCTTCTTTCACCTAACAGAGTATTCATGTTGTAGTATGTATCAGTACTTCATTCCTTTCTGTTGCCAAATAGCATTCCATTGTATGAATCCATTTTATGGCTATACCGCGATTTGTTGATTCATTTGCCAGTTATAGACATTTGGATCATTTCTACTTTTTGGCTATTATAAATAATGCTGCTCTGAACATTTGTGTATAAATCTTTGTGTAGAAATGTATATATTTTCAAATAGATGCATATAAGTAGAATTACTGGGTCATATGGTAATTTTATGTTTAACATTTTGAGAAACTGCCAAACTGTTTTCCAAAGTGGCTATACCATTTTATATTTCCATTAGCAAAGTATGAGAGTTCTGATATCTCTACATTCTCTCCAACATTTGTGATTTTCTTTTTGACTATACTCATCCTAGTGGGTATGATTTGTAATTCCTTAGTGACTAATGATGTTGAACATTGTTTTCATGTGCTTATTGGCTGTTCATATATCTTCTTTGGAGAAGTGTGTACTCAGTATTTTGCCCATTTTCAAATGTGTTATTAGTCTTTTTATTGTTGAGTTGTAAGAGTTATTTACATATTTGGGATACAAGTCTTTTATTGGACATATGATTTTAAAATATTTTCTCCATGTTTATGGGTTGTCTTTTCACTTTTTAAATGAAGTCTTTTGAAGCACAAAAACTTGTAATCTGATGAGGTGCAAATTATTGATTTTCTTTTTATGGGATGTACTTTTGGTGTCATATATAAGAAATCTTTGCTTAACCCAAAGTCTATGTTATCTTCTAAAAGTTTTCTTGTTTTACCTTTTACATTTAGGTCTATGATTCATTTTGAGTTCATTATTATGTTTGGTATGATAAAAGGGTTCATATTCATTCTTCTGTGTGTGAATATCCAGTTACCCCAGCACCATTTGTTGAAGACTTTCTTTTCCTATTGAATTGTGTTGACATCTTCATTTAAAGTCTATTGACAGTGAATGTAAAGATTTATTTCTGTACTTTCAATTCTAGTCCATTGATCTATATGTCTATCCTTATATCAGGACCATACTGTCTTTATTACTGTAGCTTTGAGATACATTTTGAAATCAGGTCCTTTTCTGTTCTTACCTGAATGACTAGACCATTCTCCTAATTGATCTCCTGCCCCGACTCTTTGCCTTTTGCAGTCCATTCTCTGTACAACATTCAGAGAGATCTTTCTAAAATCCAGATCTGGTTTCATTTGCCCCAGGCTTAATAAAAAGTTATTTATTAAGGCAATGTGGCCCCTGCCTATCCATTCATCTTTGTCTCTTCACACCCTCACTCAAGCTTATTCATTCCAACATGACTGGGCTATTCAAAGCCGTATGCTTTTAACACCTTTTAACACTGGCAAGCACAGTGCCTGGTAAAAGTAGATATCCATTATATAAGATGAACTAACCAGGAATACAGCTGGTCATTGCCTGGCCACCATTTTATCTTTCTTTTTTAACTGGTTAACTGTTCCCAGAAGGTTTTCCCTGACCAAATCCTCCTCTGTTGCCATGTACTTTTGGTACCCTAGAAATACTTTTACCATATCCTTTACCATATTACATTATAATTATTGGTTTACATGTATATACCCCCTCCTAGATTGTAAGACCTTCAGTATTGGTCTTTATGGTGCCTGATACCCAATAACATTGTCAAATGGATGGATAGGTAAATGTATGTTTTGGAATTTATTTTTTAGAGTTTTTCAGGAAGAGCTTACTTAGCCAAGGATACTTCATAAGATTCCTGGAGTCTGGATCCATGGCTGTTTGCAGTGAAATTGTTCCCCAGCCTTAGGCAATAAGGGCAGAGTCAGTTGCCTTTGGCCTATTCTTGAACCCATCACTCCCCACCCTCAGCTTTGCACCTTTCTCTGTTGCATCTTTCCCTCACATACTATTGTGAGATGGTTCTGGGCCAATAAACAGTGGGTTAGAAACAAGAAGAGGGAAAAAATTAAACAAGAACAACTCTTGGCATAACGATAAAGCTCAGTTTGAATAATGCTTAAGGATAAGTTGCTGAACCTTTTGTCCTAATACAAATCCAATATATATCCTTGGAGACACATTTCTTTTTTCTTATTTTCTTAAAAAAGCCCTTAGGAAAACCTTCCTGTCAACTATTAGGGAATAGCTTTCTAAGTTTGCTTTCTACTTTTGGTGTCTATTTTTTTCCATCTGGATAGCTATTATCTTTCTTTCATGTCACCTTCTAGGGTCCTATCTACACATAAATGACTCCAGATTTCTCAGGAAGCCTGGATTCTCCACACACTCTCAGTAATTTTCACTTCATTATGTTACTGATGAGGCTAACCCAAGGAAGAATGATTTGACTGTCGGACGCCAGATTCTGAATGAAACCACTCCACTTTTTAGAGGTGTCCGTTGATCTTACTGTCAAACAAGGCATCCTTCTAGCATTTTCTAGACTGTATGTGGTCATGGTCATCCCTTCTCTTCCTCAAAGGCCAGCAGAGAACATGTGCAGAACAAATTAACTAACCCCACCCTGTTGTTTTTGGCTCACTTGGCTAGTTTGGGAGTATTATGAGTTTTATTAAAAAAGGCAGAAATATTTTTTAAAGTGGTTTTTCTTCCCATCCCTTCACTCTCCATTTTAAATTCTCTGTTCTAAAAAAAAATAGGCAAAGGATTTAAACTATAAATTATTAAGAATCTAAGAGTGCCTTAGAGCTCCTAATCTCAAATGATCTGTCTTGCTTCTCCCTTAATATGCTTCTTTAGATCAAGGTCACAAAACCGAATATCTCCAGGGGTGTATGGACACATGAAACTAGCCAGGTGGAGACAGTGGTGAGGTGGAGAGTTCATGCCCCATACAAACAAGAGAGCCCCTCAGAGCTCTAAACAAATTCCTCCTGGCATTATTCCCACTTACACTATTTCTAAATCCACTACTATTTCTAAAAAATATGAAGGTCAAATTTTTTTAAATGTCAGATGCTTTCATATTAAAATTCTTTATGTTGGTAAACAATTCAAAATTTAGAAAAACAATGTGCAGATACAACAAAACACTTCTGCAGGCCACTAGCTGATGAATTCTTGTACAGAAACCCTTAACATACAAAAATGTCCTGTGAATCCAAAGTTTGTTTTAGCTCATTCGTTTAATATACTCAACAAATATTATGAGCACCTTTTTGTGCTAAGCTGTGTGCTAAGTAATAGGGACTCAGTATTGGATAAGACAGACCCCAATGGCCTCATGGAACTGGTGTTTTTAGTCAGGTGTTTGCGACCTGAAGCCCCTTTGTGATGGTCAGTTGGCTTACAACTGATAGTGAGTTCCCCTTGGGCCTTGAAACAGACTCGTGATAGTCTTGAACTTTTTTATGTTCTTATACACTGCAGAATAGTTTTGTGTGGTCACAACTTTCTAGTCAAACATCATCCATCATACTCTAATATACCATAATTCTAAAAACACTTCATCATTAATTTAACACATACTTATTCATTTAACTTATTCACGAAATATTTACTGGGCATCCATTATGAATGAGGCTCTGGGCAAATAAAGGAGAACTTGGTGATGGACAGAATAGGCAGCTTATATATCATTGAAAGCCTTATGTATAAGGGCCTGGACCCTGAGCATATGGTACAAGGAAGAGCTGCCATTGAATCCACACCCATAGCTTAGGAGCAAAGAAGGAATTGGTCAGCTCTCGCCTCCAAGGTGTTCAAGGCACCAGGGCAGAAGGAGGTGGCTTGCAGAGTGAGGAGCATATCATTGTCACTTTTTTCCCTTCCAATGGAAACCCTTCTCACCCTCCCTTTCAGGAGAAAAACAGGTGTGATGGAGAGAGGCAGCTTCCAGAGAGAACACACGAAACTTGAGGAGGGAGGAGAGGCCCTTCTCCGTTCTTACAGGTTTCTGTACTATCCCGAATGGAGGATGTCTATGGCTTTACTGTAATTACTCTCTTTCCTGTTGACTCTAATTCTCATGAAGTAGAGACCATTTCTACCTTGTCCAAGAATGGATCTCCAGCACCAGGCCCAGAGTCTGCCACATAATAAGTGCACAATAAATATGTGAACCTGTTGCACAGTAAATAAATGTGTGCACCTGTTGACTGAGGAAGGAGAGAGTTTCTCCAGGGTCACATTTGAAGAGGGGAGAAATGGTAGGTAGTAAATGGTAGGTGAATTCCTGCAAGACAGAGGTAGAGAGGAAGAGGATCTGGGAGGGTCAATGGCAGGAAGCGGAAGTGTGGAGCCAGGGCAATGTCAGAGGGGCAGTGGCTGAGGGGTCCTGAGGAGTGTACTCCTGGAAGATGATCAGGTAGAGGGGAAGCAGGTCCAGAAGTGGCTGAACATTCTGTAAGACTTTCTAAAGTTGAGTGGAAGTCAAGGGTCCTGTGTTGAGTTTCTTAGTGAAAGATGTTACCACCAATAATGCAAGGTTAAAGGAACTGAGTTTCTTTTTTTTTTTTTTGAATTTTTGAATTTTATTTTATTTATCTTTTAATACAGCAGGTTGTTATTAGTTATCTATTTTATAAATATTAGTGTATGTGTGTCAATCCCAACTTCATAATTCATCCGACCACCACCACCCCCCTGCCACTTTCCCCCCTTGGTGTCCATACTTTTGTTCTCTACATATGTGTCTCTATTTCTGCCATGCAAACCATTCATCTGTACCATGTTTCTAGGTTCCATATATATGCATGAATATAGGATACTTATTTTTCTCTTTCTGACTTACTTCACTCTGTATGACAGTCTCTAGATCCATCCATGTCTCTACAAATGACCCAATTTCGTTCCTTTTTATGGCGGAGTGATATTCCATTGTATATATGTACCACATCTTCTTTATCCATTCGTCTGTCGATGGGCATTTAGGTTGCTTCCATGACCTGGCTATTGTAAATAGTGCTACAATGAACATTGGGTGCATGTGTATTTTTGAATTATGATTTTCTCTGGGTATATGCCCAGTAGTGGGATTGTGGGGTCATATGGTAATTCTATTTTTAGTTTTTTAAGGAACCTCCATACTGTTCTCCATAGTGGCTGTATCAATTTACATTCCCACCAACAGTGCAAGAGGGTTCCCTTTTCTCCGCACCTTCTCCAGCATTTGTTGTTTGTAGATTTTCTGATGATGCCCATTCTAACTGGTGTGAGGTGATACCTCATTGCACTTTTGATTTGCATTTCTCTAATAATTAGTTATGTTGAGCATCTTTTCATGTGCTTCTTGGCTATCTGTATGTCTTCTTTGGAGAAATATCTATTTAGGTCTTCTGCCCATTTTTTGATTGGATTGTTTGTTTTTTTAATACTGAGCTGCATGAGCTGCTTATATATTTTGGAAATTAATCCTTTGTCTGTTGATTCATTTGCAAATATTTTCTCCCAACTGAGGGTTGTCTTTTCATCTTGTCTGTAGTTTCCTTTGCTTTGCAAAAGCTTTTTAAGTTTCATTAGGTCCCATTTGCTTACTTTTGTTTTTATTTCCATTACTCTAGGAAGTGGGTCAAAAAAGATCTTGCTGTGATTTATGTCAGAGTGTTCTTCCTATGTTTTCCTCTAAAAGTTTTATAGTGTCCAGACTTACACGTAGGTCTCTAATCCATTTTGAGTTTATTTTTGTGTATGGTGTTAGGGAGTGTTCTAACTTCATTCTTTTACATGTAGCTGTCAAGTTTTCCCAGCACTACTTATTGAAGAGACTGTCTTTTCTCCATGTGTATCCTTGCCTCCTTTGTCATAGATTAGTTGTCCATAGGTGCATGGGTTTGTCTCTGGGCTTTCTATCCTGTTCCATTGATCTATATTTCTGTTTTTGTGCCAGTACCATATTGTCCTGATTACTGTAGCTTTGTAGTATAGTCTGAAGTCAGGGAGTCTGATTCCTCCAGCTCCGTTTTTTTCCCTCAAGACTACTTTGGCCATGCAGGGTCTTTTGTGTATCCACAGAAATTTTAAGATTTTTTTGTTCTAGTTCTGTAAAAAGTGCCATTGGTACTTTGATAGGGATTGCATTGAATCTGTAGATTGCTTTGGGTAATATAGTTATTTTCACAATGTTGATTCTTCCAGTCCAAGGGCATGGTATATCTCCCCATCTGTTTGTGTCATCTTTGATTTCTTTCATCAGTGTCTTATAGTTTTCTGAGTACAGGTCTTTTACCTCCTTAGGTAGGTTTATTCCTAGGTATTTTATTCTTCTTGTTGCAATGGTGAATAGGATTGTATCCTTAATTTCTATTTCTGATCTTTTGTTGTTAGTGTATAGGAATGCAAGAGATTTCTGTGCATTAATTTTGTATCCTGCAACTTTATCAAATTCATTGATCAGCTCTAGTAGTTTTCTGGTGGCATATTTAGGATTCTCTATGTATAGTATCATATCATCCACAAACTGTGACAGTTTTACTTCTTCTTTTCCAGATTGTATTCCTTTTATTTCTTTTTCTTCTCTGATTGCCGTGGCTAGGACTTCCAAAACTATGTTGAATAATAGTGGCGAGAGTGGACATCCTTGTCTTGTTCCTGATCTTTGAGAAAATGCTTTCAGTTTTTCACCATTGAGAATGATGTTTGCTGTGGGTTTGTCATATATGGCCTTTATTATGTCGAGGTAGGTTCCCTATATGCCCGCTTTCTGGAGAGCTTTTATCATAAATGGGTGTTGAATTTTGTCAAAAGCTTTTTCTGCATCTATTGAGATGATCATATGGTTTTTATTCTTCAGTTTTTTAATATGGTGTATCACATTGATTGATTTGCATATATTGAAGAATCCTTGCATCCTTGGGATAAATCCCACTTGATCATGGTGTATGATCCTTTTAATGTGTTGTTGGATTCTGTTTGCTAGTATTTTGTTGAAGATTTTTGCATCTATATTCATCAGTGATGTTGGTCTGTAATTTTCTATTTTTGTAGTATCTTTGTCTGGTTTTGGTATCAGGGTGATGGTGGCCTCATAGAATGAGTTTGGGAGTGTTCCTTCCTGTGCAATTTTTTGGAAGAGTTTGAGAAAGATGGGTGTTAGCTATTCTCTAAACGTTTGATAGAATTCACCTGTGAAGCCAACTGGTCCTGGACTTTTGTTTGTTGGAAGATTTTTAATCACAGTTTCAATTTCATTACTTGTGATTGATCTGTTCATATTTTCTAGTTCTTCCTGGTTCAGTCTTGGAAGATTACATCTTTCTAAAAATTTGTCCATTTTTTCCATGTTGTCCATTTTACTGGCATAGAGTTGCTTGTAGTAGTCTCTTAAGATGCTTTGTATTTCTGCAGTGTCCTTTGGAACTTCTCCTTTTTTATTTTCAATTTTATTGATTTGAGTCCTTGCATTCTTTTTTTTGATGAGTCTGGCTAAAGTTTTATCAATTTTGTTTATCTTCTCAAAGAACCAGCTTTTAGTTTTATTGATCTTTGCTATTGTTTTCTTTGTTTCTATTTCATTTATTTCTACTCTGATCTTTATGATTTCTTTCCTTCTACTAACTTTGGGTTTTGCTTGTTCTTCTTTCTCTAGTTCCTTTAGGTGTAACGTTAGATTGTTTATTTGAGATTTTTCTTGTTTCATGAGGTAGGCTTGTATTGCTATAAACTTCCCTCTTAGAACTGCTTTTGCTGCATCCTATAGGTTTTGGATCATCATGTTTTCGTTGCAATTTGTCTCTAGGTAATTTTTGATTTGCTCTTTGATTTCTTCAGTGATCTCTTGGTTATTTAGTAGCGTACTGTTTAGGCTCCATGTGTTTGTGTTTTTTACTTTTTTTTCCTGTAATTGATTTCTAATCTCATACTGTTGTGGTTGGAAAAGATGCTTGATATGATTTCAATTTTCTTAAATTTACCGAGGCTTGACTTGTGACCCAAGATGTGATCTATCCTGCAGAATGTTCCATGCGCACTTGAGAAGAAAGTGTAATCTGCTGTTTTTGGATGGAACATCCTATAAATATCAATTAAATCTATCTGGTCTATTGTGTCATTTAAAGTTTGTGTTTCCTTATTAATTTTCTGTCTGGATGATCTGTCCATTGGTGTAAGTGAGGTGTTAAAGTCCCCCACTATTATTGTATTACTGTCGATTTCCTCTTTTATAGCTGTTAGCAGTTGCCTTATGTATTGAGGTGCTCCTATGTTGGGTGCATAAATATTTACAATTGTTATATTTTCTTCTTGATTTGATCCCTTGATCATTATGTAGTGTCCTTTCTTGTCTCTTGTAACATTCTTTATTTTAAAGTCTATTTTATCTGATATGAGTATTGCTACTCCAGCTTTCTTTTGATTTCCATTTGCATGGAATATCTTTTTCCATCCCCTCACTTTCAATCTGTACGTGTCCCTGGGTCTGAAGGGGATCTCTTGCAGATGGCATATATATGGGTCTTGTTTTTGTATGTATTCAGCAAGCCTGTGTCTTTTGGTTGGAGCATTTAATCCATTCACGTTTAAGGTAATTATCAATATGTATATTCCTATTACCATTTTCTTAATTGTTATGGGTTTGTTTTTGTAGGTCCTTTTCTTCTCTTGTGTTTCCCACTTAGAGAATTTCCTTTAGCATTTGTTGTAGAGCTGGTTTGGTGGTGCTGGATTCTCTTAGCTTTTACTTGTCTGTAAAGCTTTTGATTTCTCTGTCGAATCTGAATGAGATCCTTGTCGGGTTGAGTAATCTTGGTTGTAGCTTCTTCCCTTTCATCACTTTAAATATATTGTGCCACTCCCTTCTGGCTTGTATAGTTTCTGCTGAGAGATCAGCTGTTAACCTTATGGGAGTTCCCTTGTATGTTATTTGTCGTTTTTCCCTTGTTGCTTTCAATAATTTTTCTTTGTCTTTAATTTTTGTCAATTTGATTACTATGTGTCTTGGCATGTTTCTCTTTGGGTTTATCCTGCCTGGGACTCTCTGGGCTCCCAGGACTTGGGTGGCTATTTCCTTTCCCATGTTAGGGAAATTTTCGACTATAATCTCTTCAAATATTTTCTCAGGTCCTTTCTCTCTCTCCTCTCCTTCTGCGACCCCTATAATGTGAATTTTGTTGTGTTTAATGTTGTCCCAGAGGTCTCTTAGGCTGTCTTCATTTCTTTTCATTCTTTTTTCTTTATTCTGTTCCATGGCAGTGAATTTCACCATTCTGCCTTCTAGGTCACTTATCCGTTCCTCTGCCTCATTTATTCTGCTATTGATTCCTTCTAGTGCATTTTTCATTTCAGTTATTGTATTGTTCATCTTTGTTTGTTTGTTCTTTAATTCTTCTAGGTGTTTGTTCTTTAATTCTTCTAGGTCTTTGTTAAACATTTCTTGCATCTTCTCGATCTTTGCCTCCATTCTTTTT
The DNA here is from genome assembly GCF_009873245.2 of Balaenoptera musculus. NCBI lineage: Eukaryota > Metazoa > Chordata > Mammalia > Artiodactyla > Balaenopteridae > Balaenoptera > Balaenoptera musculus. The sequence continues at coordinate 96,429,258 of NC_045789.1, forward strand.
CTGAGGTCCTGGATCATCTTCACTATCATTATTCTGAATTCTTTTTCTGGAAGGTTGCCTATCTCCACTTCATTTAGTTGTTTTTCTGGGGTTTTATCTTGTTCCTTCATCTGGTGCAAAGTCCTCTGCCTTTTCATTTTGTCTATCTTTCTGTGAATGTGGTTTTCCTTCCACAGGCTGCAGAATTGTAGTTCTTCTTGCTTCTGCTGTCTGCCCTCTGGTGGATGAGGCTATCTAAGAGGTTTGTGCCAGGTTCCTGATGGGAGGGACTGGTGGTGGGTAGAGCTGGGTGTTGCTCTGGTGGGCAGAGCTCATTAAAATTTTAATCCGCTTGTCTGTTGATGGGTGGGGCTGGGTTTCCTCCTGTTGTGACCCAGCACTGGAGCCTACCCAGCTCTTTGGTGGGGCTAATGGTGGACTATGGCAGGGCTCACACCAAGGAGTACTTCCCAGAACTTCTGCTGCCAGTGTCCTTGTCCCCACGGTGAGCCATAGCCAACCCCTGCCTCTGCCGGAGACCCTCCAATACTAGCAGGTAGGTCTGGTTCAGTCTCCTATGGGGTCACTGCTCCTTCCCCTGGGTCCCAATGCACACTCTACTTTGTGTGTGCCCTCCAAGAGTGGAGTCTCTGTTTTCCCCAGTCCTGTCCAAGTCCTGCAATCAAATCCTATTAGCCTTCAAACTCTGTTTCTCTAGGAATTCCTCCTCCCGTTGCTGGACCCCCAGGTTGGGAAGCCTGACGTGGGGCTCAGACCCTTCACTCCAGTGGGTGGACTTCTGTGGTATAAGTGTTCTCCAGTTTGTGAGTCACCCACCCAGCAGTTATGGGATATGATTTTATTGTGATGGCGCCCCTCCTACCATCTCATTGTGGCTTCTTCTTTGTCTTTGGATGTGGGGTATCTTTTTTGGTGGGTTCCAGTGTCTTCCTGTCGATGATTGTTCAGCAGTTAGTTGTGATTCTGGTTCTCGCAAGAGGGAGTGAGCACATGTCCTTCTACTCCCTCATCTTGAACCAATCTGCTAAAGGAACTGAGTTTCTAATTTACATAAAAATCACTTTGTTAAACACAAATGTTCCCGGAGCCATCCAAGGTCACCACGTGTCGGTTTCCACACTGGAAATCACTCATTTGAGGCACACATTTGAATCCTTCTCACTCTGCATTATCTAAGTTTTCATGTCGAGTTCCTTGCATTCCAGCCATGAGTCATGTGGGCCTCTGTGAAGGTCAGTGTATAATGATACAACATCTTGCCTGATGGTTTTTTTCACGATATATTTTTCTACCCAAGATTTCTGAAAATCAATCTCTCAGTTTTTAAGCACTTTTTTTTTTTTTTTGAACTGAGGCTGAGCAGCTGGATGTTGGAATTTGCCATCAAACTATTCATCCATCCACAGTCTTTAAATGTTTGGAGAGGAAAATAAAAAAAGACCTGTGTAAAATAATTTAGTAATCCACAGAATTCATTTAGTTTAATTTATGCTAATTGCGGCATATTTGTGTACTGGAAGATAAAAATAAAGCCGGTGGAGAAGATTGCATTGAATAAACTGAGACAATTAACCCTAGAAATTATCACGTGAAATGATTTGAGCTTGCTACTGAAAATAACAGGCCCTACCAATTGTCTTAACTAGTGATGATTAAAAAGCTCATTAAATTCCGGGACTTATTTTACATTACCCCCGCATCCATTGGTCATTTTGTATAATATTTTAATTTTAGGGATTTTCCTTCCTCTTAATGGTCAGAGACCAAAATTAGAATTTTATTTTGTTCTTACGCTCAGTTACTTGGCAAAATGTATATAATAGAAAGATAGCAGTTGTGTTATATGTCACAAGTGTTAAGGTGAAATTCTTAGTGACATAAAATGACCCAAAACATTGTCTTTTGAGTTGTGAGATAATTCACGAATTATCAGATTTTATCTCATCAATTTAATTCCTAGACTTCCATATGCATCTTCTGTCCCCTATATTAAGTACAATAGGATTATTATTAATTTTATTATGGAGGTCAAATAAATTGAAATTGTTAATACTTTGTCTGAAAGTATTGCAGACTTTGCCTTATCCTGGATTACTTGCCAAAGTAGAAAATAATCATTTTCCCAGAGGATTGGGGGATATGGAAAGGACAGAATCGTGGCCAGTAAAGGCAGATAGAGCAAACATTGTGTTCAAACAGTGAACTTTGCAGGAATAAGCTCCTTCCTATTCAAGCCATCCTTGTCACCCTGCCAGCCATGATGTCTCTGAGAAGAGTTGCTGTGGATGTTATTTTATCTTTTTCAATTTTATTATTCACTTAACTATCCCATTCTCATCACTTAAAATACAGCCAGCTCAACCTGCTTAAAGAAGTCTCCTCTGATTTCTCCCAGGTCTGAGTTAGGTACTTCTTCTTTTATGCCCTCACAGGGAGAACACTCTTTCTATCTATCCAAATACTTAACATGCTAAACTTCAGATGTCCAGGGAATTGTGTCTCCCGCTATAGCATAAATGACTTAAGGCCAAGAACCACGAGCTTGCTCTTCCTATCTCAAGGACCTAATATGGGGCTTAGCACAGAGTAAGTTCTCTATCAAAAGGCTTATTGCATGAGTAAAAGAATATACAAATTCAAAATTATTTTTACAGGCATGATTGGACCCTCCACCATTCAAAAAAACAGTATTTTCTTCAACAGTTTTTTTTTAACAATCTAATTTATTTATTTATTTATTTTTATTTTAATTAATTAATTAATTTATTTATTTATTTTTGGCTGTGTTGGGTGTTCGTTTCTGTGCGAGGGCTTTCTCTAGTTGCAGCAAGTGGGGGCCACTCTTCATTGCGGTGCGTGGACCTCTCGGTATCGCGGCCTCTCCTGTTGCGGAGCACAGGCTCCAGACGCGCAGGCTCAGTAGTTGTGGCTCACAGGTCTAGTTGCTCCGCAGCATGTGGGATCTTCCCAGACCAGGGCTCGAACACGTGTCCCCTGCATTGGCAGGCAGATTCTCAACCACTGCGCCACCAGGGAAGCCCTCTTCAACAGTTTTTAAAGTTGCATCTGAGCTCACAAGATTTGCCTGTTTATTTGGTTCACTTAAAAAAATCGATTATACAGTAACTGGGAAAAGTGAAAGAAAATTCCATATGTATTTTGTGACTATAATTTTTAAAGTAGGATTGCTTATTTCTCTTCAACTCACATCTGCTTGGTGAGAGAAGACTAGACTAATGCAATAAACTCCTGCAATGGACTCACAGACCATTCAATATTTTGTGTTATAAACTGTCCTAAAGAGTGGGGGAAACGCAGTGGACCAGACAGACAATGACACTGACTTTGCAGAGTTTACAATCATTCAAGGAACCATATAATGTGTGCTAAGGGCTAACGTATTGCTCAGCTATTAACGCAGTATTGTTGTGTAACACCAAAACCGCGTGACTTAAAGCAGCAAAAATGTATTTTTTGCTTCGTGGGTCTGTGGCAGTCTGGGGCAGCTCTGTGTCAGGCTCAGGTCGGCCAGGCTTGGCTCCAGGCCTTGGGTTGGGTTTAATGTGCCTCATTCTCCTTGGAACAGCAGCTATGTGTCACATTGTTCTCATAGCAAATTGCCAGAAGGGAAGGAGAGAGGGAAACTCACTCCGCCCCCTGAGACTTCAGCCCAGTCACTTCTGCCCACTTTCCATTGGCCAAGGATGTCACATGGTCATGCCCAACCTCAAAGGGTGGGAAAAATATACCCCACCCAACTCCAGCAGGAGATATGGCAAAGGTAGATGCCACAGGGCACGGATTTGTGATTCTAACACAGGGAGAGCATGAAGAGTGCGGACACTGATTCAGTCTACTGTGGGGAGTCAGGAAAGGTACAAGACTGGTTCTAGTCTTTACAACTACTTTGTACATTATACCTGACAGTATTTATATAAACTGTGAATGGACCTTATATAATCATTTCACAACTAATAACAGAAGTCATTTTGTTCCTATTTTAGAGGTGGGGAACTTGAGTATGTTAAAGGATATAGTGTAGGTAGGTAAAATTTCCTCTTAAATCAATGATATTTATGAACTAAAAAAATCAATAAAATCTTAGGTAGAATCACAGAGTCACAGACCTAGAGGAACACACAACACACCTCTAGGTCCCCTGGAACATATCCTCTTCATCTTTATTTTCCATCTGCCTCTGTTAGTGTTTTATTAGGGTCATTTGTGAGCACGCTCTCTGTGGCTTCAACATGTAGGAGAGGTTTGAATCTACATCCTTGTCCTCCCCACAAAGTGCCTGGCCTAGCAAGCATCATTTTCTACTAATCTTTTTAAACCATTTTTAAAAATTGAAGTATAGTTAATTTACAATGTTGTGTTAGTTTCAGGTGTATAGCAAAGTGATTCAATTATACATATACATTTTTTTTCAGATTCTTTTCCATTATAGGTTCTTACAAGATACTGAATATAGTTCCCTGTGCTATACAGTAAATCCCTGTTGTTTATCTATTTTATATATAGTTGTGTGTATATATTAATTCCAAACTCCTAATTTATCTCTCCCCCCCCAGTAATACTTTCTTTATGTGACTTCATCATTGACCTTGAAGATAGACATTACAGAAGCCCATTTATTGTTTGTAAATTTTTCCTTGCTTTGAAATTTAGCCAGGTTTTAGTCTTTAACTACAAATCATACAAGCTATGTGACTAGATATATACAAAGAGCAGGTGTGGGAATAAATGTGAAAGTGAGTAGAGATGTATGCGGCTTGCTTTTGATTTAATACCTACTCCCAATTTAGGCAGGGCATTTGTGGGCTGGTTATATCATCAAAAATAATCATAAACAATAATAATGTTAATTAAATCCTCTTTTCTAATAATCATAATAACAATAACAGTCATGATCATAATGGCAATAATATAACTATATATATAGATTATAGATTGGGGTTGCAAACACAAGAAAATAACCCTGGTTATTTAAGCAAAAGGGAAGATATCAGAAGGCTATCAGGAACTACTGGAATTGATAGGAAAAGGAGAACAAAGCTTAGAAGAGACTGGAGGAAACAGAAATCACAATAGCAATCTTACACAGGAAGAGAGTTGCTTAGGTGCCATTGTTAGAATGAATGAATGCCATCTTTTTTCAGTCTTGTTGACTTTGGTTACGATTCAGATTCCAGGGAAGAAGTACCTGCTTGGCTTATCATGGGGCATCTGGCTGGGGAAAGGAAGGGCAACCAATTAACACTCCCACCAAATATATCCAATTGGAAGAAGTCCTTCCCTAAAGAAAATAATGATTCTAGTAGATGGGAGAAATGGTTGCTGGGCAAACACAAAACAAGAACTGTCCACTATACTACATGGTAAATCCTTACTAAATTTTGGGCACTGTACATAAGTTATATTTCATTTTCAAGATATCTGCGAGCTAGTGGTATTATTCCTTCCACACAAATGAGTAACAACAACAATGATAATGTGCACAATGCATTGACCATATCCTAAATGTCAGGCTTATGTGTGTGACAAGTCTCACATATAAGAAAAGTGAACTTCAGAAAAGTTAAACATTTTGCTACCCAATTATCAAAATAGCAGTAGCCTGACAAGCTCTAAGGTCTACTTTTAAACACAATCATGTGCTGAGGAAGCTGATGATCAGAGGAGTTAAATAACTTGCCCAAGGCCACAAAGCCAATGAGTGGTAGGAATGACTATCTTATTCTAAAGCTCTTCGCATATGTCCAACTGCTCTCTGCCCATCAAATGACCAGTGAATGTAAACTGGCCGTGACAATGATTTTACTGACACACCAACAGACCACTATTATTCTCCCCCAGAAAGCTCTCTGTCCCTCCCACACACCACACCCATTCCTGTCCCAGCATATTTACATAGCACCTTCCACCTGGAACATTTTGCCCCAGATCCCTTTACTGCTGGCTGTTTCTCAGCCTTCAAGACTCTGCTTAAATATTAGTTCCTCCTTTAGAAGGTTCATATCTGGTTTCCAAATTTCACGTCACTTCCGGCATTTACTCTTTACCACATTGTCCTACTGTAGCTTATATAGCCCTTGTTCCTAACTGAAATTATCCTTTCTCCGTTGCTTAGAGCAGGGCTTAGCACACAGACGGTGCCGAATGAATTGGGGTTAACTGGTACTCGGGATATAGAGATACTCAGGAAGGACTTGGTGATCAAGAATGCCTTCCTAATAGATGTCATGTTTAAACTTAACCATTCAGGGTGAGTAGAGAGAAGGAGAGGAGGGAAGGGAGTTTTTCATACAGAAGAATTTTTTGCATCAGACCATGAATGAAGAGAGAGAGACCACACTGGGCATCCAAGGGCTGGGAGCTGTTCAATACAGGAGACTGGGAGGGATAGGGCATGAAAGGTCCTCAAGAGCAGTCATTAGGAGGCTCTTAAGTCACAGAAAGGAGCGAAGCTCTTGCCATATTGCCAGTGTTCCCACATGGGCGTGTGTCTGTGCAAACACCGCTGGGACTGGGCTCACACATCAATCCCTGTGCAGACCAGGAAGGCACCCGGACCTCAGCAAACATCCTTTTCATCTCCTGAGTGAAGTAGATAAGAGGAGGGTGACGCTAACCCACATCACAGGGTCTGCAGGCGAGAGGCACTGGGCAAGGAAAACAAAATCCAACAAAGCCTAAAACACAATAGAAGCGTCTCTCACCTTCATTTTGTCCTTACTTACCTCTTGAAACTACGCTGGAAGAGAAAAGACATTGAGTAAGGGGGACAGGTGGAGACTTCAGTGCTGACTTTTTTTTTTTTATAACAACTTTATTGAAGTATCATTGCTTACAATGTTGTGTTAGTTTCTGCTGTATAACAAAGTGAATCAGCTATACATATACATATATCCCCATATCTCCTCTCTCTTGCGTCTCCCTCCCACCCTCCCTATCCCACCCCTCTAGGTGGTCACAAGGCACCGAGCTGATCTCCCTGTGCTATGCGGCTGCTTCCCACTGGCTATTTTACATTTGGTAGTGTATATATGTCCATGACACTCTCTCACTTCGTCCCAGCTTACCCTTCCCCCTCCCCGTGTCCTCAAGTCCATTCTCTACGTCTGTGTCTTTATTCCTGTCCTGGCCCTAGGTTCATTAGAACCATTTTTTTTTTAGATTCCATATATATGTGTTAGCATACGGTATTTGTTTTTCTCTTTCTGACTTACTTCACTCTGTATGACAGACTCTAGGTCCATCCACCCCAGTACAAATAACTCAATTTCATTTCTTTTTATGACTGAGTAATATTCCATTGTATATATGTGCCACATTTTCTTTATCCATTCATCTGTCAGTGGACACTTAGGTTGCTTCCATGTCCTGGCTATTGTAAACAGTGCTGAGTTTTAGCCACAGCAAACAGAGAAGAAAAAGAAATAAAAGGAATCCAAATTAGAAAAGAAGAAATAAAACTGTCACTGTTTGCAGATGACATGATACTATACATAGAGAATCCTAAAGATTCTACAAGAAAACTACTAGAGCTAATCAATGAATTTGGTAAAGTTGCAGGATACAAAATTAATGCACAGAACTCTCTTGCATTCCTATACACTAACGGCGAAAAATCTGAAAGAGAAATTAAGGAAACAATCCCATTTACCATTGCAACAAAAAGAATAAAATACTTAGGAATAAACCTTCCTAAAGAGACAAAAGACCTGTATGAAAAAAAACTATAAGACACTGATGAAAGAAATTAAAAATGATACAAACAGATGGAGAGATATACGATGTTCTTGGATTAGAAGAATCAACATTGTGAAAATAGCTATACTACTGAAAGCAATCTACAGATTCAGTGCAATCCCTATCAAGCTGCCAATGGCATTTTTCACAGAACTAGAACAAAAAATTTTACAATTTGTGTGGAAACACAAAAGACCCTGAATAGCCAAAGCAATCTTGAGAAACTTCCGACTTTTAAAACAATGCATGTAGGCTTGTTCCAGTGATTCAGGGCAATGTGCCTGTGGGGGTGGGGATGGGAGCGTTTGGGGCATTTTCAGTTTGGATTTTTTGTTTTGTGGATCCTTGTTAAGAAATATTGATAACCAAGGAGAGAACTTCCCAAGTTCATACTAAGTGTTGGCACCTGAATATTGCAAACCAAATGGGAATAAAATATTTGAAACTCAAAGGATTGGATATTTTAGACCTTATCGCCTTTTGATTTTCTCCCAGCAGCCCTTCATAAGGACTTCTTTCTCTTGCAGAAACTTTGGTATTTTTGTGTTATTTTCTTTTTTTCCTTCTCCTTCCAGATTTCTAGAATTTCAGAAATTACAGACCTTTTGAACTGTAAAGTCTTTGTTTTATAAGACAGAGACAGTGAGCTGAAATAGAAAGGACATAAATAATAATAGCAATAGTAATAATAATGACAATAGTAATATAATAATAATAGCAATGGCAATAGTAATAGTAATAACAATAGTAATAGAATAGTAATAGTAATAGCAATAATAATAGTAATAGCAATAGTAATAGTAGTAGCCAGCTTGTATTAGTGCATATATTCTGGGCAATTGACATATGGTATTGTCTTCTTTAATTGTAACAAACTCTACTATTTTCCCCAACTTACAGATGAAGTAAACAAGGCAGAGAAAGCTTAAATAATGTGCATAGTATCACACAGAAAAAAATGGGTGTTAGACCAGGACTAGCTCCCAGGCAGCATGAACACCACAACCATGTAGCCCACAGGTATCAGAACCCATGGAAGTGAGACAGGCATGGTGCAACTCTTAGCCTTGCTTTTTATTGGATATGTGACTTCTGGAAGATACTTTATTCCTCTGTGACTCAATCTCCTCATCTACAAAGTGGTGGCAACAATGGGAGTTAAGATCACAGTGTTCTTGGCACCATATATGCTAAGTACCCGGTCTTGTGCCTGACACATAGTAGGAACTCACTCTAGTCTGGCTGCCATAACTATTTGATCACTTCCTGTTCTGATGAGGAAACCACTACAATGGTGAGACCTATGAGCTGTCCAAAGTCACATGGCTACCAGGAAGGTCTCAGACATTCAATCCACTCTACTCTTTTGTCGTCCACTTTACTTCACTCTTAGGAGCATAATGGGTGGTGAGGCTGGTCCACAGACAAGCATGATGCTTGTCAGCTGACAGGGTATCTACTGAGCCGTTAGGTCTTTGTTGTGGAGTCTGAGGCTGCCCAGTGTGGCTTCTGGTATAATCAGAATAAGCCCTCTAGAGAGGCAATTAGATTTGCTCCACATGGGCATTGAGAACATTCTATTTTGCTTTTCCCTTATCAGATAATCTGAGAAACAAGTAGCCTCATAGAAAGGAAACATCATATTCTCTGCCTTGGTTTGATTTCCATCTTGGCCACTTCCTAGCAGTGTAACCTGGGGTCATTATTTAACTCTTCTGTGAGTTAGGCTTCTCTGCAGTAAAATGCAACTAATAAGAGTTCCTCCCTCACAGGACTGTTCTGAGTAACAAATGAGTTAATATATATAAAACACAATGCAAAATGAGGCTATTTATATTAGTATCATTCGATATTGGCTGTGATTTGCTCACTCATTTGTCCCTTTACTTGTGGGAGAGGATGAAGACATTTATTCTTATCTATTCAGTAGGGGGCTTTAACTTTTTTATGAAGTCATTACCTAGACTGTTTTTGTATTCAAACTGGTCCAGGAGACGTCGGAAGTGATTGCTTTTACTTACAATCCAATGAGGTTTTGTTTTCACCTCAAGTCCTCCCACTTTGTATATGTACAAGACACTGGTGAGAGGGTTCCATGGGCTTCTCACTACATAGTCTGGCTTCTGGCCAACGTAGTCTGTCTCACTCCAATTCAAGACCATCTTTGCAGGTATGACATGATTGAATACAAAATGCCACTTGAAACAGAACAAATACAGTGATCTTTTTTAACCCACTGGAGGTTTTCAGTGCGAAAGCACGTGGTAATTGTTCCTCAGATCAGAATATGTTTATGTATAAATGAAATATGTGGTTAGGTTTTTTCTAAGATGTTTGGGACTTCTCAGGACAAGGATGTCTTCTTACAGTGGCAACCAAGTGTTTTTAGCACATAATACAAAGAGCTTGTAAGTTTGGGGTTACCTCAAGAGCCACCTTTATGGAATCTGGGATTTCCAAAGGAAAAATAAGAAGTTGACCATTCATTAGGGTTGCCAGATAGAGTATAAGGCACCTATGCAATATTTGAGACATATTTACCCTAAAAATTAGTCATTATTTGTCTGAAATTCTAGTTTAACTGGGTGTTCTGCATTTTTATTGGCTAAATCTGGCAACCCTACCTTCCATGCGTTCTAGTGGATGGAGCATCAGCCATCTTGGGAACAGAGTACATCATGAGAATTCCAGCCTCTCAGGGATTTCTCTTGGTTTTCTTCCCAGAGAAGAGAGAAGTAAGCAATGAAAGGCTGAAGTTTTTCTTTGGAGTAATGTTCATTTTAAGCTGTAAATCTATCTTTGGTCTCTTCTTCCTTGTTCCTGTTCTCTATAGCTTTTATTTCTGAAGGTTGGAGTTATTGCCTTATTTCTCTCGCAGTTCTTAGAGCAGTATCTTTCTATTTCTAGATGTTCTATAGCCTCTCCATCTCAAACGTTCTCCATGGGAACGTGGCTCTATTTGCATAATGGATGTTGATACAAGGTTGTCATATACCTAATTACATAATAAAAGTCAGTGGAAAATGATATTGATATACAGAACTTATCTAACAGGCAAAGTCACAGAAGTACATCCAATTCCCATGAACTGCAAAGAAACACATATTACTTGGTAATATCACCAGAGAGTGAAATCTGTACCAAGATTTACTGCACAATTAGTTAGTGATGATTCATATCATGGAGTGTTGGTTTGATTTTTGCAGCGTGGATCACAAAGATTGGCAGAATCTGTTATTTCAGTTGTGTTCACTTTATTACAAAATCACGAGCAAACACCAGGAGACAGTGTTTGGCTCTGTATTAGGAGGAACTAGCTCACATTGAAGATGAAGAACGTGCAGCCCCCGAAGATACCATCATCTCCTGTGCTCGACCTCTGTTCATGCTGTTCCCCTGATTAAACCACAGTTCCTCTACCTCTTATTTGAAAAAAATGAATAAAAAGTTGTTTAACAGTGTAAAGAGCTGTCTGGTAAAATAGGAAAATTAATTCTTATGGAAGCTGAAGGAGAAGCTGGCTGATCTTCTATCAGAGATATAAAGAAGGAGATTCTGTCATTGATTGGAAAGTTTTCCTTGGTTTTCTTTAAGAGCCTTTTATTGCCAAGATGCTAGGAATTCTGTCTTTCATATAACTACTAAAGACGGAATGTTTGTGTCCCTCCAGATTCATGTGTTAAAAGCTAACCCCCAGTGTGATGGTATTAGGAGGTGAGAGTTAGGGAGTTGGTTAGGTCACGAGGGTGGATCCCTCATGAATTGGATTAGTGCCCTTATAAGAGGGATAAAAGAGAGCTCCCTTGCCCCTCCCACCGAGTGAGGACACAGAGAGAAGACTTTTGTCTATGAAGTAGAAAGGGGGCCCGAACCAGACAGTGAATCTGCTTGTGTCTTGATCTTGGACTTCCTAGCCTCCAGAACTGGGAGAAATAAATTTCTGTTGCTTAATGCCACGCAGGCATTTTGTTATAGCAGTCTGAATGTACTAAGACAATAACTTTGTTCATGATGAGAACACTAAGATTCTTATTACATGAAAAATAAATCATTGCCTAGGAACCATGAAAGAAAATAAAACGTTTGCATTTAGATAAATTAAAAACTTCTCCATATGGCTAATAAAAATAAATATAAAATAAATAAGTGAAAAAAAAAATGACAAACCGTGAAGAATTATTTGCAATATGAATCATAAAGCAAATTTCCTTAGTTTACAAAGAACCCACAGAAAGGAATAAGAAAAAAGATGAACAACCCAAGAGAAGAAAGGGCAAAGGATATGAAAAGACAGTTTGGAAAGGAATGCAAATATCCAATAAACATATGAAAAGATGTTCAAACTCATTCATAATTAAAGACATGCAAATCAAATAAAACAAGCAGAAATCTATCAGATTGACAAACTAAAAGTTTGATAATAGAGGGGACCTGTAAGGTATATGGAAACAGCATTATTATTGGGTTGGCCAAAATGTTCTTTTGGTTAATGAGGTTCTTGGTGAACATGAAAAATGTGTCTTTTATTTTTACTCAAAACCGAACGAACTTTTTGGAACCCAATATTATACACTGGGAATGTATGGGAGTTCAAATGGCAATATCGTTTTGGAGGGTAATTTGGCAGTATCTATCAAAATTATATTGCTTTTATTCTTTTGACCCAATAATTTTGCCCCCAGAAATGTTCTTCACTAATGTGATGCCCAGTATATCAAGATATATATATTTATAATGTTCAGTGGTGTTTCGAAAGACCAATAAATAAAGAAAAACAAAGCAAGAAATGATCTGTCGGCAGGATTTCAATTAGATAAAAACAATAAATAACAGGGTAGGTCTGCATGTGCTTTCAAGAAAAACTGTCCAAGGTATATCAGTCACAGAAAAAAGTAGAACATAAGGCAGTGCATAAATTATAATCCATGTTGTTTTAGTATCAAAAAAAGAATGTGCATACACAAAGGGGAATTCATTTTTAACTAATATTCACTCAACACCTACAGTGTTCCAAGGACTTTTATAGGTGCTGGCACTGCAATGGTGAGCAAACTTCTGCCACATCATTTTGTTTTTCTTTACATTACTTACCACTGCTTATGTCAATCTTACTTATGTATTTCTTGTTTCCTGTCTGTCTGTTCCTACTAGAAGTTCAGATTGATGAGAGCAGGAACTTTGTCTGTCTCTCCCACCAGTCTATCCCCAGCACCGGGCTCAAGGAAGCTTCCCTGTGGAGGTACTAGGGTCAGGGATGGCAATAAAAACAGCGCCAACCCTGTCAAGATCAGGGAGTGGAGGGTTCAGGCAGAGGGAGGCAGGAGCACAGGTGGTGGATTTGAGAAGAGCAGGGAGGCCAGTGAGGTGGCGGAAGGGAAGCAATGGAGAGACAGGTAGCATCAGACAGGTGGGCAGAGACCAGATCTCATGGGGCCTCAGAAGCCATGGTGGGGAGTTGACGTCATCCTTCAGGTTTAATAGGGAGTCACAGGAAGGTTTTAAGTGGAAAAGTGACTTGATTTGATTTATATTTTTCCAAAGTCCTTCCAGCTGCTGTGTGAGGAATACACAGGGGAAAGCAGGAGGAACAGCAGAGAGAGCAATCAGAGGCTCCTGCTGTGGTCCAGGGGAGAGATGCTGGCGGGCCAGGGAGAGCCCCCCAGAGCCTCCAGTAGTTGAGCTGATTTGGAAAGATAGATAGTGGTTAGTTATTTGTAGGTGGAGGAGGAGGTAATCAATCCAGGCAGAGGGAGCTGCATGTCTCTACCCTTGAGGTGCAAAGCATCCCGGCGATGTAATTAGAACTTCTGCTTGGCAGCGCGAGCTTATAGATGTGGAAAAAAGCACCTGTGGTCACAGGTGGAGGCCACACGTAGCTATCAGTCGTGCATATAGTTTGTGCTCGACAAATGCTTTCTGATGGTTGAAATGAAAGTGATATATCTGAGGGAAAAAAGTGTGACTACATGAATATATTTGGGGAGGGTATAGTTCTACTGGGGCAGACACATGGCGTGGTGCAATGATTTTTTGAAAACTTGTAATTCAGTATTGCTAAAGACGGAAATATAACACTTGGCGGTCCTTGAAGCTCATTCTGTGCTTGGCCACCGTGTTGTCTGTGGAGACTGTAAGCAGCCATTTCTACCTGCCCCCTCCCTCCCAAGAAGCTTGCCTGTTCGGTTCACTAGAGAAGTGAGCTCAAACCTGACTGACGTTAGAATGACCTGGGGGACTTATTTTTTTTTTTTCAAATACATATGCCCTGACACCACTCCAGACCTACTGAATCAGGAGCAGTCTGGGTGGACCCTGGAAATCTGCATTTTTTTAAAGCTCTGCAAGTGAGTCTAATACGGATACCTGGGTCTGGGGGACCATCCAGTGGCAGCATGGTGGCCATGGTCATATAGACCCTTCCAGGAATGGGCCTGACAGCTTCTTTTAAAAGGACTTTGTCACAACCACCGATGGCACAAAATGACAGCCTGAGGTGCAGAAACAGGTAATGTATCTCTCCCATGACCAAATTGCAATAGAGTATAGGCCTTTGACAAATAGCGTCTATCGTCATTCTGGTAGGTTCAAGTGCCTTCAGCCCCTCCCACATTGTCAGCTCTGCCCCACCCTGGAATCATAGCCCTGACTCCTAAAGGGCCAAACACAGGCCATGGAGAGACAACCCATTCTGATTCTTGGAGATGACTTTTTATTTTTTAATCTATATTAACTCCTTCCAAAAAAAGTTTCTTAATGTCAGTGGCAACTTTGATTATTTTTGTTTAATTTTGTCAAACAGAGTAATCGTTAGTAATCATTACTGAAATGTCAGCCACTTGCAGAGTTTGAGCCACCCTGGCTAAGAGGACAATGGATAAACCGGTCTCTAGGCTCTGCAACATCCCACCATGTAAGGCAAAAAAACTTGCTTTTCGCCTCAGGGCCTGAAAAGGTTCAGAGTTACTATTCTAAGGAGCAGACCACTGAGTGCCCCTCAGTCATGCAGAAGGGCTGAGAAGTCCCTCTGCCCTAAGGCTAGTCCCACTTTCCCTTCCATCCCCTCTCTCCCTAGGTCTTTGCTGCCCAGAGTTACCCTATAACTGCCTGAGAGTCATATCAGGGATCGCATTGCTCTGATGCCACCATATTAGTGATCCAATCCAGGGAGTGGCAAAGTACAGCCCAGGGCCAATCAGACCCACCCTCTCTTTGTGAATGGCTTGCAAGCTAAGAATAATTGTTACATTTTAGATGCTTAGAAAAAAATCGAAAAAAGAATAGTATTTCACGACATGTGAAAGTTATATGAAACTCGAATTTCAGTGTCCATGAGTGAAGACTTATTGGCATACAGCCATGGCCAGTCATTTACGTTTTGTCTACAGCTGCTTTCGCCCTGCAAGGGCAGATTGGAGCAGGCTTCACAGAGGCTTTATGGCCCCACATGCCTGAAATATTTTCGTTTGGCCCTTTATAGAAAACATTTGCCGATCTCTGGTTTAATTGTTTCTGATAAGACGGTGCTCATGCTAAAAACTCTCTAGACATATTTTAAAGCATTATGATCTTTTGTATAATTTCTTTTTGCAAGTTTTATAAGGCTTTTCATTCTTTTAAAGGCTTTGCTAACTTTTTTCTTGCTAAATCTGTCACCTTTTGTGAGGTGTCTCTAGTTCTATGATGGTCCCCGATCACCGTAAAGAGGTTGGGGATGGATGCTGGCGATGCTGAGGCCAAGGACCACTGTCCCCAGTGCATGTCCCCCTGGAACGTGACTGCAACAGTTCTCATACATACATATTTTCTGTTTTTCTCCTGAGGTGCATGTTCCCATGCTGACACTAACCAGGGCAAGGTACAATTATAAGAGGTGACCTGACACACCAGACTTTTTTCTCCCTCCCAAGGAAGCAGCCTGGGATGCAAATTTATAGGGATAACCTTGAGCCCCCTTCAGTATTTACACGAAATGAATCATTCAGACTTCGAATCGTGTAAATTACCTCTTGGCTGCTCACATCACACCACTGAGTCAGCAAAAGCTGAAAAACCACAGCTCCATGGACCGCTTCTGAGGCTGCCCGCCCAATCTGTGATGGGTTTTCTTTTATTCTGCCCCAAAGCTGCAGAGCTTAGCTGAACACCCCCTCTGTAAGGAAGCTTCTTTAGCCAGGGTTTGGTCTGCACATTTGGGATAACTTACTGGAAGGATTTTAATGGATTTCCGACCCTGATAGTCACTTGTGAAAACAGCATTTTACAAACACGTTGCCATATTTCCTCTCATGTTCACACCTTCCTCTGATTTTGAGAAGAAACTCAGAAGAGGCGTTCTCTATATCCTCTGCCCCCTTCCTCTCCAGACTTTTTCCTCTCTGTTTTAAGAACGTGGGCTCATAACAGCCAGTGGTAGAACATGTGACTGAGAGACTACTCACTGCATAAAAGAGAAGTATCATCATAGTTCATATTTATTTCAATGAAGGGTGCTTCTTGTAAAAAAAGCAAAATACTAAATTAGGCATTTGAGTTATTCACATCTGGGGATGATCTGCCATGTTGGCTTACGTACCACCTCCTACAAAACATTTTCCCTTCTTAGTTTCCCAAATCTTAGCAAGACACACCTGTGTTGAAACTTCCCATGGGATGTGTGTTGTAAGCTCTGGCATGAAGACAAAACCCAGCATGAAGACTAGTAGCATCTTATTTATCCTGGAGGGTCTAACATCATATGGTCTAGACTCATAGCTTCCTTCTCTCTATTCTACAGTTTACTCATCGGCTCAGATGTACAAAGTAGCTACCATCCAGAGCTGTGCAGATTTAAATTACTGATATAGCTAACACTCAGGACAATGCTAGGCATATGATCATTATTTAACAAACACTAGTGAGTTATGATTATAACTCTTATTTTTTTATCAATGTAGGAAGTTCGTGGCTTTTTGGTACCAGTTTGGATGGGGGAACACAAAAGCTCCTTGTTTAGGAATCTCTATACTTACCTTTCCTTTTTATCCATCTTCTCCTTCCCAACTCCTTCTTCTTCTTATTATTATTATTTTGCAAGTTGTGGTTAGTAGTAAGCTTTGATTATTTCGTAGATTCCTTTAGCATGGATTTATAACTTAAAGTCTAAGGAACCCCAAGAGGGAGCTTCAGGGACCTGTCAGTGGCTTGAAAACATAGTACAAATTTTTGAATATTTGTATGTCTGTGAATTTTTCTAGGGCCAGTGACTATAGATTTTTGTCAGTGTCAAAGGGGTGCAGGCCGAAAAAAGTGTAGAATCATTCCTCTAGGGAGGAATCATTCCCATAGTGCAAGGGCACAGCAATGCTAGAAGATTCTAGGGCTACAAGAGTTGCCTGGTTCTTTTCTCTAAAGATTCTTAGGTCCCCAAATTGATGAGACCCAAATAAAATCATGATTCATAAATAGACAGGTCTTTGATTCTCTTTCTCTGGGACTCATTCCCGGTATGTCTCATGATACGGTATCCTCGCTGCCAATGTCCTACACTAAGCCAAGCTGAGGCCCCCAAAACTTGTTTTACTTTCTCACTTTCTTTGAGAATTACACGGGGCCTAGTCCAGAAAAATACTTCATTCTCAGTCTAAAAATAAGTGGGGATGGAGGTGGGGAGAGGAAATTTGAGGAGCAAGGAAGACAGGAATTAATGCAAATGCTCACATCAAGGAACCAATTGCTTTGGGTTTCTAGAGTAGACACCAGTCTCACGCTTTCTATGTCTACGTAAGGGCCCTATATGTATCCATAAAGACTGCAAAAGTGAATCAGGCATAATCACCATCTTAGCAGAAGTTCAGCATCAGCCTTGAGGACCCTGAAACATTTCTGAAATCCACCAAGACAAATCTTCGTCTCTGTGCTTCTTTCTGGCTCCGTGTCCCCTGCTATGCTCACCCAGCTAGACTGATAGGGGCAGTGGAAAATTCCAAATGGAAGAGGTTCTTTTTTTTTCTTCCCCCTGCAGTGCTGAGCTTTACCAAAAAAGAAAAAAAAAAAAAATTCTTTCTTTCCACAGCAAAGAAGAAAAGATTAAAGTTGTATGACTGTTATAAATATTACATGCTCAGGGCCCTAGTACATGCATATCTCCACGTTCCGAGGCTAGGTTAGAAGTAACCCCTTTCCTGCTGCTGTTGGATTTTAGACTTGATAGATCCCTAAGGACAAGATTGCACCTAACTTTTTATTTGTTTGTATATTAGCAAGAGACTTGATAAGAAGACATCAACCATGCTTATTCTGAAGGTCTCAGCAATTAATGGAGGATTGTTTTCTCCTTTATATCCTCCAGGCATGAGTCAATGTATTTACATTTAACTTCTACTTTATCAGATTAAGATGTGTAACTGCATAAGTTTATATATATCTATATATTTTGTTGTTTTGACACTCATATGATGTTTCTTTTCCTATAAGATTTCTCCCTCCACATAAATGTTTTTGGCTCTCGTGATGAAGTAAAGGGTGCTACTTTCACACAATATTTATGATACTTCAATCCTGTGATTCTCAGGATGTCACCAAGGCCACAGTAAGGTCACTGGATTATCAAAGAGAAAAGGTCTGGAACTCAACTCTTCGTAACCACAAACAGTGTTGATAATTAGCAGGAAGGGAAAGGATGTAAATAATGTTCAGGACAGGAAGCAGCTTCTCAAAGGATCATTAACTTAAGCAGAGAAGGGGGTCCCTAACAGAAGGAATGGGAACCTGAATTTGTCAGATTCCTAAGCTCCTTTTGAAGAGCATCTTCATGAGAAGAAAATGGGTTAACGTCTCCCTTTCATTTTACAATGAGAAAATGGGAGAATCAGAGTATAGAAGATGCTGAACTGCCTCTTTTCCCCAAAAAGGGCCTGAAACAAAAGCTGCCAAAGCCAACTGGCCAAGTTGAGACTGAGCTCAGACGTGCCAGCCAGAGTTCTCATTCTTGAAATTAGATATTGCGTGGTTCCTACGTGCACGAAACCACGGTGTTCATTCTTACATCCCTGATCCCATCTCCTTTCTATCTTGCGGTTGATAAGTCTCCTCCACTACCCAATGGGCAGCATCACGTAAATGCCTGTCATCACACACACAGCCCTTACTTACAGAATAGCCTGCTTCCCTCAGGACAGAACGTTATATTGGGCTGGCCAAGAAGTTCGTTCGGGTTTTTCTCTCACCCCGAACAGCTTATGGAAAACCCGAACGAACTTTTTTGGCCAACCCAACAGTTACTGTGAATAATTTGCATTTGCAATGCTGCTCTGCCTCATGTTTATTCTTGTAGTTTCAGAGCCCAGTATGGTTCCATATACATGGTTAGCCTTCATTAACTGTTTGTTTAATGAATGAATGAAAGAATGAGTAATATTTTCTCACAGAAGAGACATAGCATTGTTGACTAAAAATAATGCACAGTCTAAAAAGGTGAGAATTATGTTTTCTTGGGTGGATTTTCTGAAGGCTTAAGCCCAGAAGACAGCAACTCAGATAACTCCGAGGGACTGCTCCGAAGAAGTAAGGGAGGAGCCAGAATATATAGTTTTTTCAACAAAAACCATGTAGTTGGAACACCTAAAGATGACTGTTCATTAAAGAAAACCAGGTATCTCAAGTTAATTAATTTAGCCCTTTTCTATGTATGGGAAGATGCAAGAGTCTGGGCTCATTGAAATCATTGCTTTGATATGTACCTTAACCATCTAGAGCCAGTATCCTCCTTTTCTCCATCCTGCATCCCCTCAGGGTACACAGTTGGGGACAGCTACAGTGGCTGCTGGCCTGATGATTGCAACATCCTTTGTTTACTGATATGGCAGGTGACAAGTAAAACATCTTGAGATGTAAAACATCTCTAGAATCCATTATTTAAAACTTTAGGAAGTTTACCCCAATATGACCTCAGTTACTGAAGCATAACTTTGCCTCTCTCCTCCATAAGTTTCTCATGTTTCAACTCTCAAGTTGAAGTTTCTAATCAGACTTAGTTGATAGCATTTACATTTGTTTGCCCTCTTTCCCCTGAGCCTGAAGGCTGTCCCTCACTTAGGAGGACCTCTCCCAGCTCCCAAGATGATCATAGCAGGTGTGAAAAACCATAGATCTTCCAAGTGTATGTTGGTACTTGATTGGGAAATCTTGGCAGTAGCTGGTAGGGCATTGTTTATAGCACACATCCTTGTGATGAATTTCCCCATGAGCTAAAGAGTGAAGACAGCGTGTTCTCTTTTTAAGAGCACTTGGCAAATGGAGATTAGCCCAACCATCTTTTTTTATTTGGTTGGATAACTGAAGTTGATTAAGTGCACAGATGGGCCTCACCCAATTTGGGGCAGTCCTTTCTGTAGCCTCCTTCCTCAGCTGCTTTCTACTGTGATTTTCTCGGTAGAGATGGCTTTAAGGAAGGTGAGCTCTGCAAATAGACTTTCATATTTACAACTTCAAGGCCCAGTTGTTCTTAGAACTTTGCAACCAGACACAGTCAATTCCATTAGGTTGTACAGTATACAGCGAGTGATTTAGGGAGATGAACAAATAGAAGCCATTAGCTCTCCAAACGCATCATAATTCATTTGCAACCCAGGCAAGACTGCAGTACCATAAGAAGCTACTCATTTCCCGAGCTCACGGGGGCTTAGGTCATGTTTCAATGTTTCATTTCATCTTTACCCTGGCCCTAAGTGGATGAGTTTATTTCTCCCATAAAATAGATGAGGAAATTGAGGCAGATTTAGTAATTTAACAAGAATCAGAAATCTTGTAAGTGGGAGAGCCAGGATTTGAACCCAAGTCAATCAGACTTGTATCTATTACGTCTAAAGCCTGGGGCAACCACCCAGACTCCTGCCTGGCGCTTACCTTTGGGGCTCACAGGCTGTTTTGCGTATGTAACTGTAATGTCTGGCCAATGCAGATGTTGTCTTCAGCAGAGGCTGAATCTTTTTTATTTATTTATTTTTAAAATTTTTTTTAACATCTTTATTGGAGTATAATTGCTTTACAATGCTGTGTTAGTCTCTGCTGTATAACAAAGTGAATCAGCTATACATACACATATATCTCCATATCCCCTCCCTTTTGCATCTCCCTCCCACCCTCCCTATCCCACCCCTCTAGGTGGTCACAAAGTACCGAGCTGATCTCCCTGTGCTATGCGGCTGCTTCCCACTAGCTATCTATTTTACATTTGGTAGTGTATATATGTCAATCCCACTCTCTCATTTCGTCCTAGCTTACCCTTCCCCCTCCCAGTGTCTTCAAGTCCATTTTCTATGTCTGTGTATTTATTCCATATGTGTTAGCATACGGTATTTGTTTTTCTCTTTCTAACTTACTTCACTCTGTACGACAGACTCTAGGTCCATCCACCTCACTACAAATAACTCAATTTCATTTCTTTGTATGGCTGAGTAATATTCCATTGTATATATGTGCCACATCTTCTTTATCCATTCATCTGTCGATGGATACTTAGGTTGCTTCCATGTGCTGGCTATTGTAAATAGTGCTGCAATGAACATTGTGGTACATGACTCTTTTTGAATTATGGTTTTCTCAGGCTATGTGCCCAGTAGTGGCATTGCTGGGTCATATGGTAGTTCTATTTTTAGATTTTAAGAACCTCCATACTGTTCTCCATAGTGGCTGTACCAATTTATATTCCCACCAACAGTGCAAGAGGGTTCCCTTTTCTCCACACCCTCTCCAGCATTTATGGTTTGTAGATTTCTTGATGATGGCCATTCTGACCAGTGTGAGGTGATACCTGATTATAGTTCTGATTTGCATTTCTCTAATGATTAGTGATGTTGAGCATCTTTTCATGTGTTTGTTGGCAATCTGTATATCTTCTTTGTAGAAATGTCTATTTAGGTCTTCTGCCCATTTTTGGATTGGGTTGGTTGTTTTTGTGATATTGAGCTGCATGTGCTGCTTGTATATTTTGGAAATTAATCCTTTGTCAGTTGCTTCATTTGCAAATATTTTCTCCCATTCTGAGGGTTGTCGTTTCTTCTTGTTTATGGTTTCCTTTGCTGTGCAAAAGCTTTTAAGCTTCATTAGGTCCCATTTGTTTATTTTTGTTTTTATTTCCATTTCTCTAGGAGGTGGGTCAAAAAGGATCTTGCTGTGGTTTATGTCATAGAGTGTTCTGCCTATGTTTTCCTCTAAGAGTTTTATAGTGTCTGGCCTTATGATCTGGTTCTTCTGGGACTGCCCTTCCCTCCATATCACAGTTCATGAGTGGTTCCAGCTCTACCAGGGGGCCTTGGATCCTGAACTCCTGTCTCCCCCTCCGGCTTCAGGGCTCAGGGCAGCTGAAACCGAGTACCTCAGATGGGACTTGAACCCATGGGTCAGTACTTGAACCTAGCCAGAACCCAGATTGGGACTTGAACCCATGTCTTTTACTTGAGATCACACACCTGGTCTCAGGACTTAATGAAGCACAGGTTCGTTATGTCTCATGGTAGAAAGAATTCAGTGAGAGACAAAGTGATGGGTAGGAAGTGGATTTACTTAGAGAGAAACACACTCCACAGACAGAGTGTGGGTTGTCTCAGAAGGCAAGAGGCCCTGAAATATGGCCTGGTTAGTTTTTATGGGCTGGGTAATTTCGTAGGCTAATGGGTGGGAGGATTATTCCAACTATTTCGGGGAAGGGGTGGGGATTTCCAGGAATTGGGGCACCGCCCACTTTTTTTTTTTTTTTTTTACCACTGTATCCATTCATTCCTGAATATTAAGTGCCAGGCACAGTGATAAAAACTGGGTACACAAAAACGAATGAGATAAAGTTCCTACCCTCAAAGAGTTCACTCTTTAGCAAGGAAATCAAGTAAGTGAACAGACAACTGTAACATATTTACAAGAGTGGCTCATAAGAGTTTTCGACAGGATGATCACATAGCTTATAGTACAAACCAGGATATTTTTTAGAGTAAAGGACCATGGTATTAACTAATATGCCTAAAGAAATGCACACGCCAGGTCCATCACAGGCAAACCAGCTAATGAGAAAGTGTGACCCCTTATCACCGCCCACTTTTTGACCTTTTATGGTTAGCCTCTGAACTGTCATGGTGCCTGTGGATGTGTCATTTAGATAATAATGTATTACAATGAGCATATAATGAGGCTCAAGGTCCACTGGAAGTTGAATCTTTCACCATCTTGGACCTAGTTGGTTCTAACCAGTTTTTGTCATGTCCTGTGACTATGTCATTCTTTTAAAGGTTGTGCCTTGCCCCCTTCCCTCCTGTTTCATTCCCCTCTCAGAGATTTTACTCCCATATTCTTATGGGAAGCAGAGAGGTGACGGTCCTGCAGTGGGTAATTTCTAGATCACTTTCTGCCCCCTATTTGTGGTCTCAGCTCCTCCACTATGTGTGAAGACAATGCCTGTGTTATATCCCCTCTGCTTGAAATACCTAACGTGGGCTTTGTTTCTGTGACTTGACCTTGCCTAATGCAGAATCCAAAGCTAGAAATCTGATATATTGTTTTATATTTTTAAAACCATATTGAAAATAACATATCAAGACTTGAAGGTATATATTAGGAGAAAAGAAAGGTTGCTAGGGACAAGAAGAGAAGGCAGAGACTCTGAATTTAGGCTCCAAGATCCTGTCCCAACGCTGAGCCTACAGACTTGGAATGGAGAACTTTGCATAGTGTGAATACCTCATTGAAATGCAGCCCATTCTCTGTTTTGAACACAACTGAATTGAAAAAGCCCCAAACTATGTCTCCTGGGCAAATCATTCTAGATGCTGACAGAAGCAAAGCAATGTTATAATTTTTTAAAAATTATTATCAGATCCCATATTATAACCAAATGCTGTAACAGTAATTATAGCTACAGAGCAAAATTCCATTCTGTGCTTTTTTAAGAAAATGGAATAAAAGGAAAAGTGAGAGCCTATAATTTTGTATGCGTCCAGTGCGTGGGCAGTGGTGGCAGCTCCCGTGGCCTCTGTCACTCTCTGCATTTAAGCGGCCTTAACTCTCACATGGCCCTTTAAGTCCGATGGGGTTTCCTCAATGGCACCAGTATGATGGTGCCTTCCCACTCTCCCTGCAAGTGATGGGAAAGCATCTCTCCACCCCTGCTCAGAGGAAAGAGAATTTCTTTGATTTCCTCTTTTGGACCTAGAGAGAGGGTTTCTCCTTTCTCTGTAACTTCCTCAGGAGCCACTAACATGTCATCCTTACACTGTCTCCCTCCTTTGTCTGCCTCTCCTCCCCTTCCCAAAAGAAACATCCATAAACCAGGTTGATCCAGCCCCTCTTCCATGGGGTCCACAGTGAGCAGACTACAATTTGGAAATGGCCCCACATAGACTCTCAATTGTATCCCCATCAAATAAGCACATGGGCTGCTCACGCTTGCTTTTCGTGGCCGTGGTAACGTGCCTGTACTTGTCGGCTGGTCAGTCCCAGCCCACGCATGTCTCTGTGTCAACGTCTGAATGGGTTCTTCTAACATAGAACTTTGCAGGCACAAAAAGATTAGCAAAGAGGGACTGTATCTACATCTCAGTGCAGTGTGTCTGTGTGTGTGAGTTTGTGTGTGTGTTCAGTACGTAGAGAAAGCCACAATAATATTCCACAAAAGTAGCATGTGCGTTAACTCCAATCTTTTCTTACAAATTCTTACAAACTCCTTCTGGTCCCGTATGGACGCTCTTTGGCACCAGCTTCTTCTGTTCTGCTGTTTCCATTCTGCACCCTGTCTCAGCTCACATCCCACCTTGAATCCTGCTCGCAAAAGTCACACAGATCATTTGTGAGCATCTGGGCTGATGTGTAAATTGCATACAGTTATCAGTTTAGAGATTATAGATTAAGAGCGCAGATTTGGGGTTTTTTTTTAATACATCTTTATTGGAGTATAATTGCTTTACAATGTTGTGTTAGTTTCTGCTGTATAACAAAGTGAATCAAACGTATATACCCATATCCTCTCCCTCTTGAGTCTACCTCCCACCCTCCCTATCTCACTCCTCTAGGTGGTCACAAAGCACCGAGCTGATCTCCCTGTGCTATGCAGCTGCTTCCCACTGGCTATCTATTTTACACTTGGTAGTGTATATATGTCTATGCCACTCTCTCACTTTGTCCCAGCTTACCCTTCCCCCTCTCCATGTCCTCAAGTCCATTCTCTACGTCTGTGTCTTTATTCCTGCCCTGCCCCTAGGTTCATCAGAACCATCTTTGTTTTTTAGATTCCATATATATATATGTTAGCATACAATATTTGTTTTTCTCTTTCTGACTTACTTCACTCTGTTTGACAGACTCTAGGTCCATCCACCTCACTACAAATAACTCAATTTCATTCCTTTTTATGGCTGAGTAATATTCCATTGTATATATGTGCCACATCTTCTTTATCCATTCATCTGTCGATGGACATTTAGGTTGTTTCCATGTCCTGGCTATTGTAAATAGTGCTGCAATGAACATTGTGATACACGTATATTTTTGAATTGTGGTTTTCTCAGGGTATATGCCCAGTAGTGAGATTGCTGGGTCGTATGGTAGTTCTATTTTTAGTTTTTTAAGGAACCTCCATACTGTTCTCCATAGTGGCTGTATCAATTTACATTCCCACCAACAGTGCAAGAGGGTTCCCTTTTTTCCACACCCTCTCCAGCATTTATTGTTTGTAGATTTTTTGATGATGGCCATTCTGACTGGTGTGAGGTGATACCTCATTGTAGTTTTGATTTGCATTTCTCTAATGATTAGTGATGTTGAGCATCTTTTCATGTGTTTGTTGGCCATCCGTATGTCTTCTTTGGAGAAATGTCTATTTAGGTCTTCTGCCCATTTTTGGATTGGGCTGTTTGTTTTTTTGATATTGAGCTGCATGAGCTGCTTGTAAATTTTGGAGATTAATCCTTTGTCAGTTGCTTCATCTGCAAATATTTTCTCCCATTCTGAGGGTTGTCTTTTTGTCTTATTTATGGTTTCTTTTGCTGTGCAAAAGCTTTTAACTTTCATTAGGTCTCATTTGTTTATTTTTGTTTTTATTTCCATTTCTCTAGAAGCTGGGTCAAAGAGGATCTTGCTGTGATTTATTTCATAGAGTGTTCTGCCTGTGTTTTCCTTTAAGAGTTTTATAGTGTCTGACCTTACATTTAGGTCTTTAATCCATTTTGAGTTTATTTTTGTGTATGGTGCTAGGAAGTGTTCTAATTTCATTCTTTTACATGTGGCTGTCCAATTTTCCCAGCTCCATTTATTGAAGAGGCTGTCTTTTCTGCACTGTATATGCTTGCCTCCTTTATCAAAGATAAGGTGACCATATGTGCGTGGGTTTATTTCTGGGCTTTCTATCTTGTTGCATTGATTTATATTTCTGTTTTTGTGCCAGTACTATGCTGTCTTGACTACTGTAGCTTTGTAGTATAGTCTGAAGTCAGGGAGCCTGATTCCTCCAGCTCTGTTTTTCTTTCTCAAGATTGCTTTGGCTATTCGGGGTCTTTTGTGTTTTCACACAAATTGTAAAATTTTCTGTTCTAGTTCTGTGAAAAATGCCATTGGTAGCTTGATAGGGATTGCACTGATTCTGTAGATTGCTTTGGGTAGTATAGTCATTTTCACAATGTTGATTCTTCCAATCAAAGAACATGGTATATATCTACATCTGTTTGTATCATCTTTAATTTCTTTCATCAGTGTCTTATAGTTTTCTGCATACAGGTCTTTTGTGTCCTTAGGTAGGTTTATTCCTAAGTATTTTATTCTTTTTGTTGCAGTGGAAAATGGGATTGTTTCCTTAATTTCTCTTTCTGATTTTTCGTTACTGTATAGGAATGCAAGAGAGTTCTGTGCATTAATTTTATATCCTGCTATTTTACCAGATTCATTAATTAGCTCAAGTAATTTTCTGGTGGCATTTTAAGGATTTTCTATATATAGTATCATGTCATCTGCAATCAGTGACAGTTTTACTTCTTCTTTTCCAATTTGGATTCCTTTTATTTCTTTTTCTTCTCTGATTGCCATAGCTAAAATTTCCAAAACTATGTTGGATAATAGTGGTGAGAGTGGGTAACCTTGTCTTGTTCCTGATCTTAGAGGAAATGGTTTCAGTTTTTCACCACTGTGAACGATGTTGGCTGTGGGTTTGTCATATATGGCCTTTATTATGTTGAGGTAGGTTCCCTCTATGCCCAGTTTCTGGAGAGTTTTTATAATAAATGGGTGTTGAAATTTGTCAAAAGCTTTTTCTGCATCTATTGAGATTATCATATGGTTTTTATCCTTCAATTTGTTCATATGGTGTATCACATTCATGGATTTGCATATATTGAAGAATCCTTGCATTCCTGGGTTAAACCCCACTTGATCATGGTGTATGATCCTTTTAATGTGCTGTTGGATTCTGTTTGCTAGTATTTTGTTGAGGATTTTTACATCTATGTTCATCAGTGATATTGGCCTGTAATTTTCTTTTTTTTTGACATCTTTGTCTGGTTTTGGTATCAGGGTGGTGGTGGCCTCATAAAATGAGTTTGGGAGTGTTCCTCCCTCTGTTATATTTTGGAAGAGTTTGAGGAGGATGGGTGTTAGCTCTTCTCTAAATGTCTGATAGAATTCGCCTGTGAAGCCATCTGGCCCCAGGCTTTTGTTTGTTGGAAGATTTTTAATCACAGTTTCAATTTCAGTGCTTGTGATTGGTCTGTTCATATTTTCTATTTCTTCCTGGTTCAGTCTTGAAAGTTTGTATTTTTCTAAGAATTTGTCCATTTCTTCCAGGTTGTCCATTTTATTGGCATATACATAGTTGCCTGTAGTAGTAAGATGCACATTTTGGTAGGAGGCAAAGCCAGGCTTGAATCCTAGCTCTGCTACCAAGCAAATTGTGGGCCTTGCAAAGCAAACTCTTAAGCAATCATTTCCTCATTTATTAACAATAAATTTAAAATGAGAATAATAATACCTCCTCCAAGGGTAATATGGGTGAAATTAAATCAGGTATGCAGAGTGCTTAGCAAAGCTCCCCTGGTAAACGCTTACTAAATGGCAACCACTGCTACTAAAACTCAGTGACAGCAAGGGGTGTGCTACACTTCAGCCAGCTGGGTGATTCCTCAGCTCCACCATCCTGCGAGTGCTGCAGTGATGCAGGACTTCTCAGTGCTGCAGGACGACTCAGCCTGCTGCCCTGCAGAAGTGCGGGCTGCATAAGCACCTGCCTGAATTTGGTGGGATAGGAATCTCTGAATCAATACCCACTGTATTCAAAAGACTTTTGTTTGATGGGTATTTCCTTTATCCTCTTACCGAGTTCCCACATCCAACTCCTGGGGAACTGCCCTTTTCCTGCTAGGTGAGGCCACTCCTGTTTGCGGAGTGGTCCAGTCGCAGAAACAATAAGGACTTCGGGGCCCAACAGACAGGGGAGTTCAAATCCCTGTTCTTGCACTTCCATACCTTGTAACTTGGAGTAATTCGCTTAAGTCTTTCTGACTCATTTTTTTAATCTGCCTCATAAAGTCTGAGTCTGAAACTAAAATTATTATAAGAAAAACCTAGCCCAGTGCCTGACACTTATAGGATGCTGAACAAGCATGATACTATTTCCCAGAATTCATACCTGCAACGTGAGTTGAATTGGAAAAGGGCTCCCACTCAAGCAGTTACTCCGCCCATTTTTATTTACGATGAGCAAGGTTAATTCCATGCTTAGCTTCCTTATCCTGAAAACTCATGAGACAGTGCTTAGAAACACATATTCTCACATTTTAACTTTCTTCCCTGGTGTCCTTTTTGATCCAGGCCTAGTACAGTGCCCTGCACAAAGGAAATAACGGGGGAGGAAAGAAATTCCTTGAATAAATGAGTGAACATTAGTTGGCATGGGTGGATATATTTTCCAATAGGGTCTGCTATTGTTTGGTTTCTAAAGAAATCCAGACTTAGTTTATGTATTTCTTAAATCACTGTGTTCCTTATTATTAATATTCTCATGATTGAAAATAGGACTCTTAACAAGAAGCACATGGTGTTACATTAATGAACTCAAATGGGTGCTTTTCTTAAGTTTATAAAGTCATAGGATCTAGATGTATATAAAAATAAAAAGTCCCCTCTCTCACCCCACATTCTACTGGTGAAAAAAGAGAAGAAGAAAATAATTTATTCTGAGGCTTTCTTTCTGAAAGCATTTGGGATGAAGGTGAAGGAGAGCAGGGAAGAAAAATAGGAGGCCAAATAAATAGAAGGTCAGGCTTCCAAAGGGTGAAAGGTGGATGAATAAGGACAAAAAAATGTGATTTGTAACAAGAGCTAGGACACGCACTAAAACCAAAAACACAAAAGTCAGAACAATAGTTATTTTATCCATGGACCAGTGTGGTACTGGCAACCTAAATATGAACCCATCCTTCACTGATTCATTCATTCATTCAAAAACATGTAGAGTTCACCCGCAGTGTGCAAGGCTCTGTTCCAATGTCAAGAACAATCTGGTACTCCTGACTTAGATTCTGATTGTCTCCCTGCCTTATCCATTTTCTGAGAGCCCCGTGGTTTGAGGGAGCAGACTCTGATTTTCAGGTTCACCAGAAAGTTTGGTTTCAGTCACAGCTGCCTAAAGATTCTTAATTTCTCTTGAGATTCATGCCTAAGTGCAAAAGCACAATCTGTGGAATCAAACAATACTCCCCACATGCTTTGTTTTTGGTAAGTTGTTTAAGCCTGTGGAGCCTCTGCCCCCGCATCAGTGAGGATGAGAATTGTAATGCCACTGTAGAGCAAGGCTGTAAAGGTACAGTAAGAAGAAAGGCCCTCAGATGCCAGCACAGTGACGGGCACGATGGAGGTAATCAACTTTCATCCTAATTCTTCATTCTGCAGCCCTCTCTTAGGATGTGGGTTATTGGCTTAGGCTGTGATAAAGGAACAGCCACAAGAAAGGGAAAAGTTGAACTGTGGTTCTCTGAGCATCTAGTAAAGGGGTTGGGAGAATTGCCATTCATGGCTACTCGTTGGTTAGAACTTTCTGCCCCGTGAGAACTACATCCTTGAGATCCTGTGATTAACCTTAATCTACCACATTTACATCTTTTTGACTTACTTTTACTTGATTTTGATGACTGCTTGCTGAAGACTGCTTCTAAATTCTAAGGGGATAGGGGCAGCTTTGATGGTGATATTAGGTGAAGAAAGTTTCCTTAAATTAGTCATGGAATCCACATTTGGATTCAACTCACATTGGAACATCAAGATCTGCTTGTGGCCCCTGCCACTGAGCTTCATATACTTTATTTCACTTCATCCTGTCAGATAAGATGTGTTAGGTTCATCGAACAGTTGAGGAAGTTGAGACTTAGAGAGTTTAAGTAATTCATCCAAGATGGCCTACCTAGCAAGCCTTAGGTCTGTGCCCTCTGAGTCCAAGTCTAAAGTTTTCTCCAACACAGTTAGCTTTCCAGTCTAAAAAGAACCTGAGAGATGTAAAGGATATTTGAGGTAATCTCGCCTGACCTCCTCATTTTAGGGAAGCAGAAGCAAAGGCCTACTGAAGCTAAATGAGGCAAGAAGGATCACATCCTCCATACTGACACAACCAAAATTAGAACTTGGTCTCCTGGGTCTCAAACTTTGTTCACTGGAAGCTGGTAAATATCCTACCCCTTCATCACCTGTTTACAATAGAAACATTATCTATTTTTTTATTTTATCTTTTTTTTTTATTGAAGTATAGTTGCTGTACAATATTATATAAGTTACAGGTGTGCGATAGTGATTCACAGTGTTTATAGGTTATACTCCATTTGTAGTTATTATAAAATATAGGCTGTGTCCCCTGTGTTGTACAATATATCCTTGCAGCTTATTTTATACCTAATAGTTTGTACCTCTTAATCCTCTACCCTTGTATTACTCCTCTCCCCTACCCTCCCCTCACTTGTAACCACTAGTTTGTTCTCTATGTCTGTGAGTCTGCTGCTTTTTTGTTATATTTAGTGGTTTGTTGTATTTTTTTTTTTAATTATTAGCACCTTTAATTATTATTTATTTATTTATTTATTTTTTGTTTTGTGTTGGGTCTTCGTCTCTGTGCGAGGGCTTCCTCCAGCTGCGGCAAGTGGGGGCCACTCTTCATTGCGGTGCGCGGGCCTCTCACTATCGCGGCCTCTCTTGTTGCGGAGCACAGGCTCCAGATGCGCAGGCTCAGTAATTGTGGCTCATGGGCCCAGTTGCTCCGCGGCATGTGGGATCCTCCCAGACCAGGGCTCGAACCCGTGCGCCCTGCACTAGCAGGCAGATTCTCAACCACTGCGCCACCAGGGAAGCCCTGTTGTATTTTTTAGATACCACATGTAAGTGATATCATACACTATTTGTCTTTTTCTCTCTGACTTATTTCATTTAGCATAATGCCCTCCAAGGCCATCCATGTTGCTGCAAATGGCAAAATTTCATTCTTTTTTAATAGCTGAGTAATACTGCATTGTGTGTGTGTGTGTGTATATATATATATATATATATATATACACACACCACATCTTCTTTATCTGTTTATCTTTTCATGGACAAACATTATCTATTTTATGTAGGAACTTCCAAACAAACCAGGAAAATCTAGGTCCAAAGTGAAAGAGGAAAACAGGCCCCCTCCCAGCCATGAGTGAGGAAGTTTTCCATTTTGGGTTTTCTGCCATCTTGTCTCTATTTTAGGGATCAGTAAACTACAGCCTAGGGGTCAGATCCAGTTTGTCATCTTTTTCTGTAAATAAAGTTTTATTGGAACACAGCCATGTCTATTTATTTGCATCTCATCTATGGCTGCTTTCTGCTTTCCTGTTACCAAGGCAAAGTTTAGGAGTTGGGACAGAAACTATATGACCCATAAAACCTAAGATATTTACTGTTTAGCCCTTTATGGAAAAAGTTTTCCAACCTTGGCTTAGTTAATACTTGTTGGCCTAGAGGTCTGAAATTATATTTTTAATAAGTTTTTCTCAATTATAGATGATAATGTATGGTGGAGATGTTATCAAATCCAAAAGCCAAAGGTCCAAATGTCTTTACTGGGCACACACTTGCATTTACTCAACTTACACTTTTCTTTGCCTTAGAGAGCAAATTTAAAACAAGGTTCAGCTACCTTAGATAATAACATGACACTTTTTCAAAGTGGGTTTTTTTTTGCCCACAAAACAAGAAATATAACTCTGTCAGCAGCTCAATAAGCCAAAATATGATGAATGGGCAATCAAGGAATATATACATATTTTGTAGAATATTCTTGATGAGTCGAATTTTACCTGAATCCAGCCATTCTTCATGCGTTCATTCTTATTACAGTTGGACAGAAATAACTGCAGTCACATTTTCTCTTTTCACAGTCATCTGGCTTGTATTTCTGCTTGCATGCACTGAAAACAAAAAGGTACACAGAGCAAAATACACACTACATTTCAGCTGAGTTGAGCTCGCTTTTAGTCATGAATGGTGCTGTTTTATTTGGCACACTTGTGTCACATAATTAAAACCAGATAAAGCAGAAATTAGTTGCTAATGGGGAAGTTGCCATAGAAAATAGAAAGTTTATGTCTGTGAGGAGCACATCACATTAACTGTGAAAGATGGAGCTATTGTTCTCCAAAGGTTGACTCTTATTTTCCATAGAAGAAAGTTACTGCTGCTAAGTGGATACCCCAGCAGGAACTAGAATTCCTTACCCCATTTCTTGCTCTTTTATATCTAGGCAAGGTCTTATGACCCGTTGTTGCCAGTAGAATGTGAGAGAAGAGATGTGTGTTGTTTCCGAGTTGAATGGTTAAGAAGTGGTGTGCCTTCTTCACTGTATTTTGACCCTGGATGCAAGTGATGGACTAGAGGCCCTGAGGGTGATGGGGCCACAAAACAGGAGTTGGGGTCCTCAGTGAGCAAGAAACACATTTCTGTTGTGCTAAACCACTGAGATTTGGGGTTTTATCTGTTATAGCAGCTAACATTAATTAATGCACTCATCCATTATTCTGCTTTTTTCTATCATGGCACCTCCCTAATGTGAACAATTTCTGATGGCAGTGGTACTCACCCTCTTCTGGGGGGACACTTCCCCACCTTTCTGATTAATTCTATTCCTGTGTTCTTTGTTAATTGGCCTTTAGAAAGGCACACTTTTAGAGCAGGGAGGAACTTTGGAGATTGCCGTCCAGCCAGTTCTTTTTACAGGTTAGTTAACTGACGTTTATAAATGACATCAAGCAATTCAGTCAAGGTCCCATTGCTCATCGGTGACAGAGCTAACTCTAGTGCTCAAGTGTCCTAATGCCTCCCCAATTCAGGTTTTTTTTTTGATATCACCATAGTGTACCTTTTTAATCTGTGTTAGTTTATACTTGAAATTATGTCAGCTCTTGGGTATGGGGAAAACATAATATTAGTATTAAGGCAGGAAGTTGGCCTATGTGACTTCTTCCAGCTGTACAATTATCTCCAAGTGGAATTTTCCAAAACAGAAATATATTTGGAGATAAATACATTGCTGGTTTTGTAATGGATTATTTAAAGTGACACATTATTATCTTCTGGACCCCGTAAGCATTTATTTAAGTTTACTTCTCATTTATCTCTGGAATATAGAGCTCCGAGTTGGGTGAGTTTGTTAAGAAGAAAAAACCTGCTTAATGTAATTTATTAGAGAGATTTGTAAATAAGAAGGGACATCCACTAAGGGACATGGCCTAGAATCACAGGGTCTGCTTTTAGTAGCTCAATCATATACCTCAAAATAAAACAAAGATGAGTTATAGTGTTCCAGGGATGTTACTGGGAGTTCAGAATAGAAATCCCAATAACAAGCATCCCATTTCCCATCTTAGTTCTGAAAAGTAGAAAAATAAAATAAAGTATTTAAGATTAGGCCGAAATATCACCTTTCTGATTAAAAGGCCAGATTGGAGAACTTGGCATGAGATACGTTGTCCAAGTGGGCTCCTCATTCTGAGCCCCAGAACTGGGTGCAGCAAAGCCAGACTTTGGCAAGCTTCCTCCTACAGAAGCTGAGTTGGCCCCTGGAAGAACAGCTGACTTCTTGAAGACGGAAGGGTGGAGGTAAACTGAGCATGCCCAGGGTCTTAAGTTAACTGAGCTGCTGTCACAGGAAAGAAACATCAGGAGCAGGGAAGCAGCATTGCCAGCTAACTGGTGGGTAGTCCGGAGGGGCAAGAATGAACATTTATTGAGTATCTACCAATAGGTGTCATCATTCTAAGTGCTTTACAAAATGACATTGGTTGCCCTCGTAGCCATCTTGTGTTGAGGCTCAATGGTCAGTGAGGAGACAGAGCTTCAGCTGGTCAGTGAGGGAGAAGCCAGCTGGCAGAGCCTGTTCCTTCCCTTCTTTCTACAGGCATTATTGTACTCATTTCCCCATCTCTTCCTTTCATCCTCAAAGAGGTGAAATAGCCTGCTTTTCAGGGCTGGCAGAATCTAAACTAGGATCTTTTTTTTTTTTTTTCCTACTTACTTTTTGACTTATTTCTAAGGCTTTTCTTTTTTCCTGACAGATTAAAAAATTACAGTGTGAGAACAAACTCTTTTTACTTATTTAAGACTCAAATCCCATCAACAATCGTACGTGTCTTCTCTCCATCTATGTAAAATAAACATGTTGATGAACAATGTTCAAGGTGACATTAAAACTTTTTTTAAAAGATACATACTCGTCTGGAAAATCAGTCAGCCTGCATATTACTATAATTCTTCATTTATAAATAGGCAGCTATCTCTTATGTCTCTAGATGGTTAAACTTAATGCCACTAAAAGTAGAAAAGATTTCTCCAGTTCCTAAGTTTGCAGAACTGGAATGCACACATTTTATTAAAATGAGAAATAGAGTACATTTCAAAAATTCACGTAATCACAGCGAGATTCTTATATTCACTTTTTTTTTTGCTTTGTAACAAATTACAACAAAAAATGGTTTAATATAATACTCATGTATTATGCCTTGGTTTTGTAAGTCAGACATCCAGATGGGTTCAACTTAGGGTCTCACAAGGCCCAAGTCAAGGTATCAGCTGGCTTAGTCTCCTAGCTCGTTCACGTTGTTAGAAGAATTCAGTTCCTTGTGGTTTTAGGACTAAGGTCTCCATTTTCTGGCTTGCTGTTGACCAAGGATAGCTCTCAGCTTCTTCCTCTTCTATGACCAACCAGAGAAAATTCTCTGCTTTTAAAGGGCTCATGTGATTGGGTCAAGCCCACTTGGATACTCTCCATATCTTAGGCTGATTAATTGGTACTTCAGTTACATCTGCAAAATCTCTTTGTAGCAGCACCTAGATTACTATTATACTGAATAAGCAGGGGCCAGAATCCTGTGGTGCCATCTGAGAATTCTGCCTACCAAAGTTCTATTTTCTTGTGACTTTTCATCTTAATGGTAAGTTCTCAAGTTTACTACTTAATTGAATTCTGCAAGGCTGTTTCTGCCCTTTTTTAGTTGTATAATAGTCAGGGACTGTTGATTCTAAGGAGTCAGACAGGAGAATGCAGATATATTGGATTGCAAGAGGATCTTTGTTTTTGTTTTCATTGCATTTGTCCTTCCCCTAATTCTATATCCTCTGCCACTTGTTGAAAAAGTGGAGAGGGGCTAAGTATTCAACCATGGACAAGAGCATGGCTTTGGAGAAGGGAGGGACCAGGATTCCAATCCATGCTTCTCTACTTACTTGCTGTGCAGCACTGGGAATGCTACTTAGCCATTCTGAGCCTCACCTCCTACCTCTAAACTAGAGACAATACCTTCCCAGGTGCTCTTTGCTAGCAGTAAATAAGTCCTCAGTGCAGCCTCCCTGCATGTTGCATGGATCCTGTAAATGGTGACTAATTTAATTGCTTACACAGTAAAGTTTTAAGAAGACAAATATTGGTCCTCATTCCCAGAGGTGATTTTTAAATTAAGTTGCTAGAAGAAAAGCCAAAAGCAGATCATGTTTCCCTGCCTCCATTTCACTGAGTCTAGAGGAAGATAAAAGTTAAAATTAGCTTTGATTGAGGGAAAGGGACAAGAAAGAGGCGATCAAGTAGAAAAGTGAGAGTCTGTGTCCTCCCTCCCTGCACGGACCTTCCACTCTGGTCAGGCTGGTTGGCAGGCATCCTGGGGAAGGTCCTTTGGCTGCCCCACCTCTGGCCCTTTATTCACATCAGCTCCTCCTTCTGGAACATTCTCATGCCCCTCTTCCCTCTTGAACTTCCTTCCCTGACCACCCACTCTCAGTGGCTGCAGAGTATAAAGGTTTGAAGCACACGGCTGAAGGCAGCCCAGGGACATTCACATCCAGCCCCTTGCAAGTCAAGTGACTGCAAACGGGTCACTCAACTTCTCTTTGCCTCATTTTCCTCATCTTTGAAATTGACATGAAAAACAATAGTATCGACCTTACAGCATTGTTGTGAGGATTAAATGAGTTAATAAAGGTAAAAGATTAGCGTCTGGCCATAGCAAATGTCTGAGAAGCATTAGTGCTCACCATTCTTAATTGTCATCATTATTATTGTCTTTCAACCTAGAAAAGTTCCCCTCCCTTCCTCCTCCTTCCTTTCCTCCCTCCTTCCCTCCTTCCTTCCCTCACTCCTTGTTATTCCCTTTCTTTACTATACAACATCATAACATCCACAATTAAAAGGATCATTCATCCACAGACACTCCACTAAAATCGTTTTATCTTTTGCATTGTTTTTCAGTTCTTGACCATATGAGTGAAAGGATGAAAAAGGAAAGTTTAAAAAAAATCACCTTAGTACCATTTATATTATTGTAAG
Organism: Balaenoptera musculus; assembly: GCF_009873245.2. Classification (NCBI taxonomy): domain Eukaryota; kingdom Metazoa; phylum Chordata; class Mammalia; order Artiodactyla; family Balaenopteridae; genus Balaenoptera; species Balaenoptera musculus. The sequence goes on from NC_045789.1 coordinate 96,465,838, forward strand.
ACATTGAAAAGATGCAATTTTTTATTTCATATCTTTTCAATTTTCTTAATTTGTGTGTGTGTGTGTGTTTTACCTCCACAACCTGGCGATAAGCTCAGAGACTATATTTTATATTTCTTAGGTTTCCCGCCATTGAGATTTGGTAAAGTATAATAAACAGCATGCTTCATCCCTACACTTGTTTGACAATAAAAGAGAACTCAAGCAGATAGAAATCAAAAATCATCTTTACAAAGATAAAGGCTAGATTAGAAAATGGGACTTTAGGTGCTTGAATCAAGTGGGCTTTCCTCTGTGGGACCCCAGAGAAGACATATTTACCCGTCCCATGTGGGCAGTGCTAATGTTCTCTAATTCTTGCATCCATCTCCCTTCCAGGCCCTGCCCTGAAAGCCATACGGTGCAGAGGAGCAGGGAATGGGTCCTTTCTGCAGGTCTATTCCGTAGAAGAGAGGTTGAGGCCAAGCTGGATTTTCTCAATAACTCCTGCAGAATTTACCAAATAGCTTATTCCACATTTCCTGAGATAAAGTGGGAAGGGGCCCCAAGAGAGACCCAGGGCGTTACTCCAGTGAGTCTCACTCCACTTGGAAACCTGAAGCCCAGGATGAGGTGCCCCCCTGCACCCCTGAAACCCCACCAGTACCCAGCATTACACGTCATGCACCATATATTTGGGACACATCAATTGGACACTTGATGACCAAACGGAAGTAAGAATACCCCCAAGTCAATAACACGTTCAGTTTGTTGTATGTCAATTACACTTCAGTACAGCTGTTAAAAAAGGAAAGAATTTACCAACAGGCCTAGTGCAAAATAATTGCTCAACAAATGTTAACTCTTGAGTTGACCTTTACTGTATTCCTGTGGAGAAGATAAATGCCACAAAGATTCGTCCTTAACTACGCCCCATAGAACTACAGAATCTACAGAATCGAGACGCGCTCCCTGGACTCCTTGTGTCATTGTTTGGCAGGCTTGGCCACGCTGCCTGGGGACTTCTGATTTGGGGCTGAGCTCTGAAATCACTGTTTGCTTTCTCTATCCACTGCTGGTCCAGATACAGTGTTCCATCTCTCCTGCATGGAAGTTCCCAGGGCCTCTCATAATTGTTTCAGATGGCTGTGAGGGAATAACTGTCTGTACCTTTGAGGCATTTCCCAGACCCCTCACTGCAGATTTTACAGAGATCCACGTTCTAATTCACACAGTCTGAAATATACCCACCAAGCATGGTAAAAATATGTCCAGCCATTTCCCAGTGTTTCTATAATAGAATACAAAGCAGAGATGTAATATTATTTATTAAATTATTTACGTGGGTAGTATGAAATTCGTGCACATGTTCTGGTTTGGCTGGACGTTTCCAGTTTCTCCCCATTTTCCTGGCATCCCATCTGGTTTTGCATTTGTCAGAACAAAAGCCTTTCAGTTTGGATAATAAACTATATGAGCACCCTAATTATATGGAACAAGATATTTGATCTAAAAACAAAACATGTTGTGGAGCTATATGGAATCAACTAGAACCTCAGAGTAGTCAATTCTTAGATTCTTTCCCAAGGAGGGGTCTTGTCTAATAGGGACCAGCATCACCGTGCTGCTAAGTTGAAGCTCTGAATTTGGGGCATGTGGATTGCAATCCTGTTCTCTCCCCAGCGAGTATCATTCAGCTTTGTTCACTTTTCCTGCCCAATCCAGGCATCCCTCCTGCCATCTATTCTTTGCGATTCTTATGCACACACTTCAGTGCTTTTCTCCATTCTGTTTGATTAGTTTTGAATAATGTTTAATTTGTTAACATATTTTATGCACATATGCTTATTTGTTTCGATTTAGTTGGGTGAGCTCAGAAGACCATTCACAGAATGGAAAGAAGTTTAATTCCACTGCCCCACGTCAGTCACTCCTGAACTCTGTCCATCCTCTGTTACTCATGCATCCTCTTCCTCTCCTCTTCCCCCACCACCACACCCCAGTGGCTGTCTTCCTCCAGAGCTTATTAAATGTGCTAAGCACTTCACAGGTGTTAACACATGCAAACCTCACCAGGACCCTATCACATGCGTAATATTCTGTCCCCACTCACAGATGAAACTGAGTCTCTAAGAGGTTAAGGAACTTTCTCACTCACTGCTAATAAGTGAGGAGCCAAGAAACAAAAGTTCAGCTTCTCTGATTCAAACACCAAAGGCGGGTCTCTGTTCTGGCCTCTCCATCTGGCACCAGGCTTCCTTCACCCTCAACGCTAAATGCACACCCCACCGCAACCAAGAATCCTTTCCTGACTCGGCTCTCATGCTCCTCCTTTCTTTGTGGTTTCCTTACAGTGTTTATGGCTTAGGCCATATGCTTTTATAAAATCAGGCATTATGTCATTCTTCTATCACTCTTGAAATGCTTCTAATTTCTGGCTTCTTATTTAGAGTGTGTACTTCTCAAAGGTAGAGATGATTTCTCAGAGCTGTTTGTACCTCTGGATCTTAGCAGTGTGCCGTATATATCGTAGATGGTGAATAATGCTCACTGGTAGATAGAGTTCCCTTTTCTGTGAAGTCCCCACAGCACCTGCCATGGCGCCTTATACAAAGCGGGCACTCAAGGGTGCCCGCTCTAATCCAGTCACCAGTGGGCACTGTGATCCTGGCCTGGGGGCTTTGCTTTCCTGTACTTTGGGTCCTTCCCAGGTAAAACACACTTGGATTCGCTCTCCACTCTCTAGGGATCTGGGGAAGGCGTAGAGAAAGAGACAAAATACTCTGCAGTCCTGTCCTAGTCTCCTATCTTGACATCTGCCAGGATTTTCACATGGCTCTTGGACACAGAGTTGGGGACACACTCCAGGAGAGAGTGGGCTAGATTTAGCAGGCAAAGAAAGAAAATGCAGTTAGATTCATTTGTTTAACACACAAACACACAGCCGGTTAAGCACAACCCTCTCCCGCAATGGGAGATTGAGTGTGTCAGGTATGCGGACATGATGCTATTCAGTTATAAATGCTGTTCCTTTGGTTTCTCCCAATAGGGGCTTTCATATGGGTATGGCATATACTGTTCTTCTTCCTATTATTTATAAAAGCTTAACGAGCACCTGTCCCTCCTCATCTGACAAGCATCTTTGTTTAATCAAGCACAGACAGATACAGGTATTTTATGGAATTCAAAATAATCTTATAATAAAGAAATGGGGAAATCTACGTATAAATGAGTCAAGTCTGGCATTGATTTATTTTTATTTTTTAACATATTGAATTAAATTGTTGCAATGGGAAAAGATAAACAGACACCATCTTGATAAATCATTAGAGCTCATGTGCTTAAATGTTCAACATATGTCACATGAGCACTATTAATATATTAAGATGTATATAGTGTTAAGGGTTTAAGTGACTTTGGGATCAGAGCCAATATAATAGCCACCAAAATACATAATTTTATTCATCTTGATTATTTTTGCAACTACAGTTGACCCTTGAACAACACAAGACTGGACTGCATGGGGCCACTTATACGTGGTTTTTTTTCAGTAAATATGCACTGCAGTACTACACGATCCATGGTCGGTTGAATCCACCAATGCAGAACAGCATATACAGAAGGCTGACTGTAAAGTTATATGTGAATTTTTGACAGCACTGGGAGTCAGTGCCCCAAGCCCCCGTTGTTCAAGGGTCAACAGTAATTGAAAGGCTTCTTTCATTTTGCACTCGCTGGGTTCTATAATTATCTACATTCCTGCCTTTCCCACGAGACCACAAGTGCCAGGACAGCAGGAGCTATGTTTTTTCTCTTCCTGTCTAATATTTTTTATTTTATGAAAGTGCCTGGCACAGAGAATATCTTCAGTGAATCACTTAAAACTACTCTGCATTAGAAATGTGCCTCATCATTGTTTTCATATTATTTGACTTTTATTGAAGTTACACAGAGTACTTATCATACCACAAAGTTTTTAAAGTGCACATGTGATAAAATTGCATAAAACTAAATACACACACGATGAGCTCTGACTAAGGTGGGGCTACAGTATCAATGCCAATGCCAGTTCACTGGTTGTGGTCGTTACTGTACTCGGGCTATGCTAGATGAGACCACTGGGGAAAACGGAGAGAAGAATATTCAAGATCTCTCTGTACTATTTCTTACAACAGCATAGGAACCTACAATTATTTCAAAATAAAAAGTTTTTAAAAATGAGTACATCCAAGGTACAGAGGAAGTTCAGTGAAACTATTTAGAATTGTAGATAGAAGTTAGTAGTTTGACCATCCCATTGTTCATGGAGCTTTCCTACATGTAAACATGAAAGCCAACAAGGACTTCATTTTCAGGTTCCTAGTTAATAAATCAGATATTTTGCTATTCTAGTGCTGAATCAGAACAAAAGCCACATGCTATTCCTTTACTGTTGACAAGGAACAAGATGTGTGTGTGTGTGTGTGTGTGTGTGTGTGTGTGTGTGTGTGTGCTATCAATATGAGATCTTTATTTCTTCTTCAGTTTTCTCCAGGAAAATGACAGTAACAACAAATGCTGATTCAATACCTACTGTACACCAGGTACCACGCATCTGCAGATCTCAACTGATGTAATATTTATTACAGACAATGAAGTCTTGGGAAGAGGGGGCAGACAGACCAGGGTTCAAATCCTGGCTCACAAGTTGTTCTTACTTGTGTGCCTCTATTGTTTACTTGTGAGGCAATTGTATAACTTCTTGGTTTCCTAATCCATCAAATATTAGTAAGTGACAATCCCTAGCTTGCAAAAATATGGCCCAGAGATGAAATTATATTATGTAAGAATATAATATAAACCAAGTCCCGGTCCAGCCCAATACATGGGAACTCAAGAAAAGATAGGTGCTTCTAAATTATCGCTGGGAACACTCGGGTCCCTCTCCTATCACCTCCCCATGGCAACTGCTCTTATCTTTGGCATTTCAAAGATGAAGGGCAATCTCTGTAGTCGTGTATCAGCGGCAGATGCCAGCAAACATTACCACCAGCATTGGGATTCGGAAGCAGATGCCTGTGATGGATTATTACAATTTCCTATCATGTAATTGCTTTTCTGTTTGACCAAAGGTACTTTGTTTAATCTATTTCTAATTTGTTTTAAACAGTTAATTCTGGAAACTCATAAAATGGGAAATATTCTTAGGGAAATCTTTCCAACTTTCTCCCCAGTGCAGCTGCAGTTGAGTTAATGTATGGGACTGCACTTGGTAAACAGTAAAGCGATATACAAATGTGAGTCATTACTGTTATTACTATTATTGATCTTGGCTCTAATTTTCCTACGCACTCTCTCTGTACTCTGGGCTCAGAGATCCCACAGAATTTAATGGGCCTTGTCAAAGGAGGGAAGGTGTGCAAAAGAGGAAGAAATGTTCTCATTTTGATATTCATGGTTCCCCTCCTTTTCAACAAGAACCCCTTGTCAGGGTAACCTGCTTTTTCAACCTCGGCACTATGGGCATTCTGGGGAGGATAATTTTATATTGCTCCAAAAAAGCTATTGGAACAAATTTCAGAGCTAGCTAAAATTAATTCTTAAACAGAGGGCATGTATGACAAGAGAGTGAGTTTTGAGAAGACCCAAGTTTTTCTTATTGCTACCTATTTTAAAAGTGACGCACAAACCCCAGCTCCAAAATCCAACACGGGGGCTACCGGAATAACCTTGACTTTGGCGTTCTCCTACTTCTGATATTCATTTATTCACTCAATGATTATTAAGTATCCACAAGTGTTTTCAATACAGTCTCTAAGTGGAATATACACATGCTGATGCCCAGGGGCCCTAGAAACTCCCAAAGGGAAGAAGCTGGATTGGTGTTAGAGGCAGAGCACATCAAATAAAGACTTTGTATTTACAGGTTTTAAGCAAAGGTATCAATTGTGAAACAGATTCGTGCCTTTTTCCCCAAAAAGGAAAATCGTAGTAATTACCACCCTCCTTCAGGATCACAACCCACTTGGTCACAAACCAGGATTTTCAATGGTGAGTTGGGAAAAGAAGAAAGGGAGGGAGGAAGAGAAAGAGGGAGGGAAGGAGGAAGAAAGGAAGAAAGGGAAACGAAATAAAGAAGGCAGCAGTTCTTTTTTTCCCTTGAAGGAAACATTCTCTCCCTGTTACTGTAGGGAATGAGAATCACTACTGTTTCCTATTTTCCTGACCCTGCGAGAGGCAGGGTGTTTAATTAGAGATCCTCAGGCCTGTCGACAGGCTGACGCCAAGCCCCGCCTCCATTGATGTCGGCCGCCTGTACTTTGGCTCCTTTTTGCCCATAATGTATCTCTCTGTCTTTGTGCTGTAGCTGCTGCCTAAACAGATTTTCTGTTTTTAATAAGGAGCGGGAAAGTCTTGTAGTCCTTCCCAGTAGTATAGTTGAAAAAAGAAACAAGAACACAAGTAAACAAGGGCGCAGTTGCCATTCTGTTAACTCTTGCTTTGCCGGTAGTGAGCCTGGGGTGCAGTCTGCCGGCCTCAGCATCAGCTCAGACAACATTACTAAACTTTCAGCAGCGCCCCCCAGGCTTCCTTCCCTTCTGTTCTTCTCCTGCTCTGACTTGGCCGCAAGAGAATGTTGGTATCTGGGACACCTTTATCCTGGGAGTTACTAGAGTTAGGGGCTAGGATTGCAGGTTCTGAACTCAAACTCAAACTGAATTGATTTCTAATTGGGTTCTGTCACTCACGGGCTGTGTGATCGCAGGCCTGTTGGTTAACCTCTCTGAGCCTTGGTTTTCTCAGCTGTAAAACTGAGATGATACCCCCCTCATAGGGGGTTATGAGTAAGGAAACATCCTTAAGGCACCTGGTAAGTGCTTGGTAAAAGGTCACGGCTGCTGTTGTTGTCACCGTCACTTGAGTCTTGGTCTTCTCTATGCACTTGGCCAGGGAGCCAGGAGGCAGCTCTAGAAATTGCATCCCAGTGGATTCCAGACCTCATTTTTCCTGCTGAAACTAAGAAAATGGTGAATCATTAAAACAACAACATCCCGGCTGCAGCCCACTTTTGTCCTGTGCAGAAAGCAACTTATTTCTTGAACCTGGCTTGTATAATCTAATTATAGTCCCAATGACCCAACTGCTTGTGGAGGAGCTCTGTGCGTATGGCGTCTGGGACACGGTAGCATCTTTGTGCTTTGCCGTGTCCCTGGAGCTCTTGCATGGTCCTCGGTGGCGTGGACACCGCCTTCCATGGGGGAGGGGCCAGGCTCCCTGATTCACCCACCAGGCACCTTCGGTCTGGGATTCTGGCCGTCTGAGCTCCCAGAACGTGTCTGCATGGGATACTCATCCATTTGCACACGTTAAACCCAAAGTTCTAATTATAGGTTGGTTTCCTTCTCTGGGGGCTAGACTGAGTCCTATACTAGAATATGCCTGGGTTCTGGCTGCTGAGGGAGCCCAGACCCAATGGGACAATGGCAGGGGAGCCGAGGGTTCTGGTGGTGACAGTAGCGGCTGTTGCATGCAGCAGGTTTTACGTGAAGTATCTCCTTTGTCTCTCACAACAAACCTGGGAGCCTGGCTCTGTATAGGTGAAGAAACTCCTGATAGACTGAAAGGGAATGTGAGTCTAAGTATCCCAGAATAGAGATTTGCCAGAATTTTTCTTCCGAGATGCACTTGACAGCTGATGTTCTCATGGGCGACGTACTCTCAGGGGTAAACCTATGATTTTAATAAGCCCACCTCCAAATTTTTCAGAGGAAATTAAGAAAATTGGTTTTAAACTCTAAGCTCTTGTTTCTGTGTGTGGGCTACTTTAAAAATATGTTTTTCTGAGCATATGAGTAATGATATCATTCAGTTAAAGGTCTATTTCTGAATATCACAAAGATAACCCAGGCTGTGGGTTCTACACCGTCCCTCCACACCAGCTGTAACTACCTCCTTCCTTCTCATGAGGGAGCGAGCATACCACAAATCAGGTAATAGTGTCAGGGTTGCAGGTTAAAGATAATCCGTGCACAGCCCTTAGACTACAATTGTGTATTCAGTACACTTAATAAATAACAATAGCTAATCTACACACAGCCCTTACTACCTGCCAAGCATTCTCTTACTGGGTGGTACATATTTTAACGAATTTAATCTCCACAAAAATCTTTTTCAGACAAGTACTGTTAGTACCCCCATTTTACAGATGGGGATAGTGAGGCATAGAGTAAAGTAATTTGCCCAAGGCTCTGACGGTAGAAAGCAGTGGACCTGGGATTTAAACTGAAGCAGGCTTGATTTCATCAGGGTCTGCAGTACTGTTTCTATGCACTAGGCCATGTTTTACTGTGAACTTGAACTGGCTTGTTTCTTTAATTTAAAAGTCAGCGAGTCCTAAGCTTCAGAATTTGAACTCTTGTTATTAGCAAGTTATTGTGGCTGCTTCACAGATCCCGGGGAGGTCTCTGTGCTGTGACTTCACCTTGAGAACCACCCTGGAGAGTGCCCAGCAGAGAGCACAATTGACCCAGTAATTTGATTTCATGAACCATAATGCATTCCAACCTGTGTTTGAAAAATGCTATCATATAGAATATTCTCGTCTAAGATGGGGGACTGTGATGATGATGTTGATGGCTTTTATTATTAATATTATTATGATGATTACTAACATTGGTAACTTATGTGCCAGGGTCTGTTCTAAGCTCTTTACACATAAAAAGTACTTTTAAACTTCTCTGATCCTGTGTTATCTGTCCTGTCTTTCTTTGTGCAATCTCATAATAGTTTAGCATTTGTAACCACCACTGAGAATTACCTTAACTACATCCCTATGTCCTTTTGTCTTAGTCAGTTTAGGCTGCTGTGACCAAGTACCACAGGCTGGGTGGCTTATCAACAACAGAAATGTATGTCTCACAGTTCTGGAGGCTGGAAGTCTGCGATCAAGGAGTCAGCAGATTTGGTATCTGGTAGGACCTGATTCCAAATTGCAGACGGCCACCTTCTCCCTGTGTCCTCACGTGGCAGAGGGAAAGCTTCGGTCTCTTCATCCCTTACAAGGCACTCATCCCATTCGTGAGGGTGCCACTCTCCATCCAGTTACCTCCCAAAGGCCCTCAAGAAGGTCAGTTCAATATAAGAGAGGCATAGCTCGGAGACCATGAGCTTAGAGAGATTAGAGTTCTAATTCTTACTGTTCGAAAGAATAATACAATAATGCCATGTGCTCAACCGCTACTCTATTCTATGTACTGTATCTAATCCTGTCTTCATCCCTATCCATATTCTTCATCTGAGGAAACTGAAACTCAGAAAGGTGAAGCAACTTGCCGAAAGTCACACAGCTAGAATGTAGCTGATGCAAGACCCAAATCCAGGTCTAAGCCTGTATTTCTCCATACTACCCACTGATCTCTCATCCATTGATTTTCTCTACCAAACAACATTTATCAAAACCTTTATCTGGTTCACAGAAACCACTCAAGGAACGTTGATTGCAGATAACGCCATTGCCCTGGAATCATAACCAAGTGCAGAAAGGATTCAAGACCAAGTGTTGAGAAAAAGGACAGAATTTCTCCAGGCCCAGTGAGGGAGCATGCATGGTTTGAGGCAGGTTGTGGCCAGAGCTGGGACTCAGAACCAACCCTGGACAGAGCACAGAGGTCCAGGCCAGCTGCCCCGCTGGAAGCCCCAGGACTTGGATTGCCATTTTAAGATCTCCTGTGACTTGGGAGAACAGTATTGCCTCATGCAATATTTCTCTAATTTGAGGACCATAGACCTCACATAATAAGTTTGTGAACTCTCTGGATCCAGTTTGAGAGATTTTGCCTTAAAAGTTAAGTTCAGGGCTTCCCTGGCGGCGCAGTGGTTGAGAATCTGCCTGCCAATGCAGGGAACACGGGTTCGAGCCCTGGTCTGGGAAGATCCCACATGCCGTGGAGCAACTGGGCCCGTGAGCCACAATTTCTGAACCTGCGCGTCTGGAGCCTGTGCTCTGCAACAAGAGAGGCTGCAATAGTGAGAGGCCCCGCGCACCGCGATGAAGAGTGGCCCCCGCTTGCTACAACTAGAGAAAGCCCTTGCACAGAAACGAAGACCTAACACAGCCATAAATAAATATATTAAAAAAAAAAAAAGTTAAGTTCAATTAGACCCTCCCTTAAAGCACGTGCCATAAACCCTCAACCCACCGGGATGCTGAAGGCACAGCTCAGCCCCCTGTTACTCCCAGGTCATCCCAATGACCCAGAAAAGGCTTATGTTGTGATTTTAGATTACCCTAAACACAACTACACAGTATGTAAAGTGTTCTTAAAGATAACTCTGAAAATCTGAGAACACGTCCACAAATCCCAGTGTAAGAAACCATGACCCAGTTGTTCAGGGCATTGGCTTTAGGGCCAGACAGATGCTGCTTGAGGTCCCTTCTATTTCCAGCTCTTAGGAAGTGCCTCAGTCCAGGCAGGTGAGCTTGGGCGAGCTCCCACCTTTTGGCATCTCAGTTTATTCATCTGTGAAATGCTCATGGAAAAAGCACAGAGGCTCAAGAAAGTGGGTCCTGTTTTTAAGATGGTGCTAGGCCCCTAGTAGAGACTTGATAGATGGTGGCTATTAATATCTTTATATTAGTGTTCATATATATATGTGTGTATTTTGTAAATATATTTTTTGTAAATAAATATATTTAATTAGTGTTCATTCAACAGAAACACATTGGTCAATCTCTCACTGTATTCCAATCATAGTCCTACTATGAGAAGAGACATTTACATGAAATCAGATGGATAAGAAGACATTTCAAAGCTCTAACTCAAATTTGTCCAGAATTTGCTTTCCACCCAAGCCTTACATGACAAAATATCTCATTCGAATTAGATAGGACAAATATTGTGATTGTCACTTTAGAGATGAGAAAACTGAATCTTCCTTAGCAAAGTGAACCATCCAGGAGAGAGCCTGAAAAATCAGCAACATTTGTAGCTTTAATTTACCAATGTTTACTCTGTTCCAGACACTAAATGTGATTTATCCGATGTTATTAGTTCACGCCTGGGTAAGGTGGGTGCTGTTACCCTCATTTTCCAGGTACTGAAATCAAGGTTAAATAAGATAACATCTTGCTGGTCTGGTCCCCAAGTCTCCGAACCAGAATCTGGGTTTTCTGTGCCCTTTCCATTCCAGCATGAGATGAATCCTCATGGGTTTCATGTTCTTGGCACTTTAAATGAGTCAAATCTTCTTTGCCCTGAACAGTTTACTCGTTTGCTGATATCCAATATGAATCTGGCCCTTTCATGAGTTTAATTACCACGATTTTGTTGTTGTTTTTGCAATTTTCAAAGTGTAGTGGAATCACCCAGGTGCGTCACGCAGATACGTCGTTACTGAAGAACATTTCTGAGCACCTACTCTGTGCTAGGCAATATGCAAGGTTCTTTGCATCTGGAATTTTGCCCAGTCATCTACAGAACCTAGTATGGCATACATCACCATCCCACTTATAGATGAGGAAAGCAAGCTCCCAGAGGCTACGAAACATGCCCCCTGGTTGCAGAGCTCATAAATGTAAAAGGACAAGATTCATACCCAAATCTTTCTGAGCACAAAGTTCCTTCTGCTACATCATTTACATAAACCCATATGGAGAGAGCCTGAAATAACCACAAACACAAGACATATCATATGGTAGCGTATGACGGATTGTCAGATGCAGGGAATAGGGCAGAACTTTTCAGAGGAGAGAGCTATCATGATGGCCTTGAAAGGTTTCACAGAGCACAAAAAACCTTTAAGGATGGGTAAATAGGAGAGAAACAGAGAGGTAAAGGAAGGCAAGAAGTCAGGGAATGATAAGATTCCAACGTTCTCGAATCTCAGGCACTTTTAGAAGAGCAAAGGGAGAAAAGAGGTCTCTCCATGGGCACTGTGGTTGCCACTACCTCTGCCTTCCTGAATGTCCGAGTGGATGAGCCTCGGTGATGAACTGAACCACTCGCTTCCTCTGCCAGTTTTGTGGGCCATCGTCCTGCCTGGGGCCAGATGGTACAAAAGGCCAGCGGAGACCCACAGTGAGAAGGAAGGTGCCTGGCCTCGACAGTCACGCCATGACCTGCAAGATGCTTCCGTAACATAAAGTACACACAGGATGGAGAGCCTGAGGCCAGTCCAGGGACAGCTGGGTGACGGACAGTCACCTTCTCGCCCTCAACCGCGTCCAGGCAGACATTGCTAATTGATCCCAGCACTTTTTTCCTCCAGGCCTGAGCTCAGCCTCTGAATCCTTCTTAACCCCTCTCTCTAGACATCTGCTCCCCAAGGAGAAACCTATTTGCCATCCATGAGTCAGCCTTACAGATGAGGGAGGCTCTGAGTTGCCTGAGCTCAGAGTCTGGCCTGAAACCCAGTTCTGCCTGATCACCAAGCCCTCGTTTATTCTTCTACCTACTTCCTGCTCTGCGGGGGCCGAAGTGGCAGGCGTAGCAGAAAGAACACCAAGTGGAGAATCGGGAGAGCCCAGGTCTGCTGGAAACTGGCCAAATCATTCCTCCTCTCTCAAACTCAGCGCCTTCAGCCCTAAAACGGGGATGATACCTGTGGGCTTCTCAGGAGCACAGCATGGAATAACCCAGGTTAAGCATGGAGCTCAGGCCTCATGCACTGCAGGGGATCAAGAAATGCTCCCCTACCACTGCTGCTCAGAAACAGCAGCCCCCATGGTGTAATGGAAATGCCTTCTTAGTTCTGTCAGAGGCTAGTCGAAGGTCACCCTGAGAATATTAGGGCCAGGCCTAGAGATGGAAGAGTTCTAGGCTGTGACACAAGTGCTATCACTCCCTGTCTCTGTGTGTCGTTTGGCAAATCACTCACCCTCTCTGTGCTTCACTTTACTCCTCTACAAACAAAATTGAAATGGGGTTCAGTGATCTCCGATGTTCCCAGATACCCTGGAGTGATGATCTTAGTCTAACAGACAGACATAGCGTTCAGGGGTCTAACTAACCAGCTTGAGACATGCCCACCCCTCCGTCCCCCCACCGCCACTCAAAGGGAAAATCCCCGAGCCAACCCATGTGGGTGGAAAAAGGTCCTTTTCTTTGCCTTTCCCCCCCATTTTAAAAAACACAATGAAGCTCTGTGAGAAAACAACTACTGCCTGTTCTGTGGAAGTTGAGTCTAGGGTGAGAAATTGCAGCACTGCTTTTGGACTGGCACGTGTCCAATTTGCTGCTGTTTGAAAACTCCCAGGTCTTTCCATTTCTTCAATTTTGTAAAATATCGTAGATTTTCTCTCCAAGAACCCGTCTCCATAAAACTGTCACCTACCAGTAGGGGACTGGGGTAAAGCCACAGAGAGCACGAAACCCAAGCTTCAGCAGATATCTCTGCAGTGGAAAGGAAACAAGACCCACCCAGAGAACCAGCAGAGAAGTAACTCGCTCTGATGACAGGAAGCTGCCTTCATTAGGATTTATTCTACCCACGGCAGCAGCAGGTTTCTTCCAGAGGTAGAAGAAGAGTGTCAGGGAGGCGTCAAGACCCTCCTGTGGGGTTGCAAACTGGGGGACAGCTCCTTCTCAGAGCTGCTCCTTGGCCTAACGATTCCACCTTGCACGGCATTCTGGGGTCACAGCTGGGCTTGGTGAAGCTTCAGCTCTTCGTTACTGCCCCGTGTGAGCCAGAGCAAGGCAAGTAAAAACACCTGTAACTCGTGTATGACCCAGGCTTGTCGTGTGGATTATGATAAAACATGCCCTTATTTTGTCTTCCCATCATCTCTTCAAATTTACTTCGGGTCGTCTTTGTTTCCTGTGGCAGCCGTACCAAAGTACCCCAAACCTGGTAGCTTTAAAGGAGCAGAACTTTACTCTCTCACAGTTCTGGAGGCCAGAAGTCAAAATCAAGGTGTCTGTAGGGTTAAGGCTCCGAAAGATTGTTCCAGGCCTCTCTCCTCGCTTCTGGTGGCTCCCAGCAATCCTTGGCTTGTAGACGCATCACTCCTATTTCTGTCCTTCCATGGACCCCTCCCCTGTGTCTCTGTGTCTATTTTCCCTTCTTACCTCTCATAAGGACTTGTCATTGGATTTAGGGCCCACCCTAATCCAAGATGATCTCATGTCCACCCTAATCCAAGATGATCTCATGTCCTTAAAAGACTACCTTTGCCAACACCCCTTTTTTTCCATAAAAGTTCACATTTCTAGGTTCCAAGTGGACATATCTTTGGGGAGGCATGGGCTGCTATTCAACCCACTTCGGGGGATTTTCTCCTTCTGTCCCTGGAGAACGCTAGGCACATCTTTTCTGCTCCTTCTCAGGTATGATTCAGCTACCTTGAGTTTCAGTTTAGCCACTGGACTATCTAACGTCGAGTAACAGCCCAAGCTTGAGCTCCAGTTAGATCTTCTCTCCTGTGCAGCTCAGACCTGGTTCAGACAGAAGGATGCAGTGCGCCAGGAAAGTACTGTTATTCTTTCTGCTCTTCTCTGCTCACCTCTATCCTTCCCCCAACATGCAGCTGCTCTTTTGCTCTCTTTCAGGGTCTAAGGTGGGTGAGGTGGAGGTGCCAGGTGGATTCATGTTCCAGGCCTGGCAAATATTCCAAGGGGAGACCCTGGCTAGGCCTGGCCAATGTGAAAGCAGATTGGTTCTCTCATGGTCCCCTCCCTCGTGTAGTCTCCTTACCCAGGCTGATGCACCTGGTCCTAAGCCCTGGCATTCAGCCAGCGCCTGTAGAACAGCTTTATTGGACCTTCCCTCACTCTCCCTTTGCTTATCTGGCTCACAGGACATGCACTTGTCCCTGTGGCCTCCAGGATAGAGGCTCGGTCCCACTAAGCGGTCCTCTCCTGGCTGGCCACCCAGCAGGCAGGCGCTCAGCCTCCCCTGCCCCTTCTCAGGGCTAGAACTCCGATACCTGATCCTGTCTAACTTGCTCGGGTGTGGGTCAGTCTCCAGACTTCTGCATCTTCCAACTGCCAGAAATAGAAATAGACTTCAAAAATCTCCGCATCCCTGAAGCTTCCCTCTGGAGGCTTGGGGTCGCAGGTGGCAAATGCCCCGTGCCCTGGGAGAAAGGGTGGGACAACAGCCCTCTCCAAAGAAATCCTGTCCCCGGTGTTCTGTGCCCACACTCAGGGTCACTTTTGTATCTCATTGTGCTGCTTGCTCTGTGAATCCGCACACAGCAACCCCCTGCCATGTCCCACTCACATCGTTATGTGATTATCGCATTTAGCTCCTTAGTTGCGATAGAAAAAGGAAGAGCCTTTTTCCTCTGTGGAAGTTATGTGGATTATCTTAGGTCACTCTTTTGATGAAGGCTTTCTCACTATTTTAACTTTCACTACTGAAAACAAGGGAGGTACAGCCCAGTAGATTGGGAGTCTCTGCAGAGAAGCCAGTCTGAAGTTTCTGGAATCATGCAGAGCAGAGCTTACGAGTGTGCATCTACTCTGCCTCTATTACCATGCAAGCTCTTGAAGGGTGGGGAAAAGGTAGAAGAGAATTAAACATGGGCCATTGTTTTTTGCCTCACAGAAAGGAGTTTCACCACAGGAATGCAAATTTGAATAGCAGGGATTTTTAAAAATCTCTTCTATGAAAGTGATGAGGTATTGGGTGGTCTTTCTTGATTAAAAAAAACTCATTGGTAACAGATGAAATGGGAACTCAAGAGCTCTTTCCTAGTTCAGATCGACAATAGGGGTCTTTGTTCCCACCCAGCCCTTCATTTCTACGTTCCTGGCTCCCTCAAATGTCCCACCTTCCCTGCCATGCTACCCCTGCCCCAATTTTATGTTCTTTTCCAATTCTCATTTTTTTCTCCCACTTTTATCTAAACTTAGCACCACTTTGTCCCTCTAACCCCTACACGTCTGCCAAGAAGGCTGGGAGGAAATTGTTAATAACTCATATTGATCTGTGTTAATATGGTGGCCATTGCTTGGACTGTCTTTCCCGGGGTGCTGTCACTCTAACTGTCACTCAAGGAAACTGTGTAGACCTTAAGGAAAGATCTTATACCTTAGAATTACCTGAGAATTAACTCTTGCCCACCTGACAGTCTGGGAGGTTTAGATCGTATATCAAGACAAAATCGGGTAAATCCAAACATATCTAAGCAGGCACGATAGTGAGAACATATTTCAGGCATGACAAGTATCATTCTAAATGATCTTAAGTTACAAATATGTTTGTATATTCCTTGGAAGCAGCTGTTTATTGACCAGCTACCCTGTGCAAACCAGGGACACAGAAGGCTGCCATCTTGCCTTCAAGGAGCTTCATGGAAAGAGGCCCTGTGCTTTGAAATGTAACAGCTTCAAAAACTGTATTTGTACAAGTCCTGAAGGTGGGGGAGGAGGTGGGATCCACCCCCCACCCTGACGTCTGTGAGGGCGATGAGGTGCTGGGGCCAGCTGTTAGCAGTTCACCACAGCCATTTGTAAGCCTCTCTTCCTAAATCTGTTCTCAGTTACGTCCAGCTCATAGCTGGAAATCTGCTGCAGTGGGAGTGTTTACACCACAGAAGTTGGTGAGCACTACAGATCAGGGCTTTCTTGTTTCAAGAGAGCCAGTTGAACATTTACCAGCCTATCACCAATGTCAGGAGGGTGCTTCTTCCCCTGACTTTCAATTTGACTTGGAATTCACTTTACAGCAAACCATTTAGCATGCCTGTATCTCAGCGAAAAGAATCACTCATGCTTTTTCTTTTAATTTTTATTGGCGTATAGTTGATTTACAATATTGTGTTAGTTTCTGCTGTACAGCAAAGTGAATCAGTTATACATATACATATATCCACTCTTTTTTAGATTCTTTTCCCATATAGGCCATTACAGAGTACTGAGTAGAGTTCCCTGTGCTATTCAGTAGGTCCTTATTAGTAATCTATTTTATATATAGTAGTGTGTGTATGTCAATCCCAATCTCCCAATTTATCCCTCCCCTCCCCCTTATCCCCTGGTATCGATAAGTTTGTTTTCTACATCTGTGACTCTATTTCTGTTTTGTAGATAAGTTCATCTGTACCCTTTTTTTAGATTCCACATATAAGCGATATCATATGAGATTTGTCTTTCTCTCTTTTAAGGGAAACTGTGAGAACCAAGGAAAGCATACAAAAGGAAGTACTTTGGGCTCCCTAGAAGAAAAGCTTTCCATTCTTTATTCTTTGACTCCAGGAAATGAATGTTCGGGATAGTTCAATTTCTCTTCCCAGGTCCAGCAAGTCAGTAGCAGATCTTTGGGGGAGGGGCCCTCTTTTCTGTTTGTTATTATAATGTTCCAAATCATTCTCTTATTCAAGGAAAATAAGACTCTATAACATAAAGTATACTTTTAAAACATTCCTCACTGTTTGTTATGATTGGATGATATATTTTCACCACATATTAATTGATGCAAGGCACTGTGTGGGAGATGGTGGGCTTATAAAAATCAAGAATGGGAGGATAGGGAGTTTAGAAGTTTACGGCCAATACTTATTATTGAGCTGCCATCCACACTTAGGTTTGCCTGGATTATTTTCATCTTTCAACAAATAATTGTTGAGCATCTTCTGTGCTGGGTTTGGGGCAAAGATCAATAAGAATCTAATCCCCAGGTGGGATGAGCTGAAGGTCCAGAGTCAATGTGTGTTTACGGAATGGATGGGCACAGTGGTGAGGAAAGGCCTGAGTGGGGTTGCAACCAAACTTTTGCAGAGTGAAATGGAAACAGAAAGATATTTACAAAGAGAATTTGCACAGAATGAATCCCGAGTTTTCTAGCAGTCAGTGACCTACTCCCCTTCTACTTCTGTCTTATAGAAAGGAGGAATGAATAATTGAAAGGATGGAAGGGGACCAAGAGTTGCATCAAGGGTTTCCTTTGGCTCAAGGCTAGAACCTGTGTGGAAAGCTTCCAAGAATGGATGTTACCTGCCCCATTAATTAAAGTTCCCAGAGAAGAAATTTCCGTGAGCCCTTCTGCCAATTTCCTGCAGAGTCAGGCTTTCCACTGGCAAGGCATCTCTCTGGCTCTCATTCTTTCTTGACTCAGTTTCTCCTCTGTTTCTCTTCTGTGGTATGTAGTCTGTATTTTATCCAATCATTCATTTATTCTTCAATCGCTATGGAGAGCCTGCTGCATGTGAAGTCAGTGATTTTCAAAGTTATGGAGCTTATGAAAAAAATACTGATGCCTGGATCCTCATTCCTTGAAAGTGACGGAATGCTTTTGGGCTGGGGCCCAGGGCCTCTTATAATGATGATGATGATGATGATGATGGCAATAAAAATGGTAGCAGCGCTTTTAATAGCAGCTACAGCAAACACGTATTGGGTGCCAGGCGCTGTTCTGCTTTGCATAAATTACCTCATTTGATCCTTACGACAACCGTATGGATAGGTAATATTATCCCCATCAAAGATGAGGAAACTGCAGCATGGAGAAATTAAATAACTTGTCCAAAGTCCGTACCTGGTAAGTGGAAGCTGGCGTTGGACCCCATTCAGTCCGTTTCCTAAGCCCTGTGCTTTGCACCCTCCATATTTCTGTAAAGCTTCCCCAAAAGCTCTGATGTATTTCTGAAGTTGAAAAGCATTGCCATGGTGATAGTACTTGGCACAAGTACGCTGTTTGTCCAGAACTGTTTACCCCTTTCCTTTTGTTCGTTGGTTCACTGTCCAGCAGTGGGGATGGATACGTTAAATATGCAAATACACATGCACACGTACGCACCATGTACAATGTGACGAGTCACGTTCAAAGTACTGCGACGGGGACTGAGTGTCGGGAGGTAGAGCAGAGTAATTCCTCCCAGGTGTTAGAGGGAAGGTTGGAAGGGATAGGAAAAATCTTTTAATTTGGCTTTAAATTCAGAAGTCTATTCACAGGTGCTCAAGGGAATTAAATTTGCATCCCTGGGAGCCCTGCTCTCATGTGGACGCATTCTCCATAATCCTGTGTAGGACAATGGCTGTCTTCCTGGTGCTTCTGGAAAAAAAGCGAGCCTGTGCCTGGATCTGACTGGGCCAAACTCCAAATAAATTTGTGCAGTCTGTTTCCTAACCCAGCCCATTACATGTCTCTGGCCATTCCTGATCTCACTTGTGTCCTTCTCTGAGGGTCACCGGTTATGAAAGGAACTATGGGATAAGGAATCCAGGACTCATCTACATCATCTGTCCCCATATTTATTTCTCTTGTTCTGTCCAGCAATTATAAGAAGATCCTGGAGAGTAGGAATTGATGCAGCAAGGGAATAAGGCGTTCATGTCTTGCTTGTATTTATAACCCCAGAACTTAGCAGGACACTTGGCATGTAGCAGGTGCATGGTAAATGTTTGCTGAATAAATGAATGAAAAAAAAAGAATGAATGAAAAAGGAAGCTATGTTACTTTAATGTGGACATGTGTGACCCCCCCCAGGATGATGATGATGATGATGAGGGCAGTGGTGGTGACATCTGATAACGCCTGATAGGCATCATCTCATTTAATTTTCTCAATAGCTTGTGAGATCAGGTGGGCAGGTATCATTATCATCCTCAGACCCATTGATAAGTATAGAAATTGAGTTTCAATGAGCTTAAAGGCCTTGCCTAAGACCACTCGGTGGCCTGGGCAAAATCTAGGTCTTATACTCAGCCTTCCCAAATTCCGTGCCTTCTCTACAACTGTGGGAGGCATTGCCAATATCAACTGCAAAATAAGATTTCTGCGCCAGAGAAACTGGAGAAATATGTGCCTTCTTTTCCCTGTGAGATGAAAGATGCCTCCATAATCTCTTTATCTTCAGGGCAAACTCTCATATCACACTTACTCTGTTTTGTAGTTTGCATCTACCCACTAGATGCCAGTAGCAACTCCCCCAAATCATGACAACCAAAAATGTCTTCAGACATCACTAATTGTCGCCTGGGGAGCAAAATCTTTGCTTGTTGAGATCCACAGGTCTAACAGTTTTGTCCAAACAGTAAATTTCAAATTAGTTAAGCTCTGGTCATATTATTTCCTTTTTTTTTTTTTCCCTTAAATGAGAACTCTGAGCTACGTAGTTTCTAAAAGTGTGGTAAGGGTTACAAAAGAAGAGCTCGAATATAATCACCAGAGTCACAGGACTCAGAATCACAGTAAAATGATTCTGTTTTCTTTTTTATATTGAACTTTAAACTTCCATCCACTTACTTTTCTCAGAAGGCTGATAACATTGTGATTTGCTATATGCACGTATGTGTGTGCATGTATGTATATATTAAATGTAATATATATATGATTTTTTTCCTTCAGAAGTGTTCTCTCCCTCCTGCCTATGTAAAATTAAAATTAACCAAGTTAATTAATTAATAACAAATTAAAGTTAGAAAACTTTGGTCTTTGAGTCACGAGTAACATTTATTTTCTACCCATCACATGAGCAATGAAATTCAGGAAAAATATGGAATTAAAGCCTAATAAAGTGTTATATAAACTCTTAAGTCATGTTGACTTAAGTGGTGAGATCATGCCAAGAAAGTTAATGGAGCTGGCTCTGGAGACACCAATCCAGTGATTTATCCACCTAAGCACATTTCTAAGCAAAAACATATGTCGGCAAAATGAACTTTGCAAACCAAAGAGAGAAAGATCAAACTGTCAAGTGTATCTCAGACCTTCTCCATACATACGACTTTCATATTTGAAGGCAGTTTTGGTCTTTATGTGCTTGAAGAAAGTACGGCAGAACCTTGACATAGTTAAGCACGTGTCTTTCTTCGGAGGGAATTGCCTGAGTGGTGCTCCTGGTCGTGTTTAAAATATGACCCCCATCCTAAATTCAGGGCCATTTGGTGGGCTATTAGAAAGAGAATTATTTTTTTCTCTGTTTCTGTTTAAGAATTAGTCTGGTATCTGTAATTAGAAGGCAACTCAATGTATTGGAAAGATCGATGGCTTTGATTTTCAGGCCCTGCCACACCAACTTACTGGTTGTGTGACCTCGGACGAATTACTTGACCCTTCTGTGCCCTACTCTTCTCTGCTGTAAATGGAGCTAATGAGACGCACTTGTCAGGGAGGCATAAGGAGATGTTGAATAAAAGGGTGCTAGTGCGGTGTTTGCTACATGGATTGCTTACTGAGTGTTTACTCCTGTCCCCTTTTCTTAACACCAAGGTCACAATCTGACCATCCAGTGAGCCAAAAGTGGTCTGCTCACGTGTCTGTTTGCAAAATACTTCTAAACGTTCTGAAATAATTGCCAATATTTAAAAATTGGAGATTTCAAGTAAAAATCTAAATTGCAGGCTTTTGAAAGAAACACAAAAAAAGCAGAAGATCTGACAACGCTGGGCCCCTGTAGATGTAGATTGCCCCCAGTCTCCCAATCTCTATCACTCTCTGATGCCTCACACCTGGACTGCTTCACGCATTATGTCACATGCCTGATATGTTTAAGACCTGACTTTTTAGCCACAGTACACATAAACAATTACAGAGACTCTGGGTACATAGGAGGCCTCAAGGGTGCAGAGACCTACCACCATAGACCCTGCCTTCAAGGAATTCACAGTCTTAATAAGGGCTTACTGTAAGTGATGATTTCAATTTAGCAGGAATTTATTGAATTCCTACCACAGATCTGGCACTGAGGATACAAAACTTAATAAGATACAGCCCCTGCCCAAGAGGAACCTGCTCTGTTGACCTCTTCCATCCATTGATTGGACTGGAGTTTCTGTTTTCTGCTTCCAACCTGGGTTGAGTCACATAACATCATTAACTTTTTATATTCTGCTTATGAGCCCTGGTTTTTGTTGTGGTTTTTTTGTTGTTGTTGTTGTTTCAATATACTGATAACATAAAATCATTGCAATGACTTCACTGTAGATAAATTTAGTCTTCCTAAAATCTGGGAAAACAGAAAACACAAACAGAAGCCATTTTCCCTTTTATATCCTATAGAGAGAAGTTAAAAAAAAAATCTGGCTTCCCATCTCCTAACTAGTGCCTGGCAAACTGTGGGAACTAAGTAATGTTTGTTCATTGAAATAAATGGCTGAATGCATACAACATTGAATGGATGGAGGAAATCCCGTTGTCTAACCCAATTCATTCCTCCCCCACATCCATTTATTTATTTAATCAGCAATATATACAGAGCTGGGGAAAGAGTGCTTCAGACAAAGGGGACAGTGGGTCCAAAGGCCTTGAGATGGGAACAAGCTGGATACCTTCCAAGAAGCAGAAGGAAGGCCAGGGTGGTTGGAGGAGGTGGGGAGAAAAGCAGTTAGAAATGACATTGGCCATCTATGCAGGACCTGTAGGCCCTCTTGTAGGTCTTGTTTGTTTTCTAAGTGTCGTGGGAATGAGAAATCTGATTTCCATTTTTAAAAGATCTCATTGGTCACTATATTGAGAATGGGTTACAAGGAGGCAAGAGTGAAGCCCCAAGACGAGCTGGGTGGTGACCCACTTAGAGCAAGTGATAGGGGATGGGTGACATCTACGAGGTGACGATGGCCATGGGAGCAGATTCAAAACAAATTGTGAAGATCGAGCATGTACTGGCACCAAGACACTGTCTAACTGGTATATCATGCCAGCTATATGTGTAATTTAAAATTTTCTACAAATCACCTTTTCTAGTACCAACATTTTTGGGTTGAGTATGGGAGGGATAACTCTTTTCAAATCTACTGGTATTTGCTGAAAATGTCTCTTTATCTTGTCCACTTTATTACCTTTAACTTTTCTTTTATACAACAAGCAGCTTTGTTCTGTTCTGCTGCAGTAAACTGCGGTCGACATTCCTCCTGAAAGTTGTGATATCCCTTCTAATCTCTTTTTTCTTAACTTTTCTGGTTGTAGAACTAGCTTGTGATTCGCCCCTAGATTTTGCATCAGTATTATCAGTTTACACTTTAAAATCTGTCTATACTTACTTGTTTTAACTATAAACTAATCTAATAATTTACAAGTAGCACCATTATTCTAATTTAATTCCCAATTGTGATTTACGTAGTTATCCCTGTTACTTGTGCTGTCTGCATTAAATAATAATAAACATATTACAAGCGCTGTCTGAGGCAAAGAAAAATCATTCATGCTGAATAGTCTGTTGACAGGAAACGAACACACAATGCCTGATGTGTTTATGTGTAATAGTAGAAGTGACACGTGTACCTGACACTCTCACTACAGAATGACAATATTATCTATGTGAGGCAACAGTTACATGAAATGGGATCCTACCAACATCATAACCATGTTTGATGGAAAAGTAGCTTGCACTGCTTAAGTTTTTCCATTTAACTTTACATCAATTAAATGTAAATAAAAATTTCAGTTCCCTGGTCTCACCAGCCGCATTTTCAAGTCCTCAATAGCAGCCTGTAACTGGTGGCTGCCATATTGGATGTGCACCTCCAGTGAAATTTTAAGCTGAGAGGGCCCTGCCCTTACCTCTCCTGTCCTGTTCTTCCTCTGACCAGAGAAGGGGTTGGGTGACAAGAGCTCTAGATGCTGCACTCCCCTGGTTTTCCATCCTGTTGGTGCTCAAAACTAAATATTAGGATTTGCTTTAGGGCATTCAGTTAACAAACAAGTCAAGGCCATGCGACGCCAAGCCCTTAAGAACCAGATTACATTTTTTTGTAGATGTTTTACTCACAAACCAAGGAACATTTGCTTTCAGAGAAGGAAATGATCCATTTGACATAGAAAAATTGATTCATGCACACAAACGTGATTTTTTTTTTAACTTGTTACATTTTAAGTACACATGTCCATAAACCCAGCAACCTTGAGCAGGCCAGGACTGGCTACCAGCCACGATGACTGATGTCCACATTACAGCTTTGAGGAGTTGCTGCCACAAGTTGGCTGAATAGGTGCATTTTTGTTAAATACCAAATAGGGGGCTGTTCGAAGGCTGTCATGCTCCATCAAACAAATAATGCCAACAAATGCCATTGGTATTCAGTAGACCGTCACATTTCTGAAGTCTGTTGAGCAAATTATACTCATTTTAAAATTTGTGTAACTGGGGATTGACACTTATTCATGTGTTTGCGTGATAGGCGGAGTCACTGCTGGCTGTCACACACACACACACACACACACACACACACACAACAGACTTGCACTCGTGTACATGCACGAGCATTTTTGTTCTCCAGAAGCACTATCCTGCTTAAACTTTGATCCCACACCGTAGCCCTCCTAATGGCTCTCTAGACCTGCCAACGCTGTGCCTTGTTTTTGGGGAATGCTTTGAATCAAAGAACAAACCACCTTAATGTCTGTGAGACTCTGGTTTTCAAGAAGGATCAACTTTGACTTCCTGCTGCTGATGCAAGACCCTCTTTGCCCACCTGTCCCCTATGGCTAGTGTCACAAATAGTAATGCCAACGCTTCCACATGCTGGGCTCAGAATGGCCCCTTTTAATTAAAATATGAATCTATTTTTTCAAATGCATTTTCCAATTTCTTCATGGGGAGAAGTGCTTCTCCCGCCGAGTGCAATTTCAGATGGGGCAAAATCGGTGTAGATTTCGTTCGAATCTCTTTGAAGTTTCTGAACGTCCTTAAACCCTAGGATGATTTTTTGCTGCTTTTATATTCTCAATGGTTTCCTGGACATTAGGGAACA
Source organism: Balaenoptera musculus (assembly GCF_009873245.2). Taxonomy (NCBI): domain Eukaryota; kingdom Metazoa; phylum Chordata; class Mammalia; order Artiodactyla; family Balaenopteridae; genus Balaenoptera; species Balaenoptera musculus. The sequence goes on from NC_045789.1 coordinate 96,490,425, forward strand.
GCTTTCATGTATTCACTTCTTTGGGATTCTGAAACATTATTGGATAAATATTAAAGAGAACCAAATTGAATCAAAGTTAAAGTGAATCAAATAGGCCCTAAATAGAATTTAAAAAGCAACACTTAAAATATATTGTTATTAACCAAGACTTTGGGGGAAGTTACAGACTAAATGTGATTCTCATTACCAATGAATCAAGGGTTTTCTTATGGGGAAAAATACCCTCCACTTTTACATATCAATGTGTCCACATGGAAATAAAGCTCAGAATTTACCTCTTTAGGTAACAAAGAAGATATATCAGGAAAGGAACTTTCTCTGGGCTAAATTTCTCTGACTTTCTGAGTGGATCATGGCTTCCTTTGGTCCCACAATACATTTTGGGACCTCAGTTTTGGCATTTATATCATACCTTATTGGCATTAATATTATATTTGTTTTTTTGATTATTTTTTGTGTTTTTTTGTTTTTTTATCATTTTCTTTTTTTTTCTTTTTTTTTTGGCTGCGTTGGGTCTTCGTTGTTGCGCGTGGGCTTTCTCTAGTTGAGGCGAGCAGGGGCTACTCTTCATTGCGGTGCTCAGGCTTCTCATTGTGGTAGCTTCTCTTGTGGCGGAGCACGGGCTCTAGGTGCGCAGGCTTCAGTAGTTGTGACACGTGGGCTCAGTAGTTGTGGCATGTGGGCTCTAGAGCGCAGGCTCAGTAGTTGTGGTGCACAGGCTTAATGCTCCGCGGCATATGGGATCTTCCCAGACCAGGGCTCAAACCCGTGTCCCCTGCATTGGCAGGTGGATTTCTTAACCACTGCGCGACCAGGGAAGTCCATATATTTGATATATTTTTTAATGAACACTCCTGCTTCTCCCACTCCACTTCTTAAACTCCATGAGGACCAGCACGATGTTAGGTGTTACTATCTCACAGTGTCTCTGCATTGCCCCTCTAGACTCTTCACCATTTTGTCCCTTGACTTACTGTCAATTTCTTGTAATTTGGATGGGGTAGGGCAGCTTACAGTGACCTATTCTGCAACTAAGGGTATAAAGCAGGGATTTAGAGGGAAGGAATCATGTTGATATTAACTCTGAATTTTCTTGTTTTCACGAATGTACAGAGTCTCAAGAGAGATTCCTGGGTTCCTTTTCTTTCACTTGTCCATAATGTTCATATGTTGGTCAGTGTTCCCACACTCAGATGCTTGTCTGCATTAAATTGTCATGCAAGTTCTTTGTGCTAATATTTAGACCTTGGGAGTATAACTTGATCATAGACTTTTAGTCTTGCTGTCTGTCATTCATTTAGAATCATCAACATGTTTGGAATCACCTCAAGCAGAGGAGTGAATGGGGTTGCAAGGCTTGTCTGGGGCTTTCCAGAGCTTATACTGTGAAGTTCAGGGAGGAGCTCTGAATTTCTTCTTTTATCAACTTAGTTACCCCAATAAAATAAACCTCTGGGTTTAGATACAATCACCTCTGGGCTCACTGATAAGAGTGACCAGATCTGAGAAGAAGCAGTCGCAGCATATTTCACAGACCCCTGAATCACGGCGGCCCAGCTACTTTATGAAGCTGTATTACTCCCACAGTGACTTAGCCCCCGAAAGGAGCCCAGACACTATTGCCTTGACTTAAATTTATTGTTTGGTATGTTTGTGTTTCCTACCTAATTTGCACTCTGTTTGCAAAATCTACAAAGTCTGTTTTCTCTAAATGTCTTCCTTTTTCATTCCTCAACTTTTCAGCTGATGTAGCTATCCTGTCCACTGGATTTTAAGTGCTTGAGAATAGTGGAGTTTGGTCTTTGTGAGGGTAGCAGTGTTTCAAAGACAGATGAAAACTTTATGTGGATCCCCCTTTACTTGGAACTTTAACACTTTACTTTTGCCATTTCACATCCTCAGAACTGCTGTTTACAGGACATAATTCCCAGGTTTGGTTTGGTTTGATGTTTTCATCACCAAACACCAGTGGTGGGCAGAACATCTCCACATGTAAGACTCATCAGGTGGGCTTACCGTGTCCCTCCTGTGTGTACCTGGTGGTGTATGTTTGACGGTGGGGAGAGAGGACACTCACAAAGATCAACAGAAACCTAAGAATGAAAGAGAAGGTGTGAGTCACGAAAGGTGATAAGGCACCTGCCAGGCTGAGTTTTCACGAGGCGGGGTGGCCGCAAGACAGGCGGTTTCTGATCCACTGCAGGGCCCGGGCACCAGCCGCTCAAGCTGTGTCTCACAGCCACTCACAACCGTTAACTTCCAGCACATTTTCACACTGTTTGGCTCAAGCTCCTGGCAGCGTTCCTAAACACTCTGAGGAAATAATTCCACAAAGTGGCATAAATTAATGTGACTAATTAACATGATGTTAATTATTTGTAAATTGTATGTTTGGATACACATTACTTGAGAGGCGTATGTTACATTCAATGTTTACTGAAACAAGTGACTGCTAATAGCGCCTCCTGAGTGTTCCCTGCACGACAGTCGGCAACTGGAGGCTCCTTGAAAAATAAAAACCGTGTCCTCGGGGGAGCTGTGTGAACGCCTGAATATCATCAAGTGCCACGGAAGTAGCCTGTTCCGTTGGAAAGTGGGACTTCCTGAGGCTCCCGCTCCACACCTGGGATAATTGGGGTTTGGCTTCATTAAAGCCGTTTCTCCTTTCCCAAAGCCCACTGACAGCAGAGCTTTGGGGATGCTCCTGAAGTGGTACCCAGGTCTGGTGGGGGTGACTGCAGCATCTCAGCATCTCCCTCCAGATCTATGTCTGTCAGGTCAGCCCCTCCCTCAGCACCATGCCCCCCTGGGACAGGATTAGGGTGGGGCAGGGGTTAAAAATCTACCAGCCTGGCCTTCGAACATTCAGAGTTGTTCACGGTTTCTTACTCAGCAACAAAACATTATCTTCGAGTTCAAGCTTGATGTTCTTATTCTTGGTCCTGGAATAAACCAGTCTGTGTAAGTGGCTTTTAAGTTCTGAAGAGGGTATTTTGTTTCTTCAAGGTTCATTAGTTTAAGATGCTTTGGGTGTGTATTGCTAACATGTAAAATAAGTTACTCTTTTCACCTGAAAAAAGAAAGTACAGCTTCATAGCATTCTTTGGATACAGTGGCTAATGAGGTTTCTAGGGGGGAAGGTATTCGAGTGACACCTTTTTGACTATGGCATGCCATCTCCTAGCGAATAGTACAGCCATGTGTTTTGCTGAAATTCTTTGGTCAGGACTTAATGACCAAGTCCACTGGGGGGACTAATGTGGATCCTGCTGCCAAGAGAAAGAAAATAAGGCCATGGTTAGATCCAGTCATGAGAAAGCCAAGGGAAGACTGCATAAATCCCATTATTGGGGGTAAATATCTCCAGCTTTCATATTTTATTATAGGCCTGGACATTAAAAAAAAAAAAAGATGGGATAAAAACAACACAGGCTCCAAAAAGATCCCCTGAGTGGGTGAGGCAGCTCCGTCTGGGGGTCCTTCCCTGTGTTAAGTCTGGAGACAGATGCAACTCTTCTCCGGACTATTGTTCAAAGGGAGAATACGGATGGACTTTGTTTCCTGGAGGGGCTTGTGAAGACAGTTATGGAAAGTCTAAAGCATTTTAACTTATACATGGGAGCTAATGACTTAAGTAAAAGCAAAGAATTGTGTTTAAAATACACACCTGATTAGGTTCCACATTGGAGTTAAGACAAAGTCCGAATGAAGATGGCACCTGTCTTAGGAGCTGTCACATCTAATGCCAATCTTACCTTTCCCATCACGACCACCATAAGGCAAGTGCCCGGCATGGAGTAGACACTAAAGTCATGGGAGTGAATGAATGGCTGAGGATTGGTGGGGAATTAAAAAGAAAGTATGCATCCTTTTCAGACCTAGATAACATAGTCATTCTCAAAACTCTGTAACAACACAGATAGAAAAATCCTTCCAAAGTCTCCAGAGAAAATGTGAGTTGATTTCAATTGAGTTGACAAAATGAATTTATGACACTTGGAAGATATAAAGACATTGGAAAAAAGTGGAAGGAAAGCTGGCAAAAACTGAATTGCTCATGAATGTGATAACCCATAAATACTAGGAATGAAGGAATTAGGATTCCGAAAGGCTTTTAACATATCGGTTTGCAGAACTCTGAATTGAGAGGGAGGTACTGTGTTTTCTAAGAGAGAGTGAACATTTACATGACAACATTGTAGGAACATATGCATTCAAATATCAGGAGGAGCCACATTTGAGATGGCTCTGAAAACCTGGGGTCTTTCAATGTGTCCACTTACAGAGAGATGGCACAACCCGATGCTATAAGGAAGATAGCAACTCTTGCTATACATTGCAGGTTTGGTATTTTTAAACATAAACATAAATTTGTTTACAGTAACTAAGTGGTATAAGTAGAGTTCTGGAACATAATTGTTTTTAAATTGTATAAATGACTATAGGAAAGAATTGGAAAAAAATTTTTTAAATTAATTAATTTATTTATGGCTGTGTTGGGTCTTCGTTTCTGTGCGAGGGCTTTCTCTAGTTGTGGCAAGTGGGGGCCACTCTTCATTGCGGTGTGCGGGCCTCTCACTATCGCGGCCTCTCGTTGCGGAGCACAGGCTCCAGACGCGCAGGCTCGGTAATTGTGGCTCACGGGCCTAGTTGCTCCGCGGCATGTGGGATCCTCCCGGACCAGGGCTCTAACCTGCATCCCCTGCATTAGCAGGTAGATTCTCAACCACTGCACCACCAGGGAAGACCCTGGAAAATTTTTTGACCTTCCAAACATAATCTTAGAGAAATTGTCCTGAATTTAGATTCTTTGTAACCTCAACACACAGCATGAACCCCAACATAGAGTTAGCCCTCAATGAATGTTTACTGGATGAATGAAAGATTTCCTCTAAGCAAACTGACAAGACATGGAGAAGGTATATAACAATAATAGCAACTGTTCTGCTGAGAATCTACTGTATGCAGGCCCAGTTCCAAATGCTTGGCATGTATTAACTCTCTGAGCCTTCACATAGCTCCATCAGGTATGTTCCACCATCATCTCCATGTTACAGATGGGGAAACCTTGCACAGAGGTCAACAACTTGTTTAGGGTCACACAGCTTACAAGTGGTAGTACCAGGATTGGAAGTTAGGCATGTTGGTTCCAGAGATTGTGCTTCTAACAATTCCTTCCCTTGATTAACAGAAGAAAAGCTTTCTCTCAAGGAAAGCATGCTGCCTCCTCTGTTAACAAGCAATCTCGGAAAGAACCATGACATGGGCCCCCCTTTGGAGCAGAACTGGGGGCAAAATAAGACACTCCCCCCCAACCAGGCATCTACAGGTTAAAGGTAAATATTCTTTAAAACAGATAAATATTCTTTATAAAAGATAAATATTCTTTAAAACAGATATTTTTTCGGTTACAGCCACCAGCTTTATAAACTCCTTAAAATACTGTTCCAAATAGTCCTCACCTCTGAGGCATTTTGACAGCATGGCATTCATCATTAGTTTAATTTTCAGCATTTTATGCTAGTCTCTAAGTTCTGATAACAATAATGAGCAAAAGAAGAGGTTAATACTGATTCAGCGTTTTCTATATGTGAAGCAGTGTTCTAAGCCCTTACATGGACTTGTGCAGTAGGCACAATTATTGTCATCCACATTTTACCGATGAGGAACACCCCTGCCCAGGCACAGAGGTTAAGAGTTAGTGAGTGGTACTGTTGGTGGGAATGTAAGTTGGTGCAGCCACTCTGGAAAACAGTGTGAAGGTTCCTCAGCAAACCACAAATAGAATTACCATATGATGCAGGAATCCCACTCCTGGGCATATACCTGGACAAAACTATAATTCAAAAAGATACATGCACCCCTATGTTCATAGCAGCACTATTCACAATAGCCAAAACATAGAAACTACCTAAATGTCCATCAACAGAGGAATGGATAAAGAAGATGTGGTACACATATACAATGGGATATTACTCAGCCATAGAAAAGAATGAAATAATGCCATTTGCAGCAACATGGATGCAACTAGAGATTCTCATACTAAGTGAAGTAAGTCAGACAGAGAAAGACACATACCATATGATATCACTTATATCTAAAATATGGAATCTAAAATATGGCACAAATGAACCTATCTACAAAAGAGAAACAAACCCACAGACATAGAGAACAGACTTGTGGTTGCCAAGGGGGAGGCAGGTGGGGGAGGGAAGGATGGGGAGGTCGGGATTAGCAGATGCAAACTATTATATATAGGATGGATAAACAACAGGGTCCTACTGTATAACACAGGGAACTATAGTCAATACCCTGTGATAAACCATCATGGAAAAGAATATTAAAAAAGAAGGCCTATATGTGTATAACTGAGTTACTTTGCTGTACAGCAGAGATTGACACAACATTGTGAATCAACTGTTTCAATAAAAAAAATCAATAAAATTAAAAAGAGTTACTGAGTGGTAGAGCTGGGATCCAGTCAGCCTGGGTCTGCAGCTGCTCCCATGATTCCTGGGTAGGTTTTTAACGCACACATTGTAAAGCAGAGTGAAGGGGGCACCCTTTATACTGATTTACTCTACCAAATGCGGAAGGTGTGTTATGGCTTGCCTGCTCTTTGTAGAAAAGAGATCAGTTAAACACTTTTTTTTCCTTTTTCTTCTTTTTTATTTTTTTATTTTTTTTTTTTAGGTTTCTGTATTTTATTTTATTTGGAAATTATCTAGATATTAAACGAATTTAACTTAACCCATTATTTAACTTATTTTATTCAACATCTTTATTGGAGTATAATTGCTTTACAATGGTGTGTTAGTGTCTGCTGTATCACAAAGTGAATCAGCTATATGCATATGTATATACCCATATCCCTTCCCTCTTGTGTCTCCCTCCCAACCTCCCTATCCTACCCCTCTAGGTGGTCACAAAGCACGGAGCTGATCTCCCTGTGCTATGCAGCTGCTTCCCACTAGCTATCTATTTTACATTTGGTAGTGTATATATGTCCATGCCACTCTCTCACTTCCTCCCAGCTTACCCTTCCCCCTCCCTGTGTCCTCAAGTCCATTCTCTACATCTGCGTCTTTATTCCTGTCCTGCCCCTAGGTTCTTCATAACCTTTTTTTTTTTTTTAGATTCCATATACATGTGTTAGCATACAGTATTTGTTTTTCTCTTTCTGACTTACTTTACTCTGTATGACAGACTCTAGGTCCATCCACCTCACTACAGATAACTCAATTTCATTTTTATTATGGCTGAGTAATATTCCATTGTATATATGTGCCACATCTTCTTTATCCATTCACCTCTTGATGGACACTTAGGTTGCTTCCATGTCCTGGCTATTGTAAATAGAGCTGCAATGAACATTGTGGTACATGACTCTTTTTGAATTATAGTTTTCTCAGGGTATATGCCCAGTAGTGGGATTGCTGGGTCATATGGTAGTTCTATTTTTAGTTTTTAAGGAACCTCCATACTGTTCTCCATAGTGGTTGTATCAATTCACATTCCCATCAACAGTCCAAGAGGGTTCGCTTTTCTCCACACCCTCTCCAGCATTTATTGTTTGTAGATTTTTTGATGATGGCCATTCTGACAGGTGTGAGGAGATACCTCATTGTAGTTTTGATTTGCATTTCTCTAATGATTAGTGATGTTGAGCATCCTTTCATGTGTTTGTTGGCAATCTGTATATCTTCTTTGTAGATATGTCTATTTAGGTCTTCTGCCCATTTTTGGATTGGGTTGTTTGTTTTTTTGATATCGAGCTGCAGGAGCTGCTTGTATATTTTGGAGATTAATCCTTTGTCAGTTGCTTCATTTGCAAATATTTTCTCCCATTCTGAAGGTCTTTTCATCTTGTTTATGGTTTCCTTTGCTGTGCAAAAGCTTTTAAGTTTCATTAGGTCCCATTTGTTTATTTTTGTTTTTACTTCCCTTTCTCTAAGAGGTAGGTCAAAAGTATCTTGCTGTGATGTATGTCATAGAGTGTTCTGCCTATGTTTTCCTCTAAGAGTTTTATAGTGTCTGGCCTTATAGTTAGGTCTTTAATCCATTTTGAGTTTATTTTTGTGTATGGTGTTAGGGAGTATTCTAATTTCATTCTTTTACATGTAGCTGTCAGTTTCCCAGCACCACTTATTGAAGAGGGTGTCTTTTCTCCATTGTATATTCTTGCCTCCTTTGTCAAAGATAAGGGGACCATATGTTCATGGGCTTATCTCTGGGCTTTCTATCCTGTTCTATTGATCTGCATTTCTGTTTTTGTGCCAGTACAATACTGTCTTGACTACTGTAGCTTCGTAGTATAGTCTGAAGTCAGGGACCCTGATTCCTCCAGCTCTGTTTTTCTTCCTCAAGATTGGCTTGGCTATTCTGGGTCTTTTGTGTTTCCACACAAATTGTGAAACTTTTTGTTGTAGTTCTGTGCAAAATGCCATTGGTAATTTGATCGGGATTGCACTGAATCTTCTTCCTTTTTTAAATCTATGCCAAAAAAGATTTGTTCAGAAAACTAAGGAAAGTGAAAGGTTTATAACATGTTAGAGCAATTAGTCTTTGGTCGTATATTTTACAGGAAACATTTTGGGCAAATGTACACTTCATCGTGAGGAATGGAAGCATTTGATTCCCACTATAAACCTAGTTAGAACTGTAGTTCTTACCTCAGCTCACCCTGGAGGCCAAATATTATAGTCAACTCCTGACAGCAGAGGTTTCTGAGTAGCATTCCCATTAGGGTGATGCTAAGGGAAGATGTAAAGAAATAAAGTTTGAAGCTGGATTTTACTTCCTGGCACTGCCTAGTTAATATAAGATTAATATTTTCCTTTTCTACATAAAAAAGTAGTTTTCTAAGGGATCATAAATTTATAAAGCAGAGACTGTCTGTGATTTCTGATTGTTTTTTATAAATTCAAATTATTGGCTTCAGCTCCCATTTTTAAACTCTGTCCTGCTTTGTACTTACTGAGAACGTTCAAACTTCAGAGCCCTTCATCTGTGAATTAATCATGTGTGGAGTATATGCAGTTGGAATTTAGCTATAAATATAAATGAAATGGCTCCAGCCATGGCTGGGTTCAAAAAAACTAAAGTGATTCGGAGTTTTCAGTTAAAAAAAATAGAGAAATTTTAAGAAAGGAAGAAAAGAGTTAAGTTGAGAAGGGTGACTAAATATGATATAGTCTTTTTGCATTAAAATATTGGGCTTGTGTGGTATCTGGACTTTATTCCTAAGATTCTGCAAATCAGTTTATAAGCTCTACTGTCAAGGTGAAAGGGATTGAATAGTGTTTACCAGACTCCGGAATATCTTTCTCACTTGACCTGCAGACATGTGAAAAGAAGCTGCAGACATTAATCACCATGAAATGTGACCACATGAGGAGTTATATAGTTTTTCTCGGGTACCAGTTGGCAAGAAGGTTCGCCAAGCTGGGCAACTGAGACAGATGAGACAGAGCGACAAAGATGAATGAACAGTGCCTGCTGGCCTAAGGGTACACACCTGAGACGCCATTTTCCTCCCAGAAAAGTCTGGGGTATAAATAGCTGGAAAGCACTTTCATCTACTCTGGAGTTTCTCATCAGATCTAGTTGAAATGTCTTCACTGCTGATGAGGGAGGGAAAGGAGCTGGAATTTGAGGTTGGGGCTCTGAGTTTCAGTCCCAGTTGTCACACTTATTAGCCATGGGGCTCCAGCCAATTACCTAACCCTCTCGGAGACTCAACTGTGTCAGGTATAAAACAAGAGCATCCGCCTTTTAAGATTTCTGTGCCTCCACAGTTGAGATCAGCTGCTTTAATTACGGAGCTACCTTGAATGTCTGTTGTGTGCTGTGATGCTGTGTAAAGGGCTAAGGATACAAGAAACAGTTACTTCTCTCACGGAATTTATCTCTCAGGAAGACAGATTAGTGAACAATAATGAGAGTACATTGTGAGAAATAAAACAGTAGAAATAGGATTACATTATAGGGTTAGCGTAGGAGGAAGCTGAGTCAGCCTGTAAGGTGTACTCTCTGTGGCTGAAAATACGCTAAACGTTGGATGCATTCCCCCTCTCTCAGGGAGGGACACACAGAGAGGACCTGAGCACAGTATTGGTACTTGAATAGCAGTGCCTCAGATGGGTGTCAGGGAGAGGGCGTGGCACGAGCAAAGACATAGAGACCGTCAGAATGGGATGACTGGGGTTGCAGGGCTAAAGCACAGAGTCTGATCAAGGGAAACTTGACTGCCTTTCCTGGAGCTTGAGCTCCATCCCAAGGACCTGAGTGGGAGAGGAGTACGGTCAGATTTGATGCAGGCACAGGGCCAGCCCAGCCTGGAGCCTGGGACCCACTGCTTCACAAAGGTGATCATTTCCCAGGGAGCTGTTCATCTCTTACTCAGCACACTATTCAGGAATGATTTTTTTTCCTTTTCTTTCAGTTTTTCTTGTATACCAGCTGTACTGAGATGCAATTCACATATCACACAAACCATCTGTTTAAAGTACACAATTCAATGGTCATTCATTGAGCTGTGCAGCCATCAGCACAATCAATTTTAGAACATTTTCTTCCCCCCCCCCCCCCCAAAAAGCCCATACCCATTAGCAGTCAAGTTCCTTCCTTCCTTCCCCCAGCCCCTGGCAACTACTAACCTCCTTTCTGTCCCTGTAGATTCTGGGCATTTTATACATGGAAGCATAAAACATGTGGTCTTTTGGGACTGACTTCTTTCCCATGTCTTCAAGGTTCACTCATGTTAGGTATCAGTAATTCATTCCTTTTTATGACCAAATATTATTCCACTGGATGGATAGGCCACATTTTATTTATCCACATTTTATTTGATGGATATTTGGGTCATTTTCACTTTGGGGCTGTTGTGAATAATGCTGCTCTGAATACCCATGTTCAAGTTCAGGTGTGGACAGATGTTTTTATGTCTCTTGTGTAGGTACCTAATAGTGGTATTGCTGAGTCATATGTTAACTCTATATTTAACCTTTTGAGGAACTGTCAGACTCTTTTCCAAAGTGGTTGCACCATTTTCCCCTTTTTACTTAACACCTGATATATTGTCTATTGTTTGTAAGTGTGTGAACTGGGGAAGAGAACCAGAACAAGGAGATACAACTCAATTTAGTCTATTTTCGCCTTACAGTCCAGGGAAGGGTTAGCTGTTCTTGTGATAATGCTGCAAACCAAGCCCAGATCTCAGTGGCTTACAATAACAAATATTTATTTCCTGCTCTTAGGTCTACAAGTCGGCTGTAATTCTGCCGGCTCTGCTAGGAGAGGTGGGGTTTGATTGTAGTCTGTAGGTCATGTGCATTCAGGGGCCAGTGGCTACCAAGCCCATATTCTTCCTATGGCAGATGACAGATATGCACGAGGCCATATCAGACCACTAACACTCCTTTGGCCAAAGCAAGTCACATGGCTAAGCCGAAAAGTTAGTGGTGTGGGGAAGTTTGCTCTACCTACTTTTCTGGAAGGTTCTGCAGTGTCACATGGCAAAGTGTGTGTTTCTGTAATCCTATTATAAAAATGGAATAAAAGGCTGAGAAGAATGAGCTAGTATTCCATAGTCAATATAGAATTTGCAGTACTCTAAATCAAGATGGTAAACAGGGAAAAAGATAAAAAGAGAGAAAGGGTAGAGAGATTTCCAAATTATAGCATTTTTTTTTTAAATTAAGGTATGAGAAAGTCATAGTAGTTTAGAAACCATTCTTTGGAGATGCACTTTAATAAAAAAGTGGAGGTATTTGTAATTAACCTATTGATTTTACATATTCCATTTCGATGCTCATGGAGTCCTCAAATCCTTGGTACTTCACAAAATAATAAAATTCAAGGATGGAAAGACCCTTCAGAGACATCTCATTCTATCTGTAGAATCACTAAAAAGTGTTGAAAGATGTAAGCCTGGGCTCCAGACTGAATGGTGCCCTCTTCTTAAGGTAGCTTGGTTCTCTGACAGCCATCCTGGGTGGTTCTCATAATAATTATTTATTAATACATTCTACTTATTTCAAGACAGCCCTTAAAGGAGATGCTATCATCATCCCATTGCACAGACAAGGTACCCGGGACTTAGGAAGATCCAGGCCAAAGTCACGGTTACCGAGGGACAGATTTGAGAGTTCAGTTTGGAGCTGTCTGACGCCAAAGCCCACATGATCAGCCACAATCCTGAATGTTTCTGGATAGAAAATCCCTGCTTCCACTGATTATGAATCTTAGCCAGAATCCACCTCCTTCTAGTCATTCATCCTAGTTTATCTTTTTGAAGTAGGTAAAACACTCTTCTTTGCAGCCTTGCTTATGCTTTGGATCTACCCAACTGATCCTCTCTCTCTCTTTTTTTTTTTTTAATCACAGCTATTATAAAAGGAAACCTTGACTACCATGTCAATTAGCTTAGGTTCTGAATTGATGGAGTCTGAGTCATTGGGGTTTAATCTGTTGCCTAAAAGATGCTGTACTTTATGTATGGGCTTCAATTGGCCACGCTTCTCCCTTTGGTCACAGCCTAAATGGAACACAGCTGATACATAGAACAGAAAGTTGTTTTGTTTTATTTCAACAGTAGTAAGAATTTTTTTTCTCAAATTAGGTGTTTGTACTTATGCCTTCATAACAGGTGGGCCACTGGAAGCAACTAAGATGATTGGAATGTACTTGGAATGGTAAGAGAGTGATGGTGAGAACAGGAGAAGGAAAAAACAAAGGTGTCCGGAAGGTTAATTGGTCTGAATATCTGATATGGAAGGTGAATGGAAAAGATATAGTTTATCAAGAGAGGATTATGGGGATCCGAAAGGTGGAATTATGAAAGAGAGAAGCCTTATCAGAAAGTATAAGACAAAAACCAGTTCATGGGAAACAGCTAATGATGAGGTTGGTGGTGAAAATGGGTACCTTGCTGGAGGGAGGAGCTAATGGCATTAGACCAACCCTTCCTTAGCGAAACACCTGGAGCTTAGGATGAAATATTGAAGCACAGGCCCCATTCATTTTTGTCTCTATATTGGTCGACATTCAATATTCAAAGAAATTCTGTCAAAATCAGAGTCTGCCAAAATGGTGGTAATAAATCTCCCATGAACTCTCTCTCTATTGTCTTGGGCATGAATGGAACTCATTCAAACAGGGCTGCCATATTCAATGGCATCGCAAAGGGATGAGTTTCTCCGTCAGACCGTAGACAGCTGTGCTATGAGAATGTTCATAAACAGTGTGTGAGCAATTGACAAGTTGACAAAACATTGACAAGAAACAATTACTCAAGAAGCAGCACTTGGAAAGGTTGTTTGTTGTTGAGGAGATACCAAAGAAACAGAGGAATAACAAGAGAAGTTACTATTTTTGCAAATGCACTAAAACATTATTTATCAGACTGCATCTCAAGACTCTATCCATAAGGAAAAAGTCAGTAGATGAAATAATATACTATAATACACTAAATGAATTCCTTACATTTTATTTGTGAGATGCACTTAATTACTGGGCAGCCCTTAAAAAAAAATCACTAATCACTCTCCACCAAAGACAAAAATACAGAATTTATTTTAATATGTCTATATGCAAATACTTGAAACAGATCAAATACTTGAAACAGATGAAATACTTTGAAGTGCTTAAAATATAAAACATATTTTATCAGTTTGAAATAATTACTATATTTTTAGGTATGGTCTGCATACTCTACTTATTTTGAGAATGATTTGCTTTCTTGGGTTGGAAATTACAAAGGAATCAGGGTTTTAGCACCATTTAACAACAACAACAACAATAAAAATTAAAATATGATGGTGATGATGATATAAAATAACATTTAGCTCCTATTTTATGCCCATTAGCCGTGCTAAATGTTTTACTTGTTTAATGACTCCTTGATACCTCTCTATAAGAAAGGAACTTTTATTAAGCTTTTTTATAGATAAGAAGTCTGGACCTCAAAGAAGTTATATTACTTTTCCAAGATCATACAGCAAATAGTCAGTGGAATCAGGGTTTGAAGATAGGTATGTCTGAATCCATGCCCAGGGCACTGCAGTTAGCACATAGGGAGTCTCCATGGGAATTAGAAAACAGTGCCTCTCCCTCAAGATACTTTTATCTCTGTTAGAAAATTGTTGTAATAAACTGATTGTGTAGACCAAGATGGCTTACCGCCATCTACCAGAAAATTGCTGTAATAAATATACAAATCTATGATATCCATGATGTGAAAGGTATTCCCTTGGAGGTGGCTCTGCCTGGGTCTTTACTGATTCTCCAATTCAAATAGGAGAACATTCTTATTTTCTAGGAAAACTAAAGAAGAGAAAGTTCTCCTTCCCACCCTACTCCAAGTTTTCCTTTTTATTCAAACTTAAGCCTTAATGAAACACTGCATTGATCTTGATATCAATTATCTATCCATCCAACATTTATTCCCTGACCACCTACTAAGTGTTTGTACTCGTCCAAGGGGATGTGAAGAGGAGTAAGAGAGAATGTCTGCTTTCTAAGAGCTCACAGTCTACGTGGGGCAATGATTAAACCCATTATTACACTGTGGAATAAAGGTCCCTGGGTTTTCTTGCAAGAACTATCTCCAAGTGTTTGGTCATGGCCACATGGGGGAGAGTCACTGGCATCAAGACGGAAACGGATCCTGAATCTGGGTTCACGGAGAAGAAGTCTCACTGGATTATTATTACTTTGGCAATTATGTTATTTTATTCCGTAATGCGTTTTGTTAGATTTTCTTTTTAATTTTTAATTTATCTCCGTCTGGCATTTTTTCATCTTATTTCTGAGTTTTTAGTTTAATGAATTCATGTTCTTATCAAGTTGTTCTGTATCATGAAGCTTTTATGGGACATTTTCTTTTTTATTTATTTTTTTCTTAGAAGTGGGTTTCTGTGCCGTCTTTTATCTTCTATGTTCTCTTTTTTCTCTCTTCTTGTTAAAAATATTCTTTTCCTATAGTATATTCTCGTTCTATGTAGTTCATGGTCATATTAATCATGCTAGGAGGTGCAGACTTTCCAGTTGTTCTGATACAGTAGGGATGACCTCTTTGCTCTCTCCTCTACTGAGGTTTCTATGATTTTCCCTCTAAGCGACTCTCTTTTCTGAGGCAATTTGATTTCTGGGGCTGAGACCAGCTTTGGTAGTCCTGCTGTGTTGCAACTCTTCATTCCACTTTAGAATAGCTTGTTTCTTTCTTTGACCACCAGTTCTTAAATTTCATTACACTAGGTCACATCCCTTCACTCTTTGGTTACTCTTAGTCATTGTTTTTTGCTGCTATTTACTTTTCTTTGTTAAAGTAATTTCATATTTGGGCAACTCCACCACTCCCGGGCCCCACCTATTTTTCTATGAGACTGTGTGTATCTTTGTTGTTCCTAAATGACCTGCTTTCCCAGCACAGTTACCCTGTGACCCTGGGCTCTTACACTATAAACTTCACTTTTTCTTCTTTTCTCATGGAATACATTTTCTTGGGCTAGGCTCATTTCCTGCTCCTTTCAGTGATATTAAAACAAACCTGTGCCTCTTAATTCAAATGCTATTGGCTATTTTAGATACTCCTCAGATACCAGCTTCCTGTTTCCCACCTGCCATTTCCTGAAATGAAGCCCTCCTCTCTTACAATGCCCTTCCTGTTTTGTTCTCTCATTATGCTGTCTACTCATCAGAGAAATACCATTTCCCTCTTCTCTACCTCCAATCCCTAGAATCACACCTAAATTCAAAATCCTCCCATCTCTTCAGCTTTATTCTTCTTTTCCTTATAACTTTCAACTCCCCATTGTCTTTTGGAACTGGTATTCTGTCTATCCTAAATGTGCAGTCCTGGCATAGGAAGTAAACTAAACACAGCCATGTGTGCGTGTACACACACACACACACACACACATTTTAAGACAATGGTGTAGGCTGTGCTCTGCGTTAGCTGCCTGGTATTGAGAACTATAGCTGGGCACTACCAGGTAGGAGAAAGGTGGTAAGGTGTTAATTTGCTTCATTGCATTGAGAACTCTGAGCCTCAAGTGGAAATTGACTCAACTAAAATGAAAACAACATTGTCATCTAGAAATCATGGTTGAATTTTAACTAAAATGGCAGTGTTTCCTGATAAGAACCAGTTCCAAATATGAATCTTACATTAAATTCAAAATATTAGATAAACAGTTCATTAGGAGCCCTTTAGAGTAGAATCTGCCCTTTCCAGAGAAACATTTGAAGCAAGACTATTTGGGTTTGAGTCCTGTATGTGTCAATTACAAGCTATAAGATCTGAGCCAAGTTACTTCACCCCTTTATTGGTCAGTTTCTCTATATGTAGATTGAGGATAATAGTAATACACACTTCATAGACTCTATTGTGAGAATTAAATTAATTAACAAATAACAAGTGGTTTTAATAGTACCTGGCTGATAGTAAATGATCCAAAAGTATTAGCTGCTACTATTATCTTCCTTTATCCTATGGATCTGGGAAACAGTAGGAAGAAAAGGGATGAGTATACATCCCTAACATTGTCCTTGTGGGTTATTCCTTCTCCTTAAAGAGTCAGGACCATCTCTGAAGCCTTTATAACAGCCCAGCACACCTAGGAGATTTTTATTATTTCAGTTAACTGTTTATAATCCATTAACCATCTAAAGAGTTTCCATTATTGCACTTACTTGGCTATTTTACTGTTCTCTACTTATCTGTCTCTTTCTTCACTAGTCTATTAGTTCATCTATTTGTTCATTCTGCAATTTTTTTTGCAGATCCACAAGGTGGAATACTTACCCTCATATTCCTTATAGAATAAAAGGCTAATAAGACACTAAACAGGTGATTATACTAGTAAGTAGTATATTCTAATTGAGATAAGTATTGTAAAAGAGAAGTTTAGGGTGCTACAAAAATATATAAAATAGGGTGGCACATAGTAGATGTTTAACAAATAATTAATGAATAGATAGATAGATAGATAGATAGATAGATAGACAGACAGACAGATGGGAATTTGGGGATTAACTAACTCCAACAAAGTTAGACTACTGTAATGTCCTTTGGAGATAGATGGATAATGGATGCTTTTAGTCATCTTTATCTTCTACTGATATTTTATACGACTGTGAGTGCCTTGAAGGCACATCTGTTCCACCTCCTCTGGGTCTCTGGTTACATATCCATTGAAGGAATGAATTTAATGTAAAATGTGAGCTACATTCAATATTTGAAAAAAGTAATTCTTATTTGGTTCCAACTTCTCTATATTTATTTTCTTTCATCATAATGGCTATCTTTTTCTCATTAAAAGATTTGTTTATGCCAGGGTTGTGTTTAGAATGCTACAGCTACCCTTGAGTTTGTTTATAGCTCTCTCTGAAGACAAATCATGCCTATGCCCAATTCTTACAGACCCAGTTTGGCACAGTTAGCTTTCTAACCTTTAAATTACTTCACAGAAATTTGGGAGGTGTTTTTAATTGTTGTTGTTGTTTGATTGGTTTTGCCAGACAATGTTAGAAACACTTTGCCTAGGGCTAATTCTACACGGAATTATTCAGGGTGAGAAATGTGAAACTAAATAAGAATTATAATTCTTATTTAGTTTCTTTTCCTCCTTCTGCAAACTGTATCAATTTCTTTTCCAAAGCTCTCAAACTCTTCTCTGAAACATTCCAACACTGAAGAATCCAAGCCTGTGTTTACTGTTTTCTTTTGCATCACGAGGGAATAAGGCATTTAAACAGTATCTTACAAATTCCAAATTGGAGATTGTCTCTTTGCTCCCATAAAATCTTGTGCTGGCTTCTATCAAGACCACATGTTCTTGTCTTCTTGTAACAATCTTCCCTTGTTTGTGTTGAGCGCCAGATGACAAACTTATATACAGGAATTATAAGGTGCCTACTTTTATGATCTGATAGCCAGCACCAGTGCTTGGCAGGTAGAAGGAATTCACTGGATAAATGTTTGCCAAATGAATGAAGAAAGGAAGGAAGATGCAAACTTTTAAAGTGCAGTGTAGACAGGGTTGGCAAAACACAAAAGCAATGAAAGTTAATATGAAAATCAAGGAAAGACAAGTATCATATGATATCACATATATGTGAAATCTAAAAAAAATGATACAAATGAATTTATTTACAAAACAGAAATAGACTCACAGACATAGAAAAACTTATGGTTACCGCAGGGGGTAAAAGGGGAACAAATTAGGAGTTTGGGATTAAAATATACACACTACTATATATAAAATAGATAACCAACAAAGACCTACTGTATAGCACAGGGAACTACTCAATATCTTGTAAAAACCTATAATGGAAAAATAACCTAAAAAAGTATATGTATATATATATGTATATATGTATAATACATATGTGTGTGCATATATATGTGTGTGTGTATATATATATATATATATATATATATATATATATATAAAACTGAGTCAGTTTGCTGTACACCTGAAATTTAAATGCTACAAATGTAGAGGCTGTGAATATTTCACCTGGACTAGCCTAGGCTGTGAAAATGTTTCCAAAGCCAATGATTTACAGCAACAAGACAGAAGGCGCTTCTGTTTATCCTAGAGCAAAATGGTTTAGAGGAATCTGAGCACCTAAATTGCTGTGATCAGTTGGGGGTTTCCAATTTCAATTAAAGCAGACCCAACCGGACTCCTATCTGGAAATTCTTTGTTATCAGGGAGTGCAAATTGCAGAGTAAACTTTAATGCAGTACAGATAGTGCTTCCTAAAGTCTTAGGGCAATTATATTGCTTTTTCTTCTAAATGGCTTCTCAGCTCTCCTTTGTGCAAATCCTATTTGAACTGCTTTGACGTATATGAGCTGTAATACTCCAAGCTGCTTTGGAGCCTTTTGTTCTTCTTGTTTTAGCTAGCAGATAATTTATAAATTTAAAAAGCATGCCATCTTTCTGAAATCATTATATGGTCTAGGCTTCTCCCCAGTTCAAACTGCCCTTCTTCTCCACCCTCCCCACCGCACTCCCCTTGTGGAAATGTAAGAGGATCTACTGTAATGAAATGATTCCTGTTATTAATCTCAAAGAATGAAAATGCAGAGTTGAAAACAAAATACATAAATAGAAGTTGTCATATAGCTGGAAGGATCTTCAGGTACATTACAGAATCTTATTGTCTAGGGATCACCTTATCTCCTAAATAATCAGAGCCCCGCCAGAAACAACACTCCCGTGGGCTGCCACAATCTGCTCCCCCGTGGGCTGGCTACCCTGGGCCTCCTGGCTGCTAAGTGTGATCTCTGCATCTCTCCACTTCCAGTTTCTTTGGTGTGATAATTTTGGAGAAGAGGGGCAAGCGCTGGGGTAGTAGGGAACAATACAGGATATTCCACAGTGCTGTGGCCCTCCCCATGGACCCAGGCAGACTAGAATCTCAGCTCTGTTTCTGTTATAGTAGTGTGGTCCTAAACACTTCTGCTCCCTGAAGGTCAGTGTTCTCATCTGTGAAATGGGAATAACATAATCATGACTTTCAAGATTTGACCCTCAGTGTAAGTCAGTTGGGGCTTTAGTAATTTGCAATGGCTTTTTATGCCACATATGCCGCCATGTAAAACAATCCTAAAACCTGCCAAAATTCTGGACAGTTAAGCGCTAAGAAGAATCATGCTTCTTCCAGTCTTTAGGGGCCACTTCTTAGTGAGAGCGCCTCTTTATCTGGAACATATCTGAGAAACTAGGACATGACAAATGATGATCACAGCCCCCCAGATAGGAATGATAAACCGCATGCAGCAGAGCTCTTGTATTTCACTTCTACCAGAGCCTGTGGGCCCTGGTTTGGAATCGTATTTACTCTTTTTGCACATTTACAAAAGGCTTGGTTACCTGGTTTTCTAAATGACGGGAGATTAGAAACAACAAATAAAAGAGAGTGGGGTTGCTGCCAAGGTGAACCAACAGAGAAGAGTCAGGTGATGATACAACAAAGAGGAGACAGAATCTCTTTTTTTCCCTTCCTTCTCCCCCAACATAAGAATTGGAAAGCATGGTTGATATAGATGTAAACATCCCCACACACCTTCAATAGCACTTCAGGGCATGACTGCATTCCAACACTAACCAAGGACAGCACATACATGGTACACTTTCCATCACTCCCTTCACCTGTGTCTAAAGCAGACCTCACAAGTCAATCCTGATACACTTAACTGATGCTAGTACAAGACATCCTTGTATTGGCTCCTGAATCTTTTCTCAGTCTTACTCAGGCATGACCTACCAAGACTTTGAACTAAATCCATGAGCTGACATTCATTTACACTCTCCGTGTAATGACTATTTAAAAGGATAGGAACATGAGTAGCCACGTTTGAGAGAGGTTTTTTCTGATGTTGGGGGAGATGGTAAAAAAGATTTAACTCATTGAATGATGCATAGGATTTTGTTAAGCATGAAAGTTGAGAAAGGCCTTCCCCGAAGTATTTTTCTCTTCCTACAATTATTAGGAAGATGGAGCATGGCAAATCAATCTGAGGCAAACTCACTGGCTGTTAATTTGGGTTAGAATCAATTACTTTGGGCCAGGGCTTCCATTGTAGCTAAAGGCATGGTGAACCGCCCCAGAGACATTCTAAGTCAGATGACACCCTCCCATGTTGCTAGGATCCTATTTGGAGGTTTTGGGGCATGAGATAAAGGAATGCCATTTTTTAAGGTTCCCTGGAATTCACATAATCCTTACAAAACAATATTTTGATGAATGGAGTCAGAGGAATGCAACCCGTATGTTTCTGATTCATGTCGAGTTTATGAGGGTTTACAAGTTAAAGGAAGAGGTGCTAGGCAAGATGTATCCTCCAATTTCACTAAACCCCAAACATCTGAAACAGAGCCTACTTTTCCTTTCCTTGTGTTTAACCCAAAGCTCAGAGACTTTTTGGCCCATTCAGGAACCTTCCTAATCATCCCTGGGATTTTATGACCCACAGGGGGATAAGGATGTGTTTCTCTAGTGGTGTATGCACAGTGAAAGGGGAAGAATCCAAATTGTAAGTTGCTGGTGTGTGTTCATTTCACGTCAGTTGCTTGGCCTGCAGGGGCTGGGTGATCAGGCCAGTACTCAGAAGTCAGTTCTCCCACTCCTCAATGGAATGTGTAGTAATTCACTAAAAGGGCCAGAGCATCATGTCTTTGTGTGTGCAGGCACATTTCAGGGGCAAAGCATTTGGTCTTTTTACATGGGGTTACTCTGTCTCCCACGCTTTCCCCTCACATTTGTATATTCATTTCAAGAATGTATTTGACCCCCTACAGTGTGCATTTGGGATACAGAAATGGATGCTATAGGCTATAACTCTCAGTTAATAGGAAAGAGAGACATAGATACAGATCATTATAATACAGTGTGATGCATGTTGTATTAGGGGAAATACCTGCTGTTATGGGAGGACACGGATGGCTCCTCTGACATAGTCTGGGATACTGGGATGGGGGCAGATCACCAGATGCCAGTAAAGTTTTCCTGCAAGAAATGGTCTGTGAACTGGGTTTTGAAGTATGTGTAGGAGTTCACCAGAAAGATAAATAATTGTGGGAAGGATAAAGGGAGATGGGAGAGATAGCAGTCTTGGTGGGAGGTGCAACATAGATAAAACACTGAGGACTAAGAAAGCATGGGATGCTTGGAGGCATTGCTAGGCAGGTAATGTTCGCCAGATCATGAGGCACCTTTCATTTGCCACCCTCGGCAATGAAATGGAAACCCCTCGTGTTCCAAGTGGCTAGTGGGGCCTGTTATGTGAAGGACCCTCAAAGGCTCAGATCTGAAATGGGACTTGAATATAGATTCAGGATGTAGAGTGTAGAACTTGGGTGGAGTATATAGGGGTGCCCAGATATCCAACACTTTTCAATCCACTTGTGTCCAGCCACTGCCCCTGTGTATTCCTCAGGCCCTGTAATTGGCCTGCCTACTTCCCCTTACACTGCCCAAACATACAATACAACTTGCCCCTCACCCCAAGCCAGTGTACCACAGAAAGAGCCTCACACACTTCCCTGCACCCAGGATCCTCTCTGCCTCTGAAAGAAACAAGTCACAACCCTCTTTTTCGTAGAACGCAGAGCTGTCAGGGCTCTGGCACTGGAGGGGAAGCCTTCAGGTGGTGAAAAGAAATTGTGTAGGTGGCTCTGAAAGCCAGCGACCCCCTTTCTGACTCTCATGTTCTCTCAATGGGTCTCTCCTATTGCTTTCCACCCATGGCTATTATCAGGCTCTCCAAAGGAATACTACCCAGTTTACCCTTTAAAGCTCTGCACCAATTAAAGATTTTCAAACACACCAACAACTACAAAAGTCACTTCTGTCTTGGTTCTGGTTAGATCGGTAGCATCTTTGCGATTTTCCCGAAAACTTTACCAATCAACAAGGAAGTACAAATTCAAAATAAAGAGAAACTCAGTTGAGTGACACAGTGTGGCTTCCTGGGGCTATTATAATTGGGGCTATTCCTAGGCTTCACAAGGCTCGTCCTAGTTCACCTGTCATTAATAAGACATAGCAATGACCACAGCTACTGGAAGCCCATGCATGAGTTAGAAGACGCCCCCTTTGGGTGGATATAGCCAATTTCAGTTTACTCCTGCCCATTGCAGCCTGGTACCTCTGTGCAGTGCCCAAACTATACAACTGTATGTGGTGCCGTGGCTACAATCTAGCCCCAAAGGGCTGCTGCGATACTTACTAGACTCATCACGTCTCAGTTCTTGACCGGTGCACACCTGGGCTCCTTTTTAGAGCCCAGAAATGGTGGAGAGTGAAAAGGTAAACCTTTGGAATTTCTTAACCAACTCCCTTCTGCTCTTTCTTCTTCCCTCAGCTCCCAGCCTTGTTGCATTATGCTCCACTGTAGGTCATCATTGGGATGAGGTCCCCAGAACACTGACTTGCAATATTACAAAGTTAATACAGGTGTCCAAAGGACACTGTGACACAGAGAAAGAGTTCAACGCTTAAGCTATGAGGTGAACCAAACCAAGATGGTGTATATTGCTATGTAACACATTAGCCCAAAACATAGCAGTTTAAAGAGCAAACATTTATCATCTCACAGTCTCTGTAGTTTAGGAATCTGAGTGTGTTTTGCTGGATGCCTCTGGATCGGTTTTTCTCACAAAGCTATAGTCATGATGTCAGCTGGGGCTGCATTTATCTCAACACTCAACTGGGGAATCTGCTTCCGAGCTCACTCTCATGACTGTTAGCAGATATAGGTCCTTGGTGTCTGCAAACCATAAACATCCTCCCATAGTGCAGTTCACACGTGGCAACTGGCTTCCCTCGGGGTGAGCAAGCAATACAGGGCAGCCATGATGAAAGCCACAGTCCTTCTGTAACCCAATCTCAGAAGGGGTATCTCATCACCTCTGCCACATTCTGTTGTACTGCCAGAAGAAAGTCACTAAATCCAGCCCACACTCAAGGGCATAGGATTACACAAAGGTATGAAAACCAGAAGGCGAGGATAGTTGGGGGCCATCTTGGAGTCTGCCTACCACACTAGGAATCCTAACTCTTTGTCACTTAGTATCTGTGTAAACTTGAGCAAATCATCTAATCTTTCTGAGCCTTGATTTCTCCATCAATAAAATGGAGATGATTAATGTAAAGGACTTGATATATAATAAGTAGCAGCTAAAAATGATCATGATGATGAAAACAATGGCATTGATGATGGATGATGATAATGATGAATGTTAGTTTTTCTTTTCTTTTTTTCAGAAGGTAGAGGAAGGTCCCAGTGAGCGCCTAGTGGAGTAGTCATTTGTGTAGAAGGATGTACTGGATGGATGAGTGTAATGTTTTTTGGTTTTTTTTTTATATTTGTTTTATTTTATTTATTTACTTATTTATTTGGTTGCGCCGGGTCTTTTTTTTTTTTTTAACATCTTTATTGGAGTATAATTGCTTTACAATGGTGTGTTAGTTTCTGCTTTATAACAAAGTGTATCAGTTACACAAATACATATGTTCCCATATCTCTTCCCTCTTTCATCTCCCTCCCTCCCACCCTCCCTATCCCACCCCTCTAGGTAATGTTTTTAACATTCATCACCCATTTTCTACCAAGCTGGAGAACACAGGCACACTGCCCCAGTGATATGAACCACACCAATAACTTCCACATTCACTTCTGGTCCTCTCAATGATTATTTACTTTCCAGGAGCTTTAAAAACATAAAGCAGCAAATGGAATGTGGAATTATGGTGGGGTGGGCATGACACTGAAGGGAATAATCCTTTAGTCACTGGCCTCCCAACCTGACTTATGGAGTTTGTCTCACTGCCAAGAAGCCCTGACTATGAATATGCAGCCATTGGGGAAGGAGACATTGAGAAGAGTGGGTATATTTTCACAGAGCCTCCCCAGGTTCCTTTAAATAGTGGCAGAAGCCTTTAATACAGCTAAGAGGCAGCTTCTCTGTGCTCAGCCTCCTCGCAGTTCTTGGGGAATCTTGTCTGTAAATCCAGCTCTCCCTTTATGGCCATCCAAACAGATCTGTTTTCTGCAGCATTTTCATCTGGCTGTTGGCATCCCTTCAGAGTAGAGGGCAAAAAAGGTATTCTACTGAGGCTCATGTGTGTTAAATACACAGTTAGCTGACCTTCACTGAGAGTCTTTCTTCTGAGGACCTCATCTAAAACTCACTACCCTCAAGATAAAGGACTATTATCATTCCCATTTTATAGACGAGGAAACCGAGGCACAGTGAGGAAAAACAGATTGTCCAAGGTCACACAGCTAGTAAATGGAAAGATGTTTGTGATGATTTGCAATAAAATGAAATTTTGCCCAGAGTTGGCCACTGGAAAAGGGTATAAATTGTACTTGCTTGATTTTTCCCAGAGAATCTGGCTAGGTTCCAAGCACTGGATTGGAGCACAGAGCTAGTAGGATTTCAGAATAAGGTCTTTTCAAAGTTGTCAACATATGCTACTCACTCCTGACCAATTTCATATTTTAGGCTTTATAATATGTCTCCCAAGGCAGTACATTGAGAGTGAGTTCAGTGACATCTGACATTGTGCTACTGCAAAACAGTGAGAGAAAGAATGAGATGCGGGCAAATGAAACCCAGGGGCTTAGATTGGTAGTGAAGGTTAAATCTCACATTCTCTGGGTGGTCCAATAACTGATGTGTATTCTGATTGGAATGCAGAAGTTTGGAGTTGTGGATAGGGAGAGAGCATTAGATATTCTAGCCAGTGCGGGACTTTGGACAAGCCACTTAGCATCTTTAAGCCTTACCTCCCTCATTTGTACAAATGGGTTAATAAGAGCTGTCACCTCATATGGTTGTGCTATCAATAATTTAAGATACTGCACAAAATCTTGGTTCAAATATGCAGGGTTCTGACTACTACCTTGTGGCCTCTCAGGATTTCAGTTCCCTGTCCTATATCAACCTATATCAGAATGAGGGTGTTGGGCAAGATGGTCTCCACAGCCCCTTCCAACTGGGCCATTTTGTGATCCCAGGACAGAGCAGAAGGGAACAAGAGTTCTATGTAGATGTTGTTGGGAGCTGGAGGAACGTGCCTTCCTAGGAAGCTTTCGACATTCTTTACAATAGTGGATGCTATCACAGGTGAAACTGCATATGCAGATCAAGAAGGGCTTCCTGTGGCTAAAAGAAGCCACAGAAATGAGTAGGCTTCGGTACTGTGGTTGAGCTTCTGTGAGTTTTCAGGGCAGCTCAGACTGTTTCCCATGTGAAACCATGCCCAGGATTCAGAAGACTACCGCACAAAGACTTCAGTGCTTTTGTGTTTTCCCCAGTTGATAAGCTGACATATTCATGGATGAGAACTCAGTGAGCGTCAGAAATCCTGGCTGTTGGGTGTAGCTCATTCATTCACCAAGTGCATATCCAGTCTGCCCCGTCCCTGGTACTGTGGGGAAACAGTTGAAGTCCCTGCCTTCAAAGAGCTTATGATCAGGTGGGGACCAAGTAAACTGTTCAGTCCAATGTGAGATGTGCTCTATTACTGGAGAGTAGAAGAAATGGCAGAAGCATTGCTAAAAGACATGTTCTCCAAATGTCCTGGAGGTGGTTTTTAAAGAAGTAATTAACCAGAGGAAGGTAATGGTATTCCAAACAGATGGAATCTCATGAACTAAAATGCAGAAGCAAGGGAGAGTTGTCAGGTTTAGAGGAGCAGTAAAAAGTTCTGTTAGAGCCAAGACTGTGTGTCTTTTTGGGACGTGGGCTGGATGGTAGGGACAGGAGAGAGGCGGGAGAGGATGAGGAGAAACAGAGATGCAGGGAAGTAGTAAGAAATGAGATCAAAGAGATAAGCAGGGACCAGGCCATGAAAGATCCTTGAAAGTCATATTAAAGAGTCTGGACTTCAACTTCAAGACAACTGGGGGGAGCCACTGAAAGATTTCAAAGACTGTTGAACTTGGCAGATGGTTAAACTAGATGATCTTTAAGGTCCCTGTAGATTTAAACCATCCCCAGCAGATACTATTGTATTCTCTTTGAGATGCTATCCAAAGAAATACATTATTTAATATTTTAAAAATAGCCAATTGCAATTTTGTAGCCTTTATTCACACGATGGCATCAATCTAGCAAAATTTTCATTGTTCATCTATTATGTGGATGACCCCGTGCTGGGTGTGTTGTGGGATTCATTTGTGCATAAAGTTAAATAAAAGTGTGAAGGACACATAACTGTCCTACACAATAAAAGAGATGGCACAAGATGTATTATTGATTGATTGATTTTGGAGTCAGACATTCTAAATACATGAACTCTATCTGTCTGAGCCTTGGTCTCTTTATCTATAACATTGGGATAATAGCAGTGTCTACTGTGTAAAGTCATTGAGAGTATTAGAGGAGATAGTACAGTTTAAAAAAAAAACTTAATCCAATGACTGGCACGTGATAAGAACTTAAATTTAGTTAGCTATTAACATCATTCTTGGTAGCAGTAGTATTGGTACCTTTGTGAAGCTAAAACTGGCAGAAAGGGTGTGGATAACAACAGTGGAAGGTTTTTACTACTGTCACATTACTAGCTGCAATATAATCTCTTATATTAGAACACCTCAAATTCGGGATCATGGTAATTTGATTTACTATGAAATTCTTTTCTCCATGGGACCAAAAACAGTTTGCTTCACAAGTGAACAAAGGAAAGTCTGGTGATGGTAGAGGGGATGGGGGTGTTAAATGCTCATTTAAAAAAAAAAATATATATATATATACACACACACACACACACACACACACACACACACATATATATATCAAGTACTTTAAGCCACTTCTAGGCATATATGCCACATGATAATTATAAATGTAGCCATACTGATCTATTCAAGTATCTCCAAGTATCACTTAAATTGGTAGCACTTGATAGCCATTGATTTTAAAGAGCATGTTTAAAGCAATAAAATGGCATTTCTTTGCAGAACATTTTGTCCTTTTTATTATTTAGCATGTTTTTTTTTCCCCTTGCTTTCCTCCAGTTACTCTCCACGAGTGTTATTTTTGCTAAATTCATAGCAGTCATCATTTATTTATTTATTCAGCAAATATTTATTGAGTCCCTGCTCTGCGCCAGGAAGTAGGCTGGGTGCTGGAGATACAGAAATGAACAAAAAGACAAAGGTCCTCCCTCTTGGAACTTACATCCTAGTCATAGGTTTGGCTTTGGCATGCAACAGTGATAATCTTTGAGATAATCTTTGGTTAAAAGTGTCCAGAGGTAGGTATAGAAAAATAAACATGGTGAAATGGGACATTGGTAGATTGTCTTAAATCTGATGAACTTCAGAATTTAGACCATTACATCAGAATTTAGACCATTACACAAGATCACAGACCTGGGACAATAGCTTTTTTATGACATTGTTTTTGTAGAGGTTTTGATTGAGTTTCAAAAATTATACAAATGACTCCTTTTGCACATAGAGATTAGAATGTTTTCCCCATTAACTAACACATGATTTCACCCCACAGCAGATCCATAAAATTCCTTCTTAGTTCCTCAGTGATTTGATATGAATATTAACAGAGAAAATTAAGCACCACTGGGCTGTTACCAAAAACAGTCATAGAAATTTAAAGCTGGGAAATATTTAAATCCAGATCTGTCCCAAGGCTCAAAACCCTTAATAACTTGTCTGCTGAAATCTAAAGTTTTCATTTAAAACTGCCATATGAAGTTAGCCAACAGCTGTTGTTCTTCTTGATACCTTGTCTTTAATCCCCAAGGCCTCCTGAAGACTCAAGGGACTTTGGGTGTGGAGGGGAAATTATACCAAAGCTACCACTGCCTCATCTCAGTGATTTGTGGTTTGTACCCGTCTGGGCTTTCTTTTTTCAAGCATGTGTCTACTTCATTTATGTCATTCAACCAAGAGATATCGAAGGCCTCCTGTGTGCCAGACATTTATAGTTTTTGTTTTTCTCTTTATTTGTTCCCCTTGAAGTATATAATCCAGTCTGTGGTTTCTCTGAATTTAAATAAGCATTCACTGTTGGTTCTCCAACTGGTACCTGACTCAGTCATTTAGAAAATCAAAGTAGCCTTCCCCATCAAAAAAGCAGGTATCATTGTTCCACTGATTATTCCTGACTGTCTGACCAAAAGAAAAGACTCAAGGAAGGAAAGTCTTTGGAAGGAAGAGGCAGGAGCTCTTTGTATAGATTTGTTATCCACTTACCTATCAGCTGTCGTCTTTATTTCAAAGCATCTTCACCTATACTGCTGAAACACAGTCCTTTATCTAGGAAAAGTCCCCACGATAGTATTTTTGAAAACATCTTCTAAATTTACATGACTTATTTTGGAGTGTAATTGTTAGGAGAGCTCAAATGCTCTCTGGCTTACCATTATGATCACTTGAGGTGGAGGTGATTATCTTCTTCCCAACACACATCTCTCCATATCCAGCAGGACTCATCCATGCACCCATCTAGTCAACCATGCCATTATGATGCTCTATGCTAAGCCGTGTTCTAGACATGGGGACCAAGATGAAGACTAAGGCAGAGTTCTTGCTTTCAAGGAGCTCACGTTTCAAGATGCACTTGGGACTGCAGAAGCCCAGGTCAACTAAAGTTTGAATATCTAAGCCCAGGTCAACTAAATTTGAATATCTAAACCCAGGCACTGGGCAATGGCTTTTGCCATTAAATCAGTTGTCATGACATCAGATACTTGCTCCTCTGTCTTGAGACTAGAATGTTGTATAGTACCCTGGCCTGAAACCTTGTCTTGGTCACTGCTGTAATTACTCTGAAAGGTAACATGGGACTGTACACATAGTAGGTGTGTGAAAAGCATTTGTGAAATTGAATTGGGTTGAAATTTGTTTGCTACCTGCCAACTATTTGTCCAGTGAATTGTGATTCCAATAAATGACACATTTTTTAACACTTACAGTTCTAAACCAATTGAGAAGTAAGACAAAGGAGATGTCAGATGTAGAAGACTCTGTAATTCTGGTACAAACACTCTTTGGAGAACATGCCTTATATCTACAGGCAAATGGCTTTCCTAATATTAAATCCAAGAACAAGTAGACTTACCCACCTGGTCACCAGCATTGCTTGTCATGTCTCACTGGAGAAACTGAGCAGAACACACAATCCCTGTAGAGCTTGTATCAAAGAAAAGGAAGAGGAAGGGGTGGGGCTAGGGATGCCCAATTACTCCTTCTGAACTTTAAATGCTCTGATAAAATTTCTCAAGTCCCTGCTTCCCCCAGGTGGATTGAACAAAGAGTCAAAGAGAGGGGAGGAGTATCACCTTAATGGGGATTCCTCTGCAAGGAAGAACTCTCAAGAGTCTATAATAACAATGCCTGGCAATATCAGTTCTCTGTTTCTTTCCAGAACGTGCTCCTTACCTATTTATTCCCTGCCTGTGTTTTTTGTATCTGTCTCAGGCAGCTATTGGTTTCTCCTTCCAAGTCACCTTCTTTTAATTCCAGCTCAGAACTTCCTCCCTTCTTGCCTGATGTCTCTCACCTGCACCTTTCACACAGGCCCATCTCTTTTCCTGGATCATATCTTCCTGGTTTGGCTTCTAATGCCAGTCTACCTGATCAGTTCCTGTCTTCCAACTGTTAAAGACCCAATGTGATGAACGAATACATCAACTATTTAGCAACTGTGCCAAGTGCTGTTTTGGACATTCAAGACGTAGAGGTGAATAGATATGGTCTGTTTCCTAACAGAACTTTGAGACACCCAGAGGCTAAGAGATGTAGCAGACAATTATATCCCAACCCTCATAATCCTTCAGGCAGAGAAAGCATGCCTCTGACGTATGCAAGATTCTCCTCGCATTGGCTACAGATATTAAAATATGAATTTACACTGTTTTCAGTGGTGTTTAAAGGGCTGATTAGATGGTTATTCATAATTTTTATTTGCTGTCTTAACTTTTTTTTCTTTTTAAATTTTCTCTACTATTAACTTCTCTGGTCAAAGAAGGAAAAAAAAAAAAGAATCAAATCTTTCCAAAGTCTTATGCAGCCAGGAAAAAAAAAATCAAAGATATCCACCAGCATCTTGCAAAAACAAGAGGGAGTTCTGGGGGTTATAAAACATATGCTTGACAACTGGTATTATCCACTAGCGAGATATTGTTCGTATCACCACAGCCTGAAATTGCACGAATGATCGCTCAGGTTATCAATTCACACATGCTTACAACGGCCTGTTGGCTCTGGGAATTACTTTCTTGGATTACTGCAAATCCCTCATCTCCAACAAATTCATCATGCAAAGTCCCCACTATAATGAACCTTGGGTAAAGCTCAGCACTCAACTGTATTTTAGCATGTTAAGTGGAGTGTGGGTAGTCTTAGAATTATAACAGTTTGGGAATGTTAGAAAAGAGACGCCACCTTTCAAATCTGTTTCCCAGAATTATCTCGACACACGTCCCCACCGCAGTCTCGGTTGTTTGAAATTGAAGTATTTGTCCTCTCAGCAGAAGTGCCACCAGGGGAGGCTCCTGCCTGGTGGTATGAAGTTCCCTTGATCAGTGTCTGCACCCAGGAATAATCAGCAGGGTAAGCCTAGTGGAGCTTCCGGCAGGATAGAGCTGGTCAGCTGTTACCTAGTTGCCAGTAAGTGGAAGTTTTTGCTTTTGTTTTTACTTTCTGAGAATCCTATCCATTCTCTTGGCAACCCCTCATGGAGGAAATTGGTGACAACAACCGGAAGCTATGAGATGCTGCAGCCCAGTACTCCATGCCGTGATCATTCTCATCTCTGTCGAGAACAGCAGACTCTAATCTACCAAACAGAACTCCATGTCACGTTCACTCAATGACTATATGTGTGTGTACATATGTACATATACAGGTATACATATACATACATAGATACACAGCCATCTACATGCCTACATACACACACACACACACACACACACACACACACACACACACACACACACACATATATATATATATAGAGAGAGAGAGAGAGAGAGGGTAGGGGTTGGCTATTATTGGGTGCTGAGTGCTGGGATCAGCCCTACTGTGAAACTAGGCAGATACGGTTTCTGTTCTCACGGAACCTACATTCTAAAAGGACACAGAGACAATTCAAATAAAGTAGTCTTGGAATATGATCTAGGGATTATCTGCAACCAAAGCACCTGGGATACTTGTTAAAAATGCCAGACCCTGGCCTCATCCCAGTCCTGCTGAAACAGACGCTTTTGGAGGTGAGGCTTGGGAATCTTTATCTCAACGTGCTCCTCAGGTTGTAGTCTGTTTGAGAACAACTATAATGTGATAAATCCTATGACAGAGAAGGGTAGGTTGTCAAGAGAATTTGCAGGAGATACACCAAACCAGCTTAGCCTATGGAAATTAGAGAAGACGCCCCAGAAGAAGTAGTTCTCAAGTTGGGCGCTAAAGAAGAGAAAGAGTTACCCAGAAAAAAATAAAGGAAGGAAGAAGGGTCAGCAAGAATGGCCAGCAAAGGGAAGCCAGAGAGACTATGGGGAGATTTTTCAAAACATACCACCCTTGGTAACTAAGAGACTCCTGTGAATAGAGATCAGTGTGGTACTTTCTCCATTTGTAATGCTTCCAATTTAACAGAAGACAAGGCTTTCCTTGGCATCCTGATAAGCTGCATCCATTAGCTTCACCCCCCTCTTCCTGTGCTTTACTGTCAGGAACACTGAATCCCTGACCTCATGCCGGGTATTATGGTTGCCACCAATGGAATGGATGATTTCACGTTTCTATGCAGAACCAAGAAAGTCCTGAGAAAGTAGAACTTCAAACATCTATACACTGATGGTCCATTTCTCCACTGGATGCTACCCACTTCTTAATTTTATGTTTGTTCAGGATCCAGCTTACTGAGGTCAATTAAAGTCAGGAAGAGATGTCGGTTTGATTTAGTAAAATTGGATTCTTTGTCTCCCTTGGGTTTATCTCCTTGGGCTGGGCTGTCATTTGAATTTTATGTTTTTGTCCTTATTTCTTCAGACCATTTTTTTTTCTGGGAAGTGTTTTTCAGTGTTACACTCACTCTATCTGTTTGCAAGGAAGGTGTTTGTTTCTATAAAGTGCCTGTCCTGTCTGATCTCCATCATCTTTACGGTCTTGCATTCTGTCGCCATGGCTCATGTCTGGCTGTGGTTTATGTTTTGACAGGAGTTTGTTATAAAGCTGGGGATCATGGCTCTGGCTTTGCCTTTCAAACTTTCTTCTTTACGGTAGTCATAAACCCATGCTGTTAAAATGTTCCCTCTGAGGGAGGGGGTGAAATTCTGATAACAAAAGACTTGGGAGAAAGGAAAAAAGAGAAGGGGGGAGGAGGGGAGGGAGGGAAGGAGAGACGGAGTGAGGAAGAATTTTGTACAGGTGCTATTAAAGTAGCCAGGTACAAACCAGCGTCATTCAAATGTAAACTACAAGAAGAATACAAAGAGTTGTCAAAGATTTGAGAAAATAATGACAAAGGCAAGAGAAATGCACCTAGATTACCGTGCCCTGCTGTTTTTTATCTTCGGGATCTTGGACAAGTTGGGCAGTGCAGACCAGTGAACGAAGTTAGCCCCGAGTTTGCTGGAAAGGGAGAGAGCAGGGCAGGGATGGCCCCTGAGCCCTCTGTCCTCCAAAGCAGCCATCTTGCAAGTTCCTTTGTGAAAATGCTTAGAATCATCTTGATTTTTGTGTCAGTGGTGGAAGATTTATACAGCGAGGTGGTGTCCGGATTTCAGCCTTTGTTCTCGCCTTCAGTAAGCAAGTATTGAGGACTTGCTGTATTCAGGGCCCTAACTCTGCATCCCTAGCTGGTGGTGTCTCCGGAGCACTGTTGTGCCCTGGGAGCTCAGCTAGACACTCAATGTCATTTTTTTCCATTTCAGTTAATCCCCAAGGTCATATGGAAGGAAAGTAATATTATCCCCATGTAGCTAGTTTATGATCGGCCACCTAGGTACATAACACATGTGTATTGACATGGAGGGGGTGGGGTCTACAGAGAAAAAGAACAAGTGGATCCATTCTCCTTAACTATCTTAAACTGCGGCTCCCTGTAGCAACAGAAGTGGGTTTGGCCCTGTTCTGTGTGATTTCACAGCCTGTGTCTCTCATGCTACCCCAGGCTGATTCTTCTCTAGCCATCTAGTGAGAAAGAAAGAGGGTGAAGCCCAGCACCAGCTCACTTTACAGGAAGGTCTGGGGACCTTTTATTGAGCAGGCAGTGGAGAGTTACATCCCTGATTCCCCAGCCTGGGAAATAGCTCAGGAAATGCCTCTAGATCCAAATGCAGCCATCCCGCAGCTCCTGTGCAGCCCGGAGTAACTCCCACCCAACACGAGTTCTCCTGGTGGCCTTGTCTCCCAGACCCACAAGCCTCACTCACACGTGAGTGCCTGGCCAAGGGTTTCGGGGTCTCTGTTCCACCCCCCATTCTCCTCATGCTCACCACACTTCCCCCTCGCTGCCTCCCACACAGAAGTTATTTGGGAATGTGTCTGCCCTTCTCTCCTTCCTTCCATTCGTCCTCCATCTCCCTTCCTTTTTTCTCTTTCTAGCGTTTATTCACTGTGTATTGAACACAAAGTCAATACTCAGGTATGTTCCATGTTATTTAATCCATATAGAAAGTTACCACTAATAACAATGATAAAATAATAAAATAACTATTATCAAGGTCTTTATGTGCAAAGTTCAGCCATTCAATAAATATTTAAGTGCCTACTCTATGTTCCACGTTGCTCTCAGTTCTGAGAATATAGCCAGGAGCAAACAGATACAGTTCCTTCCTTCTTGGAGCTTGTATTCTAGTGAAGGAGCAGATAATATACAAATATAATATGTGGTCAATGCTATGAAGAAAAACTAACTAGGGTATGATTAATAATTTATCGCCTAATTAATAGCCAGAGGTGAGAGCATTCTGTCGTTGATTTTATGTGCTCTCTACAGAATCCCTGTGAGGCTGGCCCTGTTCTCATCCTCACCTGGCAGATGAGAAACCCAAGGTCAGGGTGATTAAGTAACTTGCCCAAGGTCACGCAGTGGCAGAGCTGGGATTCAAGTTCAGGCCGGGTGGCTCCAGGTCCACGCTCTTGACCCCATGGCCCACTCCAGGGAAGAGATCAGGGCTAGTGAGGCCCGGGGGCAACAAGGCCAGGAGGGTCCCTGAGCCTTTTTGTCAGTTCTTAATAGTGACAGAGGAGAAAGAGGGGAGTGAGAGAGAAGCCAGAGCTGTGTGCATCAAGATGCAGTGGACCTGTTCCAGCTCCTGTGGTCCAGGAGACGTCTGGAACCCTCATCTCCCGGTAAGATGGCACCTCTCCTCTTGGAGGTGATGGAGTGCAGACAGAGGCCAGAAGTGTCGTTTCATCCTGGGAGGTGAAGCCACAGTCCCCTCACTGAAAGAGGATGGGCAGCTTCAGGGAAAGAGCTATTGGATAATGGTAGAAAGTGAGGGTTTTTTAATGCTGTTTAACCCACGAGGGACATTAGCCCCATGCTGGTAACTGGATACCAAGGTTCAGGCAAACCAGACCCATCCCAGAACCCACAGAATGCCCAGAAGCTGCCTTATCTTGCCTAAATCCTCTGATTTTTCTGAAAATCTGCACACAGCATGTCAGATTCCAACAGCTGGCGCCCACGTGGTTTTACCAGACCTGGGTAGGTGCAGTTGGGCTGTTAGGTCTTGCTGCCAGAAAGCCTATGCAACATTGAATTCACTGTCAGAATCGCTGTTCCTATCCTTGTAGACACAATCTAAGGGTCAGAAGCACAGCCCCCAGTGGCTTCGGTGGAATGTGAAGCTGACCCTTTTACAGCTTCTCATTTCCAAGGATTTTTACTTCCCTGTAAAATGCCCCTGGAATGCTGACTTGACTTGCAGATGGTGTCTTTCTTCCTTTCTTTCTTTCTCCCTTCCCTTCCCTTCCCTTCCCTTCCCTTCCCTTCCAGCCCCTTCAAACTAAGTAGTCTCAGATGAGATGCTTTTTTACTTGTAAAACTCAAAATTAACTTTAATCCCAAAACGAATCTGTCAAAATGACTAGTCTCTGATCCTTAATTATCTGGACTAGAATATTCAGATATGAAAATTCCCTATATGGGACCCTAAAACCTTTTTTTCTTCTTCTTGTGGTTTTGGTTCTCCAGCCCTGAGTTTTGAAAGTGGCTTTACCTCTGTATTAGAAACCCACTTGTATACATAACCAGTTTGGGGTTGGCAGCCTGTCTAAATAGACATGCTAAGTCCACCTCCATCCATTTGCCAAATGTCTCTCTTAAGTAGCTATTTATGTCACAAATGCGCTGTGATACTGAGATGATCGAGAAATGTTCCCTGCCTTCAGGGAATCACAGTCACTGATGGAAAGACAATAAAGTGAATGATTCCAGTACTGCAGGGTAAGTCATACAGTCTGTGCACACACAGTGTTATGGGAGCAATGACATGCATTAAATGCTTAGGAGAGTCAGGCTCTGTGCTAAGCACTTTGCATGCATGATGTTATTAATACCTGTTCACTGAATTCGTGACTATTCTATTCCCATTTGACAGATGAAGACACTGGGGTGTAAAGAGCATAAATCGTTTGTTCAAGGTCACAAAGTGAATAAATGAACTTTCACTGCAGCATCCAATTTTAAAATCACTTTAAGAATACCAAGGAGCTGAGAAAACCATAATTCAAAAAGAGTCATGTACCACAATGTTCACTGCAGCTCTCTTTACAATAGCCAGGACATGGAAGCAACCTAAGTGTCCATCAAGAGATGAATGGGTAAAGAAGATGTGGCACATATATACAATGGAATATTACTCAGCCATAAAAAGAAACAAAACTGAGTTATTTGTAGTGAGGTGGATGGACCTAGAGTCTGTCATACAGAGTGAAGTAAGTCAGAAAGAGAAAAACAAATACCGTATGCTAACACATATATATGGAATCTTAAAAAAAAAAGAATGGACTTGAAGGCACGGGGAGGGGGAAGGGTAAGCTGGGACGAAGTGAAAGAGTGGCATGGACTAACATATACTACCAAATGTAAAATAGGTAGCTAGTGGGAAGCAGCCGCATAGCACAGGGAGATCAGCTTGGTGCTTTGTGACCACGTAGAGGGGTGGAATGGGGAGGGTGGGAGGGAGGCGTGGGAGGGAGGAGATATGGGGATATATGTATATGTATAGCTGATTCACTTTGTTATAGAGCAGAAACTAACACACCATTGTAAAACAATTATATTCCAATAAAGTTTTTTTTTAAAAAAAAAAGAATACCAAGGAGAGAAGTGGAAAACTTGGAGGGGAAAAGGGATTCTCCACCACAGGATATGGTACTTTAGCTAAAATTTGAGGATGCCTAAGACTTGGGATGAAACAGAATAGGGAGGACTAGGATATCCCAGGCAAAGTGTGC
Source organism: Balaenoptera musculus (assembly GCF_009873245.2). Taxonomy (NCBI): domain Eukaryota; kingdom Metazoa; phylum Chordata; class Mammalia; order Artiodactyla; family Balaenopteridae; genus Balaenoptera; species Balaenoptera musculus. Next base: position 96,527,392 of record NC_045789.1, read on the forward strand.
TGCGTGAGCAAAGGTTTCGAGGTGTGCTGAGCACGGAAGCACTAAGGGAGCGGGTGAGGTTGAAATGGAGCTGGGAGGATGGTGGGTACAGCTAGTTTATTATTTTAATTCTACAAACATTTCCTGTGACTTCAAAATCCACTTTAAAGGGTCATGTTTTATTAGCTTCTATTTTAGTGACCACTTAACACCTTACAGGGAACGTCTTGTATAATATCCAGCCCTGGGATAGGGCCCAGTTTTACCCACGTTTGCCTCTGTCTCTGCAGAGAGGAAATCATCTCTTTTGCATCTCTTGGCATTGCTAAAGGTTGCTGGGTCCTGGTTTCGATTAAGTTTGAAATCACACACATATGTCTGTTTCTCAGGCAACATTTCTTTAACCCAGTTGAATTGTGCTGATATTAAAACACAAAATTGAATGACTTGTGGTGTCTCCATGGGTTTGAGTTTGAGAAGGCCCAATAAATCATACTGAAATGATTTCATAAGAATTCTTGATGTTTGGCACCTTTGAAAAATCAAGGAATGGAATTTTTTCTCTTCTCCAGTCTGGAGTAGTTTGTTTTTGTTTTTGTTTTTGTTTTTTCCTTTAGTCAAGTGAAGGGGTTTTGGGTAAAAAGATCCAGAAAATGGCAAACCATCTGAAAATGTCAGATGTGGATGGTTCACTTGGAGCAGTAACCCCATGAGCTGGAAGTCTGTAATTAATTACTTAATTTCATCATCTACATGTAGAGAAAGCTTTGCATACTTTAGGGCTGCCACTTTGTAAGGGACTTTGTGATATAAATGGCAAAAAATGCAAAAGTTAACACTGTTCATTGCTGGTGAAGTTGTGGGTAAAACATGTACTATCAGGGCAGGTGGGGGAATAAATTGATCACAGCATGTGAAGGGTGGTTACTGGTACTTAGTTAAATAAAATATACTTTTTTTCCCTTTTCAGTGTCTGTCCTTTTGGAAAAAGTTGAAAAACTGTCTATGTCCCTCAACAAGGGAATGTTTAAATAATGAGTGAAACAGCTGTATTCTGGAATACAATCCAGTGATTAAAATCAATGTCTTAGAACTTAGATGTCTTAGTCTTAGAACTCAAAGATGTATTATTGAGTGAAAAAAGACAAGTTCCATATAGATAGATTTATTATATAACTTGTATGTAAAACAAATAGAACAAAACAAAAAGCATGCACATAAAATGATATGTGTTATCTATGTGGATGTATAAATGGAGATAAATGTATAATTTAAATATTTACATAACATACTGATAACAAAGGTGACCTGGGGAGGGGTGAAGGCACTGACATTGGTGGGTACAGGGTTGTCAGGGAAACTTTAGACTCCTAATAATTGTATTAGTTAACCCTAGCTTCTTCAACAAATAAAACTCGATATCTCAAAGTCCAAATGGGTTTTCCCAGTATGGCAGCTCTCCTCCTGGTGGTAATCCAGGCTCCTCCCATCTCCTGGCTACTCCATCCATGGCGGGTGGGGGTCCATGGAATCCTCTGCTGGGTCTTCAATATCTGGCTGTTAGAGGTGGGAAAGAGCTTACCAATTACATGTAGAATGATTTTACTCGTCATTTCTGAAAGTTGAATATGTCTTGATGTCTACTTGGTGGAAAAAAAATGAAAACAATGAGAATGTCCATTGGGCATTGGTTACAACTCCATCACAGGCAGCACCCAACTGAAAGGCAGTTTAAGAAATGAGGCTACTCTATGCCTAGAAAAAGAAATCAGATCTAGTGAACAGTTAGTGAGTCTCTGCAACAGTACTGTATTAATTTTTTGCATGTGTATTACTTATGTAATTAAAAAATTAATAAAAATTAAATTCAGGCATAGAAATAAACAAAGATTGGTTGATTAAAAACAATAATCATTCTACTTTACCTCATTCTGGCCCCAAGTAGCTACACAGCTTTCTTCTCTAGTCATCAGATTTTTCTGCTGTAAAATGAGAATGTGGAATATCATCATGAATAACCTTATTACATTTATTAAATAATTGTTAGTGTTTTGTATTATACTTTTCCCACATATGTTAAGTGTTATTCATAATCACTAATCAGGAGCTAATCAGTATCACCATGAGTTGAGTTCATTCCTACTCAAATCAGAGAAACATGCTAAACATATTCCTTTTTTAATAGTATTTTTGAAATATGGAACTAGCTAGGGTTGCATTTTGAGATCTTCAGAGACCCATTGGGATTAGAAAATGCTATGGGAGTCACTGGACTAAACATGAGATCTTCTCCGGCTCTATCATTCTAATTTAGTAGCTAGGCTAGTGCCTCATATAGAGCACTGCTTTCATGGGTATTTGTTAAAGAAATTAGTGAAATCATAAGTTGAATTTATGCAAAAATTTATTTTAAAATATATGCGTGCATGTGTGCACAAGAAAAAGGTTTATACCGAGTACAAAAATTATTCAATAATTGAAAATATGTTAATAGATAGCTTTCTAAAGGAACTTAGACAATCAACTCAATAGTAAGTGAGAAGGCATTTGATCAAATTAAACACCCATCAGGATTAAAAAGGACAAAATCATAAAAACAAGATGTAGAAAAAGAATTTGATTTTCTTTCCATAATAAGAAATATGATCAGATCTCAAATCAATATATAGTACTTCCCTTAATCCTAGAGGAAATTCTCAAAAAAATTAGGGAAATAAAAAAGAAAGCCTACTACTTTCCTCATTATTTAATACTTTTTTTTCTCAAAGAGCTGTTCTAACTAGTGTAATAAGATGAAAAATTAATGGTATAAATATATTTGAAAGAAGGAAATACATAGATTTCTTCGCCTAGAAAACTCAAAAAAATCTTCCAAGAACTATTAAAGTAGTAAGAGCATTCAAGTAAGTGTCAGTGTTCCAAATAGAAATATAATGAAAAAAATTATGTTAACCGTTCAGCATAACTAAAATATTCAAGCATTGTTAGCTATTTACCTATGGAAAGCTACAGAATGATTTTGAGGTAGAAATAAATATTTAAACAAATGGACAAACATTTCATGTTCCTGTACGGGAAGATTGGGTATTTTAAAGATGTCAACCCTTTTTTAGCAAATTTAAGTTAATTTAAACCAACCTCCTTCCAATTTTTCTTGGGGGGGAGAGGGACGGGGGGACTTGACAAAATTATCTTAAGGTTCATCTTGAAAAATAAACAGTATAATTATGAAAATGTTGAAATAAAAATAATAGCGAGGGCAGAAATAAATCTACCGGATGTAAACTACATTATAAAGTTTGGATAACTAAAAGAATATTGTACTGTCATAAGGAAGGAATGAGAGAATGTTATGTAATGGAGTAGTTCATCCAGCCAAGCTCTTCTAAGGTATAAATATGTAAGATCTGATGAAAGCAGCAACCCAAATCATGGGAAACGCACATATGCTCCTTGACACATGCTGTCTGTCCCCTGAGCCAGGACTACTCTCTTCCCCCTGGTCCCCTGTGTCGGATTGATGTCTTTTCATCCTTTAGCTTAGGTCTTTCTCTGACACCTCACTCTCTCCCCATCAACCCTTCACCATGTCCATGAGGCATCAGTAACTAGAGCATGGACTTATTCTGAAAGTCAGTAAAGGATTTCAATTTCATACTTAGAGGGTACTGATTCATGGTAAGAGGTCCAGCCATGGCTGTGGACCTCACCTGCAGAATGTTATTATCAGTGCTTTGGATAAAGGGATAAAGAAACTTTGCCCATCATGAGAGGCACACAAGTGAGAGAAACACCCTGTGGTAGAGCTGAAAAAATCAGGATCCAAAATTATCTGATTATGCCAAAGCACTGGTTGAATTAAATGAAAGGAAATGAAGTAAGGGTTACAAGTAAGTTCTTGGAACTTGGAACATGTAAATCCATTCATGGATGCATGCATTCATTCAGCAAATATGTACGGGTCCTAAATGTGTGTCAGGCGATGGATAAACAGTGGAAAACAAGAACAAACCATGACACACATCTCATTTGTCCTTAATTAATGAATTAACAGCTCTAACAATTGCTTGATCAGAAGCTCCCTAAGAGCGGGATGGGCTTTATCACAGTCATCGTTGTTTCTCCAGCACGTATGTGAGGTGGTGTGGCAGAAGTCTTTTGGTAGAAAATGGAAGAAAAATGCCTATTAGATTTCTGGGAGGATCAAAAAATTTTGCGGCATTTTGGAACCATGTTGACAGATGGATGACATATTTAAAAACAATACCTTCATCAGATCATAATACATTTAAAAGCAGAGTAGGTCCATCTGATCACATCACTGGCTGAAACCTTCCAGTGCTATCTCATCGCACTAAGATTGACATGTCAGCCCTTTGCCGTGGCCGAGAAGGCTCCAGATAATCTGACCCCACCTCCTTCTCTGAGCTCATCTGTCACCTCACTCTCCTAGCCTGTAGTCCTTCCACACTGCCTGCTTTCTGATACTACGACACGCCAAGCACCTTCAATTCTAGCTTATTCCTCTCTTAAGGCCTTTGTCCTTGCTGGTCCTTGGGCCTGGGCCTTTCCACTGCCAGATGCTCACATGGCCCGTTCAGTCCAGACTCAGCTCCATCAACACCTCCCCACTGCAGCCTTGCAGACCAGCCAGTCTAAACTAGACTGTCTTCCTTCACTACCAGCTTTATTCTCTGTCTTCCCACTTGTCTGCTATTTATCTCCATCACCTAGAACAATGCCAGGCCCGTAGCAGGTATTTAATAAACATATACTGAATGAAAGAATCTTTGAAATAGTAAGAAAGAAGATACTTAAATCAGACTGCTTTGCTTGAGAAAAGAAGTAAAAGGTATGTTAGAATGAAAATAATGTTAATTTATGGAAGTAAAATGAATTTGGCTTGTTTTCCCTTCATTGCGACAAAGGAATCTGCCTTGAACCTGTATCACCCGTATCAAAGTTCAAGCATGTCTTATTTCCATTGTTTTGACTATTTATAATGGTTATTTATAATAAATAAAAACATCAATATTGTTTATTTCACTACTAGGCTCATTTCCATTTACATGCTAGCATAATGCGTTTACTAATTTCTGAATACAGATAAGTCTAAAGTTGAATGAATCTTCGTGTTTATTATGTAGTAGAATTTTTTATTTATTATGCAGTGGTGTTTCAGTAGTAGAATTTCCTTTTGGATTTCTGAGGTACTGTAGCTTTAGAACAACTGTATAAAACTAAAATTACTCAGACTTAGGCAACCAGTTTATCCACTATCTTGTTTATGAAAAATTGTTTAAAAATCAGAGTTACCACTTGTTTTAATATAATTGACTTTGCCTAATTAAAAGCACAAATGCGTTGTGTGGTTATATGGTTTTCGCTTTCCAATGAGGTAGAAAATCTTTAGTTAAATAATTGTCAAGAGTTAAGTGGTACTAATATATTGTTAGTTATAAGCATTCTTCTTATTCCCCATTTTAATTGGGGTCCTCAACCTCTTACATTTTTCAAAGTGAATTTTCTTTGAAAGATGAAATTACAGGCATTTAGAATATAAGTGATGGCCCCAAATCAAAGGTCTTAACATTGGACAATGGTTTCTCAAAGGACTTGGAGAACTTCAGAGCGCTTAAGATCTGAACATTAGAACTGCAGTTTGGCAAGGGTATTTACCAAGAACTTAGAGTCGCACCTAATAAACTACCAGAGAGTTAGAGAGTCCCCAGACAAGGAGCAATTGTTACATTGATTTCCCTAGAAGTATCTGAGTATGCTTGTTTCACCACAACCTCATCAGGTTTATGTTTTAGTCTTTTTATTATTATTTTAATATGTATCATACTTTGATTACTAGTTTGAACATTTTCCCATATGATCATTTTCGTCTTGCAATTTCTTTCATGTGAATTCCTTATAAACACCCTTAAGAATTTAAGAAAAAGTTTCATAATTATTGATAGAGACAAAATGCTCCAAAAGGCAGATGCACAGTAGTTTATATCGTCTCAGTGATTAAGAGTTCCCAATGAATCCATTTGGTTTCTAAATGGGGGGAAAAAAATCAGCTAATATCTACAAGTATCCTGTAGATACCTTAATGTCTACAAGTAACACCTACAAGAAAAGATAGAAGCTAGGTCCTGCCTCCATAGCGCCATCAGCCCTATGCAAGAACTTCTGGGGAGTGGTGCCGTTGCTTGGGGACAAGACAGAACAACAATGAAAAACTTCCCAAGGAACTGGAATTCAGAGCTCAACATTCAAATTAGCTAAGGATAAAGTGTTAGCTATTTCGGACTAATAATGTTTACCTACACAGTAGAGCATTATTTAAACATTCTTTATACAAATTTCAGGCTCCTGAATAATTTAATCTGTGATTTTCTTTTCTGTTTCATAAACACATGGATAAATAACATTACCGTATTCCACTCACCTAATATCACAGAAAATCTTCCCATGCTCTCTTACTCGCCATACTTTCCCTTTCCAATTTTTGGAGCATTGACCTAAATGTGTTAGAAAAATAGAATCAATTTAATAATCTATTAGAATCTTAATCTCTCTTCAAGTATATTTGAAAGATACGATCCCTTTCGTGGAGGCACAATGTAGATTTATACATATCAATATTTAAATTATTTTTAATTCCGAAGACTAAAGTATAAATGTAAAGCTTAGGTGCAGCTTATGAGTGTGACAGTATAAAACTTAAATAGATGTAGAATTGTTGTGGCTGATGAGTCAGGGGACCACGGGGTCTAAATCTGAAATGTTCACTGATTTAAAGTCATTTATATTAGGCTGTGCAGTGTGGTTGCACAATTTATTAAAAGGACATTTTAATCTTCTTGGTGCTTCAAAAATAATAAAATTGTATATCGAATTCAGGGTTCAGAAGAAAATAGCAAAGAGTTCAAAATCATAAATCTATTTTTTAACTTTAACTATTTTCACATTGTGTTATAGATACTTAGATATTTTTTATTAGAAATGAGGTGTAAAGACAAGGACAAAAATCTATCTTTGTGTTTCCAGCACCTGCCAAAGAGCTTTACACCTACTCTGGGTTCAGTGAATGTTTATAGAAGAAATCAGTGAATGAGCTAGAGGGATTTCCTCAAGCACATGCAATTTTTTTTTTTTTTCTGGTTGTTTGTCCCATTCACTGTACATTATCTATATGTTGCACCGTGTGTGTGTGTGTGTGTGTGTGTGTGTGTGTGTGTGTGTGTGTTGTATTTTTGACTACACTCCCTTGCAGAACAGAAGCTTTTTAAAGATAATCTTTATGGTAGACAGAATAATAGCCTCCCAGAGATGTCCAGCCCGAATCCCTGGTACCTATGAATATGTTACCTTACGTGGCAAAAGGAACTTTGCAGATCCAGTTAAATGAAGGACCTTGAGATAGGAGATTATCTTGGATTATTTGGGTGGGCCCAGTACAATCACAAGGGTCCTTAAAAGCTGAAAAGGGAGGCAGAAGTGGAAGTGAAAGTGAGGCCATGAGGATTCCATCCACCATTGCTGACTTTGAAGATGGAGGAGGGGGCCACAGCAAAGGAGTAGAGACAGCCTGTAGGTGCTAGAAAAGCAAGAAAATTGAGCCTGTAGAGAGAAACGCAACCCTGCTGACACCTTGATTTTGGCCCAGCAAGACCCATGTCAGATTGTCAGAACTATAAGGCAAATAAATGATAGACAGATGATAGATAGATAGATAGATAGATAGATAGATAGATAGATAGATAGATAGATAGATAGATAGATGATAGGTAGATTTTAAGCCACTAAGTTTGTAGTAATTTGTTACAGCAGCAATAAAAATCTAATAGTCTCTGACAACCCCTTTTTCTCATCACTTCCTCCTTATTTTATGTGTGTTCACGCCTCCATTCCGTGCTGGAACAGGACAACATTAATCAGGATTCTTGTGTTTGCAAATCACAGAAATCTAACACACACTCAAGCAAAAAATGGGGGGGGGGTATATCTCCCATAAGTGGGACCTCCAAGGGATTGAGTTGGCTTCACTTCCAGCTAAGACAAGGCCCAAATCAGTCCACAAAGACTCTTGGTCTCTCTGATCTGCTTTCCTCTATATGCAAGCTTCAGCATTTCTACAATTCACATGCTTTTAGTGGCAAAACTGCCCTCTTTCTTTCAGGAAAGGATTCTAATTTGCCCATCTCTGTAGCGTAGGAGGTTGAAAGTGTGCTATGGTTATCCATTGCTACACTTAAAAATGCCCCAAGACTTATTGGCTTAAAATACAAACATTTCTTGTATTTACTCATGATTCTGCAATTTGGGCAAAGTCTGTGGAAGGCAGCTCATTTCTGATCCGTGTGCAACCAGCTTGAGGCAGCTCATTTGGGGCTCAAGGATCCACTTCCAAAATGGCTTCACTCATGCAAGCTGGTGCTGGCTGTTGGCTGGATGCTCAGCTGGGGTTGTTGTCTGGAAAACACAGTTCCCCTTCATGTGGCTGCTCCACATGGCTAGGTTGGGCATCTCACAGGATGGTAGTTTTAGAGTAGTTGGACTTTGTACATAGCAACGGGTTTTTCCCCCAAGCACAAAGTGGAAGCTTCTAGGCCTTCTTAAGTTTTGGCCCCAATAGACACAAGGTCACTTGCACTACATTCTGTTAAATAAAGCAGATCACAGGGCCCAGTCCAGATTTGAAAAGAGGAGACTACATACACAAGATCATGAATTCCATTGTTGTGGTTGGTTGGGGCCACCAGAGTAGCAGTCTACCACAGCGGATAACAGAGCTTTGTGAGTGATGGTCCAAGTAAGACCATCCGTTTCCAAAAAAATGGTACAGGCAGTCCCACAAAGGAAACAGGACTGAAAACAAACCTCAGGTATCCATAACAATCATTTCCCTCAGTGCTAGAAAGTATTCCATGAAGCAAAGCTGAATTTCCCTCTACGTCTATTGACTATACAGCTTGTACATTTCCTGGAGTTGGAGACGTGATCAAAAATTTAAAGTTAAGGAATTACGAACTTTTTTCCCATTTGACTTTTCTTAAACTATGAATGAAAATAATGATATCATAGAGCAAACACTACTAAAAAGAAATTAAATTGTGCAGGATTCATGAATAAACTATAATGTAGGCTAATCTGGTGATGTTTATTTGCAATAACCTTTTTAATGTGACAATTCCTTGGATATTGTAGTAAAATATTTTCACCCTACATCTATATTTTTATGGTTTGTGTTTATTTTCCACAGTATAGATCCCAAAATGTCAAATTACTAGAGCTGATTTATGGTAATTAGTTTTCAGTTAGAATATTTGAAATGCATTTAATTAATTTTAGCTGTTTAGCAAAGTACAATAAGGTTTTTTGCATTAACAAAGTTTTCTTTATAATATATCAGCTATGCATATGTTTAAGGATATGATGGACTCAGATTACTCTTATTTGAATTTTATATTTAGCAAATAAACATGCACTGTTGGGGATTAGGCAGTGTTTAGAAAATGTATGTATAAGGATTATTTAGGATGAAATTGCCAAAGATCCTGGAATATTTAGCACACACTTGTTGATTGATTTCACTTCAGTAAATATGAAGCAATAACAACTATATAAATTATTCAGAGACTAGTCATCCACATCGGGATTCTTTAGAGATCACTTCAGAAAACAGTTTGGCAGGGTATTCTTTTTATAGTTGTTTTTTTTTTTAATCCATGTACAAAAGAGATATAGATCCATACGAAATGGATAAATACTGATGCTTTTAAAATGAAATTAAACATTCAAGTGAAAATTGCATGATTTTTCCTCCCAAAGCTCTCTTTGGTAATTTATTTATCTTAAATATGATTTTTGTCTTTCAGGAAGCCTTATATAGTGAACGTAAGAGATTTATTAAAAACCTTCAATCGCTTGAGAGCGCTTTAGTACTTTGCCTCAAAATCTGCACATAGGCAAAATTCCTGATATTATGAGTTGGGATTTTCAGTGTAAGAGGATTTAAAATCTCTGCTAAAGCAAGGGCTTGTTAGCTGTTTCTAAGCGTCATATATCAGAGGGACCCAGCTACTTACCAATCGCTCAAACTAAAATGGGGCAGGACAGGACACGTGGAATGAAAGAGACCAATTTAGACCAAGTGGAAGGTATCAAGTTCTCTGAAAATGGCCCTCTTATTCTGGAAAGATATTTTATTCAACTCCAGAAGCAGAGAGAGTAATCAGCACTTACATAGGTATGGATCTCTTTGTACTTGCAGATACTGATCACTTTTTAAAGATTTCCCTTCATTAAAGCAATTGGAGACGTGGTGTTGGAAAGTGTTTTAGTGGTTGGGTGTTTGCAGATTTGAAGTTAGAGACCCCGGTTATCTACTTATAAATCATGTGACTTGGAAACATTCCTAATAACTTTTTCTTTTGTAATAACCTTTTTGGGTCTCAGTCCCCGATTCTCTTGGGGTTGTGCTAAAGATCCAATGAGTGAAGGCCAAAATACTTCACATACCACAAAGCATTACATTATCAAAATTTATATTATTATGACTACTACTACCAATAATAAAACATGATTGGGTAACTGGTCTGCAAACAATCCATTGAAAAATCCAGGTGAATTGGATCTGTTTTATTTTTTGAAAATATTTTAACTTAGAGAACACACGTGAGGTCCAAAGTAGTCAGTACATTTGCCACCCCTTATGTTTAAAGTATTAACTCTTACATTACTGACTTTTGATGGACACCAAATCTGGAAAGATGACTGTATAAATTTTTCCTGAATATTAGGGATTTTATTTTATTAACTGTAACCGAGAAGGAACATGGTGGGTAATAAAGAGAAATTTGCCTCCTGGTATGATTTGTATCCAGTTGGAAGTCTGGCAATGGTGTGGGGCATATGGGACCATCTGGATATTTTTGTTAATGGTTTGTTTCTCTGTTGTTTCTCTCCCAGCTATCGGCAGGACCCTCATCCCCCGTTACTTTAGCACTGTGTTTGAAGGAGGAGTGACTGACCTGTATTACATCCTCAAACACTCAAAAGAATCCTACCACAACTCATCCATCACGGTCGACTGCGACCAGTGTGCAATGGTCACCCAGCACGGGAAGCCCATGTTTACAAAGGTACAGGGCGGGCTCGGCAACAAGCCTTGGTCTTCTTTGGGTGCATTGAAGCATAGTAATTATGGTTGTCTTCTGGAACTTTAACCTGACTTCTCACATCTCAGACGCTTTCAGCACTGTGGGGTCATCTTTTTTGTTTGTAACATGGCAAGACCCTATGGTGAACCCTGTTCTAAGGGGTGTGCATGTGATACAGATCCCAGGGAAGTCAAACACGATAGACCCTCAAGACTAAGAGAAGAGAGTTTTGGCTGCCTATCAAACTTCGGCTGCTAAATTAGAATTTTGGTGTTTTTTAAAAATTGAGATATAATTGACATTTAACAGTGTATTTGTTTTAAGTATATGAAATAATGATTTGATATATGTGTATATTGTGAGATGATTACTACAATAAGTTTAGTTAACATACATCACTACACATAGTTACAATTCTTGTGATGAAGACTTTTAAGATCCACTCTCTTAGTATCTTTCAAATATATAATATTTGAAAGATACTAAGTATTGTTCACTATAGTCCATGATGTTGTATATTACATAGAATTTTGGTTTTTATACAAAGGGTCTTCTACAACTAAAAGAACACTCTCCTATTACTGTGCGGTCAGTATTTGTGTTTTGTTACTAAAATTAAACAATTTTTAAAGCTAAATTCAAATATTAACAAGCAGGGGAAAAAAATCAACAAACCACAACTCAACTAGCCATAATCTTTAAAGAACACAAAAACATAAAAATGTAAATGGAACACTATAGACAATCCCTTTATATCTTCTCCCAAGGAGAAAAATTAGTAAGAATAAATATTTAGTCAAAGAATCTGGCGAACGGAAGTTTATTTTAATGAACACTAGTTCATCGCATTTTGACTAAGATTCAATGTGAAACTAATTTGCAATATCAACGATAGCAGCTATCTCTTTTATTTGAAACACAAATGACAACCCTCTCTTTATAGTTAAGAGAAGTTGAATTATCAGGGTTAATTGCAGAAGCCCAATTATAAAACTGAAGATGTGTTTGTTACTTATGCACCATTTTGCAGAAAGAGTAGCTATAAAGTGTTTATTATTTAAAGTATTCTTTGATCATGGTGCGATTTAACCTTTCCGGTGCCCATGAGGGAGTAAAAAACCAAAGGAAATGCTTAAATGCTTATAAAATGCAAAAGCAAATCATTAAATGCCATTGATTTTATGGTATCTTGATTTTTGTCAATAGACATTTTAAATGTGGAAGAGGAGATGGGTTTTTCCCTTTTTCCTTTTTAACAGTTGAGCAGAGAGGAAAGTTCCCACTGCATGTGGAAGGCCATGCTGGAAAGAGCGTTTTGCTGTGTGGAAAAGAATGATCACCTAGATGATAGTTTACTCTGTCTGTGGCTCACCTATTTTCGGAGATACAAAACATTTACATCACCTTGTGGATACCTGAGCCATTTCTAGCATTACAAAGCCTGAGCACTGCAGAGAAAGCCTTTTTTCTGTTGCTTCATTATCGTTTGTGTAGGCTTATTGTTACTTTTAGGTCATTCAATGAAAACACACCAATTCCTTATGCTTTCAGGGAAAAAAGAAATCCGTGATATGTAAATAAAACTTTCCCATAATGAAGGAGCTACTTCCAAAGCCTGTAGCCGCTGAAAATAAAAATGCATGTTGAAATAGCGCTTTCATCTATTTCCTCAATTTCTTTCTTTCTCAGACCAAAACTTTTTCAGCAATGAGCACCGTCAGTTGTTCCGAAGATATAGTGCTGTACATTCTGGACTGGTTTTAAATCAAAAAGAATCCAGTTCTTTCGATGACTTGATAAAGTGCTTTTTTCATTCAAATTAAGAAACTAAGGTTTTCCTCTGTTGCATTCTCCCCTATCCTGGAGCACTGCCCTCTCAGATGGTACTCACCTCCCGGACGGGACAATCTCCCGAACTCAGCTCTCTTGGTCTCAAGCTTTAATTATTTAGATCACCCATCTGACTCTACTCCACAGCAATACATTTGCCAGCTCTTGTAATGAATATTTCTATACTGTGGTGAAAAATATTCCTTTCTGGAAAATGTAGCTTAGCTGTGTGGACTTCGTCCAGATGCTAATTATGCACATTTATTTTTAGAAAATTCCAAAGCATTCATTTTTTTTTCTCTCTTTTTTTTTTTTTTTTGCTCCTTGGTTATTATTATACTACCCAAAGAATCTTTCTAATTTTTCTTTTGTTCTTATATTAATTCAGAATAAGTCATCTTTATGTAATAAAATAATATGGCTATTTAGTAGAAAACAGGGGGCTAATGACATTTCAGTATCACAAAGTAAAATAGTTTGGAATTTTTTAAAGGGGAGCCTGCTATTATTACATGGCATTACTTAGCACATTATGTGAGGCACTATCGCATTGTTCTAATTTAGAATATCAATAAACTCTAATTCTCCAAATAGCATTTGACCCAGCATTTCTTAGTTGCTTTTATGAAAACGTGGTCAACTGGTGAATCAAAAATCAGCCGCAGTCCTAATCAACAGTAATATTTAATATTCCTCAGGACCATACTGCATGTTTTGCAATTTCCTGATCCTAGGAACATTATAGATTATGGATAAATATGTAATTAGAGTTTTTAAACACACATTATGAAGCCTCTCTTTTCTGTATTCAATTTCGAATCAAACTGGAAACAAGGCTTAATAATCAGAAGAGCAGTCACCAAGGTTTTCAGAGTCAAAGACCCCTTGAATTGTATTTGAGGGTGTGAATTCTGGCAGATAGTGAAAGAACTCCTCTCTGGGGTACATATTGGGTTATTTTGGGGGCTCACAAACTGGAACCATAATTACAGCCTTTACTGGACACCCTTATCACTTCTGTAAACATAGGTTCATGTTTTTTTCTGATCTCAATTATTTATTATGAAATTATTTACTACTGCAGAAAAGTACCATGGAAATACCAACCAGTTTTCCAATATGAATCCTCATTCATGTCTTTGACAGTTAGGTCATCATTCTTACCTTAGCCTGTACACCATGTTACCATGTTATACTCCAGGATTTATACATTTACGCTCTTATCCTGACTCTAACCAAATTACTATAATATCAATGATTGTATTGCTCTAATAAATGTATATATATATGTATTGACATATGCATTTACATATGCAGCATCTCGAAGTAAAACACAATGAGCTTTTTGCAATGGTTAATCTAAAAGCACTAGTCCATGCATGCTGTTCAAAGCATAAAGGCCAAGAAAATTAAATGAACATCCCCACCTAAAAAGTACATTGTATTTCATAAAAGCTACATGAGAATCATTTTATTATACAACTACATGGTCAGTATTGCTTTACAATTAGTCAAAGAAAGAAAAGGGTTAAAAAGCTACCGGTTAGTTTGAGAAATGTTCTTTTTTAGTTCTCTTGTTCCTGGCCTAGTCTCAAACTAGCACGTGATCCGCTGAACGCCTGCCAGCCTCTTTCTTGTTGATCCTCCGGAGACCATCTGTGCTGGGGGCATTGATTAGAGTGTGTCTGCTGGGATTACATCTTTTCTGTTGCCATGCCAACTAATCAGCTGATTTTGGTTACCACAGAAACAAAATGTCAGAGCTCACAGTACGGTAACATGAATTCAGCACAACAGAAAATGTTTTCTTAATTGGGGACCCTTTTGATTTTGGATTCCAAGTGAAAGGCAGCTTTTTTAAAAAAAGGCCAACTTTAGATAAAAGCTACATTAATTGTATTGATTGTAAGGAATGCACAGAATTTTTCTGAAAAGAGAAAACATTAATTCGCCTTCATAAGTTATGCCCATTTTTTTTTTACAATTTCCAAACAAGGAATATATACATTTTTTTTTTCTTAAGTGCCTCTATTCCATTTGCTGATTGTTGCATATAAAATAAATCACAAAGCCTTCAGTTTCCTTTAACCTCCATGATGGGGGCAGGGGTTGGAGAGACTGCATAGGGCTTGGGTGGAGGCTGTGGGTAGAATTACTTGGGGAAGATTAGCAGTGACCAAATTCTCTTCCATCTTTTCGTTCAAGGAAGTCAGTCATTTAATGTCCCTTAAAGAAAACACCCAACACAATCAACTTAGATTCAGTTCTCAGGATTCCTCTTTTGCACATGCTATGCCTTGGATAAAGATGATTTCTTGGTTTTGGCTGAGAAAGGAGGAGTGCAAGGCTGTTGAGATGTTCCCTTTTGTAGGCCCGTAGCAGTTTGCCTGCATGAAGAGTCCTCAGCTGGTTTGCTATGTCACAGTAAACAAAAAACACAGTTTAACTTGACCTTAGAGCTGCTCCAATTGAGTAATTCATCAGACGAACTCCATCCAGGCCTTCCCTTTATGAAATTCTATTCCAGTAGAAGTAAACCGAAACCACTCTCTGCTTGGGTTTATGGTTCATAAACACAAAACAAACAGATTAGATAATAAAAAAAGGATGACATTTAACTTAGCTAATATTTGTTTAAACAGCCAATAATCCCCCCTCTTTAAAAGAAAAGGATTGTAGCATCCAAATATCCCTTCCCTGTCCTGTATTGTCAATACATTCCTCTGTCAATGTCTGGCTGCAGTTACCTCCCCTTTGTGAAAGCCTCCACTGCAGGTAGCTTCTGTCATGTTAACACTCCAGGGGGAATTGCGTGTCTTAATCTCCATGCAGCTCTTTTGAAAACCTTGGTAAATTAATTCCGATGCTGATGAGGCTCTAGAGGAGTGAGGTGGGGACGCTGAAGTCTTCCCCAATTTCACTGTGCTTGACTCTCATGGCAAAGTTGCCAAAAATGAGGCTCTGAAGACCACTCAGCCAAGGAGTTTTGGGGCAAAGAGCCCAATGCCTGAAATTACCCACAGATTCTGCTAATTGGCCCTGAGTTAGAGGTCTTCACCCAGATTATCAATAATTATCTGACAGTGCTTCTGAGACCTTTGATAAAATGAAGATGGCAGATGTTATTAGCATCTTTCTTAAGTGGTGCCCTATCAACACGTTACTAATTCTCCTGCACTGGTATTTCACTTGTTTAAAGAAAATATTACCTTAAATTAGAGAGAATAGAAATCACCTAACCCAGTGCCTAGGACATAGTTGGAACTCAATAAATGGTGGCTTTTTGTATTAAATTCCCAAAGAAGGAAGTGATTATTAATATTTCATAAAAGGTTGATATAAATTGCTAATTATCTTCATGGACTATAGTTTTAGAAATGATCATTTTCCCTATTCAGTTTATTGCTTTTTTTTTTTTTAATGTGTAGTGCAGTGATTTCCCAAGTTTTGTTCTTTTCTCAGTCTGAGAAATCTTTCTTCAAAAAGGCTTGATCAGAAGTCCAATATTTAAAACAGATAAAACTGAAACTGTTCTGGTTGAGTCTAGAAAGTGAGTGGGAATCTCAGCATCCAGGTGGAGGCTAAGCTTTTCCCAGCAAAGCCCCTGAGACACTGCTCATAAACCCCCCAGGTCTCAGATAAGACATTACAACAACCCCTGGTCTAGGGTTCTGTGTTCTTTGGGTACATGTCTTTCATCTTTAAACTATCATTTACTGTCAGGTACAATACTAGGCAATCTATATACACAATTTCATTTAATATACTTTCCCAACAGTCCTACCTAAGGATATTATTATCCTCATTTTACAGATGAGGAAACTGAAACGTAAGGAATTTATTTGTTTTTCCCAAAGTTGCAAAATAAGTGGAAAATAGAGTCAGGATTCCATCCATTATTTTCTACTGCTTCTCTAAGGCAAACATGGGCTGAATAATGAACTGTAATTGTTTAATTACAACTGAACCAATATTATGCCTCCACTTCCTATCTCATATAGTTGAGATAGAATGAGTGCCATGAGACTACCCAGCATTTTCTTTCATTTCAAAGTCATTAACAGTGAAAAGAAAGGTAAATAAAATAAGAACTACATGCCAAAAATCATCTGACTTTCAAAAGAAGATAAAAATGCTACCCTGTCACTGATCACTCTATCAAGGAGTTTCTGAGCCTCAGAAACTCTGTCTCATTAATAATATATATTTTTCTTAAATTAATTTGGCTCCCCCAAAGCCTGTCCCTTTACGCAAGCAGAATTTGTCATGGCTGATAGGATGTGATTCAAGGAATATATTCTAAATGTGCCTCTATTTTCCACGTGTCACTAACTAATACCCACAGCCTTGGGTTAAGCGTTACCCTCTGGCATTTCTCTTTGGAAATGAAAACTTTCTGTGGTTGGGCAACCTTGTAGTAACTCATACGTAAGCAGGAATACTTTTATTAGATACTTTCTCCCAGAGTAGCATAACCAAGATTAGAACAGAGTTCAAACTCCTATGGTAGAAGCATAATGAAAGTGGAGAAAAAAGGAGGTGAAAGAGTACCAATTTTGTGGGGGACACACTGTGTGCCAGGAGTTTTTGACAAATCATTGCTATAAGATGGGTTTTGTCTGTATATTTACAAATGAAGAAATAGGGGTTCCTGGAGTTTCAGTAGTAACTAGTCGAGTTACCATTAGCTCATGGCTAGTGAGCAGCTGTGCTGTCTTTTGACCCCACTGATTCCAGATCTCACACCTGTCTTGGTTCTCCTTGGATACATCACCTGTGTCACATTTTTGTCAAGATACAGCACCGCCCAAGGGGAGTCAGGGAGACCACGCTGAGTGGCTGACCTGTGAGTTACAAAAATGTGGTGATCACAAAGTACCTAATCACTGAGTCTGTTGTTTGTTGCTTCCAGGTGTGTACAGAAGGCAGACTGATCTTGGAGTTCACCTTTGATGATCTCATGAGAATAAAAACATGGCACTTTACCATTAGACAATACAGAGAGTTAGTCCCAAGAAGCATTCTTGCCATGCATGTAAGTAACTTAATTTCTATTTTACTACCTTCCTTTCATCCCCTCATTTTACTCAAAAAGGAGAAGCCCCGCTTTCTCACCATGAAAGAACTCCCAGAGTCTTCACACTTTAGGTGATTAACTCTAAATTATGAGTTTTGCCCCCAACCATTTTCATCCACAGGCCCCTTTCCCCCTCCTTTGTTTCTGAGTTTGGTGCATTGTGAGCCTTTTTAAAAAATAATTTATTATTTTAAACTCCAAATTGAGGTTACCTCAATAAACAGTTTGTACTTTTCTTAAATTCCATGCAGTCATTATCAAGCACTGCTCTGCCTGGGCTAATAAACCTGTTGTGTATAAATGGGCAAAGAAATAGAACAAAGAGTAAGAGAAACAGTTTCCAGTTTTGATTAGAACCATCCGGCAAGACTTGGGGCTCACATACCTCAGATCCGTGTCAGTGCCCTTCCTAACCACAGTGCTGGGAAGGAGCAGAACACCTGGGGTCCTCTTGGTTGCATTTGGCCATAAATCACATCAAATTTATTGAGCACAAATGAGGTGCAAGGGTGGATTTGATGCCAACCTAGAGAGATTTTTAAAGGTAAGACTTGGTAGGAACTCGTCAGGTCAGTCCCTTAAGAAGGAGTCACATAGCATCAAATTAAATAAATCCCTCTTCCAGAATGCGCGATGCAGCAGTTTCTGCGAAAATGCTTTGGAGCAAAATCAGACCGAATGAGCCTGATTTTTTTAAGACCCTGTACAATGAAAAGAGAATACAGTCACGGTAGTGAGCGTTTACTGGGTGTTTGATACGCAGGGCCTGTGCTAAGCATTGTGTACACCTTATATTTAGTCCCTACAGTAACTCGAAGAGGCGAATTGTTTATTACTCCTATTTTCGAAGTAAGGAAATGGAGGCTCAGATAGGTTTAATAAGTTGTCCAATGCTTTTCAGCCCAAAAGGAACAAAACAAGATTTCGATTCAGCAGGTTCTGGCTCTAACACCCAGGCCGAGAAGCTGTCTGTCTCGCCTCTGTTCCTACCCAGGCTGTCTCCCCAGGCTTTTGTCCTCAACACCCTCCTACCATCTGGTTTGTCCAATCTCTACCCTTTCCGCCGACCCTGTGCTTTCTGCTGTACACCTGAGTGCTGGACACTCTCCTGCTACATTCTTTTTGCCCATCCATGCCCGAGTCCTCCTCAATTTTCAAAGCCCAGTTCACACCCTTCACTCTCCTTGAAGCAGTCTGGAGTAGCCATTCTTATTAGTCTCAAAATAGACAGAGAAGCAGCAGCGTAGAGTAGTGGTCAGGAGCCTGGGCCTGAGAACACACGGGTTTGAATCCCTGTTCCTGTGTGACCTTGGGCAAGTGACATGACATCTCTGTTCTTTCAGTCCCTTGTCTATAAAATGGGTATAGTAATAGAGCCTGCCTCAGAGGATTGGTTTGAAAATTAAGAGTCAATGCACATAAGCGCTTAGGCCAGTGCCTGGCACATAGTAGGACCTCTGCAAGTATTGGTGATTGGCTATCAGCAACAATGGCCATGACGAAAGCAAAAATATCCTTCCATGGGTTTATTATCATCCTGTCTTCTAACTGCAATGTGAGCTCCTTGAGGTCGACCACAACTATTTGATGCGTCGCTATAGAACCAGCTCTTCCTGGAACCTGGAAGGGGTTCAATAAATACCAGCTCCACATCCACAAAGGATCCCCTTTCCAGAAATTAGCATGAAAAATGACAAGCTCTGACTGTTTCTCCTACATTTTATTTATATACACAAAGCCAGTTGGTTGTATCATTGTGAGGAAAATTAAAGTAAAAAAAAAGAATAAATTAAGGTGTTGGTATAACCTAGATGGTCTCATGAATGCAGATGTGGAGACAAAGGGACGTTTACTTAAGACTTCCTCTGTTTAGCAACAGTTTATATCAATTTAAAAAGAAGGAAAGACAAACAGAAAGAAAGAGCATCAACTAAGAGACTTTACAATGGAATCCACAAAGAATTTTCATTTTTTTCTGGTCAAACTGAACATTGGGGGTGGCCCGCAAAACATTACATCTTTTTTTTCTGTGCCTGATACTTTGGAAAATATTATGCATACCCTTGCAGTCCTGCAGGATGAAAATTGTTGAGGACATCTATTTCTAGCCTCCTCTTAATGGGGAAGAGAGTTAGAATTTTTTAATAAATGTGTATATTTCATGGCAGTTGCAAAGTTTTCACATTTAGTCCTCTCGACTCCAAGCTGTTAAAAACAACACTGTCACAACACGCAGCAAAGGCCAGTCCTAAAGCATGGCTCTGCCAAATCCAGACCACACCTTCCCTCGGGGCAGGGTGGGCGGCAGTGCCAGGGACCTTGGAGCTGTCCTGGCTGGACTTAATGACCCTCCTCCTGAAGGCACAGGGCCTCTCACAGAGGAAGTAAAGTCATTTCTCCCATCTGACTCAGTTTGATTCTCTCCGGCAATGGGTCTTGCACCACTGATCCAAAAGTGTCCTTAAGTGTTATATGCAAGTGTCTTCAAAATGTAAATTAAATTATCTCCAGCAGCCTGCCCCTCTGAGAAAAACTGACAAGGTGCAGATTGTATTTCTCAGCAGCTGTAGCACAGTTGAGGACCTTGCTGGTACCATCTTACAGGGATAAAATATACAATTTTTTTCCTGTTTAGGCACAAGATCCTCAGGTCCTGGATCAGCTGTCCAAAAACATCACCAGGATGGGGCTAACAAATTTCACCCTCAACTACCTCAGGGTAAGACCAATGGGTTGATTATATTTCCTGCTGAGTTTGAATTTAGAGGTTTATATGTATCTTGAGCCAAGGAATTAAAATGAGGTAATATAGCACAATACGTATATCTTTTTAAATTTATTTTATTCAAGTATAGTTGATTTACAATGTTGTGTTAATTTCTACTATACAGCAAAGTGATTCAGTTATACATATATACATTCTTTTTCATATTCTTTTCCATTATGGTTTATCACAGGATATTGAATCTAGTTCCCTGTGCTGTACAGTAGGACTTCATTGTTTATCCATCCTGTATATAATAGTTTGCCTCTGCTAATCCCACACTCCCAATCCTTCCCTCTCCTACCCCCCACCTTGGCAACTACAAGTCTGTTCTCTATATCTGAGTCTGTTTTTGTTTTGTAGATATGTTGATTTGTATTGTATTTTAGATTCTATATATAAGTGATATATGGTATTTGCCTTTCTCTTTCTGACTTACTTCACTTAGTATGATAATCTCTAGTTCCATCCATGTTGCTGCAAATGACATTATTTCATTCTTTTTTATGGCTGAGTAATATTCCATTGCATGCATGTACCACATCAACATTTGCAAATGTTGATGGGCATTTAGGTTGTTTCCTTGTCATGAAAATTGTAGCACAATATGTATGTCTTATACCACAGTGTGTGTGTGTGTGTGTGTGTTTGTGATCAACAGACGATTGGGTTTAATTAACAAAAAGCATCAAACCTAGACTTTGTCAGTGTTGAGCTTCTTCTCTATGTTTGTATGACCCCTGGAATAAATTATTCAAAGGCTAGCAATGTCTCTTTCATAAAATGCTTTGGCACTATGTCCCTTCTGATTGTCTCAAGTTTCCAATGTGCTTTTGTTGAGTTCACAGCCTCTGCGTCTGTACCCAGGGACCAGTCACCTATGAGGAGGCTCAATGTGCCCTCCAGAGAGAGTCCCTTGAAGAAATTCACCTCAGTGCTATAACACAGACATTTATTTCTAAGGCTTCTTAGGGACTCTCTGTGTAACATGTAACAGATTTTCTGGTTTGGATAAAAAGTGAATTTTTATTTAAAAAAAATTAAATGTTAGGCAAAACTCTCTGCCCACATAACACTTACAGCCTCCGTATTTGGTCTAACAGGGTAAAATATATCACACTGGTTTTTAGTGTGGAATGGCAGTCATCACATTGCAAAGACCACTTCTCCAGGGCCCGACCCCATCATAATGTTTATGCTATTGTTTCTTTATCCTTAAGTGCAGGTTTGTGAATTTTGTTTTGTATTCACAATCCTCTAAGTACAATCATGTTTGCATACATTGAAATGCTAAAATGTCCTGGCTGGACTTCCTCCTCTGTAAGTGAAGAATAATTTGGACAAATGTTTCCAAGTCATGCCCTCACTGCAATGTGCCAGGCACTGGGCAAGACGCTGAAGATTCAAAGACAAAAGTCGTTGCACCTGTTATCAAGAAACGTCCTCCTATGAGAGTCAGACCCATAAAGACAGAACATTATATGCAAAATGGTGAATACCATGATAGAAGTTTCCAGATGAAATTATGGGAGAACAAGATAGACATCTCAGAAGAATCAGTCAGAGAAGGCTTCATGGAAGAGATAATGCCTGTGTAGTGTGTGAAAGAATGAATAAAGTTAAACCAGAGAAAAGAGGAGGAAGGACATTTCCATCAGAGGGAGCAGGAGTTAGGGGTTGGAATTCCAAGCAGTCTGTTGATGCTGGGACATGAAGGGATTAGCCAGGAGAAATGGGAGAGAGAGTTAATTGGGAGCCAGGTCTTGGAGTAACTGGCTGCCTGGGCTACTGGGCCAGGAGCCTCTGAAAAGATTAAACATGAGGATGGCAGTGTCCCCTTCTTGGGTGCGCAAGAAGAGTCTCTTTCTATTCAGTTTAGATGCCCCAGAGCCAAATCCAGACGTGGCAAAAGCCAGAGTCAGCTTCACTTCCCACAACCTCACCCCCAGCATGCCCACCAATTTGGCAGCCCTGAGCCAGGTCGTTCTCCACTAAACAGCCCCCTGGTTCCTGCTCAGAGGAAAATCAGAGTCTGCCCAGGAGGGTGGATCCAGAGGGGAGTGCTCCCAGCCAAGGCAGCCGAGGCTATGTTCTCCTAAACCTCCAGGCTCTGCATTAAGAACTGCTCCCTGTGGCGCTCCTGGCACAGTGGGAGTGGGTAGCAAGGTCTGGGCAAATGAGGGTCTGCAGTGCCGTTCCAGCCACAGGAATTCAGAAGGATGCCCTACACTGCTGGGCATTTCTTCTTGTCAGGAACCAGGAGAGATTTAGTTTAAACTGTCTGAACATGCCTCTCCTTAGGCGGATCAAGAATTTCCACACTACGTACCCTCAGCTGACCTCACATAGGAATCTAGGAATTCGGAGTCTATCCTAGACTTGGTCGCTAACTCGCTGCTAAGATCTTGGACAGATCCTTTATTACATCTTTTAGCTGCATTTAACACAGAGAAATAAAGGCTGAATTTCCCTCCTCCCTACCCGCACCCCGCCCCCAGTTGCTCTTATTGTCATCAGTAAAACCGTGGCCTTCACCCTGGGGTCAGCAAGGCCCACTGGTCACCACATCTGCAGTTCTCTGCTTCCAGCCCACGAAGAGTGAGGACATCACACCTGCAGAGGGGGAATGACACAGGGAACTGTGTATGGTTTGGGGCAATAGAGAGTAGCGTTTCCAAGGCTACCATCTGAAGTAGCGCTAGCTGCAGGCTCTGCTGTATGTACACATCCTGATGTAGCTGAACTTCACAATGGCCCACGTGCACCAGTACCTTCCCCACAAGAGAGCGGGCACAGATGGTGTAGGTAAAGTCAGTCACCCAGCTTCAAGCCCCCAAATGGCAGAACCAGGACTTGAACTCTAGAATCTATGTGTTTCATGGCAAAACTGCTGCCTTTCTAGTAAGAAAGTAGAATGATAGTTTTTTTTTAATTTTTGTATCGAAGTATAGTTGATTTACAATGTGTTAGTTTCCGGTGTACAACAAAGTGATTCATATATATATGCACACATATATATTCTTTTTCAGATTCTTGTTTATAGGTTATTACAAGATATTGAATATAGTTCCCTGTGATATACAGTAGGTCCTTGTTGTTTATCCATTTTATATACAATAGTGTGGATCTGTTAATCCCAAACTTCTAATTTATCCCTCTCCCACTTCCCCTTTGGTAACCATAAGTTTGTTTTCTATGTCTGGGAATCGGTTTCTGTTTTGTAAATAAGTTCATTTGTACCATTTTTTTAGATTCCACAAATAAGTGACATCCTGTGCTATTTGTCTTTCTCTGTTTGACTTACTTCACTTACTATGATCATCTCTAGGTCCATCCATGGTGCTGCAAATGGCACTATTTCATAGAATGACGATATTGATAGGAATTGGGTCGTGTCTTTCCTGCCTTGACGGGGGAGTCAGCATCTCTCACTGGGTCCTTAACCTACTTCGCCAAAAGTAATATCAGCTCCTGGTACGGTTTAATGGGAGGATTAAGTAAGACAATCCACGTAAAGGGCTTAGCCCAGAGCCTGGGGCAGAAAGTACCCAGTTAGTGTTCACTTGGGTGTCCATCATTGTTCTTCATACTGGAACCACTTAGAGCAACATGGCAGCTGGCTCTCTTCTGTCACCCTGGTACTCCCAACACTACTTGATTTCCCCGGCTCTTGCACCCTGGTTCAGTGGCCATTTGCCTTTCTCGCCTGCACTCACTCCATCACTTACTCATCTATTGATTGCTTCAGGACACTTACCGAGCCCGTTCTATCTTCCTGGCTGTTTGTCAGATGCTGGGCCTTCACCGTGGAGACGTGGCCTCCTTCCTAGGGTGGCGCTCACAGGCTGATGGGCAAGGCTGGCGGGGTGAGGTAGGCTAAAGCTCCAGTGAGGCGTGCTGACATGGAGGGATGTGCAAGGCCCATGAGAGCCCAGGGAAGGACCCATGGGTCTCAGGAAGACGGTCAGGATAGAAGCCAACCTCCCATCAGCAACCCCTCCGGGCAGCTATGAGCCACTTGGCAAATCATGGCTGAGCAGATTTTCAAACTCAGAATCCAAATCCAGGACACACGGGCTTCCATGATGAGACCTGGCCTGGTCAGTGGTCGCTAAGAAGGAGAAACAAAAGTTATTTCTTCATTTTAGAACCAGAATCTAAGATTTCTCTGGTACTCTTATCACCTACTTTTGTTAAGACAGTTGAGCAGTCAGAAAAACCATTTACTTATAAAACTGCTTTAAAACCTGGAGCTCCCCCATCCTTCTGAGGAACTCAGCCTTTGTCTCAAGCCTCAGAAAGTCAGGTGAAGTGTCGTTTAAATAGAGTTACTGAGGAACTTCAATAACTATGCCCAGTATCTGAAGAAGGGGTCAGACGTTTTATGTTGACAAATATGAACGCAAGACCTTCTAAATCAGTAGAAGAATTTTAAGAATCAATGCATCCTGCTTTGAAAAGGAGGAATGGAGATTTTAAATACTCCAGACATCTGACATTTCAATAAGCTTTGTCTTTCATGAAACGAAATTAAGCAATACAGAAGGTAGGCAATTATAATCACCTAGCTTCGCCAGAACAAGTTCATTTATTCCCAAGAAATTCCGAATCACTCTCAGGGCAGCCTGCCTTCAGGGAATGTGCAAAGCCCACCAAGGCGGCTCCCCTGTTTGGAGGAAGGAGCCTGCGAAGCACAGCAGCCCAGCTCCAGAGCCTGTGAACACAGATGATGATGCTGGTGCGTGGGCAGCACTCTGCTGGGGACTCTGGTGACCTGATTTTTTTTTTTTTTTTTAATGTGGGATGAATATCAGGAGTCCCACTTTTTTTTTTAAATTAATTAATTAATTAATGGCTGTGTTGGGTCTTCGTTTCTGTGCGAGGACTTTCTCTAGTTGTGGCAAGCGGAGGCCACTCTTCATCGCGGTGCGCGGGCCTCTCACTATGGCGGCCTCTCTTGTTGCGGAGCACAGGCTCCAGACGCACAGGCTCAGTAGTTGTGGCTCACGGGCCTAGTTGCTCCACAGCATGTGGGATCTTCCCAGACCAGGGCTCGAACCCGTGTCCCCTGCATTGGCAGGCAGATTCTCAACCACTGCGCCACCAGGGAAGCCCGACCTGATGCTTTTGAAGTGACCACAGAAGAGCCGTTGTCATTTGATTTGAGTTGTCAAACTGCCTGCGTTCCCTCGGGCACATCCCAGCACATCAAGGTCGGAGGTGCACGGTGCTTGGAGGCCAATGGCTGGTTCGCTGGTCCCCGAGGAGCAGAGGCTGGAGGCGGCCGAGCAGAGATGATGCCCTGACCAGGCCTGGCCTCACTTCCTCTGCAGGCCGCCTCGGTGACCTCTGGGAGGCCAGGGCTTACTGACCGAGTGTCCCTGTGGTAGTTATCCGGGCTGGGGCTGGGGCTGGGGCTGGGGACGGACCTGCAGAGTGAGTGGCTGTTAGGCACCCCGGAAACCGGGTAGTGTGTTTCACAAAACGTGCCCACCGTCTCCTGGAGAGGGAGTCATTTCCTAACGTGGGTGTGATGGTGCCCCTCAGTCAGTGCATTCTGGCGAGGGAACGAGAGAGGGGAGGAGGAGGTGGGATTTCAGGAACGTGTCCTTTACCATGTTTGCTGGACACAGCAGTAGGCCCTGCTGTCCCTGGTATTCCTTGAAGAGGCCACAGGAAGGCCGGGTGCCCTTGGAGAGGCATCGGAACAAGTCCAAGTCAATGAGACCTGCCCGTGGCGCCTCTTCAGCTCCCCCCAGATCCCCTTCGCCCATTATTCACTGTTCATTCCACAAGCATCTCTAAGACACCACTCTTGTGCCAGGTCTCCAACACCCTTAAGGAGATCACTGCCTGGTAGGGGAGAATGAAAAAAAATGTGCTGGGAGGGAAATCTGTCCGGGTACAGTAATGCACATTATGCTAGCTAACGTCACTGAGCACTTCCTGTGTGCCAGGCATGCAGCTGTGCTCTGTGCAGGGAGTCTTTTTTTTAATACAACAACCTTACGGGACTCCTGTTAGTCCTATTTTGCAGATGAGGAAACTGAGGCACAGGGAGGTAACTTCCCAAAGTCACAGAGCCGGTGAGTGGCAGAGAAGGGATTTAAACCCACGGTCTGACTCCAGGTACAAAGGATGGAGAAGTTGTTGGACGGCGGGTGTGGAACGTATAAGTCTTCAAGGAGGAACTGGCCCTTGAATTGAGTCTGAAAGATGAGTAGATGGTCCCAGGCAGACAAGACAGAGGGTCAGCCATGAGCAGTGTCAGAGAAGGATGCAGAAATCTGGGGGGCTGGGGGAACACTAGACAGTTCCACACGGCTGGAATGTAACTTTTAAGTTTGTTTAAGGATTTTGGGTCCAAAATGTACAGCTTAGCTGAGTGGTATAGTTCTAGAGAAAGTTTTGTCCTGGGAAGAGCACGGCATGGTCCAGGGAAGCACCTCATGCTGAGTCCTGGGCTAAGGGGTCAGACAAACAAGAGGATGTGTCAGAGGACAGCCACTTGCTAGCTTTGTGACCCTGGGAAAGTTAATTGACCTTTCTGAGCCTGTTTTCTTATCTGGGAAATGGGATGTAACACCGCCCTCGCTGGATTCCAGTGAGATAAATTCATGTGGAGCTCCCTTCTCTTTGCCAAGTGCACTCTCATAAAGGTCTCTGGTCCTTTCTCCTGGGTAGAGTCGAGTCTTTCAGGTCTCTGGTCCTATCTCTTGGGTGGAATCAAGTCATTCACTGGATTCCCCTGTATTCAGAGTTATGAGAAGAGCTCTCGTGGGTCAGCACACCCAGGAGTCCCATGCTTCTTTAATTCTCGACTTTCATTTCATCAAAGTGAAAGCCCTTTCTAACTCAGTGTTTCAAATTGCCATCATTTCAAATTTCTCATATGCAGTTCTTATATGTGAATGTTTACTGTACACAGAAACTGTTTTCTTTAAATAGGTTTAAAGAATAAGACTTTAAAATTGAAAACGAAATAATTGACATCTGTTCTATTTCCTATCCCATAGAAAGAATGAGGGTTGGTAATGCAGAAACCCCGTCGGTAAGCATTTAAAGGAAACTGCCACAAACCTCTGGCTCGGCCATAAATGGAATGTGCCATTTTCATTCATCTCCCATCAACAGTAGAGTGGACAATCCTTGCCCACTGGATACTGTAGGGACAACACTTCTTTATACCTTGAAGGTTTGGGGTAGTTTGGCTTTGTTTTTAAATTTTAAGTCAATCATCTGACCAAGAAAGAGACTTTTGGGGTGGCATCTACTATGTTCCAGGCTCAAAAGAGACAGGGCCAGGGTGTTTATAAGAATGGATAAGGCACATTCCCTTTTGCGGGGAGTTGAAGACACTGTTATAAGTAGGTCTGCTTCCACTTCACATTGTCCAGCCTCAGCTGGGGACCTCAGGTCATCCCAGAGTGTTCCTCCTCTCCTAAGAGCCTGAGGATACCCATCCTTGTTGGTCTCAGCAGATGACTCAACTTGGACTCGTTTACAGTTTCTAGTGCCCTCGTCAAGTGCTCTGCTTCTGACTTTGGCACTCTAGGCCCTCCGTGATGGGGCCTCTGCTGCTTCCCGGCCTCGTCCCACATCCCTTCCCCATCTCACATATCATCCTGTAGCCACACAGACCTCCTGAACTTCCCCGAACTCGTCATGCCCTGTTGCTTCCATGCCTTGGCACAGCATGGCTCACTGCCTGCAACATTGTTCCTACCCTTGCCTTCCATCCAGTTTTCCCAGGCTAGCTCCTCCTCATCCTTCAGGACTCATCGTCCTTCACCTTCTCTGAGAATCTCTCTCTGACTCTCAGCGGGAGCAGCTGCCCCTCCCCTGTGCCCCTGGTGCTCTGTACACACGATCTCCTGCTTACCTCTTGGTAGGTCCTGCATAAGAGTTGTCACTCCACGCATCTGTCTCCTGTGCTAGACCCAGAGCAACATAAGGTCAGATTATCTTGTATTTCTAGGGCCTCACAAGGTCTAGATCACGATAAGCACCCAGTAAATGCCTCTTGAATGGATGGTTGGTGGATGGGAGCTTGGTAAATGGAAGACTAGATTTTGAATGACATACACACACAAAAAGTAATAGATCTCGGATGAATTCACCTGCCCTACAGTATTTTTTTTAAAAATGTGTGATTCATTTTCAAAGTCACTACCTAGAACTTCACCATGAAATCTAAAGAGAAGTAGAGCTGAATGCATCAAGGAAATGAAAGAAACATGGCGTGGGGCCTCCAGATCGCTCTAGTGTGCAAAATTCCCACTTAAAATACTCAGGCTTCCCAATGTCAAATTTTTATTCTAATACCACTACTTCTACTTGCTCTGAATCAGCATTTAATTTTTACTCTAAGTGCCGTTATGCCCTTCTCATTATTTTGGAAATGTGTTCTTTCAGACCTCGAGGACACATTTCTTAATGGGAGATTATTTTTGCCTATTTTCTTTGACCAGCTTTTCCTGATGCTTGGATACACAAACTTTTTTTAAGCATTATGTTTAACGCAACTTTAAAACGTCTTATTATCCTGTATCCCCGCCAAAAGATATTTTCTTTGTGTTTCCTCTTACTCTTTATCCATCTAATATGCATAATTTCTGCATAAATGTAATCAGTGTACATACAATTTCTTAATGTTATTTGGTAAACACTTTTGCATGTTTCTACATAGTTATCATATTAGCCATTTATCATTTATCACCCTGCAAATATTCCAGGGTGGGGCTAACCAAACCATTTCTCTAAATGTCAAGCGCTGAAGTCATATTCAAGTTGTTGCTGTCATTAATACCATTCCTCTAAGTGCCCTTGCCGTGTCCTGCTCTCAGCGGTGTTCTCTGCAGAGGCGGAGCTGTGGAGGCCATGTGGGTAAGAAAAGCAAATGTGCTTCAGATTCAGAGAAATGTGGGTTCAGATGCTAAACCCCCTACGACCCATAACAGCCTTGAACTAGTCGTTTAAATTCTCTGAATCCCACTTTCTTCATCTGAATATCAGGAAGAATAATGTCTCACAGGTTGGCACAAATTACATTTTATAAGATTAGATGAGTTACAAAGTAAAAGAGCCTGGCACACAGGAGAAGCATAATAAACACTAGTCCCCCCCTGTGCTGTCCAGAGCAGTGGATCAGGGCTCCAGTTTCACTTTTGCCACTTTCTCCTTCTATGATATTGATTAACTGCCTTAATTTCTTGGAGCCCCAGTTTTCTCACGCATGAGTGATTACGTACATTGTGAATCACAGGAACTGAATCTCAGTCGAGGGTTAAAACGATCTTGCATGTGAAGAGCACATGTAACTTGAAATGACTTCACCAGGAAGCCAAGTAAGTCTCATTCCATTTATCAACTCCTATACATTGGTCATGGCCTTGAATTCTACACTGAGATTCTGAAGCCAGATGATAGATCAGAAAAAAAGAGAAGTGATAAATGAATGACATCTGCCGAGGAGGGTGGCAGGAGGGAGTCTGAGGCATGTGCCATATATTTGGAACCCCCTTTCCAGTACAAAGTATAATCATTGTCACTGGGTGTTTTCAATACGATTTATAACCTTTTGTTGTTGTGATTGTTAAATAAATCTACCCCTTCAAAAAAGCAGTGTCCTCAACTGGGAGTGAAAGCACTGAGTTTTCACGGGAATGTTTTTTGATCCTATACCTTTAATTTCCCAAACGAATGAAAGTTTTTGTTGTTGTGATTGGTACATTCTAAAGATCATTGGTCCCTGCATGTAGCTTCTACAGATAGCAAAAGAGTATTGTCCAATGCCTGGAAGAATTGAGCAATTAGCTTTGGAAAATGACCCTCAACAGAATGACGTGACGTGACCTCTTGGAGTGGCCGTGGCTGGAGTGAGCGTTTTGAATCGTGCCAAGGTTTTTTTTTGTTTGTTTTTTATTTTTATGAGGCTTGACTGCCAGCCAGCATATTTTCCTTGGTTTTATGACACGAGAAAGGATTACAGTCCAACCCCCTTTCCCATCTGAATGCCAAGCCAAGCCTGAGGATGGAACAGGATCCTTGCTCAGAGATTGAGATGAACCAGCGTTACTGGCAGTCACCATAATTATGGGCTGGCACCTGGGCAGACCGCTGAGCGTTCACGCAGGCAGACCAGCAGCACGCTCTTACTAAACACTGACGTTGGTGGCGGGGAAAGAACCATCCCAGCAAACCTCCGGGGCTTCCCACAGGGCCTTCATGGTGTGAACCCTCAAAAGGCCCACAGCCTAAAACGTGCTATTCACTCTGTGGTCCTTGGATCACTGCAGATTTGCAAACTGTTTGTTACCAGTTTGTGATAAGTCCAGAAAACGAGAATTAAAAACTTTAAAACTACTGTAACAGTCGGACATTGCCAGGACATCCAAGTTCATATGGCGGACTCAACCCACTGACCAGGCTATGGAGCAGTTTAGGTGTGATTCAACTCCCGTGGTGCGTGGCCACTAGTCAAGTGTTGGGAGCACACGTGACCCGCCGTTGAACAAGCACTGGCTTAGAGCACTGGTCATGAATCGTATTCAGAGACCGTTCAGAACCACCGTGACCATCATAACACCATTAGTTAGCCAGGAACTTCTCTGTTTCTCAATAAAAGGATGAGACAGGAATTATTATCCACATTTTACAGATAAAAATCAGTCAGTGCCTAAGGTTGCAAAGCTGGTCCTGGCAACAGTGCTTCCCAGGGCTCAGGCCTGCCTGTTCCCCAAGCCCCCTGCACACCCAATCTTGGTGAGGACAGGCTCCTTGGCCTGGGCCTGCAGGAGAGATGGTGCTTTAAGAGTGAGGGATTTGGCCTCTGAAACAAAGCTGTCCCACCTCATTCTGACTTTTCCACTTCTCCTCCTCCTCCTTGGAGAAAGGCTCCATCTGAGTGAAGGCAAAGAAAGGCCTTCTGAGCCATGAGAACAATGCACGCATAGAATGAGTAAAACCTGGAACACCCAAAGGGAACTTTTAATTGCATTTGGAGATGGAAAAGTAGTGCACGTGACCACATGATAAGGGAATTAAAGCAGTTAACTCTTAAAGAAGTAAAATAACCATAATACAGAGACAGCCCAGTGTCCAGAAAACAGTGATTTCTAAAGTCAAGCCAAAAGAAACAGCTATCAGAACATTAAAAGAAAAAACTATACACCCACACACACACATACACACAAACGTATTTTTACAGAGCAGTCCTAACTGAAAACAATTTCAGAACCACCCATGCTTCTAAAATTCTTGGCCTTAAAGGTACAAATAGGGCTAGGATTAAAGAAAGTAATTTCCCAGTCTCGGCGCTAGAGAAAGAGAAAGAAATTGTTGTTTAACAAGACACTGAAAATCAGGGGAGATGGGAAGGTGGGAAATGGCAGTCTGGGGGGAAATGGCTGAGGGATTGCAAAGTGAAGTGCAGGATGGAGCCCAGAATTAATGGTCCTGAGAAACAGCCTTCCTAATTGTCTAGAATGGGTAAAAAATGTATGTCAGGAAAATTCGGGGCAGGGGGCAAGGGGAGAGCTGTTTGAATTTATTTTAATTTAAGAGCACAGGCAGGGAAGTAGCCTGAAAAGTGAAAAGGGGCTAGTAGGTTTCACCGTGTAGCGATGGGGCTCGAGACCTTTCTCTGTGTCCGGTCTCTGTTGTTCTCTAACTTTACCTGGGCACCACCTCAGTGCCCACAGAAAACTCACATTCCTTAGAGATAGCAACTGTTATTAGATGGCATGACCTCCTCATTTGTCCCCAGCAGAGTTCAAGGAGCAGAGTAGGTAGAAAAGAAACAAACATGTGAAAGGGGGGAAGGCAGATGAGGTTAAACTCTCCAGTCCTGATCTTCATAAATCCACTTGGGAGTGGCTGGAAATGTGAATCATAATTAAGAGAAAACAAGTAAATTTTAAAGTGTCCACCATGCCCCTCCCGAAGAAGAGAGGGCAGTGAACTGAGATTGTTGAATACCTACTATGGGCAAGACACAAACTTGGCTTTATTTAATCCTCACAACTGGTTTGGGAGGTAGGTGTTCATGCCTCATTTTACAGAAGAAACTGAGATTCACTGCGGTTCTGGGGCTCATCTAAGGTCATTCAGTGGGTAAATTGCCAGGCTGGATGGGATCCCATGTTGACCTGGTGCCCTGCCCACAGTCATGCTGCAGAAATGTCACCTCCTAACAAGAGCTGGGTTGAAGATTAGGTCAGTCATTTCCACTGAGATGACCAGGCTGTTTTGCCAAATTGTCAACAGAAAATTATCAACAGACAATTGTCAACAGATGCCATGGATGGAGAACACAGAACACTTAAGCACAGGGAGGCCATTGGCCTGCAAGGCCTTATGGGATCTGACCTCACCAGCTTCATCTCATAGCAAGCTCCAGTGCCCTGGCCTGATTTTTGCTTTCCAACCTATTAAGTTCCTCTCCAGGGCCTCTCTACTTGCTCTATCATATCATTTATCTAGCTATGGAACCTTGGGCAATTTTCTATCCTTTCGGTGCCTCAATTTCCTCATCAACAAAGTGGTGATAATAATATTCCCTTACCTCAATGGGTCATTGAGAGGGTTAAATGAAATGGTACTGGTGGTTAGAATAAAGCCTGGAATGTAGTAAGTCCTCAATGAATAACATCATCATCGTCGTTGTCGTCATTATCTCCACTGCCTGGGATACTCTGCTACAAGGCTGTCTCCCTATTAGTCAGCTCTCAGGACACGTCACCTCCTCCAAGAGGTCTTACCTGATCAGCCAGTTTAAAGTGGGATCCCCACCTCAGTTATTTTCTGTTGCCTCCTTACTTGGCTTATTTTCCATGTAGCATTTTTCATCAGTTGAATCATCCTACCTAATCATCAGTTTTACCCTTTGGTTGTTTCCCTGTCTCTTATGCCTGTCACTGGAATGCAGGTTTTTTTGAAAGCGGGAATCTTGTTTCTTCTTTCCTGAATGGAGAACCAATCATTTTAAGTCCACTCAACTTGAGATGTGCTCCTTGATAAGCTGGAAATTTTAAAGAGCAAACCATTTATAAAATCCCAATTCCAAGTGTTGCCTTGGAATATGGAGGACACTTGTGTGAAGGCTATTAACCATCCTTGACACCACAGACTGAGTGCCTGTAGCACTTTCCTCTAAGGATTTGATGTTCTTATTTGCAATTATAAACAACCCTGTTGGTGAGGGGAGGGGAGGGATGTCATTAACTTTATTTGATAAATGGTCCTCATCTATAAAACAAGGGAGATAAGCATGACTTCTAAGGACTTCTAGTCAAGCATTCTAAAAAGAAGGAATACAAAATAGAAATATTAACAAGTACCACAAATAAAGAATTTATAAATCCCATGCTATAAATGAGGAAACTAAACCCAAGAGGTTCAAGGCTGATCCAAATTCAAGGCTACCTGCCTATTAACATAGGATAGTTTCTGGCTTTCTTTTTGTCTCCATTTGCAGGACTCCTTCACATCCATTCAATTCACAAATGTTTACTGAGCACCTACTGTATACCTGGGTCTAATCTGGTCCCATTCAATCTATAAACCTTTACTGAGCACTTACTGTATGCTTGGGTCTATTCTGGTCCCATTCAGTCTACAAATGTTTACTGAGCACCTATTGTATGCCTGGGTCTACTCTGGTCTCTAGCCAGCAGATACCCTATTTGACACTAAATTTTTCTGTGCATGAGAATCTCATATATGTTTCTCCTGATTTCTTTAAAACTTTTCCTAGGCCAATCATAACATAAGACTGGAGGTCTACCTGAGAAGGCAGCTAATTTTTCCCTCCTTTCTTGCCTATTTCCCAAGTTTTGTGAAACAAGGTAGGGATGAAGTGACGCCTTTTCAGTTCAATACTGCCATAGATCATCATGGAAACTTTTGACACAAGAGCAGAACTGAACTGCAGAAACTTCACAATGTGGCTTTTATAGAAAAAGTATCTGTAGTCTTAGGAATTGATCAAAGAAGTTGTTTTCCTTCCTTCCTTTGTCAGTGTCCCTCTTGTGTTCTGCCTATGCTTTACCTACAGAAGGCATTTGTGGTCATCTATTCATATTCTTGAACCGTTTTACCATGAGGGGGAAACTTAAGTGGAAAAATCAAAGTTTTTTTGATGTTAATTAACAGAATTTACAAACATATGCAAAATGGTAGCAACCCTACAATTTACGCATAACGTCTGAGCTTTGGGACTCTTGGTATGTCACTCACAGATGGGAGGTGGGAAGGACAAGTGCTTGCTTTGGAGAGACGTGAACCGTATAGTCTTACCATTGAACAGGGGCCATGCCCTGCAGTGGGTCTTGGCCTTTTTCAATTCCCTCAACACCAGTTGTGTTGCATTGGTTAGCACTGGCTTGCAAAGCAGAAACAGTTCCCCTTTTGTAAAATGGGGTGGGTGTTGGGATAACACCTTCAAAGTTTAAAGAATGTGTGAGGCCACGTATACTAAAATGCTTTGTAAGCTGTAAGGTTCTTTTGCAAAACAGGTATCCCTCACTCGCTATTCAAACCTTCAATGTCCAAACTCTTGTATTCCTAATTCGGGATTAAATGAGTTTTGAAAAAAAAGGTTACATAAATTTTTCCTTATCCAATTCAAGCTACTCGCTATCCAAAACTCTGGAACCAAATTGATTCATGTAGTTCAGTATCCACATTATTCCAACTCATTCTCTGAATTCTCACTCTCCAAATTTGGAAACCAGGTAGGTTTGGATGGCAAGGAATAATTCAACAAATGGCCACCATTATTCTCACTATCGAGTACAGTCTTAATTTACACAGAAGAAAGTAATTTGGGATTGAATTGTATGAAATTGCTCTTTTTGCAGGTCAAACCCTGTTAAATATTGGCTATTTCGTATGGTTCATTCTAATATTTAGGGACAGGGACCCCCATATCCAAGACAGACAATCACTTGTCTCCATGATTTTTCCATTTTCCACCATCATCATCCAATTCCTATTTAACGTCATAATAGCAAACATAAGAGCCATTTATTGCCTGGTGACCTTGTGCCAGGCACTGCAAGTCATTTAATTAACCCTCATTACCTCATTAAAAACAATTATATTTTGAATAGATAACTTATTCATATATTGCAAAATTCAAAAACTGTAAAAATCTTTAAAATATATACCTTTTACACCTAGTTTCAACCTCTTAGTTCTCCTTCGTACAGGCAGCCAGCATTGCCAGTTTCTTGCGTTTTCTTCCTGTGATATTCTATGCATATACTATAAGCATATACTGCTTTAAACACACACAGACACACACACATACACGTGTGTGCAAATGCTAACATACTATTCATACGGTTCAAAGTGTTGAGCAGTGACACTCTTTAGAAAAACAGCAGAGATATATGCTAAAGGGGTATATCACTCTTTAGAGATATATCATAATTTATTTTATAAGTGCTTTATTGATGGACATTTAGGTTGTTTCTAATCTTTTTCTATCATTAACAATGATATGCAAATATCTTCTCGTATTTGATTTTATACAGCAACAACTAAAAGACTAAATTCGTAGGAGAAATTCCTGGAGGTAAAATTGCCAGGTCCAAAGACACATACACTGTAATTTTGATAGATATTGTCAAGCTGTTCAACATAGAGGTTGTACCAAGTTTCTGTTTCCCCAGCAGCACATAAAATGAATATTTTCCACACTTTTCAACAACTGAAGATTATCAAGTTTTTCTATTTTCCAATATTATAGGTGAAAAATGGCATCTCATTTTCATTGTAATATGCCTTTCTCTTATTACAAAAGAGATTTATTATCTTCTCATATACTTAAGAGTCATTTGTATTTCCTTTCTTGTGAATTATTTGTTCATATAATTTACCCATTTTTCTTTTGGCTTGTTCTTTTCTTATATTTGAAAGAAGCACACACTTTGTTGTGGTATATAGTTTGTGGGTTTTTTTTAACTTTCTATACGTTGGTTTATCCTTGATTTGGTTGTATTTTTTATGTTTTTTTTATTTTTGGGGGTTTTGTGTGTGTGTGTGTGTGTGTGTGTGTGTGTGTGTTGTGGAGCAGTATTCCCCCTATGTCTCCAGTTTTGTGTTTTGTATTTAGTATTAGCCCTCTTTGCGCTAATAATAATAAAATATATTTCTCTATGCTCTCTAATGCCACTTTTAAAAGTTGGGGGACTTTTTACGTTTAAATAATTGATCCACATGGAATTTGGGGGGTAAAAATGTGAAACCCCTATTTAATTACTCAGTTGTCCAAACACACTTTGTTGATTAATGCATATTGTCCCCACCAGTTTGAAACACCAGTTTTGCATATTTTGCTTTGCTGTACCTATTTGAGTCAATTTCTGGACTGTTAACTTGTCTTTATATTCTTTATCCAACACCACACTTTAAAAATTACTTTTGCTTTACAGTATACTTTAGCACCTAGTAGAATTAAGATAGTACCATCATTCTTCTTTATAGAATTCTTAAATCTTTATTTTTTCAGATAAACTTTAGAATTAGATTATCTAATTTAAAAATAAATTTACTGGTATTCTATTGGAATCCTATTAAATTTACTAATTAGCAATAGGGGAATTGCTATCATTATGATCTTTGGTCTTTCTATCCATAATTTTGGACAGCCTTTCCAATATTAAGGTCCTTTTTGTGCCCCTTGGTAATGTTTTGAGGTTTTTCTTTGTATGTATATATTGTATGTCCATATGTATGTGCATTTTGTATACAGGTACAGATATGTATCTGTTTTCCATTTCTTGGTAACTTTGCACCTACATCATCTGTTTTTTGTTCATTATCACAAATATGATCTTTTATTCCATTTTATAGCTTAATTGGTTTACTTGTATTTATAAAAGTTATTGATTTCCATATATTACTTTTATTCCCAGGCATCATATATAATCTTCTTAATATTTATAACAGCTTTTTTTTTTTTTTTTAGTGTATCCTCTTGGGTGTTCCAGCTAAGTTACATCATTTGTAAATGATGACTATTTTACAAAGTCTTTTCCAATTTTTATATTTTCTTTCTTTCTTTTCTCCAATTATATTGGCTAGTACCATCAGAAAAGTGTTAAATAATAACGAGGATAATTAACATCCTTATCTTGTGTCTGACTTTAATGGGAATGCGTCTAGATATTTTCATTAAGCAGGATGATGGCTTATGATTTGAGATAGATATAGTTCTCATATTAAGGTAATATCTCTCTATTCTTATTTTATTAAGAGCTATTTAAAGAAAAAAATGGATATTGAATTTTATCCAATGTATTTATAGTGTCCAAGCAGTTGGTATTTTCTCTTTTTATTATTATGATTAGGTATATTAATAAAAATAATTGGTGCTTATTTGGTGCAATTACTATCCAAAGCAGTATTCTAAGTTCTTTACATGTATCAACTCATTTCACCCTTACCCAATCTAGAACTCAGTATTATTAGTATTTTCACTCTAAAGTTAAAAAAACTCACATTCACAGAGGTTAAGTAACTTGAACAAGATCAGACAACCAGTAAGTGGCAGAGCTGAGAGTGGACTCATGTCGATTCCTTCTGTGTAAACACTATGAAAAGTTTTATTTTGATAGGTTTCTTAGTAAATCATCATTTCATTCTTGGGACAAATCCCACTTGTTCAATATGTATCCTCCTTTTATTGGGTCATAGATTCCATTTGCTAATATTTATTTACAATTTCTGCATCAGTCTTTAAAAAATTCAGTTAACATTCTCTTTTATATGATGTTTTTGGCTGTGCTGAGTCTTACTGGTATCCTGGCCTCATGAATGTTCCACAAATATTTCTCTTTTTTTTCTTCTTCCAGGATAATTTAAATGGCATTGAAGTTACTTGCCTTTTAAAGGTTTTGCAGAAACTACCT
Source organism: Balaenoptera musculus (assembly GCF_009873245.2). Classification (NCBI taxonomy): domain Eukaryota; kingdom Metazoa; phylum Chordata; class Mammalia; order Artiodactyla; family Balaenopteridae; genus Balaenoptera; species Balaenoptera musculus. Next base: position 96,566,119 of record NC_045789.1, read on the forward strand.
TGGCCTAATTCCCCTATGAAACCATCTGGGCTTGGGTTTTTTTTGTTTTTGTTTTTGTTTTTGGAGCAGGGCTTTCTGATACGTTTTAAATTTGTTCTAGGTAATTGGTCTATTTAGTTGGTCCTGACTTCAATACAATTTAACATATGGGAATAATATACATTGAATGACTAAAACTTATGAATGTAAAATTACAATCACAGTTAGGTCTAGAAAAGAAAAGAGGAGCACATGTCACAAGAGAGAAAGTAAAAGTCATAAGGATGGAGATGGAAGGGGAGTAGAGGGGAAACTCTCCCAAAATGAATAAAGACCCTGTGTGGGCAGGGAGTTTTATATATTCAAGGGACTAAAAGAAGTTTAATGTAGCTGGAACCCAAACAGCAAGAGGGGGAGCATGGTTCAAACTGAGGCTGGAGACATGAACTGGGCCCCTAGATTGTTAAAAACTTGGCCCTAAATCATTGCAAAGCTGTTGAAGGTGAAGAACATAGAGAAGTGGGTGTATCCGAAAGATCTGAGGATAGAAAAGTTAGTACATTTTGGTGATTAGGTAGGATAAGAAGTGTGAGGAAGAAGGAGGTATCAACTATCTGTCTAGTTTTCAGAACAGGCTGGATGCTGGTTCCCTTCACTGAGTAGGGATTGGAAGAAGATTTTGTGTAGGGTGGGTGTGGCGGGTTTGGGTGTGGGGAGACACTGAGTTGGTTTTTTTTTGTTTGTATGTTTGTTATTTGATATGTTGGGTTGGAAGACATTTGAGACATGTAGATTGTCACAAGGTGATTGGATATAAGCTGTGAGTCTTCTGAATATCTGACTACCTGGTAATTAAAACCTTGAAGATCATTGTGAAGGATGAAGCCCAGGAAGAAAGAAGAAAGGGAAGACAAGATGTTAATTCTTGGACAATTCCATCAATTGAGCATTTGATCTATTTTGCTACCCATTGAGATTCCTTATCAGGGATTCTGTGAATTCTGAAAGGAAGAATGTGGAGAGCTTCTAAAAGAACATCCCTGACTTGGGGTCTTCAGGGAATCTGTAGATGCCTCTCCTTAAGGAGATATTTGGTGTCCAATGTCAAGTCTAAAGTAATGTGACTGCCTTCTAGTTTTTCTGTTGTGCTGTTTTAGAATCTCTGAGCGAATGTTTTTAAATGTTTTTAATAACACTGTGCTTTGTAATTCGGTACATGCACCCAAAGATCCTCTTGAAACCTAACATATAAGTTTTTAATACAAAAATGTTCTAATGTTCAGAGGCACACGTAGAAGCCAGTGCCTGGAATCCTGAGGGATATTTGTCTGCTTATTAAAATTCTGTAAATTCGTTATGGAAAGGAAGTGTTTCCACAGTTTTAATATGACTCTCTGGAATAATCTCTGGATATGATAATATTAACACATAGAGTTACTTTTAAAAACTCTATTCAATAAAGGTTAACTTTGGTTTTCTGGACATAGAGTTTTCTAGAAAACTCTAGAATCTGCCTTCCCCAAATCTGAGTCTAAGGAATGTTCTTATGTTATTTCTTCTTTCTTAAAAATATTTGGTACACTTACTTCATTAAGCATAACTATAAATTGGTAAGGAGATTGCCTCATTTAAATAAAAGTAGTTATAACAATGTTTTCTATAACTATATTTACATGTAGTTGACTCAACTTTTAACTACATATGTTCACTAAGGTTTTTCTTATTGGAGGTCTTTCACCCCTCTGAAAACTATTATTTCCTTATTAATTTCCCAGTGGCTTTAGGCAATTTCTAGCTGTGGCAATGACTTTGTGAATAAACAGTCTTTATTGTCTATGGTTTTATGATAGAGAAAAATACCTTGATATACTTAAAATGCTGATTATTAGATGAAGTTAAAGGAATAGTCATTAACTTTGATAATACACAAAACAACCTCTTATTCCCACTATATTCCAAAGCCTGGGGATTATAAAAATGAAGATGTGTTGCTGCTCTCACCAAGCTTAGCAGTAATGACCAAAATATCCTGAGCACTTACTATGTGCTGGGCGTTCACTGACTCTTGTAGCAGATGTTTTAGGATGCCTGCTAGGTGCCAGGCATGGTGCTTCGTGCTAGAATTCCAAGGACGAGCAGGAACAGTTGCATTCATGCTCTCATATGCTTATGGTGGGGTAGAAAGACATTTACTAAATAATCTCACACAAATGTGTGTGTATTTCTTTTTTTATTGAAGTATAGTTGATTTACTATGTTGTGTTAATTTCTGCTGTACAGCAAAATGATTCAGTTATACATATATATATATATATATTCTTTTTTATATTCTTTTCCAGTATGGTGTATCACAGGGTATTGAATATAGTTCCCTGTGCTATACAGTAGGACTTTCTTTTTTTTTTAACATCTTTATTGGAGTATAATTGCTTTACAATGGTGTGTTAGTTTCTGCTTTATAACGAAGTGAATCAGCTATACATATACATATATCCCCATAGGACCTTGTTATTTATTTTATATATAGTAGTTTGCATCTGCTAGTCCCAAACTCCCAATCCATCCCTTCGCCAACGCCTCTCCCCCTTGGCAACCACAAGTCTTTTCCCTATGTCTGTGAGTCTGTTTCTGTTTCATAGATAAGTTCATTTGTGTCATGTTTTAGATTCCACATATAAGTGATATCTATGGTATTTGTCTTTCTCTTTCTGACTTACTTCACTTACTATGATAATCTCTAGTTGCATCCATGTTTCTGCAAATGGCATTATTTCATTCTTTTTTATGGCTGAGTAGTATTCCATTGTATATATGTACCACATCTTCTTTATCCATTCATCTGTCAATGGACGTCAAATGGGTGTGTATTTCTAATTAAGTAAATTCCACCTTGGAAAAGAGCATATAGTTCTTTTTGTGAGTGAATATAATTAACTCGCCTGTCTGAGAGATCTCATAAGGCTTCCCTGAGAAGGTGATGCTTGTACCAAGTTTTAATGATGAGTTGGTTTTAACTAGTGGAGAGCAGAGGAAGAGATTTATAGACTCGGGGATCAATCTTGACTAAGACTCTGTGACAGGAAGAAGAAGGAGGCCAATGGCTGGAGAGAGGAGTTAGATGGAGGGTGATGTGAGCTTACATTGGGGTGGTAAGGAACAGGAGGCAAGAAGTGGTTGGTGACCAGTGACAGAGAGCCTGTAGGCCATGTTTCAAAAGGCTTGATGCTAAGGGAGGAGACCATAATCTAAGCAACTGTTTATGCATCAGGAGTGTTACTGTAAAACTATATACCGATTGTTCTGCGGGCTCAGAGGGAGGGACCATGCTGTTGGAGGATCAGAGAAAGCTTCCTGATAGAGGACATTGAAGCAGATGTTTGAAAATGAATAGAAGTTTGGCAGTCAAGGAAGGAGAGTACGGCCATTCCAGGCAGAGGAAGCAGAATGTGCTAAGGCCTGGTGCTGTGGTCTGAATATATGTGTCCCCCCCGCCCCAGCAAATTTGTATGTTGAATCCCCCAAAGGTAATGGTATTAGGAGATGGGGGCTTTGGGAGGTGTTTAAGTCATGAGGGTGGAGCCCTCGTGAATGGGATTAGTGTCCTTATAAAAGAGGCTCCAGAGAGGTCCCTAGTCCCTTCTACCATGTGAGGACTCTACAGGAAGAGTCAGCAGTCTGTAGTCCAGAAGAGAGCCCTCACCAGACCATTCTGGTGCCCTGATCTTGTACTTCCAACCTCCAGACTGTGAGAAATAAATGTCTTTTGTTTACAAGCCACCCAGTCTGGGTATTTTGTTACAGCAGCCCGAATGGATGGAAAAGATACCTGGAAACATAAAAGAGCATGGTGTATTCAGAAGGCATGAAATACTTATGTGTGGTTAGAGTGTGTATGTAGTGTGTATATGTGAGTGTATTTATGTACATATGTATGCACACATGTCCACCTGCAGGGGGACCAGGATGGAAAGTCTTAAAAGATACATTTAGAAATTCAGGTTGGGGCATTAGCAAAGTAGCACCATCTGCCATACTAAGGAATCTGGACTATCCCATAGTCACTGAGGTCTTTTAATAGGTGATGGACCTCTTATAAACTCATATTCGTGAGTTTAGAATGGTATTTCTCTTAACTCCACTGACTATTATAGTAATCATTTGGGAAGGGGCCTGCTAAAGCTCCAGATCCTTAAACTATCCCAGACCAATTGAATTAGAACCTTTATGGGCACATCCAGGCATCGGTACATTTTAAATCTTCCCAGGCAATTCCAATGTGTAGCCAGACTTGAGAGCTAGTGGTTTAAAGAGACGCCCTGGCTGCTTGGCAGAGATTAGAGTCCAGGAAGGAGATCAGGAGGCTTCCATAGCAGAGAAGGGTGAGGTCTTGAATAAGGTGGCACCCAATGGGAACTGAAAGGAGGGGATGGGTTTCAAAGACATTCAGGCCATTGAATGACAATAATAATAACAGACATCAGATTGGATGTGACTGGAAGGGTGAGAGAAACTCCCCATTTCTAATGGTGGTGTCATAATCCAGAAAGAGTAGTGGCTAAGAGCTTGAGGATATGGTTAGGAATCCCCTGCTCAGCCAATTTACTAGCTGGAGTGGGGGGGAGCGGTACCTTAGGCAAATCACTTACTCTCTCAGGCCTCAGTTTGTTTGGGTATAAAATGGGGATAATAGCAGTACCTGAATGAGCTAATTCACACACGAAGGGCTTAGAACTCAAGCTGATGCACAGGTGCCGTTTACAAATGCCAGTTCTTTTCTGCTAAGAACAGCTGAGGCAAAGGCAGGGCATTTTTCAAGAAAAAACTTAAACCCAAGGCCAACGTTAGAAAAAGGAGGTTTCTTCCACTCTCAGCTTCCGAAGTGCAGCTTCACCTGTACTCTACTGGCTGCGCAATCTTGGTCAAGGCTCAAAACTAGAAATACCTCTCTGTGCCTGTTTCCTCACCTATAAAATGGAGATCATAAAAATATTTTGTTCTAAGGTTACTGGGAATAACCTGCCAAAGGAAAATCCCTCTATGCCTACCTAGTGCTTGAGAAGGGCTATTTCTTGCTTTGGCGTGATTCTGCAGAATGCATGGAGATTTGGAGTGATGTTTGTCTATGTGAATGTGTGAGTGATTGATATGCTGGGGGCTGACTGCACTTCTGGCCAATGAAGGAGCCTGTCCTGATGTGGGGTCGGTGCCTTCCACCTCCTGCACCCTCCTTGGCCGAGCCTGTCTTGTGTCTCAGGCTGTTAAGTTGGACAGGACCCTTCTCAGCCAGGTGAACATCACCTGCCTGTAGAGATCCTGTCCTTGTAATGTACATATTTTGTATTTCCAGTTTGTTTGTTCTCAGTCATCTGAGTCCAGAGAGTATCAACAAGAGTCTTTGGAAGAAATGTTTGTCAGTTGTGATACAGAGATCGTTGAGAGTGGTCTGTGACTTTGCTTTGATTGGGTCTTAAAACAGTCAGATGATGAGAATTTTGTGTTTCAGAAAGTGTCATCTCTGAAATAGGAGAAATTGTGGTGTTTGGGTGTGTGGCGGTGACGCAAAGATGAAGAACAGAAAGCCTGGTTTTAGAAACATCTCTGATGCAGACTGTTTGCAGTCTTATGGTTATCCTTTGTTTCACAGATGTGCCAAGCAGCAAATAAGAAAGAGGAAAAAATCCTAAGTAGTTAGAGCTGTTGGATTCTAAGGAAGAGAAAATGTTTGGATATTTTTAGGTTGTTAAGGGTTTTACTTTAAGAAAAAAAAAAAAAAACTTTTATTAATGAAACTATAATTGAGTGTATTAGCTAAGAGTTGGGAAAATTCTCAATAAGATAAAATTCAAAGGCATTGGGGTAATAAAGATCGGGATTTTTTTCAATGCTTTGCACGCACTCTTAAGTCAGTGCCATCCAAAACACATTGATTAATTCATTGATATAGTCAAGTAATATTTCTGTTTACTGAGCATCGTTTATGCATCAGGCCCACCAGTGAAAAATTCTCCATCACTGCCTCCAAGGAACTGAAATCAGTACCAAAACTATAATACAAGCTAGTAAGGACAAAGCCAAAGCAAATGGAAGATCTCTCTTTCAACAATCTACCCCAGGACCTAGAAGAGGTTTATAAATAGTTAAGCCTCAGCAAATAGTTGTTGGATGAAAGGATGAATGAATGAACAAACGAACACCACACATAAGATTTATAAAGCGAGAAGAAAAAGAAAATGATTCTGTAAAGAATGAAGTGGGTATTTGTAAACCATATATTTTGTAATATTTGGTTCAAGTGTGTTATGCCCTCCAAGATATTCCCATTACAAAAGTATAAGGGAAAATAGTGGAAATTAAAGAACAAACATATATATACAAGGACTTTTTAATGCATTTCGTTTTGGAACTTGTCCAATGGAGTTTACATACTAAATAAACTATGAAGGCTGTCTCACCCAGGTGCCTTGAAAATAATTAGCTGATGTGCAATTTACATAGTTAAGATTAAATTTTTCCTTAACTCTTTAAAAATGTTATGAAATGTTTTAAGATGAATGTAATGAACAATCACGTATCTACCACACAACTTTTTGAAAATTTTAGCATTCTGGCATATTTTCTTTAGTCTTTTTACTTGTGAAATAACCACATTACAGTTGCATTAGAAGATCCCTCCTCAACTCCATTATACTCTTCCCATCCCCCACCATCCAAAATTTGATGGTTACCATTACTTGCATGCTTTGATACTTTATTATGTATATTTGTATGCAGAAAAAATATATAGCTTTATTTTCTGTTTTTAAACTTATTAATAATATAAGTGGTGTTCTGTACAGTATACATCCTTTTATAACTTTTTTCTCAGAAATATGATTTCAAAATTTATTTACATGAATGTATGTAATTCTCATTTATTTATTTTAACTGCTGTAAAGAGTTGCATTGCAGGAACAAGCCCCAATTTATATATCTGTTTTGTTATTGATGAACATTTAGGTAGTTTCCAACTTTATTGCTATTACAAACTGTGCTACTATGAATATCTTTGTGCACAATTTCTCAAGGTCATGTACCCAGGAGTAGAATGGTTGGTAAGATGCCGTGTGCGTCTCAAGCTTTATTTTCCAAAAGGGTTGTACCAGTTCACTCTCCCACCAAGAGTGTGTGACAGACCCCATCACTCCCATCCTTATCAACAGTCGATACCGGGATTTTCACCAGTCTTATTAATAGGAAATAGTTTCTCGTTATTTTCCTTATCTCATGAAACTACAGTGCTTCCTTTTTCTTCTAGTTCACTGATACCATTTACCAAAGTAATACAGGAAAATCTCTTGGAAATACAAAATCATTACTAGTTTTCACACTAGAGATATACCCTCCATTATGCCTGAGAGCTCATTCACTCATTTATTCAACAAATGTTACCAGCTTGACTGAGAATACAAAGATACATAAGACATGTTCCTTGCTACCTAGGAACTCATGGTCTTGAGGAGAAGGTAGACATGCAAAACAAATAAGAAGGGATGGTAAACACATTGATAATTTATTATGAGTAGAGAAGGAAATTGCAGAGGAGGGGGAGATTGATTCTATTAAAAGCTTAAGCAGGCTTCCTGTAGAAAGTGATATCCCAGAAGAACTCAAGATAAATATGATTGAGTGAATATGATCCTCCGAAGTAAATATTATCATCCCATCTCACATGTGGGGAGAGTGAGGTCTAGGGAATTTATCATAACTTACTTGGGTAAGTAAATAGTAAAGAAAATAACTTACTTGGGTAAGTAAATAGTAAAATAGATCTTTGACTCTAAAGCTTGAACACACCAAAGGATACCATATCGTTTAAGAAATCCTGACATCACGATGGGTACCAAAGTCCTATGGATACAGATTGGGTAAACTCCGAAAAGAGCAAAGAGAGCATGCCTCACACAAGATGACAAACCCAGATATTTGGTTTGACTCATACATTATTTGAATTTCCTATTGGTTTCAGCCCTTCTGCCATTCATTTTTTGCTGCCTATCCGCAAAAACAATTGTGATTGTTACAGAAAGGAAGTACTATATCAACAAGAGTCTGCCATATTCCTGCTTCAGATATGACCTTAATGGCACTGAGGCCATGAGGAGGTAATTTTTCTAACCCTTTCCAGGGGCTTCCAGGGCCTTGTAGATCCCTGAGAGAACATAGGTTTTTACTTTGGGTGACACTGCAGGACTTCAAGAAGGGAGTACCACGGTCTGAGTTTGTCTGAGCAGGAAGACTGGCTGCTGTGTTGAGAGCAGATAGAAGGTGAACAAGGGTAGGAACAGGAGACCAGTCAGGAGGCTGTTACAAAAACCCAGACAAAAGATGATGGGGATTGGACCAGAGCGATAATGGTGGAGATGACCTCTGGATTTATTTGAAAGGAAACATCCACACTACTCCCTGGTAGACTGCAGGGGGACTTAAGAAAAAGAGGGGAAACCATTTCTGTTTTCTTACTCATTCCTCAAAAAATTGCGGAAAGGACAAGCAGAGGTGATCTTGTTAAGAGTAGATGCTTGATACAATCACAAGTCTCCTCCTGTAGTGGACACTTGCTTGGCCTCCACCATGAATTTGTCTTCAACACTAAACCCCTAAGCTCCCCTAAAAGCTGTGGACTGGGCATTTAGATGAAACTAGAAAAAACTTTGAAAGGACACTAAGTCTGTGAGATACCCTTGGGAAATGTTTTCTCGTTGGCTCCATGACGTCTAGAGACAGCTCCATGTTAGCAGAATGGCAGGCATCACATTCCTGCCTCAGTTCTACGTCATAACTGAATAAAATTGGTTCCAAGACCCATAAAGGCCTTGATACTCTAATACCGCTTAATCACATAGGATGCCACACTTCTATTTTCTTCATTTGCTTCCAGGCACAAGTTTTGGGATCTTACTCTGTCCTTAATCTTCTAGAAATCCTACTCCTTGCTCTTAATCTCTATGGCATCACATCTCTGCCACTGGCACAATTTGCTGTGCTCTTTGTGAAGAATAGGTTGTTGGGCTTTGTAGGAATCTAAACAGTGAGTGACTCCTACATTTCCCAAAAGGCTTTCAGCTAATTGTTGAAACAGAGGATTTTCGAGCTATAATTTGGAGCCAAGATCCTTTTACAGGCCTACTCTGACCTTTACTCCCAGAAGCTGCTAAACAAATGGGTGATCATTTCACAAAGATTCCCTGCATCTCAACTGTATGCAAGCTGTGTTCCAAGTGTCCTAGGTGCAGATAGGAGTAAAACAATTCCTGCTTTCGAAGCGCTGACAGTCGAACGGAAGAGACAGATTAATAAACAGATCATTACACCTCAGCCCACCAGATCAGTGGTGAGTGTCTAGAAGGCTGTACCTAAGCTGAGTCTGACTTGGGGAGAAAGGTGGGAGGATGGGAAAGAACAGAAGGGGAAAAGAAGAGCATTTCAGGTGAGGGAAGAAGGCTAGGTACCACCTGGAGGAAGGTGGGCTAAATCAAACAGTAAACTATGGAATGTGGGCTTCTGGTACCCTGAACAGATGGTCTCAGAAATACTCTTCAGAGCCATCCATACCTGTCTTTTCTTCCCTGGATGGGAAGAAAAGGATGAGATCTTGCTGACCTTGAGTTTGGGTCAAGAACTAGGAAAGTTAGATGTTTGTAAAATTTATTTAAAATTTATTTATTTAAAAATTTTTAAAAATTGTATTTATTTAAAAATTTAAAATTTTGTATTCAAAGAAAATAAACTTTCTAAGGGCTGAGCAGTCTTCTAAGCACTTCACAAATAGCAATTAATTTAATCCTCATAACGCCCATTGGTGTATTATTATTATTCTGAGTTACAGATGAGAAAACTGAAGTAACAAGGTAGAAAACTTACCCAAGTTGAAACAATTAGAACAGAGAGTCTGAACAAGGCTTCAAGCCCAAGCATTCAGGCTCCAGAGTCCACGTTCTTAGCTCCTGCATTTTGCTGCTGCCTCTATAGTTAAGGTGCCATTTGGCGGCATAGACAGTTCTTGAATAAGAATGTGAGTTGCAAGCCCCTAGTTTCAGCAGCAGAATCAACTAGAAGCCAGCAGGACACCAAGGCTGGGTATGCATCTTAAGGGGGAGGTGTGTAAGACATCCCAAACAGGGATGAGGTTCAGAGGGTCTGGGCTGCAGCTGTGGAATTGAGTCATTAGGTTAAAGTGGCCTTTAAGGTCTCATTGGGGTGAATGTATTAGTTTCCTAAGGCTACTGTAACAATTTACCACAAACTTAAAGGCTTAAAACAACAGAAATTTATTCTCTCAAAGTTCTAGAAGCCAAAAGTATGTAATCAAAGAGTTGTCAGGACCTGTGAAGTTTCTAGTAAATAATCCTCCCTTGTCTCTTCCAGCTTTTGGTGGCCCTGGGGATTCCTTGGCTTGTGGCAGCATCACTCCAGCCTCTGCCTCCATCTTTATATGGCCATCCTCCCCTTGTGTTTCTCTGTGTCCTCTCCTTTACTCCTAAGAATGGTTGTCATTGGATTTAAGATCCACCCTTAATCCAGTGTGATATCATCTCAAGATCCTTAACTTAAGTCCATCTGCAAAGACTGCATTTTCAAATAGTTTGCATACACAGGTTCCGGGGGCCAGGACTAAGATATCTTTGGTGGACATAATTTTTTTTTAATTTTATTGAAGCTTAGTTGATTTACAATGTTGTGTTAATTTCTGCTCTACAGCAAAGTGACTCAGTTATATATACATATATATTCCTTTTCATATTCTTTTCCATTTTGGTTTGTCACAGGATATTGAATATAGTTCCTTGTGCTATACAGTAGGACCTTGTTGTTTATCCATCCTATATATAATAGTTTGCCTCTGCTAATCCCACACTCCCAATCCTTCCCTCTCCTACCCCCCGCCTTGGCAACTACAAGTCTGTTCTCTATATCTGAGTCTTTTTTTGTTTTGTAGATATGTTGATTTGTATTGTATTTTAGATTCTATATATAAGTGATATCATATGGTATTTGCCTTTCTCTTTCTGACTTACTTCACTTAGTATGACAGTCTCTAGGTCCATCCATGTTGCTGCAAATGGCATTATTGCATTCTTTTTGATGGTGAGTAATATTCCATTGTATATATACCACATCTTCTTTATCCATCCATCCGTCGATGGACATCTAGGTTGTTTCCATGTCTTGGCTATTGTGAATAGTGCTGCTATGAACACAGGAGTGCATGTATCTTTTCGAATTATAGTTTTGTCTGGGTATATGCCCAGGAGTGGGAATGCTGGATCATACGGCTGGATCTATTTTTAGTTTTTTGAGGTCCCTCCATACTGTTTTCCATCGTGGCTGCACCAATTTACATTCCCTTGGTGGACATTATTTAACCCACTCTAGTGGATGAGCAGGGAAGGTTGAGCAAGCATGCAAGTAGACCTGGAGCAGAGGAGTGGGGGAGGACCAACATTAGGCAGAAAGAACCCTGAGAGGAGACCCAAGAGAAGCCATCAGAGATAGACGGAGGCAATCGGGAGAAAAACCTAGAAAACCAAGGAGAGTGTATTATATATAAAAAGGATGGCGTGGGCAACAGTGTCAAGTACCCCTGAGAAGTGTGGAGCATATACAGTGGGTTAGCAGAGGGGTTTTTGGTGACACGAACCATTTGGGGATTTTATTTTTTTTTCAGTTGGCAGTGCTGATGGGAAAAGGGGCAGTGTGGAGCTGAGACTCCTGGTAGCCAGCAGTCACACCATTTGCAAGCTGTTCAATGACATTCTACACATCAGCAGCCTAGAAAAACCCAAATGAGGGCACTCTCATATTCTAACCCTCCCCCATCCCTTATAAGAGTGTGTTTTACATTAATATTCTCTTATACGATTATATTGAAGTGCAGATAAATGAATGACTTTGTCTATATAAGGTAATTATTTTAGCTGGCAATATTTTGACTCTCCATTTCCTTTAAATTAGTTTTACATGGTAGGGGGCCAATTCACACTTTGAGTGAATTAGAGTTTGTTCAGAAGCTGTTTTAATTGTGCCTTCAAACATAGATACCGAGGCTCCTGAAATGTCAAAACTGGGCTGCGTTTTTGATAGCAATAAGTGACATCTCTTATACTTTGATTTCACTAGTATGATTACACTAGTATCTGTTGTGAAATAGCAGAGCATGGAGCTGACCCCAAGTAGATTTTGGATGCTTAAAAAAATTACCTTCTTTTATCTGCTCTTCTGAAATAAGAATGTAACTTTTCTTACAGTTACCAGAGTTCATTTCAATTAAATCTTAATGAGGAAAAATGTGACAAATGGGTCCATGAGCATTACCTCTCAGACCTTTTAATTTTTATAAATTCACTTGCAGAGTTAGACTTCCCTGTTGCAATTATTTCATTTGGCTCTTGGAAATTTCACCCGAATTGCATACGGTGGGTGCCAGAGGCAATCATCTGCTTTGGGGCCTAACTCTTGTGGTCATGTTATCCGTCTAAATCTATAATCGGAGAAGGGGCATGTTAGAATGGTGAAAAGTATCATTTATCACAGCATTCTTGCGTAAAGATGGCTGGGGATTGGGGAATAAAGCGGTAGGGGCAGTTTTTCTTCTCATTAGCTGCGTTATTTGTAACTGCAGGGGCTGTCAGAAGCATGGACTTAATAACCTTCAAGTTTTTCTGCATTAATATAAAACAGGTTGCATGAATTTTGCCAAATCAGTGTCCCTATGAGAGTATCGGAAATACTTTTGCGGGTGAATACAGAATAAGCCTTCTTTGGGGAGTGCTCAGCTGAATTAAGTATATAATTGAAGTGGATTCACCTAGAATGAGACATTTATGCTGATCATGTATACATTTTGATGATTCTGAACCTTCACTTGGAGTGCCTTTTCAATTCTCCATGGGTAAAAGTTGGAAGGAAAGTACCAGCAGTGCTATTATTATAATAACAGAGTGCAAGGAATGCATTTTGTACTTAGATATGATTTTATCTATTTTGTAGTTAGATATCTTTATCCGCTAGGTCTTTGCATGCATTCGGAGGTATCAGGAGAAAACCTAGAGTCCTCAGTTCTGTGAACAGGACCAGAGAATATCCAGCCTGAAGGATGTCAGACTAACTGGGGAAGGAAGGAAGGAAGGAAGGAAGGAAGGGAGAGAGGGAGGGAGGGAGGGAGGGAGGGATAAAATCCTGTTATCCCTTCTTTTGATATAGCTCATATTGCTTCTTGAAACCTTTTTTCTCTTGATTCATGCTCTCTTGGTTTTCTTCCCGCCACACTGGCTGCCCTTTCTCAATCTCTTGCCCCAGGACTCAGGGCATAGTTTTCTTCTTGTCTCTTTTTATACCTTTTTCCCAGGAGATCTCATCTAGTCCCATGCCTTTCAATGCAACCTCTAAGCTGACAACTTTTTAATCTCTATTTCCTGCCCTCCTTTTAGTTCCAGCCCTGTCTATCCAGCTGCCTACTCAACACATCCATTTGGAGGTCTATCAGACAAGTCCAACTCCTCTTCTTCATAACTGAACTGATTCCCCCACTCGTCCCCACACTTGTCTTTCCACACACGCTCAGACCAGTGTCGTTGACTTTTTCTCCAACTCTCTTCTTTATCTCACAGCCCCCATCCATCCTATAGGGAAATCCTGCTGGTTCATCCTTGAACTATTTCTTGAATCTGATGACTCTTCACCTCTCCTGCAGCCAATCCAATTGCTTTCCCTGTTTCTACTCAGTCTATTCTCTCCCCAGCAGCCAGATTTATCATTTTAAGCTTACACTGAATAATGTTGCAGCACCTCTGCTCAAAACTCTCCAATGTTTCCCCATCTCAGAATGAAATCCAAAGTCCTTAACTTGGCCCATGAGGACATATGTGGTTTGGACTCCATCCACCCCCACCATCCTTCCTCATCCATCTCCTCCTCCATTGCTCCAGCCAACAACTTTGAGCACCAAGCATGCTCCCTGCCACAGCCCTTTGAACTTACAGTCCCCACTTCCTTGACTGCTTTTCCCCTGGGTGTTCTTAGGGTTCTCTTCTTTCCCATCTTCTCTCCAAAGCCCATTAAAGAAGTCCTTCCTGACCCCTATCAAAAGCAGCCAGTGCACACCTACACACATGCATGGAACTCTCTCCTAATGATCTCCTATTTTTCCATCGTAAAGCTTAACATTTCCTAACCCATTAAATATGTGTTTGTTTATTGTTTATCTCTCTCCACTAGATCATAAGACCCGTGAGAGCTGGAATTTAATTTTTGTAGACTGTTATGTCTTCAAAGTCTAACACAATATCTGGTCTAGGCTGGCTGCTCAGTCATTATTAGGAGAGAAAGAGAGAATGATTGAGAAAGAAAAGGGGAAAATATTCTTGAAAATTGCCTAAACATCAGTAACAAGGGTAGACCAAGGGAAAGTTGCTCTTCTTAGACTTCAACTCTTGATTGTAATGTCCAAAAGGAGCCCTCCAATGGCTTCCCTTTGCATTTACAGTAAGATCCAACCATCTTTGATTGGATTATAAGGTTTACCGTCACCTGGCCCCTGCTTCTCTCCCCCTTTCTCATTCTACTGCAGTCACTCCAGCCTTCATCAAATAAACTAAACCCTTTCCTCCCTCTAGCCTACTTGGAAGAATCTTGTCCCAAATCATGATCTGGTTGAGTCCTCAAATGTCATCTCTGAAAGATCTTCACCAACACTGATAATCCCTTCTCTAGTCCTTTTCTATCACATAACTCTGTTTTATTATCTTCATGGCATTTATCCATATCCAAAATGTCTTGTTCATTTCTTTACTTTTCCATCTTCCCCCTTTAGAGTCCAAGCCTTATTTGGGCAGAGGCTTTCTCTACATTTCTTACTGCTGTGTGCCAAGTGCCTACATCTCCACCGGGCACATAGTAGGTGTTCTGTCAGGATAAGCTTAATGAATGAGTAAATAAGGCTGCCTACTAAGATGTTGACCTTCCTTGTGTTCTCCTGCCCTCCCCTGATGTCAGCACAGATGACGAATATTTACAGATTTGCTGCTATGTGCATGGCAGTGACCTGGGCACCTGGGAAACAGAGAAGATTGTAGAGTCCTTACAAGAAAGTGTTCCAGGGAGTAGAAAAGACTGAAGCCTAACATAGTTTGGAAAGGAAACGCCCACAGCAAACCTGATGAGGTGAATCCTCATTCCTTTGGACCAAACCTTTCAAATAGTATCCCCACACAACTCCTGAAGCAGCAATTCTCAACTCATCAGTTGTGAGTGGTACCATGTATGACAGCCAAATTCCCAAATTTGGGTGTTATTTACCTGTTATGTTATCAATCAGGTGAGATCTAAAGTCATCCTTTTAGCATCCAAGTTGCATTGGATTCTAATTTGCTTTCTTATGGGGCTGGGAGTGAAGTGATAACTGATGTACTAGCAGTTGTAAATAGGGCACAGCCTTTCTTGCCTGTCACCCAGCCCTTACCTGGGATGCCCTAGGCAGGGTGACACATACTTGACTCTCATCTATCATGTCTGTCTCAGAAAAGATTCAGGAACCCCAGTCATGGTGATCGCCTGGATTTCACCAGCTCCCTGCCCCACCCATAACTATGCAAATACTCAGGTTCTACTATGGAGTAAGTACAGTTTCAGCGTTTAACAGCTCGTCATCATTTTAATCAATCCTCATGCTGCCAGTTTGATGGACATCACTATTTTTTGTTCTGTAGCTCACTCAGCCTCTCAGGTAAAGCATAGAAATCTTGTTGAACAAAGATTAAGTACTTCTCTATAAACTTTTGTATTTTCTTAACTTGAGTGCAGATATAAAAGTTGTCCAGGACTGAAAAACCTAGTCAGAGAATCATCTCACATTAAATGACATCATTTTTAAAATCAGCTAAACTGCCTTGGGAGTCTAAAAGTGTCCCAAGCAAAGTGGTCCTTTCTCACAGATCCATTTTTCGCTGACATTCAGTCCCATGCACATTTCTTTTGTGCCAGGCTCTTCCTGGAAAGAATTTCTTTTTCTAAATGATTGCCACAGCTCTGCTTTCAAGGAACTTACTTACAATCTAGTAGGAGAGGAGGGGACTGTAAATAATCCTTGAAGGACATACTCAGGGACTCTAAGTGGTCCACTGAGGCAGGAAAGTAAATTGGGGAGGGAGGGGAAATGCTTGTGGGGAATAAAATACAAAGATGAGTAGATCACAAAATATCTTACCTGCCAGGCTCAGGAGTCCAGACATCTGCTGGAGCAGTGGAAAATCTTTGAAGACTTTTGAGCAAGAAAGAGAAATGACTTCAGCCAGTCCTAATGTGAGATTAGCAATAACATGTTTTCTGCAGTGTTTTCTGGAATATTTCTATTTGTCTCTATTCTCCAGAAAGCATATGTCAACCTGAGATAAAGACTAAGAGAAGGTAAGGAATAAATGCCAACGTTTTGAAAACTATTATAGATAGGACAGGCTAGGCTATGCCAGAGTAAAGATAAGACCCAAAACTGCAGTTGGCTTAACCCAATAAAGACTTGTTTCTTTCTCTGAAAGTCCAGCTTGAGTTGGCCACCCTCCACCGTCTTGAAACTATCCCGTCTAGAAGACATGATGTCCAAGGTTGCTGTGTTGGGGAAGAAGCAATTAAGAGAAAGGAAGTAACTACTTTAACTTGAAATGACACCTCACTTCTAGTCCCAGCCCACTGGCCAGACCTAGTTATGTGACTTTGGCTCAGCTGCAAGGGGTCTGGGAGATTCAGGGCAGCACATGGATATCTGGTGAACGCTAACTCTGCCAGAGTAATGGTGAGCTTTTAGTAGATCTGATTGATTTTTTTTTCTTACTGGATAAGAGAAATAGCAGGAGACTTCTGGACTCCAAATGCAAAAAAAACCAAAACAAAATGAAACAAAAAAAACAAACATTGTTTGACTACTACCTTTTGAGGTAGTAAGTAAATTTGGCACAAATTCATGTAAGCAGCTGGAAGTCAAATTATTTTTGTGTAACAGGGGGATGAAAATACTCCCTGCATTGCCTTCTTCACATGTTTAAATGATGTACTGTAATGTATGTGATTGTGTTTCATAAACTGCTAGGTGTTGTGCAAATCTAATCTATTATCATCATCACCACTATCATCACCATGGTTACCAGCCTGGAGGAGGGCAGAGACTGCCCTGGTCTGTGTATGTGACCAGAGAAAATCAAAGCCCCTGCTTATCCTTCTAGCTTCGTTTCCCTCCTCTTTTTTGTAAATATTCTGCATTCCAACCTTGCTGAACTCCTGACAATTTCCCAAACATGCCTGATCTTCTCTATGTCTTCATACTCCTTTCTCCCTCTGCTTGAAATGCCTTCCCTCTCCTTCCCTCCCTTCCTTCATCTAGAAAATACACATGTCCTTCAAGGTTTCACTTGAAATCCCCCAATCTGTAAAGGTGTCCTTGACCCCCAACTCTAAGACAGCTTGGGGTCCCTCCCTGTGTCATAGCTCTGTTGTGAACCTGTGCCTACATATCACAACCATTTTCATGCCTGTCTCCCCTACTGAGCTATGAGCATCTACAAATCAGGGACTGAGTGTTTTGCATTATTCACCAGGACAGGCTCAGGACAGCGGCAGCATGAATTCCAATCCCAACTCAACCTTGTACTAGTTGTATGATCCTGAATGAGTTATTTCAGCTGTCTTTGCCGCCGTTTCCTCATCCGTAACATGAAGATAACAAAAGGGACTACCTCAGGGTTGTCTTGATGGTCAAATAAAAAATACAGGTGGACTGCTTAATAATAATGTCTGGCACATAGTAGGTGCCCAGTAAACGTTTAATGAGTGAAGGAATAAATGAATGAGTGATTAATTGACTCAATCGCATGAGCTGGTATTTCTCAGATGAGGAAACTGAGGCTTCGGGGAGGTTTTGTGCTCAAGGTCACACAGCTGGTTTGAGCTGGCTGACTCTGGAAACTCCTCTTTTGATGCTATATGTGGCACAAAGTAGGTGTTCCACAAATGGGTGGAGTAAACATCTGAATCGATGAAACCAGATGAGAACCCTGGGAAGGGAAAGGGCACATTGAATGAAGCTTCAGGATAGCTCTCCTTGTCTCCCACTGAATCTTTGCTATTGTGGTAGTTTTTGCTTGTTGGTCTTTTCTGGTTTCCTTCCAGTGGATAGAAAAGGAAAACAGCCCATGCAGCAGATTTGGAAGGCTCTGGGCATAGAGCAGGGATTTTTCATTTCCCAGGTCATATGCAATGCTCAGCAGCCCCATCACAAAGTCAGTCTTTATTCCTTTTTTATTGAAATATAGTTGATTTACAATGTTGTGTTAGTTTTTGGTGTACAGCAAAGGATTCAGTTACATACAGATACATATATACATATTCTTTTTCATATTGTTTATTCTTAATGCCTCCTTGATGCCGGGAGAAAGCAGAACAGGGTTTGTTGCTTAGAAATGCAGTCCAGGCCCATCAGGGTGTGGTCACACTTTCCTCTTTTGCTGTGTTAGGGACGCAGATGAGGAGTCTCGGGACCCGAGCCCAGCAGGTGCGAGGTTTGGGGCTGACGCATGGGGATGGAGAGACCCTGAGCATCGCCCCCGTGGGGAGGCACTGTCTGAGCCATGTTCACAACCCACCTCCTCAGTCACCAAAATGCCAGATCACCCGTGCCCAAGTCCCTTGTCCCAAGCCCTGATGTTTAAAGGGACCAAGTAACATGATGTAAACTAAAGGGAGCTTCAACCCTCCACAGTTGGGCTCACTTTCTTACCCTCAGAGGTGACCCCTGTAATAAGTAAGTGACTGCCGTGCCCTATGCTGTAGGTAACTTCAGAAATCAGGAGCAACCAGGGACAGACAGCACAGGACCCAGATTCCAATCCCACTCCAACCCTGACTAGCTGGGGGCACATAACATCAGCATCTTGCTTTGAGTGCCTGCAAAAGGAGGAGGGGGCCCTCGTTGACCCTCCCCTCTTGATTGTTAGGGGGACATCAGGAACAATAATCCATCCTCCGTGAGAGTTCTTTGCAAACTGCTATGATCTGTAACCACTTAAAACGGTAAGAGAGGCTAACGTTGACCTCAGACTCTGTTATGCCGAATTCCCGACACCCTCCACGCTGTCAGTCACAGACTAAGTTTTCTCAGTAAAGAAACGAAGAAGGGAAAACAGCCCAGGCTGTTACGGATTTATTGATAAAAGAGTTTTGGCTTGGAATACATTTCACGTGTACAATTTTTCCCCCTGAATTATCCCTTCCCAGGAAGCACTATTTCTATACCTAGATCTCCATGCCGCAGGAAGAAACTAAGGAAATCTACACATTTCCTTCTAAAAGAAGGGAGATCAAGAGAAACTAGTTGTTACTTAGTGAAAAGTAAACCGTATTTTGCCTGTTAAAGTCTCCCAGAGTTTTCTTGCATTGTCACTCAGGGGGGAAAAAAAGCTGATATTTCTAAGAATCAAGAGGAAGAAAAGTCCCTCTTTCCTAAAAAAACATACACACACAGTCACACAAACATGATTTTTGATGTCATACAACAATTTAAAACAAATCAACTTTTTGAAAACTTCTAAAACGGCAATATAGAAATATGACTTCAGAAGGAAAAAAAACCTGAAGTAACTAATATGATTGGTGACAAAGTGCCAGCTCAGTACTGGGCCTGGTGCTTTACATACATCATCTCATTTAAATTTCGGAACAGCATTGAGAAGGATGTTTTATTTTGAGCACAGAGAGACTGAGTACCTGGCCTAAGGCCACACAGTAATAAATGGGGGAGTAGGATTAACAAGCAGGCCTGTTTGAGTTCTGACCTGTGCTTGCTCTCTAGGCCTTCCTCCCCATCCCCTCAATGCCTCAGGAGGGTTTTCAGCTGCCTTGCCACCTCCTTCTCTGGCTGTTCTCCATCACCTGAGCCAGCCGCGTTACATGATTCCCGAGGATGACATAACCAGTATCCCCTCCACCCTAGGACAACCTCCTTTTAGGTGAGAACACATCTCCTCGTTACACAGGCCAGTTTGAGTTAACACAGATGCCTGTGCCTCACGCCATCCTTCTCGCCCAGGTGGCAGGGTTTTTTCTGTCACCTGAGGCAAAAGCATCTTAAAGAGGCACCATCCTCTGTGGGAAGTGACAGAGGCCACCAGGGCATCTGACCAGCAGCCCGGCTCGCCTGAGTGCCCACCCCGTGCAGCCCAGGAAGGCAACGTGGCCCGGTGGACCACATGTATTTTCTTAGTCTGTGATTTGGCTCTGGACTCCAGGATGGGGTGACACCTGCTGATACAGCAAACACTGAGTCCAGTCTGTTGACCTAGGGTCCTCTGCTCTCTTTTTTTCATACTATACCCTCAGGAAACATTTCTGCTATTCATAAGTAGGTCTTCTTGTCCTGTAGAAAAGTCCATCAAATTTTGCCTGATTTTAAAAGCTTTTGTTAAACAGCAATTAGTCTGGAAGTGGTATATAAGGAAAACATGGCACCTTTCCTCTTCACAGGGGTTATGTTCTGGACTGGAAAAATGCTTATATTCACATTTTGCAAACTGTTCTCCCAAACAGAAGTCCCCGATCAAGGAGCTTGGTGGTGAAATGCTAGGTTGAATCATATAAAATCGCCACTATTTGACCGTTATTTATCTACAAAAATGGCAATTTTGATTTACAAAAAAACGGTTCAACTTAGTAATAAGTTTGGGAAATCTGGCATCCTCCTCTTGGGAATTCAGCTGATGACTCCGAGAATTCCTGCAGAAAATTTACTTCATTTTAATTCATTCAATATAGTATTCCAAACTGCTTCAACCTGGGATATTTTTTATTCTTTTGCCAAACACTTATTAATATCTGCAAAGTACACAGTAGGAAATATTGATGATATACATTTTACAGGCCTTGGGCTTTATTTCCTGCCAATCCTCCCCCCAGTAATACCAGACACTCCCCAAATATACTATTACTGCCTGATGCTTCTATACATCTGCACATGATTTTTCCCTCTTTTCTGCCTGGCAAATTCCTTTTCACATTCAAAATCTAGTTCACTCCTTTCTGACCCTCACCCAGAAAAGAGAACAACTCCCTTCTCTGAGCCAAAGCATCCCTGCCACACTGGTCCTGAGTGTTAAGAGGGACCAGAGCACTGGGAGTCAGGCCTCACTGTGGTTTCACCCAGTTAGTAAGACCCCAGAGGAGATGCTTCTCCTTATACTAGATCGGATCGTAAAATTACAGTGGGAGGCGCTGCCATTTTCTCAGCATGCTCGTGCATTGTCAGGCGGGGTGGGTGGGATAGAATAAGCCCTTTATGACTTAAACAGAGATCTTATTTGTGTTTTTTGTTTTTCACACTGAATTATAATTTCGTTTTCACTTGTCCATCTTCCTCACTGGGTTTTGAGCTCCTCTGAGTTGTGGAACAGGGCTTATTTATTTCAGCATCTCCAGAAGCTACCCTAATGCCCATCTAATATCTAGTAGATCCTTAGAAAACAGTCTTTTAAAGTTATTATTGTTTTTTGAATTTCACGTAAAGAATAAGAAAACAGTAAAGGGCTAGATTCTGGTGAAGGAACACCTGTTCCGGGCATTCTGAGCAGAGCTATCTCGTGGCGTAAAGGGCAGTGTCAGGAAGGTCTTGATGAGGGAAGCAGGGTAGCATAGGGACGGGTGGAGAGCCAGGGGACCCCCTGGAAGCATTATCCACACCTGTCCTAATCCATTCTGGGTCTCACATCCTCCTCCTTGTTGGCATCTCAGCCAAGCTGTGCTCTTCAGAATTTTCGTTGGAAAATGAAAATAACAATTTCATATCATTTTGCATCTACCAAATTGGCAAACTTATTTTTTCAAGGGTAAGGCATAGCGTTGGTGAAGATACACAGAAACGGGTGCTCTTTTAAGCTGCACGAGGAATATACATTAGCACGACTCTATGTTCAATAGTTTGTTTCCTTTCTCATGACTAGCACAGGCCTTTAGCAAAACCAGTGATGATAAAACATGCATCTCCTTCACCCGAGTACTTCTGGTACCAGAGGCAAGAATCCCGCAAAGCCAGCCTGGACTCTTGAAGGATGGGGCTGGAAATTGTGGGGCAAGACCATTGGGGTGAGACTCGTTTTCCAAGACCCTAAGGAAGGCACTCCCGCTCAGCTCATCCACGTACAAGTATCATGATGTCCCGTGGGTTTAAAGATAGAGTCTGAGGTAGAATAATCACAGCTAGGATATTCATCATATTTTGCCACGTACAAAATTTGGGAGTGCAGCCAAATTCACTCAAGCTTGGACTGTAAAACCTATGTCATCCCCCAGCGCACCGTGGACAGAGCATTCACGGTTATTTAGTGATCACCAGAGAGAGGCGAGCTGTGAACAGGCCATCCTGCTCTGCGAGGCTCCCCGACCTCCAGGTTTAGGATCATTTACCTTGAAAGCTAAAATTAGAGCATGGCTCCAGCACGAAAGCTCTGTTGGTGTAATGAATAATGCAGAGTCCTCGCGTGCTGTTTGATAGGAATTGTGTTGCTAATTATATTGTTATGAATGTGGTTTAGAGTACTATTAATGCAGGAAATATCAATTCTTAAAAGCTTCTCTGGCAGGGAGATTTTTGCTTCAGTAGACATGAGCTGGCCTGTAAGCATTAAATACTCTCTTGCTTAGAGGAATTAATCTGTACTCTCTTTGAATACATTTAATTAAAATTTTGACTTTCCAGTAATTGTCATTTTTATGTAGCCCCCAAATGGAATTTTAGTGGAGGGAAAGGTCTTTTATATAAGCACCATCTGTCCAGCCAGGAGATGGTGAAGGAGGAGGACTTCTGTGTTGAAGTCTTGCTTTCCTGGGAAAACCATGTGTGGAGTTAGAATGAAGGGACCACCCTGGAGGGTATAATTGGACTGTGTCATTTGCTGTCACTTTTTTAGAACCTACTTCTGAGAGCCCATCACAAACCACTTTGGAGCCAGCTGACCCAAGCTCTAAAGTTCATTATTTCTTATATGTGCAGATATTTTCACCTGCAAGATTTTGCCTTGCCTCAGGTGATTTGCGAGGTAGCTGTTATTATTTTTATTTTTGCCAACGTGATGGTTTTATAACTTCAGAAATGAATGTGGCAATGGGGATGGGGGAGAGCACTGTATTCTACAACTTAAATATCTTATTTAAACCTCATAACAACCTAAGACTGGGCATTTCACCCCATTTTGAGAACACTGAGGCTTGAGGAGGTTAAAGGGTCACATAGCTGGTAGGGCCCAACTGGGATTTGAACCTTGGGTCTGACTCCAAAGCCCAAGCCCCTTCCTGGCTTCCTTCACTCAGGCTGGTTACTCTTCCATCTTCCTTCACTCAAGTTGGTTACTCTTCCATCATGGTTGGTTACTCAACCATCCCATTTTGAATGGGACCAAGCAGTTTCCTGGGATGTGGGACTTCCGGTTTTAAAATCTGGGGCTGTCCCAGGTGAAGTTGATCACCATCGTTCCAACCCATAATTCCTCATTTTACACCATCTTCCCAGATGACTAATATCATCAGGTCATCCCAGAGAGGGGATTGAAGACTACTGACCGGCTCCCTGCCCCCAAAAGGGGTTGACGTCCAAGAAATGTCCAAGTGGCTCACAGAGGGAACAGATGCCACAGTGAGGGGCAGAACTTCCCTGAAACAAACCCGACCCAGGAAGTCACACTAAAAGGCCCTGGGTCAGTTACTACCAGGTGCTAGTCCCTCCCTCGGAAGACATTTCTTCTCGTGTTGGGTTTGGAAAAACATAACAGTATTGTTCAATGCCAGCTGTCATGGAGACAAATAAACAGACGTGGTCTCTTAGGGTGACAGAGAAAAAGCAATGTTTATCAAATGTTCACCTCTCCAAATAATTTGCAGCAGATTTAAGAAGCCCTCCAGGAACACAGTAAGGAGTACCACGCTTTCAGACTTTACTAATAAAGTTGAAAATATGCTAGTATAAATATAGCTGGCACTAAAGAATAGGAAATAAATGCCTGGAAGTTTGTCAGCTTATTAATCATTCCTTTGTAAGCGGTGTTCTTGCTTCCATTGCTGCAGCATCTAACCACAGTTCATTGGCTAAAGGCCAGGCTAGCTTTCTCACTGGCATGTTACCATGTGCTGGGGTTCTGTGCCTCTTGTCCATTTATTAACGCTGCAGACTTCCTACCGTTTAGTCTAAAAATAGGATGAGTTCTGTGAAAAACACTGCATTTGTGCTTTAGCCGTGGTATAGAAATGTGAAAGAATGTGTGTGTGTGTGTGTGTGCATGTGTTTATGTACCTGGAGAAAATATTGTGATGCCTGAAATCCATAATTTATTATGCTCCTGAAAACCTTATTTTTGGCATACTGAAAATTAAAAGAAAAAAAATTAAAAGGGAAAGTGGGGAGGTTGAAAAGGAGAATAAAAAAGGAAGCTGATTTTTCCCCCAGAACCCTAGCTATGTATAATCTGTTTATTTTTAGTGCACAAGAGGATCATGCTAAACTAGAATGAAACCTTAGAAACAGTCTTTTATAAGAGCCTTTTATTCCTAAATGAAAATTGTGCTGTGCTCACCTTAGCTGCTATTCTGCTTTCTCTCATCAGTTTGAACTGCCAAGTATCCACAGATAAATGATCTGTAGGCATATTTCCTTATATGATATAGAACTGCCTCCCTTTTGGGTACATTTGGATAGGAGATTCCCAGATAAAAATTATTCCAATAGTAAGGTTTTCCTAAACCACATGCCTGGTTTGAAAATGTCCATCTGTCTACTAAGCTGGGCCAGTGTGGCATGCGCAAGTCTGGATGACACAGTGATGATTTATTTTGGACCCCAAAGAACTTGAACAAGACAAATAGTGTTTGAGAAGCCATGTGAACCTGATGGAGCTGCCAGGGACACAGGTGAAGAGTGATAGGGGATGCATTTCATAATGGAAACACGAAGCACAGAAGGAGTGATAAGGTTTCTTTGCTGCACAAATAGGAAAAGTGAACAGTTTGCATATCAGATGCGTCAGGTGCTAGGATTTGACGCAGAACTCCTGAATAATGTGTTGTTTGCCTTTTGGAGAAATTAAGAGGAAGGAAATGTCATTCTGCAACTTCACACCAGATAGTGAAGAGAGATGGGAGACTAGGAAATTGTCATTTCCTAGGCTGCTTCCGAAAGATACTGTTGGGAGCCAAGGGTTACAGGGAGGTCACAGAGGGACTGAGACGCCCACAGCTGGCCCGAGGAAAGCACCCTTGGCAGGATGCTTTTTTAATCAACCTCGTGTGCCAAAGGAAGAGATAACTTTGCAATAGCAGAGGGTAGTGGAAAGAATGTGGGCTTTGGAATAATCCATTTCTTCAGTAGATGTTTACTGAGCACCTGTTATTGGCTGAGATCCTGTCTGGGTATAGGATTAAAAGGAGTTATGCTCAGATCTGGCTGTAGTACTTTCTAGCTATGGAATAGGGGAAAAGCACTGAAGTTCTCTAAAAATCTGGTGAAAGCCTCAGAAAATGGGGATAACTAGTCCTAATCCGTAACATCGTTGTGAAGATGAGTTAGTTTATGGATGGTGAGTCACTTAAATCTCTCTAAGTTTATCTATAAAATAAGGATAAAAATCCCTAGTTCCTAGGGCTGTTGTGAAGTTTAGAAGGGGTAACAGAGCAACTCCCCAAAATAGTAGATGACATTTTTAGGATTCGTTGTGAATAAAATTCAAGAGCAAATTTCAGGAGAGTCTCTGTGAGGATAAATGGGAACTTGTGATTTTGGGAAGGTTGTCTAGACCTTCCAAACAAGCTTTATCATGCATAGAATTCCAGAAAAGTGGAGGTGTGTGATGACCCTTGTTTCATCCATGTTTACATCGAAGGAATGTGTGTTTTAAACCAGAAATGACCTGGCTCCTCTTTGGGACTTGGGGGGCTCGGTTCTTCCTGAGATCAGAGGGACAGAGAGCTAGCCGCCACTTGCTGTGTGCCCTTGGGGAACTTAACTTCCACCAGCGGCCACACGGAGATTTGTCCACATGTAACAGCATCGCAATTTTGTCGAGGAGAGGGAAATCTTTTTTTTTTTTTAATGCATTTTGAATGTATTTATTTATTTATTTTTGGCTGTGCTGGGTCTTCGTTTCTGTGCGAGGGCTTTCTCTAGTTGCGGCGAGCGGGGGCCACTGTTCATCGTGGTGCGCGGACCTCTCACTGTCGCGGCCTCTCTTGCTGCGGAGCACAAGCTCCAGACGCGCAGGCTCAGTAGTTGTGGCTCACGGGCCCAGTTGCTCCGCGGCATGTGGGATCTTCCCAGACCAGGGAGCGAACCCGCGTTCTCTGCATCGGCAGGCAGATTCTCAACCACTGCGCCACCAGGGAAGCCCCCGAGAGGGAAATCTTACACAACAGAAATTTACTTTCTCACAGTTCTGGAGGCTAAAAGTTGGCGATCTAGGCGTCAGCCGAGTTGGCTCCTTCAGAGGCCTCTCTCCTTGACATGTAGATGTCTGTCTTCTCCCTGTGTCGTCACATGCTCTTCCCTCTGTTTGTGTCATTCTGGGGGTCAGAAGTCCACACCAGTCTGACCGGGCTGAGGTGGGCAGGGCTCATTCCTTCTGGAGGTTCTAGGGGAGAATCAGTTTCCTTGCCCTTCCCAGCTTCCGGAGGATGCCTCTAGTTCGTGGTTCATAGTCCCTTCTTCCATCCTCAAAGCCAGCAATGATGTTCAGGTCCTTCTCACATCGCATCACTCTGAACCACACAGAAAGTCCCGAATGCCAGAGGGGAGTTACAGGTGGTGAGAATTTTCCAAGAGCTAGCTGAGAGGACCAAGACTAGACCCAGCTGGGACAAATGTCCCACTTGGAAAGGGGAACACCTTACCAAGTGTCACGATGTGGTAGAAACGACAGCCCCTGAGCCAGGAGAGGGAGGACCCCAGTTCCTGGCTGACCCCAGCTCAGCAGTGAGGGGTCAGGCAGTCTCTCAAACCCCATGAGCTTCAGTCTCCATTGCTGTAAAAATGTCCAAAAGGAGTCCAGGTTTCAAAAGTCTATAATCTTAGGAGTCTTGTGGTAGCTGCTTGCTGATTTATAAATAACTTGAGAGTCTCAGACTTCACCTGAATTTAGTAGCCTAGAATGAATTTATGGTTGTGTTTTCATGCCTGTCTTGCTGGAAGGCCCCCAGGTTAGTTCTGCCATTTGCATTGCCATCTCCAATGAAGATGCCCACCCAGGTTCCCCGCTGCTCTCAGAGGGCCTAGGGAACCCATTGTTCCTCACATCTAGGGATTCAGTGCCAGAAGAGGCAAGGTCAGGCAAATGTCAACCATAAAACTCTCTTAAACATACACACACACACACACACACCAAAAAAGGACAGAAGCTGAAGCCTCAGCATATTAGGTCAATTTCATGGCTAGAACAGCAATAGGTTCTCAATCATTGTATACAGAGCTTCTGTCAAGGGCTCAGGGACCAGGGAAGCTCTCAAAGAACAGAAGATGAAAAGAAAACAATGAAATAAACACATGGAGGAAGATGAGGAAGGGAAGCTTCCAATGTGAGTAACTGTACACAGATGAAGAAAAAATAAAAAGAACTACCATCTGTGATCTCTCTTGAGACTCTTAATATTCTCCGGGGGAAATAAGCAGAGTAAAATTAGAAGTGATGTATATTTA
Organism: Balaenoptera musculus; assembly: GCF_009873245.2. NCBI lineage: Eukaryota > Metazoa > Chordata > Mammalia > Artiodactyla > Balaenopteridae > Balaenoptera > Balaenoptera musculus. The sequence goes on from NC_045789.1 coordinate 96,593,837, forward strand.
GGTTTTCATGTGACTCCAGAGAAAAGCAGCAAAGGAGCAGGATCCTCAGTGCCTAACTTGATTCTGCTGAGGATGAAGGAACAAGGGCCCTGCCCTACCTGAGACCTGGCCTTGTCCATTTTTTGACAGTGAAATTTCTGCAGCTAAGACTCATAGAGGATATTCCATTCATTCATTCATTCATTCAACACTAATTTGTTTTTCTGCCTGCCTACGACGTGCCAATTTCTGATGACATAGATAAACAACTCTTCCAGCCTCAGGATCCCAGTTTCTTTAGGGAAGCAGATATATATTCAGTTCATTATAATGCAGGGTGACAGAGATGTGATCACACACATGAGTATAAAAATTAAGAGGGAGTAACAGATCCAGTGTGGGGGCTAAATTCAAGGTGGTTGAAGCTAATAAGTCCCTGAAAGCTGTGTGACCTTGGACCAGTTACTCAACCTCTCTGGTCTCCCTTTCCTCTTCTGTGTATCTGTATGGTTAATGGCGCTGGGAGGATGAGAAAATCCATGGAAGCCACTGAGCCCACTCCCCAATGCCCAGTCAACACTGAGTGCTAGGCATGATTAGAGGTAATGAGTGATTCATTAACAAGCTACTAAAAGTTTTATAATCACGGTTTTCATCCCTCCTGAAAATTTTTCAAGGGAATTTTGAGGTGTTTGAAGAGTTGAAATATGGCTCCTTGGATCTTGGTTTAGACTCTGCTGCTCTGAATTAACTGGAGTAGACAGTAGACAGGACACACTCTTTCCGGAGTTCCCAGACACTTGAGTTCCAGAGTGAAATTTGGCTTTGTACATAATGTCTTTGCTTTCATGAGGTCCCCAGGCATCTGTCCTCTCCCCCATCATTTATAGATGGCCTTACAGCCTTCAGATTTCTCATCATGAACCACTTTGTTCTCCTGAAATCCTCTCGTCTCCCTACACCTTTCAGGTTCTGATGGCAGATAGCACATCATTGAGTTCTACCAATTAGAAGGCCTGCTGGCCTCCCAGCACTTGTGTGCTTAAATATCTAGGTCCAGGCAGTGCAAAAGTAGATCAGACCCTGTCGTCACATTGCTTATAATCAGCATCTCTTCCTTCTCAGGAGACCCGAAACGTTGGTACTCCTCTACCCAAAGCCCCCAATGTCTTCCCACTCCACTCGAAATCAAACCAACATCCTCCTCATGGCCACCATGATCCAGTTCCTCACAACCTCTCTGAATTCATCTTCTCCTACTGGTCTACTCATTCTTTCCCCTCCAACTGTACTTCTTTCCTAGATGTTCCTCAAAGCCCCCAGGCCTTTGCCCTTGCTATTCCCTCCTCTCAGAAAGCTATTCCTTCTGCCCGGAATGTTTTTCCCCCAAAGAGCCCACTTCCTAACTTCCTCTGAGTTGAGGATTGCCAGATAAAATACAAAATGCCCAGTTAAATTTAAATATCAAATAAATAATGAATAAGTTATTATATTTATTTATTACTTCAACAGATTATAATTGATTATCTGAAATTCAAATGCAACTGGGCATCTTCTATTTTTATTTGCTAACTACGTAACCTTATTAGAGATCTTTACTTAGATATCAACTTTGGGTGGTTGTATTAGTTTTCTACTGCTGTTAAAACAATTACCATGAATTTAGTGGCTTAAAACACCACAGATTTATTGCCTTGCAGTAGATCAGAAGCCTAACATGGATATCACTGTGCTCAAATCAAGGTGTTGGCAGAGCTGTGTGCCTTTCTGGAGGCTTTAGGGGAAAATCAGTTTCCTTGCCTTTTCCACCTTCTTAGAGGGCACCCACATTCCTTGGCTCAGGGCCCCCTCCCATCTTCAAAGCCCTCAATGTCAGGCCAAGTTCCTCTCATGCTGCCATCTTTCTGATTCTCCTTTCTGATTCCTTCTTCCATTTGTCAATACCCTTATAATGAAATTGGACCCATCTGGATCACCCAGAATACTCTCTCCATCTCAAGGTCAGCTGATTAGCAACTTTAATTCCCTTTGCCATGTAACCTGACATATTCACACATTGAAGGGATTAGGCCATGGACATCTCTGCAGAGCCATGATTCTTCCTAGCACAGTGACTTTAGCCAAAGTGTCCAAATTTTCCACCCTCCCAACTCCAACATTTCTTATCTCCTTTCCCTGCTTCCTTTTTTCTCTTTGGTACTCATCACTACCATACATCTTTTGCTTTTTAAGTGTATCTGTCTCTTTCACTAGAATGGAGTTCTATAAGAGGACTTTATTTCCTTTCTCCATTTCTGTTTACAGCATCCCCAGCACCTAGAGCAAACACGGGGCACATAGTATGTATTCCATAAATGTGTGTTGAGTGAGTGAATGAGTGAGTGAGGGAACCCCAGCCTCTTCCAACTCCATTTTCATAAAGCATTGCCATTGTCAGCATGAATCCCTCTTTCCACCCAGCTCGCTGTATCCCTGGGAAGGGAAACGGCTGCTGTTTCAAGGCTCTGCGGGCGTAATGATGGAGGTGGCCAGGGAGACGTCAGGCAGCTGAGCGCTCCATTACTGAGAAATCGCTCCTTCCCTTCGTGTCAGAGTGGAGCGGCAGGGAGGGCTCTTGCCTGGCAGAAGCTCCCAGGAAGGCAGGCAGGCAGGCAGGCAGGCACTCCAAAGACAGCTGGGCTCTGGGTGTCCAGGATCAAGAGAGAGAAGTCCGTACCCGACACTGACCAGAGCCCGGAAGTCCTCCCAGACAGCGGCCACGGGGATGCTGTTCCCCAAACTCCAGAACACAGTGCTGTCTTTAATAGCCTTGTGGGTATTTACACCAGAGCAGGAGAAAAACATAAGCACGCAGTTAATGTTCGGGAGGGATTGTAACTGCATGAACAAGATAGCCACGTTCCTTGGAAACTGTCACTGACAGCTCCCAAGGACCAAATCCAAATTCCCTTACTCACAGTATTGGGATTGTAAGGCCCCGTTCATAAACACTAGGACTTAAACATTACCTCCTTGCAACTACACAGTTTCTCAGCTCCCCGGGAAAAATAACCAACATGTTACAAAAACTACCTATTTCCAGCATGGAACAGCGTGGACCAGTGTAAATGCCCCCAGTGGTGCGATCGGCACCGGTTCGGCTTGGGGGACAGTCGCCACTGCTTGGAGACGGAGCAGCCAGTGTTTGCCTTTGGGGATATTTGGTGCTTTTGTTTTACCAACCACGTCATAATGTCGACGAGGCTTTCCTCGCGCTCGGGAAACGTGGATGAAAGAACAGCATGATACTCACCATATTGCAGTTCGGCGTTCAGCCTGGTGGCATTTGAGGAGGGCCCGTCCTGCACAGCATGCTCTTGGCCACGTCAGCTGTACCTCTCGGCTCCTGTGGGGCAGAACCCGAGGCCTTGATGGGTCTGACCACCGCCTGCCTCTCCGCTGTAGCTCACACAAGTCAACGCTAATCCCATCATTTTGTGGTTTCTAATCCTGTGTTCTCTCTTGCATTCACACATGGATTCCCTCTACCCGAGATGTCCACCCTAACCTTTGTCCTGGCCGTCTTCTCTTTCACTTGGCTGATGTCTAAGTCATCTCTTTAGCTCTCAACTTAAGTATCAGTTCCTCCTGGCAATGTTTCCTGACACCGCTTGCCCCTCTCCTTTACAATATCCAGCCCATTTGGAATTCTTGTTTATCATCTGTCTCCCATCTGGACAGTAAGCTTCAAGGGAGGGAGGTTGTGTCTGCCATTTCACCATTGCACCCCTGCTACCCAAGTTACTATAATTACAAAGTGGATGAAGCAAGATCTGACCCATTTTCTGATGTCTGATCGCCTATTTGTTTTCGTTTTCCATTCAATCATATTCATGGATTCAAGGGGTCATTCAATCCACAAACATTAGACTCATTGGTTGGTGCTTGGCAATATTTTTAAAAATAAAATAATAGGACACAGCCTAGGTCTCCAGTTCTTTACAGTGTCGTGAACTATGATAGTTCTCTGTGGCTTAAGGCAGACCTAAGGCAGTCAGGCTGCTTTAACAAAATACCGTAGACTATGTGGTTTAAACAACAGAAATCTATTTTCTTACAGTTCTAGAAGCTGGAAAGTCCAAGATCAAGGTCTGGCAGGGTTCACTTTCTGGTGAGAGTGCTTTTCCTGGCTTGCAGATGACTGCCCTCTTGCTATATTCTCACATGGCCTTTCCTCAGTGTGTGCATGTGGAGAGAGAGAGCGATCTCTGAGGTCTCTTCTTCTTCCTACAAGGCCACCAATCTATCAGATTAGGACCCCACCCTCATGACCTCATTTAACCTTAATGACCTCCTAAAGCTCTATATCCAAGTATAGTCACATTGGGGGCTAGGGCTTCAATGTAGGAATTTGGTGGTGGGGTTGTCACTTTTCAGTTCGTAGCATCTCATCTCTAGTACCAGTTATTTAGTCAAAGGCTAATCAAAGGTTTTGCTGTAAAGATATTTTGCATTTGGTTTTTCTTTGGTTATCGTCTAGCCCTCAGCTGACTTTAAGTAAAATAGAGTACTGTTGGGGTGAGCTTCATCCAATCAGTTGACGGTCTTAATAACAAAACTGAGGTTTCCCGGAGAAGAGGAAATTCTGTCTCAAAACTGACGCATTAACTCCTGCCTGAGATTCCAGCTATGGAAACTATGCATTTCAGACTCGCTAACCACTGCAATCACATGAGTCGGTTCCTTAAAATACATACATACATACATCCTATTGGTTCTATTTCTCTGGAGAACCCCATCTAATACATTGGCAGACAGTAAAGAGGCACTTAGAGTAATTCTGAGCCACTGACCTTCATTTTCAGTGTCGGACTCATCTGAGGGCACAACAACTGCTCAACAAGAATTTAAAAAATTTACCTGAAATTTGCTCATAGCCCTCTAGGAACAGACAGCACTCCTTAGATATTTGTTAATGATTGTGGGATATTTCCAGGCAGATGTTTCCTTTTTCCTTTGGAAACATGCCAGCTACTATGCCCTAGAATTTAGAGACGCTGGTAGAACACATGAATAGGATACTTGTGGCAATGGCTCAGTGATAAAATCAAGTTATTTATAGGAAAGGCATGTCGACTGAACATTTTTTTCTTTATTTACCATTTTTATTATGCTTGGCTTAATTTTATATGACAAATGCATAATTTTTATTTTTTCTACTATACTTTTCTACACTTTGATTTCCTTTTTCCAGCATCTAAGAGAAAAACAAATACCGTACGCTAACACATATCTATGGAATCTAAAAAAAAAATGGTTCTGAAGAACCTACGGGCAGGACAGGAATAAAGACGCAGACATAGAGAGTGGATTGAGGACACGGGGAGGGGGAAGAGTAAGCTGAGACGAAGTGAGAGAGTGGTATGAACATATATACACTACCAAATAGCTAGTGGGAAGCAGCCACATAGCACAGGGAGATCAGCTCAGTGCTTTGTGACCACCTAGAGGGGTGGGATAGGGAAAGTGGGAGGGAGATGCAACAGGGAGGAGATATGGGGATATATGTGTATGTATAGCTGATTCACTTTGTTACACAGCAGCAACTAACACAACAATGTAAAGTAATTATACTCCAATAAAGACATTAAAAAAAATTTTTGAGTAGAAAAAAAAAATGACTGAACATTTTAAACATCCATTGTATCACCAAAATCTAATAATTAAGCTGTGCGTATATGTGTATATGTGCATTGGGCAGGGAACATCCATGAAATTTTAATAGGTATGTTCTGACAAATTTCCAAATGTCTTCCATGAAGCACCTGCCCCCTCCCCGGACTGATTATCCCCCCCATCATAATAAACATGTATAGAGCAATTTCCATATGTTAGAACCTAGGTACATACTTTAAGTGGATTTTCTTGTTCCTCCTAACAACGTAATTAGTTAGGTACCATTGTTATCCTGACTTTGCAGATGGAGAAACTCAAACACCAAGAGCTTAAGTAACTCACCCAAGGTCACTCAGCTACTAAGTAGCTGCCATTCAAACCAGAGACTAGTTTGCATGCTTAACCCCTACACAAGATGCCTCCACACACCTTTTAGATACAGTAAGTCCTCTACATACGAGGTGTTACTGTCAGGCCACCTGATAGAAGCTGGAACCATAGTGGGCCTTGGTGACAGCTGTTGGAGAGGCCATCTGAACCACAGAAAGGACAAGAAATACCCTTATTATTTCTTTACCCATGTGGTACCATGAATGGTGTCCCTCAAAAATCCATGTTTATCTGCAACCTGAGGATGTGAATTTATTTGGAAATCCAATGACTAATGTCCTTGTAAGAAGAGGAGAGGACGCAGAGACATGGGGGAAAAGACCACGCGAAGACGGAAGCAGAGGTTGGAGCGATGCAGCCACAAGCCAAGGAACGCCAAGGATCGCCAGGGCCAACAGGTTGCAAGAGGCAAGGAAGTCTTCTTCCCTAGAGCCTTCAGAGGGAGCACAGCCCTGCCAGCACCTCGATTTCAGACTTCTAGCCTCCAGAACTGAGAAGAAATAAGTTTCTGTTGTTTTAAGCCACCCAGCTTGTGATACTTTGTTACGGCAACCCTAGCCAAATAACTCAACCCACTTTCCTCCAGTCTTTCCTGGTGCCTCCAACTGGCCAAAGCTCACCCAAGGCCAGTTGGCAAAAAAAGTTGGGAAATAGTGTGCAGGGGTCTCTCCCCTGCAGTACAAAGCTGGGAGGAGGGGGTGGGTCTAAGGGTAGGAAGGCAAATGACCAGAGCATTGTGGAAGGGGTGCCCGTACCAAATGACATGGCAGAGAGATTAAGTCCATGGGTCCGAAGGAAAGAGAATGAGCATTGGAGGCCTTGAACCATCTCTTCATGGGCCTGACTGGCGCTGCCGAAAAAAACTGTGAGCTTAGCTCTGTAGCTCAGGAAAATCGCCCAACGCTTCTCTCCTAAGGGTGGGTTAGAAAAGCAGCCAGCGGCCTCGGTGACCACGTATAGGCACCCTTCCTTGCAGCCTCAAAATTGAGATCAAGGCATCGATATTGAAACGCGCATGCATGACTCCTTGCTCTGGAAGAGGATGGTCCCTCCAAGTCCTGAGTGGCTGTCGCTATACCCCCTCCTCTCCTGGAGCTTGGAGAGAGCTGCCAATCTCCAGGGCTGGATGTGATAACTTCCCTGAGTAATCAATTTGCAAAACAATTGAGGAAAGGCAAAGGCTCCCCTGGTTGAATCTTCAGATAAAAAAAGAGGATGTTTTGAATTTGACAATCAATCTACCTTTAATCCTATCAGGAAATAAACCCAAATCATAATCTGATGTTTTGGAATTGCACAGCTTCTCAGGGAAAGCATTTCCTTCCCTCTCCTGTTTTTCATCCTCGGAGGCAGAGTGGGTTTTACTCATGTGGATGCCTGTTATTCATTCTTATCTGTTTCTAGGGGAATTTTCTGCTTGTTTTGTTTTGTTTTCCTTTTAGATTCCGTATGTTATATTTTTCTATTGTTTTAATATATAAGATCTCTTTTTGTGATGTGTTTCCTAATTAGGAGAGACTCCTTCACCCTTAAGATAAGAGCTTGTTCTTAATCATCCCCACCCTCTGATATCTTTCTAATTCAGAGTTAGCCAGAAGGGTAGGTTACGGGGGGGGGGGGGGGGGGGGGGGGGGGGGGGGTGGCGGGGGAAGAAAAGAAAAAGGACTCTGGTTTATGGATCTGAACATTTTGTATTTATCACTGAATTCTAAAAATGGATTATTATCAGAGACATTAGCTACTAAAATGCCATGGACCATTGGCCTGATGACCATCCCTTAGAGCATTTAGACCCCCTAAGTCTCAAGGAGACCAAGTGATTTACTTCCCGGAGTAGCTAACCAATTACATCACACATTGCTGTGTTGGCTCAGTGAAACTGCACCACTGGTGCAACCAGTATTTATCATAATACCAATTTCCATCTTTTGAGCACTGACCTTGGTCCAGGCAGTGCATTAAGGATTTACAGATATTGTTTCAAACCTTCAGAGATAAATATCAGTATCTCCATTTTACAGATGATGAAACTGAGATTCAGAGAGGCTGAAATTCTTTTTTTTTAAATAAATTTATTTATTTATTTATTTATATTTTTGGCTGCATTGGGTCTTGGTGCTGCGCACGGGTTTTCTCTAGGTGCGACGAGCGGGGGCTACTCTTCGTTGCGGTGCACAGGCTTCTCATTGTGGTGGCTTCTCTTGTTGCAGAGCACGGGCTCTAGGCACGTGGGCTCAGTAGTTGTGGCGCACAGGCTTAGTTGCTCCACGGCATGTGGGATCTTCCTGGACCAGGGCTCAGACCTGTGTCCCCTGCATTGGCAGGCGGATTCTTAACCACTGTGCCACCAGGGAAGTCCCAAGGCTGAAATTCTTGGCCAAGAACACACAGCTAGTAAATGGCAGACTAGCCATTGGGTTTGGATCCAGATGAATCTGCCTCCAAAGCCTGCACCCCTCTGTATCACCCACCTGTGTATAGATACACCTCTCTGTGTATATTGTTCCTGGCACAATACCATGTGCAAGGAACAATATAAAAGACAGGGAGAGCCTTGGACCTTGGTATCTTAGCAGAGATTTAGGCCATTCATATTCAGAGAGTTAGACAACAGAGCAGTAAGGAGTTAGGAGCACAGGGTTGAAGTCAGGCAAACTTGCCTGTGAACCTCTTTTCTGCCCTTCAGATGGTTGTATAACCTTTACATTATAAGAATCACACTCTTTAATATCAGCTCTGTGTGACTTACTGGCTTTGAGTCTGAGTTTTCCCACCTGTTAAAAGTGGACCAGGAGGTGGTGAGGGTTAATGATATATGTCAGTTACATACTCCAGGGACAAACATAGTTTAGATACTCCACAGCGATTATTAAGCTATGACTCAACAAATATTTGAGTATGCCTAATACCATGTTAAATAAGAGGGAGAGAAAAGTAAAACAGGGCTTGCTATAGATAAGGAGATGAAACAAGTCCACAAGAAAGAAAAATTCCCAATGCAAATATAAACTCCGGGACGTACGTAGGTTAGTAATAAGTGCTACAGAAGTAAGAGTCCTTTGTGGGTGGGGATGGTCAGAGACAGATGTGAGATCTGAGCTGGACCATGGAGGACCATTGAATACTATTATGACTCAGATATGGTTTGCAGACCCGTGCCAGACTGTGGATCACTTAGTGAGCCACACCAAAATTAGGAGCTTGCTTTGGAATGTAAAGCAACTACCTTGTTGAACACATTGTTTAGTTCATCTGAGTTATTTTTTGACATAAGACTTTCTTAATGAAAGAGGCAATGAACTGAATTATACTCTAACTCAAGCTCTTATCCGGTCAAGGACACATAACAAATAGTTTGTAGACGGCCTCCTTTGAGTAGCATTGGTTTAGGACAGAGGTCAGCAACCTTTCTGTGAATGGCCAGATAGTCATATTTTGGGAGTTTGTGGGTCATATAGACTCTGTTGTACTTATTCAACTGTGGCATTGTAACACAATAGCAGCTCTGGACAATACATAAGCGTGGCCGTGTTTAGCCCACTGGCTGTAGCTTGCCAATATCCGGCTAAGATGACTGAGAAGGAGGGAAGAAGATCTTCAAGGCAAGAACAACATGAGCAAAGGCCTGAGCTGCTATGGACACAGTAATCCTGGACAAACCTATATGCAAAGAGTAGGTCAGTGGTTCAAGCTCAGAGTGTGTCATCCATGATCTGGAAAAGACTGAATTAAATGTTGGAGGTCAGGACCCAGCTTTGGGAGTTAGCCAAATGCCAACCCCAAGGCATCAGCTTTTTAGGCCAGAGCCAACTCTGATAGGCATCACCCATTCCTGGGTTCAGGCCAGGAGATGAGCAAAAAGAAAAAGTGTGGGTGTGTAGCTAAGGAGAATCAAATTTCTCCAGGAGAACTGTCAGATGAAAACAAAACAAAATAGCATACTGTCTAGATCTACTAGGCTCTTTGTTACTGTCTAGATCTACCAGGTTCTTTGTTACTATGAACAAAGACAGAAGTCCTGGGACTGAGCTAAGATGTCCCCGCCCAGCCAGGACATGTAGTAATTGGGTATATACATGTGCACATGTACAAAGCATTCTCCACAGAGGAGGCAATGAGTTATTTATCAAATGGACAAATTCATCACCTCTAAGCCCAGAGGACAATGCCCAATTTGTCTGCTACTGGCAAATGACTCCTTGCTATAAATCTGGCCAAGATATCTGTTAATCATTCATCCATCCATCCACCCATTCATTCACTCACTCAGCAAGTCACCATTGTGGTTATAGGTTTTGGTTTCATACCAAAGGGTCAGTGCTGGGCCAGAATCCCAGAAAACGAAGTCGGAAGCATAAGCAGAGCAAGCCTAGCCTAAAACTCTCACTAAATCTGCCCAAAGGCATCCTCAGAGCTTTGCCAGGATGGGCAATGGGCAGTGGTTTTCTTTGCGATTCTAAGTGGACCTAGCAGGGGCTTCCTATTCAAAGAGAGGTCTCAGGCCTTGCTGGCTCCTGCCACCTTGCATAGTGCCCTGGGATTCTTCCTGGTATCTTCAGGCAACCCAAATAAAGAGGTAAACTGAGGCAAGCTCAAATGACCAGAAATTGAGTTTATTCAGGAATAGCGGAGGAGCTGCAATTAAGGAAACACGTGCTGTGAGCCAGCCCCAGTGAGCCCCTTGAGGATTAGGGATGGGCTGTATTTATGGACAACGAGTGCAAAGACAGGGAGGTCCAGCCAGAGTCCCAGCAGCAAGTTCATTGGCTTGAGGATGGGGACGGAATCTTGGCAGCTGTTCATTGGTCCGGAAGTAAGTTTCCATCATCTCTAAATCAAGTACTTATGGGAAATCAGTCTCTCACTTCTTAAGTTCCCTTCTTCTGAGGGCAGGTTGGGAGTCTCTGTTTCCTATCCTCCGGTTCTATTTTAGATCGAAATCTTTTCACACCTCCAACACCACCCCGCAGGTTTAGACCAAACTCACTCATGATGCTGCAGTGTTGCAGATGTCACTGTCTGAGGCCTTTCTTTTCAGGCAAAGGGACTGGTCCACTGGGAACTTTGTAGCAGACACAACTTTACAGATAAAATCGTTCTTTATAAATCAAAGGACACTGTGCTATTATGCTCAGTTCCATTAATATGCCTTTGACGTTGGAGTGAGGGGTGTGTGTGTGTGTGTGTGTGTGTGTGTGTGTGTGTGTGTAGGGCGGAGGCAAAGACATCTATACTGCAGCCTGGATCATATATATTACAAACAGGGGACTCTTTACCTGGAATCAATGGATGGGAGTGTAAGAGGGTTCATAAACCTCCAGATATTTTGTATAAAATTTGGAAGGGGCTTCCCTGGTGGCGCAGTGGTTGGGAGTCCGCCTGCCAATGCAGGGGACACGGGTTCGTGTCCCGGTCCGGGAAGATCCCACATGCCGCGGAGCGGCTAGGCCCATGAGCCACAACTACTGAGCCTGCGCGTCTGGAGCCTGTGCTCCGCAATGGGAGAGGCCGCGACAGTGAGAGGCCCGCGCACCGCGATGAAGAGTGGCCCCCGCTCGCCGCAACTGGAGAAAGCCCTCGCACAGAAACGAAGACCCAACACAGCCAAAATAAATAAATAAATAAATATATTAAAAAAAAAAAAAAATTCGGAAGACAGGCTGCATAGCCTTCACCAGATTCTCAAGGGGGTCTGAGACCTCAGGGAGAGCAGGAATCCTGGCTCCAGAAGGATTTGGCTAGTGACTGAGGGAACCTACTCCCCGAACTTTCCTGGTCTCCTTTCGTAAGGCCCCAGGCCTTTGCTGTTGCCAAGATGCACTGGCTTGCTACGGGAGAAGGCAGGCTCTTGTCTGAGCTAGTTCTGCCACCTACAGCACGCAGCCTGGCAAAGGCACCGTCTCTGCGCCAGAGCTGGAGGCTCATTTGCATACATGAATAAGGGGCGGGCTGTCTCACCAGCCCAGTACCCTCCACTGGAAGAAAAATGACTTTGGGGATTCCTGATTAGCATTCAGAGATGCAAATTCCTTTGGGGCGGGTTACAGCAACGGGAAGATATTTTTACATGAAAGGGGAAGGGATAAATCCTGAGGATTAGCACCTGTAAAAAGTGTTGTCCAAAACCCCGAGACGAAAAGGTACCTGGGGAAAAAAGAAAGAGAAAATGAGCTCGTGGGTTCTCCTTTCTAGGTCCAAATAGGCCTGACACTTAGGAGAAAACTCAATAAATGCTTGTTGATTTAAAGTAATAGAAATGTGGTTTGTTTTGCAATCTGTGCTGTGCTTGCTAATATGTAATCATAATATCTGTTTGTTGAACTTATGTGTCAAGACGTATTATCTCAAATTTCCCAAGCAATATACAAGATGGGTATGGTTTTACAGGTGAAACTGAGACCCAGCATTATTAAGTGGCTCATCCAAGGGTATGCATCTGGTGACAGACTCAAAATCTATACCTAGATCTCTTGGTTTCTAAGTCCATGTTTGTTCCACTCCATCCATGTATTTTATAGCCACTGTAAGTCAATTGCTCAAGAATGGGAATGGACAAAAAGGAAATGGCTTTAAAACCTTTATAACATTTTTTAGTTGAAAGAAAAAGTTTTCCCAGTCTTTAGAATTTCTCTGAAAGCTTTTCTTACTGCCCTAGCTTAACAATAGATGCAAACATCTTCTGACCCTGTCTGAAGCTAGCAGTGGTTCTTCTTTGGTGGATAATCCATTCTTATCTCTATGTGTAGAGATGATTGTGGAATCCTTCACTCCATTTGGTATGAGTGACAGGGGAAGACTTGAGGTTGTCTGTAATTTGCACATACTTTGATTTCCAGTGTGGAGTTGTTAGTAGAGGAATACACACTTGCAGTCTTGGAATATGGACTTAATTGCATAGTAACCCTCCCTCTTTCACAGGGTTTTCCTTATTAACATTTTAGGTTTCAAAAAGGACTCCAAAGTAAACAAGAAGATAGACAAGATTGAAGATGCATCATAACTAACCCAGATCTCATTACTTTACAGCCTGATACACTAGGGTCCAGTAGCTTTGTCTCTTTGGCTCACATTGCACCTGTGTTGTTCAGGCTTTGAAATCTTAGTCTCTTCTTCCAAAGAAACTGCAGATGGAAGGAGATTAGAGTTGGCCCTTAAATGGGGTTTGTGGTTCTGGCACAGTTTAGATCATCGATAGGTGAAAAGGGCTGAGAAATTTTTCTAGATGAAGGCAATTTTGATTATCATGCCTAGACTTGAGAAGAGAGGAAGGGCATGGAAAAGTGAGGTGGGGGGGTAAGAAGAGAGGGGAATTTGAGCTGGAAACCCCTGGGGATTTGTGCATGTCTTGCTTCTATATTTGTCTCTTCTAAAGCCCAGCATATGCAGGGCAGTGGATCTCAATTTTGGGTAATATTTATCAGAATTAGATGGGAGAATGTTTTTTTAAAATACAGATTCAGGACCCCACCTCCAGACTCAGTGAAACAGAAAGGGCAGAGTCTGGAAGTCTGCATTTTTAAAAATCAACTCTTCTGATTCTGATGGAAGTGTTCCTTAGACTTTGAGGAACATTGGCATAGAAAGGTACTCCAGTCTTTCTAAGAATCACTCCTTAAATGCATCCATTCATCTGAGCCAAATCTAGGAACACAGAGATAAAAGGCATAGCCTCAGCATTCAAAGAGTTCAAAGTCGAGTGGAAAAGAGACTTGGAAGCCGATGGTTACAAAACGTAAATGAGTAAGTTTGTAGAGCAGAAAGGGCTGGGTGCTATGGGAGAGCTGGAGAGGCTTCCAACTCAGCCCGCACAGGGAGAGGTGCAGAGCCAGGGGGCAAAGGCCTAACAGAGGAAGGAACTTTGCCTTCAAGGATGAGTAGGCATTAGCCAGGAAGAGGGAGAGCAGAGAATTCCAGGTAGAGGGAACCAGTGGACAATAAGGAGTGTGGAATCTAGGGAAATACTCAGGTGAGAAATGGCAGAAGGGAAGGGAGTAGTGAAAACGATGGCCCGATGAACATGGGGACTGCACATCTGCCTTTCATAATAAAATGACGTTTTTCCACATGGGAAGGTGCATTGCCAATGTCTGTATAGCTGTAACTGAAACAGCAATGGATGCATTGTTCCTAGTCTTGGTCTTTGCCCTCTTAGCAACAGTCCTTTCAATGCAGCAGTATTCTGATAAGCTTCCAAATGAGAAGGAATTCAGAAAAGTCCAAGGCAATGCTAAGTGGATTTACCTTCTTATTTCATTCATTCATCTTTGTCATCAGAGGTCTCGGACCAAAGTAAAGCTGAAAGATCTAACTAAGGGAGAGAAGAAGGGCGACCGTGTGCAGAACCACAGAAAAAGCTCCCACACTGAATGAAAGTCAGCATATGTTACTGACATTCTCATCTTGTGTAAAATACAAATGAGTATATGAATAAAAATAAAATAGTGTTCATCGTGGCCCTTTATCAGAATTAGGATCAAAAACGTACCTGCAGTTGCCACTTTGTTCTCCAAAGTTTAAAAGATGGCTTTCGCTGCCACATAATCTACATAAACTAGCATTGTAACTCATAGTGTGTGGTTATACAAACAGGAACTACAACAGAGACCAGAGTAGAAATCAGAGCGTGCTGTGCTCCATGGAAGAGAGCTTTTTTCTTTAACCAGAGAGAATCATTTCAATTCAGAATAGAACCACATATATGCACCCAACAGTCAGTACAGAATGTGTGGGGATGTGTGCGTGTGTGTGTGTGTGTATGTTTGTGTGTGTAAACCACATTCAGCTATAATATGATATTATAAATGAGAGTAAATTAAGTGGGCATTATCAAGTGTTGGTAATATTTCTTTTCCTCCAAACTTACACGGAGAAAATCAAAACCCGGGGTCGCGGGTGAAGTACCTTTAAGCTTTCTTTTGGATTCCAGCTGTTAACATTATTTATTGCAAATAATGTCATCAAGTAGTAAAACACCGATGTCTTTGAACTCCTTGCAGTTGTGTGTAATACTGGAGCCAATGCAGGAACTGATGTCCAGACATAAAACTTACAACCTCAGTCCACGAGACTGCCTGAAGACCTGCTTGTTTCAGAAGTGGCAGCGGATGGTGGCGCCGCCAGGTACGACTTCGTTCTTCACTCTCCATCTGCATGCTTTTTCTGAGGCTTCTTCTGGGGATGAAGGCGTGTGAAAAGGAAGTGATCATAAATGTATTGGCAAAGTAGTTTATAAGGGATATTCTGACCGTGATATTGGACCCAAAGACACTGACTTTGTGAAGGGCAAACATCCTTCTTAGGTGTAGTGACCATCCTCTACAGTCTCCTCACTTGCTAGATTAGGACCTGAAACCCACAGAAGGAAATTGATTTATTTAACGTTACCAAGAAGATATTGACAGAGCCGAAATCAGAACCCAGGTTTCCTGTCTTCCAGTCCAGTGGTTGTTCCGCTGGACAAGACTGGTGACTGCCCACGGCTTACTGTGATTTTGTTTGTTCTTTGAAGAACGGTAGAAATTATGAAAAGAAAGGGAGGGAGGGAGGAAGAAGAGAGGAAGAATAGGAGGGAATAGAGGAGAGAAGGAAAGAAGGAAAGGAGGAAGGGAGGAAGGAAATAAATGAATATTTTTGCTCTATTTTTTAAGGTATATAATATCAAAGGGTTCTCTGATCATGAAAAGAACACATAAAAGACTCCATTTCTCTCACTTCCCTAGAATGTAGTTTAGATACTATAGTCTCCTGCTGGGGTTGTGAAATTACTGCTTCGAGTCATCATTAATTGTCCTTCTATCTAATACATTTTCACTCCCAGGCATGTGTCGAGCCTCATTGATCATAAAAGCAAAACGTATCCATTCGCTAAAAATTATTTTTATAAAGAGTAACTATTAACACGAGGCACATAGCCTTCTGAATCACAAAATATAATGGTCACCTTCCGCTGGTAACTGGCCAGGGGTTTTATATAAAGTGAATATAGCAGATGTAACCAAGTACATACTTAGAAAGCTGAGAAAAATGAGCATTGTTTTACATAGAATAGTTGCATCCCCATCTTACAGGAATTATAGACATTTAGAACATTACTTTTCAAATGTATTAAATGTGTGTAAATTGGTCTTATTTTCTCTTTCAGTACCAATAAGCCTTCATAGGAAAAAATTTCGCTCACTAAATGCTTTGAACACCTATTTCGCAACATGTGCACATATAATTCATATATTATTCATTAATTCAGTCATTAACTCAACAATTATTTATTGAGCCCCTACTAGGTGCCAGGCACTGCTCTAGCCACTGTGGGTATAACACTACGTGAAAACAGTCACAAATCGCAGCCCTCTCAGACCTTCCATTCTCTTACTGAATCCTCACAACAACCTTATGAGGTATTTCTTGCTAATCCCATTCGATATAATAGGCCTGAGATTTAAAGTAGTAACTTGCCAAAGTTAGCTGAAGCTAATCAGTGGAGGCCCCTATGTCACAATAAGTTTTTATGTCTTCAATTTGTGACTCTATTACCACAGCTACCTACTGCTATTGCGAGTAATCCAGAGCATACCATTTAGGTGTATTTCCCCAAAATTCCATGAAAAAGTACAAATTTTTTTTTTAAAAGCAGCCGATTTCAATTCAAGTCAAAGGAAGAAGATGTCTGTCAGGGAAAGCTGGGTTTCCAGCTTTACTTTAAAAGTTTGCTTTACTTTAGAATGTACCTCTCAACTCTCCTCCAGCCCCATCAGCTGGAACAATTCTGTTTCCTGTTTCCATAACCTTCAGAATAAGCACCCATAACTCTCTGTGGATAGGGATGTTAGGCCCTTTGATGAAAATCTTTAAACATAAGAGATAAAATATTTATGAAAGAAAATATGTTATATAAATAGAAACATAATCTCCTTCTTCATCAAAAGTCAGAGATAACATGATGGACTAAGTGGTCTTTGAAATGACCTTCAAGGAGATCTTCCCCATTGTTCATCAGAAGCAGTATAGATGCCTCAAGAAAGTGCTACAAGGTTACCTCACTTAGTTCCAGTATGGTCCTGGCTTACCTTCTCTCCATCACAGTTGGATCTAGAATAGGGTTAGCAAAAAAGATGCTCTTACATGCCGTTTCCAATTCCTTTAGTAACTGCCTGGAACAGGCTTCTGAAGATTTTTCATTCTCGAAGCAAAGATTATAATAGTACCTAGTTGATAGAGTTGCCGTGAATATAAAATAAAGACATAGAGAACGTTAAAAAATGACAATATTAAGTCATGCTCATAATACATAATAAATAAACAATATTCTTTTTACTACACATTTCCATGTGTCCCTATACTTCCATTAAGATGTTGCCTCATCCTTCAGGTCCAAAATATTTTTTCTCTATTTCTAAACAGACCTTTCCGGAAAAGGTCTAGCTTCTCTTCATTAATATGTTGGCTGTAGCATACTACGACATTTTTTTCCCCAGGAATTTTGAAATTAGTTGCATCTTTTAGACACCAGGATCCAAAGCATGGGTATTTCTACTGAGCTTGGGAATACCTAAGTTCCACATCAGTGGCTGATGGGATGGACACTTCCTCTTCTTTTTATCGGGTTGGCCCAAAAGTTCGTTCAGGTTTTTCCGTAAGATGTTACAGGAAAAACCCACACAAATTTTTTTGGCCAATTTTTCAACATTTCAGCGTGCGATAGAGCTGGGCTGCAATATGACACTTAGTCAGTAGGTGCTGCTGTAACTCACTGGTTCACTTAATTGAGCTCAGCTCATACTTCTCTCAACTCCTGGAGGTTCCCTAGGAGTCCCAGAGCCCTCCTTTTGTTATAAAAAGAGGGTAGACCGCAAAAAAAATTTTTGCCCCCAATTCATAATGGTAATAATATTTTAAGTTCAAACTATAGTAGTGGTGTAACTCACCCTAAGACATATTAAGAGCTTCCAGACACACACACACAGTAGACGACATCAGGAAGAACAGTTCAATACAAATCACTTTATCAAGATACTAAAGAAAAGAGTTTCAGTCATTGTGTGCTACAAATAAATCAGCAGCTTTCTTCTTTTAGGTTTCGTCAAGTTAAAAGAAGTGGAAAAAATATCAACAGTCCTACTCTTTTGAACTTACAAAAACACGGCTTCCCTGGAGGGCCCGTATTCTGGTGGTCACCCTGGGCACTGACCCTCCTTCCATGTTTCATGTTGCAGCAGAGCCCACAAGGCAACCGACAACGAAACGGAGAAAAAGAAAAAATTCCACCAGCAGCACGTCCAACAGCGGCGCTGGGAACACCGCCAACAGCACGGGCAGCAAGAAGAAGACACCAACCGCCAACCTGAGTCTGTCCAGTCAGGTACCTGTAAGTCTCGCTTTCCTTTTAGGCTGAAATCCTGCCTTTGCCTGTCGTCTCCAGAGTCCAGGGGCCCTACGGCAAAGTCTCTTTTAGCTGCAATGACCTTCTGGGCCGGGTGGGGGGCGGGGGAGGGGAAGGCAGGGACACGGGGTGGGAGGAGGGGGAGGAGCTCTGTCCTGGAAACCTTCCCCTGCAAACCGGGACTTAGAAAGGAATATGAAGAGTCTGTGCTGCAGTGGGACCGGAATGAAAAAGCCTTCAGAGTCGTAGACAGGAGATATGTCACTCAAGGTTTAATTAAAATATCACTTAGCAGGGTGCTGGTGGCATATAAGGGACTCTCAACACCATCACCGGGACCCTGTGCTCCCCTGGAAACTAGCTCCTGGCACTAAGGCTCCAGATTGTCCTTCGACTGCCCCCCGACGCCCCCCCACCCCGCCCCCAGACACGGGCATCCCCTCTTATTTTAAGACTCAGGTAATTAACTCAAGGCCACTACAAATGCAGCTCAGTGGATTTCGCTTTCCCATTTCATTAGCTTAGGGGGGGAGGCTCAGCCCCTGGTTTGGTCTCAACTCTTTCGACCTCTTGACCCCTTTCTTTCATTTCTGGGTCTTGACAAAGGAAATGGGCCACTCAGAAGGGGGTTTCTTTGAACTCCAAAGCTGACAGCTGAGGGCGTCCCCGCAGAGGGTAAATAAACTGGGCGGGAACTTTCTTCACCTCCTATGTTTTCTTCCTCGATTTGCTCCCTTCTGCCTGATTCCTTCCTGACTCTGACTTCCTCATCCCAGTACGAGACCACTTACCACTTTTAAATTCTCATGCGTCTTTAAGCATTTCTTGCCGCTTCTCCCCACCACGATGACTTGTGGGTTTTCCTTCTCTGCTGCCCTTGTCACATCACCCTCACCAGGCTTTTGACTATCCTTCAAATCCTGGGATTTTCGTGGTGCTTCATAGGTACCCTCTAGATACTATGTCTTCAAAAATGTGCCCTTTCTTGTAACTTCTCTCAACCAGTGCAATTTTACCTTTTCCCTCTTTCTCGCTCTTTTCCCTCTCTTGGTCTGTGGGCCTCACCCTCTGCTTCTCTTCCTGCTCCATCTCCCTCCATGTGAGGGCGGACCTTCATCTCCAGGGGATTCTCCACTTACTTCTAATTGTGTCTTTCAAATCTGTCCCCCACCCACTCTCTCCCATTTTCCATTGGTCAGTTCTCTGGCTAAAACCAACCCCATCAGTACCTGAGAATTACCTGGCCTCTCCTCTTGTCCTCCACAGACAGGGGACACGGTCGTCATCCCTGTTGCATTAGAAAGAAAAGGTCATGAGAGAGTGGCCAGCCTGTGGGATAGGTGCCATTTTCATTTTAAGACTGCTAGGGATTGTAGTTCTTAAAAAATACCAGAGTTACCCCTGTTTTTTGAACGGAGTTTTCACCCCAGAAGAGTCAGGGAAAAAAAAAAAAAAATCGAAGGAGAAAAACAGAGTCTTTTTATTAAGGTGCCAATAAGTTATACCCACTCCTGGTTAAATGGGAAAATGCATAGGAAAAAAATGGCCAGGCATAAATAAATCAACCCCAAAAGTGCACACAAGCAGCCCATTTATTCATCTAATTCTGGAGTTTTAGAAACTAACCTTTGTTAGTTTCCATGAACAAATGAAAGTACATTACAGAGATTTCTGGAACTTTGACATAGCTACTTAAAGGCTGCAAGAATTCAGATCGGTTCAACAAGTGTCTTCTGAGCTCCTACTATGTGCCCCACACTATACCAGGTGTTGGTAATAGCAAGATTTAAAAAAAACAAAACCAAAAAGAGACCCACCCAAGCTCTGTCATTGAAGAGCTCACTGTCTAATAAAGTGATAAAGAGGTTTCCTCTCTCCTGCCAGCTCAGACTCCTGGCTTCAGCTCACAGGGTACAGTATTGAGAAAGATTCTGAGGCCTGGACTGGGTCTGGTGGGCCATCCATTAGTGATGTCTGCCATGGGTATAGAATAGCAGCATACACATCCATGTATTTTGACATACCTGACCTAGTCGGAATCATTTGCATTTTTTTTAAAGAGCACCTAACTTTTTCTACTCCATTATGCTCTTGTCCTCCCAACCTGCAATTACATTTTGGTGGAAGATACCTGTCTCAAGAGGGTTTTTAATCAGTCGAGACCCTTTGGACAAGAACAAGGTGCCGTTAGAAAGTGCGAGTAGAATTTCAGCAGTATCCCCGCCACGCAAACAAGGATGTTTTCATTAAGTAAAACTTAAGAGATGGCTGAGAGAAACAGGGAAGTCATCCAGGTTAAGAAAATGTGTAAATTTCTGTATGTCCTCCAGCTGAATGGATGTCGAACGATAAGCCCTGGCTGGCTTGTAGGGACCACATTATTTAACCCTGTCTCCTGAATGACCAGCACCCCTTTCCTGTTTCAATAGAAATGCAACCTGCAGGCCTTAGCTGCCTTGTCCGAAGGCATGTACAGATCGGGTGTGCTACCACGACCACGGCTGTGGTCCGCACAGCTGCCACGGCAGCAACGTGTGTGTCTGGCGAGGGCTAGGGTTTAATCCTTGGATTCTGCTTCTCACTCCATGAGCAGGGGCTAGGAGCGATCCCGAACTGCAGCCTCAACCCTGGGAGGGATGGAGACCTGTGTCATTCAACAGCAGTGACCCCTTCTGGCCAATTTAAGGAGAAGCATTGAGGGGCCCTGAAAGGAGTCACTTCCAGTCCTCCTCAGAGGTTGGTGGTCCTTGCACGGGGGATTAGTGAGAAGATGTGACACGGGCAAGAGCTGGTGGCACCTCCAGGCCTCTGGCGAGGAGCAGAGGTCTGCTTCCTGGGGAGTCGAGACCATATGGGTTACTCTCAGATGGACCAATATCGCCTCCTGTGGGACACACGAGACAGCAGGGACGGGAAGGAAATGCATCTCTCACTACCGATGTTGAATGTTGGGGGGGACTTTTAAAGATGTGGGGCGTGTGGGGAAAACGGTGCCAACATCCCCTAGTTAGAGGGAGCCCGGAATGTACGTGGTGTCTCCACTCATTTTGTGTGAGGATAACAAACCAAGCCCTTCTGAGCCGAGAACCCCCTATCCTAGCCCAGAGATTTAGAAGAGCCAGGTAGAGCGGTGTTCGTAACTGTGTAAGTGGCCTCAGGTATCTACGTGCATATGAAGTCCTTAGCACACATCTCTTTTGTAACTTGCCATCTATTAATCACTCACGCATGCACACATGCGTGTACACACACTCACACACGCACACGCATGATTATGCATCTGGCTAAGGATACGTTTTATAATCAGTAAGGCAAATGTGGCATCTCTCTGAAATTTAGGATGCTCCAAAATATCCACGCCTGGGCACCTTTTCCAGCCGTTCCTGGAACAAAGATATACCAAACATATTACAAGCCCGTATAAGCCCCATTTGAAGTGATTTAAATCACTATTTTCATAGTACTTTTCTGGAATGACTGTTATTTTCTGGTACAATGAAGGCATCTGGCGTGTTGAGAACGTCTCTGCTAATATCACGCTTAAATTGGCTTCTCCTGTTTCCAAATTATGCTTAACCTCCCCCCATTCTCCCAGCCTCTCTCGATGACCTTGGACTCACAGTACTAATGCAGACCCGCGTGTCGCTTCTAACATTCTTCTCCTGCCCCGTGACACGTCATGCATGTGTTTCCCCAGCCCTTCAAAGTGTGCTACACACAGGTCATTTGGTGGAATTAACCCTCGTGTCGTCCTCCACCCCATCTTAACCTGGTCTTCCCTCCTGCCTTTGTTCCTGATCGTAAGCGCGGTCTCCTAATTGCCTACAACGAAGTGACACTTTTTTATCCCCAACACCCCAATGGGTCAGGTGGAGGCCACATTCCATTTAAAATCCTGCCAGCATTCTTGCCACTCGGAGTCTGTGTCTATTTTGCATCTCACTTTAAGGGTCCTCACGAGTCTCTTACATGTCAGTGTCATGTCTGGCTCTTCGTGGCATCATAAGTACATTCTTGGAAACACACAACTGAATATCCTGCCAGTACCTCGATTGCTGAGTCTTCCCAGGTCATATTTTAGGCATTTGCTTCATCTGGGGCATTTCTCTTTAACATCACTGTTATCAGTTCACAAGAGTGATTAGTCTGAAAACACAGTGTGAAACTTATTGATTATCTCCCCTCTAATTCGAGGAGAATCGATCAATCAAACAAACAAGGTTTTCCATTCCAAAACAGATCAGGTGGTCACTAAGGGATTTGTTCAACTGGCACCTTCAAAATTCTAGAAGGACCCTGGCGGGGCCGCTGGACCCTCTCCTGACCACAGACGGTATTCCACTAATATACTGCTCCAGGAAAGCCTCTCTTGCCCCAGTGAAAAGAATGTCTACCCAGCTGTCAAGGCAAATTAGCCTCCCTATCAGAAAATGCATACTTACGTCTCCAAAAGCATATGGCCAGCCCTGATTTTCCAGCCTCAGTGGAGGCTGATGGCAGTTGGGCGCTCTTAAGTAGACTATTGCTCAGAGCCCACCCAGCAGGATCCACCTGACAGGTGTCCTGTCCCATGCCCATGTCACCCATCAACCCCATAGGGTCCCCTTGGGACAGAGAGGCCAGAGCTGTGCCCTGTGTATGCGTCCTTCTCCCCTGTCCCCGTGCCTCTGCAGCGGTGGCCTCCACAGAGCTCCCAGCTACAGTAGGCGGCTGCCTTGTTTGCATGGAAGGACAATTTGTACTTAAAGGAGTGATTAGATGGATTCTTCTTGCATGCTTCCATTTCTGATGACTACTGGCTTCATCAATGTAATTACAATTAGTGCTCTTCATCTTCCTTTTATGGCACCAGCTGGACAGACTGGCTCTCTTTACTGCCCAGATTGGTGGTGGGGTTGCCTGTGTGGGGATAGGTGACAGGCACCATGGAATAACAGATGGTAAATTCAGGGCTTGTTGGCAATCAGCAGGTTTTTGCTAATGACTTAATTAGCTATGCAAATTGTCAAATCAGTGTGAACATTGTTTTTATCGAAAACTTTACCTAAATTAATTACCATAATTAAGTAGCAGAATGTCAAGGATATCGGCTGCATAAAAGGGCCTGGCTGAGTAGAGAAAAGAGAGATCTGTCTTCAATTAAAATGTATACCGTCCTCGGGACAGAGAAAATGCCGTTTGGAATGAGTTGCATGACTATTGCAGAACTGCATCCTCCCCGTGTTGGCTGCTAGTTTCCAAAGCCATCCAGAGGCCCTAAGTAAAAGTGGTGGATTTTTGGAGGTCTTGCAAAGCACCCAGCAGAAGGTTCCACAGCCCTCTCAAGAGTCCCCAGTGTCGGCAAGTTGAAAAGCGTGGATTTTTTTAATTTTGAAAAATCCATTTTTTTATTTCTGCAGATTGCTAGCATTGCTCGTTCTCCGGTGTCAGGCTGCGCACTAAGGACATAAACTCGCGTGGTTGTTACACATCAGGAGGCGATGTTTATTTCCTGTAGAAAAATCCAATATGCGTCTTGGCCCCCCGACATTGAGACTTGACCCCGGTGTACAGGACACGAGTGTGTCTGTCCTAGATCCCCCAGCGCCTCCCACTAGTGTTTTAAGCTGAGCTTCTCTCTCCCAAGGTTTCCCTGTAATAATGTCAGCTGCTGTTCACAGGATGTGATGGTGGTAGGAGAGCCAACTCTGATGGGAGGTGAGTTTGGGGACGAGGACGAAAGGCTAATCACTAGATTAGAAAACACGCAGTATGATGCGGCCAACGGCATGGACGACGAGGAAGACTTCACCAGTTCACCCGCCCTGGGGAACAGCAGCCCTTGGAACAGTAAACCTCCCGCCACTCAAGAGACCAAATCAGAAAACCCCCCACCCCAAGCTTCCCAGTAAGATTGACCAGCTCCAGAATCCACTGTCAATAGCCCCCCCGTGGGTTACGCTCACTATTTCAGATCCTTACTCACAGGAGAGGAAGGAGGAGACATTAAAACTTTTCCAAGCAAATACCGATTTCTAAACCGCAGTGATCTGAGTTTCTCTCTTTCTTTTTTTTAATTGAGAGGATCATTCCCAGTAAACTTCCATGACCCCTCCCTGGAGGCCTTCAAAGGTAACACAGATACTGGCACTGATCGTAATTAAAGTAAGAGCAAACGCTAGCGCTTCTCCTGGCTCGGTTTTAACCACGTTTGTTAATTTCATTTCCCCCCCCCACCCCACCCCCCCGCCCCACCCAACCATCCAACGAAGGCCATATTGTCAATAAACCCTCAGTGCTCAGGATCTCATTCTATGCCGAACCCAACTACAGATAGACTTTTTAATATTGTAAAATATTTTCTGCTTTTTGACTTGCATCTGAGAGTTTCTTGTTTCAGTAAAAAAAGAAAAGGAAAAAAAATCCACTTTTGGAAAGTAATTTAAATGTACCTTTATTTTTTTTTCCCCCTTCACCTTTTCTTTCATTGGGTAACAGCTAAGAGGGCCCAGCAGGGTAATTTATGGCCGAGCTAATGTCAATTGGTCCTCGAGCCCGAGTTGGTTCAATCGAGCCCGAGTGCTGAAACAAGAAATGTCTTTTTGTCATCAGAGACACCAAGGCAGATTTTTATGTAAAGAAAGGCACTTGGCCCCCTGAGAATGTATGCGTTTGTAAAATTTCTGTTGATCCAAATATTTTCAAGCCATGTAATCCATTAATTTTGTGGGCAGTTTAATAAATCTGAAACTCTTTTGTGTTTTTTTTGTTGTATCTGAGTTGACTGTTGTTTCTTTTCATAGTATATTTACTGTATAATATTTTGTAAAGCCCTAACCTAGTTCTTTTATGGGGACTTTTCTTTGGGAGCAATTCCAGTGTATTTATGTGAAACTTTATAAAAGAACTAATTTTTCCATTTGCATATTAATATGTTCCTCTATACATGTAAAGACACAGTGGCTCCGTGTGTTATAAAACAGCTGTATTTTATGTATGCTTTACTGATAAGTGTGCCAATAATAAACTGTTAACGACCAAAGCAAGTGAGTCTGCGTGTTTGTGAGCCTGGCAGAGAAATCTGCCCACAGTGATGAGAAGTATTGAGCTTGGATTTATGGCCCAAACTCCAGATGGAATGGAATTGTGAAAACTGCACCATCTTTATAAGGTATGGTTTCTTTCTCCGCTCACTGCAGTTTACTTGGGCAGACACAGGGGTGCCTTCCATGTGCCAGGCACTCTGCTGGCTGAGGACACAAGGATGGGAAAGGAAGGATTGACCTGGCTTCCTGGGGCTGGCCAAATGCAAGGGCAGCGGCTTCCACTCACTGAGTGCTTATTCTGTACCAAACATCTCTATTTAAGGTCCACAGACATTATTTCAGCTAATCTTCACAACTCCGCCAAGTAAGCCTTAATCTCCCCATTTTTAAAAATCAGTTCCTCGGTTTGCCTGTTTTTCTAAGAGATTTGCAATACAGAGATAGGGAAAATTCACGTGAGGACTTTTTGTTTAAAGAACTTTCATCATATTTTTCTGCTTTGTATCCATGAGGAAGATGAGAGAGGAAATCTGTTAGTATTAACTGAGTGTGTACGAAGTGCCAGGCCATAGTAATATATCATCTCAGCCAGTTCTGGAAAAGGCGGGCTTGAAAAAGAGAAGCTAAGGGAGAGTGTGTGTCTTAGGTTGAGATTCCCAGAAGAGCCTGAGACCAGGATCCCGGGCACAGATTTATCGAGGGAGAGTTCTTCAGTAAAGAAATCTTTAAGGGAGTGGAGGGGGTAGGATAGGGAAATGGAAAGAGCCTAGGAAAGCTTCAGACTCAGGTAGCCTACTCCCTGAGCCTGGTCCATGGTGCAGGGGAAGGCTTTGAGCCCAGTTGTTCCCTCCTGAGCTGAGCCGCCAGACTTCTGTGCACCTATACTGGTCAGTCATCGTCTGGGGCCATCCCCAGGGTGTGTAGGAAGTGGTAACCTTTACAGAAATACGGCACCCATCAGCCAAGGGCTGTTCTGCGGAAAAGAGGCCAACTAGAATGCAACAGTCCTAGAATCTTCGCATGGGTGGGCTGGTCTCAGAAAGGGCTTCTGGGCAGGGCAGCAACAGTCAGCTTCATTAAGTGACTTGTCCCATCTCAGAGCTCATGGGTGACACAGTTAGAATTTGATTCTGCATCTCCCTTGACTACAAAGCCTGGATTCTTTCTAGAACATCACGTTGCTTCCCTAGAACATTAGCATTTGGAGGAAAATGTACAGTACAATAGCAACAGAGCCAAAGGAAATAGAGGAAAATGGCTACTTTATTGCTTCCCCACTAGTGTACTGCTAAGAGAACTGCCGGTTTGTCCCCCACCCCATCTGACCATTTTAGGTTTTCTTTTATCAATTCTTTAAAGTCAGCAGTATGCAATCATTACAGATGATGCCTAGGACAATTTGTTTGACATCTGTTCCCGTTATCTATTACTCCATAGCCAATCAACCCCAAACTCAGAGACTAAAGAGACAATTTATTATTATCAGTTACCCTTCTGAGAGCTCACTGGTCTGTACCAGGTGGGCTGCACTTAGGGGCACAGATGCTGGATGGGGCTGGAGTCATCAGAGCTTAGGCTGGGCTGGACACTCAAGGTGGTGTACTCACATTGCTGGCTATGAGGTAGGAGCTTAGGCAGGGCTGTTGACTGGAGTATCTTCCCATGCAGCCTCTCCATAAGGCTTTCATAGAATGATGGTTGGGTTCCAAGAGCCAGCATCCCAGGAGAGGAGAAACATAAATTGCCAGTGCCTAGAACTGAAACACCATCACTTCTCTGTGCTATCCATCAAGGCAGCCCAGATTCAAGGGCCGGAGGCACAGACTCGACTCCTTGATGGGTAAGTAGCAGGTGCCTCCAAGGAGGGGAGAAACTGATGGTGGCCATGTTTGAAAACACCTACAGCATCCAACACAGTTCACAACCTGGTCCTTGCTTACCTTACTTTGTATCTTTAGCCACTTCCCACTTGAACCTGATTCACCATCTATCTACCCAGACTCCTCTCATTTTCCTGAATACACTAAGTGCTCAGGTCACACGTGTCTTTGTATATGTTTTTCTCTCTTAGAATGCCATCCCCCACCTTCTTACATAACCAAAGCTATTCATTCTTATAGGCCCAGTTTGATTCTCAGGTCCCCAGAGATGCCTCCCCAACTCTGGTCAGGGTCTGTTGTCCCCTCTGAGGTCCAAGAGCGCTTGGTGCTTGCTTCTTCCTTGGTTCTTCCCTTACAAATTTTTGTTTTTGTTGTTAAACACCCTTCACTGTCCCACTAGACATTTCTAGGTCTGAGTAGTTTAATCATTTCCATCTGAATCTTTAATATCTAAACTCTATCATACATGTTGGTGGAATAGATAGAGTTAAAAACTCCCAAGCTAGAAATCATGGAACTACTGCTTACCATGCATTTTTCCATTACATTTCAAACAGTCTATAATTTTATGCCACAACGTAAAGTGACATTTATCCCTGTAGGTACATAAGAAGGTAAGAGGTAGCAGAGATGGGTTTGTTTAAGTTTTTCAGAGGTCAAGTCAGCAAAAAACAAACATTTTACACAACATTGGCTTAAGCCTAACTTCTATTAAGAAACCCCATGAGATTTGTCCGGCCCAGAATAATCCTAAGGACAACCATCTATTAAGTACACACTGTGTGCCAGGCACTTGCTAGGTGCTTTGCCTGGGTGGTCTCAAACTGAGAATCCAAGGGTATGTAAGTTGGGTTTTGCTTTGTAATAATCTCCAAAGCTCAGCAGGCTTTGACCGCAAACCTTTTATTTTTCTCACTCATGGGACTGTGGGTCACCTGGGGCAACTGTGCTTCAGGTCTGCCCCTCAGGTCCCTTTCTAGGACAGTGGATCCCCAGGGCATGCTCTTCTCTTGGCAGATTCTGCTCACGCTGCATCCATTGGCCAAAGCAAGTCGCAAGGACAATCCAACATAAGTGGGGTGGGGAAATATACTTTACCACTTGTAGACTGCAATGGCAACGGGTATGAGTAAACAACTGAAAATACAATCTACCACTGGCAGCCTACACAAAGGTGCCTGAAAAACTTCTAATCATTTGCCAACATTTAAAAACTGATGAATTTTCTATAAAAATTAAAATTTCTTGCTTCTCTCAACAAATCAGATCTAACAACCATAGACTCAGACTTCTGAGTCCCTGGATGGTAACGGTTGGCTGGCACCAGGTCATGGCTACCCTGCTTAGACACTCCAGCTCGTCATCTCCACACCATTTTACTCACTCACTCTACCTGCCTGGCTTCTGTTGGCGGCTGCTCTATCCATTACACCATACTCTCTACTCCTTAAAGCCGCATTTGGAAGTTGGCATTAGGGACCCATTTTACAGATATGAAGACTGATGCTCAGGCAGGTTAATTGACCTTGTTTATCACACAGCTCATAAGTGGTGAGGTGGGCTTTGAACTTGGGTGTCAGGGTCAAAGCCTATACTCCTTTCACCAAACCACACTGGTTTATAAGAGACACAGTAGTGGTTACCTTCTGTTGGTTAGGTTAGGAATGGGACAAGCATGATCTCATTGAATCTTTGCAATATCTCTGTGAGTGAGGTAAGGTTATTTTCCCTCATTTTGCAGATGGAACGTAGAGCAGTTAAAAAGTTTGCCCAAGGTCACAGAGCTCACAAATGACAGCATCATGTCACCTCGACTCTGACCCCCGTTATTAGACTTACTGTCAGGTGCACAGTCCATCGGTGGGGTGTTTGGAAGTGTTCTCTGGCCTGGGAGAGGGGTCCTGGCAACCACCTTTCTGCCATTCACTATGTATTTCAGGGGGTGACAAAGAGTTTGCCAGAGATCAAGACTTGCCACTTACGTGGTAATGGAACAAAACAGAGAGACCCCCTTTTAGGGCCTTGAAATCTCGAGGACATCTGACAAGGGATTTATAAATAAGTGGCCCAATCCCTTTGGGAAATTCTTTCTCTCTCCATTTCTCTTTAACCTTGAGGTGAGCATTTAATGCAATAGAATAACACAACCCACAGTGGTACTACATGGGGTGGGGCACAGTGAGAACAAGGCCAACAAGATCAATTATTTCCCTAAAGCAGGTTTGGCAGCATCTTTGGGAAATTCATTGTATAATGGGATACCCCCTCCATCTTCCATAAAAAAATTGTTAGGCTTTTTTTTTTCTGATTGTTAAGCAATACATGTTCATTATAGATCATTTGAACAAATGGGGACAAGAAAAAAATAAAGTAATCCCCCTACACTGATATAACCATTGCTGATATCCTGATACAAATCCTTCTGGTTTTTTCTTCTTGGCTCATATACATTACAATGTTGGTAATATACAGACTAGATAATTACATATCCCGCCCTTTTCTTATAATATTGTAACGAGCCACCTCATTAACTATTCTTTAAAAACATGAGTTTAATTTCGATATAATGATCCACTAATGGAATATACCATAATATATTAAACCATTTATTTATAGCTGGTCAACTCCCTTTTTACATCCATTAGAATTTCATAATCAATAATAAGCTGGTCAGAGGTTGATAAGAGTGTATTAAATTGAAATTCGGTTATTGGCTATTTGCCCTGTGCCCAACACCATGCTGGGCATTATAAGGGATACCTGTACCTGGTCCTACCCTCAAGGTGCTTACAGTTGGGATAGAAGACAAGTGCATAAAATGCTACCCAAGCATATGAGGCTGAGTGTGTGCAAAGTGTCCGCAAACACCAGGAATAAAAGCTCCAGGAGTTTATAGGTATGGAACTCACATTCATTGAGCCCTATTATGTCATGTGCTGCACCTCATTTAATCTTCACCACAACCAGGGATGCAAGCATTTTGTGTATGAACCTCACAAACCGAAAACAACAAGGTCAAGTTTGAATCAGCACATGACTCCAAGGTCTGTTCTTTCTGTGGTGAGCCATAGGAAATCCCTGGGGAGACACAAATGCTGTGATTGCGTGTTTGTGGGAATGACTTCACGACAGAGGGGGTGAGGCTTGGATACGTGTACGCGCATCTGAGAGTCTGGTTGCTTCTCTGACTTTGCTCTCTGGCTTCACCTCCTCTGATCCATCGCTACTGTCAAGATAGTGTCTCTGATCATTGGGAATACTGAGGAGTTTGTGTTTTGAACAAAACCTAATGCAGCAGCACTATTGGTGTTTATATAAAGGTGTCTTTTTGCACTTAAAGCCATTGAGCTAGAAAAGGCCCTGAAAGGTTATTAAAACAATAAATTAAGGAAACTGGTGAAGCAGTTGCTATGGCCTTGCTCATTCCTGTTTTACTTTCAGTTCCTATTCATTCCAGAATTTTA
This sequence comes from Balaenoptera musculus, assembly GCF_009873245.2. Lineage (NCBI taxonomy): Eukaryota > Metazoa > Chordata > Mammalia > Artiodactyla > Balaenopteridae > Balaenoptera > Balaenoptera musculus. Next base: position 96,624,606 of record NC_045789.1, read on the forward strand.
TACATCCTGGACAAAGAAAAGTTTTCTTGTTTCCCAATGGCCTTCAACAGATCTCCAGAAAATACAGTCATCTTTCATTATCTGCAGATGATTGGCTCTAGAACTGCCCCTCCCAACCTTTACCCTCCCACCCCCCAACCCTCCCATACCAAAATCCAGGGTGCTCAAATCCCTTATATTAAATAGCATAGTATTTGCTGTTGACTGAAACAAGAATGCACAACATGAGAGTTGTGAGTTAAGTTTTATTGGGAGTAAAATGAGGACTATAGCCCGGGAGACAGCATTTCACATAGCTCTGAGAAACTGCTCCAAAGAGGTAGCGGGGAAAGTCAGTATATATGTGATTTTGGTGAAGGGGGAGTACATGCAATCAAGCACATATTTTTTGTAGAAGGTTTCTGCTGGTCTCACGAAGGTTACTGCTAGTCATGGGGAGCAGACGTCACCAAGAAGGATTTTAGTGCTTTTCTAGATATGAGGAGATGCAAGAATTGGGCTCATAAAATCACCTCGTGAAAATATCTAACCATCTGAAGACCTGTTCTGCCAGTTTCTCCCAGAGCACAGAGTGCCTCATTCCTGATCTCCACCCTGAACTCCTTTCAGGAGGTGTTGAAGGTCAGCAGCTGCAGCGGCTCATAATTTGATCCTTGTAGAGGTAGATGGCAACTGCCAATTTATAGGTGACATTGCATATAACCTTCACACATCCTCCTGTATACTTCAAATCATTTCTAGATTACTCATAATACCTAATACAATGTAAATGTTATGTTAAGTTGTTGCCAGTGGGCAAATTCAAATTTTGCCTTTTGGAATTTTCTAGAATTTTTTTTTCAAATATTTTTGATCTGCAGTTAGTTGAATTTGCAGATGTGGAAACCGTGGCTATGGAGGGCTGACTGTGTTTATTCCTGAGTTAGGCAAACCTGTTTGGGAGGAAGTTCTTATTTGTATATCTTTCAGAGCTGACATGCTGTATCTTGAGCTAAGTCATTCTCTCTCTTTTCATTCTTAATTTGTTAAAAGTGTTAAGTTCACTCTTGTGGGGTTTGCAAATTCTTCTGTCATGTTCTAATGAAAGTGTTAATGCTTGAAGTGAAATCTGCAAAAATTCAAGAATGAGTGTAAAATTGATTTAACTCCTGAGGCCTAGCTGAAGTCGATTGTCACAAAAATGAAAATTTAAAGTTGGAAACTTACATTTTGTAGAAAGAGGGAATTTTGTAAAACCTAGGCACTATCTGAGGGATCAAACACGATTTGTTGATCGCAGCAACTTGGGACCTTGCCTTGGGAAAACTTCTGAGGAGCAGCTCACTCGGGAAGAAAGATGTGAACCACCGTTAGCAATGCCTGCCATTGTAAGCGAGCGGAGCTGGAGGCTCAGATTCCTCTCATTTGCCATCTCCACTCTAAATCACAAGCACTTCAAAGGCAGAAGCCTATGGAATTCACCAAAATTGTTACCCCATGATAGGGTGAGAAACTCCATTTTCCTGAATCTGTCCCGGTTTTAACACTGAACATCCCTCTTCCTGGGAAATCTGTCCCAGGCAAATCTGCCCACACATGTAACAAAACAGACTTAACGCAAAATCGTAACAGCTACTACTTACTGAGCATCTTTTTCATTCCAGGCACTTTGCACGTATTGATTCTAGTACACTCACCCTGGGTGGGGACCCATTAATGCCATCATTTTACAGGTAGGAAAACTGAAGCAAAGAAACATGAAAGAAGATGCCCAAGGACCTCCAGCTAACACGCAACAGAGTGGAGATCCAATCCTAGATGTGACTGACTGCACCGCCTGTGCTTTCTCTGCTACACCCATGGATTTGAACTTTTTTTTTTCTTTTCTTTTCTTTTTTGGCGGTGCTGCGTGGATTGCAGGATCTCAGTTCCCCAAACAGGGGCTGAACTCGGGCCATGGCAGTGAAAGCCCTGAATCCCAGCCACCAGGCCACGAGGGAACTCCCTGAAATTTTATTCTAAAGAAGACCAAGATAAGTGCAATATATGTTGACTAAGAGGAACAATCAAGCATCAGAGACTGTGAGATGCAAAAAAATTCCCCAGGAACCAGAGTCCTGGCTGTGCAAGCCAGGGACACACCTGCCTCTCACACCATCCCTCCTTCAGTTACAGGAGAATTCCACCGGCTCACTTGAAAAAGCTACCACGCACTATTGAAGTTGGCCAATTAGAAAGTATTCAGACAAATGACATCAGGAACATACAGCATGCAGGCCAAGGATTATTCCATTTGGCCGAATGAAAACCTCCCTCCCCGTGTAACGGAGGTTAATCCAGCCTGTCTTAAGGACTCACCCGTGGTTTTGCTGAAGAGAGCAGTTAGAAACATCTGTGGCTAATTTGCACTTCACTTGTTACCTCTGCAGCTGGGTTTGGGAGTTTGCATTTGCCAAGTGCACCTTGTGAGATTCTTACAAATATTTAAAAATGAAAGTTGTTGTCTGGAGTGAGGGGAAAAACGTCCAGGGTGGGCACTTGTATAACTCAACCACTGGGTCTACCTTTCTGCTGACACCCAAGAGGGTCAGTGTTGCTTACCTCTCACTGCAGAACTCAGATAATGAGGTTACAGAATCCCCAGGCTGTATTTTTGAATGGAAAGTATTTTTTAAAAGAGACCAAATTGTCTCCATTAGCAAATTTAATCTCAGTAGTCGCTGAGACCAAACATCATTTATTCCCTCCTTTCTTTCAAATATGTGCACAAAGTTGACTCCACTTTTAAAGATCCAGACCAATTACTGTTTTATATTCCTAGGAAAGAGGTTCATGGATAACTTCGGATTTTAAAATGATGCCCAGTTTAAAATGGCTTCTAGCTGTTGCCCTAAAACAGAGGACAACTGATGTTACTGCTATCAAAAATAAATACTGGAAGGCACAGCCCAAAACATTTTTGAAAATGAAGAATAATGAGGGGAACTTGACCCCCAGAGACATCAAGGCAGAGTGTAAAATGGTGTGGCATTGGCGCAGAAGCAGACAAACCGGGGGAAGGGTTCAGAAACACACCAACGTCAATATCTCCATTTATGTTATTTTACATCTATGAGGAAAGGATGAGATTAAATAATATGTAGACAATTGGCTATGAGGGGACTTCCCTGGTGGTCCAGTGGTTGGGACTCTGCCTTCCAGTGCAGGGGTGGGGGGTCGGGGGTGGGGGGTGGGGTGGTGTGGGTTCAATCCCTGGTTGGGGGAGCTGGGATGCCACGTGCCTCGCAGCCAAGACACCAAAACCTAAAACAGAAGCAGTGTGTGGCAAATTCAATAAAGCCTTTAAAAATGGTCCACATCAAAAAATCTTAAAAAAAAAATTGGCTATGCATTTCGAAATCATTATCTTACATCCTTATCTTAGCCTGCATATAAAATTTTCAGATGAATTAGAGACTTAAACTAAAAAACAAAAGCACTAGAAGAAAATATTGTGAGGATTGGGAGCTAAAAAACAACCTCTCTAAACACCAAGACTAGAAACCATTGTTTTTTTAATAGACATATTTGGAAGGGAATATGCAGTTGTGGTGAAGCATCTGAACTCTGGAGAGTCAGACCTAGGTGCACACCCTGACTTTGACATATACTGGTTGGGTGACCTTGGCAAGTGACTTAACTCCTCTGATTTCCTGTTGTCTTCATCTGTAAAACAAACATGTTAATAGTACCTACTCAAAAGTTTGTGTTGAAAATTAAATGAAATATTATATGTAAAACACCTGGGACATAGTAAGAAATCAGTTGACATTATAAATTATTTGTGCTAATATTTTTATAGTAAAAACATAAAATAAGACTCAAGGACATATAAAAATTAGAAAATACAATACAGTGGAAATAAGGTCAAAGTAAGAGCTATGATAATAAGCTTAACTGATTTAAACTCCTCTGTTAAAAGGCAAAACACAAAAGAGGGATGGACACAAACAGAATCAATATTCAGTAACTAAGAAAACATGTATAAGATAAAAATGACTCAGAATGATTACAGTTAAAAGGATGGGAAATTATCAGTTATGCATATACAAAAAGAAATCAAGATAGATGTTAATTTTAGACAAGTTAAAATTTGTGGTAGAAAATATTAAATTTTATATTGACCATGTTCCAAGCAACAAAGCATCAAAATATAAAGTAAAAGACTTCTAGAACTCAAGAATTTGACTAAAGCACAATGGCAACATATTACGTTAGCTTTTCACAGATTAAACGAGAAAAAAATGGGAATGGGAACATAGAGAATGAATGTAATTAGATTGAAATAATAGGTATATATTTATCTTTAGACAGATTAATTAATGAGTATGCCACATTTTAATGTAATATATACAAAAACATTCTCAATAATAGGTCCAAAAAAAAAACCCATTCACTAGTGTAGTAATTTGTACAGGTTGCATGCTTTGATCACAATATAACACAAAAGTGTTTAACAGAAACTTAGACAAATATTCTCACCACTTAAAATTTCTCCTAAATAACTGTTGGGTCAAAGAAAAATATAGATAATATGTACGTGCTATTTTGAAATAAGGATATTGAAACCATTGCTCATAAAACAAATGGATTTTTTTTTCCTTTCCATTCTCTGGTTATTGCTGTGATTTCTATACACTGATGTCTTAATTTGACAACTTTACTGAATTTTCTCATTAATTCTAATAGTTTCTCATTCCATTCTCTTGTGCTTTTTAAAGGATATAATCAATTTGTCTGTAAATATTAATAATGTTACTCCTCCTTTCCAATAGATATCTTTGTTTTCATTTCTTTGCTTAATGCACTAGATAAAATTTAAACTATGTTAAATAGTGATGGTGGTAACAGGCATTTTTGTATTACTCCTGGTTTCAGTGAAATTGATTCTAGTGTGTTTCTTCATTCAGTATGATGCTATCAATTCTATAATATGTAAAGAAAACAAACTTTTAAGATTTTCTAAAATTTTTTATTTAATCACTGGTGGAAGTTAAATTTTAGCAAATGCCATTTCGTCAACTCAGTATATCATCAAATGTACTTTTCTTTTTGTGTTATTAATGAGATATATTTTATTGATTTTTTCCCTAACTTTGCTAGGTTAAACTCTACTTGGTCTTGGTAAGTTATTCTCTTAATATGCTGTTACATTATATTTGTTATTATTTCATTTATGCTGAATACATCTGTTTTCTGAGTGGAACTGGGCTATTGCTTTCCTCCTCTGTTCTATTCTGGGCTATTATGCTATCAGAATTGTACTATCTGTGTAGAATGAACTTGAAAGTCTCCTGTCCTTTCTGGGTTCTGTAATAGTTTATATAGTTTCGGTATAACCATATGACCCCATAGTGCTCTTGAAGGCACTATTATGATTTTCCTTCAGAGATGTGAGTCCATTTCAAATTGATATAAAAATTACTTAATTTCTGTTGTTATTTTAAGTATTTTCTATTTTGTTTTTCTTATCTTTATTTAACTGTGCTTTGGGGATTCATTCAGTTGAAGCTTGACTTTTTATTTTTCATTCTTTGTTGCTTAATAATGATACAATTCTAAACTAAGAATGTGTCTCTAGTTACAGTGTTTGAGGGTCCCTAAAATTTTTATAAGGATTAACACTCTCACCATTATTCTTCCTATCATTTTCATTCAGCATTTTAAAATTTGCGCCTATGTTAAAATGAGGATAATTGGAAATTAAATGAATCAATACAAGTGAAACAAAATACTTGGAAAGGTATCAGGCACATAATAAGAATACAATAAATTTAGCCATTCTTAAAGTTTTAGCTAATCAAACAATATGACACCTCAGTTCCATTGAAATTCAACAGGATCCAATCCCCAAAGCTATTTATTTATTTATTTATTTATACTATTTATTGGGCCACTGCTTGTGGGATCTCACTTCCCTGACCAGGGACTGAACCCAGACCATGGCAGTGAAAGGCTGGAGTCCTAAACACTAGGCCACCAGGAAACTCCCAGCCCAGGAGCTATTTATTAAGTGACCAGATCCAGTATTCATGAAAGCATATGTTTCCATGGGTGATACATGCTGTGTATATGCCCATTCATAATGAAATAGAAAATAATAGGTGTACCTATTAGGAAAAATACAGAATTACCATTTTCTTTAACAACAGGTTTGCTGAGATATAATTCACATAGCATACAATTCAGGTTTTTAGTACATTCACAGAACTGTGCAATCATAATCAATTTTAGAACATTTTCATCACACTCTCCAAAAACCCCATATCCATTAGCAATCACTCCCCATTTCCCCCAACCACCCCACTACCAGCTGTAGGCCATCACTAATCCACTTTCTGTCTCTATAAATTTGCCTATTGTGGACATTTCATATAAATGGAGTCATGTGTAATACGTGGTCTTTTGTGACTGGCTTCTTTCACATAGTGTGCTTTCAAGGTTCATTCACATCATAGCATTGTATCAGTATTTCATTCTTTTTTGTAGTCAACTAATATTCCATTTTGTGGATATACGTATTACTAAATCATGCATTAATTAACGAACATTTGGATTGTTTCCATGTTTGGCTATTGTAAATAATGCTGCTTTAACCATATATTTGCAAGTTTTTTGTGTGGATATATATTTTAATTTCTCTTGGGTATATACTTATGAATGAAATTAATGGGTCATATGGTAACTCTGTTTAATCTTTAAGGAACTTCCAAACTGTTTTCCAAAGTGGCCACACAATTTTACATTCCCACTAGCAGTGTATGACAGTTTCAACTTCTCCACATCCTCACCAACACTTGTTATTATCTATCTTTTTGATTATAGCCATCTTTGCCAGTGTAAAGTGTTATCTCATTGTGGTTTCAATTTGCATTTCTCTGATGGCTAATGATATTGAGCTATTCTTGTGCTTATGATCATATGTAGAAATTATTATCTAGTCCAAGGTCACAAAGACTTATCCCTATGTTTTTTCCTAAGAGTTTTGTAGTTCTAGCACTTACATTTAGGTCTTTGGTTCATTTTGAGTTAACCTCTGTATATGGCGTGAGGTAGGGGTCCAACTTCATTCTTTTACATGTGGATATCCAGTTGTCCCAGAACCATTTGTTAAAGACACTGTTCTTTTCCTCATTAAATTATCTTGACATCCTTGTTTAAAATCAATCGGCCATAAATGTGAGAGGTATTTGTTTTTGTTTTGTTTTATTTTCTGAACTCAATTCTATTCCACTGATCTGTATATTTATCTTTCTGCCAGCACCCTTCACACTGTTTTGTAGTTTTGTAGTAAGTTTTGAAATCAGGAAATGTGAACCCTCCAACTTTGTTGTTCTTTTATACAACTGTTTTGACTATTCTAGGTCCTTTGCATTTTCACATGTCAGTTTCTGCAAAGAAAGCAGCTGGAATTTTGATGGGGATTGTGTTGAGTCTGTAGATCAACTTGGAGAGAATTGCCATATTAACAATACTATCAATTTTTTTGCTGGTGAAAATCCAGAGCAATCAACTGAGAGCATCTTCAACAGATCACTAAGTTGACCAGGTACACTATAAATATAAAAATTAATACCTTTCATATATGTCAAAAAATAAATAGAATGAACAAAAGTAAAAATACATATAAAATACCTAGGAGTAATCTTAATTTTAGTACAAAATCTATATGAGAAAATAATAAAACTCTCCTAAGGTATAGAAAAAGAACACGGAGCAATGGAGGAATCTCTTATACACGAAGAGAGACATACCTGGGTTTAAGTCCTGACTCTGCTTCTAATCAGCTATGTGATTTTGGGAAAGACATCTAATTTCTCTAGGGTTTATTTGTCAAATGAGTCCCATAATAGTACCTATCCCATAAGATTATTTTGAGAATCCAATGCAATAATATATATGCAGCACTTTTGAGACATCAAAAATACACATTAAACACAAAATACTATTAAGATTATGTTTATACAAAGATGTAAGTTCATCTCAAATTAACATAAATATTCAATCAAAATCCCAAAATAATTTTTTGTGATAAACATCATTCTCAATTTCTTTAAGAAATACATACAGAGTGAAGTAAGTCAGAAAGAGAAAAACAAATATCGTATATTAACCATATATATGGAACCTAGAAAAATGGTACAGATGAACTGGTTTGCAGTGCAGAAATAGAGACACAGATGTAGAGAACAAACGTATGGACACCAAGGGGGGAAAGCGGGGTGTGTGTGTGTGTGTGTGTGTGTGATGAATTGGGAGATTGGGATTGACATGTGTACACCAATATGTATAAAATAGATAACTAACAAGAACCTGCTGTATAAAGAAAAATAAATTAAATAAAATTCAAAAAAAAGAAAGAGAAAAACAAATATCATATATTAATGCATATATATGGAATCTAGAAAAATGGTACCGATGAACCTATTTACAGGGCAGGAAAAGAGATGCGGATGTAGAGAACGGACCTGTGGACACTGTGGGAGAAGGGGAGGGTGGGACGAATTGAGAGAGTAGCACTGACATATATACACTACCATGTGTAAAATAGATAGCTAGTGGAAAGCTGCTGTATAGCACAGGGACCTCAGCTCAGTGCTCTGTGATGACCTAGAGGGGTGAGACGGGAGGGAGGCTCAAGAGGGAAGGGGTATATGTATACATACAGCTGATTCACTTTGTTGTACCGCAGAAACTAACATACTGTAAAGCAATTATACTCCAATAAAAAAATTAAAAAAAAAAAAAGAAATACAATCAGGCACAATTGCTAAAAACCTTTTTTAAATAAGAGCAACTGGTGAAGAGAGATTTTTTCCTATTTAAATGCAATATAAAGCATCAATAATTCATAAAACATTATAATTACAACAATCAACAGATTGTTAAACCAGAATAGATAGCTTAGAATAAAACTCTAGTATATTTAAGGATTTCATTAATGACATAAACGACATCACAAATCCATAGGCAAAGAAAAATTATTTGATAAATGATATTTGCACAATTAGCTACCTATGGAAGCAGGACATGATTGCATGTACTCAGCACTCACAAGAGAAAAAATTAAATTCCCAAATGGAACAGGGAGCTAAATGTGTAAAACAAAAACATAAAATAAGAAAAAAAATAGCTGTATTTGTCTGATCTGACACTACAGACTGACTTTCCAAGTATAAAAGCAATAGAGAAAATTTTATGGAGAAAATCATCTGATTTTCTATTGTAAAAATTTAAAACATCTTCATAACATGAAAATCAAAAGGAAATCAACTGGGAGAATTAAGTATCATAAACCTACTAGGCAAATGTTTACTCTTGTTGTTAAAACAAAAGCATTTATGAATTGGAAAATGATAAAACTTTAAGAGAAAAAGAGACAAAGGATAGGATAAAGTTCATCAAACTATGAATCATTAATAAACATATGACAAATGTTCAACCCACTGGTAATCAAAGAAATATGAATTCTAACTACAGCCATCTCCCCGTGTCTTAGACTTCAAGTGCAATCACCTAATTAGACTCAAACTCCCAGTTTTACAGCCTGAGGAATTCCAGTGCACTCCCCACCACTTCCGCGAGCCATAAGCATCCCTGTGTCACGGCTCAGCGCAGTCTTTCTGCATCTGCATCTGCATCTGCTCCCTCTCTCACCCTGTAACCGGCTTGAATTGTGTCCTAGTCTTGCAGCATCCCCCTTTCTTCTAGTAACAATGGTCTATTACCTTTACTTCTTAATTGGGTGAAATATTGGTAGGACTGCATATCAAGGTGCTCTGCTCTCCTCTAGCCAAGGATGTGGCTTGTAATCCATACAGATCATTCAGAATATTGCATCCAGTGAATCAATTTGAGGGAGAAAGAAAATAAGTAAATAATCTTAGGTGGCGATGGGGGCCACCAAGAACACAAAACAAGAGAGTGGGCTAGAACCTACCTTCCGCTTCCCTAGGTATGGGGCTGAAGTCACATGAGGACAGGCTTGCCCTGGGTGACCTCTACAATAAAAATATGAATGGCACCTCAGTTCCATTGAAGTCCAGCAGGACCCAATTCTAGGAGAAATTCATGAAGTGACAAAGTCCAGTGCCCGTGAAAGTTGATGCTCCCTTGTATGATAAATGCATTACCTTTGGCCATGAGTTTTACATTCAAATGCTCAAGAAAATGTTTACAAGGGTAGCTTCTTCCCTTCCAACTCTATTCTGAAACTGGCCCTCATAATTTGTTGTAAAAATTCAGATTGTACCTGACACAATCTTTATTTTTGTTGTATTGTTCAGAGAGGAATGATTGTCTCTTTTGAGTATTAATCTTCTGTTGTTTCCATGGATACCTGATTCACTTAGAAATGAAGCAGGGGGAAATAAGGGACACAGAAGCCAGGGAACCTATATTTGGTTCCTCATGGATGGAAAATCTGAGGCTCAGGGAGGGGAAGTTGTAAACCCATTTCAGTGGGCATGAACTGGTTAAACAGTAAAACTCCAGCTCCTGTGTTTGGAAAAGAGGGAAACATGTTTAATCATTTTGACAGCCGACATAATAACATCTACATTTCTGATCAAAGGAAGAATCCATTTTCAGATCACACCCCAATCAAAGGGATGCTCTCATTGCCGAGAGGAGTGGAATATAAACCCACTGCCAACCAGACTCCAAAGGAAAAAAGGCAGCTATAGACACTCTAGGAGATGGGCAGGTCCATGTGAAAGCACAGGGCACCCCTTCCTGGGACAATGTCTTTTCAGAAATATTTTCCACTAAGTGCCTGTATTTAAAGTCTTATTTTTGAACAATAGTATGCAGAAAACAAGATTTTGCTCTGCAATCCCATATTATGTCAGTAATCAAGGAAAAGCACACACCCTGGCAACTGACCTCAGGCAGAAGCTCAGGGGACAAACTGGTGAGAACCAGGAGAACCTGAGTAAAGAGGAACTGGGACCAGAACAAATGCAGACAGTTCTTTTATTCACAATTGGTCCAGTTCCTTATATTAAAAAAGTAGAAAAGTCATATCAAAATCCCTTTGCATTTTGCTGTGTATTCTGAATATCCTGATGGTTAAGGCAAAGAGAGAATTATGAATGATGATTCTTGTATGTTGGAGTGGGAGGGGTCCCAATCCATAAAAGGAACCACGTTTCTGACCAAGTTTGGAATCAATTTAGAGTTGGATATGGGTTACGTTATATGGATATCAGCCGATCACCTCATTATGGACAATGCTGATGTAGAGAATAAGGCTTACATCTGCAGGCACACAGCCTTCATAGACTAAATTAGGGAGATATAGCCAGCCAGTCAGAGGTGGCCCTCCAGCCCAGAAGGCTTCCTGGAAAAACCTGCTTTACCACACGATAGCACACCAAGCTAGCAGAATGTGTGCTTCCTTCACAAGAGCAAGGAGAGGGGAGAAGTCTGCATCTAGTTTCTCTTCTCAAAACCATCCATCCAGGAAGACACTCCACTGCCCAGGCAGGAGGGTTGAGAGAAGTCAAGAGCCTTAACCTAGTGGATTTCCTTCCACAAGGAGTGGGACAGACAAATCCACTACCCCCCACTCCAACATTAGGGTCCAAAGATTAAAAAAAGAGTTTCTTAGGAAAGCCAATTTTCTTTTCACTAAGACTTGCATTCCCAATACCATGATCTGAACTTCCTTTCCAAAGCACTGTACACCTTCTATGTCCTTCAAGACCAGTACCCTCATGCTGATAACAGCAACCAAAATGATCCCTGAGATTCATTCAGAGAATTTGAATGGTTACTCCACACAGAAGAGGGAATATGTCTTTTAATACAGGACTGTGTTGGTTACAAAGGAATGAACTACTAACAGTGAAGTTTGGAAGGTTACGGTATTGGGGAGGGCTAGAGAAGGAGAAAACCTCAAAACCCATGTTGTATTCTGCCCTTTGAGTTCAGCTATGAGATTCCAATTCTTCAGATTCGTTAGCTAAGAATAAGAACTTAACTTCCATGTATTGAGTGCATGCTCTTCTCCAGGCTCCATTATAACAGTCCTCACCCTCTTCTTATAAAAGTCACCTAAGACATTGACCCAGGAAAGTAGTCCTTGTGACAGCATCACAGCAGGTGATATAGGTCATGGGACAGACTTTAATTCTCCAAAGTCCAGGTTCTTTGTAATAGGTGACATGTAGATCTCCAGAAAGGTTTGGGGCGCAATGTGTGTTGAACGCTTAAAGTTTCAAATTCTCTCCAACATTTTCTTCATCTGTGGATACCTTGCTAACCAAATACTGGTAACCATGAAAATTGCTCCTAGGCCAAATTATCTGTCAAGAAGATGGTGACTGTGTTTTAAATCAAATTCAACTCAACAATTCATTTCGAAAATTGGTTTTGAAATTGCTGTTATGTGCAGGGCCTTGAAAAAAATGGGTCTTGCCTTCTAGGAGTGCTCAATCTTCTCAGGATTTCAGAGACATCCTTATACCACCCCCAGCTACCGTTCAACAGAAGGCAGGCTGAAGGCTATGATATTAGAGAAGAGAGTAGGTGTGCTATGGAAACACAAGGGGAAAGAAGTATTTATTCTACCTGGAGAAGAGATGAGTTTTGAATGAAGTCTTGATGTAAGGTGAGGAATTGAATAGAATTGAGGTTGTGGTTCATCTTGTACCTAAGTGCATGGCTGGTGAAGACAGGGTTGATTTAAAGAGAGAGCATTAAACTTCTGAGGGCGTGCCACTTTCTTTTCTATACTCTATGATCTAATCCTGCCTGGAACTTCTAAGCACAAGGGTCAGTAAGGAGCCTAAACTACCAACTGTCTTTTTCTGACTTCTCTATGGTGATTGCTCAGAGATACTACATCGCATTTTCCAGTCACATCCAACACATGGGCTAGAGGCAGGGCGAGAAGCCTGGATCAGAATTTCTCTAGGTCAAGGATTTATCTCCTAAGGTCACTAAGCTCCAGACTCTGAACTGGTCAATAAGGGTGAAATTCCTTTGAGACCCAAGGTCATGCACAGGTGACCTTTGGAAATGGAGGTTTATTGCAAGAAATTGGGTATGGCACAGAAAGCCCCACCTTCACACGGTTAGCTCATATGCATAACTCATTTCTTGGTTCATACCACACTTTGTCCAGAAGCTTCCCTATCACCCCCAGACCAATTTTGTTCCCCTTCCCTATGCTTTCATATCACTCAGAGCTTACTTCCATCCCAGAATGTACATTCTGCTTTGCAGTTGTCTTTTTACACTCTTCCTCCCTGTCTGGTAAGGAGCATGCCCTGTGGTGGTAAAGACTATTTCATGGTTGGTCATATGCCTAGTGTCTAGCAAAGCGATTGTCCATATTAGATATTTTAATGAACACATGAGTGAAAGAATAAGTCAACCATACAATACAGTTCTAGCAACTTTGACACTGGAGTCTGCAGTAGAGTCAACAGAAAACCAAGGAAGAAATTTATCACTGCTTCAGAAAGAAATCTTGAATGAGGTACCTTCTCTTATTCATCTCAAATTTATATTTCTTCAAAGTAGGTCAGTTGATGTTGCCACCTCTCAGCATGGAGTACCCCTGCTGGCTAGAGTTCACCCACGTCACCCTGGAGGTGGCTGGTCAACCCACAGCCAATCTTTAGGTCATTCACTTTTCACTTATGTGTTAATGCATTGTCCACAGTTAGAGTTTGGGCGACAGATCGCAAGTCTTAGCAGTTTATCCAAAAGACAAATGTTTAGAAGCACTTTCCTGAGCAAGGTCCAGTGAATGCAGAAGGTTTAAAGACTTTACCGTCAGCTTATCCCAACTAGACTCAAAAGTAGCTTCCAACCGGCTGCATGGACACAGGACACAAACTGCAACACACACACAGAAGCATGACAAGTTTCAAGCCTTTAGGGGCTGCAGGGATTCCTTAAGCTGGAGCCTTCAGTGGGCTCCAACGGAGATGGCTGGAGTGACCATCCAGGACAGTAGGGCTCCTGCAAGACTGGAGAACCAAAATCAGAGTGACTCAGTGAGAAAGTGTATCTCTGCAACATTTTTTTCCTGTAAACAATGGAATGCACACTGCTTTCCCTTAGAGAAAAGCGTGGCCGGGACAACATTGCCATCCAGGCTGTAATTTTCAGGATTTTAAAAAGCTAATAATCATTCTGTATTAGATTTGCATAAGCACACTTAAAGGGTCTTCCTTATTAAACTTTTAAGATTAGCATTAGCATTTTAATTTCTGAAAGATTTATGACATGATATTATGCCTCCCTTATCAGTAAACAAACACAAACATTTAGAAATGGAAACACTCCTATATTTGAGATTCACCACGTTTGATGTGAACAACAGAAAACCTCAATAGAGAGGAGCCACCATTTCTAAGCAGTTTCAAGATGCCCCCGCTTCCCTGTCTGAAAGTTATTACTTGGCTCTGAGGCATTCTGGGAGAATTTGTCAGTGGGCCCCCTTGTTTGAGCCCTGATCAGGAGCTCAGCTCGTGGCCCAGGTAAATCTCACCCTCAGGTATAAACAATGCTGGGACCAGTATTTGCAGTCCCACGAAGACTAGCAGATGAAAAAGCTGCAAATAATTGGCCAGGGGCATTGTATGAGGGTCTTTTACAAGAAAGAATATCCAAGGCCTCTGTCCAGGACTTTGCTCCTCCAGGAAGACTTCCTGGGCCAAAATCCACAGTGGTCTCTCTCCAGGGAATTTTGACGATCTTTATTACACACAGTTAAATGCTCACTGAACCACAGACAATCTGAGCTGGAGAGGATCTCAGGACATCTATCTAGACCATGGTCCCCATATCAGTGCCCACAGGCAAAGTGACCTGCAGATGTACTTTGTTTGGATGCATAATGATTTGGAAAATATTTAATCAGTCAGCAGCACTTAGAACTAGAAAAAATTTTCATTTAAAAAAACAATATGGACTTCTTGATTGTCTTGAAAAATAAGAAGCTCTTACAATGCCAGGCATTTTGGTTATTAAACTACAGGCTCTCTGCTCCAAGCTCATCCTGTCATAATCTGGTTTATGACACTGGCACTGGGGCTCTGCAAACATTTCTCTTTTGCCAGCTGGTTCCCTGTTAGGCTCTGCCAATAATAGGCATTAGAGAAAGAGAGAGCGTCTGGAAGGCTGGACACATACATCCCTGGCCCTTCCTCTTCCTCACCCCAGTAACAGTTTCTTACCCTGGCAGGGCAGGATTTTCCAGTCCATGATTTTTCCAGGCCCTCCAAACCAGGGTAGTTGGACCCCTCACGGAGATTCAAGCTCCAGCCAGCCCACATCCCCCTCCTTGGAGGTCTGGGTCCCAACACCATGGAACCCCTGCTCCTAGCTTCTAGATTAGTGCCGTCCAAGAGAAGGATAACAAGAGCCACAAATGTGAGTCACACATGTGATTTTAAATTTTCTAGTCACTACTTTAAAAATGATAAAAATAAACAGGAGCAATTAATTTTAGTAATTAGTATGACTCATCGAAATTTATCCAAAATATTATCTCAATATATAATCAATATTAAAAGCATCATTAAGAAGATAATTTACATCCTTTTTTACATACGGTGACTTTGAATCCAGGATGTATTGATATTTTACACTTGGAGCATTTCACAATTCAGACTGGTTACATTTCAAGCCCTCAAAAGCCAAACAGAGCCGGTGGCTATCATATTGGATATCACCGCCCTAGGCTCTACGGACCCTCTTCTCTCTCCCCAGTGCTGCAGTAGAGCAGCTTCCTGCAATTATTAGCTCAGCATTGTCTCAATGTGCTCCTTAGGCCTTTTCAACCCCCTAGTCTCTGTTTAACCATTCCTTATAATTCTCCACATTAAAATGAATGATGTATTTCAGGTTTCCTGATAGATCCTGACCAATGCAGTACTTGAACGAACAATTGCTGAGTAGCAGCTGCCCTCTCTGGTGAGCCCAGGACTCACCCTTTTATCCCAGAGCCCCCCTCTCCCCAATTGTGAGGTTGAATAGCAAATGGGTTGTTATTTATCATTCCCCTGTTGGTAAAATTATGAAGAAAATGATGTTTCCAACAAATAGTCTTGCTTCCAAAATTTGGAAAATAAATGAAGGAACTAACTTTATGTGTCAAGTAAAATGTGAGTGGTCTTTTTCCCCCCAGGAAGTAAAGATTCTTCCTATAGATTTAATCTGTAAATGATAGCAGTGTTCCTTTCCCAGTACCTTCACTCAAACACACTGTTTTCCTGGGCCCTCTGGGCATTTGGGCCTGCAGTCCCGGTTCCAGACTATTCTGGTTATGAGTTCTCAGAGGATGGATTATACCTCCCGGGGACAGCCAGGGACTTCCTGAGTGATGATGAACCTGGCGGTTGATCATGTCACAGGTGAGGCTGAGGATGAGGAATGGTAACTATGATGATGGTTGAGAATTTACAAAGTGCCTTTGCATTAATTACCTCATTAGCCAGATATGTGCCCATTGCTTTCCTACAGCCTTGCTTCTCACTCCACAGCCCAGCCTACAAGACTCCTGGCCTTTGCAACATAGTCTGCCCCAGTGCAGTAGTTGGGAGTGAGGACTCTGAAACCAGAAAACCTGGGTTGGAATTCTGGTCTGACTTTCTAGGGACAAGTTCCTTAACTTCATCTTTGTGCCTTGACAGCCACATCTAAAAATCGGGGATAATAACGGTGTTGACCTCATTGTGTTGGTGTGAGAATTCAATGTGTTAAAGCATGCTCACAACAGTACCACTGTGCTTGGCATATAGTAAATGTTCAATAAATATTTGGCAGTAGCAGCCGCAACAGCACCACTTTCTGGCCGATTAGACGAGTACATAGAGATTAAGAATATGAATTTGAATTCAGACAAAGCAGTGTGCAAATCTTCGCCCCTCCACTTACCAGAGGTGTTGCCTTCAGCAAACTGCTTAACCTCTCTAAGTCTCAGTTTTCTCACCTATAAAATCGTAATATATGCCTTCAAGGGTTTTGTGGATAATAAAATAAACTAATACATGATGCATACTATTGGGTATAAGATACGGGCTAAAAAGAATGCATGCTATCTAAACAAGACGAAAAGACAACCCTCAGAATGGGAGAAAATATTTGCAAACGAAGCAACTAACAAAAGATTAATCTCCAAAATTTACAAGCAGCTCATGCAGCTCAATATCAAAAAAACAAACAACCCAATCCAAAAATGGGCAGAAGACCTAAACAGACGTTTCTCCGAAGAGGATATACAGATTGCCAACAAACACATGAAAGAATGCTCAACATCATTAATCATTAGAGAAATGCAAATCAAGACTACAATGAGATATCACCTCACACCAGTCAGAATGGCCATCATCAAAAGATCTACAAACAATAAATGCTGGAGAGGGTGTGGAGAAAAGGGAACCCTCTTGCACTGTTGGTGGGAATGTAAATTGATACAGCCACTATGGAGAACAGTATGGAGGTTCCTTATAAAACTAAAAACAGAACTACCATACGACCCAGCAATCCCACTACTGGGCATATACCCTGAGAAAACCATAATTCAAAAAGGGGCATGTACCAAAATGTACATTACAGCTCTATTTACAATAGCCAGGACATGGAAGCAACCTAAGTGTCCATAAACAGATGAATGGATAAAGATGTGGCACATATATACCACATATATATGTGGGTGGATGGATGGAATATTACTCAGTTATAAAAAGAAACAAAATTGAGTTATTTGTAGTGAGGTGGATGGACCTAGAGTCTGTCACACAGAGTGAAGTAAGTCAGAAAGAGAAAAACAAATACTGTATGCTAACACATATATATGGAATCTAAAAAAAAAAAAAAAAATGGTCATGAAGAACCTAGGGGCAAGACGGGAATAAAGACGCAGACCTACTAGAGAATGGACTTGATGATACGGGGAGGGGGAAGGGTAAGCTGGGACAAAGTGAGAGAGTGGCATGGACATATATACACTACCAAACGTAAAATAGATAGCTACTGGGAAGCAGCCGCATAGCACAGGGAGATCAGCTTGGTGCTTTGTGACCACCTAGAGGGGTGGGATAGGGAGGGTGGGAGGGAGGGAGACGCAAGAGGGAAGAGATATGGGAACATATGTATATGTATAACTGATTTACTTTGTTATAAAGCAGAAACTAACACACCATTGTAAAGCAATTATACTCCAATAAAGATGTTAAAAAAAAAAAGAATGCATGTTATCATCATCATCTGTACTACCATTATCATTATCATCATTATCTTTCCTCCTGGTAAAACAGAAGCATGGAAAAATACTTTATCTCTTTAGATTTACTGTATTCAAGGTCAAGGGAACCTACACAAATTAGTGAGGTGTTCCCATTAACCATGAAGCATCACCCACTTTACTCAACCTCTCTTCATAAGTAAATTAAGAGATATGAACTAAAATTCTCAAGATCTCTCCAGCTTTAAAATGTTTTATTGTCAAGTCTATAAACATTTCCACGAATAGGTTTTCCTGATAAACATCAGATGTCCAGGGAGCCTCTGGGACAGAATACAGAAAGAGTAATTTTGGGATGGTAGAAAAAGGAAAGAATAAATTATTAAAATATGGATTGATGCTTGGAAGGGTGGATGGATGGATGGAGATAGATACATACATACATACACATAAATATATACATACATACATAGATTATCAAACAGATGACTAAATGCAGCAGGTTCAAAGTTTCATCTGGTGCAACAGAATCCTGGGAGAAAGATTCAGTAAACGGAAAGGAAGGTGGACCAAAAATTTATTGGACACCTACTCCCCAGGTCAACTTGAACTTGCTACTTTATTTTATTGTCCACATCTTATAGTTGAATCCCAAAGAGGAAGTACCAAAAGATACAGCACTTATAAGTGGTAGAACCTGGACTTCAACCAAGGACTATTGAACTCCAAAGTCCAAGTTCTGTTTCCAAAGAGTTGAGTCTGCCAGTTCAGAGTGAACCTGGTTGAAGAGCAGCCACAAACCTGAATTCTTAATTAGAAAAGCAAAGGCAGAATAAGAAATGGTGCTTGGTTAATTTCATAGGAAACGCTTTCCCCTTCCAAGTGTAGGTGAAGTGGACTAAAATGAAACTCTCATCTTGGAAATAAAATCTGCTCTGTGCAGCCAGCTGAATCTATGTGTAATATACTTTGCAACTGGCTCTTTGGAAATTTAAGCTGGCTCAGTCTGTGCTGACCTCCTTAACCAATTTTAAATCTAGGCAATATTTAAAACATTTTACTCTGGGGGAAAAAAATCTTTCTCATAAAGCAATTAAAGAAGTTGAACAAGAAATAGGACGCTTTTTCTAGGAATAAAGGATGGAATTGCTTGTCCTGCATTTTCATCACTTGTTTACTCAAAATTTTTTCCGCTACAAACAGAGTTCACACTGCACAGAATTCCCCAGCATCCAAGTTAATCAACTACTGTGCTTCACAGGAACCAGCTCAGCTCAAGCTAATCCTCTCATCAACTAGATAAATAATATCTTAGACCTTTCTAAGAGTGGTCCAATTGGCTTTATTATTGTTATAACCTTGTTACTTTCATTACCAACATTGGACTTTTTAATACTGACCTGATACTCAGAGCCCACCAGTCTAAGGTCATGGCTTAAATGTCAGAAAGCTCTGGGGGAGGAAAGGTTTCAATGAAAGTTCAAAGGGTGGGCCCAGAACATCCAACAACATCAAAAAGCTAAGCAGAGAGGGACAAGTTGAGATTGTTTATTTTATTATACGGTCATGGAAACTGAGCTGAAAGCAAGGAAGTGGCTTGTCCAGACACAGGCTAGTGAGTGACAACATCTTGACTCATGGCCCGGTGCTGCCTCAAACTAATTTGGGTTCTGTTAGTAATAAAGCAGGGGAGAAGGGATATTTCACAGGCTCTTAGCACTGTCAGACACAACACAGAGCACACAACAATGGTGGTACATGGAAAACTATATTTTTAACTTTTAATAGTTAAGCATTTATTTTACTATGTATTAGAAAAAATGACTAGTAGAGTAAACTTGAGATTTTATGAATATTTTTGTTTTTAATGATACTAAGGGAGGTAGAAAAGCAAGAAAGTAAATTGCTTTAAACAAAAATGTTAAGTAAAATTGTGCTAGCAGTTTCCAGATATAGTATGAGATACTTAAATTACTACAATTTGGGAAATGTTGGCGCAAACCCGTTCAATTTCCCTGAATATTCTTGATCACTTCACTTCTCTGTGCCTTTGCAAATGGATATTTCATCCTATTTCATCCTAAAATAAACTTCCCTAAGCTTTTCTTCCTGGAGAAATCCAAAATGCCTCCACAAATTTCATCTCCTATGTTATGCCTTCTCTGGGGTCTCCAGTTCCTTATTCCCTACTGTGGGTTTCCTTCAGCACTTGGTATATACCTGTATCTTCCTTATCTCCTTGTATCAGTCAGCTTTGTCTGCAATAATGCTGCATAAAAAACAACCTCCAAAACTCAAAGGTTTATAAGCACAAATGCTTATTTCTTGCTCATGTTGCATTTTAGCAGCAGTGGGTCAAATGTTGTGGCTCTGCCAGGTTGTGACCAGGTCTGGGTCTGATCCTCATGTTTTCTCATTTAAGTACCCAGGCTGAGGAGCAATCCCCCAGTCAGGACCATTAAGTTCTCATGGTAGAGGGTGGGAACACAAAAGAAATTTAGAGAAAATTTGCAGTACCTCTAAAACATTTATTTGGCTATGGCAAACCATCACTCCCACCCACAATTCCACAGACAAAAGCAAGCCCACATGGCCAAGTCTAACATCAAGCAGGCTGCCCCCCTGAAGAAGTGAGAGTGAGGTTTTTTCTGATAATAATACAAACTTCCATGCTCCTGATGCTGTAATAATGTGTTTATATCTCTGACATTGGCACTAGACTGAGCTCTTGGAAGGCAGAGACTAGGTATAAGGGATGTTTGTCATTGCTTTTGGAGAATCTTACTCCAAGTTAAAATACAGAAACTCACATTACCAGATTCTCTTGCAGCTGTGGCAGCTAAGCATGTAACCAAGGCTCCTCCAATCAGAAAAACTCACTGGAGACTTCAGTTCAGACATAGTATCCTGAAGAAGGCAGGACCATGTGGAAGCCTTTCCAGCAATATGGACATTTGCCTTTCAGCACTGGCTTCAGTCTGAGAAGCTTTTCCCCAGTGACAGGAGCAGAGGCTATGCTAAAGCAGTCCTGTGGAAAAAATTGGCATTGTGGCTGCAAATGTTGGCCAGTAGCTGGCTATCCCAGAGATTCTATGAGCTTCCAAATATCCTTTGATAAATGTCTTTTCTGCCTAAATTAGCTAGAATAGATTCTGTAGTTTTGCAGCTCTGAGCCTAACTAAAACACTGTGCCTTACCACTGTGCCCAGCACATGGCGGATGCTGCAGGTTTGATGGAAAAAAGTAATTTAAAAGATTAAGAATAGCTAGTTTATTGAGCAGTTACTGTATACCAGGCACCTTTCTAAGATATTTTAATCAATTTTCCCGTTTAACTGTTATAATGACCCTTTGAGGTGAACCCATTGTAGAGATCAAGACACTGAGGTTAGGTATGAATAACTATCACATCATCAAATAACTAGCAAGAGCTCCTCTGGAGGCATTATTTCTCTTGCACTGCTTTAATTAAAAAACGTGGTCTCCAAAACTTTGCATGTACCTGATTCAGTCAGGAGCACCTCTCGTGAATGGCCATATGGAGTTTCTTGGCATCTCTTTTGTCAGTGCATTTAGAAGACATTTAGCAAACACTCGATTTGGAGCAGTCGTTTAACTCTTCTTATATTCTCCTCCATTACTCATTTCCTCACATAAAGTTTTATTCTCTTCCTTAAATGATCTCTGGGGGGTTGAAGGACTGAAAAAGCTTTTAAGAATGATTGTTTCAGTAGTTCCACTAGCCTCTTTAGGAAAGTGACTCTGAAATAACTCAGGTGTTATTTTCAAATCTTTACTTAGTGAATTAACCCTTCAGCTGCTTTCAGAGATGAGAAGCATTATCAATTCTGTTTTGCTAATTTTCTGCTCCAAGATCAAATACCCAGAGTAAAGTTAGACTGAATTCTGCAGTATTCTGGAAGATTATCACTTAAGGCAGCCTTTGTTGCAGAATCTTAAAAAATTTATCTCAGCTGATTCTGTTGATGTGCGTAGCTTTTGGCTGGAAAAAAGAAAATGACAGACAAAGCAGTTTACAATCTGCATGAATTGTATTGATAGGTCTCTGTGCAGGGCTCTTCCTCCCAAAAATCATCCAGGTGAAGGAAACGGGCTCTTTCACGTCAGCTGCCAGCCCGTTTTCTCTCCTGTCTGTCCTGGTCTTGGAGGTCCTCCTATTTCTTGTTCATTAGGAAAGAAGGAAGCTAACAATGGTAAGGGCCAGATGAGTAGGTATTGAGTAGAAAACACATAATCTCATTCAATTTTCACAACCACCATTATGGACCCAAAGTGGAAAGGGATGAAGCTGAGGTCTGGAGTAGTAAAAAGAACCAGCTAATGAGCAGCAGACTTGAACTTCTAGTGCAGTGTTCATTGTATTAGATCACGTGGCCAAAAGCCCAATCATATCGACTTGAGAGACATTTGCATTTTAAAACTCAAGGATGAAAATTCTGGAAAGCACAAAGAAGGGAAGCAAAAGGCTGGAGCAGAAACAGAGAGGCTTCTGCCAAGCACATTGACCTGCAGACAAGTTGTAGGAAGCCTGCCAGTTAAGCCATGTATAAAACCAGCTCTACCTGCTTTGCAAATTGCTTTCAGGTAGTCTTTAGCTGTCAGAGTGTTTCATCTAAGAAAATAATTCATCCAGAGACTGACCAAGCCTAGGAGAACACCAACTTGAGTGCCTGTTGCAGGAGTTCTTTCCTGTGCTGGGTGGAATAATATTGGAAATGTTACCTGGTCTTCAAGCTCCTACATAAATGGCATGTCCCTCAAGCCTTCTGCCTAAGAAAGAAAGAAGGATCATTGAAAATCAGGAAAGACTGGTACTCAATGCTCAGTGAATCCATGTATCTATTCTGAATGGGTCCACAGAGCCAGTCCTCCCAGTGACACAGTGAAATATCCTGATGGCCACCACTTATGGACCAACGTGGTGTAGATGAAGAGTAAAGGCTCTGGAGCTGGATCTGTCATCTCTGTACGTTCTTCAGATCTTCAACATCCTTACTGATTTTCTGTCTGCTTCTATCCATCATTGAAAGAGAGGTATTGAAATCTCACCTGTAACTGTGGATTGTCTTCATCTTTGGCCGTCCTATCACTTGTTGCTTCATTTATTTTAATGCTCCGTTATCAGTGACATAACAGTTTCAAATTGTCATATTCTCCTCATGAATTTACCCCTTAACCATTATAAAATGACCTTCTTCAACCCTAAGGAGACTCTTTGCTCTGAAATCTACTTTGTCTAATGTTGCTACAGACCTTGCAGCTTTCTCCTGATTAATGTTAGCTTTCTATATCTTTTCCATTCTTTGTCTTTAAACCTATTTGTGCTTTTATATTCAAATGTGCTTACTGTACTAAGAATACTGACAGATCTTACTTTTTTATCCAATTTGACAATCTCGGCTAAAATGATTCTCAATACGACTAGGCTTAAATCTATCACCTTTCTATTTGTTTTCTACTCACCCCTCTTTCTATTTGCTCTATTTTTCCTCTTTGTTTTTGCCCATTTTAAGAGTATTTTTACTAGTCTGTTTTATCTCCTCTTTGGCTTATAAACTATTGCTTTTTGTTGTGTTAGTATAGTGGTTGCTTTAGGGTTTAAAGCATATAGCTTTAACTTATCACAGTCTACTTTCAAGTGATACTTTACAATTTCATGTATAGTATAAGAAACTTTCAATAATACACTTCCATGTTTCCTCTTTCACCTTGGCGCCATGTTTTTAAACGTCTTACTTTTACATAATGTTACAAATCACACCTTACTTTATTACCACTTTTTTTAAACAATAAATTATCTTTTATTAGTTGAGCTTTTTCTTTGAGATAACTGTAGATTGTAAGAAATGATACAGAAATTCCATGTACTCTTTACCTAGTTTGCTTCATTGGTGATATCCTGCAATACTGCAGTACAATGTCACAGTCAGGATATAGACATTTATACACACAACCAATCTTATTCACATTTACCCAGTTTTCTTTGTACTGATATGTGTATGTGTATTCAGTTCTGTAAGTTCATGTATCTCCCACCATAATCAATTTCTTTTAAAGAGATTGCTGTGGACTGAATTGTGTCCCCCGCAATTTCATATGCTAGAGCCCTAATCCCAATGTGATGGTATTTGGAAACAGGGGTCTTTGATGGGTTTAGTGCCCTTGTAAGAAGAGACACCAGAGAGTGCCCTCTCTCTGTCTCTCTCTCTGTATCTCTATCTCTATCTCTATCTCTCCCTCTGTCATGTGAGGGCACAGCTAGAAGACAGCCATCTGCAAGATGTGCTACAGTATGAATTGTATCCCTTCCTCCTCCTACTCCCAACCTGTATGTTGAAATTCTAACCTCCAGTTCCTCACAATGTGACTGTATTTGGTGATGGGGTCTTTAAAGAGGTGACTGAGTTAAAATGAAGTCATTAGGGTGGGCCCTAATCCAATACGACCAGAGTCCTTAAAAGAAGAGGAAATTAGGACACAGACAGACACAGAGGGAAGACCATGTGAAGACACAGGGAGAAGATAGGGAGAGAGACCTCAGGAGACACTAATCCTACTGATATCTTGATCCTGTACTTCTAGCCTCCAGAACTGCCAGAAAGTAAATTTGTGATGTGTAAACCACCTAGTCTATGGTGCTTTGTTATGGTAGCATTGGCAAACAAATATGGTCATCATTAGGGACGCTAAAGTTGAATCCTACTCACTTCATTGTACGGTTGGTATTTCTCACTTGCATCCAGAAAGCAACATATTAGATTTTTCTTTGGCACTATCAAATGCCCAGTTCTCCATCAAACATTCATCTAGTGATTTTATTACCAATAGAAAATCTTTCCTTCAATCAATGTTTCCAAGAGGGTTTGTAAAATGAGATATTTAATTCTATCATTTCTTTCCTATTTATTAGCTAATGTTCTCTTATAAAATAGGGATTTCTGTCATCAACTAGGGCTGTTTGGTAACACCAAAACATAAGTTCTATCGGAAAGATAGGATAAGTGTTTAACACTGTGCATATAATTACCAATTTTCAGAGTAATCAGTTATTTTTAAAACTGCCTCAAATGATAACAAATGAGATTTTTTCTTTATCTTTTCTTAACTATTATTACAGAATCACAGATTTTTATTGTTTAAATGTTTTAACCTATTATAATACTTACAGTCTTTATGTTTAAATTCTTATAACATTTTATAACAGTTTTTAAGCTGACTCTTGGGTCTTTTTTACATTACACTGTTAAACTTTGAAAGTTTCTTTGTTTTTTGGCACAAGATGTTTCTAATTCATCTTGGGCCCAGACCCAGGATTTCCCATTTTTCTGAGAATCTCCAGTTCCTTTTAGTGGATAATTGAATCAGAGGTCATAATCTGGATGCCAAGGGTACTCTTTGTTACCATTTCTATGGATAGAGCTAGGGAAAACAGTGTGTGTGTGTATGAATGTGTATGTGTGTGTGTGTGTGTGTGTGTGTGTGTGTGTATACACACACACACATACATGTATACATATATATATAAACCTGTGTTCTTACTAATATTTCAATTCAATAACATTTTCTTTAACTTTATAATTGTGTCTTAAACTGAAAATGATGACTTCTGAGAGCATTAACAAGATTATTCATTTGCTCTAACCAACATTATAAAAAATTACTTTCAGAGTATCAATGCTGAAGTTACTATAAACAATAAAAATATTTCTGGAAGTTTAAAATTTCTTTACACCTCTTCTCATCCTTAGCATATTTCCCATCGAGGATTACAGTGTTCTAAAGCCCATGAAATAAATTTGTTCTCCCTGTGCCTGTGATGCCAACTTGACATATGGTTAGATTCTTTCTCTTATTACTTTCAATTTAAGAGGTTTTCTTTTTATGGCAGTGTATTTGCATGATTTAAAGGCCAAAACTATACAGAAAGTTCTATCTAGAAAAATCATGTTTCTACCCCTTATCCCTCCATCCTCTCCCCTCTATCATAGCTGATCTTTTTGTTTTAATTTTTAATTTTCAGTGTGTTTGCCAGTTTCCATGGTATAAATTTTTTTTTAATTTTTATTGGAGTATAGTTGATTTACAATGTTGTGTTAGTTTCAGGTGTACAGCAAAGTGAATTTTATATATATATATATATATATATATATATATATATATATATATATCTCCACTCTTTTTCTTTCTTTTTTTTTTAAGACTCTTGTCCCATGTAGACAATTACAGAGTATTGAGTAGAGTTCTCTGTGCTATACTGCAGGTTATTATTAGTTACCTATTTTTATATATAGTGATGTGTATATGTCAATCCCAATCTCCCAATTTATCCCTCCCACCCTTATCCCCTGGTAATCATGTTTGTTTTCTACATCTGTGACTCTACTTCTGTTTTGTAAATAAGTTCATTTGTACCCCCTTTTTCTTAGATTCCATATGTAAGTAATATCATATGATACTTGTCTTTCTGTGTCTGACTTACTTCACTCAGTATGACAATCTCTAGGTCCATCTATGTTGCTGCAGATGACATTATTTTGTTCTTTTTTTATGGCTGAGTAATATTCCATTGTATATATGTGTACCACATCTTCTTTATCCATTCTTCTGTTGATGGACATTTAGGTTGCTTCCTTGTCCTGGCTATTGTAAATAGAGCTGCAATGAACATTTGGGGTGCATATATCTTTTTGAACTATGGTTTTCTCCAGGTATATGCCCAGGAGTAGGATTGCTGGGTCATATAGTAGTTCTATTTTTAGTTTTTTAAGGCACCTCCATACTGTTCTCCATAGTGGCTGTACCAATTTACATTCCCACCAACAGTGCAAGAGGATTCCCTTTTCTCCACACCCCCTCCAGCATTTATTGTTTGTAGCTTTTTTGATGATGGCCATTCTAACCGGTGTGAAGTGAAAACTCATTGTAGTTTTGATTTGCATTTCTCTGATAATTAGTTATGTTGAGCAGCTTTTCATGTGCTTTCTGGCCATCTGTATGTCTTCTTTGGTGAAATGTCTATTTAGATCTTCCACCCATTTTTTGATTGGGTTATTTGTTTTTTTGATATTGAGGTGCATGAGCTATTTGTATATATTGGCGATTAATCCCCTGTCAGTTGCTTCGTTTGCAAATATTTTCTCCCATTCTGAGGGTTATCTTTTTGTTTTGTTTATGGTTTCCTTTGCTGTGCAAAAGCTTTTAAGTTTAATTAGATCCCATTTGTTTATTTATTTATTTTTTTCATTATTCTAGGAAGTGGATCAAAAAAGATTTTGTTGCAATTTATGTCAAAGCGTGTTCTGCCTATGCTTTCCTCTAAGAGTTTTATAGTGTCTGGTCTTACATTTAGGCCTTAAACCTATTTTGAGTTTATTTTTGTGTATGGTGTTAGGGAGTGTTCTAATTTCATTCCTTTACATGTAGCTGGCCAGTTTTCCCAACACCACTTATTGAAGAGACTGTCTTTTCTCCACTGTAAATTCTTGCCTCCTTTGTCATAGATTAGGTGACCATAGGTGCATGGATTTATCTCTGGGCTTTCTATCCTGTTTCCATAGTGTAAATATTCTTAACATGGCCAATTTCAAGCTCCCACATGGTTGCCCACTGGCTGGCAAAATTCCTGACAACTTAACAATCAGCCTCAGAGCTGGTACAAGCTGCCTCGAGTGCGCCTTTACCTGTCTCCTCCACCTCCTGCTTGTACAAGAGGTAGTAAGCTGATCTGAGCCTTGATTTTGTTTTTCTGTTTTGTTTTGTTTTTACCCTACTTAATAACATTTGGTTAGATGCCATGAAGTGGTTGTCATATAAGTCATTAGAACCTCTTCCTTGCCTATTTCATTTCATGTAATATGTCCTTCCACTTTTTCCCTAAGTGTGGACATATGCGAGAGTTTAAATTTGGAGTCAAAAAGATTTGGATTCTGACCCTAAATGAGACCTTTAATATGTGTGATCTTTGTCTGGTTTCCTTACCTCTCTGAACCTCAGTTTCCTAATTTATGAAATGGGAACCAAAACAAAAGTTTATGGTTTAATAACTTGAAATAAAATGTTCAAATATAATATTAATGATAAATTTAATAGCCAGCTCTTATTAAGCATTCAATTTTTTTCCAGGCACCATTTTTATTACTTAACCTAGATTAATTCACTTTATCAAACATATGGTGTATATTATTCACAACATCAAAATGTGATGTATACTATTATTATCATCATTTTACAGATGGAGAAAGTGAGTCACACAGAGGCTAGGAAATTTTCTCACACTCATATAGCTAGTAAGTGATGGAGCCAGGATTACACTCAAGCCGTCTACCTCCAGAGACTGCCCTCAGTTTAACCACTACCCTCCAGCAAGCGCCTGGCACAGAGGGGTCACATAGTGGAGTTAGTTTCCTCACCTCCCTCTAGTTCTTTGGTTTCAGCTGCAACTTCCTCTTAGTTATTCAAGGAAAGTTCTTCTCAATGTGTGGCGCTCCTGAGCTTCTCCCACCAACTATTCATCTTCCTTTCCTTGTTCCATCCTCCAAATCTCTCCCTACCCACTCCAAATTCATGGCCACAGCCCATCTTCGGGGAAACTGAAAAACGGACAGGACAGGCTTAGCTGGGAGCACTGCCCCGACCTCTCCCTAGTTCGGAGACCCTCTGAACTGTCCCCTCCAGTTACCCAGCACAGCAGGGTGTCCGTACTGATAGATTGGTATCTTTGTTGGACTAGTTGTCAATATTTTGAATATTTAACAAGAAGTTTCCATGTATGCGCTCTCATTGTTTAAATGGGGAAACTGGCTCAAAGAGATTAAATTACTTGCCTGAATCCCAGGGAAATCAACCCTAAGATTCAAGCCCAAGCCAATGTGACTACCAAACTCTTTTTTTTTTATCCTATAAATATTTTCTTTTTTTTTACTCTTTTTTTTTAATTGAAGTATAGTTGATTTACAATGTTGTGTTATTTTTTGCTGTACAGCAAAGTGATTCAGTTATACATATATATATATATATACATTCTTTTTTATCATGGTTTATCACAGGATACTGAATATAGTTCCCTGTGCTATACAGTAGGACCTTGTTGTTTATCCATTCTACTAATACTAGTTTGCATCTGCTAACACCAACCTCCCACTCCATTCCTCCCCAACTCCCCTCCCCCTTGGCAACCACAAGTCTGTTCTCTATGTCTGTGAGTCTGTTTCTGTTTCGTAGATAAGTTCATTTGTGACTACCAAACTCTTATCCTTTGCAGTTGACATGGTAATTTTGAAAGGAGATGGAAATCATCATTTCCAAGACTACTTGGAGGAGAGGCTGCTTTCACTCAGTGAAGGCTTAACTGTCCAATTAGAAAGCTTTGCGCTCAACGCTGCCCTAAATCAGAGGTACGATCTCAATCACCAGCATTTGGCTTGGGCTCAGGATCCTAGGGCTGTCAATTAGATTTAATACTTTACCACATACTCAGTGCTGATTTAACAGGGACCCTGCTGCTTTAAGAGTGGATAAAATTAGATGCTGAGACCATGATTCATCTCTAGCATCGTTGCAAGGATTCAATGAGATAACTCATGCAAAGAGGTTAGCATGATGTCTGGCACATGGCACTCAGGAAGTGCTATTGATTTTATTATTACCGCAGGAAAAAAGTACATGAGAGAAGACTGAGAAGCAGATCTGGATTTAAAACTCAGAACTGACACTTACTCAGTGACCTTAGCAAGTCCTTTACACCTCTGAGTATTCTCCTCTTTAACTGCTGCAAGGAGTAAGTGAGATAATATATGTAAAGCATCTAGCACACGGTAGACATGAATATAAGAGA
Organism: Balaenoptera musculus; assembly: GCF_009873245.2. NCBI lineage: Eukaryota > Metazoa > Chordata > Mammalia > Artiodactyla > Balaenopteridae > Balaenoptera > Balaenoptera musculus. The sequence goes on from NC_045789.1 coordinate 96,654,683, forward strand.
GCAAACTTGATTCTGTATTTGCCTAGCAGCAAAAAGTTAATGAAGGCCTTTAACATTTGTGCAAAGAGCAAAGGAGGAGGGCTACAAAGACCTGCCTCCATATTTGAAAAAAGAGCAAAATTACGACTCTTCTCTGTCCCTTTTTCCTTCTCTGTCTAATGGCTGGTTTGGAGTCCATGATGTCCTCCCAGCTCCAGTGATGTGCTGTTTCTTGGAATACCTGTCACTCCTTCCAGTGATGCTGTGAAATAGTCAACAGGCATTGCGCCCATCTTACAAATGAGGAGGCCAAGACTCAGGATGCCAGGGACTCAGAATCACAGACTCTCACGGTCGAAAGGATCCTTAGAGAGTGTCTTGTCCAGCGATCCTTGACCTCCTAAATCCCTTTATCTATCACCCCTTCTTCAGTCCTTCTCTCTCTTGACAGGGAGTGGGTTGGGAGGCTTGTTCCTCTTTGATGACATTGAGAGTCTGGCAGAGAAAGCCAGCCGCCAGCTGTCATGGTGGATGGTGCCCCAGAAGATGGACCTGCCATCACACAGGGGTGAGGATATGGTGAGAAACAGGACAGAACAGTGGTAAGGATTCAGAAGGCCTTGGTTTATTCACCCTAGTCCTGGTCAACCCAGTGGGAGGTACAAGTTCACGGACTCAGTAAAGCCACTTATCCATCACCGAGTCTTCCTATGGATGAGGGTAGTCTCTGTCATTAGCACAAAGTACTTCCAGATTCCATCCTAGCCCTTGCCCTGGTTTTAGGAAATTGCATAATCTCCTTTGTCTGATTCTGTTAACTGTCTACATTCTGTTTCAGCTGCAGAATCTCTCTAGACATACAGGGCTACATCTAAAACTCCCTACTTGGAAGATGTTGCATATGAAAATTTATCTCTAATTTAATGTAAAATTTTTACCCATCTTTTTTGGAAGTTCCACAAACACCCACATGTTTGGTAACTTGGCCAAAAGGACTTCCAGCCCTCAGAGGCAACTGTAGTTGCTTCTATGCTTTATTACAGTGAAAGGAAATGCAGCAGGATCCGTGTGGGGAGAACACTTAACAGGGGGGGTCTGGAGGAGTCCAAACACAGGCTTCCAATATTCTCCCTCCCAAGGGAACTGTCGTGTAGAAAGTGCTCCTTCCTGCAGCGAAATGCAGCCCCACGTGTACGGCGTTTCTGCTGAGGAAGCACAGGTAAGACTTAGAGTCCAGGGTCATTACTGTGGGCTGTTCACCTGGTCACTCCAAGAAAGAAGGCAAGTGTTCACCATCCACATTGTTGGCACAGTCTAGGCAAATTGGTACAGCGGGTTTCAGTGCCCTAGGCATACAAAACAGGCTTATCAATTAATAACAGAGGGAAGACGCCAAAGCCAGGTTCCCAGATGCCAGGCAATGGTCACCTCAAACACAGGCCCATCGAATGAGCAACATCAAGTTTGTTATGTGAACTCTTTCCTGCAACTCATTCATGCCTCTTTGGGACAGACACAAAAAGCCCACATGCTTATTTAATTTTTGAAATTTCACAATGGCTTAAATATCAGGACTAGGTTGACAGCAAGCTTGATGTCTGCTCATGAAGAGTGTATACAGTGTTACAACACTTTCCTCTTCCATGTTGGAGACTCACTCACTTAATCCACTCAGCATCCTCCCTCAATCACACGTGGACCTTGAATCTAGGCCTTCTTATCTCCCTAGTGTTCATTCCCAAACTTAACTGCAATCTGTAATCACCTAAGGAGCTTTAAATACTACTGAGCCTGGGTCCCACGCCCAGAGATACAGATGAAATTTGTCTGGGGTGCAGTCTGGGATTTGGAACTGTTTAAGCTACCCAGGTGATCCTAGTGTGCAGCCAAAGTTAAGAACCACTCCCGAAGGCCAGTGGTTCTCAGACTGGGGTTCCCCGACCAGCGGCATCAGCCTGACCCAGGAACTTGTTAGAAAGGCAAACTTTCAGGTCCCACTCCAGGCTTACTGAATCAGAAATTCTGGATGTGAGTCCCAGAAATCTGTGTTTTAATAAGCCTTCCAGGTGATTCTGAGGCATATTCAAATTTGGGAACCATTGCCCTAAATGAGGACACAAGTTTTCTGCCAGCCCCTTGGCTCTTGGTCAGGCTGCTTTTAGCCATAGGAAGTCCTAAGCACTACACCTGTGTGCTCCTAAGAGCCTTGACTTGCACAGATTTGCTTGGCATCTCTTTTCCTCCCAAATTTCCCAATGTTGACTTTGGATGTGGGGATGTGGGACTCGGCGTGTTAAACTCACAGCCAAGTACAGGAAGATGGCTATGTAAACAACATTTGCACACCTCTGGGCAGGACGAAGAGAGAGTGTGGAGAGTGAATAGTCACACAACAGTGCCGGGCAGACTCAAAAACAGCAAACTGGGACCTGAATTCTACTTTCTGTTGTGACTCTCCTGGTACCCAAATGTCTGCATCTCAGCTTCATCATCTGCAAAATGGAGATAATATCCTTTCCAATCTAATCCTGAAAGCCTCTTTGAGGTTTTATAGAAATAATATATAATATAAATAATATATAGAAAGGTGTAAAAGTATGACGAAGATCAGATACTGTTATCTCGGTCTGTAGGGTGAGAGGCAAGGCTGGGAACACAGTGCAATCTCTCTGCTGGAAGCTCATTGATCCCATCCTTCCCTTAAGATTTATGTTCACTCAATATGCTAACCACCCTCTGGAAAGTAAAAATTCTATCCAGTTCCTGTATTGGTATCATGTTAATTCACAAAAATATCTTAGTCATTTTACTAATTTCGATCTATATATTTTCTCCAATTCAGAGAAAGTCCTGATACACGTGCAAGTGTAGCTCTTGCATTACCTGCATCGGTGCTTTCAGGGGGCTCTTGTAGGGGCAGGGGAGGGAGGGAAGGGAAGGAAACTAATATTTATCTAGTACTTGTTATGCACCATTGCCTTCCATTTCTTATTGTTTAATCCTGACTGTGAACAACAGAAAGTTATGATTATCTGTATGTAATAGATAAAGAAACAGAAGGTTAGAGAGGTTAAGGAACTTGACCAGAACCACACAGAGATAGAGCAGCATTGTACTCAGGGCTCTGAAGTTCACATGCCTCCCTCTAGCCCAGTGTCTGTTACTTGCAGACACATCTCTAATTATGGGGTGGAGTTGGGGGGACCCAGTAATTAGAAAGATGGGGATTCCTAGCCACAAATGGTTTGTCTGTGGCTACGCACCCCTCCCTGAAGCGCCCCAGCCAAGTGAACAAGAGATAACTTCACAAAGAGCAGACATCCCCCTCTGAAGCTCTGCACATTATGCTTTCCAAATTGAAACATGAACTATCCCATAGGCACTTGTGGAAATCAAACTCTTGTATGTGGAGACAGATCGGTGTAAATCCCTGGCAGTTGTGAATCACCCAACCCAGGGAAAGTTACTTGGGAGTGCGAACAGCCTTGCTCGGGAAAGCAGGGGACTAATCTATCTTCAGAGAAAACACTCTCCTGAGATGTCTGGGTGTCTGCCGGCACATCCAGGGCTCACCACCAACATGGCAGAAAGGCACGAGGTATGGCAAGCATCCCTGATGTCCTCCTTCTTCTCCGAGGCTGCAGGCACATGCCCACGGGCACTTGTGCCTCTGAGTCATTCCCTCTCTGAACCTCTGAGCAGTTTCTGCAGACCCCCTAAACCTGCTTCCACACGCTTCCTCAATTTTTCACTTTCAGTTGTCAGGAGGTCTTAGTAATGGTTTTCCATTCTTTCCAGGTGGTCTCCTTTCATAGACCTCCCTGCTCATTTCAAGTTTAGAGTTAAAAATAACACTGTATTATACTTATCCATGGAATGCAACTTGAATGGTTGCATTTCCAGAACAATAAATGTCACTGTACACTGACTAAGTACATCACACAGAACTATGCCTTGTCCTGAAGATAAAGCAATAGAACCTCTGGACCCAACTTCAGCTTATAGAACCGATGGGGGAATCAACCTAGCTGAGTGAATACGATTCATAGGTGCCCCATCTGGCTCTGGTGCCCCTTCTCTTCCTCCACATCTTCCACTTCCCTTTGGGGCACTTAGCATATTGTTTTGGTGCTGCTGGTTTACTCACCTGTATACCCAGCAGCACTCTCCACTTTTTGAGGGCTGGAGCCACTGTATCTCCAGCATCTATTACCTAATAAGCCTTCGCAAAAAAATGTTTGTGGGAAGAATGAATGGCATAAGGAGTTGCTCCTGACTTAAATGTTTATAAATTGATATCTATTTCAAGTGTATTCATTGGGCGCTTTTGAACTAACTTAGGGCAAATTGATTTTTAATGCAGTTCCTTCAGGCTGTGTTAGGAGGTGAGAAAGTGTGTAGGACCAGGAGAGGAAAGACGGGTCCAGAGGAAGGAGGGACAGTCATGGACCAGGTAGGGGCTGATTCAGCAAGGGGTCCTGGAGTCACAGACAGAGGCCAAAGGCCAAACAGAACTCCGCCCTGTGGTCTGGGCCAACACAGAAGGCAGTCCTGCCATGACTCAGAATTAGCACCAAAGGTTCCCCAAACTAATTAGCGGCTAAGGGGGACCCATGAAGATCACATGGGAATCCAGTCATAGTTTTCAAGGTAGGGCGCCCTCAGGTCACTGCACCTGTTGGTCCAGCAACGGGAGGTGAGATTAGGAGCTGCCTGCTTGACGTGGGACACATCCTAACAATTCCTTAGCTGGGAGTTGTGCAAGCACAGGCAGAAAAACGATGCAGAAGCATGATTCTTCCCTGAGGAGGAAGCTTTGGGCTAGCTCTTAAAGAAGAGAGGTACAAAGAAGATGATGCAGACAGGAAGTGAGCCAGTGATAGCCTAGGGCATCATGCCCAAGGGTGCAGGCTGGGCGCCTTGCAGGATTCATGCAGTGGTGGTGGGGAGTATCTCCAAAATGTTTGTGGGAAGAATGAATGGGATAAGGAGTTGCTCCTGAGTTAAATGTTTATAAATTGAAATCTATTTCAAGTGTATTCACTGGGCGCTTTTGGACTAACTTAGGGCAAACTGATTTTTAATGGATCTAGTGGATCACATATTTTGAATGTCACCACTGAGTGTCCATTTCTAATACGCATCATTCGGGTTAACAGATCAATTTCACCAGTAACAAAACCATTTCAGACATTCACTGAGTTACTCAGTAAAGCCTAAGTTATTGATCCAATATGGGTAGCAGACATTTGCATGTCTCCATCAGAGTGTGCCCTCCTCATTAGGAAGTGAGCAATGTGTAGATGATAGATTAATACCACACACACACACACACACTCACACATGCACAAACAAAATCACACTTTGTATACTGAAGTATGTTTAAGTACATTCCAGACGTCATAACTAGCAGTAGCAAAACCTCAGGTTGGCTTGACTACATGATTGCCTGAGATCTTGCCCTTATATCTGGATCTTTGGAAGCTAAGGCAAATAGCCCTGTAGCTAAGTGTGCCCATGAGAAGCAAGTGGCCACTCAGCAGAGCTCTGCACCACATGGTCCTGGGCAAGACGAAACCTCAGAATGGTGTCCTCAGCCTGAGAAACTCCTTCCTGTAAGCCCTCCTCCAACTCTTGGGACAACCCTAGGAAGGAGTCACTAAAAAGTTGGATATTTTTTCCTCCAACTCTGGTGTGTGTTGATTGACCCAGATTTGATTTGGTTTAGAAACAAAAACGTAAAGGGACATTCCTGACACCTTGATTATGATGGAGTACAAGAATATTCATGACACATCCATTATCTAATTTAATTCTCAAAGCCAAACTGGGGGCTTGGGATTAAGTCTTCCCATTCTGAAGAAGAGAAAACTGAGATTCTGAGTGGTTCGGAGATCTGCTTAAGGCCACACAGCTGATAAGCCAGGATTCAGCTCTGCCTGACTCTAATGTGGGTGTGTTTTCTCTACTCCCTGGGCGGAACTTTATATCAAGTGGCAAAAAGCTGTTTAAATGTGAGGATAGATATATACTCAGGCCGTGAAGAGTTAATAAGATACAGAAAAGAGTCAAGGGAACATATTTCCATTTTATTGCCATTTTTGTCCATTTAAAATCTCTTTTATGTTCTAGGCTTTTGACCCCTAGCTTTTCTAAAGTAGTGATTGGTGAGCCTTGATTGTTTAATTAGAAATATGGCACCATTATTCAAACAGTTGCCATTACCTAAGCTGTATCGGTCAGAGAATAGTCTAAATACATGGAAAAAAATGCTTGACATGTCTCTTTAATTTAATTGTATTTATTTTCACATTTCTAAAAATACTCTCTCTGCAAACAGCTTCTGGGCACAAATTCAAAACCATAAATCGGCCAAGCTAACAGCACGCTCCTCCTCTGCTTCCTCATTTAGGTAAAATCCAAAAACTCATTGTAGTTTCTATTGTTTTTTAAATACTGTACACAGAGCCAACTGTGGATGGTTGTGACTCCGGTAGCCTCCTGGCTAGGCTTTCAGAAACCCTGATCTAGACAAAGGGAAAGGGAATTTCAAGACCACCTGTCAGGAAGTTGAAATGTTTGCAAAAGTAACAGTTAACACTTATTAAACATTCTGTGTCAGCTACTGCTCCATGAACTCAACTCATTTATTCTTTACAATACTTCTATTCAACCCATTTCACAGATGAGGACACTGAGGCACAGAGTTACTAAGGAAATAGAAAAAAGGATTCCTGGGGTGGGTATCCAGGTCAGGAAAGTGTTCTGGAGAGGATTCCTGAGCTGAGTCCTAAGGAACAAGTGAGTGTTGCCAGGCAACCGGGGGGAGGGAGGGGTTACAGGCAGAAGCAAAGGAAGTATAAGGAGAAAAAGTTGCAGGCCAATAAATCTATCGGAAGTTCCTTTTACTAATCCAGAGAGTAGAGGATGAAAGCCCAGACTGGGCAAGTGCAGTGAAAAAAGAGAGGATAAACAGAGATAAGGAATATTTTTTCTATTGTTTAAGACCCCCATCTGTGGTATTTTGTTATGGCAGCCCAGTGTTCAATGATGACTCATTGAAATGGCATGAAATAGTGTCTCAGTGTCCTTAAAAAAATCAGACTGATTAGATACAGAAGGATAAAACAAAGAGGAGTTCAAATGCCTGCAGGGGCCTGGATGGACTGCAGTTTCACTCCATGACAGGAGAAATGCAGGAAGAAGGCAGCCGTGGGAGACAGGATGAGGGGTTAGTTGGGGCACACTGAGTGGCCACGCCCATGGGACATCTTGGAGATGTTCAGCAGGCAGCTACCCATGTGAGTGGGAAGTTGGTAGAAGGCTGGACTCTGGAGATAAGTCGACAGTTGGCCAGTAGGCGGCGGGAGCTGACATCCATAGAACACACTTCCTATATTTCATGGGCAGGCAAAGCACCTGGGGAATCTTGCTAGAAATCTAGACAATTCAGTGTCTCCAGGGTGGGACCTGAGATTCAGCATTTCTAACAAGTGCCCAGGTGCTGCTCTGCAGACCACATTTTAAGTAGCAAGATCCTAGAATGTTCCAGGCCCCAAGGAAGAATATTCAGAGAAGAAAAAAGCAGTGGGTTGACAATATATACCTGTAGGAACATCAATATGTAAAGGTGTTCTTCGTCTCAAACGTCAAAAGGACATACGGGGTTTTGACAAAAGCTATGTCCTGCATCGCCAAAAGAAGCCAAAGGGAGAAGTCAGCCTCTAGCATTTAGTGGTTGACGCAGCACAGAGACTACGTTCAACTTTCAGCAGGTGGTCTCATCAACTGGCTGAGACCGAGAACCCAACGGCAGTAACTGGGTCTGGTCTACATTCCACCCCAAGTGCTAACACAGTACATGACACATTACAGGCATAATGGGCTGGATTGTGCCCTGCAAAATTCATAAGTTGAAGTCGTAACCTTCAGTACCCCAGAATGTGACTACATTTGGAGACAGATCCCTTAAAGAAGTCATCAAGATAAAATGGAGTCATTAAGGTGGGTTTCATCCTGTATGACTGGCGTCTTTATAAGAAGAGGAAATTTGAACACAGGTATGTGGACACACAGAGGAAAGACTATATGAGGACACAGTGAGAAGGCGGCCATCTGCAAGCCGAGGAAAGAGGTCTCAGAAGAAACCAACCCCACAAACACCTTGATCTCAGACTTCTAGCTTCCAGAAATGTGAACAAATACATTTCTATTCTAAGCCCCCCATCTGTGGTATTTTGTTATGGCAGCCCAGTGTTCAATGATGACTCATTGAAATGGCATGAAATAGTGTCTCAGTGTCCTTAAAGTCTTGGAGGTCCCACATCTCACTCCACTGACCTCTTCTGGTTCTGGTATAGCAGGAATTTTTAGATATCTCCTCTACATGACCACCGGTCCCAGGCTTCCGTGACCTGCCCCATGAAAGAGCCTCGGCCATGGCACAGAAGTGCAAGTAGCCAGAAGCAGAGCTGCAGGAGGCTGTGAGGAGAGGAACGAGGAAAGCAGTCTGATGGGACCACTCTTCAGATGGAGATTCCTCCCTAGGAGCCAAGTGTTTGAGAAGTCTCAAGGCAGAAGGGACTCTGGGCCTTTGCCTTTTTGCCCAAGGTGACTGGCTTACTTTTTCAGAACCAATGTCTTTTTGCAATGACTATCAGATCCCAGTGACTTATTTGTATGTTGTAGTCAGATGGCAATTGACTAGTATCAGGAGGTCATGCTGGGAAAACTAACCAAATCACACACCCCAGATTCTCAACCAGCAGTATTTCAATACCTTAAACCCTGCTCAGCCAATATTTCTAAAACTGACCACCAGTGATTAAATGGTTCCCCCATGTGGCAGCACCCCCTAGAACCCCCCAAAGCTCAAACACTTTAAACAAATGCAACTCTTGCATATAAATGTTCAAACAAGTCCCATCAGAAAACAATTTAAAATATCTCTTTAAAACAATTTACTTGGGAAAATCAAGTATTCTACGAAGGTGATGGCTGCACTCTGAGAAGACATGACAGAGCTTCCTCTAGGTAGCATAGGGATACAATGGGAGGATTTTCCAGTCCTACTTAGGACACGTAGGTATTTTCTTTTTCTCCCAAATGCCTGGCACCTAGCAGGGCTCCTTTCTCAAAAGGCGCATCATTAAACCCTAAAAAGAACCAGTGAAGTATTTATATCCAGTTTGTACAGATAAAGATACTTAGTACAGAAATGCTTAAGCAACTAGCCCCTGGAACTACACATAATAAATACACGGAGGGGCAAGAAGTTTATCTCAGGTTCCCGTGACTCCAAAGACTGCAAGCTTTCTACTGTTAGCATCTTCTTTTTAAGGAGTTCTTCTTCCCTTCAAGGTTACCCGTGTTGTTCATTTTTAACTGATTCACCCGAACATCCTGTAGGCACCAGGTTAGCCTTGGAAGTCTAACCCCAGAGGACCAAGCTGGTGACCTCTTAATGCACCTTCCCTGGGGACTAAAGTCACCTTTTTTCATCCGTCCAGTCCCCAGTGCTATGTTCATCAATAGCCCCTAAATCCAGTTCAAAAAAGACCTTTGTCTGGGATCTGAATTGCTCATTCCATAATCATTTCAAATGATCCCTCTGTTTACCTGCAAATTTCAGGAAGAGACCAGACTCTTTTATGAACTGCTGTCTCTATGATCAAAGCAAATCATTCAGCCTTGTGATCAAAGAGAGGCTAACCCCCAGCTGGCCTCCTTTCCCAACTTGCCCAACTCCCACCACCTAAGCCATAACTTAAAAATGGTTCAGCTCAGGAATTCTGATTACAATATATAAATGACCTTGTCGGCAGCAGGCTTTGAACAAAGCCACAGAGAGGGCCAGTACAAGCTTCAGTATTATGAGAAATTATGGTGACAGTAAATACTGTGATGGTGTGGGTCAATATGCCTTGACAGTTTCTGACCTGTTAATTGGTCTTAGAAATCTTGGGGGCACCCAGCACAACCCAGAGAGAAAGGGGAAGGAGGAGGCAAGATGCAGGGGGACCAAGGGGCTGAGAAATGTGCCCCAAGCCTTTGAAATCTCCCCAGCTTCTCCTCAGCACTATTTGCCAACAGGAGCACTGAGAGGTGGTAAATAGAAGCATGACTTGATGACATCCTGTGTCTGGGGTAGTTTACTGAATTACGTCTGCAGCTGACACAATATGCAAAGCAAACCTCATGTTTCCCGGCTGATACCACTCAGCGCTGGAGAGATCTAGGTTACCCATGGGGAGGAGAGTGGGGACGGCGGGCCTTCTGAATGTGACTTATTATAAAGGGTCGGAGCAGAGGGCAAGGACACAAGACAACTTAGCTAAGCTTCTCCAAACGTGGGGAGGTCAGAACACTAAGTCATTTTTGTAAAACACAATAAATCATCTCAATCACCAGGAAAACAATAGCCGGCCATCCTCGGTGATACCGATGGAGCATGTTCCATGCAGAGGGCACTTGTTTAAAGGCCATCAAGGCCAAGACCTCCGAAACTTAGCTTGTGCAATGGGACATCGGGTTGGCTTTGGAGAAAGTGCAGCCATTTGAATGTTCTGAGCCTTATCTGCAGCTCAGGCTACCGATGCATGCTTGAAAGCGTCAGGTGAGAGCTTTTGTTTGGAAGTGAGTATTCAGGGTACTGCCCCGTTATTACATGTAACGAAATATATTCACCACAACTACCTCGACCGAGAAACCATCAGGTGTCATGGCACAGGTGACCTGGCTATCGATAATCTTCAAGCTGGTCTAGTTCTTATCCAGCAGACTTCACATGAGGAATAAGAGGGGTGGGCGATGGGGAGTGTATGTGCAGGCTGGAGCAATAAGAAGGGAAATGGATTCTAATTATGCAAGTTGGGAAAGTGGGGGCCTGAGAAGCACTAGATGGTCAGCAGTTAGCACATAACCTCTGCCACCCAGCATAGAGCCCAGACCCCTTCATCTCTGTCTCCAGGATGTAGTAAGAGCATCCCAATAACATGGATTGAGGATTGCATGTAAAGACACTGTTAAAAGCTTTACAACCACTATTTTCATATGTACCCTCAAGTAGGTGCTACTTATTATGCCTGTTTTGCAGATGAGGAAACTTGAGGCTTTTCAAGGTTAGGAAACTTGAGGCTTTTCAAGGTTAGAAACTTGCCCAAGTTCACAATACCAGTAAATAACAGAGCCAGGATGTGAACTCACGTCTTTCTGGCAGCAGAGACTGAGCTTAGAACTGCTTCTCCTGTCCAGCCTAGGAACTGCTCAGAGGATACTTGTGAATTTACCTCAAATGGATAAATAAGTGCCCAAATTGATGAATAAATAAATGAGTAACATCTTCACTTTGGAGAAGCCCCCAGATTCTTTTACCAGACCAACTCTCTGGGTCATAAAATTCTTTCTTTTATGTGAGGTAAGGTCTATGTGACAAAAAAACAAACAGTTGCTGCTGTTCTATTAGTAATTAATGATAAACAAGCTCATTGTTAATAATTAATCTAATGAAATATTAAGCACAATTCAACTGTATTTTTTTTTAAGGTCCACCAGGACCAGGACTATACATGATATAATGTAGAATTTCAGCAAAGATTTGCAAATAATAAGCTATTATTAATATATATTACAGCAATAGGTCAAAGGCAACAAAAAGTATATCATGTGAATAAATGGTACAAAGGCACTTTATAAAATTTGTGACCAATTTCTATTTAAAAAATTCAAGTAGGAATCTAAGAAAAGCTGCTTACCATGAAAAAGAAAATATATTTCACAGTAATAGTTGACAGTCACTTAAAGGTAAAATAGCAAAATCAAGAACCAGAAAAACAAGCTTTTTATCATTATATTTTACATCATTTGAGAAATTCTGACCAAAGGGAAAAAATTAAAAACAAAGATAAATATTGAAAAGAGAAAATTTTTTTTCTTTATAGATCATGTACTTATATAGATAGAAAATCCAAAGGAATGTGGTAGAAAGTATCAAAATTTAATAAAATTTAGGAGTTTGAATCCAAAATAAACAAATAAAGATTACCAAAAATAATGTAAAAAATAATTTTAAAAATCCTACCTCCAGTAGCAGCAAAAATAATACATCATAAATAATTCTGATGGAAACTGTATGACCTGTGTAAAGAAAGCTGTAAGACTTTGAGGAGCTCTATAAAAGAAACCTTACATAAAAGGAGACAGACCACGTGGTGGTGCTGAGTGTTGCAAAGTTTTAAATTCTTAAATGAATGTGTGGCTTCAATTTTAATAAAAATCCCACACCAACTTTGACAAAATGATTCTAAGGTTAACCTATAAAAATAAACAGGATAGTCAAGAAATTTTTAAGGGGAAGTACACCACATTTTATAAAGCTATAAAAATTGAAATAATGTGACACTGGTGCAAAAGTAACATTAAGGGCAATAACCCAGAAAAATGATCCTATTATGTATCATACCCTAATATATGATAAATAATTCATCATAAGTCAATTCCCAGAAAAGCTAGGATTTTTCAATGAACAGGACTAGGACAATCAGCTAACAATTTGGAACACAATATATTTAGATAATTACATCATTCCACATACCAAAACCCATTTCTGATTAATTAGAGAGTATAACATATATAAATAAAAGTTAAAAGAGGATTCCATTTAATTTCCTTGTTTTGGAGGGAGAAAGTTTTCTATTCTCAGGAATGATAAAATAATTCATAGAGGGAAAGATAGACAGATCCTGCCTGGTACTGTACACAGGAAACACCCAACCTTATGGGTTCATACTTGCATTACACCTAATGTTTACATTTTGAAAATCTCTCTTGTAGACAACTGTGTATCAATTAAAATCTTTGCAGGGTAAAAACAAATATATAATGAGAACCAGAAGGCTAGGAAAAATAATTCAACCAATGTGAGAAACAAATAAGAAAAGCATGAAGACTCCCATAGATAAGTTAGTGAAGGAAAGAAAAATTCACCAGAAAGGGAAATGTAATTAGCAAATAAAGTATAAGAAAATGTTCAACCTCAATGCACATTATAAGTTACTATTTTTTGTTGATTAGCAATTTTATGTGTGTATGTCCTTAAAAGAAAAAAAAAAAATTAAAAATCCATATAATGGCAAGAGTGAGGTAAAACAAACACCCTGTATATTACTAATGGCAACTTAAATCGATAGGTTTGGAAAGGAACATAGCAATTTGCAGAAAAATTTTAAATGCTCATTTGCATACTTTGACCCAGAAAGTTCACTTCTGGGAATCTATCTTAATTAAATAATTCTAGATGTAGAAAACATTCTATGAATGAAGATGTTAAATGCTGTAGTACATATAATAGAGAAAAATAATAACAGCTCTTCAACTTCAGAAGAATGATGTAACGGGTTGAATTCTATCTCCCCAAAAGGTATAGTCAAGTCCTAACCTCCACCACCTATGAACCGTACCTTATTTTTACCTTATTTTACAAGGTCCTCACTGATGTAATCACGTTAAGATTAGGTCAGACTGAGTTAGAGAGGGCCCTAATCCAATAGACTGGTGTCCCTACGAGAAGAGGAGATACAGAGCCACACTGGAAGGTCCTGCGAAGACAGAGACAGAGACTGGAGTAATGCATCTACAAACCAAGGCATGCCAAGGATTGCTGACAATACCAGAAGCTAGGAGAGAGGCATGGAATAGATTCTCCCCTAGACCCTTCAGAGAGAGCGTGGCCCTGCTGACACCTTGATCTTGGACTTTCAGCCTCCAGAACTGTTAACAGCATACATTTCTATTGTTTAAATCCACCTGGTTTGTGGTAATTTGTTACTGTAGCCCTAGGAAACTGATACAAATAATGTCTGTGTTAGTTAAGAAACAATTTCTCGTTGGAATATGAAGCTACTGAAAATAAATTAAAACTATGTAATTATTTAGAAAAAAAGGTTACAATATATTATAAGTAAACAAGCAAGATATAAAGTATATAAAATTATGAATGCTATTAGCTGAAACAATTCACTGATGCATAAAAAAGACTGGAAGAAATTTCAACAAAATATTCAAAGTGGCTGCATTTGCTCAGTGAAACAGTAATATGTTTTCTACTTTTCTAGAGTTTTCAGTTTTCTTCAGTGAAAATGTATCCATAATTAATTACCATAGTTGGTTGAGACTAGTCAAGACACTCTAGGACTGGGGCTTGAGGTGCAGTTGAAGACCTGAACAAAATTGGGTTTCTATTTACAAAGTGGGTAGGATGTTAGGTAGGCAACTAAAAATGTCTGCTACAGTATCCCTGGTGGTGCTTCAGGCTTGATAGGCGCTGTGAAGAGGGGGATGGTAAAGTTACTGTAATTAATGTGGAGAATGAAGAGTATCTTTCCTGAAGACTAGGTAATACCACTGAAATAACCATTTAATTCACTGATAAAGCTCAACATTAGTATGATACAAGTTGATTGCCTAAGATCCAATCTTAGGATAACAGACAAACTAATTTTCCTATTCTTGGTAAGCCAAATACTAGAAAATTTCCTACACCTCTTCCTTTTATGGCTAAGTAGGATTTAGTCAATCAATCACAAAAGTTCACAAAGTCCAGTGGTATATATTCACAATTCAGTTGGGTAAACCCTGATATATCTGTTATTTAAACACACATTCATTCATATTTCTTGCTCAATACTGGGTTGGGAGTTCATGTTACAGCACTGAACAAAAATGTCACAATTCCCACCCTTAAATATCCTGTAGTCACATTGGAGAAACAGATGTTAAACAAAGCATAGCACATAATATAATTATGATTGTGATTAGTGGCACAAAGGAGAGGCAACAGGTGCCATGAGAGTATACAATGAGGAAAACTAGTCTAGCCTGGGGAGGCTGGGAAGTGATATTTAAGTTGACCTATTTAAGATGAAGTTAAACTGATTCAAGAGAAAGGAGGAATTTGCCAAATAAATTGGAGAATGGAAGTCATTTGAATATCCTGAACAGAAGGAGCAACTTGGGCAATAGTCTAGAACTGTTCTGATTGATTTGAGGAACTAAGAGGAGGCTAGTACAATTGACATGCAATAAGCAGTGTGGAAAGTGGTGAGAAATGAGGCTGGGAGTGCGTACAGAGTCCTGTAGACAACGCTGCAGATATGGGACTTGATCCTGAGTGTAAGGGGAAACCACTAAAGAACTCTAAAAAGAGAAGATAGTGACATATGCGTTATATAGATCAGGGCAGGGTAGGAGTAGATGAGGGGAGACCAAGAAGCAAGTGATACTACGAGTTCTGGTCAAAGGTAATGGTGGCTTGCACTAGGAAGTGAGGCTGTAGAACAGATTTGGGATATTTATGTATAATTGAGTAAATTTGGCCACAATGGAATACTGACTCATGCTGAACACTAGGAAACATTGGACTACATGATCCAATAAGGTTCTCCTTTGATCTCCTCATTCATGAATTCATTCAATATTCATTTACTATGTACAAATACTATATTCAAACTTACAAATTCATTATTCAGCTGTATCCATCTGTCAGTTGAGTGCATCTATTGAGTTTTCTATTCTAACAGTTATATATTTTTTAATTTTTTAAATCTCTGAAGATGTTTATTACCTGCTTAGTCTTTCCACATATGTCACTTTAGATTTATTTCTGCTTCTTTATCTTTCAAATAATATTGAGTACACTTTTCAAAGTTTTATTTTGCCTATTCTGAATTATTCTATTTCCTCATATAATCACTCTTACAGTTTTTAGGTTTTGGTCTATTTTGTAATCTGGGCCTTGCTCAAATATTTAGTGAGTTTTAGGCTGTCCCTTATGTGAATTGGGCTGGGTGATAACCTTCATTAACAGCTATGATGTCTTGTGGTATTACACTTTTCAGCAAATATTCACTCCCCCCACGTCCAACCTCCATGGAATGAATATACATCCTTGATCATTTGATGTTAGACTTGGCCATGTGACTTTCACTGGCCAATGAAATGTTGTTAGCAAAACTAATAATATTCGTAACCTGCTTTCATGGTTAATCTTGCTTTCTTAAACTTTTGTCATCCCCATGAGAAGCACATGGCCTGAACAGTTGCTGGTCCTAGAAGAAAGAGAAAATGGGAAGAAAGATCTAAACTAAGCCTGTGGCCAAGAGCCAAGAAAAACTGAACCCAGCTTAGATCAACTATATGCCAGCCAACTCCCATCCCCTCACTTGAAAAAAATACCACCCAGCTGACTGCCCTCAAGCTCATGAGTGAAGAGTATGTGTTTATTGCTATATTTCATTGATATTTTTGTGGTGGTTTGTTACACAGCAATAGATGACTAACATATCTCTTCTACTAAGAATTTTTCACAGCTTCTGTCCATGAAGAATTTTCTCTTGTTTTCAAGTGCTAGTATTATTTACTTATTTATCTATTTATTTATTTACTTATTATTGTATGTTCATTGATATTTATTTACAATTTTAATTTTTTATCATTTGTAGGTCTTTGATGTGGAAGAGGAATATTTCAAAGAATTCTCAGGCCACCATCTTGAAATTAGAAACCTGAGCGTGAGATTGAATCCATTATAGGATATTATGCTAACTGGTTTAATCAGAAAAGCTCTAGGAACTTTGGGGAGGTCCAGAGAATAGCACTTGGAGGCTACTACTCATTCAGTAATAACTTCCACATTAATGCAAAGGGCTGCTCTCCTGGTGACACCAGTGCTGCCACTTCTGGGCTCAGCTACCATGATGACATCTCTGGTGCTGGATGGCACCACTAGAACCTCTGCCTCTGACACCTCTGCACACTGGACTTTCCTGACACTGGCCTCACTAGGATGGATCCTACCCTGTAGCTGCATCTTCACTTTGCTAGCTTCTGAACTGAAATCTCACACATTTGTATCTGATCCAGAGCCTAAGTCACATTCCAGCAAGGAAAGCTGGGAAGGTGAATTTCTGGCTTCATCTAGGGGAAAAGTGAACCCATAACGTAGGAAAGTCCTCAAGCATACAAAGGTAGATAAGAAAGTTGACAAGCATGCCTTACAATCACTGCTTGGTTATGTTAGAGGTGAAAATAAAAGAAATAAAACAAGTTTGTACACTTAAGAAGATCACAGACTACAACTCTCAATTACAATTAATTGATATAATATTTATGGACACCCCTGGTGGAGTCCCTATCGCGTAGCAGGCACTCAACAAATGATAAATCAGTCACTCTATAAATAAAACTACAAACTACTTCTGTAATATGAAGCACAAATACCTTTATTTAGTCTTGTCTTTAATTCCAGTGTCGCCCTTTTTTTCCTGTTCAAATCTCTATCTTTTACTTTCTATTTATCACCTCTTAGCTTCTGGTGGGAAGATTTCATTTCACGGTACACCCTTGTCAGAGCCTTGCCGCCTGGACCTACTCACACCTTACCATCTCCTGGTCACTGGCTAACAGTCCCTCCCTGAAAACGTTCATTCTAAGTTGTTGGTCTGGATCAAGTATTTGAAGAGATAGAAACATCTGCGGACCAGTAATCCTCAAAATTGTAATTTGAGTGGAAAGGGGGAAAAAAACCTTTCTAGCGTGCCAAAATTGATGTATAATAAAGTGTTTCCCCTCCCTTTCCTGTCTTCATGAACTACCGAAATTCCACATGTGAAGACCTGGAGATCAGTAAATATAAATTAATAAAGAAAAAAGAAAACATAACTTTCTAATTTTGTTCATGTAAAAATATACTTTACACTTTAGGTTTTTGGAGGATTGGGCAAAGTGGGTTAACCCAAACTTCTGTAAAAATTTAAATAAGCATTTATTGAATGCTGGTCATGTACCGGGCTGTTGGCCTCTGGGGTACAGAGGTGAACAATATCAACAGGGTACCCACTCCAAATCTGCTGCATTTGAACTTGGGCTTCCAACCAGATGACTCCAATAAGATCAAAATATTCCTTTACTCAAGAAAACAAATCAATATCACTCTTACAAAAATAGGAAGGAAGGAAGAAAGGGAGGGAAAGAGAGAATCTTAGCTTGGGTTCTTCTTTTTTTTTTTTTTTAATTAATAGCTACTTTATTTATTTATTTTATTTATTTTTGTCTGTGTTGGGTCTTTGTTTCTGTGCGAGGGCTTTCTCTAGTTGTGGCAAGCGGGGTCCACTCTTCATCGCGGTGCGCGGGCCTTTCACTATCGCGGCCCCTCCCGTTGCGGGGCACAGGTTCCAGATGCGCAGGCTCAGTAGTTGTGGCTCACGGGCCCAGTTGCTCCGCGGCATGTGGGATCTTCCCAGACCAGGGCTCGAACCCCTGTGCCCTGCATTAGCAGGCAGATTCTCAACGACTGCGCCACCAGGGAAGCCCAGCTTGGGTTCTTCTGATAGCAGAGTCTGAGACAATGGTTTATGTGTGAGAAGTTTATTTGAAAGTCTGAGCTCAGGAGGAAGAATTGAAGGAAGAGGAAGTGAAATAGAAAAGAAAAGAGAGCCATCTTCTTTCCTTCCTGCCTGCCTGCCTGCCTTCCATTTTCCATTGGCTGCCATAGGTGACTGGATACTTGATCCCACTGAGAAGACTTTTAAAATATGAAAGGAAGGGAAGGGGGAAGAAAGAAGGGAGGGAGGGAGGGGAGGGGAGGGTGACAAGTTCTTGGCACTGTGATTTTTTAATCAGAAATATTAACAGAAGCACCACTCAAATATTTGAAGTTCTCCTACAATTAATTATTGTGGCTTACCCTTACTGATTATTTCATTCGATCTTAAGAGCAACCCTTGGAAGTCAGTATCATTGCCCATACACTAGTGTGCTTAAAAGTGTGGGCTCTGGAGTCAGACAGCTTGGAAGGAAATACTGGCTCCATCACTTATTAGTTATGTGACCTCGGCCAAATTGCTTATCATTTGTCTCATCTGTAAAAATGGGGAAAATAAGTGCACATACCTCAAAGGGCTGTTTGTTGTGAGGATTAAATGAGTTAATATTTTTAAAGTACTCAGAATGGGTCTGGCAAAGAGTAAGTTAGCTATTATAAAAGCCTGTTTTGTTTTGTTTTGTTTTGTTTCTTTTTCTGATGCTCTTAACTGGGCTAAAGGACAGATTTCAAATGCTTTCTGATCCATAAAATAGGAGCAGTTCCTGCATTAGCAGAATTACTTTGAAACTCTTCAAAGTAAAATCCTCTAGAAACTGTCCTAAACAAGGCTACGGGGCAGCCAAAGGAGAAGGATGCAGCCAGGAAGATCTGGAATGGAGGGGTGGGCCTCAGCTGGGAATGTGCCTTTGGAGCAAATGCACATTTCACTGATCAACAGCTTCTTGAGGGAGGTCCTCCCTAAATCGTTTCTCTAAAATGTAAAATCATCATTCTAGGCAGGGTGCCAGGTTTCTCTCCTCTGTACCCAATGAGCCAGTGTTCCCTTCTCCCTGGCCATTTGGAGAGAAAGTGAAGCCAAGATCCTGTTTTAATCCAAATGCTCAACATTTATGGAAACATGTTTGGGTGGTTTCCAAAGGCTAACCCCCCTCCTCCACTCCAATGGAATGATTTTAGCAACTCTGGGGGTTCTCGTCAGTGTTTCTCACCCCAATTCTTTGCAGACTAGCAAAGAAGTTTCCTCTTCCTCACTTCTCAGCACCCCTATGGATTCTACAATATCTGTGAGGCCATCAACATGTTAACAACAAATATTGTCCCTATCTGAAGCTTCAGAGGTCGTACTTCGCACAATCAGGAAAGGGGGTTATTTAGAGAGCAAGTCCACACTTCGATAACATGAGAAGCAGTGTCTCCGCTGACTCACAAAGCCTTCAGCCTTGAAAGAGGAGAGGAGCTGGGGAGACAGTGGGAGCAGGCAAGATGGTGAGAGACTCTAAGCCATTTTCCCAACTTAGGAGGTGTATTAAATATTGGCAGAAAGCAATCATTGCAAAATGTGTATTTATTTATTTATTGGAATGGCGGTACTCAGCCATTGCTTCTTCCCTCTGGGGGCAGCTGGAAGAATCGCAGAAAATGAAACTGACTCATAGCTTGCTTTTACAGCTTAAACTACTCATATCAGATCCCACAAACACAAGTTATCTATTATATTCTCACCCGTGCTCACACCCACCCTCGGATCTCAATCCAAATTCCATTTATATTCTAGAATTTCCAAACTAAAATGGTCTTCTTGTGTGTTTCCTAGCAGTTGTAGTAAGGAGACCAGAGGCTCACTTTCTGACTCATTCCTGCTTATAAATTTTGCCTATCTACTCTCACAAATACACACACACACACACACACACACACACAAGGGTATCCTGTCCACATTTCTAAGTCAAATAATTTCACTCTTCTTTGTTCAAAAACCATTTAAGCTTTCTGAGAATTGTGGATAATCTTCTAGGTAAAGTCCCCAACAACCACAGATCTCTCTCATTTTCCCCACTCATGCTGGCCTTCCTCTTCCTCCCCACCCACATTATGACTTAGGGTTCCTCATCTATCAAGTTCTAATTGTTTTCCTGCTCCTGTCTTTGTCATTATTGATCCATAAAGATTTTTTTTCCAATGGAACATCTCTGCCTTTTGCGTTCCACTCAACATTAGAGCCAAGAGGTTACCCTTCAGTGTTCAACTCTCTTCTTTGCTGAGCAAGATATTGAAGCCTGGAGAGACAAAGTGATGCGTCTGCTCCCAGACAACTGTGCAAGTAGTTATTGGATGTTGACCCAGTATGGCACACTCCTAACGAGGGCAGGGATGGCTCTTAAATTCAGTTTGCGAGTCTCTACACCATCTTGGAAGAAAATAGTTGACAACTTTTCAAATGAACACATCCAGCATGTTTGTGCAGGTGGTCCAATATAATTTACCAATAGTCATAGTTACCCATATGAGTTAGTGGAATCAGTCACTGGCTGGGGACATGCATTCAAAATCCACCTCAGCCTCTCTGTGGCCGTGGGCAATTCACTTATGCCTGCCAAGCCTCTGTTGCCTTGGTTTCCTCATGTATAAAATGGGGATGTGGATACAGCACTCATAAAATTGTCATAAAACTAAATGAAATCCAGAAGTAAAATAATAATTAAAACCATACTATTAATTGAGCACTTGGCCAAGTGTTTTAAAATCCATGTTTCAAGGGATTAGTAGTAGCCAGAGGTTAGGAATGATGGGGGTGGGAGTGGCGGTTATGACTCTACAGGGGTAGCACGAGAGAGACTTTTGTGATGGAATAATTTTGTATCTTGATTGTGGTGGAGGATTAGATGGATCTACACATGTGATAAAATGGCACAGAATTATACACAGACATTGTACCAATGTCAATTTCCTTGTGTGATGCCATATTATAGTTATGTAAGATATAACCATTGGGGGAAACAAGTAAGAATAGTCAAGACTGCTGTACTGTCTTTGCAATTTCTGTGACTATATAATCATTTAAAAATAAAAAATATTTTAAAAGCAACAAAATATACAACCCCTTACAGTGGAAAAACACTGACCCTTAGAAAGGTTAAATAACTTGCCCAAGGTAACAGAAGCATTATGTGACAAAGGCAGGATTCAAACCCCATCTGTTGACAGCAACGACCACGCTTTCCCATTTTGCTATGGTGCTTAACATGGCACCAGTCATTGCCCCCCTGTCCCATGTCCCCAGGCCATAACATATAAAGAACTGGTCATCTGCTTCTTTTCTGAGTGTCCAAGCAACGTATAACTAAGCACCTACTCTTCCATCTGGTTCCTTTAGACATTTACTATCTTGCAAGCAAACACTCTAGATTTTACAAAAGCCACAGAGATGTGAAAACTGTTATCACAGATGATCCTAATTCAAAGGTTTAAGGACATGTCAACATATGAACATAGGGTAGTTTAATGTATATTTGGATCCCATTTAACATGCCCTAGAATAATCAGCACATTCAATTGTAATCTGCAGCAGTCAGGCAAAACCTACATCTAGAACAACCACACTTGGCTTTGGGATTTCCCTCCACACTCATCCAGCACTCGGCTACCAAGTGTTCTATAAATGTCGCCTCGGAGGTAGCTGGGCACATTCATATCCAGAGCAGTTTCTGTGATCACATGGCCCTGTCCTGCTGAGTTGGGCACCATCTCTGCACATCTTCCCTTTTCTTCAGTCCCATTTCCATTTTCTGGTTTGCTATCCTACACAAGGCACTGACCTGGACTTTGCAGAGTGTGGAGAGGAGTGTGAAGTGGATGAGATACAGGAGATTAACGAACAAAGAAAAGGGTAAGATACGATAGGAAAGACTTCATGAGATGGGCTTAAGAGTTCATTGATCCAACTCTTTTTCCCCTGAAGGCATAACCTTGGCAGAGGAGAGGTTCTAAGCATCAGCTACATTGGACCCCAATTCTGTCCACTTGAACAAATCCACTCCATATTCCTCTCTGTTATTTATCTAGCACTAAGGACACATTTCATGGTCAAGTCAAGACAAGCACAACGGTCCACTGTACATCTTTTAAAGTCTAAATAACACCACGGGGAGGATACCAAATATTCAGGGCATATTCACTCCTTAACAAAAATATACGTCTCCTTTTCTTCAAAGGCACAGTCGAGATAAGGATATAGCAACCTACATGCGTAAACAGAACACTGAGTGTGGCAGCTGGCAGCTGCTTTATGGCTAGCTCAACATTTCTCTTTTTCCTTGACCTTCTGTTACCTCTTCTTCTACTCGCAAGAAGCACTGGCCCACCTGAGGTCAGTCCCCACAGCCTCCTGCACAAACCTGGACACACCCAGCACAGAAAGGCCTGGCCCGAGGCCCCCGCCAGGCTTGCATGCGCTTCTGTTTCTCCAAGGTAGAAGTAGCTCACCCTCAAATTAGAGTGGTAAGATCTGAGTCTTAAATTTGTGCTTTAAGTGGGCAAGTAGAGGAAACAGCTTCCTGAGAACAGCATATCAGGCTGATCAAACTTAAGGAAAGGAGACGTTTGCTCTTCTAAGACCCAACCTCTCCACTGACTCACACTGCATTCCTGAAGTTGCCTCATTTCCTCAAGAGCAGAAGCTGGCTATCCATCTGCTGAGAACATAGTACATATTAGGGAATGTTATTTCACCCAAATACTTTATGCTCTTGGCTATATTCATATACTACCTTTACCATTATTTTCTTAACATATTTTAATTAACCATAAATAGATGCCTAGTCCTAAGCAATCATATCTTTGTAATCACAGCTTGATGTTCCAATTCTGTGTTTTCATACTCATTAAAATAAACACATGACTGTTAAAATAAGAAAAAGTAATTGTCCCTCTGTCACCTATGGTCATCTGGTTTACCATCCGGGATGTCCAGACCCACTTTGGGAATTGCCTTCCGATGCTACAATTCTGATTATCACAGGAGAGGTTTGAATCTGCAAGAAGGAAGGGAGATGTGGTTCAGGCTCAATGAGGAAAACACAATGTGGCAAGATACATGCAATTAAAACATGCCAGAGAACAGCAGGAAGCACACATTCAAAGGTTTTTATGTAGAGATAAAAGAGCTAAGCTGATCCCTGGAGGGACAAGTGTGTCCATTCTGGGCTTGTTTTTTCTGAGCCAATGAGTAAATTGTTGTTTGTATTTGAAGAGGAGTATTGGTTTCTCTCACTTGAAAAAGGAAGATGAAAAGGATTCTACATGACTCTTCTGTTTCAACTAGATGGAGAGGTCATTCTCCTTGAATTTCCATCAACTTGTTTTCTTTCGTTCATAGTTTTTGGGTTGTCAGTTGAAAGAATTGATGGTGTTTTGTTGTACATTTCAGAACATATCCAAGTGACATTAAGTTTAATGCCACCTGAATCACCCCATAAAGGAAAACCCATGGAATACTACTAATTTGTGAAGTTCTAAACTCAATCTTTTCTATGTTGGGGAACCAACATTTTAACTAAAGTTTTCAAAATATGCTTTAAGTCATAAATGATCTTTTCTCAAAGTATTGTATCAGAACCCTTACCTTTCCCCAGAAGAGCATCTCGGTCATAAGTCTTAATATTTTCCACACCATAAAGGGTGCATTAGCTCTGGGGGAAATGATAGACTGGCAATATTTGTTTCCGGTGGCCTAACTCTGCTTTTGAAATACTGTCTCCAACCCTCATGATTCATATCCCACTTCTCAAGGTTGTTGGAAAAGTTCATCATCGTGACAAAGATATTCACAGGAAAGGCTTTGACATCTCTTACCCCTTAGAAGGTAGTGCACCAGAGTTCCTCCTCCCTCTTCACGTTTGCAGGCTATACCCTCACAGAAAGGATGAAGTGAGCAGCATGTTGGAAAGAGTGTTGTCTTTGGAGTGAAGAGAGTTGGGTTCGAATCCTAAGTGAGTTGTGTATCTCGGGGGAAGCCAACTTTCCTTCCCAACAGAGCCACTTGCCTGGTATTGAAATACTAGCCACTGAAATACTTTGCATTCATTATAAATAGTAGCTGCCTCAAGCTTTCTGGGGGCACCTTCTTAACCCCAGAAGGGGGTTTGTGTCGCAGCCTTCTTAACCCTTTCTGGGACCAGCTCTTCTAAATGGTCAATGCCTGTGCTTTTCTGGTGGTTAAATATTTTGAATATCCTTCTTGTTCTCAAGCCTCTCTGTCCTAATTGGTATAATGGGGCTATTATGGTGAAAGAAAAAACTGAACATGCCCAATATTTAGTAAACATTTAGTAAACGATCAACAAATGCTAACTGCTTTTACTCTTCGTGTCAAAGGGCTTTAGGCTTAAATCTCAGAGACCTTTCTTCCCCACCGATTTGAATAAGTGTTTCCAAGCCCAGGACTCAAAAGACACTCCCATATAACAAACAAACACTTATACACACACACATGCTGTAGGGTTCTTGTCACAACTACTTTGTAGCCAAAAGATCAGTGGGTCCTGCTCACGTTGCAGTCCTTGACATTAGGCAAACATGACAATATCCTTGAAAATACAGACTTCCATGATACCGCGTCTTACTCCTGCCTGGTGCTTCCCTTCCTGCCTCCAAACTCCCTTTCAGGGGCTGTCAGATCGATTCTGCAGCCTGTTTGAGCAAGTTGATTAGGGCCTGAGGGAGCAGCTGGGCTCTGCCGTAGACTAACGAGGAGGGGGCCAGGCTGCTGAAGGCTGGGAAAGCCACCTTCTCTTTCCTCTTCAGAATATGTGCTGGGGGGAAAAAAAAGACCATTTTTGCTCAGTTTTGCAGTTTTCTAATGTCCCCCAGTTATTTGAGCTGGAAAGTTTAAATCCAAGATTATGCCATAAACGTCATTTTTTCAATCAGCGTATTTTAATTGCATAAATGTTCTTCTTTGTCTTGAAGGGAAAACATGATGCAGAGTTCATTGCAAAAGGATGTTGCCTTGATTGGGGGTAATGAAGACTTTCTGTTCAAATACACCATATCAGAACCAGAAAGCTAGATAAGACTTATCCTTTCAAATCGCTTCCAAAAATTAAAGAGCTCTCACCCTAATCTGTATTTTTCAAAATAAAGCCTAAATAGAGGCTCAATAAATAAATAATCGGTTTGTATTTTCTCTCCTTAAATATTCTTTTCAAACTCTAAAGCGAGTTTTTACTGATTTTACCTGTATTGAAACATTGAAGGTATTAAGAAGGAGGTTTGGTGGGGTGAGGTGGGGCGGTGGAGGTCTCCTCTCTTGAGAAGGGACCAGCATTGTCAGGATACTGGAAGGGTACCTTGAGCTCTCTCGCACATCCAAATTTGCCATTGGGTTATAAAGCGTTTCCATTTATTTTAAGAAAATGTGGTTTAGCTTTCATCCATTAAAAATATTGTTTAGACCATGCTGTGTGTTGAATTGCATCCCCAACAAAGATATGTTTGAGTCTAACCCCCGACATCTGTGAATGTGACCTTATTTGGAAGTCGGGTCTTCGTAGATGTAATCCAGTTAAGATGAGATCCTACTGGATTATGGTGAGTCATAATCTAATGATTGGCCATGTAGAGAGACAGAGACAGGGAGACCAGAAACACAGGGGAGAAGGCCATGTGAAGACAGAGGCTGGAGCAGAGTTATGCCGCCCAAGCCAAGGGATGCCAAGGATTGCTGGCAACCACAAGAAGCAGAAGAGGCAAGGAAGGATTCTTCCGTAGAGCCTTCAGAGGGAGCACGGCCTTGCTGACACCTTGATTTCAGAGTCCTGCCCTCCAGGAGTGAACAAATAATGTTAAGTCACCAAGTTTGGTGATTTGTTACTCTAGCCCTAGGAAACTAATATACACCTCAATTCCTAGGGTTCAACAGGTAAAAACGAGGATAAGACTGCCCACATTTTTGTGGGAACAAGACAACACATTCGAGGTTCCCGAACAGGTCGAAGTAAAACTGCCTTTGAAAGCCCCGTCTGGTGTAAGTGGGGTTCTACACTGCAGTCTCCCTGCCCTCCCGTATCTGCATCTTGTTCCCCACATCCATCTCTCCCAATTTCCCCCAGAGCATTTTTAGCTCCTCGGATTCTCTCTAACCTCCCAGTCCTTCCAAGTCACAGGACTGGGAGGTGCAAATTGGAAACCCAAGCACAATCCCTGATCTCCCACTGATCAGCTCTGCTTTCACGAGGATGTTGGGAGGTATCCGTGAGCGCGTTGGCACATTTGCAAATCAGGAACAGGAATATGAACCCCATATGGTTTTGGAGAGTTTTCCATGAAGTGATTTATGTTAAAATCCTGGCATCTAATAGTTCCTTGATAAAATTTAATTTCCCTCATTTCCCTTCCCAAGAGACAAACATACTGTGAATCAAAGATTGTGAGAAAATAAGTGTAGAGAAGCCAGGCAGAAAAGAGAGGATTAGGAATCCCTGAGGACAGAGATTGACCCTATCATGGGCCAGGCATTCTGCTAAATCCTTTATAAGAGCCAGTGAATCCTCACCCATACTCCATAAACCAGATGCCATTGTCTCCCCAGTTTTCTGAAAAGAACCTAAGCTTAGGGAAAGGGTTATCAACCCAACACTATTGACATTTTGGACCAGATAATTCTTTACAGTGCAGGGCTGTCCTGTGCCGTTGTAGTACGTTTAGCAGATCCCTGGTCTCTATCCACTAGATGTCAGTAGTACCCCCTCCCCCAGCAGGGACAAACAGAAATGTCTCAGACATTGCCAGATCTCCCCTGGGGGGCAAAACTACCCCAGTTGAGAACCACTGGTTTAGAGAGATTCAGTTACTAATTCAACATCACAAAGCCAGTACAACCTAGTGTTTCAAAACCCATTCTTGTCATTCACTAACAAGAATGACAGAGAAAACAGAGACAACTGGCTTTTCCCCTGTTCCAGTGTTGCCCCAGTAACACTGACTTTCGATGAAAGCAGTAAGGGATGCTCTTTAAACTCAAACCACACCCTAGGACAGAATGACACAAGGGTAGAGGGCTTAAATCAGGAAGATTTCTCACAAGTGTCAAGTTAGGTGATGAAGATACACTAATCTCTCCTTCCACAGTAATTGAATTTTTAGATGATCTCATGGTCAACTGCAACAAAGTCATCCATGCCCAGCATTCCTGGTAGATAGATGTGGCCATATGATGCAGATCTGGACAACGGATGTAAGTGCAAGTGATACAGGCATCTTCTCAAAGGACACATGCTCAAAAGGAAGGCATATGCTTCCCCCTTAATCGCTCCTCCATCATGAAGCTTGGCAGCTGGATACATGGTGAGCCATCTGAGACCATGAAAGAAAGGACAGCACCTTAGAGATGGCAGAGCAATGAGACAGAAGCTGCCTGGACCGTGACAACTTTGCAGAGCAGAGCTACCTGGCCACCTTGAACTTTACACAAGGCAGAACTAAGCTTCCATGTTTTTTCAGCCACTTTCTTCTTGGGTGTCTGCCATAGGTCGCTGAGGCAATAGCTATATCTCTCTGTACAAGGTGAAAATGCCTTCAGAATGATACATTAGACCTTCTGACATTAGCATTTAATAGGCCCCAACCTTGACCCAAGCAATTATTCAGCTGTTGACTCCTGGCCACCGATGCAAAGGGCTGCACATCTGAGTTGGCAGAGCAGCAGTGCGGAATAGTGTGAAGACATAGGCTTTGGCATTGAGTTGGCCAAGTTCAAATTTCTGCCTTTTATTCAAAGCTGTGTGACTTTAGGCAAGTTACTTGATCTTTTTATGCTTCAGTTTCTGTTGTTATAAAATGGGGATTATAATTGTACCTATTTCAGGATTTTTTCGTGTGGACTAAATAAGTTAGTATATATGAAGCACTTACAACAATTCATGGCACAGGTAGTAACCAGTCAACAAATATTGCCCACCATTCTTTCTCATATATTGTAATTTAGGGAGAATAGAAAGGCCTCTTTTATAAACTTTCCTATCTACGTTCAACAAAAATAGAACCTGAGACAAGGATTTAGGAACAGGCAGTTTATCTGGGAGATGATCCCATGAAGCCCAAGTGAGGAAGAAGGCAAACAGAGGCAAGGAAGGGAGAAAATCCAGTAGGGGTGCATTAGAGTGTGAATACCACTTTGGGAAGCTGACTCAACCCTACTGGGGATGCTCTAAAGAACAATATAGAATACGTCTTAGTATTGCCCCACCGGGAGCAGGGGGTCTGAGGTAATTATCCATTCTCTTCACCCTTCACTAGTTCCCTTCTTCCAGGTTGTGTCTGACATCTGGGAGCAAGCTCCTGAGGTTCAGAGAAAGTCATCAGGTACAGCAGATGAGAGATGCAGCTACTTGAGGTGGGACAATGTCAGTGCTCCAGCAAGTCTTCTGGGACCGCCAGTTTACTCAGGTGGGCCAGAGGATATGTGGGCAAAATATCAACAGTGTCTGCTACTCAGAGTCTTCTTGCTGGATGTTGTTTAGGATGCCAAGGCAAAGAGATAAAACTAGTCTTTCTATTTCTAAGGAAAGAGACTAATTAGACACCATCCCAGTTTGTCCAGTGGTTTGTCTTCTGGATTCATAAGATCCGTCATCTTATATCAAGGTTTCTTATGAAAATCAGAAAGGTCATAGAAAAGCTTCTGCTTAATTATGTATTAGCAGAATTAATCAAGACCATTGGCAATCATGTGGCTAACAAGCCATTTAGGGCCATTCAGGCTCCCTGGGTGCTTCCTGAAACAAGTTTTCAAAAAACACCTTTAGCTTTAATACATATGGAGAAGGACTTGTGGATTGGGAAATAGTTTGACAGGAGCAAAATTAACATAAACAGACATGAAAATGTAACAGTTGAGGTAAAATGAAGAAAATCTGCCTGGTGTGCTTTCCAAGACACTGGATTCTCCGGCAGAGGAAAAGACAGTGTCTACTACGTGCAGGCACCATGTTAGACATTTTACAACCATTATCTCATTTGGTCCTCAAAGAGCCCTTTGCAGGAAGAAATGCTGTTTCCACATTACAGATGAGATAACCATGGCTTAATGAAGTGATCTGCCCAAGATCACATAGTAAGAAAAGTCAGCATTCACATCCTGCCCATTCTATCTCCAACTTTCATGTGCTTTCCTGGGTTTTCTTACTCCTGCCTGTGTACCAGAATCATTTATATTAAAGTAAGTTTCCCAAGCCTATTGAATCAGTCTCTGAGACCAGGCCTAGAAAATGTCTGTTGTAAATTTCCCCAGGTAATTCTAATCAGTCACATTTCGAAACATCTGTTCATGATACTTTTTCTTCCCCCCCCCCCCCGGATGTTTCTGTAGTCAGAGGGGTGAAATTGAAAACAAAAAGACTGTAGAAAGAGCTGATTTAAAATCAGTTAACATCAGAGGTATGTCCAGATCCTGCAACAAAAAAGTATGCTCTAATTCAAGAAATGGCAAGCATCTTGTGTAAAGGGCCAGATGATAAATATTTTAGTCTCTGTCACAACTACTCCACTCTGCATTTGTGAAATCACTCATAGACAATACGTAAAAGTGAGATTGCCTGGGCTCCAATAAAACTTTATTTATAAAAATAGGCTATGGGCTGAACTTGGCCCATGGGTCATAATTTGCTGTCCCTGCTCTAATGGCAGATGCTTCTTGGAAGTGTCTTGGGCAATTGGATATCTTCTGATGATACAATACCACTCCAAAAGGAAAATTTTCTTTGTTTACATTCATGTCCACAAGATTAAGTTTATATTCACGCACATAAAAAGAATAGACCACTCTATAGATACTCTGGTTTTGTTGGCTGACTTAATACTTGATGTGAATCATGTACAATCAAATAGGCCATAGTACCAATCATGGCAAGATTTGATTGAATAAATTGGCTATGATTGAATTCATTAGAGTTAAAGAATGTTCTCAGATTCTAGTTTCAGAAGCACCAGGGCTTCTTGGCAAAGACCTACTTATTTCAAACCATGAAAGCAGCTCTTTTGCCCCTTTCCTGTTTGCCCACTTCTTTTTCCCTCTAAGCATAAAAGAACCTAATTATAGGAATGAGATCACTAGGCAACATCTAACCTAACTCCTGACCTATGCTCTACTGGATGCACACAATATCTTGCCTAATCTGTTGATTCTTTCCCTAGATTAAAAAAGCAGGAAAGAAGAATTAAGTAGTTAAAATTACTAACTCTCTACCTCTAGCAGCCCCCTTAGCAATCCTGCAGGCAGACCACAAAAGGACGAGATAAAATCTGAAGAAAGATCATGAGGAGTCAGCCAGCCTGTATGCAATGGAAAATGACACAGAGCTTTATCTCCTGACTTGATGATTCACTGAGAGTCTTTCCCCTTTTTCCCTTTAAAAACTGACAGGCTGAGCAGAATCTTTGGAGTTGGTTTTGGGCACATGAGTCAGCCTTCTCCCCAAATTGCTGGTCTTCTGACTAAAGCAACTTTCCTTTCTACCAACACTTGCCTCTCAAGTATTGGCTTTTGAGTGGTGAGCTGCTGAACCTGAGTTCGGTAACAACCAGAAGAATCTTCACAATTTGGGGGACTGAACAGAGAGACAATAGACTTTGTTCTTGTAAGCTCTGGATGACTGGGAACAAACACTTAATCCTTCTCCACCTTACGCCTTACTTTTCTCATTTGTAAAATGAGGCATATGATTAGACTCGTTCAATCCTTTTTCTTGCTGACCCTCACACAGCTGATGCTAAACAGGAAGGTTTAAGAAGACAGGTCAGGACATGACAAAGGGAAATCTACTTAAAGAATAGTATGGATTGAGATCATCTGTTTTACAGGATATAATTTCCTCACTTTCAGCCTTCTTTCCATTACAGAAGCCCTTCCCTTCATTACATCCATTCTCCAGAAGAGCCTTTGTAAACACCTAGACTCCTCAAGGCTGGGCTACAAAAGGAAGGAGAAGAGGATATCAGAGTGAAGCTACCAACAACCCACAGATTGTTCAACAACTAGAGCTAACTCTCCAGATGGTAGGGTCATTCTTGCCCCAAAGAGTTCCAGTGGGAGAGACTAATGGTATAATAGTGTTTTACACATAAATACATATTATACACATATAAAATAATAAGATTAGTGCTAAATGAAGCTACTAACCCATTTGAGCCTGGTCAGGCTGGGAAGAAGACTCTAAGGTCTCTTCTGACTCAAAGTCTGTGATTCTGGAGCCCACAGTGGGTAACACTGTATTTCCAACTCTGACATTGGCAACAAGGGCTAATATGTTGGAATTCCTGGTTTCCTCTTGGCTGTCTAATTCAAAAGAGAGGAGCACACAAAGGAAGTTCACTTTTGAGAATCTATCCTAAGAAAGGGTGTTCTAAGCATCTTAAATTTCGTTTCAAAATCCTCATCTATAGAACTACCTACTCACTTATTTAATTGAATTCTTCTTGGTGCTCTTTCTATTTTCACCCCATGGCACTTCGTGGGGTAACAATGATATTCTCAGGTCTTTGAAGAGTGTTCCTTCCCAGGCTGGGGCTTGTAGTGTTGTGTAGATAGCATTTGACTCTGAAGGCTGGTTGGGCTCTACCTCCCTGCCCCACCGTGCTCCCTGCTTCATTCTATCACAGCCCTCACCACTGGGCATTGCAATTACTTTTTTTAGTAGGTTTGATTTTCATCATAATACTGAGGTTCCTGAAAGATCTTATTGCTTTGTTTTGGTATATATATCAAATAAAAATATAACTTAGGGCTTTCCGTACACAGAGTGTTGAGAAGGTCAATTGCAACCATCATTTGGATGTCTTCTGTAATTCCCAGGAGATCATAAACTGTCAAGAACATTCAAGGAGGCTCTTCTTCTTCTTCTTTTTTTTTTAAGATTTTTTAAAAGTCTTTATTGAATTTGTTACAATATTGCTTCTGTTTTGTGTTTTGGTTTTTTGGCCCCAAGGCATGTGGAATCTTAGCTCTCTGACCAGGGATCGAACCTGCACCCCCTGCGTTGGAAGGCAAAGTCTTAACCACTGG
Source organism: Balaenoptera musculus (assembly GCF_009873245.2). Taxonomy (NCBI): domain Eukaryota; kingdom Metazoa; phylum Chordata; class Mammalia; order Artiodactyla; family Balaenopteridae; genus Balaenoptera; species Balaenoptera musculus. The sequence goes on from NC_045789.1 coordinate 96,687,097, forward strand.
ACCACCAGGGAAGTCCCAAAGGAGGCCCTTCTGATCTTTTGTCCACAGACCACAATATTCCTTTAGGCAGGACTCTGCAGTGTCTGCTCCAGTCTTGAGCTCCAGGTCTTTACAGGTGCAAATTTAATAAATTTGCAGAGGAAAACAGATATTGAAGGACAAAGAGTGATCTCCCATAATGCTCATCAGCTATTTCTTAATTTTCCAGTTTTAGACATTACCTTCCTTCTAGGAATTTAGCTCTCATTTTCCCTATATGCATGTGTACACACACACACACACACACACACACACACCTTTCCCTCTCTTTATCTCTCCAATGTAGTTATACAGCAATATTTGATCTACTATGTATTTAGTATTTATCAGACTGATTTGTGTAAATGTTATTCATAGCTTATTAGGTTTCCCTTCTGAAATTTTTTTGTTTTCTCTCAAGTTAATAATGGCCTTACATTGAATCTGCTTAATTTTCTATGCACTCATCAAAAATTCCTTTCCGAACCCCATGGGATCAACACATCCATCAGTTGTTTCTCTGTTGGAAACCCTCTTCCACAGCTCTTTGAGTTTCAGCTTTCTCTGGACATGATGTTTTCTGAGCCTGCTGCAAAACCATCCCCCCCAGATTTCTCTTCCCATCATCCTGGGAATCCCTTCCTTACTCTGCTGTGCTAAATTCACTCTTTGCAGAATCTCATGTCTCCCAGCTTCTAATCATACTCCATTTTTGTTGAGAATCACATCCTTCTGAGAAAGGAGCTATGATAAGGGGGATTTTTGAGAGATATTAAATGGCTGAAAATGTCTTTATTCTTGCACCACATTTGAATAATCATGTGTTGGATATAGAACCCTGGGATGGAGGTAATTTTCCCTCTGAATTTAAAGTTGCTCCTTCATCATCTGGCTTCCAGTATTGCTGTTGAGAAGTATGATGTCATTCTGATTCCAAACGTTCTGTAAGTGCATTGGTTTCTCTCTTTGGAAGATTTTTGGATCCTCCTTTTATCTCCAGTATTCTGAAATTTCATTCTAATATGCTTTGACCAAGTTCTCTTTTTTTTAGTTCTTAGTATTGTCTTTAAAATCCAGGAAAATTTCTTATGTTATTTTCATGGTTTCCTCCCCTCATTCTCCTCGATTCTCTCTCTGGAACTTGCCTCTGCTTTTTACACTTTCTTTGTCTCTTTGTTCTACTTTCTGTGGCTTTCTGTGGTAAAGCTTCAACTTTACCTTCCAACTGTTTTATTGACTTTTTAATCTGTCTAGTATCATTTTTTTAATTTTCAGGGGTTCTTTCAATTCTGAATATTCCTTTAAAATCCTTTCATGGGTATAATATCTTGCCTTACCTTTCTAAGGAACTAGTATTAATTGCTGTGTTGTTGTAAATTTTCTTCTATTTACTGCATTGTTTCATTTTCCTCTGGGATTCTTTTTAATTGTTTATTTAGGTGCCTATTTTTCTTATTAGATGTCAGATGATCCTCAGTTGTCTGTTCATATTTGGAAGTGAGGCATTAAAAACCTGCCTGGGATCTCTGTGTATGGGCAAGTTTACCAAGTAATGGATTTCACCATAGAATGACAGGACTTGGACCTGGCCATTATTAGGGACCTCTCCCCCCATCTATTTGTATCTGCAGATTTTTTTTTCTTGGGCTAGCTAGTTTCTACCCAGAGAATACTCCAATCCCCCATCAGGGGCTATAAACTTGCCTGCGAGCATTCTTAGCACAGCTGGAGGCTGAGAATTTCATAGTTGAATACTGTAGATTCCCACTCAATCTACATTTTTCTATTTTTTTAGTGCTCCTATCTTTTCATATCTTATGTCTCAGATCCCAGAGTCTACAGTCCATCTGGCTTAACCTCTGCTTAGAGTAAACCTCCAGTGTTCTACCAGTGGAGCAGGATAGTTCCCACTTAGAGAAAAGATCTGGGCTCTTCCTGCTTCCATGAAGACTTTCAACTACACATCCTGCTCTCAGCTCCTCGCATTCCCTGCCTTCAGTGCTACCTGATGCCCTGAATTCCTTTCCAGGGTTCTATAACATGCATCTGTTTTCTCCTTATCTTTACCCCAGCAGGCACTTAAGGTTCAGTTTTCTCAGTCACACAATCCAGTTACCAACAGTAAGTCTGCTTTTCAGCTTTTAAAGATGCATTGATATCTCCCATTTGCTTTAGTCACCTCTCTCATCCTCTTGGACTCCATGGTTTTATGCTTTTTTATCCCTTTACTGTTACTTTAGTTAGACTTGGAAAAGAAATGATATAAATACATGTATTTGATTTGTCCCATTCAAGTTGAAACTTGCAGAAATAAAATTTTTAATGGTTCCATAATGTTCATGAGTAGATGCCTTATGTTTCCATAACCATTATCCAGTTGTTGGACACTTAAGTTGGTGCCCATTTTTTCACCAACACTAAAAACAACACAACAGTGAATCTCTATGCATAAAGTTCTTTCTACCTTTGAAATTATTATTTTAAAGATAGATTTCTGGAAAAATAATTAATGATCAAATTCAAAGGTTTCTGCAATTACTTGCAAGATAGTTTCATCAGGGAACATACCCACCAGTGGAGCAGGAGAGTGTCTGTCTCACTAGCGTGACCCTTGAAAATTGTTCCTCTTATTTTAAATCAAGGTCATGTTAGAATAGAGGGCTTTTCTTTGTATCTTTAAAAGCAAGACTTCCCTCCATGGAAGGAATCAAAGTGGAATCCTGAAGGGAACAGCAGGAAGAATTACCTGAACGGCATCCAAGCTGCCTTAAGGGACAGGCATCCTGAAATCAACAACGTACAGAAAACAAATACCGTTCTGGAAAGAAGAAGGAGCTAGTTTTACTTTACTTCTTTACTTCCTAATCAAGGTGAGAGGCTGTTTAGGAAAGTAGATGCACTGTTTGGAGAGCTATTACAGGGTTTCCTGAATTTTGAAGCAATGTCTAGAGGAGCCTAAAAAGACAGAAGCCTAAGTACCAGGAAAGCACAGGGTGAGGTGGGCAGAGCAGCAAGACGATGGACTTGGGAGCCAGAGAGACGTAGATGAGTGACAATATGTTCCGCCTCTGCCTCCTGGGACTCAGTTTCCTCATCTGTGCAATGGGAATACTGACACTCTCTGTGCAGGATTGTTATAAGACGTAAGACAGATAATGTTGGTGAAGGCTTCTTGCTTGGATTTCACTCGTGAAGCTGAATGATGTCTTTAGCTCCTTTCCTTTCCCTCCAAAAGGATGTTTAGATTTGCAAAAAAAAAAAAAAAAAGCCAGAAACCCCACTTGTTTTTCTTTTACATCAGAGCTTAGAATATAAATATCATTGATCCAGTGATTTTTTTCAATTTTTAAAAACCCCAAACTATAATAAGCTAATATCTTAAAGGGTTTGTGTTTTCTTTCCCCTCTCCTGCTAAGAGGGAAAAGATTTTACCTATAAACTCAAGATTTGCCCCCAGGTTTAGATGCTCTCAGGTTATCATGTGTCGCTGAGTTTGTTAGTTGGCTACCCCTATTTGTTTTCTGTTTTGTATCATTTTGATATACATAGTGAATGAAGTAACAAGGCACAACACGATGGCAAGCTGGTGTTTCCTCTCAATCACTCAGAAAACCCCAAGGTTGGTGAACCAAGAGTGTTGGTAAAAGCTAGAACGTATATAGCTTAAATCAGATGTGGCCTTAAAAACCTCCTGTTAAATTACAAGTGTGTTATTTTAAAAGTAAACTGTAAGTCTACTATAGCAGAGAAGGCAGTATGTTATCAAGAAGCTTCTGGTAGACAGCCAGATCACTCAAGCACAGTGAGGACACTTGAAATATATACGGCCAGATTAGATACTATCACAGCCAGAAAGATAATGGTGCATTTCCAAGACTAGCCATACTCCATGGACACCCAGGGGTTAACAGAGTCGGATGGGAAGGAAGCTATTAAGAAAGACAATTTAGGGCTTCCCTGGTGGCGCAGTGGTTGAGAATCTGCCTGCCAATGCAGGGGACACGGGTTCGAGCCCTGGTCTGGGAAGATCCCACATGCCACGGAGCAACTGGGCCCGTGAGCCACAACTACTGAGCCTGCGCGTCTGGAGCCTGTGCTCCGCAACAAGAGAGGCCGCGATGGTGAGAGGCCCGCGCACCGCGATGAAGAGTGGTCCCCACTTGCCGCAACTAGAGAAAGCCCTCACACAGAAACGAAGACTCAACACAGTTATAAATAAATAAATAAAAAGAACGTGAATTTCTAAAAAAAAAAAAAAAAAAAAAAAGAGATGTTTAAAAAAAAGAAAGACAATTTATATGAGCAGTAAAAGACACTAACTCCTGGCATGTGATATGATAGATGGGCTTGTTGGAAGATTTATATGACTAATCCTGAACTGAGGTATAATATTCAACTGCTTTGCCAGCTATGGTCTACTCAACAGTAAACTTTTTGCAAAATCAAGATAAAATTTATGTGTACATTTCACATACATGCTAATTTCTATGGTAGTGTATCTTGTATAGTGGCCTCTTAGCGAAAATTAACAGAAAATTCAGGAGGATTTGTCTCATTAAAGCAATAAATAAAGTGCTCCCCATCTACTGCTTTCCCATACCCCTAGCATCCTCTTGGTGGGCAAAACTCCCGGGAAGGGGTTTGTTTTTTATTGAATTAATTTATTTTTTTATTGAAGTATAGTTGATTTACAATGTTGTGTTAGTTTCAGGTGTACAACAAAGTGATTCAGTTATACATATACATATATATATGTGTGTATATATATATTCTTTTTCAGATTCTTATCCCATATAGGTTATTACAAAATATTACAAAATAGAGTTCCCTGTGCTACACAGTAGGTCCTTTTTGTTTATCTATTTTATACATAGTAGTGTGTATATGTCAATCCCAAACTCCTAGTTTATCCCTCCTTCCCCACTTTTCCTGTTTGATAACCATAAGTTTGTTTTCTTTGTCCTTCAGGGGAAGGGGTTTTGTAAAATCTTTCTACGTAGATTTACGTGTAGGTTCCTCTATATGGGCATAAATTAGTAAGATGGCCATGGCAAGAGGGTGGGAGGAGAGAGAATGTGAGAGAGGGAAGGAGGGAGAGAGGGAGGATGGGAGGTATGGAGGGAGGGAAAAGGGAAAGAAAAAAAAAAAAGAAAGATTTATCCACTAACATATAGCCAGAAATGTCTGCTGCTATCTCCCAGACCCTTGAAATCTTAATAAGATTGGAACATTTATTTTATAATCTATAAAAATTGCAAAGCTTTCTGCCAATATTTCAAAACTTTGGGAGACCAATTTCCTTCTTGTGGCTTTCTGTGCCTTTAACATCCAGCCTCTGCATCTTCATCCAGAGGTGAAATGTGAACTCGCTCCACTGCAGCAGTGCTGACCTCAACAAAAGCTCACACAGAATCTGAGCGCATGTGGGTCATACACGTTACTGAGTATTTGGAGGGGAGCTGGGGGAGATGGAGAATGGGTTTGCATCATGGAAAAACACACAATTTTAAATTGAACGTTAGAACAATTTTTTGTTTTTTAAATCTCTTTTGGCCGTTTCAGCGTCACGGAATTGTCACTGTTCACCCCACTGCCTGCCAAGGCGCTCACTGGCTTCTCTTTTGTTTTTCTCCCTTCTCGCAATCCTTCTGCCCATGCTTAGGTTTTTTCCCTGTTGCATATGACAACCCTGTCCTCTCCATCCCTGACTTCCAAAAGTGACCCGAGGCCAGGTTTACACATCCAAACCCATCATATCAGACAAAGTCCCTGCTTCCCTGGAGGCAGATGCCCCACAAAATATTATACTCTTCCCAGCCCAGTGAGACAGCTCGCCTGGCTGGCTGGTATCCAGTCTCGGCCAAGCCGACAAGCCACACGTAACAGCCCCGCTCCACCCAAAACACTGACGGGTAGCTGCTGGCTCCTTCCCCTGGCTTCTCTGTTACCCACGCTTTCTCATCCTGCCTTGCTCCTCAGCCCCAGGGCACCAGTCTCCCCCTTCACACGCATGGACCATCTTTCTCCTATGACTTATATAGACCCCATGACCTCAAGCTATCCAGTCCAGTCTTGGTGTCCCTTGTAAACACATTCCAGCTGCGAAAATCAGCTAGGCTGAATTCTAAATGTGCAGCTCTTAAAGAACTTTAAAGATGATCGGATTCACAGCCTATTCCCATGCTTCTTAAAATGATTTTTCCTTCTTTTTTTTTTGCCTCTCCAGGACTCTCCCACCCCACTTTACCTGTATCTGTATCTAAAACCCTCAGGTCAGCTCTCTGTTCAAATACATTCAAAGTCCAAAGCTCCACAGCCCTTTTCTTCACTTTGTTTCCCTCCTCCGTCTCAGGTTTCTTTGTTTCTAAGCATTTTTCCACCTCTACCACCCCAAATCCCAGCAACTCAGCAGGCAGCAAGAACTCTTCCAAAAAGGTGGAGGGGGGAGAAATAGGATGGTTACCCATTCCCCATTGGGTTTTTGTCTTCAGCCTCTTTATCTCCTAGTCTCAGAGGCTTGGCCTCTTCTCTTAGCCCAACATCAAGGCTCTATGCCCTTCACAAAATCCATTAAACTAAGGTTCAAATCATTAGCAAAAGAACATTTCCCTTTCATTTTCTGAATTTAGAGAAGATGGGTCATTTTGAAATACAATGTCCTATCTTGTGCAGAGGAAACGTGGTGAGGGATTGAGGAAGAAGGCAAGTGGCTTGTTTGTATGATTTTCCACTGGTAATGATCCTCACATTTGGCAGAAGATGAGGACCTTTCATAGGTGCTCTGAATCCCTGGGCAAGGGCTTCCTAACAACTACAAATTGCTCTGCAGGGTGTGTCCTAGCTCCAGGGGCAGGCCCAGAACATAAGAGCACGCTATAGAAGCTTAGCAATGGAATGATGAAGTCTTCCTAGGGTGGTAAAGGGATGAAAGCGAGACAAAAGGACATCCTAGAAGAAGGCGCAGTTGAGCTGGTTCTTGAAGGATCAGATTACCAGGTAATAAAACTTGGGACCAGGTTACTGCGTAGAAAGGTAATTTGGGGGGAGAGGGGTATATGGGGGCAACAGATCCCACAGGATGGCTCACAGGTCCCACGTGTACTATGTGGGCTTTTGTGGGCTTCGTATGTTCCTGGACATTTGTCTGCTCCTGTCAATAGAGCCCTTGGGGAAGGCGGCTCAGGATTCGCCCTTATCTGGTCCCTCATGGTTCTCCCTGCCTGTTTTTAGCAAAAATGTGCCCATGTGATGAAAATATGGAGAACTTTGATGGGTGAGTGTGTCAACCGAATGTGGTCCATCAAGTTTGCTTTTGTAAATCATATTAGAATCAGTAGTGTTGATTTTAGAACTGGAAGGGGACTCGGCATGCATCTGGTCCTACTCTGCCCTAATCTGGCTTTGAAGATGGGCAGACCTTGTTGGAAACGCTACACTCCCACCTCCAGCCATGAGACCCGAGTTAAGTCATCACCTCCCTGAGCTTCAGTTTCATTACCTGTGCCATGAGAACAATAACATGCAATTCAAAGTGTACTGTGAAGATTCAATAGGATAATGGATGTCAATGGCCTAGCACAGTGACGGGCACAAAAATAGACACTCACAAAAAATGGAGCACGTGATCATGATGCTACGGCCTTTTAAAATGTGAGATAACTGAGTGCCCATGAGATAATTCATCTGCCTTCCAATGAATATGCATTTAATCCATTCTTCCTAAAAAAAATTTTTAAAGATGTGTTCTTTAAAGGAAGGGCTGATACAGTGGAAGTCAGCTCTCTGTAATCAGTCTCTTCTGCGATGTGGTTCTCTACTCCACAAGCAGAAGCAGTGAGGTCTTGGGGCCCAGGACTCTTCCTCCAACTCCGGAACTGTGGTGGTATTGAGGAAATCATGAAGCAAGCTGGAACTTTCAAGGATATTTATTGCAGTCTAAAAAGACACACTGGTCTGCCTGCAAAATCTCTATTGTTGCTTGCAGATAAGAACAAGGGTAAAGTTAGACCCAAGTCTTCATGAAACTCCACTGAGAAATACAATCCTCACCTCCTAGAGTTTCTCATGCAGAAAAGCCCTGTGAGCCCCCAAGGAGTGAGGAAGGGGGAAAGAAACTGACGTAGTAATGGGATCTTGCAGGGAATTGAACATGATCCTGTGTCTTTCAACATCTCTCCAGGTCTACCAAAGGCTCTCACAACCTTTCAACCCCAGGCTGGGCTGTATTTTATTAAATGAAATGTATCCATCTCTCCATCACACCCCCGGGGTGTACCCAGCGGCGTGCTGTGTGAGACGGAGCCCCTTCCTGAGCCTTCTTCCCGGGGAGACTCTTCATGAGGCAACACCAAGGGGGCAGCACAGAAGCCACTGTGATGTGTGTTTTATTTGGTCGTTTGCACACTGTCTTTTTTCATAAGGGATTTAAAGCAGGTTTCAGCAATAATAATAATAAGTAAACAAACAAACGAACACATTACCACGGCCAAAATAGTTTCTATAGAAATAAGAATTGAACATTGAGACTAGCAAAAATGTAAATAGAAGAATTCAAGATGGGGGAGGGGAGGGATCATCATAGGCCATCGACACCACCACGGTCATCCCAGAAGCATCTTCAGAAGTCAGGGTGCGTGGTCACCCCTTCCAGTGGGCACCCTTTTTCCTCTCTGACTCTGCCTGCTGCTTTCTCTTGCCTTTGGGAGCTGGCAGCAGTCACTGCAGTGTGGACAGGGGCCGTGGATGCTCCGCCCTCTTGTAACTCACTGTGTGGCTTGAGGTAAGTTGCTTGCCCTCTCTGGGCTTCAGCCTCCTCAGCTGTGAAACAAGAGAAAAGATTAAAAGAGGGGAGAGACTTCCCTGGTGGCACAGTGGTTAAGAATCCACCTGCCAATGCAGGGGACACGGGTTCGAGCCCTAGTCTGGGAAGATCCCACATGCCACGGAGCAACTAAGCCCGTGCGCCACAACTGCTGAGCCTGCGCTCCAGAGCCCGCGAGCCACAACTACTAAGCCCGCGTGCTGCAACTACTGAAACCCGGGCACCTAGAGCCCGTGCTCCACAACAAGAGAAGCCCCCGCTCACTGCAACTAGGGAAAGCCCGCGCACAGCAACGAAGACCCAATGCAACCAAAAATAAATAAATAAATAAATAAATGTATTAAAAAAAAAAAAGAATAAAAGAGGGGAAAATGTCCTAACCCTTTTCCCCTCCCAACAGACACAGGAGAGGGAGAATGAAAGGGCCTCCGCCTTCGTTCTCCACCCCTCACAGGATGCCGGGGCAGCAGGTGCCCGTGTGTGGAGTTCCGGGCTTCCCGCTAAAGAATAGGCAGCAACAAGGGTGGGCTGGCCGAGCTAACAGCCCACTTGTGCTTCAGGCCCCACCTTTTTATTCTAAGAAGGATGGCGGGGAGCAGCGCTGTCCAATAGAAATTATGAGAGTCACGTAGGAATTTTAAGTTTTCTAGTAAACACTTAAAAGTGTAAGAAGAAACCAGTGAAATTAATTTTAATAATGTTTACTTAACCTAATATATCTAAAATATTATTTCACCATGGGGTCAATATAAAAATTATTACTGATATATTTTACATTTCTCTGGTACCAAGTCTTCAAAATATGGTGTGTATTTTACACTTAGAGTATGTGGCAATTTAGACTGGCCGTATTTCAGGGGATCAATAGAGTAGCCACCTGGGGCTGGTGGCCACCATACTGAGTGAAGGCTTCTGTGCTCTAAGGGACAAAGGAGGAACAGTGCCTTGTTACTGGGGATCTGGGGCCCCCAGGACAAGGGGAGGACACAAGCCTTGAGGACGTACCAGGGGTGGAAGCTGGAGTCCACTCTGAGATATGACTCCAGAGACAGCGAGATGGAGGTGATTCCAGGGGACTGAGTGAGAGTCCCTGAAGCATGAAATCAATCCAGTTGAGGCATGTCTCTGAGGTCCACTGGGAATGGAGATACCTGAAAGGATATTGAAGGAGCAGCTTCTGACCCCTGCATTATGTAGCAAAGGAGCATGACCAGCACGGGCTGATGCCTTAAATCACCCACATGCACACACACAGTATTACAGTGTGCAGAAGGCCCAGAGCAAGGCCCATCCAATGGCTGTTATTGGGCTTCTCGTGGACCTTGGTGTACAGGGACTCTGGGCCAGAGTTGATCGATTTAGACAAATTTAGAAATGTGACATTTTGTCCACCTCAAAAGTTACAGAGTAATTTATATCTGTTGTATAGGTCTTAAAGTCCTGTCCCACATTTTTTTTTCTTTTCATCCACAAAACAGAAAGCTGAATGTTGACACCGATCTAGGAATCATATTCACAGGGTTCATTCCCATTTGATGTGGACATCAAGTCCTGCCCTGCCTCCCCTCAGGAAATCACCTAGGATTTGTCCAGACACCAAAAGCTTCGTGGACAATTCTCACTCAGAGGTCTGCCTTCCAATGGCTCCATCTTCTTCCTGCTGCTTTTATCTCATACAAGATGAGTAGAGTGGAGCCACACACAGAGCAAGGGGTCCTCAAAGACTCACAGAAAAACAGCCATGATCCAGAATTCCCTCCCCTCCACCAGCCACCTACTGCAGTGGCTGCCATCTGTGCAGAGGGAACAGTTCAGGCAAAGTCATTCCTCCGTTGTAGCCAGAGATCTGGTCCTAAAACCCCGTAGGGAATTCTCCACTGGGGAATTCTCTCCTGGGAACCCCCAGGGAATGCTGAAATTCCTTGATATTGACCCCTTTAGCTTAGGGCTTAAAATAGTGGTTTTCAGACCTGGAGCCCCAGATCATTGTACATCAGGGCCCAAGATGCCTACACATGAGAGCAGGGCTGCACAAACTGGACTGTCCGTGAAGATCTCCTGTCCCATTAACATGCAGCAGGCCCGGCGTGGATGCAAGATTCTGCACCTGTGACAGTGTCCTAGCAATTCTGATGCCACTCTTCGAGTAGCAAGGAAGTCAAGTGCATCCCATGGAATAAAGAATTTGTCACCTCATCTCTCTTTATTGTCCAAGCTCCACTATTTCACATCAGGACCCAGTTGTGCCTTTGGCCTTGAATGTGTCAGAGTGATTCTGCCCAGGGACAGGGTTGGAGAAGGTTGGTAAGTTTAGTAGCTTTACTGCAGACCTCAGTGGGTCACAGCTGGAGGTCACATCCATAGGACACTTGCCATCCCACTGGCTCCACCCACTGACCTTTCTATCATCATTTTGCCCTACCTCCCCACAGACTCCTGGGTCACGGCTGAGGTCTTCTCTGGTTTTATGCAAAACAGCTCCACCCACGTTCAGACCCACTTTGAGGTCTGCCTTTCTAACCCATGAACTTTCCTGAAGTCCTTCCTAAGAGAAGGTCTGGTCAATGATATTCTCTATCTTGTATGTAAAGCAAGGTGTTCTTATGGAAAGAGAAAAAGAAGGGGAAATGTGTGGGTGTGCTGAGCCTCCTGTAACACCAGTGGCTCTGAGTTGACTCTGCAGAGCCCCCTAGAGGTGGAGAATGCTTAATACCTACCTCAGATGGTGCCAGCCTCTGGGCTAAATACTCCCTACCAGGGCTGCGTTATAACTTCCATGAATTCTAGATACTTTACCTTCATGTGTCCCTTCCTTCATAAAAAATAATAATAGTAATAATAATATAAAATTATATTTTATGACTGCATTGGTATAAACATGAATATGTTAATATCATGTATTAAATACTTACTTCCCCCTAAAAGTTCTTTATTTTTTCCTTCTGGTTTTACAAGAAATTAAAACGTTATGTTGGACCCTTAATATTTAAGGCTGTGCCCCCTGGGCAAGTGCCTACAATATCTAATGGCAAAGTTGGCCCTGCTTCAGACATATACATCTATTTAATAATCTTAGCAACCCATTTTACAGGTGATGAAGCAGAGCAGAGAGAGACGTTACTTGACCTGTCACACAGTAAGTGATGGAGCTGGATTCAAACCCAGACCACCTGGCCTAGTGCCCTAGTCATAACCACTGTGCACACCACCTCTCTCCTTCAAATGTTTCAGAACAGCTCTTGGGTCCTCATGCCCTTTTATCCAATAAACTCTCCCAATTCTCTCAAACACAGGACTGCATAGCGTAGTGGACACAGAACAGAAATATGGACCAAATTTGGGGTTTTGTTCTATTTTTGCCCCAAATCAGCTGTTTTAATTTTCCTGAATCACTAACTCCCAATGAGTCTTGGCTGTTCTATCTGCCAAATTGGCACAGTGATGCCTGCTATAATAATAATACTTACAGGGTCATGGCACAGATCATAGTCGATATGGAATGCTGGCAAATATTCCTAGCCATTATCGCTGTTAATAAATGTTAGTTGAATTGAATGTCATGCTAGCTGATTTGCAAGACATACTAATAACACTAAGTGTACTAGTGAAAACTGCCGTTGATTCAGCACCTACTCTGAGCCACACGTAACACTGCTCATATGACCAACATTCTCTCTTTAAATCTTCACAACTGCCCAATCAGATGTACACATCACATTTATCCCCCTGGCATCACAGGTTAGGAAATGAAAGTCCCTAGAGGGTAAGGAAAGCTTATTCGAAGACACACAGTCAACAGCAGGGCCAAAATTTAAAAGCAAACCTGTGCCCTCAGATCTCTTCACTAAACCCCACACTGTGTTAGGACAGTATTTTTATTTCATAAATTGAATATCTAACTTCCACGTAGGGCCTGCAAGACACAGCTCTGTGTGCTTTCCATGAAATGAACTCACACCAAAGTCCTATTATCGTGCCCAAAGGAAAGTGAAACATAGACATGGAAGAAACTCACTGTCTTAAGTCAGGTTCCCCAACAAGAGACACTGCAAGGGAGGATTCAAGTGCAAGTGATTTACGAAGGACTGCTTTTCAGAGAGCCGGAGGAGGGTGGGAGAAGTAGGGCAGGACAGGAGAGGAAGACAAGCAAAAGGTAAGAAATCAGGCAAAGTGTGGAGGGAACAGCATCTGCCTGATCTTGCACTTACACTCTGGGGTGCAAGTGAACTCAGAGATGTGCCAACCCAAGACAAGAGAGCCAGGCCTAAACACTCCTTTGTCATTGGCTAGGGGTCATCCCAGGGGGTCTACAGTGAAGGGATTCAAGGGGATTAGGACAGAGCACCGACATTGCCCCAGCACTTGGCAGAGACACAGCTCTGAGCATGAAGCTGGGATTTGAATCTAGCCAGCCTAGCTCCAGCGTCTATTATCTAAACCACTATTAAACTTCCCTTTAAGGAATAAAGGGAGAAAAACTCTTAGAGGAAAACATAGGCAGAACACTCTAGGACATAAATCACAGCAAGATCCTTTTTGACTCACCTCCTAGAGAAATGGAAATAAAAACAAAAATAAACAAATGGGACCTAATGAAAGTTAAAAGCTTTTGCACAGCAAAGGAAACCATAAATAAGACGAAAAGGCAACCCTCAGAATGGGAGAAAGTATTTGCAAATGAAGCAACTGACAAAGGATTAATCTCCAAAATTTACAAGCAGCTCATGCAGCTCAATATCAAAAATACAAACAACCCAGTCCAAAAAATGGGCAGAAGACCTAAATAGACATTTCTCCAAAGAAGATATACAGATTGCCAACAAACATATGAAAAGATGCTCAACATCACTAATCATTAGAGAAATGCAAATCAAAACTACAATGAGGTATCACCTCACACCAGTCAGAATGGCCATCATCAAAAAATCTACAAACAATAAATGCTGGAGAGGGTGTGGAAAAAAGGGAACCCTCTTGCACTGTTGGTGGGAATATAAATTGATACAGCCACTATGCAGAACACAATGGAGGTTCCTTAAAAAACTAAAAATAGAACTACCATACGACCCAGCAATCCCACTACTGGGCATATACCCTGAGAAAACCATAATTCAAAAAGGGGCATGTACCAAAATGCTCATTGCAGCTCTATTTACAATAGCCAGGACATGGAAGCAACCTAAGTGTCCATCGACAGATGAATGGATAAAGAAGATGTGGCACATATATACTATGGAATATTACTCAGCCATAAAAAGAAACGAAATTGAGTTATTTGTAGTGAGGTGGATGGACCTAGAGTCTGTCATACAGAGTGAAGTAAGTCAGAAAGAGAAAAACAAATACCGGATGCTAACACATATATATGGAATCTAAAAAAAAAAAAAAAAAGGCTCTGAAGAAGCTAGGGGCAGGACAGGAATAAAGACAAAGATGTAGAGAATGGACTTGAGGACACAGGGAGGGGGAAGGGTAAGCTGGGATGAAGTGAGAGAGTGGCATGGGCATATATACCCTACCAAGTGTAAAACAGATAGCTAGTGGGAAGCAGCTGCATTGCAAAGGGAGATCAGCTCAGTGCTTTGTGACCACCTAGAGGGGTGGGATAGGGAGGGTGGGAGGGAGACGCAAGAGGGAGGGGATATGGGGATATATGTATACGTATAGCTGATTCACTTTGTTATACAGCAGAAACTAACACAACATTGTAAAGCAATTATATTCCAATAAAGATGTTAAAAAAAAAAGAATAAAGGGAGATAGCAAAGTATTGCATATAGAATGGATAAACAGCAAGGTTCTACTGTATAGCACAGGGAACTATATTCGATATCCTACAATAAACCATAATGGAAAAGAATATGAAGAATAATATATATATGTATAACTGAGTCACCTGGCAGTAGAGCAGAAATTAACACAACATTGTAAATCAACTGTACTTCAATAAAATAAACTTTTAAAGAAAAGAGTAAAGGGGGACAAAAAAGAAGTAACACCAACAACTCTGTACCATGGGCTATTCTGACTCAGTGCCCCACATGCTTGTCCTATTATTCTGAGCTCATTAATTAAAAAAAAAAAGTTGAATTAATCGAATCACACAAAACTAAAGAGCTCTGAAGGGAAAAAAAGACTTCTAACTTATTTATGCAGATTATATGTTTCTGCATCTGCCAGCACAGAGCCAGCAGACATAAGCGTTTATTCAAATGGACCCACATTTTAGAGTTGTTACAATACCTGCAACTTACAAGATGAACATAATTATCCTATTTTTACAAACTCTAGTATGATCTCAATCAGTGTCAGTAAGTTTTGATTGAATTTGCTGCTGATTAGAGTTGATCGTCTCTTTGAACAACAAGAAATTATGTCTCGTTCAGTTCATTAGCAAGACTAACACTTAGCTTACGAGCCATAGCACCAGTGGTACTTATCAAGGATAATTGATTTCTAATGTGGACATATTAATTACATAGCTATAGGAAAATTAAAATATTTTACCCTGCCAATTATTATTATGAAAAATAAACAAACCGTAGACCATGGACAAGAAAATTTAGTTCACGCTGCCAACTTACCTCCCCTTTTTTCCCAGGGAAACTACATCCAGTAATGAGGTTATGGCACAGACATACCACAGACAGAGGCCTTAAGAGGCTGGCTTGGAAGAGCGAACCCCAAGGGAATCTGAAGGTGACCCTCTGCAGAGTAAGAGGAGGAAGAAGATGGACATGGAAAGAGAAAGGGAAGGTCTCTGTCTCATCTGGAAACAAAAGAATGTGCATAGAGATGGCATAGGAGAACTCATACAGTCATGCATTCATTCAACAAACATTTATTGAGCATCTACTGTGTGTTGGACGCTGGGGTTAAACTACCAACACATGACTGCTCTCAAGAGCCTACAGCTTAAAGGGAAAGTTTGGCACTACCCATAAAAACATCTAAATACCTACATAAATCTAAGTGTTATGAAAGAAAAGCACAGGATGCTATGAGAGGGAGCGAGAGTGGGACCTAGTTTAGATTGGAGGTGGGGATCATGGAAGAACTCCTGAAGGACGTGGCATTTACCTTGACACCTGAGTGATGAGTTACAGAGGTGAATAGGGGAGAAGTATGAATGATCATGGAAAAGAGTTGGGTGCATTGGAGAAAACAGAAGATGGTCTGAAATGAAAGACGGTGTTTCATGGTGATGTGACGTAGTCCGGGCTAGACTATGCAGAGCAGGGCCATCCAACAGAACTTTCTGGGATGATGGCAACCTTTATATCTGTACTGTCCAGTACAGATGTGGCTATTCAGCACCCAAAATGAGGCCAGTGCCACTGAGAAACTCAGCTTATAATTTTAATTAAATTAAATAGGGACTTGTGGCTACAGGCCACCATATTGAAAAGATCAGAGCCTTATAGGCTTTGGTAAGAGCCGCACATTTTATTCAAAGAGCTGTGGGAACCGCTGAAGACTTTGTAAGCTCAGGAGAGCCACAGTTCCATATGTTTTTGACAGCTACTCAGTCCTTGGAGCCAGGAAACTCATTTACAAGACCACTCACTCTGGGAAAATAGAAATGGGATTTGTCAGATGCCTCTGTCAACCAAGGGTAGCATGTTATATTGTGTGCTTATTGATTCAACCTGTTCTTTCAAATCTGTTCAGAGTAAGGAGTGAATATGGCTTAATGCTAACTATCGTGATACAAAGTATAGTGATTCCCAAGTCTAACAAACTACACAAAACAGGATATTTTATGGTGTCCTTAACCTTGACCTAGAGTTGTATTCCTGAGCTGACAGTGGCAGTGGCCTGTGAAGGAGAGAGGAGATATTTGACTTGGCCTGCAGATGCAGCCCACAGCCAAGCTTGACCTTAGTTAGAAGGATTGAGAATGCCCTAGGAGAGTGGTTCAGATGACCCAGAATTGAGTCCTCCTGGATTTAAGTCCGGCCAGTGTCAGTGGGATCCAAGTAGCAGGCAACTGAGCCCAAGAGACAGGGCTACCCCCCTGGGCCACAATTTCAGCACTGCCATTAGGAGAAACAGGCAAGCTTAACCCAAAGCCCCTACTTCTTTTGGAGAACTACTCCTCCCAGCCCTACCCCAGTTCATAGCTAATAGGCTATCACACTTATATAACATTCCCTATGGGTCAGACACCATTCCAAGCAATGGCAATGATAATTGTGTGGACACCGTGACAATGTGAGAACAAATGAATATTATACACACATACATATAGATATATGCAGGGATACATATATGTAGAGACTGTGTTTTATGCTTACATATGCATTTTCACTTTGTTTATTCTATATAAATTTATATTTAGTTCTCATGAGACACATATTACTATTATCCCCATTTTTATCTCGTGTTATCTCCATTATCCCCAATAATAATAATAATAATAATATGGACATTGAGAAAATAAATAAACATTATACATACACACACACAGTATTTAGTCCTTACATGTATATTAGATATATATAGCTAAATAGATATAGATAGCACAATGTCCATATTATTATTAGCATCTCTATTTTCAGATAAGTAACAGATTGGTCACAAGGGGTTAAACAAATTGTCTAAGATCCTGCAGCTAAAAAGTTGCTCCAGGGTCTGTGCTCACCTCCTCACACCGCTTCACCAACAGATGCAAAAGGGTGCATGAACTCAGCTCACCGGACACAGTACTTGGTCTGAGGGTTGATCTCTAACTCAAGCTGGCCTAATAATTGGACCTTGGCCCGTGGCTACTAATGGGTCCAGACTATGTGGATATCACCCAAGTTTGGTCCAATCAGAATATTTCCTGAGAGTTTTTGTCTCTCTGGAGGCCATCCTAAGAAGAAGCCAAGCAAGGAGCCGTAGATGCAATGATGCCAGTCTTCTATAGAAAACAAGGGGAAGAGTGATACCCAAAATCAGAGAGACGGAAGAGCGAGAGGGAGAATGAGTGAATCATGGTGGAGTTCAGATCCCTCTGTCTAGTTCCTCAGGTACCCATATCTGTCCTTTTTTCCCAAGGCCTGGATTTTAGCTCTTCCTTTGATTCTGAGAGCAACTTGGGAATCCCAGGCTTGTTCCAGTTGAGTTCACATCCCTTGTAACCAAAGGTTGCTCATACAGGAAGGTGACCGACTAGCAGAGACCAGCACAGATTTCCACCACCATCCTGCATGCCTAGGGCGTGATGCTGAGTGCCGAAAGTAATATTAATTAAGTCTAAATGTTTTTGTCCCTTTAGGGACTCTGAATAGTGATTAAAGTTCCTAGAAATCAGTCACTCAACAGCTTCAGAACATTTGGATATTATCTGAACTCAGTGCATTTCTGCCTTCAGCATTTACTTTGAGCAACTGCCGCCAGCAGCACCCAGCGGAAGGCGGGGACCACAGCTCCAGGTTCTTTTCCTTGGCGGCTCATCAGTCTGCATTCTCAGTGGCACTCACTGTCCTTTGAACCTTTGTCCACTAGGCACCTAATTAATTTTAGTCATTGGTAATGACATTTCTATAATTAAGAGGACACAAATCATCTGGAATAACAAAGGGCAAGACTGGTTATATAGGTAGGAATGAAGACGTGTGAAGTATACATTGATTTTCTGCATTTGGCCCAAGTGTGGCTTTTCTCTGAAGGCTGCCTTCCTCCTAACTAAATTATATTTGATGTTATTATAATTCAGTCATTCATCACACTTTTCCTGAATGTCTACTATACGTTAGGCACTGGGCCTAGGGTTGGGTTGTGAAGATGAAAGAGGCAACATCACTGTCTTCAAGGAGATTCATCTAATGATGGATTCAAGCACAGCACAAGACATCATTGACGGCTTACTCAGCATCTAGCCCTTCCTCCTTCTTAACTGACACCTGTTATTGTTCAGTTACCGGCCTTGTGCTGCCCAAGGATCCCAGAATAAGCTGACCCTATACCAGACTTGAGGACTTGGCAAGGGGTATCTAAGGAACCCCCTTTAGCCTTGCCAGTGAGTGGTTAGTGCAGGAACCCAGGCCTGAGCCAGTCAGCACGTGGCCTTCCCAATTAGCAAGACTGACTCAGCAACAGACACCTGAGCTCCAAGAGGTCAGTGAGATAAAGAAGGAAAGTTTGCGGTTTCTTTCTGGCCATTGAATGTACTGAAACCATTACAGCCATCAGGCATCCAACTTGAAAATGAAGCCAACACCTAGAGGACAACAGGGCTAAAAGAATCACAGAGAAACAGAGCCAAAGCCTCTGGATCAGGCCAACCCTGAAACCCAACCAGTCTCTGTGTTTCCAGCAGCAAGAGTGTACGTTCTATTTCCTCATTACTTAAGGAAGTTTGAGCTGGTTTCATTCTAATGGATGGAGACAGATGAACAGAAACTCAGAAGGCAATGTAAATACATACAGAGAGTGTTAAAGGAAATCTGAGGCGGGGTACCCACATATCCCAGCAGGGACGGGGGTTGCATGGACAGGTCAGGGGAAGAGACACCCAAGTGGAGCCTTACACGATAAGTAGGAGACAAACTAATGAGGGTAGCGGATAAGGAAGGAAAGCATTTCAGATAGAGGGAACAGTCAGACAGAAACACAGAAGGAAAACAGCGTGAAGTTCAATACCCCCAAGTCATAGATTATAATGTGGAAGGTAGAAGGTGAGGTTGGAGCCAGATGGTGAAAGATTTGGACGCCATGAAAAGGAGCTTGGACTTAGCCTGTAGACGATGGAGAACCACTGATGCAAAGGAGGCAGGCCTGGCATCATCAGATTTGCATTGTAGGTAGGTCCCTCTGGTGCCCATGTAGAGGACGGACTGGCAAGTCTGTCCCAACTTCTCAACTCTATCTTGGCAGTACAAAAGCAGCTAGAGACTATATGTAAATTAATAGGTGTGGCTGTGTTCCAATAAAACTTTATTTATAAAAATAGGCTATGGTCTGACTTGCAGATTCTCAGCACCTCGTAATCTCATAAAAAGCACAAATCAAAGAGGATCAATCCCCTGCTCATAACCTTCCTGTGATCTCCCATCACACTTGGAATAGAACTCAAGCTTCCCAAAGCTTCCCAGGCTCTGAGCAGCCCCTGTCTTCCTTACTGACTTTGCCTCCTGCCACTTCTGCCCTTGCTAACTTCACTCCAGCCGCACTGGGCTTCTGCTGCCTTTTGGATACTCCTAGGTTATTCCCACATGAGAACCCCAGCCCTAGCTGTTCCCCCTACATGGAATGTCCTTCCCCCAGAACTTTGCACGGCTCACTCCTTTATATGGCCCTTGTCTCTGCTCAAACGTCACTCCCCAGAGACATCTTTCCCAACCACTCTGTCTAAACTTGCTCCCACTCCTCCTCCAAGTTCTATCCCTTAATGCTGATAAATTCTTTTCTTCACAGCACTTATTACCACCTGACATTATATTATGAATTTGCTTGTTTACTGAGTTCTTATCTGTTTCTCTGACTGGAATGTAGCTTCACTAGAGCAAGTCATTTTGTCGTGTTCACTGCTACATCCCCAGCACCTAGAATAATGCCTGGCATGTCAAAGACAAAGAGTATGTATCAAAAGGCTGAATGAATAAATTTCTGCCTTATATCCCAGAACAACCCATATCACAGGGACTTTATCAGGAGAGACCAAAAGCCTAAGTTTGAAATTGTGACCCTCATTTCCTATACAGAGATCTCCACGCTTCCCATTTAGGGAGCTCGGCTCTTCTCATGGGCTCTTAGCATCCTATGATACCTCCCATATGCTCAACTTGGGAAAATCTGGGATGCTTTTATATCAGGATGTATCATTTGCGATATCCAGCAAAGTCAGGCATCCAAAATCTCCAAACAAGCCTATAATTACTATGAAGTCAAAGGGAAATCAACATATTAGTGTGATAGAGGCGTGATGCCGAGGGACAGAGGCAAGAAGGATGCAGGTCAACGTGGGAAAGAGTCCAGTGGAGGTTGGCCTAATGAGGTTTAAGAATCCCAACAACATCACTGACCATTCATGATGAAGGGAAACTGCTCCCGAGATCACCTAGCCTTCGTGCTGCTTTAGCTGTGGTCCCTGGACCAGCAGCGTCACATCACCGGGGAGCTTGTTAGCAACCCACAGTCTCTGGTCTCAGACTCCAGACCTCCTGGGTCTGACTCTGCTTGTCAGCAAATCCCCAGGTGACTCACGTGCACATCCCAAAGTGTCACTTCAGCCCATTCACCTGGCAGCTCAAGTTCTGAGGTCTTTTGTCTACCAAGCTTCACCTTGCTCAGAATTATTATAAAAGTCATTTGTTTCCCACATTAAAAAAAAAAACAAGGAATGTCACAAAGAAATCAGATCCCTAACTATATTTGAAAACTCCGAAATCTGGCATCCCTGGTGTGTGCATTCCACACGGCACCAACTGGGGAGGGGCGAGCAGAGCTTCCCTGTTACCTGGGGCAGGTAAGCTCCAGCTTACGAAGCCCTAAAGTTCACACCCAGCCTGCTGCAATCATCAGTGATACTTGTCTAGATGCCACGGATATTTCTGTTTCCAACCTCTCATCTAGTCCAAAGATCTCCTTTTACAGAGAAGGAAAACAGGCTCAGAAGGGTTAAGCATCTAGGCAAAAGATTCACAGCCAGAATGATGCTCTTTCACTTTATATTATCTGCCTGAGAAATAGGTAACTTTATTGTTACCTGACAGATGAGAGAACTGAAGGATGTTAAAGAAACTCATTGGCTCTCTTAAAATAAACAAAGAAATAAAAATATCCCGATTCTCCAAGGCTGGCAGGAGAGAGGGCGTCTCCTGTAGGAGGAGGGCAGCTGGAGGTACCCCTGTGCCCTGTACCTCCAAGCAAGGGCTAATACTTACCTGGAGATTCACTCAGGACCACTTACCTGTCCTCAAGGGAAGGGACATCTTAGGACAGAGAAACCTCCTCAGCAAATGGAGTTCACCCCAAAAGGGAGGATTAGGGTGTGACACTAAGTGAATTGGTGGACACGGAGCAATCAGTGATTGACTCAAGCTCATGTGAGTGACAGAGATAAAAGCCAAGGATGGAATTTCAAATTCCAAGTCCAGATTAGTCTGCTATACCCTATAACCTTTTATTCTTCTGGATTTATCCAGTTCCCAATGCTCCAATTTCTCACTCTCAAAGTTGATGACAATACTAATAAAAATAAGTCATTTAATAGTAATAGAAGTAAACCATTCAGAATAATGAAACAAGTTACTCCAATGGGTGTGGTGACTTAGAGTTTACACGGAACCTTCACATACATTATCTCCTCTGAGCATCACACAAGTATGGTGACTTTCCCGTTTCACAGATGAGAAAGTAACCTGTCCCAGCTCACAGAGTCAAGATGTGCTCCGACTGATACTCAAACCCACATCAATGGACTCTTTAAAAGCTTGTGAAAACAAAGTAACTGAAAAGGAGACCACGGTGCCCTGTAGACAGCCTGAAGAGAATCGTCAGGTAGACCACACGCAGTGGCCACATTGAAGAGAGTACAGAGCAGCGATACGGCAGGAATTAACACAACATTGTAAATCAGCTATACTTCAATTAAAAATAATAAAAACAAAACAAAACAAAAAAAAGAGTGCACACTTAGAGTCAAAAGACCAGAGTTCAAGCCCCAGCTCTGCCACTAACCAGCTGTGTGAACTTTCAGACGTTACTTAACCTCTCTGGGCTTAGGTTCTTCATGGATTAAATAAGGTTAATAATAGCACTCGCCTTATTCTGAGAGTCAAACAAAATAATGTGTGTAGAAATGCTTAGCCTGCTGCCTAGCACATAGAGTAACTATTCAATAAATGAGAGCAATTATTATACAACAGTCTGGAAAGAAAAATATCTCAATACACTGCCTAGAAAGACCTTAGAGGTTTGTAAACCAAAAATTTAGGTATAGAGAAGAAACGGAGAGAGAGAAATCTTATTCCTCTAATCTAGCAAAAAGAGACTCCAGGGGAAGCAGAAATTGTGATGTATAAACAGCTTCGAGATTACAGTATAAACTAATCGAGGGAATTTCTTCCTTTCAGAGGACTTAGCCTAAGGAGCAATGGCCTGAAGCTACAGAAGGGGAAATCTTGGTTAGATACAGCAAGACAAGAATGTTCTCAACAGGGAAAGTAAATAGGAAATCAAATAGGCTCCTTGGGGTTGGGATGGAGGAATCTTCCCTGGCAATAATCAAGGAGAAATGAGGGGAAGAGGACAAAACAGGCAAGAATTGCAAAATATCCATCCAGTGGGAGCAGGAGGGGGTGTTTCTACACCTTTTAAGGTATCCATCAAACAGTCAATAAGCAGTCATTTATGATGACCTATTTCTTGGTGCCCCATAAGGTCTCAAGAGAGATGCAAAAGAAAGAAAGGGAGGACGCTGACCTCAGGAAGCTTGCCATCTCTTATAGTGAAAGCAGAGTTCCCAGACACAAGGGAGCAGGGGGAAGGGGAGAGGAACTAGTACCATCTAACCTGGGGGGCTTCTTCCCCACTTGGATAACACTCAGGTGTTTTCTTCGCTTTTTGTTTCTCTCTTGACAAAAAATTTTGACAGCTTTACGCTGTCACAAAACAAAATGCACCAAGTGGGTTTAACATTTGGTATTATTGATTTTATGTAAACAGTTAAAAGTTCTTTTTTCCTGTGGGTTATGATGATGTAACCTCATGAGATGTGGCAGTGGGACACTCTTTTGGTGGGGCAGGGTGGCAAGGTGGCATAGCGAAGGGGAGCAGAATACGCCACCCTCAAATACGTCACTTTGGCATATTGATTACTTTGAATTAAAATTATTGGAGAAACAGCCAGTACAAGAAGGACATTCTGACCCTTCTTTGTCCCTCTGAAAGCAGGAGATAAATCTCCCATGTGAAAGGTACCCTCCCTCTACCAGGGAATTATCACCAGAAATAGGGAATTTAGGTCTGAGAAGGCTGAACAAACAAAGCTTGTTATTTCTTCACTAATTTACTACCCCAAGCCCAAACCTTTCTGTCTTGTCAATTCTTCACAAATTTACTGTTTCTTTGTCTAAAAGGTATAAAAGCTTCCTGCTCTGTTCACTTCTTTTGAGTCTCATATTTTTATGGGGCTCCTGTATGAATGAAGTTAAATTTGTTTTTCTCCTGTTAAGCCCTCCTACTTCAATTTAATTATTAGGCCAGCCAAAGAACCTAGAAGAGAAGAAGGGAAAATTTTTCTGCCTCTGCAATAGTGAGCCTTTTATGTACAAGAGAAAAATAGGAAAAGTCACAAGACCAAGCTAAGACTGATGCCTAATTCTATGGCAAAAAAAAATTCTGCTGAGAGGAAAACCATGGTAGGCTGACGTGGGCAAAGATATCTCCTTAGGATGAAGTGAGATTGAAGTTAGACTTTAACCTGAATCACGATACACTTAAGACAGTGGGCAGCCATCATCGGCTACCTATTATCACAGTACTGCTTCGTAACAAAAATCTACCACAAAACTCAATGGCTTTATCATATTAATAGGTCAAACGAGGAAAACCAGAAATTAATATGATAAAGCATAGTACATTGAAAAGAACTGAAATATCTTTACATTTCTAGAATAAATCTCACCTGGTTATGATAAAACAAACAAACAACCAAGCAAACAAAAAAACCTCAGTGGCTTAAAACAATAGCCGTGTATTAATGCTTACAATTCTGTGGGACAGCTGGGTGGTTCTGTTGACCTAGACCAGGCTCAGCTGGTCTTTCCCGGGCTTGCTCACAGGCTGTAGTCAGCTAGTGTGTATGCGGGGGCCTAGGTGGTCAAGGATGACCTCAGCGGCCACGGCTCCTGTGTGCTTCACACAGTCTCATCCTTCCATGGGCTTCTCGACTTGTTCTTGTGACCAGGACAGTAGCACCGAGGTCTCCTAAGGCCTGGGCTCAGAACTCAGAACTCCTCCTGACTACCCCAAACTCCGACACCCTGTTGTTGAAGGAAGAAGATTCTGGTGAAGTGCATTCCTGGCTCTTCTTTGTCTGGCTCGATCCAGATAATGAAGGGCAAGGGATGATTTTGATCGACGTGATAAAGACTCGGGCTAAAAGAAGGAAGGGGAAGAGACAAAAGAGTGAGAATCTGCAGTACTCCCATTTAGAGAGTTTTATGGGGGATTTAGAGAGAAGCAGAAATTGGGAGCATTTTCAGCCAGCAAAATCTATAAGGCAAAGATGGAAACTCTAGGTTTCAAAATGTTTTACTGAGAATGAGACTGAGATCCTCTTTGGAATTCTTAGAGAGACTTTGGTAGAGGTTGAATTGCCTTGCACTTATTCTGGCATTGCTTTGGGATGCTTTGAGTGTAATTCTGTGCAGCCTGGCAGTGGCTTGGTGGGGGGACAGGACAGTGGGGCTCACTGGGAGCTGCACACCATCAGCCTCATGCTACACCCTAATAAACATGTCACAAACACCTTGGTTCAAGTCCGACTAGGTGGCACTTAACCAAGGGAATAAATCAATCCCAACTCTAAATGAAGGCTGGAAATGAAATGGCCTTTTTTAGAAAGAGATGGCCAATTCACACAACTGCACATAAATTTTGCCTTCATTTGAAATTGGAAGAAATCTTGCAGATCCTTCTTCCTGATTAAGAATGTCATAAATCCCAGGGGTTGGAGGGATAAGCAAACTCTCTAGCCTCTAAAGTCTAATGCATTCCAGAATGGCATCCACCCACTCTTAAAAGTCCCCTAATATTTGGTTCCAAGACTTCAAAATATTTGCAGAAAATCACAACTTGATAACTCAAGAATATGTCCAAATTATTTCTGAAAACACATCCTTATTGTGAGACTCTGTTTCCTATGCCTTCATTGTCTTTAAGCAGGTGTTTATAGAGACTCAAGGTAATACACATTTGTTTTCTAATCACATGAGGAAAATGAAATTCCAGGAGTCTATCAATGTCTGAAGAACAAGTTCACGAATTAGCAGTCATCCTCATCTTAGCACTAACTCTTTGATGATCTCTATGCATGGGAAAGAGATGGACCAAGGGTATGGTGTGGCCTCAGAGGAATGCCCTTTTAGCATGGCAGCCAGCATCAAACAGAAAGCAGAGCCTGTTACATGGGGTCAGAGTCAGAGATTCAGAAAGCTGGATTGGTCCTTAAGTCTCACAACCTGGGGACTGTTCTTACAAGTCAGATCATGTCTCACCTCTGCTTAAAATTCTCCAGTGGTTGCCTGTGTTCTTAGGGAAAGTTTCAGCTTCTGCAGACCAAAAAGGATGCCCAGACTCAGGTCCCGACTCACCTCCCTTGCATCGCCTCCATCCAGCCATCCTCTAACTGCTCCCTTACACACATGTGGAATCTTAAAACCATCAGTAAGGTCTGGTGAATCAAAACAGTCCCAGAAACTACCCGTGGGTCTCTGCATGCTACAAAACCTCTCCAGCTTCGGTGTCTTTGCACATTTTGTTTCCACTGCTTGCAAGGCTCTCTCTGCTGCTCCAGATGGTGAAGGAAACCCGCTTATCTCAGAAGCCATCCCCTCAGAAGCCTTGCTTAACCACCCTAGGCAGTCACGTGCCCCTCCACCCCACCTCCTTGGAGACCTGCGCACTGTCTGTCCATAGCACTCGCTTCCTTGACCTGTAAAGCAGGACATTTTCCAGGCATCCACCAGGGAGCGCTGATACCAAGACAATCAACACAGTATAAAATTGATAGAAGTATTTATGTTAGCCCCACATACTCAAGTGAGCGATTAACAAGTATACACCAATTGACCTGGCATCCCCACAGATAATCTGCATCTCTTTAGAGGGGAGACTAGGTACATTCATTCATTTATTCATTCATCAATACATGTTTGTTGAGTATCATCTATCTGCCATCGTATCAATTATCTGCTTCTATTATGACAAATCACTTCAAAACTTGGTGGACTGAAATTTAAAACGTAGAGGTTTCAAACTTCCACATTCATTTGGTCAGCATTCTGCCATTTGGGAAGGTCTGGTTTCAACAGCTTGTGTCTGTTCCATGCAGTGTGGGCTGGAAGATGCAAGATCATTTCACATCTACATCTGGTATCTCTGCTTAGATGACCAGAAAGGCTGTGGTCTGGCTGGGTCTCTCTCTTGCCTCATGCTGTCTCAGCCTCCAGAGTCTGTCTCTGCACATGGTCCCTCTAGCAGGATGGCCAAGACACGGTGTCTCAGGGTTCCAAGAGGGGGAAGGTAGAAGCCACAAGGCCTCTTAAGTCCTAAGCTCTAAAACTTGCACCATGTCACTTCTACCGCATTCTGTTGGTCAAAACAAGTCACATGGTCAGGCGGTATTCAAAGAGTGAAGAAACAGACACCACCTCTTGATGGGAGGTGGAAAGGGGAGGGATGAGGGAAGCATGATTCACTGGGGCCCTTATATAAAGACCCAGGACACCCAGGCGGTGGTCGGTGCTGGGAATGCATCGGTGAATAAGACATAGTTCCTGTTCTCAGAGAGCTCATGTGGGAGAGATAATACATGGATTGTAGATGATTAGTAAATGCCAAATTAGGTGTCACAAACTTCTGCAGGTTGGGCACCTTTTCACCCTTATTTATACAGCACAACGTTTGCGGAAAAAAAAAAAATCACTATGATTCTCCCTGCTAATGAAGGGGTGATGCCATGCGGGGGTGGAAAACATACTTGCTTTGTCTTCCCCAAATATTAGCAGACTCCTAGGAACCTTTAAGACATATATTCTCCATTCAGACTTCTCTCTCCATAGATTTGTCTTCTTCTCTTCTCCCAAAAGGTTTGCATTTACCTTCCTATTTTCAGGCATCAGATAAACACACCCCGGGAGACATCCTTGCTACTTCTCTTGTCATGCTGCTGTCACTTGGGCCATCTGTGGCCACCTTCAAGGATTCATATTTTCACCTGCACATGCCTCCACGACTCCACCCAACTCAGATTGAATTAATATATTCTACACTTTATCACAAAAGCCTTTTACAATGGACCTTTCTCACCAATGAGCAACTCTTAAACTTTTGGGAATCTGATCAAAGCTACGCATCCCGTCTCTAGATAGATGCACATAAGCTTAAGCTTGCATTTTGTTTACAATATCAGAGGGTCCATAGACCTCTAAAATCCAGGTAAGGGACCACTGTACTGATTTTGCTTTTTAATCTCTGCTTCTCCATTGCTCTGCATAATAACTGATACAAAAATGAATCAATCAATCAATTCATCAGTGTTTTAGGACAGTGCCTAATATCTCTTCCAGTTTTCTCTGGTTAGAGCTGAGTGAGGGCCACTTCTTGCTGAAATGTACATTGTCATCTCAGTGGTTAATCAAGAACAAGGAGGAGAGGATTCCAAAAGTATTCACAGTCAAATCCCTCAAGCCTGCGGCGAGAGCCAGGGAGTCTGAGCACTTAGAAGAGGTTTTCTCTTTACAGTAACTCAGCAATCCTTGTCTCAGGCCGGATCACAGCCTAAGCCTGTGTCAAGGACGGGAGCTTAGCTGCTGGTCACGTAATCGCACGTTCTCTGCCCCCCTGTTTCCAGTCCCGCAGACTTCCGCCAAGTTCACAGTGTAGGAGGAGAGTATAAGGACCGCCAGAAGGAAGACGAGACTGTCAATCACTTTCCAATTCTTTCCTGATGTTAAGGGGAAGCGAGGAGAGGCTCTGAGCCCTTTTGTAAGTAAGTGAATCAATAGGTCCAATGAGACAGGCT
Source organism: Balaenoptera musculus (assembly GCF_009873245.2). Taxonomy (NCBI): domain Eukaryota; kingdom Metazoa; phylum Chordata; class Mammalia; order Artiodactyla; family Balaenopteridae; genus Balaenoptera; species Balaenoptera musculus. The sequence goes on from NC_045789.1 coordinate 96,715,674, forward strand.
GGATCCAAGAATGTTGTTCTCGTGTGGCCAGGCCTGACAATTTAATTTAACAGTATCTTTTCTCTTCTCTTCCCTTCATCTCCCTGTTCCCCAAGGAATGAAGAAGGCTTTGTGGACTTGATTTCATTAGTCTTCAGAAAATCCTGGGGGACAGACTGGGGACAAGATGCTGAATCCTCTTGTGCCCAGGGAGATTGTGTCCGGGGGAGGGAGAGGCTTGCCAAGGTCAAGGGGTGCTCTGCTTCTAATGTCAAGAGCGGGGCTCTAACCCTAAACCAGCGCTGTCCAGACAGCCAGGCAGGCCGTGGAGGGTTCTGAGAGGGGCATGGGGACAAAGGTGGCACCCAGTGGGTTCTTGGTGGAAGGAGCTTTAATCACCTATGTTCTAACCAGCTATCCCAAACATGGCCATTCCCAAATAACCTAGAGTTGAATAAAATTCCACACCTAACCTATATCTAAAAAAACCTGTATAACCTATGTCTAATAAAAACCTATAATAAAAATCTATAACCTGTAATACAATATGCATTACATATAATTATGTTATATGTCACATCATATAACCTATAATAGCCCATAAGAAGAATAAGCTACATCTAATAAAAGTCTAAGTAACCCATATCTAATAAAACTTTGCCATTTAATTGTAGTTTAAGACCGGGTCTCTGGCCCCCCTTTACAACCAGATTAACGGTCCTAATCTCCTTTTTTGTTGACATGCTGAAGCTACCACATTCAAGGGCAAGGAGAGGCTGAGGAGAAGGGACTCAGAGGACCCCCTCCCCCAGAGCTGTTTGTGTATAGAGATCTGTGTGCTACTTGATCTGAAGACCGGGTTTAAGTACTGCCTTCTTAGAAAAAAAGATGGACAACCACTGCTCTTGACTGTCAAAAGAAGACCAAATTTGGCTACAAAGCTTATTTGGCGGGAAAGATAAAGTTCTTAAATCGCAGCTCTGCTGAGAGGGAGAAAAATTGTCAAGGATTCAGAAATTGGCTGGAAGGGAAGTTTGGGTAACCCTTGTTTAATTCAAGTCACCTTTTGGGCTTCACTAGTATTTCTAAAATTTGCTGATTCAACTATAAAGCCTCCTTACTTAAATGTGCAGCCTATATCAAGATCCTGGTTTTTTTCTCTCAGATTGAATCTCACAGCATAAGTGACCCTGGAAAAGTTTAAAGCTGCTAAGTCTCAGATTCCACATTTGCAGAAAAGAGACAGTAATAACTGAATAAATGCCCCAGGGATGGGAAAGCCCTCTTGGTACCATTTTACATGCAGGAGGCTCCCACTTTTTAAAATTTCTGTTAAGAAAGTGAAATTGGTTTTGTTCCATCCTCTACCTCTCAGACTTAATCAGAGAACTATGATCTCAGTATGCACCTAATGTTTATAGAAGGAATGAATACGCTCAAAGATTACTTGTAAGTGATTTAAACACCATATGATGTTTTGGAATGTCTACCTTATTATTCGGTTGTAGAGCATCGATAATCAAGAACTGTTATGTGATCCGTCGGCAAAATGTCACCAGAATGACAGAAGGTGCCAATTAAGTAAAGTAATTTATCATGGAAACATATTGAAAGATTCTAGAACTATGTGCAGAGGGACCATTCTATTATTTAAATCTACGTTTTTACTGGGAAATTTATGTCAGTAAAATGACATAAATTCATTCTCATTAGGCGTAATGAGTTCATCCAACTCAACTAATAATATGCAACATCTGTCAGGGTGACCTTCCAACGTGCTCTTTTCAGTTACGTCATAGAACTTGTTGATTTGTGCTTCCCAAGTACACCAGGGGGTCAAGGTCAGCCGACTGGTCAGTGCACAATTACTGTGAGACCCACTTCTCACTTGCTATTGTGGATTGAGCCCTGTTGCTAGAGCTGCATCATCCAAAGTGTATGCTAAACTAGTCTAGTCCTTTGGGATGTTAGGAGAAATAAAGTAAGGAAGGGGGAAAGGAGGGGAAGGAGGGATGGAGGGAGGAGGGAAGGAAGGAAGAATGAATTCTCATGATCCTTTATGTTTGGCAGACAGAATGAAATCTTTATTGCAAAACTTCTCAGAGCCTTTACAATATAACTCTGCATTATGACTTTCCAAGTGGAAGATTGGATAGTCAGTGTTTAGTATCCATTTGCATGACATATTGGAAAGAATGATGTTCATGAAAATCGCACAGGAGAACACTGGATAAAATACTCCAGCCCTGCTCCCTTTTCGCTGAGTATGATTCGTGTCAATGTCCTTTGCTTGGGTTCCATCCAAGCCTTCAGCCGTCCTCACAGTAAATACTTTAGGCATCACGATTAGAATGCTGCAAAAAGTGACTTTACTGCCCATCCTAGCTTCCTCGGAGTCCTTCAAACCAGCATGGCAGGTCCCTTCAGGACACTGCAGTGAGCTGGCACCAGCCCTCGGTTCCCAGGTAGAGTTCCCAAGTGGAGGAAGACCTGAGGGAGACTGTATGAGTCCCATCTTTAGGCAGAGCCAACATTAAACTCGGGTGTCTTTCTCAGACATCACTTATCAAGTTCAAAGAGCATTAGCAGTAGACAACGTCAATGGTTCCAAGCCCATATACCCACAAAGGATGAGCAAGGGACAAGAACAAAAAAAACTGTGGAAGCCAAAGAAATGGGTCCAAGGCATTGCTGAGAATGGACCTGGGGACATCATAGTGAGTGAAGGAGTCAGCGTGTTTTGAAAGCCAAGGTCCTGAGCAGACTCTAAACGAGGCAGGCTCTGTGTTGGGGAGCCCAGGCTCACAGGCTAGTGGCATCTGGAATAGCTCTTGCTCTCATTGTCCTGGAATCAACAAGTCTGCAGTGAGCCTTTTACCCCTGGAAGCCCACAGACACCTAATCACAACTATGTCTGCCTTAACTTCCAGCTGGACTCCTGATAAAGCACTTAAAGATACTGGAGGATGTTGAGCTGCCTCCTTCCTGCCAGACCCTCTCCCTAACCATGACTTTGCTTCTGTGCCCCAGCTGCCAGAGGGGTCTTGCGTCAAAACAGAAAGAGCATGCAGAACAAGAATACCGCTACCCTCCTGAGGATGCCAACATCCCAGCTGCCTGGAGGTTCCTGAGGGGGAGGGGGATGGGCAAGAGACAATCCCAACAGGAAAATGAGAGGTCTCAATCTGCACCAGGTTTCGTCTGCTTCTTGCTCCTCTTAACTTCCACCTTTATCCCTTAACAGTAGTATGTGAGCCTCAGACACTCCCGTGTCTCCCCTCAATTTCTTCTAAAAATACTATAATATTATAATAATATTAATGTAATGTTTTAACATTAATTTTATAATTACCAAAACTATAATTTATAATATTTTAATTAATTTAATAATTGACATGCTGGAGAATAGTTTTTATATAAAGATACAATACATATTTATAATTTTAATAAGAAGATGAAAACTCAGTATTCACCTTGCAGTTTAACAAATAGAATGTTTCCAGAGCCTGTGAAGTCCCAGTTCATATCTAATGCATTACTTCACCCTTCCAACCAAAAGAAACTCTATCCTAAATTTTATGTTAATCATTCTCTTGCTTTTCTTTATGATTCTGCCATGGGAAACCCTAAACAATGTAATGTTCAGTTTTGCCTGTCTTTGAACTTTGGATAAAATAAATCATACTGTATATATTATTTTGTAACTAGCTCTTTTCACTCAACTTCAAGAACAATAATGATAAATATAACTCTCCTTTCTTAAATTTCATTGCTATACGGTAGTCCATTGTTTGAATACATCATACATTATTAATTAACTCTTGTAAATGGGCATTTGATTATTCTAGCATTTTGCTGATATGAACAAAAAATTGTTCTTATATTTGAGCCCTACTGCATATGTGCAAGAATTTCCTAAGGCCAAGCTCCTCAAAAAAAATTTTTTTGCCTGAGTACCTGCTAAAAACTTTTGAGAAGCTAAATATTCCCTTAAATATTTTTAAGTAAACCTCTAAAACTTTTCAATAGAGACTTAAGTAGTTGCAAAAAAACTGTAATATTTGTCATGGTGTAAATATGGTAAAACCTTGTGATAATGCAAATTTAAATATAAAGCCATGAGTGGTTGGCACTTTCATCCACCATTTCCTATTCTCAAATGAGATTTTATCTTCTGTAGGAGCAGGGCAGATAGAGGACGTCAAGGAGAGAATGAGTCCAGGGGAGGAAACAGCAGGCAACCCTATTTCTGGACACATAAGATGGAAGGTGGGTGACCAGGTCTCAAGGTATCTCCTAGCCCAGGCTCCTTAATTCAGGCTGACACAATGGGCTTCAACTCACAAAGATTCCCAAAATTGCTGCCACTTTTCTGGACATTATAGAAATATTCAAGACACGGAAATATCGCCATTGATATTAAAGCTGGAAATGGAAAAGATATTATAGAAAAATCATTCAATTCTTTGAATTCTTTCGAAGCCTTATGCAAAATGTCACTTAGTAATCTAGCATCTTTAAAAATTATTTTTAATGATCCCTCAGCTGACGACTTGATTGGATCCTTTTTCAATTTGGTTGAAAGTAAAGCATTGTAAACGATTTGACTTGTAAAACATTTTTCAGTCATTTGAGGTTTTCATTTTTTCAGTTTCTGGGAAAAAGAACAAAGAGGTTTATCATATGTTTATTCCAGAAAGATTTATCAAATAACTATTCATCATCCCTGTAGTTTTTTCACTTAGAGTCCCCTTGCTTATAGGTTATATAGAAAGTGTTAGGAAAAGGAAATACTGCTGATTCGCATCAAATTTTGCTGATATAATATTTTTAATAAAATTCTTTTTATCCTAAAATGTGCTTTTAAAACATTTTCATCTAAACTTCAGAAATGAGGATGGAACCCATTCAATTTATGGATAATATCCAGTATATAACTGAATCGGCAAACTAATCTTTAGTTTTAACCAATCGCCCAGACCAGACTTTGTGTCAGAAAAAAGATCTGACTTCATATCTCAAATTAAAGTGTTGATGTGAAGCCCTGACAAACAGTTCATTTTGCATTATGACTCTAACATAGATAATACATTGGTAGATGAGTGGATGGATGGATGGATAGGTGATAGAGATATAGTCTTGCTCTAAATTCGTGACCTGGATGAAATAAGGCGCTGCCACCTTTGATACTCACCAGAGTGATGCATTTTTTTAAACATTAATTAATTAATTTATTTATTTGGCTGCGCTGGATCTTAGTTGCGGCACGCGGAGTCTTCGCTGCCACGTGCAGGACCTTCAACGCAGCATGCAGTATCTAGTTCCCCGACCAGGGATCGAACCCTGGCACCCTGCACTGGGAGCGTGGAGTCTTAACCACTGGACCACGAGGGAAGTCCCCAGAGGGATGCATTTTGGATAGCAGTAAGAGATTTCAGGAGGTAAGGAAAATTGTCATCACTCCTGCTGGATTCAGAATATCCTAATGTGAACCAAAATATTCCATTGCTAACATAATACTCTGCTCTTAACAGAAAAGTTTACAAGACCACAAAAATCACAAAGCCCTACCATAGGTTAATAGCATCTTGATTGAAGGAAGCCTCAGGACAACAATATCTTGCATTGACTTTTTGGTGCTCCCCAAGGATTTTTACATCCCAGAATGATGCACCTGAGTAAGAGGTCAGTGAGAGGTTTTCTTTTGTAACGACAGAATAAGGACGGTTGTGAAAAGGGAGTTAGAAAAGGGAGAACCTACAAAGATGTTTTTATCCAAGATGTGTTATCAGACAGAACAATTTTAGAGAAGAGTACAGATAGATATTGAAGGTCTAAAAATTCACTTAAAACCACCTATGCTTGCAGACCCCCTGAAAAGTCTTCATGAAGCCCCAGGAAACGTTTGCACTACAGTGTGAAGACCACTGCCAAAGAATAAACACTCAGGAGTAGAACTGAGGCTCATAGGATATGTGTATCTTCAACTTTATAAGATAATCGCAAACTGTTTTCCAAGGTGATTATGCCAATGCACACTCCCACCTGAAATGTACAAGAGTTCCCATTACTCCACATTCTTGCCAACAATTGGTATATTCAAGGTTTTTGCTTGCCAATCTAATAGTTGTAAAATTTTATATCCTATTTTAATTAGCATTTCTTCCATTATTAAGGAGATTAGGTATCTTTTCTCGTGTTTATAGACCATTTACGTTTCCTCTTTTGTGAAATTCCTGTTCGTGTGTTTAGTCCATTTATCCATTGGAATCACTGGGCTTTTTTCTTGCTGATTCTCAAGGGTTTTTCTTTAAACATACTGTACATAATAGTACTCTGTCAATTATATATATCAAGAATATGTTCTCTTGGTTTAAGGATTACTGTTTTACTCTGTTTATAATGTATTTTGATGAACAAAAGTCAATTTTAATGTAATGAATTTATTGATATTTCCCTTTATGATTTGTGCTTTTCTGTGTCATAAGAAATTCTTCCTATCTCAAGATCATAAAGACATTCTCCTATATTTTCTTCTAAACGTTTTTAAATTTTGCCATTGACATTAAGTGCTCAATCCATATGGAATTGTTGTTTGTGTCTGAGACACAGTAAGGATCCATTTTCATTTCTTACCATCTAGATAAAGAATCATCTTTGCACCATTTACAGAACTTCCCATCCTTTCCCCACTGATCTGCAGGGCCAATTAGGTTATCCAACAGGTTTCCATATACATGTGGATCTGATGCTAGACTCCCTGTTTTTTCCATTGGCCTAACTGTCCCCGTGTCAATGTCACAATACCTTAATTTCTACAACTTTATTATAATGTCTCCATATCCAGAGGGGCAAGTCCCCACCCAGAGTCTTCACTGATTTTGTCACTTTGCCCTTTCGTGGTAGCCACGAAAGCACACACACTACTTAGATCTCCCTCCAAAGAGAGAATCTGCCGTAGAGAGTGCAGTCAGCCTACAGTTTCCAGCTGGAGGTGCCCTCAGAGTCTGCTTCAGCTTTAAACCTGAGGCCACATACTCCACAGACAGTCCCAGCCGATGACAATACAGCGGTGGTTGAGGAAGGGCTCACCATAACTGGCCAGAGTGGGACTCCTCTACAGGCAAACATTCACCCAGGCTCCCCATGGATTAGTGGAGACCTCTCACAGTTGCGTCACAGACCGAGGCTCTCCTCGCTGGATTCTCCCTTCTTCCTCCTATCTTGTCACAGCGGTCAGATCAACATAGCAATCTGAAGTCTTTATCTGCCCACTCCAGCTCCCTCTTCCCTATCTTTCATGGGCATTACACCCAAGAAACCTCTAACCCCATCTTGGCAGCTGCTTCCCAGTACTCTCATGAAAATTTTAGAATGTTTTTTTCATTCCACAAGAAAACTTGTTGAGATATAAACTGGAATTGAGTTGAATCTATTAGTCAGTTTGGGGAGAATTAACATCTTTACAACCTGAATGCTTTTCTATACATAAACATGCTATGTCTGTTTATTTGGGTCTTCTTAATGTCTTTCAATAAAGTTTTTAACTTGTTACAAAAAAATAATTTGTACGTCATTGTCAAAAATGTATTCCTTTGTACTTTGTCTTTTAGGTTGGGATGATATCTGGACACTTAAAATTTTATTTTCTGACATTTTGAACTTTCTTTTTCTGATCTAAAGAAATGCCCTAACTTTTGTATCTTAGATCCATAAGCCTTGATAAACACTCTTACTAATGCTTTTAATTTCTTTGTATATTCATTTACATTTTTTTGTAGACTGTATTATCTACGAATTATTGTAGCTTAGTTTCTTCCTTTCTAAACCTTGAAATTCATTTATAATTCTTGTCTGATTACATGAGCTATGGCTTCTAGAAAAAGGTTGAATAGAAGAAGTTAAAGGACCATCCTGGTCTTTCCCTTGAACTTAAAGAGAATCCTTTTAATTGTCTACCTTTGAATATGGTGTTGGCTGTAGGTTTTCTGTCAATTATTTCATTAATTTCAGGAAAGTTTCCTTGTATTGCTAATTTCCTAAGAGGTTTTTAAAAAAATTATGAACAGTATATTAGACCCCATTGGACCATGCCCCATATTATTCAGTCGTATTTTACTATAAATATTGTTGCAGCAAAAAGCTTTGTGCAGTGTAACTGAACAAAACTTGCATCTGAGTCACCATGGTGTTTGAGTAGAGATTTGAAAACTATCGCCACTCTTATACTTTATACATCCTATTTTATCCTCTTTTTCTATTTTTTTCTCCTTTTCACCTATTCAATTAATTGAATTCCTCTGCAACCCACACACACTTCCAATTTTTTCTCCTTTACTATCTTGGAAATGTACTGTTTCTAATATTTTGTTGGTTTTCTTGGAAATTTTAAGGTGCATATTTAGAGAGATATAATATTAGGTTGGCCAAAAATTTCATTCAGGTTTTTCTATAAGATCCTAACAGAAAACCCGAACGAACTTTTTGGCCAACCCAATATCTTTCCCCTCCTCCTGAACATTATTTTTTAATGCTTTTAACTGCAAATATCCCTCCTGATTTATACAATATAAATATGCAGAATTTTATTTCTACTCTAAATTTTTCTACGTCCATAAATTAGACATTGTAGATATTGCCTTTTATAATTAATATTTGTTGAGAGTTACCCACAGGTATACCATTATCTTTATTCACTTTTCCATCTTGCATTTCAGATCATATAGGATTATTTTTCATCTCTCTGAAGTGCGTTTTTTAGAAATTCCTTTTGTGAAAGCTTAATGGAAATTAATTAGTCCAGATTTCGTTTGATATGTTTTTATTCCAAAGTTATTTTTGGAAAATCATATATTTGCATTAGAATTATGATTTGAGAGTTATTTTCTCTCAGAACTTTCAAGAAACATTTTTCAGTCTTCTAGCTTCCTTTGATACTATTTTTTCCAGTTTTATTGAGATATAATTTACCTACAGGACAGTATAAGTTTAAGGTGTACAGCATAATGACTTGACTTACATATATTGTGAAATGATTACTACAATAAGTTTAGCTTTGTTACCATTCAGAAATCAGTTGTCAGTCTAATTTTTGAACAAGTGAAGCACAGGAAGTTTTTTCAGGGAGGTAAAACCATTATGTATGATATAGGATGATACTGTGGATATATCACACTGTGCATCTGTCAAAACCCACTGAACTTTACTGCACAAAGAATGCTTCTTAATGTATGCAAATAAAAACCTATTTGAATGTCCAGTGGAATCCCAACATGGAATGCAGAATGTGACAAAACAATCTAACTGTATTATAAATATGTGAAACAACCTCACTGAAGGGGTTGGGGGTAAAGGTGCTTACCTAAGCAAATTCGAAAATGAGTAGAGTCTGTAAAACTAAAGGCAAAATAAATTATACATATACAACCAGGTCTATACTCTAGTTGATAAAGTTGTTTCCCCCAGTGCATGGGTTAACAATTCTGATACTGTTCTGCATGTATATTGAAGTTGAACAATTGAGTAAATGGTTGTTTTCGTCACTGTTGGAGTGGAAGATTACAGACAATCCAAGGGAAGGGCTAGAATGATTCTTATGATAATGAATAGAATTGGAGTCATCAGCATGAACTCATGTTTGGCTTAATATAGATACAGGTGGTAACATACAGAAATATTTATAGATATCTGTATATGTACATGAATTAATATACACACATATACTCGCTTGTTTTGTCAGCTGGGAAGGCCTAAAATTTACAACACTCCAATAACAATGAGCACACCTAGTACCCCGATTTTTGTTTCTAATACCATTCTTCAATAAAAGGAACCAGAGTTCCTTGGAGAAATAGCTGACTCTAGCACTGGGGCGGGGCCTGAGATGAGCCTGGAGCATCTTACAGTGCTAGAAAGTAAGAAAGTGCTAACACACACACACACACACACACACACACACACACACACAAGTGATGGGGATATGTCAGAGGGAAATAAGAGCTAAATGAAAAAGTTCCAGATAGCCAAAGCTGGAAAAAAAATGAGCAATAAAATAAAGTAGTGCTGGATTGTAACCAAGGTATAAAATAAATGTCATGAGCCACACTGATATAAACAAATAACTGAATAAATAAGTGTGAGAGAAGAGACAAGCCTTTCATGCAGGGAAGTCTCAAGTAGTATATGTAGATACTCTGCCCTCAAGGACAGGGAGCATAATATCCCACTCCTTAAATGTGCGCTGTGTATATTGACTTCCTTCCCAATAGTACAGTGGTGGGGGTAGAGTGAAGGAAGTAACTTTGCATGGAGAAATCTCACAAACACTACCTCTTCTAGGTAATCAAGGTCAAAATCAACTGTGTTGAGTCATGTTGTTGGTAGGTACCCTTGATGTGATGTGATAAAAATGACATTTTACCTTTATCATCTTTCTTCCAAAACCCCTGACCCCAGGCTAATAATGAGAAAAGCAACAGACAAATACCAATCGAGGGGCATTCTCCAAAATATGCCAGTAATCCTCTCACGCATCAAAATCATCAAAAACAAGGAAAGTCTGAGAAACTTAGAGCCAAGACAACCCTAGAAAATGATGGGATAGTTCCCGTCTGAGTCTGATGGTTCTGAATGAACCATCTTCTGAATGATGACCTAGGTTCCAATCCAAAGCCAGTAGTCTCCAGACCCAAGAAGAGCCAAAGTCCCAGTTCAAAGCAGTCAGGTAGGTGGAGTTCCCTCTTCCTCACCTTCTTTGTTCTACTCAGGTCTTCAATTGATTGGCTAATGCCCACCCACATTAGAGAGGGCAATCTCCCGTACTCAGTCTACCAATTCAAATGTTAATCTCATTCAGAAACACCTTCACAGACCAGGATAATGCGATAATGTTTGACCAAATGTCTGGGGACCCCATGACCCAGGCAAGTTGACACTTCAAATGAACCGTCACAGCTGGAGTCAACAATGAGCCAGGCAGCAGACCTCCAGCCCTGGCAGCTGAGATCCCAGCCTCTGTGCCACTTTCTATACAGGGAATTCAGCTGCAGGGTCTACTCAGCCCCTTCCCTCCGGAGGGGAACGCTGTCCTCATCACAGTTCCCGACAATGATGAGGGGACCTCAGCAGCCACTGCCTGGGCCTGTTGTGAGGACTGGATGAGATTGTGTGTGGGAACATACTATGTAAGCTGTTCAGTTCTGCAGAGGTGAAGGGCTGTCATTATTCTGCTTTTTTTCCTGGGGATTATCAGCATTCACATTATCTTTATGTTTTCCAGGCCGAAATGAAAAGATAACATATCTGAAAAGCTAAGCCCCTATGAATTCATAAAGAGAGACTAGCTGGCATCGCCTGCATCAAAGAGAAGAATAGCAGTGCAAATTTCTGTGTTGCTTTTGGCTCACAAACCATTTTCTCATGCATTATCTCATGTAATCCTTACCGAAATCCTGTACAACAGAGGCTGTTATTATTCTGCTTTTTGCAGCTGTAGAGAAAGCCTGAGAGAGGTTAAATGACTGGCCCAAGATAACACTGCTAGGAAGTAACTGGATTATATTTTAACGCTAGGCTTCAAATTCTAAATCTGTATTCTTTTCACTGCATCACAATCCCTCTCTTGAGAGGGAACAGTGAACTCAGCCCTTGGCACCATAATAGCCTGTAAAGAAAGACAAGTAAACTTTGCTAATACCTGAATAATAGATTTTTGGTTCTTCTACATTTAGAAGAACATATCCAAGTGAGGGGTAACAGTATCTAAGGAATCTAGTTTCATGTTACTCATTAATTCATGCATTCCACCACCATCCATCCATCCAATCAACAAATTAAAGGTCTACTATGTGCTAAGCACCGTTATAGGCACTGAGATCACACGTGATAACCTCAGCCTCACCATCATCATCATCATCAACATTTTCATCCCAATTCACTTTGATTATGCGCATGTCATAGGTGACTAGGTAGAATGTCATGAAGTCTGAGATTACAGAACATGATGCCAATATTGTGTTGGTCATGACTTTGACACACACACTCACCAAGGCAGACGTTGGAAGACAGAGTAAAGGAGACACAATCAGCTGGACAACATGAAGATAGGCACAATAAATACATGCAATACGTACACAGGGACAAATGCATCTTGTGGGTATGTATTGGGAAGAAGTAGTCATGATATCTGAATTAATAGAATTGTAAAGAACTTTTGTTCCTGAGTACACAGATTGATGAAAGCACTTCTGATAATAAAGCAGGACTGTGTCTTTGGTTCTTGTGATTTCCAGGAGAAAATTCCAGCAGGAAATTCAGCATTCAGCATCCAATGGTGCAGATTTGACTTGCTGCACTGGTGCATAGTAGGTCTTGAATAAATGTTGATTTTTTTTTCTTTCCCTTGATTCAGAAGGATATGTGTGGAATGTTTTTCAGAGGAGCTGCTTTAATTTGAGAAGTAATATAAATTCCTCAGAATTTATATTCCTCAGAGAACCACAAAAATAGAAACTCTCCTCTGATCCTTTCTCTGTTTAAACAATGCCTCTTACTCCACTCTAAGGTACAGATCAAATGCGGCTTCTGTCAAGGAGACTTCTTCCCATTCTGACAAGCCCCTATCAGGGTCCATGCATCTGCTTTGCAACCTCCTAGGCCACATAGCTAGGGAGCTGAACACCCCTCACTGTAGCCTCTGCAGACACTCCTCTGTTGTTACTGTGGATGAAACGCCATGCTTCTAGCTTAGATGAACCCATATATTTTTAAACTGGACCCTATTCCCACTTAACCACTCAACTACAGCAATTTTCCTCTCTCACTTATCTTTACATTTTCCCTTTCTACTTGGTCTTTCCCAACAGTAAACACACTGTTACTTCATCTAGCTTTCAAAAACCCTCTGTTAACCATGCCCCCTCCATCTACTCCCCACTTCTCTGTCACATCTCTGCCGTGGCCTTCATAGAATTTTCCTCAGCCAACAAAAACCAGCACTTTCCCTCAAGAGGAAGATCATAGCCGGTGACTGACTCCCATGAGGTACCAAAAAGCTGGCGCACTGCCTTGGGGTAAGGATAACTTTGTGGTGCAAACTGTTTTCCTAAGCATCACTATAGGTGCAGACTGCAGGTAGTTGTAGCTGAGAATACCTCTATTCCTGCTTAGCTTTTTCCCTGCTCTATTCTGCTTCCCTTACTTTACCTTCTCTGAAAAGTATTTTCCCAATAAACCACTTGAATAAGAATACTCATCTTTGGATGGGTATTCTGTTTCTAAAGAGCACTCTACTTCTAGGGAACCAAGCCTAAGACAGTTGGTACCAGAAATGAGTGGTCCTAGGAAGCTCAAAAGATGGGATTCTCAAATTGGATCACTTGCTGGCTGAATGGTAATGAGGACCCCATCACTGGTGTCAGGTGGAGTACAGATCATTCCTGACATATTCAAGTGTTGGAAAGGCTGAGGCTCTTACTTTTGATGAACAGTTGGAAAGAAGGATGCTAACTGGCACAATGTCTTTGGCACTCAAGAGATGTAGAAGATATGATAATTATAAGAACTGTGGAGTCTGGTGGTTGTTCCTGAGCAACATTGACTTATTGAAAAGGGAAAACAACAGGGTCAGATGGTCAAATTTATTAATCAACAATTCAAAGCACAGTGTGAGGGCCATAGGGTATTGTTGACAGTATTTAAAGACCTTTATCGAATAGCTAAAAGGCAGACATTGCTTAAGATCATGCACTAGAGTTAATTTTAAGAACGATAGAGCTTCAAAAAAGTCTGAATGTTCAGCCTAAGCCAATATCCAAAGAAAAAGTCATTGGGTACAAAAATAGTAGCCCCCTGAGGCTTGAGATGGGGATATCCAGACAGATGACCATGAGGATATTGACCCCCAGATTCCCCTGAGCCTTCTGGGCCTGCAGAAGTAACCCCTCCTTCTTTTTGGAAGATAGAGATTCTCCCTTGCTTGAAAACTATGCAGAGATCTAAAATGAAGCAAGTAACTTATGATATTATACTTGCCCTCATCAGAATCTCTTTCTACCTTTCCTGCTGGCTACCAGATTCATAATTAAAGTTAAATCTCAGCTGGACCTGACTAGAGAAATGCCAATACTGCTAAGTGAAGAAAGAGGTTATATTCCAAAAGGGCTGTAGGACCAAACTAACATGTACTTCCAGGACCAGAGAATGTGACTGAGGGTGGAGCCTGGTTATCTGACCAAGGTAGAGGGATACAAAGCTGGATAACGGAGGGCTTGTCAGTATGGGATACTCGTCTGTAATACAACACCAACCATCCTGAATAGGACCCCAAGTGTTGGTTCCAACACACTGCTGGAGTAACGCTTAGGAGCTTGGGAGAAGTAATGGTCCATCTTCTACGAAGGAGGGATGCCAGATAAAGCATGAAAACCATGGGGGAAGGATTCCTGAAGCTCAGAGAAGTGAGGATACTAGAATATGTCTATTAGACAAGACCAGAAAAAATACCAACTAAACGTCTTCCTTGGGATGGCTCAGAGGACAATAAAGGTAATAAAGAAAGTGCTGGGGAAAGAGTCACAAGCAGCAAAAAACTGAGAAGCAGTTTTCCTCTGTAGGAACGGATGATAGCAGATACTGCTTCAGAATTGGGCTCCCTAATAACAATGAGAACGAAAGGACATGAAATAGAAGAGGTCAGGTGGCAGCACCTAACAATCAGAAACAAACTGAACCTGCTTGCCATCATGGACACCAACACTGGAACAGCAGCCGAGGTATGACCGACCAATAGGAATCTTGGAAATAGCTCTTAACCCATGGCATTCTTAGGGACAATATAATATATGGACAACCAGCAAGTCTACTGCTTAAAATACATAAACAAAAAAGAAGATCTGAGAATGGAGGATCAGAAAGATAAGGTCAGCTGCTCCAGTGGAAAGTCATGATTGTCCAGTTTGCAGACCAGAGTTCTCAGATCCAGAGCTCATTGCCTGCAGGAAAGACCAGATCTCTGTGAGAAAAAAAAAACAAACCAGTAACAACACAGCAAGTGTACACAGCAGTGCTTTCCCAGTCCTTCTGCCCAACAAGCAAACAATAACAACAAAAAAATTAAGGCCATTTACTCAGATAATTGTGTACTGAGGACAGGCAAGCAATCAGATCTTTTATGGACTTAGAATACAGGATATGACTAGACACTAATACCCAGGAACCCAAACCCAAAGTGCCATTGTTACCCCTGTTATAGTGGGGACTATGGGGCTCATTAATAAATGAATTCCTGGCCCAGGTCCATCTCAAAGTGGATCCATTGGCTCCACAGATTCACCCATTGCTATTTCCCTGGTTTCTAAATGTATAATCAAAATTGCTATACTTAGCAATTTGGCAGAACTCTCAAATTAACCGTAGAGTAAGAGCTATGATAGTAAGAAAGGCCAAGTGAAAGCTTGTGAAGTTGCTCCTCCCTCCAAGATAGTAAATCAAAAACAATATCTCATCCCAGAATATATATGACAGATATTAGTGTCACGCTCAAATCCTTAATAGACTGTCATATCCCATTTACTTCACTAGGGCAAAAACCAGATGGATTATGATAGATATTCATGGACTATCACAAACTTAGCCAAGTATGGTCTTATGTGTAGCTGCTGTGCCAGATGTGGTGTCTTTACTTGAGGAGATTAATACAGTCTAAGATGCATTGTGTGTGCCATTGATCTAATGAGTGTGTTCTTTTCCATTCTCATAAGAGAGGAAGATGAGAAATAGGTTGTATGCTCATGGGATAATAGTACACATTCACAGTGTTGCTGCAGGGCTGTTAATTTTCCCAAATATAGTCCAAAAGCAGCTTGACCATCTGGACATCTTGAAGATGATAATGAGCACATAACCATGGAATCTTCTAGTCCTACTATATTGCAAACTATCCAGAGGCTATTGGCCTGATAGAGGGATGGAACAGCCTTTTGAGGACAGCTGAGGGGCCAGACTGAAGATGACACCTTTGAATATGGAGTGATAGTCTTTATAATGTGGTGGACATTTTAAACCAATGGCCATTATATTGTGTGTCCAATAGGTAAAACAGATGTGTGAGAGAACTAGGGGTGGAAGTAGGGTAAGCCACTTAGGAAATAGGTGTTTCCTTTGCCTGTAACTTCAGACTCTGCAGGTATAAAGGTCCTGGTTTCCAGAAAAGGGGATGCTTTTACCAAGGGACCCAGAAGTGTGCTACTTGGTCATTTGAGGATCCTCATGGAAGTAGACCAGCAGTCACAGAATGAGGTTACTATACCAGCAGGGGCAGTAGATCCTAATCCTCGACGGGATATAAAACTTCTGCAGCATAATAAGACTAGAAAAAAATAAGTTTGGCAGGGAAGTGATCCTCCAGATTGGCCCTTGGTAGTTCCATGTCCTATAAATGGGCAAGTGCAATAAGCTTAGTCCTATGGGACTCTATCTTAAAATCCTCTTCGGGACACACCTCAGTCAGTGATGGATTGACATGGGTGTACAAAAGGCTAACCCCCTTTGTCTCAAGATGGGACTAACTCTGTTACATTATTTGTGCTTCAGAGTTTCTTCATAGGATCAAACTAAGGTTTGTCTCAGTTGAGACCACATTCTTGCTTGGCTTCTTTCCCCTCCCTATTCTACTTTCCTCACTCCCTTTCTCCCATGAGCACTTCCAGGATAAATCTCTTGAGCAAGAAGAACCTTTTCAGGCTCTGCTTCTAGGGAATCTTGACTAAGACACAGAGATTTTTTTGACAGTTTTGTTCATGAATATATCAACATCTCTAGAAAAAAGATGCATAGCACACAAAAAGCACTTAGATAATATATGTTGAATAAGAGTTTAATCCTTTTCACACTGAATTGTCATGCTTGGTTTACTTGCTATTATTTATTTACTTTGTGATTTATTTTATTCATCTGACAGGCCTTTAGCCAGTGTCTCCCATGTTCTAGGCTCTATACCGCGTGGTGTAGATACAGAAAAGCAGAAGTTGATATCCCTTTCCTGAAGCCACCTTCAGCCTTATCAAGAAGACGTATCAATAAACCAGCTTATTTGGGTGCAAGGTAACAAGTGCCATGATACAGAGAGGGCCTGGATCTTCCGTTTTTTAACCTCAAGAGAAACAGAGACACAGGCTCACAATAGGCACTCAATAAATAAGGGAATATTAAATGAATAATTTGAAGCAATTTCATAGAGTCTCAGGCGACGTGAGACCTGGTTAGATCTGGCACAGCCTCAGTTGCACCCCAGCAGCTCAGAGGGACCAATCCTCCTCGCTCTGCTCATGGGGGAAAGGCCACCCCATTTCTCTTTGCCTGGCTATCTCCTGTTCACCATGGAAGACTCAGTTCTGACATCAACTTCCCTGGAGTATCCCTTGACCCTACTGCACCCTGAGATCAGAGGAGGTGCCTTTTCTAACCCTCTGTGCCTGCCTTTTCCGTCGTACTTAGCACTGTGTGCCATGATTTTCTGGCCTATCAACTGATAGGTTTTTTCATTGTTTTAATTGGTTTTTGTTTAATTATTTAACTGTTTTCTAATGTCCAAGGGAGCATCGGTGTGTGAAAAAAGATATTTGGTATAGCTTGGGTTTTCACCAATAGTCATTTCTTTTCATTTTTTATTTCAAATTTATCTTTTCTTCAGCCTTTAAATTCAATTTTCAAGTCCAGCATATTTGCTTGTAAATTTAGTATTTAGATGTGAAAATTAAAAACACTCTCATTTGTTCTATTCTTTGATTTCTACTAATTTAACTCATAAATTTCACAGACTAATTTCCCCTAAGCACATGAACATTATTTTTAAAGTTTGTCAAATTTTTTCAAATATATCAAAGTCACAAAAACTTAAAAACTTAACAAGTTAAAATCTCCCATACTATCTAAGACTTCATTAATTACATTCCCTTAAACATGTCAAACTATGATCATATATTGAGTATATTTTATTTTCTTAAGCACTTCAAACAGTCAACAAGACAAGCTTATAAAGCTACCAATAAAAATCTTTCTAACTCTCCACAACTCTCCTAACTTTAATACATATGAAGTTACACAATGAGTAGATCAGATACAGTTAAGCATTTCAATGTCTCCGACAGTAATGAATAAATGTGATAACATAGACTCTCTTAAGCTTTCAAGCAAATGTAATTAGATAAAACTTCCTAACATTTAAATTGAAATCTCAAGTCTAAATTCTCTAGGATGTTATATCCTCTTAAATGTCTCAAACATCCTACAAAGTATATCCCAACAGCACAATGAATACAAAACTTTCTACTATACTTGTATAATCACAATTTACATAAATGTTTAAATACCAAATTTATTTATTTATCATCTATATACCTATATTTATATATTATATCTTCCCAGGGTTATAAAGTCACTTATCCAAGCTAAGACAGGCTTACAGATGCAAGGTTGTCAGAGATTTGAGACCATAGTTACAAATGCAAAGGTTTAGTCAAAGATTTGGGAATGCTTAACCTGAATCAAATCATGAGGAAACAATCAGACAAACTGGAAACATTCTGCAAAACAACAGATTGTGCTCTTCAAAAATTTCAATGTCGTCCAAAACAAAATAGAAAGACAAGAAAGAAGACTAAATACACATGATAACTAAACGTAATGCATGATCCTGGATTGAACCCTGGATGAGAGAGGAAAATAGTACTTTCAGGCAGCATTGGGACAATTAACAAAATTTGAATATCGACTATATATTGGATAATAGTTTGATTAAATTTAAGTTTCCTGAGTTTCGTCATTGCATTGTGAGTATATAAGAGAATTTCACCCTTTTTAGGAGAGTCCTGGTGAAGTATTTGGGGGTGAGGTGTCAGATCTCCACAACTGATTCAGCTAAACAATAATAATAATAGTAAGAATAATGCAAAGAAGAATAAAAACCTGTGTATCTTTATGTGTGTGCAGAGAGAGAAAGAGAAAGCAAAACCATGGCAAAAATGTCAACAATGGGCGCAGCTAAGGTGAAGAGGATATTGAGAGCAAAGTTCTTGTAACTTTTCTGTAGTTGTTTTTACAAAACAAAAAGATTTCATTGAAAATTAAAAACTAAAATATCAAAAGTAAGATTTGGGATGAGCTCATGTGAACTTGGATGTGTCTTTGAAGAGAATTAAACTTGAGCAATAGACAATCAAAGCAACAGAAAACCACTGGCACATTTAAACAGAAAACGGACCTACTGAAATGATACTGGATTCTTTGGAGCTGAAGGAAGGTTGGGAAACAAGTTTCTGAGGCTGTTCTTCTGGAAGAATGCCTAAAATCAGATTTCCTCCCGAGGAAAACGACATTGCCATCATTGTGCCATGGCGCTGCGGTCACTGGACCCTGACTATGCGGTGGGCTCAGTGGTCCCTGGTCCCCCGAGGCTCAAAGTTTCTATCATAGCTGTTCCTCTGGCCACCAGGATGGATTCTCCACATCTCTGTTCTTTGCATGAACTGCTCACCATTCAAAGTCTAAGGCATTTGCTTTTGATTACCTGAGTCTAAGGCGCAAACCAAAACACTAGCTGGGAGAGAAGTTAGGAAAAGTCAGGATCTGACCTCCAACTCCTGCCACTGCAGGCAGGCTCTGCCGCTGTCATCAAGGGTCCTAGTGACGGGCTTCCCCAATCACAGGAAGTGGGTCCATACGATGGGAAGAGAAAAGGAAAAGGATCCATGTCCATGACACCCAGTGCACTCCTCTTAAGCTCTGCCCGCTCTATCAAGGGCCCCCAAGGCCAAGCCTTTCGGCTGGGCTCTACCTTTGCAACCCCAGTCTGAATTCACGCCTTTCTTAAGGTAACCGCTTTCAACTCTTATCACTGATTCGAGTAGACAGAAGTCTGCCCACCTCGTCCCTACTTCTTTCAACTAAACATTTGAGCGCCTAATTACTTTATTGAATTCTGTGACCCTCCCTACCCACTTCCCTTTCACTCCCCCAGTCAGGATTGTGACTAACATCTCCTAGTCGTGAATTGTAGCGGGACTGTCTCCAGGCGCTTTCCAACTTTCTTATGGATCTCAATCACCACTTTGTGACACTTTATTGTCAGGCCCCAGCACAGAGCCTGGAAAACAGTAGGTGCTTAGGCACAAGGATTGGTAAATAAATGCATGAAGAAATGATAAGGAGCAAGTGGATGAATAAACTGATGGATAATAAGAAAAATTACCCCTCTGGTTAACAATAATATACAAAACACACAGATTCTGACATTGACAGAATTTCAATCCATTTCTCGGAAAATGGTGTCTGTATTTAAACAGGAGGTTTGATTTCTTAAGGCTGCTGGGTCCCTGGGAGAGTGGGACCTCTGCCATCATAGATGGCAGGACCACCTGAAGATCTCCCCCTTACAGCAGCACTAACTTCTTTCCTTCCTGTGACCGCCCCCCAGCTTAGAAGGGATAACAAGTGACTAACTTCACCCATAGTTCCGACACACCAGCAGACCCTGAGCTAGGAGAACAGGCTAGTTCATTCTTGAATCCTGATTTTTTTTTTAAGATATGAAAGACGCGAAAGGTTAATGATAAGTGTTCAGAATCTGTGCGGAGAAGCTAGTCCCAGGGCAAGATCTCCCAACCCTCCCATCTTTTTCTCTTTTTTTCTTGGCCTTCTCCCTGCAGCCAGGGACCTTAAAACCTAAAGGCTGAAAAGCTCATTATCACCGGATAGAAATGTAAGTAAACAAGTCATTACAATAATGAATTCTACGCAAAAGGCAGGAACAGAAAGAAGGAATTTTTTGCAAAAGATTGGGCTGGAACTGGGCCATTTTCCAGCTACAATAACACTAAGAAGGCTTCTGTTGGTTTCCAGACATGTAAATCAAAAAGGTTACTTCAAGACAAAAATGGAAGGGGGAAGCAGTCTTTACCATTGACCCTCAACCGGCATTCCAAAACTAACTTTAAGGCTAAGAAGCTCTAATCCCTCAACCAAACAGAGGGAGCTAAAAAGGTTGGATTTGAAAAGACCACAGGAAATGAGATTGGCAATAGCTCTCTACACAGAGCTAGTCAAAGGACCTGGAGAAGTTAAAACGAGATGAAAAGGAAGAGTCGAAAAATCATCCACAAAATATATACGAAACATGAAGCTGAAACCAGCTGATCTGCCTCCCTAATTTCTCCCAGCTCCACGGATGCTTTAAGTGCCAGATCTGGGGTTCCGGGGACTGCCATTGATGTGAATGGAAGTGGGGTGTTTCTGCTTGTGAATTTCAAGTCTAAATTGTATTAGCGTTAGTGACAGGGAGGTTGCTAGTGATTTGATTCTCAGGAGCCGACTGTTTCTGATATTTTACTAACAATTTGGGTAAATATGCCAAAACCAATATGTTCAGCCAGGTGCTGGGCAAATTTAGCCCAACGTGGAACGGGGCCTGCACAAATCTGTATCCCCAGATGGAAGACGACGAGTTACAAATTAGTGTAATTCAAACAGAAGAAGTTTGACCAAGGAAAAGCTTAAAGAGATCAAAGGGAAAGCAGAGGTGAAATTGGATACAGTTGCATGTTGGTTCATTAGAAGGCAAAGGGTACTTAATTATTTTATTCCAGCTTTTTTTTTTTTTTCAAAGAATTGGGTTAATGCTTTCACTATTCCAGTTTGGCCCTAAACTTCCCCACATTAAGAAAGCTCTGTGTCACAGTGATATGGTAAATACAAAGGAAATTTCCTGCATCATTATTAATCTGGGACCAGGCATGAAATTCCAAGTGTATTTAAAATTAGAACAATATTTTTAAAAAAACTGTGCTAAACATGAGTCTCATCAAAGAGATGTATTTATTTTTGTAGGGTGCTGTAATTTCTCTGTATTCCCATCTATTTATCAATTATTTCCCACAACAATATATTGTTTTAAAATTGCAATTAACCAACATAATAGGTCTTTGGTTATTATCATATTATATCATTTTATCTCTCTATAGGCATGTAAAAATCACAATTTACCTTCCAGGTTAGGGGTCTTGCCCAGAAGTACAATAATAATTATATTTTAAAAGAATTGGGGGGGAACCTTCAAGATGGCAGAGGAGTAAGACGTGGAGATCACCTTCCTCTCCATAAATACATCAGAAATACATCTACATGTGGAAAAACTCCTACAGAACACCTAATGAGTGCTGGCAGAAGACCTCAGACTTCCCAAAAGTCCAGAAACTCCCCCAGGTACCTGGGTAGGACAAAAGAAAAAAGAAAAAACAGAGACAAAAGAATAGGGACGGGACCTGCACCAGTGGGAGGGAGCTGTGAAGGAGGAAAGGTTTCCACACACTAGGAAGCCCCTTCACTGGAGGAGACAGTGGTGAGCAGGGTGGAAGCTTTGGAGCCACGGAGGAGAGAGCAGCAACAGGGGTACAGAGGGCAAAGCGGAGAGATTCCTGCATAGAGGATAGGTGCTGACCGGCACTCACCAGCCTGAGACACTTCTCTGCTCACCTGCTGGGGCAGGTGGGGGCTGGGAGCTGAGGCTCTGGCTTCGGAGGTCAGATCCCAGAGAGAGGACTGGGGTTGGCTGCGTGAACACAGCCTGAGGGGGTTAGTGCACCACAGCTAGCTGGGAGGGAGTCCGGGAAAAAGTCTGGAACTGCCTAAGAGGCAAGAGACCATTGTTTTGGGGTGCGCAAGGAGAGGGGATTCAGAGCACTGCCTAAACGAACTCCAGAGACGGGCATGAGCTGCGGCTATCAGCGTGGACACCCGAGATTGGCTTGAACCATTAAGGCTACTGCTGCAGCCACCAAGAAGCCTGTGTGCGAGCACAGGTCACTCTCCACACCTCCCCTCCCAGGAGCCTGTGCAGCCCACCACTGCCAGGGTCCTGTGATCCAGGGACAATTTCCCCTGGAGAACGCACGGCATGCCTCAGGATGGTGCAAAGTCATGCCAGCCTCTGCCGCTTCAAGCTCGCCCCGCATTCCGTACCCCTCCCTCCCCCAAGCCTGAGTGAGCCAGAGCCCCCTAATCAGCCACTCCTTTAACCCCCTCCTGTCTGGGCGAAGAACAGACACCAGAGGGTGACCTACATGCAGAGGTGGGGCCAAATCCAAAGCTGAACCCCGGGAGCTATGCGAACAAAGAAGAGATAGGGAAATCTCTTCCAGCAGCCTCAGGAGCAGTGGATTAAATCTCCACAATCAACTTGATGTACCCTGCATCTGTGGAATACCTGAAGAGACAATGAATCATCCCAAAATTGAGGCGGTGGATTTTGGGAGCAAATGTAGACTTGGGGTTTGCTTTCTGTGACTGATTGGTTTATGGTTTTATGTTTATCTTAGTTTAGTATTTAGAGCTGATTATCATTGGTAGATTTGTTTATTGATTTGGTTGCTCTCTTCCTTTATATATATATATATTTTTTCTTTTTCTCTTTTTGCGAGTGTGTATGTGTATGCTTCTTTGTATGATTTTGCTTGTATAGGTTGCTTTTACCATTTGTCCTAGGGTTCTGTCTGTCCATTTTGTATTGTTTTTTTCACTTTTTTTAGTAAAGTTTTTAGTGCTTGTTATCACTGGTGGCTTTGTTTATTGCTTCTGTTGATCTCTTTTGTTTAATTACCTTTTTGTTTTTTTATTTTAATAAATTTAGTATTGTTTTTATTTCCTTCTTTCTTTTTATTTCTCCCTTTTCTTCTGAGTCATGTGGCTGACGGGGTCTTGGTGCTCGAAACAAGTGTCAGGCTTGAGGCTCTGATGTGGGAGAGCCAAGTTTAGGACGTTGGTCCGCCAGAGAACTCTCAGCCCCATGTAATATCAATCAGCGAGAGCTCTCCCAGAGATCTCCATCTCAACGCTAAGACCCACCTCCACTCAATGACCAGCAAGCTCCAGTGCTGGACACCCCATGCCAAACAACTAGCAGACAGGAACACATCCCACCCATTAGCAGAGAGGTTGTCTAAACCATAATAAGGTCACAGACACCCCAAAACACACCACCAGACACAGTCCTGCCCATCAAAAAGACAAGATCCAGCCTCATACACCAGAACACAGGCAAGAGTCCCCCCAACCAGGAAACCTACACAACCCCTTGAAGCAACTGTAGCCACTGGGGGCAGACACCATAAACAACGGGAACTATGAACCTGCAGCCTGTGAAAAGGAGACCCCAAACACAGTAAGTTAAGCATTATGAGAAGACAGAGAAATACAGAGCAGATGAAGGAGTGAGGTAAAAACCCACCAGACCAAACAAATGAAGAGGAAATAGGCAGTCTACCTGAAAAAGAATTCAGAGTCATGATAGTAAAGATGATCCCAAATCTTGGAAATAGAATGGAGAAAATACAAGAAACGTTTAACAAGGACTAGAAGAACTAAAGAGCAAACAAACACTGATGAACAACACAATAAATGAAATTAAAAATTCTCTAGAAGGAATCAATAACTGCAGAATAACTGAGGCAGAAGAACGGATGAGGGACCTGGAAGATAAAATAGTGGAAATAACTACTGCAGAGCAGAATAAAGAAAAAAAAATGAAAAGAATTGAGGACAGTTTTAGAGACCTGTGGGGTAACATTAAATGCACTAACATTCGAATTATAGGGGTCCCAGAAGAAGAAGAGAAAAAGAAAGGGACTGAGAAAATATTTGAAGAGATTATAGTTGAAAACTTCCCTAATATGGGAGAGGAACTAGTCAATCAAGTCCAGGAAGCACAGAGAGTCCCATACGGGATAAATCCAAAGAGAAACAAGCCAAGACACATATTAATCAAACTACCAAACATTAAATACAAAGAAAAATATTAAAAGAAGCAAGGGAAAAACAACAAATAACATACAAGGGAATCCCCATAAGGATAACAGCTGAACTTTCAGCAGAAACTCTGCAAGCCAGGAAGGACTGGCAGGACATATTTAAAGTGATGAAAGGGAAAAACTTACAACCAAGATTATTCTACCCAGCAAGGCTCTCATTCAGATTCGACAAAGAAATTAAAACCTTTAAAGAAAAGCAAAAGCTAAGACAATTCAGCACCACCAAACTAACTTTACAACAAATGCTAAAGGAACTTCCCTAGGCAGGAAGCACAAGAGAAGGAAAAGACCTACAATAACAAACCCAAAACAATTAAGAAAATGATAATAAGAACATACATATGGATAACTACCTTAAATGTAAATGGATTAAATGCTCCAACCAAAAGATATAGACTGGTTGAATGGATACAAAAACAAGACCCATATATATGTTGTCTCAAGAGACCCACTTCAGACCTAGGGACACATATAGACTGAAAGGGAGGGGATGGAAAAAGAAATTCCATGCAAATGGAAATCAAAAGAAAGCTGGAGTAGCAATTCCCCTATCAGACAAAATAGACTTTAAAATAAAGACTATTACAAGAGACAAAGAAGGACACTACATAATGATCAAGGGATCAATCCAAGAAGAAAATATAATAATTGTAAATATTTATGCACCCAACATAGGAACACCTCAATACATAAGGCAAATGCTAACAGCCATAAAAAGGGAAGTCAACAGTAACACAATCATAGTAGGGGACTTTAACACCCCACTTTCACCAATGGACAGATCATCCAAAATGAAAATAAATAAGGAAACACAAGCTTTAAATGATACATTAAGCAAGATGGACTTAATTGATATTTATAGGACAGTCCATCCAAAAACAACAGAATACACTTTCTTTTCAAGTGTTCACGGAACATTCTCCAGGATAGATCATATCTTGGGTCACAAATCAAGCCTTGGTAAATTTAAGAAAATTGAAATAGTATCATGTATCTTTTCTGAATACAACACTATGAGACTAGAAAACAATTACAGGAGAAAGTCTGGAAAAATACAAACACATGGAGGCTAAACAATACACTACTAACTAACCAAGGGGTCACTGAAGAAATTGAAGAGGAAATCAAAAACTACCTAGAAACAAATGACAATGAAAACACAATGACCCAAAACCTATGAGATGCAGCAAAAGCAGTTCTAAGAGGGAAGTTAATAGCAACACAATCCTACCTCAAGAAACAAAAAACATCTCAAATAAACAAATTAACCTTACACCTAAAGCAATGAGAGAAAGGAAACCAAAAATACCCCAAAGTTAGCAGAAGGAAAAAATCATAAATATCAGATCAGAAATAAATGAAAAAGAAATGAAGGAAAAAATAGCAAAGATCAATAAAACTAAAAGCTGGTTCTTTGAGAAGATAAACAAAATTGATAAACTATTAGCCAGAGTCATCAAGAAAAAAAGGGAGAAGACTCAAATCAATAGAATTAGAAATGAAAAAGGAAAGTAACAACTGACACTACAGAAATACAAAGGATCATGAGAGATTACTACAAGCAGCTATATGCCAATGAAATGAACAAGCTGGAAGAAATGGACAAATTCTTAGAAAAACACAACCTTCCAAGACTGAACCAGGAAGAAACAGAAAATATAAACAGACCAATCACAAGCACTGAAATTGAGACTGTGACTAACAATCTTTCAACAAACAAAAGCCCAGGACCAAATGGCTTCACAGGCAAATTCTATCAAACGTTTAGAGAAGAGCTAGCACCTGTCCTTCTCAAACTCTTCCAAAATATAGCAGAAGGAGGAACACTCCCAAACTCATTCTACAAGGTCACCATCACCCTGATACCAAAACCAGACAAAGATGTCAAAAAGAAAGAAAACTACAGGCCAATATCACTGATGAACATAGATGCAAAATTCCTCAACAAAATACTAGCAAACAGAATCCAACAGCACATTAAAAAGATCATACACCATGATCGAGTGGGGTTTATCCCAGGAATGCAAGGATTCTTCAATATATGCAAATCAATCAATGTGATAAACCATATTAACAAATTGAAGGAGAAAAACCATATGATCATCTCAATAGATGCAGAAAAAGCTTTCAACAAAACTCATCACCCACTTATGATAAAAACCCTCCAGAAAGTAGGCAGAGAGGGAACTTACCTCAACATAATAAAGGCTATATATGACAAATGCACAGCCAACATCATTTGCAATGGTGAAAAACTGAAACCATTTCCTCTAAGATCAGGAACAAAGCAAGGTTGTCCACTCTCACCAGTATTATTCAACATAGTTTTGGAAGTTTTAGCCACAGCAATCAGATACAAAAAAGAAATGAAAGGAATCCAAATCAGAAAAGAAGAAGTAAAGCTGTGACTGTGTGCAGATGACACCTAAAGATGCTACCAGAAAACTACTAGAGTTAATCAATGAATTTGGTGAAGTAGCAGGATACAAAATTAATGCACAGAAATCTCTTGCATTCCTATGCACTAATGATGAAAAATCTGAAAGAGAAATTAAGGTAACACTCCCATTTACCATTGCAACAAAAAGAATAAAATACCTAGGAATAAACCTACCTAAGGAGACAAAAGATTTGTATGCAGAAAACTATAAGACACTGATGAAAGAAATTAAAGATGATACAAACAGATGGAGAGATATACCATGTTCTTGGACTGGAAGAATCAACATTGTGAAAATGACTACACTACCCAAAGCAATCTACAGATTCAATGCAATCCCTATCAAACTACGAATGGCATTTTTCACAGAACTAGAACAAAAAATTTCACAATTTGTATGGAAACACAAAAGACCCCGAATAGCCAAAACAATCTTGCGAAAGAAAAACAGAGCTGGACAAATCAGGCTCCCAGCCTTCACACTATACTACAAAGCTACAGTAATCAAGACAGTATGGTACTGGCACAAAAACAGAAATTTAGATCAATGCAACAGGATAGAAAGCCCAGCGATAAACCCACGCATATATGCTCACCTTTTTTTTGATAAAGGAGGCAAGAATATACAATGGAGAAAAGACAGCCTCTTCAGTAAGTGGTGCTGGGAAAACTGAACAGCTACATGTAAAAGAATGAAATTAGAACACTCCCTAACACCATACACAAAAATAAATTCAAAATGGATTAAAGACCTAATTGTAAGGCCAGACACTGTAAAATTCTTAGAGGAAAACATAGGCAGAACACTCTATGACATAAATCACAGCAAGATGCTTTTTGACCCACCTCCTAGTGAAATGGAAATAAAAACAAAAATTAAGAAATGGGACCTAATGAAACTTAAAAGCTTTTTCACAGCAAAGGAAACCATAAGCAAGACAAAAAGACAACCCTCAGAATGGGAGAAAGTATTTGCAAACGAAGCAAGTGACAAAGATTAAGCTTCAAAATTTACAAGCAGTTCATGCAGTTCAATATCAAAAAATACAAACAACCCAATCCAAAAATGAGCAGAAGACCTAAATAGACATTTCGCCAAAGAAGATATACAGATTGCCAACAAACATATGAAAGAATGCTCAACATCACTAATCATTAGAGAAATGCAAATCAAAACTACAATGAGACATCACCTTATACCAGTCAGAATGGCCATCATCAAAAAATCTACAAACAATTAATGCTGGAGAGGGTGTGGAGAAAAGGGAACCCTCTTGCACTATTGGTGGGAATGTATATTGATACAGCCACTATGGAGAACACAATGGAGGTTCCTTAAAAAACTAAAAATGGAACTACCATACGACCCAGCAATCCCACTACTGGGCGTATACCCTGAGAAAACCATAATTCAAAAAGAGTCACGTTCAATGTTCATTTCAGCTCTATTTACAATAGCCAGGACATGGAAGCAACCTCAGTGTCCATCAACAGATGAATGGATAAATAAGATGTGGCACATATACACAATGGAATAATACTCAGCCATGAAAAGAAATGAAATTGAGTTATTTGTAGTGAGGTGGATGGACCTAGAGTCTGTCATACAGAGTGAAGTAAGTCAGAAAGAGAAAAACAAATACTGTATTCTAACACATATATATGGAATCTAAAAAAAAAAAAAAAGGTTCTGAAGAACCTAGGGGCAGCATAGTAGAGAGTGGAGTTGAGGACACGGGGAGGGGGAAGGTTAAGCTGGAACGAAGTGAGAGAGTGGCATTGACATATATACACTACAAAATGTAAAATAGATAGCTAATGGGAAGCGGCTGCATAGCACAGGGAGATCAGCTCAGTGCTTTGTGACCACCTAGAGGGGTGGGATAGGGAAGGTGGAAGGGAGACGCAAGAGGGAGGGGTATGGGGATATATGTATATGTATAGCTGATTCACTTTTATACAGCAGAAACTAACATAGCATTGTAAAACAATTATACTCCAATAAAGATGTGAAAAAAAAATTTCGGTACCTGGAAGTGGGGTGCTCTTGAAACAAAAATTTTTTAAATGTGAGAGTGGCTTTAGAATAAGAAAGGCAGAGGCTGGAAAATTTTGATGAGTGTAATAGAGAAAGTCTCAATTGCCTTGAAAATAGTAGAAATATTGATGTTGATGACTGTTACTGAGGACTTAGAAGGAAGTTAGAATCATGATAGAGAAAATGTATATCACGTCAGAGAATACCTAAATCGTCATGAACAGACTGTTGGTAGGAATATGATGTCAAAGACACTGCCACTGAGGGACAGATGGAAATGAGGAATCAATGATTGGAAACCAGAAGAAAGGAAATCCATTTTATATAGTGGCAGAAAGGGTGGCTGAATTGTGTCTTGCAATTATGTATAAAGAAAAACTTGCAAACAAAGGACTTGGATATTTAGCTGAGGAGATTTCAACCAAAGTGGTAAGATCTAGTTTCTTCTTGCTTCAGTACTACAAGGAATAGTAGAGGAAACAGATAATTTGAGGAACTGTTAAGCAAAAAGGAAGCAGAATTTGATAATTTGGGAAATTTCCAGCTAATCCATCTTGCAAAAGATCCATTGGGTAAAGCACTTTAAAGACCTAAAAAAATGGAGGAATATATCATGTTCATAGATTGAAAAATGTAATGATTGATTCTCCACAAGTTAATCATAATTTTAATCAATATCCCAGGAGGATTGCTCTAAAAATTGACAAGCTGTGTTAAACATTTTTAATAGAAACATAAGGTCAAGAAAAGTCAAGACAATCTTGAAGAAGAACAAAGCTAGAAGATTTATGGTGTCAGATATGAAGATATATTAAGAAGCTATAGTAATTAAGAGAGCATAGTATTGACATTAGACAGACAAATAGGCCAGTGGAATGGAATAGAGAGTCCAGGGATGCACAACATATAATGGTCAATTAATATGAGAAGGACAAGGCAAAGGGAAAAATGGTCTTTCAATAAACAGTATGGTTCAATTAGATATCCATATGAATCTGTACCATTACATCACAAAATACATAAAAATCAATTCCAGATAGTTGGTAGATCTAAATATGAAAGGGAGAACAATAAAGCTTTTAAAAGAAAACACAGGAGAATCTCTTCATGAACCAAGGGTCGGCAAAGGTTTCTTAAGTGGGACATACAAGGCATTAATAATAAAGAGAAAGATTGATAAATTGGACTGTATTCAAATTAAAAATGTTTGTTCATCCAAAGACACAATTAAAAGAGTGAAAAGACAAGACGTGCAGTAGAAAAAAGATAACCAATAAAAGACTAATTTCAGAACATATCTTATGAATCAATAAGAAAAAGACTGGCTGCCTAATCTTTTTAATGGGTAAATAACTTGAGCAAGCACTTTAGAAAAGGCACATGAAAAGGTACTCAACCTCACTAATCACTAGAGAGATATAAATTAAAACCATGACATTGAATGACTATCATTAAAAAGACTGAAAATATACCAAATGTTGAGGATGTGGAGTAATGGGAACTTTAAAAAAACATTGCTTGCAGTGTACATTGGACTGGTACTCTTTGGAAGATTATATGGTCAATTGAATTATGGGTTCGAATTCTTCATTTCTGTATAATAGAATTATATATCCACACACTAACAAAGACCTCATTATGGGTGGAGTGAATTTCCCCCATCCCTTGGGTTTGACCATGTGACTTGTATTAACCATTGGGTTGCTGATGGACATTATGTGAGCAGAGACTTGAAATGTGCTTTTGCAGTTAGGCATACCATCTTGGTTCCAGCCTTGAGAAGAAGCTTGGTTGACCCTTAAGAAGAATGTGCCTTGAGGAGCCTCTGGTCCAAGAAGGATGGGAGACACATGGAACAGATCTGAACCCAGTGTCTGGCTTGAAGCCAAGTCCAGCTGAGTCCAGCTTAGAACAGCAGTACCCCAGCCAACACACAGATGTGTGAGTGATAACTTCTTATTGCTGTATGTTGTTAATTTTGATGTGGTTAATTACAGAGCATTATTGAAATAATAGTTGATTAATATATATATGCTTTACCTACTGAAGCTCAATATATGTCTGCTCTATGGCTCAGCAATCCTACTGCTGTATGTATCTCCTAAATTTATATCCAACAGAAATACAAGCATAAACACACCAAACGTATGAGTGCTCACATGGGGACTTCCCTGGGGGCGCAGTGGTTGGGAATCCGCCTGCCAATGCAGGGGACATGGGTTCGAGCCCTTGTCCAGGAAGATCCCACATGCTGCAGAGCAACTAAGCCCGTGCACCACAACTACTGAGCCTGCACTCTAGAGCCCAGGAGCCACAGCTACTGAGCCCATGCACCACCATTACTGAAGCCCGCAAGCCTAGAGCCAGTGCTCCACAACAAGAGAAGCCACCACAATGAGAAGCCCGTGCACCACAACAAAGCGTAGCCCCTGCCCGCTGCAACTAGAGAAAGCCTACGTGCAGCAGCGAAGACCCAACGCAGCCAAAAATAAACAAACAAATAAACAAATAAATAAATAAATAATTTTTTAAAAAATCTATACATTAAAAAAAAAAAAGAGTGCTCATGGGAGTATCATTCATAATAGACAAACACTGGAAACAACTCAACTATGCGTCAATGCAGAATGATAAGCAAATAGTAGTATACGTACGCAGTGAAGACTGCATAGTAAAGAAGATGAATGAACTATCCGTACACCAACCAACACAGACAAATCTCACAAAGATAATGTTAAACAAAAGAAATTCAGGCCTAAAGTAATTCATATTGTATCATTCTCTTTACACAAAACTTAAAACAAAATTAATTTGTGGAGTTAGAAGTCAAAATAGGAGTTATTTGGGGGCAGGAGGAAGGCCAAGAGCACACTGGGGTGTTAGGAATTTTCTAGTTCTTGATCTTCGTAGTGGTCATGTGGGCTCATTGTGGGAAAATTCAGGAAAGTGCACTCTTGTGGCATGTACAATTTTATGAACATATGTTATACTACAATAAAATAAAAATTTTGTGATTTGCTTCTTTCTATTTGCAAAAAAAAAAAAAATCATTGGGACAACAGTAGACTCAGCCTCTAGTCCTTCCTCTTCCATGAATTCAATTGCCTCCAAAGTGAAATGAGCGAGATCATCATTTGGGGTAAAGGAAGAAAATATTAGGGCAATTATTTAACTGTTTATCTTTTGAAGAAATAAGAAAAGCTTTGCTGGTATTTGATACACAGATTGACACTCTCACCCTCCTTTGGCTCTTATGTCAGAGGATCACATGCCACATAATGTACACAGAGGACCCTCACGGACAAGTTCCATGATGGGTGAGAGACAGCAGCAGCTTCCTTGTACATCCATTCACTGTCAGCATGTTACCCTGTACCTGGATAAGTGGATTTGGGCACTTTATGGTCCAGTTTTAACCAAACTAATCATCACAAAATGGAGAAATGGTTAAAAATATTCCTGCAAAGACACTGCAGATTGAGCACAGTATGAGTACAAGAGAAAAACAGCAGAGTTGTTGCTTCTCCTCCTGATACTCAACCCCATCACAAGATAGAAATAATGAAGTCAGTCAAAAACCCTCAAAATTTTAAAAAAAGATGTTGAACTGTGGAATTAAAAATTCATATTAATAATGAACTTCATCTACGTATATAATGTGCCCCAAGAGACTAGTATGCATGCTGTCAACATAGTGTAAAGTCATCACAACTAATGCAACAACAAATATTATTTACTTCATCATTACCTCATTCTTTATTTCTATTATATATATTTTTTCATAATGTGTACAATATGTCAGTATAGTAGTTCATGTATATCAAATATACATGTTCAATATACAAAATTAAATATATGTATATATGGGGAGTACATGCTCATTTTTTTATTGATGGAATAATAAAATCAGAATAACAATCAGAATGTTCTAGACACCACTGCAAACTGCAAGATGCTGAGCTAGTTACTAATGCTCTCTGGGATGAAATTAGATTGTCTGTAAAATAAGGAACATTGAATGTAAAGAAGCTGAATACATCTTAGACCATTTCCTATTCTAATGTTCCATGAGTCTATCATTTTATGCCTGAAAAGTAATTTTCCAAAATCTATAAAAAAATAAGTTGGAAATTAAATGGAGAATTAACACAGAGTGCCCATTATGAGCCACACCCAGGTGAGGGGAGCAGCTTTGTGTACATAACTCGTTCAATCACAGCAGACCCATGAGGAAGATATTGTTCCCATTTTCCAGATGAGGAAATTGAGTCAGGTATGAAATAAATGTCAGATAGGGAAACAGAATCAGAGAGGTCACATTATGGAGGAGTTGGGAATTTAAAACCAAGATCTGGCTCATTGCAAACTTCTTCCCACCCCATCACATTACCATTCTGAAGCAGAACACAAAATTTATGTTTGAGTTTTTACATGACTTTTATATTTATTTATATGAAATGCTCTGTTTTATTTTCCTTTGGAAGTGCCAGTGATCTTGCTAATTATCACTGTTAACTTCTATACCCCATCGTCTAGTACATTGCCAGGCACAAGTTGGCATTCCATAAATACTTGTGGAAAAAAAGTCCAAATAAATGAAGGAAGGAAGGAAGGAATAACATGGTAGAACATATTCCATGTTAACTAAAAAGCCACTTTTTTGTGAACAAAGAAACTCTCCTACTCTGAATTTTGATTTTGCCATAAAAAAATACATCCAATATGAGCCTTCCTTCAGATCTATATTGCACTGAATACAGAACCAAAACATGCATTTAAATCACTTATATCTAACTTTTTATGATGCCATTGGGAATGGTGTTCTTTTTGCATTTGCAGTTAAAGTGTAGAACAGATGGTAGAAGTTTAGTTTCAAGTGATGGGCCCATTAAAATAACTTACGGTGTTGAGTGATTGTTCCCTCTAATGGCTCCATTCATTATATCTGAGTTTGCAAGCTCCAAAATACTTGGGAAGGAAATAGGACTTCAGGAAATGTTTGCTGTATCAAGAGCTTTGCTGCATTAGGTCTGCAGACCCACAAACTCTATCCTTCAAAGTAAGAGCTTGCTGGAGGCTTCACTAAATAGGATGTTTGAATCATGGAGAGCCCACCCTGGTAAGGACCTTCCCAAGAGACCTGGGATTAGGAAAGAAGGTTCAGGGGAAAAGTATCAAGCTACCTTGAACTACATTTTTTCCCCTCTTTTTCTGTCCTCTATGAGATGGGTTTGACTAAAGAATTTCAGCGTTACCAAAACAAACGTAAAGACAAGGATGAAAGTGGAAAAGCCACAAATGTCAAATCAGAGTCTGGCAAAGAACAAGGCTGAGAACCAACTGCAAAAGCTCCTTCACCTCTTAACAGAGTCTAACAGTGAGGAAGTTCACAGCAGAAGCCGGGCCACATCAAGTCCTCTCTATCTACTGAACTATCTTCCGTTCACCTCAGTTTGGCTGGCCAAATGGTGGACTAAAACACACATCCTTGACCAGAAATCAGGACATCTGAGTTTGTAATAATGGCTGTCAGCAAGTGCCAAGTGACACATTCAATGCCAGGGAATTCAGATACATTAACTCATCTAATCTTCTCAACAACTCAGTGATTAATATTGTCTGCTTTTTGCAATTGACAAAACTGAGTATGCCTGTCACCAAGCCACTAACTGTGGCTCTAGGATCCAAACCTAAGCCTGCGTGACTCCAAAGTCTTCAACTCACTATCTCACACTCTCAGCATTGACACAACCCACACGAAATTTCGTCTTAAATAAAATGATGGGTCGTGGCTGGAAAATATCTACGATCAGGTCCAGTTATAACATGCCATGATTACCCCATGACGTTACAAAAGTGAACAGCTTTTGTAATATTTTATCATAGGATATTTAATACTAATCCCATAAACATAAATGGAGTTCTGGGGTGCAGGTTTGATTCTAAGTATTGAGGACCTGATTACAGATTAGATGTGACCACTGTCCGTATTGGCAGGAAGCAGAGAGCATATTCAAGCTGGGTAAGTTACGGAGAGGATAATAAAAGGGATATTTGCAAAGAGATGAGCAGGAATAGGCAAGTCAACAAGGAACAGTGCAGATCCTCATGTCCTGTCCAATGCCTGTCTCCTTGTAGCTATGCTCGCTAAGGTCCTGGTCTCCTCCTCTTCTCCTTTCCCTTGCAGAATGAGAGGCGAGCTGCTCCTCGCTAACCCTAGGTCCAGGTGCTGCAAGTCCCTTTATTATCCTCTCCTTAACTTTAGAAAGAGGGGACTGCAGAATCAAGCCTGCATCCCAGAAAACTGGCATGAAGTCAAACGTGCAACCCCTCTTCCTAAACCATTTCAGTGGGGAAATGTCAGACATTCTGGGGTTGGAAACTTACAGGCAGCTGCATCTTTGAGGGCAGATTCAAAAGAAACGCTGGCTGTCAAGACTGCTCTTTCTGACCTTATATATTCAACAGACATTTATTGACTTTATAAATTCAATAAGCATTTATTGACCAGACTCGGTCCGAACACTGGGGTTACAAAAAGTAATTAAGTCCAGAAAGTTGACACATCAACACAGGCATTTACAATACAGAAGGAGTATTGCAAGAGTCGTAGTTCTAAAACATATGAACACTAATCCCAAAAAAGCTTCCTGGAGAAGGGTACACATGCCTGAGTCTTGACGGGCAAAGAAGATAGTGTTACTTGAAGAAACAAGGGACAAGGGTGTTCAAGCCAAAAGAGCAAAGGGTGCACAAACCTAAAGGTGAGAAACAACTTGGGTTCCAGGGCCTGTGAAATGTCAAATGGGAGATGTCTAGTTATCCAATAGCTGCAGCTGGTGTTGGAGATGGAAATGTGCCATCATCCACGAGAATGAGGAAGGTCACCAGGGAAAGTGTATAAAGATAGAAGAAGAAAACAGCTGCAAACTACATGAGGTTTGTGTTAGGCAGCAGGATGACCCCCGGAGACGTCGACATCCTAGTCCGTGGAACCTGTGAATATATTACCTCACATGGAAAAGGACTTTGCAGATGATGGAATGAAGAATCTTAAAATGGGAGATTATCCTGGATTGTGTAGGTGGACCCAGTGTAACCACAAGGGTCCTTATAAGTGAAAGAGAGAAGCAGAATCGTTAGAGTCAGTGAGAGATTTGAAGATACTACATGGATGGCTTTGAAGATGGAGGAAGGGGCCACAGGCCAAGGAGTTCAGGCAGCCTTTAGGGGCTGGAAAAGGTAAGGAAACAGATTCTCACCTGTAGTCTCCAGAAGGAATGCAACCCTGCCAATACCTTGATTTTAGCCCAGTACAACCCATTCTGGACTTCTGACATGTAGAACTGTAAGATAATAAATGTGTGTTGTGTTAAACCACTATGTTTGTGGCAATTTTTATGTTAAGAGAACGTGGTTGACCCATTAGTACTAACAAAGAAAGATTTTCTAGACATATTGTTAATTTATAAAAACAAGCTGCAAAAGTATGCTTACTTAAGATTTTTTAGAACTCCATAAAACCAAACTGTATGCTTGTGGATTTATAAGTAAAAGTCTAGAACCATTCCTACAAAGCCAAAACAGTGGTGACCTCTGGGGCGAGGGAAGGGCCTCAAGATTGCAGATAAATATCAAGGAAAAGTCTGGTTTAAGCTGCAGTCTTAAAAAGCATAAATAAAATAATGAAATAAATCCATATTTCCTAGCATAATCCAAACATATCAAAGTAGAAATTTTCTTTGGGTACATAGGTGTGTATGTAAAGGTTGAGAAAATATAATCACAAACGAATCTCACCAAAGGATAACCCCAGGCACCTCTGCAGTATAGAGAGGGACCAAGGATAGTATTTAAGGGGAGCTTTGGCTTCATCTGTATATGATGAATGGTTTTAAACAGATATATTTATGTGTTCATTGTGTAAATAGTAGAAAGTCAAATATTTTTTAAAATCCTTTAAATAGTGAAGAATATGGCCTGAACACAAATGGCTGGGTAATCTTTTTTTTAATGTTTTAGCAAAGGAAGAGGAGTGAGCCAAAGGGATTAGAAGGAACAACAAAGGGAGAAAAGTATTTCAAGAAAGTGTCCAGAAGTTTCAACCATGTTAAGTGCTGCTGAAGTATGAAAAGTAACATAAAGGCTTAAAAAAAAATCCATTGGGTTTAGCCCACAAAAGACACTGGTGACCTCAGAGGCTGAGGAGTCAATGGGGAAGTCAAAAGTGGTGAGGGAGAAGGTGGCCAGGTCGTTAGGCAAACTATTGAATATAATGGAGAGAGAGAGTGATGGCAAGCAGAAAGTATCAGGGGAGCGTTTTCCAGGATGGCAGAAGCTGGGGGATATTTAGGTGCTGATGAGAGGGAGACAGAGGAGAAGGGAGGCTGGCTGCAGAGGGAGGAGATAATGAAAGGAAGCATAGAGCAAGGTGCCTGAGGAGGTGAGATGGGAGGTGATCTACACACAGGCAGAGGGCTTCCCCTTGCCCTCTCTTCAAGTCTGGCACTATATCCTGAGTCCACATTTTAAAAAGTAAATGTGATCACATGCTAAATTCCTTCCATCCTTCCCTTTCCCTCAGGACAGTATCTACACTAAACCTCCCCAGGCTTATCTCTCACCAAATCCAGTCCTCAAACTTTCTAACCCCACTGAGTTTCTTGTAGTTTCCCAGAGATGCCTGTCTTTTCTTGACCCTGAGCCTATGGCAGTCCCTCTCCCAGGAATCATCTTCCTCCAGCTCTTCACTGGGTAAACCCCTGTTCATCTTTCAGATCCCAGA
Source organism: Balaenoptera musculus (assembly GCF_009873245.2). Classification (NCBI taxonomy): domain Eukaryota; kingdom Metazoa; phylum Chordata; class Mammalia; order Artiodactyla; family Balaenopteridae; genus Balaenoptera; species Balaenoptera musculus. The sequence goes on from NC_045789.1 coordinate 96,753,770, forward strand.
GGAGACTTCATTTCCTCCAGCATATCTTCTCTGGCTTCCCAATCTGACTAGATTCCTTCATATATGCTCCCATCATCACCTCTACCTTCCCATCATAGCATTAGCACACTGAGCCGGAATAGCAAGGTTTTTGGTCTGTCTCCTACCATTAGATTTTGCACATCATGAGATGGGTGCCAGGTTTTATTCACCAATGGGTTCCCAGCACCTCACACCATGCCTGGAACACAGGACACATTCAACAAATATTTGGTGAATATTATTGAAAATCAGGCTTCCAAATCCTGAGCCCTTCCCACTAGGCCTCTCTTGTCTGTAACACAAAAGGTTAAAAACATGGCATGCATATATTTGGAAAAGGGGATTTATTCATGACAAGCTAATGAGCCAAGCACTTAGTATCATTAAACAGGAAGCATTTATCCCTATGGCCTGAAAAGAGTCTATTTTGATGAAGGACGTGCCAGGCTTTTTAACATCAATGCCAAATTAATTTTTAATTAACTCACAGGTACTGTCAATAGGAAAGTCCAGTGTTGATTATAAATGAGAATGAAGATAGGAGAACTGCTTCCTCCAGGATTTTAAAATTATCTTGTAGCTATTACATAATCAAGGTAATCTTGAGTATGTTTGGTCTAATGTCTAATCTGCTGTTAGTCCTACCCAGTGTGTTTTTCATCTCAGACATTATAATTTCCATCTCTAGAATTTTGATTTGGGTCTTTAAAAAATCTCTTCTATGGCTCTACTTACCATGTTCAGTCTTTTCTCTGGCTTCTTAAATAAATGCTCTACAGATGTAATAACTTTTAATGTTTTGTATATTAATCCCAACATCTGTGTTATTATTTCTGGATGAGTTTCAATTGATTGATGTCTCTCCTAATTATGGGTCACGTTTTCTTACTTCTTTGCATACCTGATAGTTTTTGATTGGGTGACAAATAGGATTAGTTTTTCCCCACCATTGAGGCAAAACTGTTATTCACAAATGCCTTGTGAATTATGAGGGTTTCCGAGTTGGCTTATGGGAACAGGAACCATTCCCATCTCTGTGTAAGTTCTGGACACTTCCCTCTAATCCTTTAGGGTGGTTCTTTCCCTGGTCTTGAAGAGTTTCCTCGCAGGCATGCATTGGTCATTACACAACTGTGTACTCAAGGGAGACCCTCTGTAACTCCCCAGAGTTCTCAGTGAGTAGCGTTTTCCTCTTCGGTACTCTACCCTGAGAACCTTAAATGTGTGGGCTTCCTGGGACTTCCAGTTCTGTTTCTTCAACTCCTAAAGTCTCCTGGGCTCTACCTGGCTTCCCATTCCCTCAGCTGTGGCTGAAAACTTGGGCACAGCCTGGATTACTCTCTAGGACTGTGCTACAGCTGTGACCTGGAGCTTCCTGTCTCTGCCTCTCTGTTGGGTTGTCTGCTCCCTGGAACCCCTGTTTTCTTATTTCTTGGTTTACTGCCCTTCTTGCTAAAATATATCTTCCAATAGCTTCAAAAGAATGGATGTATGGGAAATACAAATTTTTAATCCTTTCTGGTCCAAGAATGGCTTTAGTTTACACTTAGCCTTGACTGAGAGATACCTCAGTAGAGAATTATTTGTTGGAAATAATTTTCTTTCAGAATTTTGAGGACATTCCTCTGTCTTCTAGCATCTTGTGTCACTATTGTATTTTCTAATGCCATTCTGAATTTAATTTATTTGTATTGACTTGTTTTTCATCTAAAAACTTTGATCCTTCTCATTCTCACCAGCTGACTGAAATTTCTTGCTGATGTGCCTCCTGTGGCACATTCATTCTCTTTTCATTCATTGTGATAGGGACGTGGGGGCATCTTCAATCTAAAGAGCAATGTCTTTCTATTCGAGAAATTTCTCTGTACTATTTCTTTGATAATTTCCTCCCAATTTTTCTTCTCTTTATTCTTTCTGGAATTCCCATTAGCTGGATATTAGATCCCCTAGATTGGGTCTCTGATTTTTCTTATCTCTCTATCCTAATGTTTACTTCTTTGATTTTAGCTCCAGTTTTTGAAAGATTTTCTTGACATTTCTACCAATCTTCCTATTTAATTTTTTATTTCAGTTATTATATTTTTTAAAATCAAAGAGTTATTTTTCTTATTGCTCCTTTATGTCATTCTGTTCTTTTTCATGGATTCAATATCTTGCTTTATATTCCTAAAGATACCAATAATGAAATTTCTAAATGTTCTTTTGTTGTCTCTGTTGCCTTTCTTTCTTCTGGGGATGCTTTTTCTCTGTTTTTAACTCTGCCTTTCATGTTAGCATCTTTCGCAGATTTTTCAAGTATCGAGTGATACTTGATATTTGAGAACGAGATGCTAGGACATGAGTGGAAGTTCTGTGCTGGTGAGCCTTACCCAGGTGGATTAGAGGCAAACTGGATTTTCCACCGCGGAGATACTACATGGTCAGGGTGTCAATACCTGTAGCCATTTTCCCTTAAGCAATTCCATTTCTCCAAAGAAGAATCTTGTGATCTGTATGTGTGTTGGTGGCAGTGAGAAGAGGATGGAATACTCCTGGCTGGTGAAGATCTGGAAGCAAGTCAGGGAGCAGGGACTGGGGGCAGCTTGCAGTGTCTCACTGTTCAGTCTGTAGACTTTTACTAAATGCCTTTTATTTCAACCTGATGCCTCACTCCTCCACTCCGCTCCGCTCCAGCTGGCATCCTCAAAGCCTGAAACTGAACCTTCAGTCCCATGGAGAAGGGAAGAGGGGCTGTTTCCTGGCAGCAAGAGGTGGGGGTCGGGGGTGAGGGTCTGACGTCTTATGTTTTGTATCAGACTTTCAATCAATTCTTGTGTTTTTAGTCTTGATGTTCTCCTCTGACCTTTAGCAGTTTATGCTGTTTCCAAGTCCCCAAATTTTCTTGCATTCTGTAGGGTAAACACAGACTTGCTTTACATCATCATACCTCTCTGTAGGCTCCCAGGCACTGCTTCCTTTACCCCGTTGTGTCATTTACCCCGCCTCCACACGCTCTGACAGCATGTTGCTAGTTCTCATTTGCTCTTTTCTCCCTTCCCCATTCTTCCTTTTTCTCTTTTATTCCTTTCTCTTCAGTTTAGTGGAGATCCCGCGGGGAGCTGAGGTAGATGTAAGAATTCAATAGTATATATCCCAAACAAATTACATGCATTTTCTTGTTTAATTCTTGCAACAATCCTGTGAGATGAATAGTAATTATTCCCATTATACAGAGAGACCGAGGCTCAAAAATACTAAGGCATTTGCTTAGGTGACATGGCCAGCAGGTGGCAGAGCCAAGATTCGTAACCAGTTCTGACTCCAAAAACCATGAATTTACCACATATGATACTGTTCTGAGTTGAAGGGTGGATGCATGGACATTCAAATTTATCCGTTCTATTAATCATTGGCATCTGAGTCCCCAGAACTCACTTACCCAACATTTCTTGGATTCCCAAAACCTTGTGGTCCATGTGCATACAATGCCAGTGTAACCAACCTTGGCCTCCAATGCCCTGCATTACTGGAAGAATTACTGGAACACACAACCAATTGGACACACTGCAAAGGCCTTTCCATCTTTGCACTGCATTTCTTTCATTAAGTACTTAACCTTGGGCAACACCATGTGCTGAGCACTGGGTGAGATGTGCTCCGATGCAGCAAAAAACATTTTGATGTGTTCATATCTAGTTGGGGAGAGAGACCCCTGAGAGTGAGACACAAAGAGAAAAGAACAAATTGTGATAATGTGACCTTATAGAAAAGAACCTGCTTTAGCTGGGATTTCAGTGAAGGCTTTAATGAAGAGGCAGTGTTTGAGCTGACACCTACACAGTTCACTCATTCATTCTTTCAACCCACATTTATTGAGCATCTATCATAAAAAAGACAATCCAAACTTGATTGGAAACTTCTAAGTGCCTGGCACTGTCCTAAGTGTTTGACGTGTATTTCCTTGTTTAATCCTCACAAACTTGTCATTTTTCCCATTTTACAGAGGATTAAAAAGAGGCACAGAGATTTGAATAACTTTTTCAAATTGACACTTCTGTTAAGTTTTAGCGCTAAGATTCTGCGCAGGCTGTTTGGTGCCAGAGCCAACCCTCTTGAACACTATACATGAAAGGAAGTGGGGAAGAGGTGGAGATAAATGAACCAGATGGGCTCCCTGCCCTCGTGGAGCTTATGTTCTAGTGACAAGAATGAGATGAAGTCAGTTACTGAGCACACACTAATGCTATGTCTTATCAGTATATGACATGGGCTTCTTGGGGCGGGGGTGGGGTACTTAAATGTGGAGAAGTAGTCCAGGGCACACAGTCTCCCAGCATCATTATCCCATGGACAAAGCTGCACTGGATCTGCAGCAGCAGGTGTTCCAGGAGAAAGGAAGTCACACCTACTGTGCCGGCTGCTTGCTCTGCCTCTAAAAGTAGGGAGGAAATGGGACCTCTAGATTCGTCTCTTTTTACCAATCCAGCAAAGAGAGGATGGAGATGGAGGGACCAGTGTTTCAGGCAAAGGTAGCCACATCTGTGGGGGGACCAGGGGGTTCAGGTGGTCAATGTTGGATATCTTGGGATTGTATGCACATGGACCTCAAGGTTCTGGGGACCCAAGTGAGGTTGGGTGAGGAAGTTGGGGACCCTGATGGTCACTGATGGATAGAAAACCCTGAACAAAGGCCAGTGGCCAGAGTGGTGTGCTGGATGAGTGGGAGAGTAGAGGAGAAGTGTATGGCATGGAAGGCATGAGCCACATGATGTAGGGCTAGTCAGACTGAGGAATGAGGCTTGGTTTTCAAGCCAGTGAAGATCCGACTTCCATTTTAAGAGCTCTTTCTGGCTGCTGTTAAGAGACTTGGTGTGAACAAGGCATGAGGGGAAGCAGAGAGACTAATTAGGATGTAAACATATGTTGGGGGCTTGGACTAGTGGCTGCTCGCCACTCAAAAGCCAATACTCAAGAGACAAGTGTCAGTAGGAAAGGAAAGCTTGCTTTATTTTGGAGGCCGGCAATGGGGAAAGAGGGTGCACTCCTGTCTGAGAACCAGCTCTCGATTGCTGCTCAGGGGACAGGGGCTTTTAAAGGGGAGTTTCAGGGTTGTGTAGGCAGAAGGAGGGAGAAGAACAGCATAGTCAGCTCTGACAGTCATCTTGAAACCAGTAATGTGGTGGTCTGATCAGCGTCATCTTGGTTGTTATATTTTGTTTTGTGTAAAGGCTTAGGGTGTAAGGTATAACTAAGTTCCAAGGCCAAGGCAGTGCTTACAGGAGTGGAGGAGAGAAGCAGCCGGATTAGGAACATATTTAGGAGGTAAAATTGACGGCACTTGCTGAGGGACTGGATAAGGAAGTTGAGAGAAAAGGAAGAGTGAGAGATGATGCCTAGATGTCCATACTGGATAGATGAGGAATTGTGGTACCACGTGCTGAGCCAGTAAAGATAGGTTGAGTGACAGCGTGGTGGCGAAGGTAGATTGGGGCTTCAGTTTATACTGATCCAACTGCATAACTGGGATGGAGAAATGCTAGCGCAGAAGCGCCGTCGTCCTCTCCCACAGGTTGCACAGAATGCCAGTTCAGCCTTCCACTTACTTCCGAGGTCTCTGTGAACTCTAATAGGCTGGAAACCAGTGAAGTTTAAATGAATCTATACCCCAGGCTCCTCTGGGTCACAGAGCAATCAACCCATCCTAAAGTATGGTCATTTTCCTCACATTTCTAATGCCATTTCAAGGATACCTTACATTTCAGTTCAGGTCCACCATTTTCTCCAGCTGGGTTTCTTTTCAATTCAACCCAGTTTTAACACCAATGATCGAGTTATTTTTTTTCCCATTACGCCCATAGATGGAAGCAAATCATAGTATCTTGTATAAACGCAGCTGTTTTTCTCTCTTCTCTTTTCTCATTTTAGATGAAAAATCTTCTTTCTCCTTTTTTTTTTTATTAACAACACCACCTCCTCCCTGCACCCTGCTGAGTTCCTTACCATCAGCTGTTTCTCTTCCTCATCTCCCGTGCTCTTTCCTGTTTCTTCAGGGAGCCCCTGCCGAGATGTTTTCTTATATAATCAAATTACAGGTCAAATTCATCAAAGGGATGGCACACAGGTACATTTCTTATGAAGATTTCAACTAATCCAGTAAGTAATACATTCTTTGTTTAAGTGGGAGCATTGGTAAATAATGATGTTCTTTGATAATGAAGAATGAAGTAAGGAATAGAGCTTAAAAATATGCCAAAGTTCCCTGTTAAACTGAAAAGCTTGCAAATGTCTGTTGCTATCACTGCCAATATTGTGACTAGGTTTAGGTATTATATATTGTATAAAATCATTTATATGTTTTCTAGTTAATTAGTTGATTTCAATAAATATCTCCAGGTGCCTAACAGAGATACACACTGTTCTAAGCATAGGAGATGCAGAGATGATGCAAGATGGTCCCTCTATGGCAAAGGGAAAAGGCAAAGGAACAAAGCACATGAACAGATACCTTTGATGGAGGAAACAGAAATGTTATAGTGGTGGCAACAGCAGAGAGAATGCCTACAATAATACGTGCAGCAGGAGGTACTCTTATTGAGTGCCTACTTGGAATCAGACATTGTGAATCATTCTTTACATGCATAATCCCATTTGATCTACATGGCAATCACACAAAATAAAATTATGACCCACATTTTGTAGAAGAGAAAAACAGGTATAGCACAATTAAGTAATAGGCTGAAAGTCACCAAGATATGGAGTAGCAGATAGAATGAGAGAAAGCTCTCTCTGGCACCAAAATTGAATTCTTTTTCCAGTCCTCCCAGAGATGTATATGGTGTAGTTTAGGAGGATAGAGGAGGGTGGCAAAGTCATGCTGGGGTTGGGGAGGGAAGAGTGGGTCTTTGAGAAAGGCTGCCCCAAAGATATGACATCTGGGCTATGTATTAAATGTTGGGCAGGCAAGAAGGAAGGGGAGATGCGACATCCTTAGCAGAGAAAAGCAGAGAGGTATGGAATGGCATAGGCTGGTGGGCTAGACTCAAGTGGTACAGGATAGCTAGAGGATCAGGGTCAGAGATAGGGCTGGGGAGAGATGAGGCCAGACTAGAAGGCCTTATGTGCCACACTGAGGAATCGGAACCTGATTCCAAGAGCCAGAGGGCAGTCTCAAGGGGTTTCAAGCCAGTGGTGGACACAGTTTGGCCTAAGCTTTAGTAATCACACTGTCAGCACAGTGGAGAGTGCACCGGGTGAGGCAGGACCAGGAACGAAGTTGCTGTTATCACCCAGGCTTCTGAGAAAGGATTAGAGTCATGAGATTAACTCAGTTTGTGCAAAGATCTTTCTTGCTGCTTCAGTTATATTTCTGATGGTTCAAAGCAAAAGTTCCACCGTGGTAAAGCTGGTGTCATTCACACAATCTCCTCCCCACCCCGGCATCTTCACCCATCTTGCTCCCTTGACTTAGAATCAGTCTTACCTGACTCACCTCTTGCCATTTCCTTCCAGTACACTTGAAACTCTGGCCACATTGCACTTCTTACCCAGCCCCAAATGTCACATCAGCCTCTTTCAAGCCTTTGCATATTTTTCCCTTCCTGGATTGTCCCTTTCTTGCATCACGACTTGGAGAACCACCATCCATGGATCAAGATTTACCTTCTCCTTCTACCATCTTCTAGAAAGAGTCATTTCTTCTTCTGGGTCTTTTGTGCTTTCCTCTATGATATCACACTGTTCATGGTAATAGAAAAATTTCTCCTCTTTCTCTCTCATTACTTATGGAGTGAGTTCTTCATCCCATAGATACTTCATTCATATACAAGCAAATCCCTATCTACCTACATACAATACAAACATATATATTTTATCCTCTTTTTTACACAAAAGGTAGCATACTATATACTTTCTGTTTTTTTCAATTAATACATCCTAGCCATCTTCCTACATATACTCATGATGAAGTTCTTCATTGTGTAGATGAATAAAAATTTAACAGCCCCCTCCTGATGAACACTCAGGATGTCTGATCTTCTACAATTACAAACAATGATGCAAAGAATAACCATGTATATACGTTATTTCTCATGCAAGGGAGTGTAAATGTTGCATAAATTCTTAGAAGTGCCAGGTCAAAGAATGCTTGCATTTGTAAGCTTCACAGATGCTTCCAAATTGCCCTCTGTGGAGTTGTGCAAATTTGCACTGCTGTCAGGTACATATAAAAATACCTTCTTTTAATCTGCCTGCCAATGCAGGGGACACGGGTTCGAGCCCTGGTCTGGGAAGATCCCACATGCCGCGGAGCAACCAGGCCCGTGAGCCACAATTACTGAGCCTGCGCGTCTGGAGCCTGTGCTCCGCAACAAGAGAGGCCGCGACAGTGAGAGGCCCGCGCACCGTGATGAAGAGTGGCCCCCGCTCGCCGCAACTAGAGAAAGCCCTCGCACAGAAACAAAGACCCAGCACAGCCAATAAATAAATAAACAAACCCAAAAATTAAAAAAAAAAAAAAAAAAAAAATACCTTCTTTTAGCTCATACAACTCAATAACAACAACAAAAAAACCCTATCAAAAAATGGGCAGAAGACCCAAATAGACATTTCTCCAAAGAAGACATACAGGTGGCCAATAGGCACATGAAAATATGCTCAACATTGCTAATTATTAGAGAAAATACAAATCAAAACTACGAGGTACCACCTCGCTCTGGTCGGAATGACATCATTAAAAAGTCAACAAATAAATGCTGGAGAGGGTGTGGAGGAAAAGGAACCCTCCTACACTGTTGGTGGAAACGTAAATTGGTGCAGCCACTATGGAAAACTGTATAGAATTTCCTTAAAAAACTAAAAATAGAGTTGCCATATGATTCAGCAACACCACCCCTAGACATATAACAAGAGAAAACTAGAATTCTAAAAGGTACATGCACCCCAATGTTCATAGCAGCACTATCTACAATAGCCAAGACATAGAAGCAACCTAAATGTCCATCAACAGATGAACAGGTAAAGAAGATGTGGTATATATATACAATGGAATATTACTAAGCCATAAAAATGATGAAATAATGCCATTTGCAGCAACATGGATGGACCTAGAGATTATCATACTCAGTGAAGTAAGTCAGAAAGAGAAAGACAAATACCATAAAATATCCCTTCTACATGGAATCTAAAATATGACACAAATGAACTTATTTATGAAACAGATTCAGACTCACAGACATAGAAAAAAAACTTATGGTTACCAAAAAGGGAAGGAGGTGGGGGAGGGATAAACTAGGAGTCTGGGATTAGCAGATACAAACTATTATATATAAAATAGATAAACAAGATCCTACTGTACAGCACAGGGAATTATATTCAATACCCTGTAATAAACCATAATGGAAAAGAATATACAGTAAGTTCTCTACATATGAACCTTCAAGTTGCAAACTTTCAAAGATGTGAACGTGCATCTTGTTCCAGCAAGGAACCAGAACCTGTGTCATCAGCGTCAGGCGTGAGTGAAATTGCAGCTTGCCCTCTGTCTCCTATTGCTGAGGATCCTTCAACTCTACCATCTCCCACCTCCTCTCCCTCCTCCAGTCAGTAACTCTTCTTGCCTGTTCACTCGATGCCAGCCCCAGTATGCCAGCTGTTGTACTGTGCTACTGTACAGTGTTAGTTGGGTACCTAGGCTAACTTTGTTGGACTTACGAACAAATTGGACTTACAAATGCGCTCTCAGAATAGAACTCGTTCGTATGTAGGGGACTTGCTGTATATGTATATATATGTATTACTGAATCACTTTGCTGTACACCAGAAACCAACACAACATTGTAAATCAACTATACTTCAATTTTAAAAAACCAATTTAAAAAACTAAAAGAATCCTACTTTCCTGTGACTCCAACCGTATCCAAATTTTAGATTTTTGCTAATCTAGCAGGTAAACAATGACATTTCTGGGTAGTTTTAATTTGCATTTCTCTTTTTATGAGTAAGTGGAACACCTTTTCATATGTTTTATATTCCCATTTATATCTTTTTTTTTTTCTATCTGTTCACATCCTTTGCCTGCTTGTCTTTTGATTGTGAGTGTGAAATAATCAAATATATATACATTGGTCTCTGCTCCCGGTTCCTGGCACAGAGTTCCTAAAACTCTTATAATTTCCTAAGAGATAAGGTCACTAGAAGCATCTTTTGTTTTAATATTTGGTTTTTAACTCTGCTTCCTGACACTGAGCTCCTAAATCCCTTGGAACTTCCTGAGTGACTGGAATGTCTTTTGTTCTAATGAGGCAACTCTGGGTGGGCTCCTGGAGGGCTCCTGGATGAGGGCTGGTCACCAGAAAGACCAAACCATGATTAGAAGCTTGGCATTTTCAGCCCCTCCCTCACCAATCTCCAGAGAGGGAGAGGGGATGGAAATGGAGTTAATAACTGATCATGCAGTTACATGATGAAGTCTCCATAAAAATCCCAATAGTATGGGGTTCAGAGAGCTTCTGAGCTGGTGAACACTTGGAGGTGCTGGGAGAGTGGCGTGCCTGAGGGGGCTTGGAATCTTCATGCTTCTTCCCATGTACGTTGCCCTACACATCTCTTCGATCTGGATGCTCATTTATATTCTTTATCATATCCTTTTGTAATAAACTGGTCAATAGTAGGTAAACTGTTTTCCTGAGTCCTATGAGCCATTCAAGCAAATTAACCTAAGCCAAGGAGGAGGTCATGGGAACCTCCAATTTATAGTCAGAAGCACGGTGGACACCCTGAATTGGTGATTGGCATCTAAAGTGGGAGGTGGGGGAATTCCTGTGGGACTGAGCCTTTAACCTGTGGCATCTGACACTATCTCCAGGTAGATAGTGTCAGAACTGAGTTAAATTGTAGAACTCCCAGCTGGTGTCTCAGAAATGCTTGGTGGCGGGGTAGGGGGAAGCCACTTATCTGGTGTCAGAAGTATGAGTGTGGTAGTAGTGTGAGAGTGAAGGAGAAACACAGGAGATGTGAAGGTGTTCTACACAGTGGGTCTTTCTAAAACTATTTAATTAGCTATTTGTCTGGGGCATGAATTGCAAATGTTTCTCCCAATCTGTCCAGTGCTTCTAAGGTTGCATAATGTTTGCCTTTGCCCTTTCTTTACTGTAGAAAAGGCACAAAATGGGTAAGCCATGCCAGAGGGTAAAACTGTGGGTTATTGATGATCAGAGCCTGTGATCTTGCTAGAAAAATATACTGCAGTTGCCACTAATAATACACACCAAGTAGCAAAAAGAAAAAGTACCCAATTGTATGTTACAGATTGCTTTTTCTTTAAAAAAATTTTAAAATTGCTTTAAGAAATTATTTGTTCTGAAATCTGAACTTCATAAGGTTTGCTTGAGATTTGCACATGCTTTTCTCTTTTACTAAAGAGAACTCATTTGAATTTAAAAAAAAAAAAAAAAGAGCTTAGCCAAAGATGTTAATCTTTTTTTTCAGACAAGTGTGCCTATGATTTTTGCCATAATACTTGGGCCATGTGACTTTAGAAAGCTGCCACCAGAGGATTATATTTCAGGAGCCAATTTTTTGAGAGGCGAACAAACTCCTGTGGGAGTTGATTTGAAAAATGAAAGGTCGAAAGTGAAAACTTTGTGACACCATTTGAGAACGATAGATGGTTTAGATAAACCAACACTTACACTAAGCCCTGGCTTAGAATCATATTTAATCATTGGAAAATCTATCCATGAAGGGTTTCCTGGGTGCTTTTAAGTTCAGGGAGGTTAAGACGAGATTTTTCTGGCATCACAGCAGGTCATGTGGCCAGTGAGTGTGGAAGAAATATTTCTGATTGATTGTATACTTTGCTATGCACGTTATTGTTTCTAAGAACACAGAACTTTGAGAGAGTGAAGAAAATAGCTGCTCCCTGTCCTAAATTTGTTAATATAAGACTTGTACGTGGGTGATCCTAGCATCTTTCTTTCCCCTCAAATACTGATGGGGTGAACCCTGAATCACTTAAACAGATTATTTGACATAAGAAACCACAGCAAACTCTTCCAATGACTTCTCCTCCAGGGATGGTCCCTGGGTCCTCTGTGTCCAGAGCTTCACTGAGTCTAGAAGGCAGCTGGGTACCCTACTTACACATCACACCCAGCTTTGCTCCCAGATTCAGATTCTGGGGATCCCATGGCCGAGACCAGGAGACTTTGTGCCGGATTGACAAGAATATACTCTCTCTACCTCTCTCATCTCTAAAGTTGGGGCAGTTAATATGTTAAACTCTATCATAGGAAAGTATGCATGGAGGGAGGTAAATTCTATGAAAGGTACATATTATTTATTTTTTTCACTTTAATTTCAAAGATATAAAGAAACTGCTGGAAATAGTTCAGGCTGTGGCTACAAATTTCTGTACAGACTCACTTTTCATACAAATTTAGGACAGTAATAAGGAAAACTGGACCATTACTCTGAATGTTAACTTTATTGAGATTGTTTGATAATCTTATCTAAGCTGTTTTTGTATTCATGAAGTATACAGAATATTTTCAAAGAAAAATATCCAAAATAATTTAGAAACTTTTAAAATATTTTCTTCTTCAAGCTTTTAGCTGTTAGGCTTGTCACTCTTCTAGTTATATCTAATTTTAATGTAGCACCATTTTATCAGTGATACTAGTTACCTTCATATGATAGTGATGATTATGAGGATGGGAGTGGCAGTTAATATTTTGTGCTTTCTATGTCCCTGTGTCTACACTTTGCATGATTGTTTCATTCCATTTTCACACAAAGCCTTTGAATAATGACTATTAAATTTAGTTTATGGCTGATTGGACAGAAAGAGGAACAGAGGTTAAATTAATGACACACAGTCAGTAAGTATTGGGGCTGGAATGTGAATCAAGATTTTACTCTAGAGTCCAAGCTTGTAAATCCCACCTCCTACAGAAGTTAAAGCTAAGGCTAAGTGACAAAAATTACAGCAATATCAAGTAGTGTATTCCCTTAGGACTAACTGAAAACATCAAAAGCCATGCTCTATCACAACCTTCCATTTATTTGAACATATGTGTTCAGCATATGCACTCTTCAAGCTTAGGAGGTCCAACTGTGAACAAGACACACAAGATCCCAGCCCTCATGGGGAGACAGAAAATAAATACATGAGATTATATACACCAACAGGGTAGTTTGAGGGACAGGATGACTTAGATAGGGTTGTCCCAGAAGTCCTCTCTGAAGAAGTAACTTTTGAGCTGGGAGCTTTACAGTATGAAAATGAACTAGACATGGGAAGAGCTAGGGAAATAATCGTATAGGAGCAGGGACCTGTAAGGGTGAATCCCTGCACTGAAAGAGACTCAAAGGAGGAGTCAAAAAAGCAGCGGGGAGGGAGTTTCCCATCTTATATTAAAAAAAAAATTAGACCACCATTGAGCCATCTCAACCTCCCATTACACAGATATGAAAATGGAGGCTCAGAAAAAGTAAAGTTATTTTCTAAAGGCCACCTAGCTTGAGCCACATGAGTAAAGGTGACCTTCCTGAATGCCAGCCAGCTAGCTCTTCCTACACCATGATGCCATGATGTCAGGGCTCTCAAGCACCACAAAAACAATCCTAAATCATACTGTAAAAAAAAGTTTGTCATTCAAAAATCCCAAAAGACTGATGGAAAAGAGAATGATGGCTAGGATGGCTGTAAAATGGTTACTTCAGTTTTGTCAAAATCAAGATTTCAAGGGGGGGGGTGTCTAAGGATAACATCGTGCTGGAAAAATTTTTTTCATTATATGAATGTATAATACATCATATGAATATATAATACATTATGTGAATATATAAATATATATTTATAAATTATGTATAAATACATAATTTAATATATAACTATATAATATATAGATGATATAATATATAAACATAATATAAACATATTTATATAAAATATAAATATATGATATATAAATATATAAATAAATGTATAATATATAATATATTGTCAACTGAAAAAAATGCACAACGTAAAAGTTGAGAACTACATTTTATTTGATGGTCTTACTGAGGACTATAGCCGGGATGACAGCCTCTAAGAGAGCTCTGAGGAACTGTTCCAAAGAGGTAAAAGAGGAGCCAGGATATACAGGAGTTTGCGCTGAAAAAAAAAAACATGTAGTCAAACATCAAAAGAGTACTGCTAATCACAAGAAACAGACATCTCGAGGTAATAATTTGAGTGCTTTTCTACGTGTGGAAAGATGCAAGCGTCTGGGCTCATTGAAATCTTTCCTTTGATATGTATCTTAACCATCATGAATGAAAAATGTTGCCTGCTGTATCAGTAAACAAAGGATATTGTAGCCATCAAGCCACTGCAGCTGCCCCAGCAGTGAGCCCTGAGGGGACGCAGGATGGAGACAAATGGGCTGCCCACTGCCAAGCCCTCAGCCCCTGCAGCTACCCCCAAAGGTGCACCCTGAGGGGACTCAGGATGGGAAAGAATGGGATGCTGGCCCCAGATAGCTGAGGTGCATAGCAAAGGAATGATTTCAATGAGCCCAGACTCTTGCATCTTCCCATACATAGAAAAGTGCTAAATTCCTTAACATGTGGTGTCTGATTCTCTTTAATGAACAGTAGTCACTTGATGTTCTGACTACCTGATCTCTGTTGCAGAAACCCCTCTGTATCCGGGCTCCTTCCTCACCTCTTCAGAGCAGCCGCTCAGAGCAATCTGAGAGGCTGCCTCCCGAGCTTGAAGTCCTCAGAAATTCCGTCAAATAAAACATAATTCTCAAATTTTAGGTTGTGCATTTTTTTCAGTGGACACTATCTTGGACCTGTATCCTGTTTCTCTCCCTCCTGAATTTGCCTCAGGGTTCACCATGGGGGCAGCTGCATTGGCTGGTAGCTTTATGGCCAGAATACCCTTTATTTACTGAAATGGCAGGTGACATTCTTTGTCCACAATATTATGTATAAATATAATATATAAATATATAAAATAAATGTTTTTCATTATATACATACATATACATATACGCATATATATCTCTGAAAAGCTGCTGCTATGCCCAGCAAAGTCTGGATGGGTCTGCTGATTCAGTCCATCAACAGAAAGCACACGGTCTCCCTGATTACAGACCGTGAGCCAACTGAAGGTCATGGGCTTGCTATTCCCACTGGGTCAGTTTCCCATCCACACACACTCACGCCTCAGAAGTTCATGGAGCAGTATGCTTCACTCCTAGACTCTCTTTTCCAGATTCTCTGACCTCCCTCTGTCTCCCCTCCTCCAAGAAACTCATTCCCCAGAGCCCCAGCTTCATGGCTCCTGAGTCCGAGATGGTCACGGTAAAGATCCACCATCTAGAGAGGACCAAGATGACTCCTACCAGGGTCTTCCCGAGCCTTCTGGGAAAAGCACCTTCAAGACAAACAAATCTTCTGGGTGCTAATAGCGTGCCCTCTTATTGAATACTTTGGATGCATTCTTCTGATAAAGGACATTCTCTCCTTCCCACTGAAGACAAGAATTGGGAAGAATGAAGGAATGAAGAGGATCAAGAATCCCAGCCTGCCTCCTATGAGTGTCTTACCCTCTAGAACAGCAAAGGGAAGCTTTTCCCTAAGGCCTTGATGCTCCAGTTCTGTCAATCACTGCAGCTTTGATTCCCTTTCAGAATTTTCTCCCTGCTGGTGTATCTGATGGAGGTAAAAAAAAATGCACAATGTGAGAGTTGTGAGTTAAGTTTTATTTAGGGCAAAATGAGGATTATAGCCCAGGAGATAGCATTTCAGAGAGCTCTGAGGAACTGCTCCAAAGAGGTAGGGGGAAGGTCAATGTTATATATGACTTTAGTGAAGGGGAGTATGTGCAGACAGGCACACACGCTGGCAGACACCTGCTGCTAGTCACGAGGAGCAGATGTCACCATGAACGATTTTAGTGCTTTTCTAGGTACGAGGAGATGAAAGAATTGGGCTCATCAAATCTTCTCCTGAAATATCTAACTATCTAAAGATACGTTCTGCCAGTTTTTCCCAGAGCACAGAGGGCCTCATTCCTGATCTGCACCCTGAACTCCTTTCAGGGGGTGTTGAAGGTCAGCAGCGGCTCGTGATTCAATCCTTGTAGAGGTAGATGGCAAGTGCCAATTTGTAGTTGGCAGAGGCCTGATCCTGCCTCGGATTCAGCCACCCTGAATCTAAGAGTTCATTCCCTGGGCCCTAAAAGGAGGGGAAGGTTGGGGACTTTCTTACTGGGATCCCAGAGAGTTCATCTTATACAATTCTCAGAAATTACTATTCCCTCTGTATGGGACCAGCCTCTTTCTCCAGGCCAAATTGACAGAAAAGGGATACAAGTGGTAGTCAAAAAAGTAAACTGTTGAGACTCTGTCTTTTAAACCACATCCTGCAGTTTGAAAATAAAGCTTCTTATTTTTAGAATGCCAGCAGAATTGTTCCGGCTCTGCCCCTGCAGTTTCAATAGTGGCCTTGGGCTCTGAAACACTAACCTTGAAAAGAAAACGTTTACATTGTAAACTCAATGGAAGTACGAAGGCTATTCTATTGTGGAATAGCCAACGGAGACTAAAAATTCAGAAGGGGCTTTTTCCTTTCTTGTGAAAGGCCTAATCCGCGGGGCTTTCACTGTGGCAAAATCAAACTCTAAGCAGTAATTGTGCATGGGTTCTAGCTGGGAACTTGCATAAAATCTGAAATTTCACACAACCCATTCTGTTCTGGGGATTTCACCACTGATCGACAGGAAATGGAGCTTCTAGAGGGGTTTGGGGGAAATCAGACCATGCAGACCCTTAGGTGAACAGACTTGCTAACAAAACACCTTTAAAGTCATCCCCTTCTTCCCAAACACACGCAGTCCCATCCTTCGCCAGACTGGCCCTTGAATACTGCAGAGGCACACAGGTTCCGAAGTGTGGGCTTTGAGAAACCACACCGTGTTTATTTCAGATACCTTAAGTCAACCCTCTCAGGTACTCTGATATGTATTCTCCTATTCGTCTAGAGTTAAGCTGGAAAAGAAAAGACTCAAACTGGCTTGATGCCTGACTCCAGTGCTTTGATGGAGTGTCAAGTGGAAGGATTAGGTCCATTTTAGGTCCATTTTGACCAGTGGGCAAAATGATAGTCAGTGGATGGAAAAAACAGGAGGACGCTTTCAACTCACATCGGAGGTCCTCTCTAATCATTTGGACTGTCTAAAGCTAGAATGAGCCAGATCCAAAGGCCGTGATCAGCGTGCCACTGAAGATGCCCAAGGAGCTCAATCATTGATGACATAGTGGGGACTCCTTCATTGACAAGCCCTGATACTGGCTCTCTGCAGCCATGGCCCAGCTTCACAGAGTGGCCCATGCTGGTCTCACAGGAGCAAATGGGAAATGGAGCTACATGAATGGGTCAGGACCGAAGCATTCACCTTTCTGGGGCTGCTGACTTTTTAGGAAGGTCTCCCTATGTGCTGGGACCATTCTCTTAACTCATTTAAAGCGCACAACGACCCTAAAGGAGCAGGTACTCTTATCATCCCTACTTTATAGATGAGGAAGCTGGGCCACAGGGGTTGAGTGTTTGGCCCAAGGTCACAGAGCAAGCAAGTGACAGAGGAAGGAACCCTGGCTGTCATCCTTGAGAGTCCACTCTATTAGCCTCTAAACTATTCTGCCTCAGAATCACCACCACAGGCCCGCTGATACCCTCTCGTGTGACCACCACTATCTGCTTTCCTTACCAGGTCTTGTTCCATGGATAGATCAGGACTCTTCTAATGTTAATCTTATAATTGCAATATCCACTCCTCTCCCTACTCAGACTATGAAAATCCTCAAGGTTATCCTTTTGGGTTGATAACAGGCCTTTCAGGCACTTTATTTTTCTAATACAGCTCCGCACGTACACACACGGCATCCACTACCAATGTAATCAAAGCTAAATGTTTTGTTACATTCTGCTTTCCACCCTGGTAGGTCCCAACCTCCTAAAGGATTATTTTTAAGTGGTTTATGTTAATGTTCACTCTTTAATGCTCATGCTTTAATGTTTTATGGGTTTTGGCAAATGCACAGTGTCATGTATCCACAATAACAGTATTATTCAGAATACCTGAACTGCTTTAAAAAAATCAAAGATGCTTGACCTATTCTACCCTCCCATCTCCTTAATTCTCCTAGAAGCCACTAGATTTGTTTGTTCGTTTGTTTGTTCATTGGTTTGTTGTTTTTTTTTACAGACTCTATGGTTTTCTCTTTTCCGGGATGTTATATAAATTGAATCAGAGAGTATTTAGACTTCTCAGGGTGATTTCTTCCCCTTTGGAATATGTATTTAAGATTCATCTACATATTCACATGGCTTACTAGCACATTCCTTTTTATGACTGAATAGTATTCCATTGTATGGTTGTACCAAGATTTTTTATCCATTCACCTATTTTTTTAAAAAATATCAGTTTGCTTTCAGTTTTTGGCAATTTTGAATAATGCTGCTATAAACATTCATATATAAGTTTTTGTGTAGACCTCAGTTTTTAAGCTGGTTGGGTAAATACCTTGTCACATGATTGCTGACCATATGGTAAGACAATTTGTCCTTGTAAGAAATTTCCACTGTCTTCCAAAGTGGCTGCATCATTTTGCATTCCAACTATCAATGATACAAGTTTCTGCTGCTTGGATGCTAACCGGTAATTGGTATTGTCAGTTTTTTGGATTTTAGCCCTTCCAATATGTGGGTAGCAGTATCTCATTGTAATTTCAATTTGCATTTCTCTAAATGACAAATTGTATTAGTTTTCTATTGTTGCTGTAACAAACTACCACAAACTTAGGGAATTTAAATATCACATATTTGTTCTATTTCTGTAGTATTGGTTAGAAGTTTGATACAGGTCTCACTGGGCTAAAATCAAGGTGTCAGCATTTCTAGGGAAAAATCTATTTCCTGGACTTCCAGCTTCTAGAGGGCACTTACATTCCTTGGCTCATGGTCCCTTTTTTGTACTATCAAACCCTAAAAAAGTATCATTGTAACCCTTCTTCTGTCAACACATCTCTGTTAGGGTGCAGCCAGGAAATTTTTCCAGTTTTAAGGACTCACAAGATTGAGTCCACCAGATTAATTCAGGATAATCTCCCATCTCAAGGTCCTTATTCTTAATCATATCTGCAGTCCCTTTTGCCATGAATGGTAACATAGTCACAGATTCTGGAGATTAGAACGTGAACATATTTGGAGAGCCATTTTTCTGCCTACCACACAAATGATATTGAACATATTTTCATATGCTTATTTTCCATCTGTATATCTTCTTTGGTAAAGTGTCCATTCAGATATTTTGCCAGTATTTCAGTTGCATTGTTCCTCTTTTTATTGTTGAGTTTTAAGAGTTTTTTGTGCATTTGGTTACAAGTTCTTTATCAGTTATGTCTTACAAATATTTCCTCCTAGTCTGTGTGTGGCTTGCATTTTCATTCTCTTAAAAGTGTCTTTTTTCAATGAAAAATTTGTTAATTTTAATAAAAGACAGCTTACTTATTTTTTCTTTGATGAATCATGCTTTTGGTATTGTATCTAAAAATTCATTGCCAAATCCAAAGTCACATAGACTTTTCCAATATTTTCTTCTATAAGCTTTATAGTTTTGCATTTTACACTAAGGTTTGCAATCCATTTCGAATTAATTTTTGGTAAGGTATAAGGTCCATGTCTAGGTTCATATTTTTGTATACAGATACCTAACTGTTCCATTACCATTTATCAAACAGAACTATCCTTTGTCAATGAATTGTCATTGCTCCTTTGTCAAAACTCAGTTGACTATACTTTTGTGGGTTTGTTTCTGTTTCATTGATCAGTGTCCATTCTTTTGCCAATACCACCCTGTCTTGATTACACTATATATATATATATTTTTTTTTATAAATTTATTTATTTATTTTTTTGGCTGTGTTGGGTCTTCGTTTCTGTGCGAGAGCTTTCTCTAGTTGCAGCGAGCGGGGGTCAGCGGTGCACGGGCCTCTCACTATCGCGGCCTCCCCTGTTGCGGAGCACAGGCTCCAGATGCGCAGGCTCAGTAGTTGTGGCTCACGGGCCCAGTTGCTCCTTGGCATGTGGGATCTTCCCAGACCAGGGCTCGAACCCGTGTCCCCTGCATTGGCAGGCAGATTCTCAATCACTGTGCCACCAGGGAAGCCCGATTACACTATATTTAATATACGTCTTGAATTTGGTAATGCAAGCTCTCCAACTCTGTTCTTTAGTATTGTGTAGGGTCTTTTGTTTGTCTATGTAAATTCTAAATTTTATAGAATCAACTTATTGATACCTACAAAATTGCTTGCTGGGATTCTTATTAGAATTACATTGAATCTATAGATCAAGTTAGGAATAATTGACAGTGTTTTTTTAGTACATATTGCTAGGTGAAAGAAACCAATTTGAAAAGACT
This sequence comes from Balaenoptera musculus, assembly GCF_009873245.2. NCBI lineage: Eukaryota > Metazoa > Chordata > Mammalia > Artiodactyla > Balaenopteridae > Balaenoptera > Balaenoptera musculus. The sequence continues at coordinate 96,774,246 of NC_045789.1, forward strand.
ATGTACTATATGATTCCAATATATGAAATTCTGAAAAGAAGGAAAACTATGCATAAAGTATAATATTTAGATATAAATCTAACAAAATATATGCAGGATATGTACATAGAAAACTAAAAAACACTGATAAAAGAAATAGGAGAGGTTAATAAGTGGAAAGATATTCTATGTTCCTAGATTAGAAGACACAATATTGTTTAGAGGTCAGTTATTCCCAACTTTACCTATAGATTCAATATAATTCTAATCAAAATCCCAGCAAGTTATTTTGCAGGAAGCAACCTAAATGTCCATTGACAGAGGAATGGATAAAGAAGATGTGGTACATATATACAATGGAATATTTCTCAGCCATTAAAAAGAATGAAGTAGCACCATTTGCAGCAACATGGATGGACCTAGACATCATCATACTAAGTGAATTAAGTCAGACAGAGAAAGACAAATATCATATGATATTACTTCTATGTGGAATCTAATAAAAAGGATACAAATGAACTTATTTACAAAACAGACACAGACTCACAGATCTCAAAATCAAACTTATGGTTACCAAAGGGGAAATGTGGGGGGAAATGATAAATTAGGAGATTGGGATTAACATATACACACTACTATATATGTAAAATAGATAATTAATAAGGACCTACTGTATAGCATAGGGAACTCTACTCGGTACTCTGTAATAACCTATATGGGAAAAGAATCTGAAAAAAATGGAGATAGATATAGATATAGATATAGATGACTGATTCACTTTGCTATACACCTGAAAGTAACACAACATTGTAAGTCAACTATACTCCAATAAAAATTTTTTTAAATGTATTTAAGGCTCTTCCATATCTTTTTGTGGCTTGATAGCTGATTTTTTAAAATCACTGTATAATATTTTATTGTATGGATATACCACAGTTTATTTATCCATTCAGCTATTGAAGGACATCTTAGTTGCTTCCAAGTCTTGGCGATTATGAATAAAGTTGCTAAAAAAAAAAACAAAACTCATGTACAAGTTTTTGTGTGAATATAAGCTATCAACTCATTTGAGTAAACAGCAAAGAGCACAATTAGTGCTCTAAGAGTCATATGGTAAGAGTACGTTTAGTTTTTTAAAGAAACTTCCAAACTGCCTTCCAAAATGGCTATGCCTTTCCTTACCAGCAACAAATAAGAGTTCCTGTTTTGCCATATCTTCTCCAGGATTTGGTGTTGTCATTGTTTTGATTTTAACCACTCTGTCAGGCACGTAGTGGTATCTCATTGCTATTTTAATTTGTAATTCCGTAATGGCATATGATGTTGAACATCTTTTCATATGCTTATTTTTTATATCTTCTTTCAGGTATTTTGCTGGTTTTTTAATTGAGTTGTTTGTTTTCATATTGTTGAGTTTTAAAAGTTCTTTGTGAAGTTTGATTTCCATCCCTTTATTAGATATGTGTTTTGCAAAGATTTTCACCCAATCTATGACTTATCCTTTCATACTCTTAAGAGTGTCTTTCACAGAAGAAAAGTTTTTAATTTTAATCATGACCAAGTTATCAATTTTTTTCATGAACTTGTTTTTGATACTGTACCTAAAAATCATCACCAAATCCAAGTTCACCTAGATTTCCTCATGTATTATCTGCTCGGAGTTTTATAGTTTTGCATTTTACATTTAGGTGTATGATTCATTTTGAGTATGATTTAATTTTATCTGCTCTCTTAGTGGTTGCCAGAGTTTGTGATATACATTTACAATTAATCTAAGTCCACTTTCACAGAACACTATACCACCTCGTGAGTAGTGCAAGTATCTCTTAGCAAAGTATTATCAATTTCTCCCTCCCATCCCTTATGACTCTGTTGTCATATATTTCACTTATCCATATGCTGTGATCACCTAATACATTGTTCCTATTATTGCTTTAAGCAGACAGTTACCTTTTAGATGGATTAAGAATAAGAAAAATAAAAGATTTTATTTTACCTTTATTTATTCCTTCTTTGTCAGTCTGTCACTCTTCCACATTTCTTATCTATATCATTTTCCTTCTTCCTAAAGAACACTTTCCTTCTTCCTTTTAACATTTCTTGCACATCTGCTGATGATGAATTCCTCAGCTTTTGTCTGTCTGAGAAAGTCTTTATTCCTCCTTCACTTTTGGAAGATAATTTTTCTGCATTTAGAATTCTTGATTGGTAGGTATCTCTTTCAACACTTGAAATATTTCACTCTGCTCCCTTCTTTCTTGCACAGTTTCTGATGAGAAGTCTGATAGCATCTGTCCTTATTACTCCTACAGGTAAGGTACTTTTTTCTGACTTTTTTCAATATTTTCTCTATGTCTGTAGTTTTCTGCAGTTTGAGTGCCTTAGGTGTTGATTTTTTCTTATTTATCTTTCTTGGTGTTCCCTGGGCTTCCTGGATCTGTGCTTTGATGTCTGTCATTAATTTTAGAAAGTTCTTGGCCATTATTACTTCAAATATTTCTTCTGCTTTGTTCTCTTTCTTCTCTTTCTGGTATTTTCATTACACAGATGTTACAAATTTTGATATTGTCCCACTGTTCTTTGATACATTTTTGTGTTTCATTCTTTTTTCTTTTTGCATTTCAGTTTGGGTAGTTTTTATTGTCCTACCTTCAAGCGCATTGATTCTTTCCTTGGTCACATCTGGTCTACTAATGAGCCCATCAAAAGCAATCTTCATTGTCACTGTGGGGATTTTTCCCTCAGCACCCCCTTTGGATTCTTTCTTAGAAATCCCATGTCTCTGCTTACATGGCCCATCTGTTCTTCTATGATGTCTACTTTTTCCTTTGATATACTACTCATAATTATTTTAAATTTCCTGTTGGATAATTGCAACATCCATATCATATGTGATTCTGGTTCTGATGGGTTTCTCATCTCTTCAGAGTGTATTTTCTGTTGCTTTTGGCATACTTTATAACTTTTTGCTGAAGGTGAGACATATGGTATCAGGTAATAGGGACTAGGGTAAATAGGCCATTAGTGTAATGATATATGCTAGTCAGGCTAGTATCAGGGCTGTATTTAATGTCTCTTGTAATTGTTGATGCCTGAGTCTTCAAATTCCTCTAGTGTTACTCATCTTGTGTCCTCTCTTGACCTAGGGCTTCCCTATGTAGTCTTCCCCAGAGAGAGTTTGTGTCTTGCAGTTCTTTTAGCTGTAATCCATCACACTGTTGGTTTGGTGGTAAGATGTCAGAGAGAAAGAGAGAGAGAGAGAGAGAGCAGTCTATAATCATCCAATTAAATATTAGCCTTTCAGTGAGCCTAAGTCTTGGGACTGTGAGCTTCACATCGTTTCTTCAATGGAATAGCTATTTTCTCCCTGCTCCCCACCCCACCCCTAACTATAGCATTCCCAGTCTACTACCTTGAAGGGCTGTTCGCTGATTAAAGTGAATTTTTTCCCCATAAGTGGGATAGGAAGGCTGGAGTGGGGAGGAATTCCCTTCTTCCATCTGGAACAAGGCTCCAGCAAAGTTCTTTCCTAGGAGAATAGGCCTTTGTCATGAAGATAGCTCTGGGCTTATTTCACAATGGCTGCCAGAGTTACAGGGAGATTTTTCTCAGATACCCACCATGAGAACCTGATGGGATTCTTGGAACAAAAGCCCATGAAAGTTTGGTTGGGGGGAAGACTAAGACTGATGGGTCCCAGCAGTCTTTACTGTCACACTAGTCCATACTCCATATCTGGCAATTTGTTGAAATTACCATTTAAATGCCCCCACCAGTTCATGGTTCTAGTATCTGCCCTCGAGGTAAGCAAATCTCCATCTCTCTACATTTAGAAGTGTCAATTTGCCCTGCATTCACACTTTTCTGAATCCAACCTTCTCTGAGGGCCCAATCTTACTTCTCTGATAGTCATTTTATCCAGCTTTTTCTGTAAGGATGAGAGTGATGACTTCTAAGTTCTTTACATGTTCAAGCTGAAACTCAAAGTCCCTACTTAATGTTTATATTTTCAAAATGTGTTTCCTTATTTTAATGCATTCTATTGAACATTTCTTGTGATCCACAGAAATCTTTTTGGGTCTACATTTTGCTATAGCTGCAGCTGTGGAAGTTCCAAGCAGCAGACTTTGACTAGCTCTGCCAAGGAATAACCAGAGAGCACCTGGCCTCCACATACACCACATACTTCTTATTTCCTAGCCTGGAGCTTTTCTGACACAGCTCTTGACTCTTTTGGGGAACCCACGCAACATTTACCTGCAATATGCAGTCTAGAAGTAAAGGAGAGTTAAGACCAGGAGACCATCTTTGACTAATAGGGGAAGAGAGCTGATGGATATTTTTTTTTCCTTTTACATCCCAGGGAGACAAGAATTTCAAAAAGTTCTCAGAAGACCCTGATGAGACAAAACACCAGCCCCCTGCAGCACTGGCCAATACAACAATTCATTGTTGTATTTGCTTCCCTATGTACTCCCCAATTTCTGCTCTCTGGAATTACTTTCAGGATGAATAACTTACAGGCAAGTCTTTGTCTCAGGCTCTGCTTTTAAGGAACCCAAACTAAGGCATAAGTTTATTTTAAAAGAAATTCTGTAACACATCAGTAAATGGAGGAAAACAACCATTTGCCATTAAACAGATGATAATTGTCCTTTCATAACTTTCCATGACTTCTCCTCCTGTCAAACACATACTCCTCTTAACCTGTTCTCCCCACCCTTCTACTGCATTTCAACAGCACGTGTCACCTCTATAAAATTCCCTGCTCTCACCCACTTCCCTCTACACTTTGAGAAATTAAGAAGAAAAGAGAAGAAAGGAAAAAAGAAAACAATGCCATTGAACACTGCTGTTGTACTCTTGCAGTTAAAAAGGGAGATTATTAAGATTTAGGAAAGCACTACTCAAAGTGTGATTTGTGAGCTGGCTGTTGGTCTGCAAACTGCCTTTTCTGTCTATTCTTAACAGATTGCTCCAAAATGCAAATCAACTACATCACTACATGCAATATTTTGTTTAAGTGACACTTTTTAATTAATTTTTTTTTTTTTAGTTTACAACAGACTTCTTTTATGGCAACACAACTCCCTCGGTGAAGGAGCAACACATTGATTTATATTCTTGAGTTAGCCCTTTATCTCATGGTGGAATGGCTCTTTGAGTAAGACTGAATTAGAGAGGTATAAAAGTATTAACAGGACATTTCTAAGTATGTACTATGTGCTAAGCATTGTTCTATGGGCTTCACTAATATTAACACATTTAATTCTCAAAAAAAAAACCCTTGTATATAAGGTAGGTAATATTATTATTCTCATTTTACAGGTAAGGAAACTGAGACACAGTGAAATCTAATATGTCTAACATTGCACAGCTAGTAAGTGGTAGCAGTAGACTCTAAGATGGCCTTCAGAGTGGCTCCCGATGATCCTGGCCTCTTGGTATCTGCACGTTTGTGTTGTCAGCTCCCATATTGTATCAACATTAGTATGTGTGACCAAAGAATACAGCAGAAGTGATAGTGTGTGACTTTCACAATGTTACAGACTGAATATTTGTGTCCCCCCAAAATTCATATGTTGAAATCCTATCCCCAACTCTGATGGCATTAGGAGGTAGAGCCTTTGAAGGTGGAACCCTCATGAATGGGATTAGTGTTCTCATAAAAGACAGTCCAGAGAGCTCTTGCCCTCTTTCCCTGATGTGAAGGTACAATTAGAAGATGGCCATCTGCAGTTCAGAAGAGAGCCCTTACCAGTCACTAACCATATTGGCACTTTGATCTTGGACTTACAGCCTCCAGAACTATGAGAAACAAATTTCAATTATTTAAAAGTCACCCAATGTGCACTATTCTCTTATAGCAGCCCAACTACCAAAATACAAGGCTAAGTCATAAAAGAAACAGTTGCTTCCACTTTACTCCCTTTGATCACTTGCTCTGGGAGAGCCAGCTTCCATGTGCTTCCTCACACAGCTGTATGGAGAAGTCCACATGGCAAGGAACTGATGCCTCCACCAACAGCCAGTACCAACTTGCCAGCCATGTGAGTGAGCAAACATAGAAGAGGACCCTTCAACCCCAATCAAGCCTTCAAAGGGCTGCAGCCCTGGCTAACACCTTGACAATAATCTTATGAGACCCCCCTATTTAGAGCCACCTAACTACCCCAAAGTCCTGACCCACATGATCTAAGATAATAAAATGTTATTGGTGTTGTAAGTCTCTAAGTTTTGGACTAATTTGTTACACAGCAATAGATAACTAATACAGTCCTAGACCAGTCTGGCTCCAAAGCCTCTTGTCTTCATTGCTATGTAAAAGAATTGAAGATGGAAAAGGAAATGACTTCCTCCTCATGTTATGTGCTGCAATGTTATTTAAAGCCAAGTTTGTGTAGCAGCTACCATTATCTCAGCTAATGGCAGCAGTATACATTCCCAACTTGAGAAATACGGGGGTGGATAAGAGAACGTGGGATTAGAGTAAGATATATCTGGATTCAAATCCCAGCTTAGGCAAATTTTCACTTTGTGCACGTCCACAAAAGAGGCCATCATCACTGAAGAGACAAATAACACTTGTAAAGTCCTAACTCGTTAAGCAAAGCTGAAAGCTGGTTGTTTAAATATATATATATGAAGAGTAGAATTCAAAGATTGATGAATTTTTCAGAAGTGAGAGTGTTTGCACATTGGTTGACTTTTAGCCGCAGATGCCTTGAACGACAGTGTGACACTTGCTGACTAGATGCATTTCAGCAGTGTAGGTGTTGATGTAAAATGGTTATTGATCAATTAGAATGGGTTTTAAACCGGGTCTGACAATTACTTGTTGCTTTGGCCAAGTTCCTAGGAAGATAGGAACTTTCTATTCTCCCTTAAGCCATTTCACTGCAATGTTATTATCTGAGTAATGATAGGAATGCAGATAGTAACAGCAGCTACTACTTGTTAAGTGCCTACTGGGGGCTAGCTACGGTATATCCTCCGTCTCAACCACTCAACAGTTGCAATGCAACAGCTACCATAAACAATAAAGAAATGGATGCAATGGTGTTCCAGTGAAACTTTGTTTATAAAACTAGGCATTAGGCTGGATTTGGCCTGAGGGCCACACTATTCTTCTCCTGCTCTAGATTATCTTCGGTGCCAGCTATGGCGTGCTTTCTCCTCCCCTAACTTCTAGATAACGCTGTTCCCCCTATCCCCCTATCCGTGTTACACCTTCCCTTCGCCTAAAATGCTTCTCCCTTACTCATCCCTTAGCTCTCAGCCAAGTCCTGACTTCATTGGGGGATGATGCTATCTGCATTTTTAGGCTATTACAGGTCCCCCTGCTATGTGCTTCCCAAATGTATGTCCTCTTTCATAACCCTCATCTCCCTTTATTGTAACTCCATGGTTTTATATCTTTCTTCCCTGACAAACTGAGAGCTCTGTGAAGGCGGGGGTTTGTCTTGTGTACCATCTGATTCCTAGCCCAGTTCCTAACACACAGTAGGTGCTCAATAACTATAGGGGGAAAGAATTATTAATATTAGAGAAAGCAACTAAAACACACTTTACAACTTCACACTTGTCTATTTTACAATTGTTGTTAAAGTTATCTTGTTCCCAAGAAATGAATTCTACACTTGTACATTTTATTAAACTCACAGGCAATTTTGCCTCTTTTATAGTGTAAGACTTTCCAAATGAGGAAACACCTGTGAAATTCGTGTTTAAGGCGCTTTCATTCTCTTGCCACTATTTCCCCACAATGGTGACCTTTAAATTTAGCCTGAGTATAAGCGGGGCTGTCAGAACATCGGGTTACATTATGCAATGCAGCTATTTGTGCCTTTTAAAGACGGTGTAAGTCCCAACGTGGACTGCACAGCGGGGAAGTTACCCTGATGATATTCTCAAAACCACAGCAGCCAGGATTGAACCCAACAGTGGGTCAGCCGTCAAGAAGCCACATGCTTCTGGGAAATCAGTTTCGCTGAAAACAGGTCCTCATTTGTCCTGCCAGAAAATAAGTAACCCTTGGCTCTTGTGTGGCCTTGCTTCTTCAGGCAGATTGGAGCGAAGCTTGGGTTTGAGGGAGAAGCGGGGAATTGTGCTGCAGGGCTTATTTTTCTTTTTCAGAGGTGGTGTGTGGAGCTGTGTGCTGGGATCTGCGGAGAATTGTGGAGTCATTGATTGTCCCACCTAATCAGAGGCTCAGAGACCTCCTGGGCTGACCAGCAGCTACTCCTCCTAGACGTGGGCCAGCCCCCCACCTTTTTTGCAACTGTTTGCAAAAAACTGCCCCACCTCCTTGTTGATAAACAGCTCAAACTGTGGGCTAAGCAGCTCCCAGAGACCATTCCAGCTCTGGGTCATGCAGCCCATTTCTTCAGGGTAGTTTCAGAGGCAGAGATGCGAGGGGGAGGCAGTGGGGGAGGGGAGAAGGAGAGGCGGGGATTGAGTCCCAAAGGATGAGTCAAGGGCTTCTGCACATGATGTCGTGTTGCAATAAAACTAAGACTTCTTGCTGTGCTCTCAGTCCCAAAGAATTCACACAAGTCTCAAGTCTGAGAAAAAAGAGGAGAAGCTTAGACACACAAGATCACAAGTGGAAAAACTACCAAAACGCCTAACTTGCTCCTTGGGAAACTTCAGGGTAGCACTAATCAAAGGACACCTTCCTGCACTTTTACCCTAACCCAGTCCAGTTTATATAATAATGGCCTGTGCAATTTTAGTTTTTAAAGCCCACTTGCTTGCAGGCAAGCAGGATCACCTAATAATAATGAAATACATCATTGGGCACTGACTATATTACAGGCACTGTTCTGAGTGCTGTACAGGTACTAAGTGGAGTCATAGGCAACTGTCATTCTTCGAGGCCAAAAATGGCTAAATATCAGCAATTTCATGCCTCCATCTAAAATTAACTCTTTTGATTTTTACAGTAATCCTCTAAAGACTATTGTTTTCTGGTATGATGAGCTCTCGCTGGGTTTTAAACTCACCTCTGCCACCCTGGTCAAAGGTGCCTTAGTTTCCTTGCCTGTAAAATGGGACTAATACTACTACTTGCTTCATAGGGTTGTCAGAGAATTAAGTGAGTTCATAAATGTAACAGTACCTGGCGCATAAATGTTCGATAAATATTGGTCATCATCTCTAGCTTTACAGAAAGTGATGTTTAAGGCCTTCATTTGAGAAATACCCTGTGTAATGACATCCAATGTTTTGTTTTTCTGCCAGGCCCGTATTTCTTCTCCTTCTGCAACAGCACCCCAATTTCCCTTGAGATAACTCGTCCTCCCCTGGAAGAGGCTGTCAGCCAAGGACTCTTTTTTCCCCCAGCTGTGGAGTATACATGTGGCCCAAGGTGGGTCAATCCCAATTTTTCTTGCATCCTGTACTTTTCAAAGCCAGGCTCCTCTGCTTTCCCTCTGATTCTGCAGCTATTCCGTGTCCTTCCAATAAATTCCTTTTTGCACAACGGCGGGGCCGGGGGCGGGGGGAGGGGCGGGGTGGTGAGGGGGGCAGGGAGGGAGGAGTAAGGGAGGTAATTTAGCAGATTGTTAACAAGTTAACAATCTGCTAAATTGGTTTCTATTGTTGCAATCAAAGATCCTTAACATATATATCATTGGAAATAGGCATTTTAACCTATTCTTTCTAAATAATGAAACTAGCTAGCATATACTGACTCTGTGTCGAGACCTTTTTTTTTTTTTTTTTTTTGGCTGTGTTGGGTCTTCGTTTCTGTGCGAGGGCTTTCTCTAGTTGTGGCAAGCGGGGACCACTCTTCATCGCAGTGCACGGGCCTCTCACTATCGCGGCCTCTCTTGTTGCGGAGCACAGGCTCCAGACGCGCAGGCTTAGTAATTGTGGCTCACGGGCCCAGTTGCTCCGCGGCATGTGGGATCTTCCCAGACCAGGGCTCGAACCCGTGTCCCCTGCATTGGCAGGCAGATTCTCAACCACTGCGCCACCAGGGAAGCCCGAGACCTTTATTATGTGGTTACGTTTAACACATCTCTACCATGGTAGGTGTCATTAACCCCATTTTTCACATTAAAAAAGTGAAGACCTAGATTTTTATGCCAGCTTTCCCTGTGGATGGCTGTGCATTCCTGAGCAAGGCTCTGAATCTCTCTTGAGCCTCTGCCTCCTGCTGTGCGAAGTGGGGTTGGTTACACTGCCCGCCCCCTGGGTGGTTTTGAGAATCAAACAATATGATGGATGTAGAAAAGCACTTTGTAAACTGGTTAAGTGCCATATAAATGTAAAATTGCATTACGATTTTCTTTGGCCAAAGGATACATTTTAACTCCTCTTCCTGGTGCCTAATTCAAGTTGTCTGTTCTTTCCACATAAAAATAATAATTTTTAAAATGCAGGTTTTCACGTGGAAGTCCCAAGTAATCTGTACCCCAGGATAATGAGATTCTCTTCCTTGAAAGCAACGTTGCGCCTCCGTGGAATTCCTGGCTGCTTTATTCCCTTGCCAGGTCAATCATGGCTAAAGCTTGTTTTCCTTGCTCTTCTGATCAAACTTAGAGGATTTTCTCTCCTTTCACTCTTATTTCCCTCCTGTCTTTCCCAATCTCACAGCTCCTCAAGAGTCAATAAATGCCAGCAATGACTACACACAGTCTTATGAGGGGTTTTAGTAAATTGGGGATTAGATCCAACTTTCTGTATTAGAACTGAGATACAAATGAAGGTTTTCCAAAGTTTACTGAGGATTACATAAAGAGTAACAATGAATAGTGAAAATTAGGGATATTATTTCTAAATGCCATTGTTTTTAATAGGCAAATAATGCAGGGGATCAGGCTGCAGTACATTAGCAAAGAAGAAAGAAAAAAAAAGTGGAAGGTAAACATATTTCACTTGTGAAGGCCAGATGAATATTCTTATTGGCCCATAGTGCCATCTAGTGGACCATTTTTAAATAGGGCTCAGTTTCCAGCTGTGATTGCATTAGCTGTCTACTCCTCATCACTTAAAGTATCCATTAGGAGCCTGTAAATGATTTCCCGATAACCCATAAGAGCACAGATGATCACACCTGGTAGAATTCCCAAACTTAAACTCATTAGGCATGGTTGACCAGTCATCCCATGCTTTAACCTTTCCCTCCTGGCCCTCTGTAATAGTAGATGTCTATGGCTCTTCTCTCTGACAGTATCCATCTAGGCTCCTTCACCAAATCCACTCTCTCTATGTAACTCCTAAGGTCTGATCTTTGCTTTCTCATTGTATGTGCGGTGGTTCTTCTTTTTGTAGGTTACATAACCCATAGAGAACCAGTGGTCAGCCATGGACTATGGTCCTTCTTTCCAGAAAATGACATATGACCATCCGCTTCACTCACATACTCTTTCTCATACAAATACACACACACACACGCTCACACATTTTTGCCAAAAATTTCAGGGGGCTCACAAAGCTCTTGACTCCATGTTTAGAATGTTTGCTCCATAGTATTTCCTTCAGTGATGTTATAGAATCCCAGACTTTTAACTATCACATCTATGAAGATGTATCTCAGATTCCCACTTGTCTTTTTATATTCAGTCTTTTTTTTTTTTTTTGCTGCGTTGGGTCTTCATTGCTGCACTCAGGATTTCTCTAGTTGCAGCGAGGGGGGGTTGCTCTTTGTTGCAGTGTGCGGGCTTCTCGTTGCAGTGGCTTCTCTTGTTGCAAAGCATGGGCTCTAGGCGCACAGGCTTCCGTAGTTGCAGCACGCAAGCTCAGTAGTTGCGGCACGTGTGCTCTAGGGCACGTGGGCTCTAGGGCACACAGGCTTCAGTAGTTGTGGCACACGGGCTCAGTAGTTGTAGCTCGCAGGCTCTAGAGTGCAGGCTCAGTAGTTGTGGTGCACAGGCTTAGTTGCTTTGTGGCATGTGGGATCTTCCTAGACCAGGGATCGAACTCGTGTCCCCTGCATTGGCAGGCAGATTCTTAAACACTGCGCCATCAGGGTAGTCCTATATTCAGTCTTTCATTTCCAACCTCACTATTCCTGATTGAAACATCCCACCCTTTCCTATCACTGCCTTAAAACAAACTGGCCCCCTCTCATAAAATGCCTCTTCAAATTCGGGTCACCATTCAAAGTCCAGTTCATATGCCACCATCTTTGGAAAGCCAACCCCTAATTAGAAAGAATTAAACTTTCCCTTTTGTGATCTCTTACACCATTTTTTAAACTTTACCTAAAATAATTGCAGGCTTCCCACAGTTTATAACTGATTGAATAGGTGGTAAGTTCTTGAGGAAAGAATTTCCTATTTATCTTTGCATCTTCCATAATAATAGAGGGAGGACCTTACTTTGTAGCTATTCCTTTAATATCGGTGAATTTGGGAGACTTGGTTTCATTTCTTACTGTACACCTGACTATGTGACCATGAACAAGGCAGTTAAGCTCTCCAAGCCTTGGCTCTTCTGTACACAGGAATCTGATAGCGTCTACAAGTGGGTCCTTGGGAGGGCTCAACAGGGTGATGCATGTAATGCACTTGGTACATTTCCCGGCACACAGTAGATGAAAATATGTTTCTTGAATGAAAAGATCCTTGAACAAGAAAAAGGAGTTGAGGTCACTGTCTCCGAAAAGAAAAAAAAATCTTCCTATGATTTTGGAAATAAATAGCTTGTCCCTTCTTTCAGTTAAAGTGATGAAGAAGTCCCGAAATGTTATGAATTGAGCCAGGTACCAGAGATACAAAGATGAATCCGCATGTTGCCCCAAAAGGTCCAATCTTTGAAACCTCTCAATCAATACTGAGATGATTATGCCAAGGAGGCATTAGTGTATTAATCTTACTTATGAAAGTAACTTTTTAAAGCACTATTTTATTTAGGACTGTGCACCTGGCTTTTCACTCTGAGCTGATAATTAGCAAGAGTCATCTGCTGTGGCTGGCTTCATTCTCATGGCAACAATAATTTCAACAGCACCTGCAAGTAGTCCATGGAAGAGTAGAAAGAGCACTCAAGTTGGAGGTGGAGGGTCTAACTCTAAAGGACATGTCCTTTCCTCCAAACCACATTCCCCAGAGAAAAATAAACCCAGACTTCCGTCATTCACTGAGGTGCCACAGCTGTGGATATAAATTCGTTGATATCCTCTGGCATAATTTTTTGTGTGAAAAAAATCTATTTTGGACTTCCCTGGTGGCGCAGTGGTTAAGAATTCACCTGCCAATGCAGGGGACACGGGTTCGAGCCCTGGTCCGGGAAGATCCCACATGCCACGAAGCAACTAAGCCCGTGCATCACAACTACAGATCCTGCGCTCTACAGCCCACGAGCCACAACTACTGAGCCTGAGTGCCACAACTACTGAAGCCTGAGCACCTAGAGCCCATACTCCGCAACGAAGAGAAGCCACCGCAATGAGAAACCCGCGCACCGCAACGAAGAGTAGCCCCCGCTCACCGCAACTAGAGAAAGCCCGCACACAGCAACGAAGACCCAACACAGCCAAAAATAAATAATAAATAAATAAATTTATTTTAAAAAGCTATTTAGAATTTCATATTTCTAATTAAAAATCTGTTTACAACCTAAAAAATAATATCTTCTTGAGTTCTGTCATCTTACTTGCCAGATCACTTCCCAGAATGTTGATCCACTCCCACCTGTTTCCCCACATCCTTGCCATCCTTGTCCAACTTAATATTCTCTAACAATCTGATTTTAATCCGCCTGATAGGTGTAATGTGGTATCTCATTGCTGTTTATTTTTTTTATTGAAGTATAGTTGATTTGCAATGTGTTAATTACTGCTGTACAGCAAAGTGATTCAGTTATACATATATACACATTCCTTTTTTTATATATTCTTTTCCATTATGGTTATTACAGGACGTTGGATATAGTTCTCTGTGCTATACAGTAGGACCTTGTTGTTTATCCATTTTGTATATAAAAGTTTACATCTGCTAAACCCAACCTCCCACTCCACCCCACCCCTAACCTCCTCCCCCTTGGTAACCACCAGTCTGTTCTCTATGTCCATGAGTCTGTTTCTGTTTCATAGGTAGGTTCATTTGTGTCATAGTTTAGATTCCACATATAAGTGATGTCATATAGTATTTGTCTTTCCCTGTCTGACTTACTTCACTTAGTAAGGTAATGTCTAGTTGCATCCATGTTGCTGCAAATGACATTATTTTCTTCTTTTTTATGACTGAGTAGTATTCCATTGCATATATGTATCACATCTTTATCCATTCATCTGTCGATGGACATTTAGGTTGTTTCCATGTCTCACTGCTGTTTAAATTGGGCATTTCTATGATTCTGAGTGAGGCTGAACTCCTCTATACTTGTAAGCCACTTGAGGATCCCATTCTGAATCCGCTACTCTTTGACCATTGCATTCATATTTGTGCCTTTTTCTTGTTGATTTGCAGGAGCATTTTGTATATTCTAGGTACTAATTCCACTCAAAAATTCTCCTATTGTTTCATTACCTAACAGTTTATGTTTCACGTTTAAGTCTCAAATTATCTAAAAGTTCCCCCTTTGTGTATAGTGCGAGGTAGAGATCCCACTTTATTTTTCTCTATAATATTAATCCATTTCCCAATATCACCTTCTTAAGAACCTGTCCTTTCTCCTTTAACTTGTCTTGCCACCTCTTTCATACATCAAGTTCCTAGATATTGGGTTGGCCAAAAAGTTTGTTTGGGTTTTTCCATAAAATGTTACGGAAAAACCCAAACGAAAATTTTGGCTAACCCAATATATATACATATGCTTCTAAACTTTCTATTTCACTTCATTGTTGTAGTTGGTTATTCCTGCACCAGTGCTGTTTTTGTTACCATGTCTTGGCAGTATGCCTTCCTATCAGCTAAGGAATTCCCCCTTATTGGCTCTTCTTTTTAAAAATTGACTTGACTACACATGGGCTTTTAATAGTAGCCGCAAATTTGAGAGTCTGTCGACTTTATCAAAAAATAATGCTGAAATTGTCTTAACTGCACTTACTTTGTAAATTAATTTTAGAAG
Organism: Balaenoptera musculus; assembly: GCF_009873245.2. Taxonomy (NCBI): domain Eukaryota; kingdom Metazoa; phylum Chordata; class Mammalia; order Artiodactyla; family Balaenopteridae; genus Balaenoptera; species Balaenoptera musculus. The sequence goes on from NC_045789.1 coordinate 96,789,246, forward strand.
TTTTGACTCCATTACAATTTTAAAGCATGCCACTCGTGAACATAATGGTCCAGTCACATTTTCAGGAGTTTATCTATGTTTTTTAAAAAAAGCTTTAAATTACTTTCTGTAGAGTTTTTGTGTATTCTTTGTTAAGTAAACTCTTAGAGATGTTATAGACTTATTACTATTGTGAAAGTGTGTTATTTTCTGCTATATTTTCTAGCTTTTATCAGTGGTATAGAGGGACATGGAAACTGAATAGCTTCTGCTAACATTACTAACCTCTCTCATTAATTCCAACAGTTGGTGACTCTGAGTTGTTAGGTGCATAGTCTTAGCATCCTCCCCAGGTCATCTGGACAAGAGGAGAGGCTGAAGTCCAGTCTCTAGTTGCCTCCTAGTGAGTTGAAGGAGGAGAGGGAACCATGCCTCATGCTGCTGAGCCTCTGGTATTACATGTTGTTCTCAGTCTCTTCCACTGGCCTCCTCACCAGGCAACACTGGCCTCTGTATTAATTTCCCGGGGTTGCCTCAACAAAGGACCACAGTGGGGTGGACGAAGCAACAGAAATTTATTGTCTCACAGTTCCAGAGGCTAGAAGTCCATGATCAAGGTATCAGCAGGGTTGGTTCCCTCTGAGACCTATGAGGGAGAATCTGTTCCATGCCTCTCCCTTAGCTTCTGGTGGTTTGCTGGCAATCTTTGATGGTTCTTGGCTTGTAGAAGCCTCACCCCCCTCGCTGCCTTCACCTTCATATGGCATTCTCCCTGTGTGTGCCTGTACCCAATTTCTCATCTTTATAAGGACACCCGCCATATAGGGTTAGGGGCCCAATCTGCTCCAGCCATCCTAACTGTTAACTGATCCATCTTAACATTCACCCATCTTAACTAATTGAATCTGCAATGACCCTATTTCCAAATGAGGTCACATTCTGAGGTGCTAAGGGTTAGGACTTCCACATATGAATTTTAAGAGACATACTTCAGCCTTCAAGAACCTTCCTGGACCCCTGCTCTGAGTGCTACAATTTTATAATCTGATCGTCTCCTCCCCGATATGTAGAGGGGAATGAAAAGGAGGTTCGCCCTCACCTGTCATTTGCTTCCCACCCTTACTGCATGTGAGTGACATTCTCTGTGGTCTCCAGCCAGGGCTGAGCTTGTGCTACTGTGTTCCTGGTTCCCACTGGCAGAAAACAGAGAAGAGAGAAACGAACACAAGAGAGTGTCCTCCATCTCCAGTGACCACTCTCTCTATTCCGAGCTGTCGGTTTTCTTCCATATTGTGACCCAGCCACTGTTTTGTCTGTGGGAGTCGATCAGTTTTATTCACATTCTCAGATCCACCACCTTCTCTGCTGCTTCATCCATTTCAAAGGATGCTTTCAAGGGAGAGAGACACAGTCTATGTTGATTTGCCATCTAGTCAGAATCATCCTTTGCCTGGAGCTGTTCTATGGATACCTCAATATACAGCCCACCCCAGCCATCAGTTCATCCCTTATTTCTGATTTAAGAAAGAAAAAAAAAGGAGCTTTCACAATTCTCACAATGGTAGCACATGGATAGGTAATTAAAGCTAAAACCAAAGTTTTAAAACATATCTTAAAGATTTTTGCTCAAGAAAGACTAAGCAGCTATAGAAAAGTTAAGACATTGATAAATGATGGTTTTCCAGACACAGTTATTGTTGCAAATAAAAGGATGCTTGCAAGAGGCCACTGATACACTTGTTTTTCTTTTCAGCCTTTATTCAGTTGATACTTCGTTGTTCCTCCTCCTCTTCTAATGCACTTTGCACAGCTGCTGTAATGGCAGGGGCCCTGGGGTAGGAGGCAAGATGCTCAGAGCCTTACCTTTGTCACTAACGGGCCACCTTGAGCGGGTCACAGGGCCTCAGTCTTCCTGTCCAGCAGGGGGTTGGATTGTTGAAGTTCTCACCAAATTTAACATGAAATAGTGTTTCCTTGTCATGGAGTGAAGATGAGTGTGCATTGTGTTTTTGTTAGCTTCTCTGAAAACTTAAAGGAGCTAAATCTCCAAGAAATTTTGCTCTGATTTTCTCTCACATTTATGTAGCTCACAGAGAGATGAGATTACCCATTTGAAATGATTGAAATCAAGCTGGCTTTATATATCTGATGGAAACATGAGATTTATAAGCACACAATTTGGCCCTAATGTCTACGTTTCTACTTGGATAAAGAATGAACATGTTCTCAAAACCTCTGAAAGAATGCAAGGAGAAGCAAGTGCTCTTTTGATTTAAAGAGTTGACTTCAAAAAATGAAGGGGTTACAGACTCCCAGACACAGAGAACAAACTAATGGTCACCAGTGGGGAGAGGGAAGGGGGAGGGGCAAAACAGGGGTAGGGGATTAAGGTGTACAAACTATTAGGTATAAAATTAGCTACAAGGGGGCTTCCCTGGTGGCGCAGTGGTTGGGAGTCTGCCTGCCAATGCAGGGGACACGGGTTCGAGCCCTGGTCTGGGAGGATCCCACATGCCGCGGAGCAACTAAGCCCGTAAGCCACAGGTACTGAGCCTGCGCGTCTGGAGCCCGTGCTCCGCAACGGGAGAGGCCGTGACAGTGAGAGGCCCGCGCACCGCGATGAAGAGTGACCCCCGCTCGCCGCAACTAGAGAAAGCCCTCGCACAGAAGCGAAGACCCAACGCAGCCAAAAATAAATAAATAAATAAAAATACATACATCTGCAGTAATATCATTAAACTTTGTGATAAAGGCGTGTTTTACAATATCCACAGCAATTTCTGATGTAACCACCATACAGACATCTTGGTCTCATGAAGAGACATAACCAACAAATTCTGCCTCTCCAAGAGAATAGTAAACAAACTCATCAGGCAGAGTTGGTGGCAGATCTCTCACTGGCCACCCCAGGTGAGCTAGAAGCCTTCTGAGGACAGCAATTCTCAAACACAGCCTAACACTGACTGTATCTCCATCACCAGGACCCACGCAGACCTCCTGAATTGGAACCTCTGAGATTCTGGTACCCAGGAAGCCATATTTTTACAATGTTCCAGATAATCCCAAAAAGCAAATAGATGCATCCACTGCTCCAAGCTTCCTCTCAACTCAAAATGATACGGTTCTGAAAATGGTGTACAGCTCCACTGACAGCTGATACTCGGTTTTGCAGCAACTCAGTATACACCAGTTACCAAAAGTAGCCTTTCCATGGGATGTAAACATGGAAACCTGAAACATCCGCTTTTCTACAATCATTGCCTTCGGTTATTCTGATTAGATTGTCCTCTGAAATCTTTTAGGGACATCTTGGACAGATTCCATAACTTTCTACACATATTCAGTTATTTAAATTCTAAACCAGTTTCTAACTTCAAACACTATTTAAATCCTATCTCCTCTCTACGCCCTCCTCACCACCATCCAACTCAGGCGTAAGGGATGAGGACAGAAGTTGGGGGCATAGTCCACTCTTTCCTCACACCCCTGGAAGTGGGAGGAGGGATGTCATCAGCCCTAAACACAAGCCGCCTTCCCCTCCCTCTTTTTGGTCTTGCTCTTGCCAGGTGAGTGAAAAGTGAGGAAGAGAGACACTTTTGAAGGGAGTTGTGTCCAGGAGATGCCCAGCCCCCTTTCCGAATGAGGGGTCCCCTTAGTGACCACTTGGTGAGCCCCTCTGTCCTGCCTCATCCTCTAACTTCTTTTTCCCTCACGTGGAGCCTGAAGATCTGTGGGTATCACTTCTACAACCTCTGGGTCACCCCTGAAGAAATGCGGGCAGGGGTTCTTCTACTTCTTTTCTTCCCAAGTACTTGCCCTGCTGAAACAAAGGGCTCCAGCAAGCCTCCTGCCTTCAGGAATGTAGAAGCGAAAAGCAGTTAACAGGATCTTTGCTCATTTGTGCCTCTACACCACTCTGCACTCCACTCGGACAGCAGCACCAGGGTTCTGTTGCCCTCAGCAAGCTACCAGCAGGAGAGCAGGATGGCAATCTGCCCTTAATGCAGACATCTCTGATCCCTACACGAGGCTTTCCAGGAGCATTCCCTGGCTGGGATTCTGGAGAAGGGAAGTATCCCTCTCCTCCCTACAAGACCAACAGCCCTTGACTTAGGTGAAGGGGTGAAGCAGGGCTAATAGTGGTAAGGCCAGTTTTGCCCACCTCTACATAACCCATGGCAGGAGTCGTCAAACCCCATCAATTGTTGGCAGCTCTCTTTAGAACGAGGTATATACTCTGTACCTCTTTGTCTTCAGCCTTGGGTCCTAGTTACCAACCACAGAGGGTAAAAAAAAAAACCCCAATCAGTATGGCTACACAGTTACATCCCTCAAGAGGCTGACTGTAGGAAAGATGTCAAACCCCACTGTCTGTTCACAATTGCATTTCCCATGTTTAGCAGGATGGCTGTGACACTGCATGCACTCAGCAACTCTTGAATGAATCAATCAGTCAATCAATCAATTTAGTTCTATGTTGAGAACCAAATTAGAGACTAGATTCTGTCTTTTCCTTACATTGGTACTTACAGATTTTGCAAGGAGGTAGTAGTCACCCCTCAACCAGAACCGATAACAATGATAAAAAACAGTAACCCACCAAAAGCTGGGTAGGGATTATGGTTTTAAATCCTTCAAGAGCCCTCTGAAGTAAGTCCTATTATCCTCATTTTATAAATGAGGAAACTGAGGCTTAGATATTTTAGTAAAATGCCCAAATACTCTCAGGATATACCTGGTTCTTAACCAAGATTTCTATCATTCTGTTTCTTTTCTTGACCAAAAACCTGCAGGTTTTAGTTTTTGACTCTTCAAAGTAGGGATGGCATCTAGGTGTGATTTCATGGAAGGACATTTAAGTGGTAGTGGTTGCCTGAAGCACCGGGTCAAGAACAATACTGGGATCCCAGCACTATCAATTGATTATGTCTGCCATGCATATGTAAGGTGGAAAGAGGTGGGACACACGTACCAACCCCCATCCAGGCAACTGTTGATATTTTTTCCAGCCAAAGTTAGAAACTGGGAAAGTCTGTCTTTGGCATGCCCAGCATCCCTCCCTCTGCCACCTGATTTCCCTTCTCTTTCTTAGACTTGGTGTCCAGTCTTTCCCTCACTCCTGCTTTGATATGGATCACTTTTACTTGTCTGCAGTGACTCTCCCCATGTGCATTTGCATTGAATCTTTAGAACATTGGCTGCTGTGCTGAGTACAAAGTGCACTGGACCTAGAATCAGATGACCTGAGTTTCCATCCTCTCTCGGTGCTTACTACCTGTGTGATCCTGTAAAACTGACTTAATTCTACTCAGATGATCATGACTCCTGCCAGACCTACTTCTAGGGTTGCCTTGAGAATTAAATAAATTTAATTCACTAAAAGGGAATATAACTTCTTACAACTGGGACATGCCCAAATTTGTCTGCTGTTGAAGGAGGTTGGGGACCTGGTTAGAAGCTGGAGGAGATAGTCTCCATGACGGGTACAGTTTCTCAGATGCTCTGCCACTATCCCGTGTGGGCAACATCAAGCAATTGAATCACAGTGGTTAAGATGGTGGGTTGGAATTTCAGCTCCACCATGTACAACTGTCTGACTCTGAGAGGTCTGTGTCTCTTTTCCCTTTTCTAAAAAATGGAATAATGACAGTTTCTATCAGGATTAAATGAGACACAATATAAAACTCTTAGAATAGTGCCTGATGCTAAGTGCTCTATAAGTGTTAGCTATTATTTTCTACCTAAGCTTCCTCTCTTCTCTAGTCTAACAATCTTCATCTTGGCTTGGAAAACCAGTTACTGACCAGGGAGAACTTCATGTGGGGTAGACACCTTGGAGAGGTGGATGTTCCCATGCCAGGTGCTTCTTGTTTCTAAAACCAGGTGCTGCACCTCCTCTCATGGTCGCTTCATGGAGAACTTCATAAAGGCAACTCCACGGCTATGGAACGAATGGCTATTGGGTTTGTCGTATCTATTAATTTCCCCATAAGGCATTGCCATGAATTGTTAGGAGAGTCTGACCAGGATCAGTGATTAGGTGAAAACATGCACTTTGGATGTCAGCAGGAGTTTGAATGGCTGTGTGACACTGCATAAGTTACTCAGCCTCTCTGGTACACTCTGGCAAACCCTCTTCTTTAGACAATCCAGTGTTTATTTTCATCTCCTCTTTTTTCATCTTTCATTGCAAAGGTTGGAAAGCTAAGTGCTCACTTTCCTAACTTCCCTTGCAACTTGATGTAGCCACCTGAGAATGTTCTGGCATGTAAATAGAAGTCTTCTGGGGCTGGGAGGGTGGGGGCTTCTGGAGAATATTCTACTCCTCCAATTAAAAAAAAAAAGCAATGAACCTACCACCACCTCTTTCTCCTTCCTCTTGCCTTGAATGCAGCTATGGCAGCCATCTTGCACTCATGAGGAAAAGGACAAAAGAACTGCACAGATGCCATCCTGACACTGTTGAACTCTTGAGTCAATACCAAACTTACGAGAGGAAAACAAACCCCTATTAGTTTCATCAACAACAGGCAGTTTTTCAGAATTCTTTAGTTAAAAGCATTTCTACCTGAAACAATCAATTCCATATCTATAAATGAGATTACCCGATTCATAAGGATATTGAAAGAATTAAACAAGACCCTGTATGTAAATCACTTTGAAGCTAACAGATGTTCAATAAATGTTAGACCCCAAAGACAAATTCTTTGCCTTCCCTCTCACTTCTTCCCCTGCCAATTTAGTGAATTACATCTTAGACAACAATTACATCAGCCACCATGGTTCTCCATTCTTCTTGTTGTTTCCCAGAAATAGTTCCAGCAACAAGAAATGGGATAGCAGAGTAGAGAAGAGTGTACACTTTGAGTCAATGAGATTTGGGTTCAAACCCGAGGTCTGCCACTTATTAGCTATATGACCTTGAGCAAGTTTTTCACCATTTCTGAGCCTTGGTTTCCTCATCTGTCACATGATATCAACATCACAGTATTGTGAGAATTATAAAAAGTAATTTGTTTCACATAGTGCCTGGCACATAGTGCCTGGTAAGAAGTGAGTATAGTTGATGGCTACTGGTGACTCTCACTAATCTGTTAAGTGTCAAGAAAGCTAGGACTGTGGCTGACTTTTTCTCCTTTGAACCTCAGGGCCTGGGAAAGACTAGGCATCCAATGTGAATTGGCCAAAAGAATGAATAAATGAGACAAGATGCTGTAGGAAAGTAAGTCCCCTCCATCTTGCTTGCTGTTGTATCCCTATATCTAGGACTGTTCCCAGCAAACTGTGGGAAATGAATAAGTATTTGTTGAATGAATTATTGGCCTTTAATCAAAATGAGTCTCCAATTATATAATGGAGAGCACTGAAAATGAGATTCAACATAAGAAATTTCATTTTATGAACCTTTCAGAGATAACCTAGTTTATTAATCTGGATATACCCAACCTTGATGCCCCCTCCATTTGCAAATTATATGTAAATTAAATGTGTGTATGTCATTTCTTCCTTGCAATAAAGACATTCTGATAGTAAAAGTCATCTTAATAAGTCAAGCTACATTTTCTCCCTCTTTTGGCTTAAACAAATATCTCTGTGATACAGCCCAAATTTCTACACCTGTATTCAAATCTTTTCTTTTCACAGTTTAATGACATCATTCTCTGCATTTTGTGAAGTTCACAATCTTATCTAAAAGATTTTTTAGATTTACTATTTTTTTCCTTCTGTCTTTTCATTTGTTAATAATATATACATATCCTTCTAGTATATTTTTTTTTATATCTGAAACATTAGCAGGACATCCTACGAAGGGTGGTATACCCTATCACTTACATCATTATTCATCAATTGAATTGAATTATTGCCAATGGCTTTTAAAATATACTAAGTTTTTCACAATGTTTAATTTTGTACTATTACTTCTCTTGTTGTAACATAACGGATTTTTCTTTCTCTTCAATTTTCCAGAACCTAGCCTAGAATTTTTCATTGTCTTTCAATTGTTCTGAATTAAAAATATTATTAGTGATTGTCCTTAATATTTTATGACTGTAAAAAGGAATAATTTATTTATAGTCTTAAGTGTTCACATTTTGCCAGACAAAGCAACCATTTTTTATTTAAGGAAGATTGTTGCCATCATTACCTCTCAGTAATAATTCAAGATGCTTATTATGAATAGATATAAAATTAAATTAAACCTCGAACTCACTGCTCATGCCAAGAACTTTACATTAATCAACACCATTATAACCATAACTCATATTTCTATATATTTTTTTCAGTTTACTAAAGCATTTTCATACTCACTATCAAACTTACTCAATATCATAACTCTGTGAAGTAGAAATAGTTTTATTAATTTGGAGATAAGAAAACTGAGGCTCAGAGTAGTTACCCAAGCTATAAATAGAAAAGAACTAATTCTGACACCAATTCTAGAACTCACTCCATCATTATTCTGTAGGAATACCATGGAAACCAAAGAATGAAGGGAATTTAGAGACTAGTTGATGGAGGAAAAAACGGCCACTGTAGCAAACAGACCTGGAGCTGAAGTTCATTTATGCATTAAACAAGATTTAGCCGGGTGCCTGCTGGGTTCTATGCCACTGGTGCTCATTGTTGGGATAAAATGGTGAACAAGGCAGATGTGGTCTCTGCCCTCCATGAACTCACTCTCTAGTGAAGAAGAGAAAATAAATAAACAGGAATTGGGTATTAGAAAGGATCTCTGAGGTCTTCTTTTGCAACTCATTCAATTTGCAGGTACAGAAACTGAGGTCTTGAGAGGCAAAATGACTTGTCCAAGATCACAAGACAGATTGTCAGAAATCCAGGACAAGAAGCTAAGATTCCTAACTTCCAGTCTAAAGGAATATATATAAATATCATTTTCAAAATTATTGTTGAATAATAGGCCAAAGAAAACAAAGAGACTTGGAACTGGAATTCTTATTTCATCGTTGACATATATAGGGATTACAGCACATCCATTTATTTACATACTGTCATGGCTGCTGTCACTACAATAGCAGAGTTGAGTAGTTGTGGCAGAAACTTAGAAGGGGTTTAGCTGTAAATAGCTGAGGACCAAACTCAACTGCTTTAAGTAAGAAGGAAATATACATGGAGGCCCATGGACAGGCAAAGAGCCGAGCTATAGTACACTCAGTGGCTCAGTGACGTCATTAAGGACCAGGGATCTTGCCATGTCTCCACTCCACAGATTTCAGCAAATTCTTCTTCCTAATGCTTATTCCCTTTGTGCTTACAAGATGCTGCCATTTTTTTCTTGCAGGAACCACCTCTCCTGACTGAAACACTATATCCAGGAGTGCTTTGTAAACTGTAAAGTGGCATCCACAGATAAGGAGTTAGATTGTTATCGTTACGTTTTTATTTTGTGAGCTCCCTAAAAAACAAATAAGAAACAGCACTGGGGATAATGAATACAAACAATGCCTCGACTTCTGAGTACTTAGGTATTCACTAATTTATTCATTTGTTTAGAAAACCTTTTTTGGGGTTTTACACTCTAAGTCAAACACCACTCTGGGTGCTGGGGCACAAGAAGATTAAGACAAGGAATTTCTACAATGATTCATTAATATGGCCACATTCTGTGACTTTTATTTAAGGAGTTATCATTACCTGGTCTCAAAGTTCCTCTAAAAATGTTTACACCAGTGTTTGAAATGGGAAAGCCCAAGGATTACGTTTAACCACTATGACCATTTTGCTTGCCCAAACAATATTTTAAATAATTGGAGAATTTTGTACAATAATCCAAATTACTGCCTTCCACATGGGACACTTGTATGGATTTGAGGAGTGATTCTGTCGTTGGATGTAGAGGGGTCATGAGCTCTCCAGGTTCCAAATATCATCATCACTGCCTTTTGCTTCACATTTTGCTGGCTTCACTCACTTACTTTCCTTGCCTGAACCTGAAGGGAGATCACAGGCCCTGGTGTGGATGGATCAAAGTGAAATAGATGACTGCATATTTGCTCAGCAAGTCTGTGACAGTTTATCAGAGGCTTTTACTCTTTTGAGGATCAGAGGTCCATTTATAATCTGAAGGTAGCTCTGAAAATGTACATAAGCACAAAAATCTGCATACAATTTTAGGGGGTTATATTAACCCCCAGGAAAAGGTTTTTTTAATGTGATACTTGTATCACTTAGGAGGGTTTTGGCTGCAAGTAACAGTAGACTCCAACTGGAACTGGCTTGAACAAGAAAGAAATATACCTGGAAGTCTGAGTAGGCCTCTTGTTATGGACTGAACTGTGTCCTGCATCTCTGCAACACACACACACACACACACACACACACACACACACATGCAAATTCATATGTTGAATCCCTAATCCCCAGTGGGACTCTATTTAATGATAGAGCCTTTAAGGAGATAATAAAACTTAAACAAGATCATAAAGGTGGGACCTTACTCCAATAGGACTGGTTTTCTGTAAGAAGAGGAAGTGACACCAGTGATCTCTCTCTCTCCAAGAAGAAAGGCCATGGGAGGACACAGCAAGACAGTGGCTGTCTGCAAGCCAGGAAGAGAGGCCGCACCAGAAACCAGCCCGACCATCACCCTGATGTTGAACTTCTAGCCTCCAGAACTATGAGAACATAGATTTCTGGATAAGCCACCCAGTCTGTGGAATTTTGTTATGACAGCCTGAGCTGACTAATGCACATTTCCAAGATTGGCAGTGGTCTAAAGCTTCAAGTGGCCAGAGATGGGTAAAACAAGGATGATATGACTCTGGTGGATTTGGACAAGGCTGTAAAAAGCCCATTCACAATAATATTAAAGACAGCAGCTAATTTGCATTGAGAAAGTACTATGTCCCAGGTACTACACAGTGCGCTTTACATGTACTATCTCGTTTGAATTATTACAAGAGAAAGTATTGCCCCTATCTCCCCCCCAAAAGAAAGGACACTTCTTGATGTGTAGTGGGGGCTGATAATTTGCATGCTGGACTCATCTTGCAAAACTGAAACTTTGCAAAACTAGAAACCACCATGCTATTTTCTATCTCTAGGATTTTGACTATTCTAAGTAACTCACATAAGTGGAGTCATACAGTATTTTTCTTTTTGTGACTAAAAATTCATTTAGCATAATGTCCTCAGTGTTCTTTCATATTGCAGCATCTGTCAGAATGACCTACCTTTTTAAGGCTGAATAATATTCTATTGCATGTATTTACCGTGTTTTACTTATCCATTCACTCATTAATGGACACTTGGGTTGCTTCCACATTTTTGCTATTGTAACAGTGTTATTATAAATACAGGTGTACAAAGGGATTTATTATTTGTGAATGTGGATTTTTCTGGGTATTATGATCTCATTTGATTTTCCTCGTTATTATTACTGCTGTTTCACAGATGAGGAAACTAGTGCTCAAATAGAATGACTTCCATGCAATCATAGCTAAGAATGGACCAGCTCTGCCTGGCTCCTTGCCTGCTTTCTTTCCATTACACCATCTTGCCCCAGATAATGTTTAGGTGATGTATATGCATCCGTTAGTGCATGTGTGCACACGCATGTCGTGTGTGTACATCAATTTAGATTGTTTTGTAGAATTAATCTTTCTAAAAAAATTAAAACTCTTAGAGATTAAATAATATTTTAATTGTGCCCAGGACACTTCAGATTCAAAGACATTTTTTAAATGAATCATTTTGTAAGGTGAAGACTAAGTCCCAGTTTTGTTTTGTTTTGTTATGCAAACTCAGATTTTCCTATACTACATTTAGTTTACTTAGAGCAGATTATACACATACACACACACACGCACAGAGACATGGATATACACACATGGACAAATATGTCTCAATTGCCTTGATAGCCTGTGAGATTTGCTTTCAGGCTTCATTTATAATAATGGAGGAGGGAGAAATACGGAGAGATGAGGATAAGATGGGTAATTTGCACCACTGAATTTTTAAAATTTCCCTAGACCAATCACATTTGCAACTTAAGTTGTTTTTCTGTTGCACGAGTGGTTTAGAAACTAAAACACATTAGAGGGAAGACGGTGGAGCAGACTGAAACATTGATTTTGAACCTCAAATGACCATGAGTTTAGTGGGAGTATATTACTATACTTCCTTAATTCTGCCATCTGGTAAGGTTTTCCATGTGATTAATGAGAGACCATCATACAACATTACCAGAAGGGAAACAATTCCACTTACCAATATAGCTAAGCCATAATTACTATGCAAATGATTTCAGTAATGTAATAGAATGGAATCTCTGGTCATTACAGGGCAGACAATTCACAATGCTAATTGGGGTTAGTGTGTTTTCAGAAAGTAAATAATATTAACAGTAAAATAAATCCAAACTAATATTAAGTTTGATTTTGCTTATAATCAAGGAGAATGGTATGCTTCTGAAACTACATTTCTGTTCAAAAGATAAACTATACTTGCTGCAGCCTCTAGTAAAAGCACAATGACTTGGGATTGAAAATACTGGGGAACAAAATCATACTAAGATGAGATTTAGGACTTAAGAAAAATGGTCCTCAGTTGAAGGTTTTCAGGCCAGAAGATAGACGTGGAAATAGATAAGCTTGAATTCTCAGAGTTGCCTAAATATACCTGGGGCAGGAGGTGATGGCTCAGAACATGAAGAAAAAAAGAGGACAACGAGGAAGAAAACTGCTGGTAAGTCATCTTCTTAAATCTTTTTTTTTCTCCCCAGTCTCTCTTTTGCTACCCAAGTTTAAGTCTTACATTACCACCTACTTGTCCTGTTATAATCATTTTCAAATATGTCGCCTTCTCACTTCGTCCTCTGCCCCATTCATACTTACCCTTGCCCATTTCATGCTCTAGGAAAGCAGAAACTCCTTCCTGCCACAGCTAAAGTCCCACACTTTCTACCTCGGTGTGGAAGTACCCAAAGACTCCTTCCATCAAAACCTTTCTCTCCCCATTCTGTACACCCACTGGGAGGGCACAGGACCCAGGCTTGGACAATTCATTCCTTTTCCTAAGACTCATAACAATGGAGTCCATTATTCCAGCAGCACTGCCCTGCTGCCTGTTCTCCACAGCAGACAGGATTTCTGTTTGTGGCTCTCCCTCATCCTGTTTTTAGGGCAGATTCTCCAGCTTCCCTCTCATTCCCTGATCCAGACAACATCCCTCTAACAAATTCTCCTTTTATATGATCTTAGCCAAAAAAGAACCCTAACGGATACACTTATCCTAAGAATTTTAAGTCAAATCTTCACAGCATCCAATGGAGGGTAGTGGGGAAGAAGGTAAAGATTATGCAGTAAATTGGGGCTGTTTCTTAAGATTCCTTGTGGTCAGTTTAAATTTGGAAATCTGCTGTGAGTAGATGACATCATCAGAAGAAATGGAGGTGGTGGTTAATAACGAAGCTCCAAACCCAGACCATGTGGGTGTGAACCTCACTTCCTCCACTGCATGGCTGCCTGAACTTTGGGCAAATTGCTTACAAGGAAAGTTCAGAGAGCAGGAATGCGTTCCTCCCAGGATTGCTAGGAGAATGAATGAGTTGTATGTGTGGAATGCATAGAGCAGAGCCTGACCCAAGCAAGCATTGTAAGCATGTAAAATGTGATTATTAAGACTTCTGGGGCTTCCCTGGTGGCGCAGTGGTTAAGAATCCGCCTGCCAATGCAGGGGACACGGGTTCGAGCCCTGGTCCGGGAAGATCCCACATGCCGCGGAGCAACTAAGCCCGTGTGCCACAACTACTGAAGCCTGCGTGCCTAGAGCCCATGCTCCGCAACAAGAGAAGCCACCGCAATGAGAAGCCCGCACGCCGGAACAAAGAGTAAACCCCGCTCGCCGCAACTAGAGAAAGCCCACGCGCAGCAACGAAGACCCAACGCAGTCAAAAACAAATAAATAAATCTATATTAAAAAAAAAAAAAGACTTCTGAAAAAGAGCTTATGTGGGTAGGCAAGTCAGATTTTAAAAATTGTGATTCAATACACTGACTTGACATCTGTGTACAAGGAGTTATGTAGCATCCAAAGTAGTCCCCCTGGGGCTACAAATATTCCCACGATATTGCCATTATTCAAGTTGAGGGGTTTTATTCCCAGAATTTCTCCTTTAGAGGCAGCCATACGTATTGGGGATAGGTTTGATTGCCTTTGTTCCAGTTAGAAAGGGATTCAGTTACTAAATACCAAAAGATAGTAACTATGAGAGTATGTAGGCTATGTCTGACCATTCCTCCAGGTGGTCACTCACACCGTGCCAAAAATTTAAACTGCAGAGATGAGGAATTATGAATCTTTGCTCTCACAGGCCCCACTGGCTCAGGGAAGCAAGTCCTGGGAAACAAGCAAGTGCTTGCCTGACAGCAAAGTCCCCAGTCCAGGACCCCAAGTCTCCCCGTGGTCCCTGATGGGCTTCTTAGATGGCTTCCAAGGAACCCTCGGTCCAAGGAGATGTTCTTACCTCTCCCCCTCATCTCACTTCTCCTAGAAGACCTTGATCAGTACCTGCTTCCGCTGCTCTGCCCCCTGGTCCTTCCCCAGGACTGGGATGGGATTACTCCCCAGCCCCGTCTACAGCGCTTTGTTAGGCTCTCCAAAGGCAGCCAATCGGATGCGCATTAACTTGAACCAGTTCCCAGGAGCTGGATCCACTGGGCATTTGACAGGCCACCAGTGTCATACTAAGTTTAACCCTCTACACAGTTCTGGATTTGAAAACAGTGGGACAATCCGTACTCTGAATGAGATGCTTGAGCTCCCAGCTGCCAATAAGAGCAGGAAATCAAAAAGTCTATGGATCTCAATCCCAGACTCCATCATACACTGTGCTTTGCCTTCAGTACTTCCTGCTGCCTAGAGATGTCTTGCTTGAGCTGTGGTGGTGGTGGAGATAATCAAGGCACAGGCATATTTCAGGGCATGTCTGAGTCAGAGAAACAGTGGTGGGTGAATAGAGGCTGGCCTTGCACAGTCATATTCTGATCCCCATCTGACTGGTGGTCCAGTCACCAAGTCCTGTAGTGAACACAAGTGGTGGTGTCATTCCCCCACAGTCCCTTATCTTAGGTGGTGGGCTGCTGGCTCACCAGCGATGCAGTCCCCGAAAAGACTCTGGTTAGGCCCTTAGATGAAAGCTCATTAGTTCCCCACAGCCTCAGATATAAGTTTTCTCTGACGCTAGCCTGTGCCATGGAATTTAAGTACAGCGCACTGAGTGAGAAGCGACTTGGGAATAGAGGATGGTGACATCTCTCAGCCAAAGCCAGTGCTTCTCAGAAACAGGGCCACCATTGAGTCTGTGCCGTGTCAAGCTTCCAGGAGGGAACTCTCTGCTGGGACAGGGAAGTAGTCCCTGAAATTGAGGCGGACATGCACGGATGAAGCCCATTCACAAGAAGCTTCTGGATTAGAGACACTTCCCACCAGCACAAGGCTCTGGAGAGACTTGGCAGCACTTACCAGGCTGTGCCCAGCGAGTTTCAATGGTGACAGGTTGGCGTGGGTCTTCCTCCACAATTTTAGCACTGAGCACCTCACACCCTGCTAGCAAAAGATGCCAGGTAGCCGACATTCTGAAGTCTCAGCGCTGCCATAATGGGATAAGGGGAGGGATAATGACGTCTCCCCTTAAGACACTTACTGAGCAGGGTTATTTCTATAGAATGAAATCACCATCACCCTCCCAGCTGATAGGGATGGGGCAGAGGTTAATTTAGGGCTTGCGCAGGAGGAAATTTAGATATTGTAGGGTGCCAACCTGGCCTTCCTTCTTCTGAAGACAGGGACAAGGTCTCCAATTCATCATTTTAGCTCCAGCACCCGGGGCAGTGCCTCCCATTCAATAGGGGCTGGATAAATATTTGTTCAGGAACAGCTCCAAAAGAATTTTTAAGTCTTCAGAGGGAGATTACAGGAGATAGAACTTTTCTTTCAGTCCTACTACTCTGTCTGCTTCTCGGTAGAAACACAGTGACAATCACGATCCCCCTTCTCCCTTCTTTTTCTCCTATAATTTTTTTTCTAATCTATTCACAGAGATTAAATGTATAGTTAAAAAATGAACCAAAACAGAACATGATTAGATGTTTATTGAGCTCTGTGGAAAAGAAACCTTGCCATGTTCAGAGGTAAGCAGGAATATATGGCCATGGTAATCTTTTATCTATTCTCATTGTATCCAACCTAAAAAGGCCCACATCAAACAAAACCCATTCCAAGCTTTTCCCTATGCCTCCTTGTCCCCAAAGTAAAATCTGCCCCTTATCTGAATCACCAAATCCCCATGGTACCGTTTGGTTTGGTTGTTTTGATTTTTTGCTTTCTGCTCTTTGGGTTTGAGTTTTTTAAATAATATAAAAAATAAAAGTAATGCAGAAATATACAAAAACTAAAAATTCCCTCAGTCCTCGAGGATTGTTTGTATTTCTCTTATAGGAGTTCTTTACTTTCCTTTTTTATTGTAAAATTTTAAAAATTTGGCTTGTCTCTCCCTGCCCTCCAACTATGCAGAAGTTCATGGAAGGAAAATATTGCCTCTTACTCACTTTTAATCTACTTCACATTGGTAAAATTTGAGATTTGAGTTGGACCTTAAAGAATGGGTGGTTTCAATAGATGGAGAGGATGGGGGAAGCTATTTGGAGCCAGCACGGTGCCTGGAACTTAGGAGAAAACTTATGTTTGTTGAATGAATGAATGAATGAACGAATGAATAGGAGATCTATCCTCTATGATAGTGAAATGATGGACAGAGACAAATTCAAGATTAATAACGTTTACGAATAAAAAGCTTCCTAAAAGATGGAAAAGGAGGAGAAGACAAGAAAAAGAAATCCATCTCAGTGATCATGTCTTCAGCAATGTTGCTAAATTTAAACTGGTACAAATTAGCAGTTTTTATTTCCTAGCTTTTTATACTTTCTCCTTCCCTAACTACCGAATTTGCTCACATGTATACAATGCTGAATTACATGTATTAATGCTTTATTTCAAACTTTAAAAGTATATATTCTTAAAGAAGATTGCTCTATATTTTTATTTCTCCTATTGTCCTTGTTTTCTTTTGAGGGGATACCAGCTTTGTAAAATGAACTTACAAGCTTTCTGTCTTTGTCAATCACCGGAACAACTTGCATAAGCTAGTGAATAGACTTCCTTCACAATCTGACTGACTGAATCTTGAAACTAGTCTGATCCAGGTGTGTGATGGAGGGCACACGTGTGTGATGGAGGGCACACGTGTGTGCATACGTGCGTGCATGCACGTGCCTGCGTGTGTGTGTGTGAACATTGATTAAATTTCTTCAAAGTTAAGAGGACTTTTCAGGTTTTCCATGTCCTCTTGAGTCATTTTTGGTACTCTTCACTTTTCTACAAGCTTAATAAACTATTTCCAAGTTTATTGGCATAAAATTGTTCACAATATTCTCTTGAAATATTTGTAATCTCTTCTGTATCTGTAGTTGTGATTTCTTTTTCATTCCTAGTAATAATTATCATTTACCTCGATATTAATATCAATCACCATTGCTGAAAGTTTATCTATTTTGTTAGTCTTTTCCACTAGTTTTAATGTTTGCTGATTATTATTTTCTGCTTCCTATTTAATTTACTTCTGCTCTTATCTTTAGTACCACCTTTTTCTCTTGCTTTGAGTTTACTTTGTCATTCTTTTCCTAATTTCTTGAATTCAATCTTTTTTTTTGTAATTTTACATCTTCTTTTGTCTAATAATGTATTAACTCCATAAATTTAAAATATTGCAGTCACTAAACCCCATTATCTTTATTTGTAGGGTTTTTATTGTTATTCAGTTCTAAATATTTTAGAATTTTTATTATGCTTTAAGATGCATTTTGTTAATTGATCACTGTGGGGTTTTTTTAATTTTTAAAACTATGGGGATTATTTGTAGTATTGGTGCTAGTTTGAGTACATTTTAGTAGGACATCATTATCTATAGTATATTTCTTTTCAGGTGTTTGCTGAGACATTTCTGTGGCTCTGTATGTATTTATTCTCTAACTTATGGGAACGGGTGATTCTATTATGCCCATTTTGTTTTATTGTTCAAATTTTCTAAATCCTTTTAAAAATTACTGTCTGCTTTACTTAGCAGATTCTGAAAAAGATATGCTTTCTTGCCATTAGTAGAAATATACCCATTTCTCCTTAAAAGGTGTTTAAAAATACTTTGAAAACAATGCTGTTAGACGCAGATGAGTTCAGAACTGTTCAATTTTCCTGGTGGGTTGTTTTTGTTTATGTGGTGATCTTCCTTATCTCTAACATTGATTTTACCGCTATGAAAAAGTTAATACTAATTATTAACATACAGTTAAGCCAATATTAATAATCAATAATTACTAATAATAATTAGGTTAATTAATAATTAGTAACAGTTAATAACTAGTAATAGTATACTAATTATTAACATGCAATTAAGCTAATATCAATGATTAACAATTACTAGTAATAATTAGGTTAATAATGAGCAATCATTAGTGACTAGTGATAGTATAATAATATTGCTATAGCAGCTTTTTTTTTCTCTTGGCTTATATAGAAAAAGGTGTTTGGAGAGTCAAGGAGGATTGACTCAACCCCACTGAGTCAAGGTTCAGGCTCAACCCCATTCAAGCCAGCTGTCTGCCCCTGAGCTCAGCACTCCTCCGCTTTGGCCAGCCCCTCTGATGAGGAAGGGTAGACGCACACCAATCATTTCAGTCCTGTCTCTCCTTGCCCTGCATGACCTGAACAGGCACGGGGTGAGACCTCACAGGCTGGGTGAATAAGAGTTCGCTGATAAACACTTCTTCATTGGCTGCAGACCATCCCACACGCTCCAGAGCTGAGGTTCCCCCTTCTGACTGGGGTCCTCCTGCCCCTGCTATTGAATGGCATCTCCTCTCCATCCCAGCTCAGCCCTGTCGAACTCTCTTATCAAGACAAGGAGCACGTCCTAGTGTCTAGGACACTCAGTGACCATTAAGACACTTCAGCCTCATCTCAGCTCTGCCGTGAAGAAGCTCTGAGCCCAGAGAAAACCACACGGCCCATCTAGGTGGGTGTTTTGTCTATAAAGAGAGGGAGGTGCATTTTTTTTTTAAGTCTGAGGTCATTTCTAGCAGAGGGAATGCTATGAATCCATGAATCTTATTGCGTACATAGGTGACCCACTTTTCACATATTGGAAATTTCAAATGTTCAGTACTTTGCTGAGAAAGTAAACAGACAAATTCCCAGAACTTGGCACAAAATGGTGCAGTGAAGGGGAATGATGGGAGGGGCAGGGACGTGAGAATTTACTTACTAGGGTGGAGCCTGGTGGAGCAGGAACACTTTTCTTTAAACAAACACTCAAAATAAACGATGACTTGTTTTCCCAGGAAATTCCCCTTTTTTTGTGAACTCTACATCTCTAAGAAATGAAACATGACAACTTCCAAAACATAGCAAGTTATACGTAAGGATAAAACACTGTAAACATATAACATGCCTTTGAATTTTATTTTAGACCTCCAAGAATCTGAGAAACTATATCTGTTTTTAAAAAAAAGACTAAGAATGTACATATTATATAGACCCTCTGTTTCCTAGGAAGTCTAACCTATACCAACGTTTTCACTCTAAAGCGTTCTATAATTTGGGAGAATCACAATACTCACCAAAATTCAGATACAAAAAGCACAAAATCTGAAATCACCAGCACAGCCCTTCTGCTATGTCACTAGGTGGCAGCATATAATAATAAATAATGATATTACAAGGTAGTAAATAATAAAACCGTGAAAAGCTACTTTAATAAATGGTCAGCCTCACAAAGATTCTAAAACAGAAAGAACTTCAGTGCTTTTTCAGGTTAATTTGAAAGGACAGTGGATCATTTAGAGGCATTATTGTACTCTACACATTCACAGATTCCATTTTAGGTAAAAATTCTTGAAACTAAAGTATGATGGAGAGAAGGGTTGGATTCTCTGAGACATCTTTTCTTCATCAACATTTAACCAAAGGAAATAAAAACGCACCTCTAAGCAAAGAGAGCTGTCAATAGACACCAACAGGAAGTAATAATGAAGCTTTTCTCAAAGTCAGATCTTGAATTTTACTTGGCAATTAATGATCCAGAAAAGAAAATCGAAATTTTAACTCTAAGGAAACATACCAGCACAAGTGAGAAATTTAAGGCCATAGGTAGCAAACTGGCATTCTACAGATTCAGGGAATGAATATGGTTTTCTTGACCTGAAGTGCATGCATATGTGTGTGTGTGTGTGTGTGTGTGTGTGTGAAGAACTGCCCATATTAAAATTCGAGATGTTTCATACAAAAATCTAGATTCCTGGCTTCTCTAGAGCATACAGATCTGCCAACACTGAGTCCCTATTTTCACATGCAAGAAGAGGCTGGCGTCAAGTGGTGGCCACCCCTTTTAACCAAACTAGAGCCCTCCAGAGTCTCCCATTTGCTCTGACTCTGGTGTCTGCTTCCTAACTCTGTTAGTTTTCTATTGCCGCACAACAATGAGCACAAACTTAGAAGCTTAAAACAGCACCCGTATGTCAGCTCACAGCTCTGTGGTCAGAAGCCCGGGCACAGCATGACTGTGTTTTCTGCTCACGATCTTACAAAGCTACCGTCCATGTGTCAGCCAGCCTGCTTTCCCATCGTCTTCCAAGCCACGTGGTTGTGCTAGAATTCAGTCCTGTGTGGTTGTAGACCTGTGTTCCCTGTTTGTCTATTGGTTCTGAGCAGGGATACTGTCAATTCCTGTTGGCTGCCTGCATTCCTTACTACGTGGCCTCCTCCATGTCCAAAGCCAGAAGTGGAGCACTTATCATGCACCAAACCCCACTCATGCCCCAGATATCTCTCCAGGAGGAGCTCAGTCCCCTTTAAGGACTCACCTGATTAGGGATGGCCCACCCAAGCTATTCTCCCATCCTTGAAGCCAAGTCCTCTCTGTGATATAAGCTACTCATGGAGGTGATGTCCCATCACAGTGCCAGGCCCAGGGATTATGCAGGGCATGCACAACATGAGGTGGGAGTCTTAGACTTCTGTCTGCCACACTTGGTTAGGCTGGTTTATCATTCATTATCAAACTTGCACAGGTTTTTTTTTCAGGATAGAGTTGAAATTGAACTATTTCTATGACACGTTTCTATCAAAAATTGAGACAATGAAAAGTGGAAAGGACATATAGTTTGAAAATAATAAGAAAAATGTTCCTACATGTTTCCTATCAAAATAAAGTGGACTTTTTTTTAGACTCAGGTCCTATGACTCATCTTTGTTGCCCAACTGGAAGTTTCAGTTTGTGGCCCTGCTTTAAACCATACCGGATATCTGTGTCCACTGAAGACAAATGAAGCACCTCTCCACTGCCTCTCATGTGACTCCTGGCTCCCCAGTTCTACTTCTCCCTTTCCTCTTGACTTCATAGGCTTCAATCTTTGGGGTTCCCCGAGCTGAGAGACTGTGCTTCCTTTTATCAGTGCTTCTCAAACTATCTGAGATGAAGAAACTTCCTTTCCCAACCCGTCACAGACTGATATATTTCTTAAATACCATAGAAATAAAATGAGTTCACCAATTAGGTTCTCAGATACTGGAGCAATGTAAAATTGCTATAAAAGTTTCCAAATTTTACCTTGTTAGAGACTGTTAACAGATTGTTCATGGGCAGCTACCACCCCCCTAACCACACAAAGCTAATAATGACCATTCATCAAGTATGTTTTCAGTGCAAATGACTTATAGCATCAAATTACATATATTGCTAAAGTTATAATAGCTAACTTTTCTTGTGGAATTATTACATGCCACTGCCAAGTATTTTTCTAGCTCTTTATATACATTATCTCCTCTGGTCCTCAAAATCTACTTGTGGAATAGATTCTACTATTATTTTATAGGTATGAAAACCAGGCCCAGAGTATGTAAATAAGTTGCCCACATCCACACAGATAGTCCGTGTTCTCAAATACCGCACTCTGTGGTCATTCATGTCACCAACGTTCATGGGGCCACAAGGAGTGCTGGAAATTGTACTTGATTTGATGTCAGGGACCAGAGCTGAAACCACAACTCCTCCATCTCCCACATACATGACATGGGTCAAATTATTTAACCTTTCTGAGATTCCTTGTCTTCCTTGAAATGTAGCATTATAATATGTAACTCACTGGGCTATAAAAGGGGGAGAGATGGTTATATGATAGAACTTGTGTTAGTACTTTATAAATCATAAAATTCTCCTCAGACATTAATTATAGACACACATCAATTTTTTGTTGAGATATAGCTGCTGTACAATGTTATATGTTACAGGTGTACAACATAGTGATTCACAATTTTTAAAATTTTTTTCAAGTTGTGATTCACAATTTTTAAAGGTTATACTCCATTTATACTTATTATAAAATATTGGCTATACTCCCTGGGTTGTACTATGTATCCTTGTAGCTTATTTATTTTATACGTAATAGTTTATACCTCTTAATCCCCTACCCTAATCTTGCCCTTCCGCCTTCCCTCTCCTCACTTGTAACTACTAGTTTGTTCTCTATATCTGTGAGTCTGTTTCCTTATTGTTATATTCATTAGTTTGTTTTATTTTTTAGATTCCACATATAAGTGATATCACACAGTATTTGTCTTTGTCTGTCTGGCTTATTTCACTTAGCATAATACCCTCCAAGTCCATCCTGTTGTTGCAAATGGCAACATTTCATTCACTTTTTATGGCTGAGTAGTATTCCATTGTATATATACACCACATCTTCTTTATTCATTCATCTGTCGATGGACAATAAGGTTGATTCCATGTCTTGGCTATTGTAAATAGTGTTGCTATAAACATAGGGGTGCATGTATCATTTTGAGTTAGTATTTTTATTTTTTTCAGAATTTATGTCCAGGAATGGAATTGCTGGGTCATATGGTAGTTCTATTTTTAGTTTTCTGAGAAACCAGCATACTATTTCCACAGTAGCTGCACCAATTTACATGCCCATCAACAGTGTAAGAGGGTTCCCTTTTCTCTGCGTCTTTGCCATCGTTTGTTATTTGTGTTCTTTTAGATGATAGCCATTCTGACAGGTGTGAGGTGGTATCTCATTGTGGTTTTAATTTGCATTTCTCTGATGAATAATGATACTGAGCATCTTGTTATGTGCCTGTTGGCCATGTCTTCTTTTGAAAAATGTCTGTTCAGGTCTTCTTACCATTTTAAATCAGGCTGTCTGTTTTATTGATGTTGAATTGTATGAGCTATTTACATGCTTTGGAAATTAATCCCTTATCAGTCATATCATTAGCAAATATTTTCTCCCATTCTGTATGTTGTCTTTTGACTTTGTTATGGTTTCCTCTGCTGTGCAAAAGCTTTTAAGCCTAATTAGGTCACATTTGTTTATTTTTGATTTTATTTATTTTAATTTAAAAGATTCAAAAAATATTGCTACGATTTATGTCAAAAAGTGTTATGCCTATGTTTTCTTTTAGGAGTTTTATGGTTTCTGGTCTTACATTTAGGTCTTTAATCCATTTTGAATTTATTTTTGTGTGTGGAGTGAGAACATGTTCCAATTTCATTCTTTTACATGTAGCTATGCAGTTTTCCCAGCACCACTTATTGAAGAGGCTGTCTTTTCCTCATTGTGTATTCTTGCCTCCTTTGTCACAGATTAATTGATCATAAGCGTGTGGGTTTAATTCTGGACTCTCTATTCTGTTCCACTGATCTATGACACACATCAGTTTTTAAGGTAATACTGGCATAGTCTCTAAACAATGTCTTTCAAAAAGCTTCTTTCAAATATGCTGTATCAGGGAAGGCTCAGAGAGTGGAAAGATAACCCAGAGATAATCTGTATCAGTCAGGGCTCTGCCAGAGAAACAGAACCAGCATATTAGATGGATAGATAGATAAAGAGATAATAAAACGTATGTTATGTATTATAAGGAATTAGCTCATGTTGCTGTGGAGGTTGGCTAGGCAATTCCAAAATCCATAAGGCCAGCTGTCAACAAGCATAGCCTGGAGACACTTGGGCAGGAGGTGATACTGCAGTCCACAGGACCACAGGCAAAATGTCTTCTTCCTCAGGGAAACCTCACTTCTGTTCTTAAGCCCTTTCTCCTGAAGCACCTTGGATCAGGCCCACCTACATTACTGATAATCACCTTCTCACTTAAAGTCAACTGATTGTAGATGTTAATCACATCTATAAAATACCTTCCCAACAACACCTAGATTAGTGTTTGATGAATAACTGGGTACTATAGCCTGGTTGACACAGAAGACTGACTATTATATTATTGACAGCAAGAATCCACATCAGCACTTGGGCTGGGGGAACATTGGAATGACATGGTCCTAGGGTCCAAATGGTGGGGAAGCATGGTGGTAACTGCCCGGTAAGAGCTGGGACCACGGAAGAGGCATTGCAGGTGGTAGAGCTACCACGTTTGGTAGGGGAGCTGAAGAAAAAGGGGAGAAATACCTGGCTATTCTCCCCTTTCCATCTTCCAGTTTCCACCAATGTTTCCCATTGGCCAAAACTTCAGGAAACCAGAGGGCAAGGGAGCCTGGGAAATGTAGCTTCCTGTGTTGCAAAACAGCTTGGAGGAATGAAGGACAATGGGACTGATGACATTTATATACCTAAACAAGAAAAAAAAAAAAAAAAAAAGATAATGTGCCCCTTCCTAGGGATGCTTAAAATTGAGAAGGCACTCATAAGGTGACTTGAAAGACGGCTTCTTCAGAAAGCAAAGAACAGCTGTGTCATTCCCACCTTTCATTCATTTAGTAAATGTTAAAGCTTTATGCAGTTGGAGATAAGGCTTCAGAAGAGCAACTTGTGTGCAGTGCTTACGAGCCTGGAGTTTTTTTCCTGTGGGTCCATGGGCCTCCAAGTGTGATGCAAGTACCACTTTCATTCTGATGATCTATGCACTTGTAGAAATAAAGATTTCTGAGCCCATCCCAGATCTACTGAGTCAGCATCTATAGGAATGGAATACAGAATTATGCATGTTTATCAAGCTGCCCAGGTGATCATGAGGCAAACTGAAGATTGAGAACCAGAATTTCAGGCAAGATGAAGCCACAGGAAGGATTAGCAGGGAAGTGTCATGATAATATTTAAGTTTCAGAAAATGATAATACAAATAACCAACACTTATGGACCAAAAGATCAAACAGTGCCTTAAGTACTTCATGTGTGGATTTTTTTAACTACTCTGATGTCTCTGTGGAAGATAGTTGGTTTTTTGGCTCTGGGTACCAAAATGGTAAGTAACAGTTAATTAGTGTTTACTAATTTCAGATATCGAAAATAACCTCTGAAGGGGCTAAATCAGAACTTCATAAAACACGCGTTACTGGCTCCAGATTTTTTGAAGGTATCTGAACACATACCATTGGTTGAGAATTCATGTGGTTTATTCAACCACAAATTTGAGCATACTCAAATGCATCTACAAATAATACCCAGTGAGTTTCTGGCAATGTAGTCGTTTCCTTTAGCCCCATTATTAACCCTTCCCTGTACCCACACTCTTTGTCATGTGACTTTGAAGTGCCCTCCTACAGGAGCAGGGCACTCTGCTGTACCCCCTTGACCTTGGGCTTAACCGAGTAATTTCGCCTGTGGATGTTAGCATCTGTGACACAAGCAGAGGCTTGAAAAGGGGTTGCACACTGGGGCTTGCTCTCTCTTGTGCCTCTGTCACCACCGTGAGAGTGTGCCCAGGCTGGCCTGTTGAAAGATGAGAGACATGTGGAGTAGAGCTACACCCCACCAGCTGCACCAGCCATGGCCAGCTTAGATCAGCCAGTTTGCCCCAGATGCATGGGAAACATACTCTTAGTGTAGATTGCACTAAGGATTTATAATTGCTTATTACATGGCATAATTGGACCATACATAGCTCTATCAGCACTATATTTCAATCCACTTCATTGCACTGTGGACCAAGAATCACATCTGCCACATCAGTAAACAGAGGATGTTGCAGCCATGAAGCCGTCTCAGGATGGAAATAGGATGCCCGCCATCAAACCCTCAGCCGCTGCAGCCACCCCCAAAGATGCACCCTGAGGAAACTTAGGATGGAAAAAAATAGGATACTGGCCCTAGATAGCTGAGGTGCATATCAAAGGAATGATTTCAAGGAGCCCAAACTTTTGCATCTTCCCACACACAGAAAAGCACTAAATTCATTAACTTGTGATGTCTGGTTTTCTTTAATTAACAGTCATCTTTTGATGTTCCGACCACCTGGTTTTTGTTGCAAACTCCTCTATATCCTGGCTCCACCCTTACCTCTTTGGGGCAGTCCCTCAGAGCAATCTGAGAGTCCTGTCTGCGGATTGAGGTCCGCAGAATATCTGCCGAATAAAACATAACTCACAACTTTTATGTTGTGCATTTTTTGTTCAGTTGGAGGCACATTGGTAAAACTCTTTGTAAACAGTGCTTGGTGAACAGTGCTGGTCTCTCTCCAGTGATTATTTTCTTCTTTAATTGTTCCAACTCTGTATCACCCTATAATCATCTTCCATATTCCATGTTTTAGAGGTTATGATACTAAGGAATGTGGAATGATCCTCCATTCCAGAAGTGTCTAGGAAGGAAGTTAGGATTCTCGAGGTTAGCGCTAGAGTTGAGTGAGAGTAAGACATTCCCACCAAGACAACGACAGACTCCAACCTCAGAGGAACTGGTGAAGTCAGAGGCTAAAAGAAAATGAGCCAAGGTCCAGACACAGAGGACAGAGAGAGACAACAGATTCGAAGAAATAGGATAGTAGTCCAGCTCTCAAAGGAAAGCTTTCAGGGATACGGAGCTGATTTTAAAGGGACTCATACATAGAGAACGCTAAGGAATCTAAAAAAAATGCCAAAACTGACAGAACTAATTAAATGGAGTTAGCAAGGTTTTAGAAAAGGCCAGTGTACAATCGTATTTCTTTATATTAGCAACAAACACATGGAAACTGAAACTTCTAAAATAAGCCATTTATAATAGCATCAAAAAACACAAACTAGGGCTTCCCTGATGGCACAGTGGTTGAGAATCTGCCTGCTAATGCAGGGGACACGGGTTCGAGCCCTGGTCTGGGAAGATCCCACATGCCACGGAGCAACTAGGCCTGTGAGCCACAACTACTGAGCCTGCGTGTCTGGAGTCTGTGCTCCGCAACAAGAGAGGCCGCGACAGTGAGAGGCCCACGCACCGCGATGAAGAGTGGCCCCCGCTTGCCGGTTGTTATCTCTTAGATAGATGATAGATAGATAGATAGATAATAGGTAGATAGATAGATATAAAGTTAGATATAGAGATTGAGATCGAGGCAGAAACATCCTGTTGGTTCTATTTCTCTGGAGAATCCTGGCTAATACACTTTATAAAAAGTGCTTTCACATAAGCTCTCCAGTAGGTGAATTATGGAAGTCATTTGTGCTAATCAGCTTATACAGCCTTTTCAAACTTCTTTCACTTGGAAAGGAACATAAAGATTTGTGGTCCCTCCTCCATATCTCTCACTAACTATATTTTCCAAACTCCAAAACAGAGGCCACAGACTTTTCATGATGTCTAATATATCAATATAGATCTTAAAAGAGTTATACAGGGCTTCCCCGGTAGCACAGTGGTTAAGAACCTGCTTGCCAATACAGGGGACATGGGTTCGAGCCCTGGTCTGGGAAGATCCCACATGCCTCAGAGCAACTAAGCCCATGCACCACAACTACTGAGCCTGCACTCTAGAACCCGCCCAGGAGCCGCAACTGCTGAAGCCTGCACGCCTAGAGCCTGTGCTCCACAACAAGAGAAGCCACCGCAGTGAGAAGTCCGCACACTGCCACAAAGAGTAGCCCCCGCTCGCCGCAACTAGAGAAAGCCTGGGCACAGCAACAAAGACCCAATGCAACCAAAAATAAAAATAATTAATTAATTAATTAATTTTTTAAAAAAGAGTTATACAGAGGAACGTTAAGGCTCAATTCCTCAGTAGCACTTTTAAAAAAATAGTGACTTGAAGTTAGTTTATTCCCCAACCTTCCCTCTGATCTTCAAATAAGTCACCGTTCTTCAAATAATGCAGGGTTTCTAACGTACCAGTTATAAATATCATTACTAAAGTGGATTCGAAATTCAACATCAAATCTATAGAGAGTGATGAGGATTTTGTTGGAATAAAGATGACTAATAATGTATTATCAAGAGCAGCAACAGCTAGGGATGATGCAATTGGCAGCTCACCCACATGTTACCAAAAACAGACCGCCTTTTACAGATCCCTGACAGAACTCTCACACCCTTTTCCTGATGCTGAGTTCTCAGAGTCTTTTCTTTGACCCAGCTCTTTAACAGAACATTACTTACAAGCAAACAAACCCTAGTTTAGGATGGGAAGTGAATGGGAGAACAGTATACATAGGATGTATTCTCTCTCCTTTCAACTCCAGTTCACAAAGGGTGTAGTTTAGGGGGCAGAGCTGCATCAGAATGTAAGCACAAACACAGCCGATTCAGATATTAAATAAGTGAAATTTTTAATTGAACTATAGTTGATTGACAATATTATATTAGTTTTAGATGTATAGCATACTGAATCAATATTTTTATAGATTATACTCTCTTTAAAATTATGACAAAATAATGGCTATATTTCCCTATGCTGTACAATACATCCTTGTTGCTCATCTATTCTATACATAGTAATTTGTGCCTCCCCTACTCCTATTTTACCTCTCCTCCTTCCCTCTCCCCACTTGGTATCCAGAGTCTGTTCTCTATATCTGTGAGTCTGTTTCTGTTTGTCTTATCTTTTGGATTCCACATATAAGTGATAACATGCAGTATTTTTTTTCCTCTGTCCAACTTACTTCACTAAGCATAATACCCTCTAGGTCCATAGCAAAACTGTTTTGTACTTGTTAGAAAATGGCTACTACCCTATGCAAACCTCTCCACCCCAGACCCCTCTTCTTTCCCTCTGGTCCCTCCTTGGGGCTCCTCCAAGGCCTTCTCACAGTTTCTAGTTAAAGGGATAGTGCCTGGCAGAGTGGGAACCCTTGGAACCCCGCTCTCTGCAGCTACTGCCAGCATCCATTCTGATTGGTCGGCATGCATGGCCTCCTGACTGCTAAATATTCTAAATATCATACCTAGTTGGATGGGGAAGTTTTGAGCATTTTTTTTCATACAAAGGCTTTTAGTTACTCAGTCTATTTTTGTTGAGAAAATAAATAATAAAAACCAGAAGCATTTTTATAGCAATCTATACTTCACGGCTTTTCCAATACATTAGCCTCTTCAACAACTATTTATTGAGTCTTACCATGTTCCAAGCACTGTGATAGGTATTTACATACACACACACACACACACACACACACATTTACTCCTCATGACAACCCTGTGACTTAGGTGCTACTATAATAATTTCCCCCAAAATCATGTTAATATTACCTAACATTACGCTGTGTGCTAGGTGACCGGCACTGTGGTAAGCACTTTACATGGTTTAGCTCATTTAATCTACAACAATATCATAAGATATATGCCTTTTTCATCCCCAATATATAGATGAGTCAACTGAGACTGGAAAAGATTAAGTAACGTCCTTAAGGCGAATGAGCTGGCAGGAACAAAGCAAGAACTCTCATCCATGTTTTTCAGTTCCAACTTTTCCACTGCCTTCTCCATTGTTCCTTGTTCCCTTGCATAAGGAGTGGACATTGGCAGAAGTCTTGAATAATAGGGCAGTTGTAATTTCTAAATGGCTCAAAGTATCTTGAGCTCTAACTTTCAGCTTTAGGATTGACAACTTACAGATTTCATGTTAAAGAAGTGTCACCCTCATACCAACTAATCTAACTGATATCTAGATGAAGTTCTGCTCCAGTTTCTCAGTGGTTATTCTTGTCTTTAAAAGGTGGGCATTTTGCTATCCCTTACAGACTCTTTCTGTGTTTTTCTTTTACGTTGTATTTGAGATGAAAAAAACTGAGTGTTCAACTTCCTGGGGACATTATAGAGTTAAGGAGTTACTGAAGACTTGCTACATTCCTGCCCCTTCCCCACTTTTCCCTGTTCTTGTCTATTGTAGGATGCTACACCATAAGTTTTGGGGGCAGGGACTGTGCCTATGTCATTGTATCCTTGGCCACTAAACTAGTGCTTTGAACATGAGAAAATAATAAATATTGTCTGAACACAGGAATAAGTATAGGAGAGTGGTGGTGCTTTTTCATTGCCTCCAAAAGGGACAGCGGTCCTAATCATGATGACTATGTGCTCCCCCAGCATACCTCCCACTCCCACCAGGTCAGAACTCCACCATATCCAGTATATGGCATCTGATACATGGTTCTCTCTTTATTCTTTCATACAACAAATGTTTACTGAAATTTTCATTCCTTTACTTAACTGGCATTTTTTGAGCACCTATTACACATGAAGCAATATGCCAGATTCTGGGAATACAATGATGAAGAAGAAGGTAAGCAAGGTCCCTTCTTCAGGCGGCTTACTTTCTAGTTGTAGGGAGGAGGTGGAAATGAATGCCTCCAAAAAACAACTCAAAAAAAGAATGCACAAAATAATTACCAATTATATGGAGGGCTATGAAAAAATAAACAGGGAAGAGAGATGGAGTAACCAGGAATAACAATGAGTAGATGACCTTTGAGTTGAGCTCTAAAGAGGAGGATGATCTACCCACACAAAACGATGGGACAAGAGCATCCTAGGCAGAAAGAAGAGCACGTGCAAATGCCCGGGCTCCTGGGGAACAGAACGGAGGTGGTGCTGCTGAAGTCCAGTGAGAAATGGGGAAAGCGTGAGAGCAGGAGAAGCCAGGCCTTGCAGGGCTCCATAGTACAGAGTGTGACTTTTATTCTCAGACAAATGCAAGACCAATGAAGGGAATGAGAATTTTCTGTCTCCTGTGGACTAAGGAGGAAAGAGTAAAGGCAGGAGGTGATAGTGGCTTGGACTAAGAAAGTGGCAGAAGAAATGGAAAGAAGTCAGTGGATTCGAGTTCTACACTCAATAAGGGAGGGGGATGGAAAGGATCTGGCTGAAGCAGCTGAGATGGGAAAGAGTGAGATAGGGACAGGTTTCAATCAAGAGTTTTCAATTTGTATATATTATTTTCCATTGCCTATTAAATACCCAAATGGGGCTATCACATAAGCAGTTGGATATACAAGCCTTGAGTTCAGGGGAGAGAGAGAGAGAGATTAGAGCTGGAAATATTAAATTTAGGTATCAAGAACAGACAGATGGTATCAAAACCAAGTAATATATACAAGGATCTGCTTCTTTCAACACCAGTCAGAATCATGTTCATTCTATGATCTTAAGCAAATAACAACTTCTTCATGCCTCCATTTTCTCATCTATAAAATAAGAGTCAAAGTACCACTTCTTAGGGTTTTTGTGAGGATTAATAAAATAATCCATACCCTGGAACTAGATAAGCGCTTCATGAGTGTTAACGTAACTAGCTTATATTTTTCTCACATAATTGCCTTCATAATCACTCTGGGTATGACTGTCTTAAGGCAACTGAATGCCTTCTGTGGGGTTACTCAGACATGCTTCTCTATCAACCTCTTGAAGTCCTGGCCTATCGTCCCTGCCCTCACTCTTCAGCTGCCGTCTCAGACAGCTCTGGCCAGACTCCCACCCTCAGGACCCCCCAGGCAAGGGGAAGTCCCCAGTCTCATGGGGTAGGATGTCGATATTCCCTCCTCGAAGACTTTCCTCTTTTCTAGGTTTGCCTTAAGGACCACTCTAGCTTGGCTTAAGGGGACAGCCCTCCTTTCTTACCCCAGATTGAAGATCAAGAGAATGCCATGATGCTCTTACACCTATGAATCCCATCTAAATCATCCTCCAGCTTTTTCTTTTACAGTTGAAGGTGGTTGATGGAGTTGATGAAGCTCTGGACAGTTGAAGAATCCATTTCTTCACCTCTCAGTAAGTCCTACAGCAATGTGTCTAGCATTGCTCTTTATAACATAGGGAATTTGTCATACATTTTAACTAGCTTTGAGTTTCAGCCAGAATTCCTGCAGGAAACATCCCATTTCTCATCATATGTATTTTATTTTTAATTTTTTTCTTAGTGTCTGATTTATTAGTCCATTACGACCTCCGTGCAAATAAATACTGGCCCATGAACCTGAAGTCTAAAGAGATTTAGGAAGAATAACAGTATAGAATATTGCCTCTTCTTTCTATATGCTTACGATCTTGGGTTACAAATCTGAATAAGATTATAAAATCTGTACTATAGAAGAGTGCATCAAATAGGTCATCTGGATGATGTTTAAGGGAGGATGATAATTAATTGCTCCTTCTCTTCAAAGTCCAGAACCAATTAAGAAATAGAGTCCAATGCGCAGAGGCCAAAACATTACATTTGTAATTCAGCAAGGCTAGATTGGAGAATGGAGCTCATCCTGTAGCAAATGGAGGCTTTCGCCCACTGCCAACTCAGAAAGGCAGGCCACTGCATCCCGCAAGATGAACACCTGTCTTTGAAGTCTACCATATAGAAGCGGGAGCCACGGATGCATGCTGATTGCTGAAAGGCAGATCCCAGAGAGATAGCCACATGACCCATTTGAAAGGGAGCGGGAATCAGAGAAGCTTGGACAGGTGGACATTCAACTTTCCCTACCTCCCAAATAAGAATGATGAGAGAAGAGAGAGATACTTAAAGCGTTCCTTGCATCCTTTTCCTTCCTTCCTCCTTTAAGGAAATGTAGTCCAAGAACCCAGGTTCGTAACAGTAACATTACCCACATTTTAAGTGCTCAGCAGCCACGCTTGGCTATACTGGCCACTGAACAGCAAAGATAAAGAATCATTCTGTCATTACAGGAAGATTTATCAGCTCTGTTTCACTCGTATAATTACATAACAATGTAAGATAGAATATATTTGTTTCATGTGGGTGTGCCTTGTTTGCTCAGTGAGCTCAAAAGTTTTTCATGGGCAGGACTCTTCTCTTACACTTCTTTTGTATCCCAGAGCACTAAGCCAGTGCTGGGCATGTATGGAAATAGTTTATAAGTATTTTTTGAAATGAATTTTTAGTACTAACTTGGCAATGTGCTATGAAGTAGAGTAGTAGAAAGAGAACTAATTTGGAAATCAGGAAACCAAGTTTCTGGCCCAAGCTCTTCTGCCAGTTAGTGTGTAACTTGGAATATCTCATTTAACTGAAGTAGTTCATAGTTTCCTCAAATGTAAACAGTTATAGATTAGGCTACATCGGAGGATTTTTCCAGGTTTGGAATTTTGTGATACATGTGTAGTGTTCACTTTTAAATAGAAATGTGCTCATGCGCGCACACAGACACACACGCTCAGAATGGAAAACTAGCCTGTTAAAAAATATTCTAGCTTGTTTAAAATCTCTGGAAATAAGAGTGCTCCCTCAATAGGAAGAACTAAATGCTATTAACATTCAGAGAGTAGAGAAAAATCACCTGGAAGTGGAAAAACACTGGGAGGGCAGCATCATGAGGTTCATTTGCTCTGACCCTGCCAGGTGTGAATTTTTCAGGGGAAGGTGTGTAGAAGGAGTTCCTGCCAGAGGGAGACTGTGAGTGAAGAAGAGGGGGAAAGGCAGCTGTCCTCGGGGAGAACTGAGTGGTCTAGATGGACTTGAACATCAGGAGCTTCAATGGGAGAATAGAGGGAGAAGGTGAAAAGGCCATCTGGAGCCAGGTTGGGGAGGATCTCGGTTACAAGCCAAGGAGTTTGTATATTATGCGGTCAGAAGTTGGAAGACAGTCAAAGCTTTTGAGTAGGAGAGGAACAGAATTATAACAATGTTTTAAGAAAATTAAGTCGGCAGCAGAGTTTGGAATATATTTTCTGGGGAGATTTTGGAAGCAGGAAGATCAGTTAGAGGTTCAAGTGGAAGTAATGTTAATTAGTGTCATCGCAGGGGAGCTGGAAGGCAAACGACATGTGTGCGGTGCTTTAGAGTTTACAAAGTTCTTTTCCCATCAAGTACTTCAGTTGATACGGCAATTGTGGGAAGTAAGTCGCTCAATGATAGACACAATGCAAGGCGATCAGTTTACATCAATAAATCTTAATTGAATTAACATCAGGAAGACTCTAAAGGACTTGATGACTATACACAGGAAGGAAGGCAGTGGGAAAGCAAAGATGACTCATAGCCTTCAAACTAGTATAACTCGTTCATTCGTCAAACATTTATTGAGCTCTTACTATGATGCCAGGGACTGTTCCAGATGCTGAGCTGCAGCAAAGAATTTGACGGACAAACACCTTACCCTCAGGGAGCTTACATACTAGGGTTAAGAGTTCATCAATAGATATATAAAGAAATATAAAATATCATGGGGAAAAGAAAAAAAAATCAGGGTGAGAGGATGGAGGGTCAGGAGATTCTTTTTTAGATAGTGTATTCAGAGTCCTCTTTCTGGAAGTGACCAGGACAGAGGCATCTGGAGGCCAGAGGGATAACAAAAGACCAGATTTAGAACGGTCTCATAAGCCAGGCTAGGGACCTCTGGTCATTGTGTGGAAGAATCATTCATAGAGGAACAAAAGTGGACATACAGAAACCAGCAAGAGGATACGACAGGGGTTCAGGCAAGAGATGATGGTGCCTTGGACTGATGTGATATTTTTAGAGAATACAAAGACCAGCCAGATTCCCAATATATGATAAGATAAGGCTTACAGGATCTTTTTCTTGGATTTGATGTAGCGTGGAAGAAAAAGAGAGAAATCAGGATGCTTCCAAGGTTTTTGCTCTGAGTGGTTTGATAAATAGTTGTGCCCTCCTGAGGTAGGGAATAGTGGGCAAAGGAATCAAGAGCTTTGCTTTGAACCTGTTATCTTTGATCAACCTGCTGAACATTCAAGCGGAGATGTTGCAAAGGAAGGATACGATTCTGGAGTTGGGTGAGATGTCAGGGTTAGAGATCTAAATGTCAGATGACTTTACAATCACCAAAAATAGAGAAGCCAGGAGGGGGAAGCTGGTTCTCATACTTATCCAGTATGTATTAAGTACTTAGTATTTGTAAAGGATTTCTCTAGGCTCTGGGGGTGCAGAGGCCAAAGACATAGTCCTTGCCTTCAAAGAGCTCACAGGTTGTCAGGAATACAAGCAAAGAAACCAATCACACTATAGTATGATAAGTTCTATAACAGGAGTTTCCAGGGGTGATACAGGAGACTGCAGAGGCGCAGCAGATCCAGAATTCAATGAAGTCTTCCTTAAGAAGGTGATACTCAAGAGAAGTTTTGAGATTTGAAGAAGTGTTGTCTGGGGGGGGAAAATCCAGGCCCAGGAAGAAGGGCAATTCGGGTGGAGGGAACATAATTTATAGCATAGAGGCACAGGATAGCAGGGCATGGTCATGCATCTGTGGTTATTTCGGTATGACTGGAAAAGAGGGTGCTTGTAGGAGGGGGGCAAGAGATGAGACTAGACAGGTGGGCAGAGATAGATCATGAAGACCCCTCTAGGCCATGCGGAGGAGTCTGCCAGATGGAGAAGAGGACAAGTTTAGTCTTAGAATTGCTGAGTTTGAGATAGACATGGGACATGTCGAGAAGGTAACAAAAAACAGAAGATCAGAACTCCAGTGAACATTGGGGCCAAATTCCTCTTTTTATTTCTAGCTATATTTATAATATTTCAGCATCGCCCTCACAGAGATCATTGTTGAAGACATAGACGTGAATTAAACATCCAAAAAACAGGAAGTGCAGAGAAAAGAGGAGCAGGAAAGGAACAGAGCTGTAGGCAATGCCCACAATTTGAGAACTGGTAGAGGAGCAGAGTCAGGATGGAAATCAGGGCCAGGACAGTCAGAGAAGGTTAAGAACTGGAAGAATACATTGTCACTGTGGCCAAGGACAGAGGAAGATGTGTGAAGGGGACTGTTGGTGGCAATGTCATACACCCAGTGAGGTTAAGGAAGGTGAAATTTGAGGGAATGTCATCCAATGTGGTGACCCAATGGTCCCTTGGTGACCTTTGGGAGAGTAATTTAGAAGCCTGAGGGTGAAACTCAGCAGCCAGGGTTTAGAGTGACTAGGATTGGAGTGAGAACGTGAAGGCAGAGAAGGGGAACTTCCAAGCCTCCAATGCCAAGCCTGTCCTAGTTTCACACCTGGCATCTGCCATTTGTATTCAACCTTCACTTGACCCTTTTTTCCTGGCTTTCTGTCCTGCCTCTCTTATCCCCACTGTCTACTGTCCCAACAGGACAGCATCTCCTGCCAGCAACAATCCTAGCATTCAGCCAGCCAGCAAGCTATGAACTGAATCATCAAGTAGACTTTATCAGATAACAAAATAGGGTAAGGTTTACCTTGATGAAACATGTGCTGTCATCGATTCTGTAAAATGAATAGAATCTCATTAAGGACATCTTCGACCTGGAAGAATTCACACTAATCTATGAACAGTGGTTACTAACCGGGTCCAGGCAAGTAGGAGGTTGCAGGGACGGGGGATGTTTTTTCATTTCTACCATATGCATCATTTTATTGTTTTAGGTTGTTGTTGTTTTACAACAAAAATCTGTTGGTTTTCTAGTTTTAAACATTTTGGTTAGAAAAAAAAAAAAATGACACGCCTCCCCCACCATGCTTCTAAGCTGCAGAAGTACCATTTGGCCAAGACCATCTATATTTCTTCTTTTCTTTATGTTCTCCTCCCATCAATCTTTGGCAGCTAGAATTAACTCAGTGGAAATGCTGGCAAACTCTCCAGTCAGATATTTGTTCTCTTTAACGTCTGGCCATATCGAGATAATTGTTCTTCTATATCCATTGATATCTTGCTTTTAATTAATTGGATCTCTGCATATCCAAAAGCCACTTATGCAAATTAAAACAATGACTCCACTCAAGAAACTGGGAATGATAACCACAGTCATTGTGAAAATGAGTGAAGCTAATCAAAGCCCCATTGTCATAATTTTCTTCTTAGAGACCAACAGCTGGAACAAGTGGAATCAGGAAAAAGAATAATTGGCCACTTATTCCAATTCCCACCATTTATAATAGTAATAAACAGCACAAAGAGCAAACAAATTAAGTACTGCTCCCATTGAGCTAATCAATTAACAACATGACAGCTTTACCTCCCACTGCTTGAATCTTTCCCTTCTATCTCTGGCTCATTCGGACCCCATTCCACTCCCTGGACCATGACAATAGCCTCCCAGACTCTACTCTTGGTCCTCTTAGGCATAGCCTCTGCATTGGTCACTGGAATGAACTCTCGAATACAAAATCCAGGCCACTGCCTTGCTTAACACCCTTCAACCTGGAATGTTTAAGCTTTTTATCATAGCATCCAAGGTGGCTGGTTTCTTGACTCCTACCTGTGGATCTTCTGAACTCAGGCTCGTGGTGTATCAGATGAAGATTTCACCTTGATTTGGGACTATTGTGTGGAGCTCAGATCACTGCCAAACTCCACTTTCTCTTGTGGTGAGTCTCCCTTTGGGGAACCAGAGTGTCCTCTTCTGTCGCTGAACAGTGGTCAGGACCGCCACCGTCCACTGTAGCAGGTTTTCCTAATTTTAAGATTTGGTGGAGAGGGTTGGTACCTCACTTTTTCCCTCTCAGAAGGCTTTTAGGATCCTTATGCAAATACATCCACCTTCTCCCAAAACCTCTGCAAATTGAGGAGAAGTCTTGGCTAAATCAACAGCATTAAAAAAAAAAAAAAAAATTAACGGTATGCCATTTTCCAAAGTCGACATACCTCAATTCTTATATTTATATAGAGGATGCAACTCCGATGTGACTTTCTATGTTTGCCTCTAAATAAAAACTTCCACCACACCAGGTGCTCATCATAGGTATAAGCACAGACGTATATCTTAAATCTTTTTATGTCTGCTTAGAAAAT
Source organism: Balaenoptera musculus (assembly GCF_009873245.2). Classification (NCBI taxonomy): domain Eukaryota; kingdom Metazoa; phylum Chordata; class Mammalia; order Artiodactyla; family Balaenopteridae; genus Balaenoptera; species Balaenoptera musculus. The sequence goes on from NC_045789.1 coordinate 96,827,211, forward strand.
TGCTTTTCTGAAAACTTCCTTTAATAATATTATTGATATTTTATAGGTGATCTGATAGATCATTTCCTAGAGTCAATAGCACTAAGATTAGAACCTTCTTGACTTTAACCAGAACCCAAATGAATGAACCGCCTCAATCAACTGTTAATTACTTCTTCTGCTCCAGACTTCTAAAAGAAAGAAGGCAAGAAGCTAATAATTACAGATTTGTCAGAGACCATTTACAGGAGCTTTTGAGACAGCATCAGCCTCTATAGATCTCAATCACACATTCACACAGAAAAAATGCAGTATCTACAGTTCTTAGGATCAAGTGGCTCTTGGGAAGGCAAGGTTTTCAAACTTGGCCTGTTAAAGCTCTTTCACCAATGATAACCCTGCTTCGTGGAAGAGCTTACTCAGGCATCTATCAAATAGTGACTGCAGAGGTAGGAATGTCCATTGAAGACCTGATGGGAAAAACTTTAGAAATACAATGCTGGACCTTCTGACATCAGTAAAAATATCAGCAGGACCCACAGACACACAGTCAACTAGCAAGCTGTGGTCTTTTTAAAGATCCTTAAATATATAAAAATACAGAGTTGGCCACGTGGATGTCTTCAAGTCCTCCAGCTTTCTGAGTTCATCCATTCTTACATGTACGAGTTGAAACAGACAATGAACTTATTTAAGGACACCAGGCAGCGCTAGAACCTCTGGGAGTCACGTTTGGAGCTGTCTGAGCTACCTGGCCAGGAATAAGGCTATCCAAGTCATGCAAGAGTCCCACCTATTCGGTTTGAGATGGTTGGGGGAGGTAAATAAAGCTTTGTGTCTTTCTTCACATTATAGTTCCTCGTTTTCCCCAAATAATAGACCCTTATAACCCAAAACTTATCCCGTTTTGGTCTCAGTTCTCAGAGCTCCCTGTAGTAACTCCTCAACTAAAGGTTTTGGCAGCATACTCTTCCCTTTCAGAATTGCCTTGTTTATATGGGTTAAACTCTACAAAGCCAGGGTAGAAATTCTAAATAAATTAGTTAAATTAAGTAGAAAGAGTAACACATCGCCATAGTCAATTGCAGCTAGACCTAGATACAGACATGGCATAGCTCTGGTCTTTTAAATAGACCATGGATTATCAAAAAATGAACGTCTGTTATTTCACTTTTGCTAAGTCCTTGTATCTTCAGAGGGCATCATCCCTTCAATACCCTAATGAAATTGCCTGGGCCCCATACCACGTGCCTTGGGAAATCCAGGCACAGACACATGCATGCAGGAGCCATATGCACACACTTAGCCTATCCCGTTTCAGTCTCTCCAAGGCACCCCAAGAGGTTATGTTTCTAGTCATCGGTACGTCCTCTGAGCTACCTCTTTCCACTTCTTTGCTCAAAGATTGTTGGCATAGTGGACTCTGTGGGCGCTCAACCAAAAGGAGCTGCCCCGCCTTCAGAGAAGATAGGAGACAATGACTGACCGACACAAGACTTTGAAAAGCCATCCCTTTGCCTCAAGAGGAGACCAGCTCCGTGGTGGAATTCATGCTCCAGAGCTCCCCGAGGGGTCAGATCCAAGTCAGCTCCTGCCAAGGTCACATCCATGAGGGGCTTTCCTCTCCTTCCCTGCTCTTGTCCTCCCAATCCCCTTCTCCAAGCACCGCCTCAAAACATCACTGTCACAACAATCCCTGACCCAGGTTCTGCTTCTGGGGAACCAGACCTAACACAGTTGGATTTATAAGATTTTTTCCAGAAGGGGACTGAGAACTCAACACAGAACAGCAAGGATTCAGATCTGGGTCCCGTGCTACATTGCTAAACCAAGGAGCCCCAGCGTGAACTGCTGCAGGGTAGAGAATGCTCTTTTCTCTACAGAACAACAGGACAAAATCATAACTACTTTCATGCTTTCAGAGGCTTTTATTCTGTCCTCTCTTAACTGCCTCCATGGAAGGAGGTGAGCACAAGAACAAGAGGGCAGCAAATCCTTGGTGTAGTTACTTCCCAGAGTTTGACACTTGTATTAAGAAGTTTCTGAGAGCTGTGGAAGCAGACACAAGGCGTGGCAACCAAACTATTTAGCTCTTATAAATCTGCCATTCCCCAGACTCATTCCTCTCATTTTCTTTTCTTTTGTTTTATACTTCTTGCCATTGCCTGATTATTATTATTTTTTTAATCTTTATTGGAGTATAATTGCTTTACAATCTTAGTTTCCATGGCATAACAAAGTGAATCAGCTATATGTATACATATATCCCCATATCCCCTCCCTCTTGCATCTCCCTCCCACCCTCCCTACCCCACCCCTCTAGGTGGTCACAAAGCACCGAGCTGATCTCCCTTTGCGATGCAGCTGCTTCTCACTAGATATCTATTTTACATTTGGTAGTGTATATATGCCCATGCTACTCTCTCATTTCATCCCAGCTTACCCTTCCCCCTCCCCGTGTCCTCAAGTCCATTCTCTACATCTGCGTCTTTATTGCTGTCCTGCTGCTAAGTACTTCAGAACCTTTTTTTTTTTTTTAGATTCCATATATATGTGTTAGCATATGGTATTTGTTTTTCTCTTTCTGACTTACTTCACTCTGTATGACAGATTCTAGGTCCATCCACCTCACTACAAATAACTTAATTTTGTTTCTTTTATGGCTGAGTAATATTCCATTGTATATACGTGCCACATCTTCTTTATCCATTCATCTGTCAATGGACACTTAGGTTGCTTCCATGTCCTGGCTATTGTAAATAGAGCTGCAATGAACATTGTGGCACATGACTCTTCTTGAATTATGGTTTTCTCAGGGTATATGCCCAGTTGTGGGATTGCTGGGTCGTATGGTAGTTCTATTTGTAGTATTTAAAGGAACTTCCGTACTGTTCTCCAGAGTGGCTGTATCAATTTACATTCCCACCAACAGTGCAAGAGGGTTCCCTTTTTGCCACATCCTCTCCAGCATTTATTGTTTGTAGATTTTTTGATGATGGCCATTCTGACTGATGTGAGGTGATACCTCACTGTAGTTTTGATTTGCATTTCTCTAATGATTAGTGATGTTGAGCAACCTTTCATGTGTTTGTTGGCAATCTGCATATCTTCATTGGAGAAATGTCTATTTAGTTCTTCTGCCCATTTTTGGATTGGGTTGTTTGTTTATCAGTGGAACAGGATAGAAAGCCCAGAGATAAACCCATGCACATATGGTCACCTTATTTTTGATAAAGGAGGCAAGAATATACAATGGAGAAAAGACAGCCTCTTCAATAAGTGGCGCTGGGAAAACTGGACAGCTACATGTAAAAGAATGAAATTAGAACACTCCCTAACACCATATACAAAAATAAACTCAAAATGGATTAAAGACCTAAATATAAGGCCAGACACTATAAAACTCTTAGAAGAAAAGATAGGCAGAACACTCTATGACATAAATCACAGCAAGATCCTTTTTGACCCACCTCCTAGAGAAATGGAAATAAAAACAGAAATAAACAAATGGGACTTAATGAAACTTAAAAGCTTTTGCACAGCAAAGGAAACCATAAACAAGATGAAAAGACAACCCACAGAATGGGAAACAATATTTGCAAATGAAGCAACTGACAAAGGATTAATCTCCAATATTTTTAGTTTTTTAAGGAATCTCCATACTGTTCTCCATAGTGGCTGTATCAATTTACATGCCCACAAACAGTGCAAGAGGGTTCCCTTTTCTCCACATCCTCTCCAGCATTTATTGTTTGTAGATTTTTTGATGATGGCCATTCTGACTGGTGTGAGGTGATACCTCATTGTAGTTTTGATTTGCATTTGTCTAATGATTAGTGATGTTGAGCATCCTTTCATGTGTTTGCTGGCAATCTGTATATCTTCTTTGGAGAAATGTCTATTTAGGTCTTCTGCCCATTTTTGGATTGGGTTGTTTGATTTTTGATATTGAGCTGCATGTGCTGCCTGTATATTTTGGAGATTAATCCTTTGTCAGTTGCTTCATTTGCAAATATTTTCTCCCATTCTGAGGGTTGTTTTTTTGTCTTGTTTGTGGTTTCCTCTGCTGTGGAAAAGCTTTTAAGTTTCATTAGATTCTGTTTGTTTATTTTTGTTTTTATTTCCATTTCTCTAGGAGATGGGTCAAAAAGGATCTTGTTGTGATTTATGTCATAGAGTGTTCTGCCTATGTTTTCCTTTAAGAGTTTTATAGAGTCTGGCTTTACATTTAGGTCTTTAATCCATTTTGAGTTTATTTTTGTATATGGTGTTAGGGAGTGTTCCAATTTCATTCTTTTACATGTAGTTGTCCAGTTTTCCCAGCGCCACTTATTGAAGAGGCTGTCTTTTCTCCATTGTATATTCTTGCCTCCTTTAGCAGAGATAGGGTGACCATATGTGCGTGGGTTTATCTATGGGCTTTCTATCCTGTTCCATTGATCTGTATTTCTGTTTTTGTGCCAGTACCATACTGTCTTGGTTACTGTAGCTTTGTTGTATAGTCTGAGGTCAGGGAGCCTGATTCCTCCAGCTCCGTTTTTCTTTCTCAAGATTGTGTTGGCTATTTGGGATCTTTTGTGTTTCCATACAAATTGTGAAATTTTTGGTTCTAGCTCTGTGAAAAATGCCATTGGTAGTTTGATAAGAATTGCACTGAATCTGTAGATTGCTTTGGGTAGTATAGCCATTTTCACAATGTTGATTCTTCCAGTCCAAGAACATGGTATATCTCTCCAACTGTTTGTATCGTCTTTAATTTCTTTCATCAGTGTCTTATAGTTTTCTGCATACAGATCTTTTGTCTCCTTTGGTAGGTTTATTCCTAGGTATTTTATTCTTTTTGTTGCAATGGTAAATGGGAGTGTTACCTTAATTTCTCTTTCAGATTTTTCATCATTAATGTATAGGAATGCAAGAGATTTCTGTGCATTACTTTTGTATCCTGCTACTTTACCAAATTCATTGATTAGCTCTAGTAGTTTTCTGGTTGCATCTTTAGGATTCTATATGTATAGAATCATGTCATCTGCGAACAGTGACAGCTTTACTTCTTCTTTTCTGATTTGGATTCCTTTTATTTATTTTTCTTCTCTGATTGCTGTGGCTAAAACTTCCATAACTATGTTAAATAATAGTGGTGAGAGTGAACAACCTTGTCTTGTTCCTGATCTTAGAGGAAATGGTTTCAGTTTTTCACCACTGAGAATGATGTTGGCTGTGGGTTTGTCATATATGGCCTTTATTATATTGAGGTAAGTTCCCTCTGTGCCTACTTTCTGGAGGGTTTTCATCAGAAATGGGTGTTGAATTTTGTTGAAAGCTTTTTCTGCATCTACTGAGATGATCATATGGTTTTTCTCCTTCAGTCTGTTAATATGGTTTATCACATTGATTGATTTGCGTATATTGAATTCTTGCATTCCTGGGATAAACCCCACTTGATCATGGTATAATGATGTGCCGTTGGATTCTGTTTGCTAGTATTTTGTTCAGGATTTTTGCATCTACGTTCATCAGTGATATTGGCCTGTAGTTTTCTTTCTTTGAGACATCATTGTCTGGTTTTGGTATCAGGGTGATGGTGGCCTCATAGAATGAGTTGGGGAGTGTTCCTCCCTCTGCTATATTTTGGAAGAGTTTGAGAAGGATAGGTGTTAGCTCTTCTCTAAGTGTTTGATTGAATTTGCCTGTGAAGCCATCTGGTCCTGGGCTTTTGTTTGTTGGAAGATTTTTAATCACAGTCTCAATTTCAGTGCTTGTGATTGGTCTGTTTATATTTTCTGTTTCTTCCTGGTTCAGTCTTGGAAGGTTGTGCTTTTCTAAGAGTTTGTCCATTTCTTCCAGGTTGTCCATTTTATGGCATAGAGTTGCTTGTAGTAATCTCTCATGATCCTTTGTATTTCTGCAGTATCAGTTGTTACTTCTCCTTTTTCATTTCTAATTCTGTTGATTTGAGTCTTCTCCCTTATTTTCTTGATGAGTCTGGCTAATGGTTTATCAATTTTGTTTATCTTCTCAAAAAACCAGCTTTTAGTTTTATTGATCTTTGCTGTTGTTTTCTTCATTTCTTTTCCATTTATTTCTGATCTGATCTTTATGATTCCTTTCCTTCTGCTAACTTTGGGTTTTCTTCGTTCTTCTTTCTATAATTGCTTTAGGTGTAAGGTTAGGTTGTTTATTTGAGATTTTTCTTGTTTCCTTAGGTAGGATTGTATTGCTATAAACTTCTCTCTTAGAACTGCTTTTGCTGCATCACATAGGTTTGGAGTCGTCGTGTTTTCATTGTCATTTCTTTCTAGGTATTTTATGATTTCTTCTTTGATTTCTTCAGTGATCTCTTGGTTTTTTAGTAGTGTATTGTTTAGCCTCCATGTGTTTGTATTTTTTTACAGATTTTTTCCTGTAATTGATATCTAGTCTCATAGCGTTGTGGTCGGAAAAGATACTTGATACGAGTTCAATTTTCTTAAAATTACCAAAGCTTGATTTGTGACCCAAGATACGATCTGTCCTGGAGAATGTTCCATGACCACTTGAGAAGGAAGTGTATTCTGTTGTTTTTGGATGAAATGCCCTGTAAATATCAATTAAGTCCATCTTGTTTAATGTATCATTTAATGTGTTTCCGTATTTATTTTCATTTTGAATTATCTGTCCATTGGTGAAAGTGGGGTGTTAAAGTCTCCTACTATGATTGTGTTACTGTCAATTTCCCCTTTTATGGCTGTTAGCATTTGTCTTATGTACTGAGGTGCTCCTATGTTAGGTGCATAAATATTTACAATTGTTATATCTTCTTCTTGGATTGATCCCTTGATCATTATGTAGTGTCCTTCTTTGTCTCTAGTAATAGTCTTTATTTTATAGTCTATTTTATCTGATAATAGTATTGCTACTCCAGCTTTATTTTGATATCCATTTGCATGGAATATCTTTTTCCATCCCCTCACTTTCAGTCTATTTGTGTCCCTAGGTCTGAAGTGGGTCTCTTGTAGACAGCATATATACGGGTCTTGTTTTTGTGTCCATTCAGCCAGTCTATGTCTTTTGGTGGGAGTATTTATTCCATTTACATTTAAGATAATTATCAATATGTATTTTCCTATTACCATTTTCTTAATTGTTTTGGGTTTGTTATTGTAGGTCTTTTCCTTCTCTTGTGTTTCTTGCTTGGAGAAGTTCCTTTCGTATTTGTTGTAAAGCTGATTTGGTGGTACTGAATTCTCTCAAATTTTGCTTGTCTGTAAAGGTTTTAATTTCTCCATCGAATCTGAATGAGATCCTTGCTGGGTAGAGAAATCTTGGTTGTAGGTTTTTCCCTTTCATCACTTTAAATATGTCCTGCCACTCCCTTCTGGCTTGCAGGGTTTCTGCTGAAGGATCAGCTGTTAACCTTATGGGGATTCCCTTGTATGTTATTTGTTGATTTTCCCTTGCTGCTTTTAATATTTTTTCTTTGTATTTAATTTTTGATAGTTTGATTAATGTGTGTCTTAGTGTGTTTCTCCTTGGATCTATCTTGCATGGGACTCTCTGAGCTTCCTGGACTTGATTGACTATTTCCTTTCCCATGTTAGGGAAGGTTTCAACTATAATCTCTTCAAATATTTTCTCAGACCCTTTCTTTTTCTCTTCTTCTTCTGGGACCCCTATAATTCGAAGGTTGGTGTGTTTAATGTTGTCACAGAGGTCTCTGAGACTGTTCTCAATTCTTTTCATGCTTTTTTTCTTTATTCTGCTCTGTAGCAGTTATTTCCACTATTTTATCTTCCAGGTCACTTATCCATTCTTCTGCCTCAGTTATTATGCTATTGATTCCTTCTAGAGTAATTTTAATATCATTTATTGTGTTGTTCATCATTGTTTGCTCTTTAGTTCTTCTAGGTCCTTGTTAAGCATTTCTTGTATTTTCTCCATTCTATTTCCAAGATTGTGGATCATCTTTACTATAATTACTCTGAATTCTTTTTCAGGTGGACTCCCTATTTCCTCTTCATTTGTTTGGTCTGGTAGGTTTTTACTTTGCTCCTTCATCTGCTGGGTATTTCTCTGTCTTCTCATTTTGTTTAACTTACCGTGTTGGGGGTTTCCTTTTCACAGGCTGCAGGTTCATAGTTCCCGTTGTTTTTGGTGTCTGCCCCCAGTGGGTGAGGTTGGTTCAGTGGGTTGTGTAGGCTCCCTGGAGAGGACTGGTGCCTGTGTTCTGGTGAGTGCTGCTGGATCTTGTCTTTCTGGTGGGCAGGGCCGCGTTCAGTGATGTGTTTTGGGATGTCTGTGAACTTAGTATGATCTTAGGTAGCTTCTCTGTTAATGGGTGGGGTTTTGTTCCTGTCTTGTTAGTTGTTTTGCATGAGGCAATGAGCACTGGAGCTTGCTGGCCATTGGGTGGAGCTGGGTCTTAGTGTTGAGACGGAGATCTCTGGGAGAGCTCTTGCCGAATGATATTACGTGGGGCCCGGAGGTCTCTTGTGGTCCATTGTCCTGAATTCAGCTCTCCCACCTCAGAAGCTCAGGCTTGACACCTGGCCGGAGCACCAAGACCCTGTCAGCCACACGGCTCTGAAGAAAAGGGAGAAAAAAAGAAAGAAAAAAGATTTTTAAAAAATAATAAGTAAGAAAAATTATTAAAATAATAAAATAATAATAATAAAAGAAGACAGCAACCAAACCAATAAACAAATCCACCAACGATTCATGCACTAAAAATGAAACTAAGATAAACATAAAAATCAGAAACAAATCAGTCTCAGACAGCAAACCCCAAGTCTACAGCTGCTCCCAAAGTCCACTGCCTCAATTTTGGGATGATTCGTTGTCTATTCAGGTATTCCACAGATGCAGGGTACATCAAGTTGACTGTGGAGATTTAATCCACTGCTCCTGAGGCTGCTGGGAGAAAATTCCCTTTCTCTCCTTTCTTCGCACAGCTCCCGGGGTTCAGCTTTGGATTTGGACCCGCCTCTGCGTGTAGGTCATCTGAGGGCGTCTGTTCTTCGCTCAGACAGGACGGGCTTAAAGGAGCAGCTGCTTCGGGGACTCTGGCTCACTCAGGCCGGGGGGAGGGAGGGGTACGGATGCAGGGCGAGCCTGCAGCAGAGGCCTGCATGACGTTGCAACAGCCTGAGGCGTGCGTTCCCTGTGTTCTCCCGGGGAAGTTGTCCCTGGATCACGGGACCCTGGCAGCGGCGGGCTGCACAGGGTCCTGGGAAGGGAGGTGTGGATAGTGACCTGTGCTTGCACACAGGCTTCTTGGTGGCGGCAGCAGCAGCCCTAGCGTCTCATGCCCGTCTCTGTGGTCTGAGCTGAGAGCCGCGGCTCGCGCCCGTCTCTGGAGCTCCTTTAAGCGGCGCTCTTAATCCCCTCTCCTCGCACACCAGGAAACAAAGAGGCAAGAAGAAGTTTCTTGCTTCTTCGGCAGCTCCAGACTCTTTCCCGGACTCCCTCCCGGCCAGCTGTGGCGCACTAGCCCCTTCAGGCTGTGTTCACGCCGCCAACCCCAGTCCTGTCCCTGGGATCCAACCGAAGCCCGAGCCTCAGCTCCCAGCCCCGCCCGCCCTGGCGGGCGAGCAGACAAGCCTCTCGGGCTGGTGAGTGCTGGTCGGCGCCGAGCCTCTGTGCGGGAGCCTCTCCGCTTTGCCCTCCACACCCCTGTGGCTGCGCTCTCCTCCGTGGCTCCGAAGCTCCCCACCTCCGCCACCTGCAGTCTCCACCCACAAAGGGGCTTCCTAGTGTGTGGAAACCTTTCCTCCTTCACAGCTCCCTCCCACTGGTGCAGGTCCCATCCCTATTCTTTTGTCTCTGTTTTTTCTTTTTTCTTTTGCCCTATCCAGGTACGTGGGGGAGTTTCTTGCCTTTTGGGAGGTCTGAGATCTTCTGCCGGTGTTCAGTAGGTGTTCTGTAGGCGTTGTTCCACATGTAGATGTATTTCTGATGTATTTGTGGGGAGGAAGGTGATCTCCACGTCTTACTCCTCTACCATCTTGAAGATCCCTCATTCCTCTCATTTTCTTTCTCAACCACTTTTATGCCCAAAATAAAGCACACTTCCCTCCATTCCTTTAGGGAGTGTGGCAAGTGCTACAGTGAGGGATGTGTGACTGTTTGAGGAAAGGTAGAAGGTGATCTGGGCACAAGGAAATCCTGTGGGAACCGAGATGTGCAGGAAGGGCGTGGCTTCCCCTCCACAGAGCAAGGGTAACATGGGGTGCATGTGCATTCTCCCTGCTGCGGCAGGTGAGCTAAGTTGGAGGGATAGACAGATTGCCAGGGGTCTGCAGAAAAGAAAGCAGTCAACATGACTTGGTGATGAGGAGGTGAAGGTCAGCAAAGTTTTCACTGAGCTTAGGACATCTGATCTATGCCTGGAAGGATAAGAAGTGGATTATGAAGGAGAAAAGGAGAAAGGAGGAAATCCCAGTTGAGAGCCCCGAGGTGCAGAGATGTGAGCCCAGGGAATCCCGCAGTGGTAGGACCAGGGAATCCTGCAGGGCTGTGGCAGGAGATGAGACTTGGATGATAGCTTGGAATCAGCTTGAGAAGGTCCAGAGGATCATGGAAGTGATTTCAGTGGGAACCACTTTTTTCATATGGATGGTAAAGACCAGTATGCCCATCCAGTGGGGAATAGACTAAAGAGAAATAGGGAGAGAGAGGTGAGAAGGCAGTGAAAGCAGTTAGGAGGCTTTTGAAATGATCTCTAGTGCTTACTGCATACTTATGACATGCCAGGCACTGTTCCAAGCATTTTCCACATTTTATTTCACTAAATCCTCACAAGGGCCGAATGGGACAAATACTATCGTGCATCTCAAATGGCAGGAGGAAACTGAGACGCAGGAGGCTAAGTAAGTGGTCCAGGGGGTCAAAGCTAGTAAGCACAGAGCAGTGACTTAAACCCAGGAGTCTGGCTCCAAAGTCGGCAGGCTGTTCTGTTCCCCTATTCTGTAATCCTCCAGGGCAGAAACGTTGAAGGTCTGTCCGAGGGCAATAATAGCTGGAATAGAGAAGAGGGAACAAGACGAATGACATTTGCAGGGTGAGTAGGTGAGACAAAGAGATCAGTACAAATAACTGAGGTTTCTAGTTTCAGTGAACGAAGGCATGGGGGTTCGCATTAATAAGATGGGGAATAGCAGCTCCAGGGGTGAAATACCATCTCTGTGTGAGATGCGAAGTTTGCAGGGATTAGGAGATATCCTGGTAAAACGTTCAAAAATGTGTCTTACTCCTCCCCTCCCCTTCCTCCCTCTCCCATCTTCCCCAGCTCGCATCATCACATTTGCACTGTCCTTTGCTCTATCAAAATGTCTTCTCAAGAAAGTGCCTGGGACAGATGCCATTGACACACTAAGGCCAGTAAGTTCTCTCTTCCTGGGCAACTCTAATCATAAATGAGAGGCTTATTCCTATCAAAGGAGTCAGTAAAAATCAAGAGAATATGCTGGAGAGGAGGCTTCCTGGCACCATGGAGAACTTGACCTCCTTAAGAAGATGACAGTAAGTCCCACCCACCACGACCAATTCAAACTTCCAAATAGATCAGTGTCTCCCATTAATTCAATGGCTGTGGACAGACTGGGGTAGTTCTCGGGGTTCTCTCACAGGACACAAAAGCCGTTGGGAAGAGAGAACACTTTGGAATCTCAGCTAATTCCCAAGAGCATACAGGCCTTCTTTCAAAAATGTTCTGGTCCAAAGGACCATATTTTTATAAAATCAAGCATCTCTCTCTACTTCTTCATCTCTTCCTCCCTCCCTCTCTCTCCTGCCCTCCTGTACTCCCTCCTAGTTGTTTTTACTTAAAGAAAGTCATTGACAAAGGCAAAAGGCTATTCATTGTGTCATAATTCATAATAGCAGAGGATTGGACACAATCCAAATGCCTATCCATACGGGACTTAGAAACTATGATATGTTCCCATAATTCTGTATATTCAGCCTTGAGGAAAAATGAGGAAGATTCCATACGTATCAATATGGATACTGAGATAAATTATGTGCAAAAAACAAGGTGCAAACTGGCAAGTCATATGCCACCTTTCCTATATATATTTTTATATTTGCATAAAGAAATATTAGAAGACAATTTTCAGAAACAACATTAGTTACCTGCAGACAGCAGAGGCAAACAGGGTGGAGGGCACAGGATGAAAGCAGCAGGGCCCTGGGTATAACCATCTAATGTTGACTTTGGAATCATACAAATCTTATGTTCAAAAAGTAAAATTAAATGTAAAAAAACAAGGAAAATAGCTCATGCAGAAATTAAAAGGAGATATTTTACAGAAGTAATCCACAGGGAGAAGTCAAACTGTGGTGTATGGCCCTCTGGACAAGCCCTCGAAGTAGGGGGACCTACTAGGCCCTGGCCGGTCCTCTCTAAACGGCTTTCGTTGGATGCGTATAGGATGAGAGGACAATGGCGGGGAAAGACGGGGATGGATGGAGAAAGGGGACAATATGGCTCAGGAGGAGAGTGGTCCAGAGGCAGTGGTCCAGAGGCAGGGTGGTCCAGAGAACAGGAAGGGAGCAGGAGCATGATCAAGACATCACTTCCCCAAACGGCCTCCTCCCCCAGCCTGCAAAAACTTCTCCCTCCATCTTGCCACAGATCTTCATCATTCGCCAAAACTTCTTTTTTTTTTTTCCAGGTACTTTTTAAATTTATTTATTTATTTATTTATTTATGGCTGTGTTGGGTCTTCGTTTCTGTGCGAGGGCTTTCTCTAGTTGCGGCGGGCGGGGGCCACTCTTCATCGCGGTGCGCGGGCCTCTCACTATGGCGGCCTCTCTTGTTGCGGAGCACAGGCTCCAGATGCGCAGGCTCAGTAGTTGTGGCTCACGGGCCTAGTTGCTCCGCGGCATGTGGGATCTTCCCAGACCAGGGCTCGAACCCGTGTCCCCTGCATTGGCAGGCAGATTCTCAACCACTGCACCACCAGGGAAGCCCTCGCCAAAACTTTTTAAAGTTAGAAGTATTTTTTCTAAATTTTTTGGGGAGACCATCTTCCCTATTAGCATTTTTTTGCTTGTGGGGCAGGATACTAATTTAAAATACTAAACTGTGTCTTTTTTTCTCCGTGCCTGACCCTTCTTTTCTCTCTGCTCTCCTGCCCCCCATCGGAGCAGGGAGGTGCCTGCATGTGTACTGCCTGGGGAGCAGATGTGGAGGGTAGAACACAAAGGCCTGTCTGTCCAACATTCACTGCCCCACCCACCAGGAAAGAGGGAAGAAGAACGAGAGAATGATGTCTGGCGTCCTGAGAATGAGTGAGGAGAATATCCATCTAATATTCCGGGCAGAGACAGGAAGACTCATGGCCGTGTGGCCGGGACCCTCCAGGCAGAGCCCGGCCCGAGACCTGTGCTCCAGGCAAGGCAGGGAGACAGAGTGAGACCCACATGGTGCGAAAGGACTATGCAGAGACAAACCTATAAAGATGGGCAGTGAACAAAGCCCAGGTCCAACCCCACCCATTCTCTGGCCGGGGACAACATCCGGACCCGTGACCCAGGTCAGGAAGAGAGCCAGCCCCGGGACAGGGTGAGGATTTCCTCTGCTTTCCTTTTTCCAACAGTCTACTATGACGTGAATCTAAAGTGAGTATTAAATTGGTCTACAGATCACTTTCATTCAGTGTTTATTGCATACTTCAATTGGGGGATGAAATATATGCCCAATATCTCTGATTCTTTCTCAACCTAATTAGACGCACTTATACTCCAAGGGGAATTGTGGTTTGGTGCAGGGAAACAGAAGCAGGGCATCTCTGATTTTCCCTGGGCTCCCCCAGCCCCGTGCTGTCCCGCTGCAGTGTCCCACCTACACAGGGTGACAGTGCTGGAGGCCAGAGGCAATGACATGTCCGTGGGATAGGGAAACAGCAACGCAAAGCAAAGACAGAAGCTTGGAGAACTTGTTAGGGAGGAATCATGACTGCTCAGTTCACCTTTATTTAATTCATGTGCCCAGAACTAAATTCCACAGAGGTCAAACAAATACACTAGACTCAAGAACAGCCAACAAAAGTGTCCTGCACTTTGTCCTGAAGGCAAAAACAAAAAAAACAAAACGAAAAAAGGGTCAGAACAGGGACAGGGTGGAAGGGGATGCTAGCTACAAATATAAAGGATTCAAAGAGAATGCAGTTTGTTCAGTGTCCTGGAGGTTCAGCAGCTGAGGTCAGTTGCTACGGAAGGAGAAAAGTTTTCTTGAAGGTAATCGCAGTCCTGAAACCTGTCCCACTTCCTAAAACAAAGTTAACCTTTGGAGCTGTGTGCACTGGCAGACCGGCAGGTGAAATGATTACATTAGGATAAGAAGAGTGCATTTCATATGTTCTATTGCCCTCCTAAGATTGTTATAGATTCTACTTAAAAAAGAAAAAAAAAACCAATAAAACAATAATAATTAAGGCCATCTACCAGTCCCTACTTACCTAGACTAACTGGTTCTTTTTTTTTTTTCCTAATAAATTTATTTTATTTATTTATTTATTTATTTCTGGCTGTGTTGGGTCTTTTGCTGCATGAGGGCTTTCTCTAGTTGCGGGAGCAGGGTCTACTCTTCATTGCGGTGCGCGGGCTTCTCATTGCAGTGGCTTCTCTTCTTGCGGAGCATGGGCTCTAGGTGCGCTGGCTTCAGTAGCTGTGGCACGTGAGCTCAGTAGTTGCAGCTCACGGGCTCTAGAGCACAGGCTCAGTAGTTGAGGCTCATGGGCTTAGTTGCTCCGCGGCATGTGGGATCTTCCCGAACCAGGGCTCGAACCCGTGTCCCCTGCATTGGCAGGCGGATTCTTAACCACTGTGCCACCTGGGAAGCCCTGTCTCCAAGTCTTTACTTCCTTCTCGCTCCTCCTGTTTGTCTCCCCAGCTGAGTGTTTCTCTCCCGCTCATGAGGTGGCTGGCACCGAGGACAGCGATGGTGTCACTGCTGCTAACCCTAAAGGACATGTTTCATGTGTCTCCTACACGCCCTCTGCTGCAGCCATCATCATTGGACACTGCTCTTCCTTACCTGACTTCCGTGATAATACCCTCCGGTGGGCTTCTTCCTGCCTCTTGCCTCTCTTTCATGGACTCCTCCTCCTCAGGCTATGTCCTTCTGGAATGTTGGTGCTCCTCCTACTTTTCCTGGGTGCTCTTCTCTCATGCTATATACCCTCCTGGTAGATGTCACCCATCCCCTTGTCCTCAACACCCAGATGCAAATGACACCCATATCTGTATTTGACCCTGATTTCTCTCCAAATCACTATATCTGCATACATTTCCTATTTCCTGGACACCTCCCCTTGGCTATCAGTGGGCTGAAATATGTCATTTTGATTCTCTCATTGGGAGGCAGTTTGATCTTAAGCAATGGTCCCCAAACTTTCGGGCACCAGGGACCTGTTTCGTGGAAGACAATTTTTCCACGGACCGGGGTGGGGGTGAGGGATGGTTCAGGCGGTAGTGTGAGCGCTGGGGAACGGCTGATGAAGCTTCGCTCGCTCGCCCGCCACTCACCTCCTGCTGTGCGGCCCGGTTCCTAACAGGCCGCAGACCCGTATCAGTCCATGGCCTGGGGATTGGGGACCCCTGATATTAAGGACCGAAATGAAACTGGCAGGGGCCAAAATGAGACATAGTAAAATTTGTTACGGATGAAAAGTTGACTTGAGGATCATATATCATTGCCAAATTTAAAAACTGCAAAAATCATTTCAGAAAATATTGGGCTAGGTTAAAAAAGCAAAGTAAACTACAGTGGACAATAGCCAAAACAGCAAATGGTAAAAAACTTTTATTGCTCACAGATTAATGAAAAATCAAAAAGATTTGGTAAAAGTTTACATGTATAAAATTTGACATGGTAAAAATAGTGGACCTAAAAGGAAACTTGCCATAGTAAAAGCTATAATCTATAAAAATTTGACAAAGATGAAGAAAAAGAAGTTGAACAATCAAGCCTTCCTTGTAAAAGGTACATGAGAAAGATTTTATGCTGATGGAAATAATGTTGGTAAAAAAAAATGAAAGTGAAAACAATTGGAAACAGTTTTAATATGCTATATAGAAAATGGATCAGGGAATTAAATTGCCTCAATGGAGTTCACTCTGGAATAAATCTTTGCCACAGAATTCATCCGTGTTTATATCAACCTAGCAGAAATGTTTACATTCCAGAACAAAAACCAGCAGGGCCAAAATATACAAGAGCTCAAAATGATGACATCACAATGTCCCACACTCCCCACGGGTACTTCAAACCCTACAATTTCCAAACCGGACTCACTTTTCCTTCCCTACCTATGTCCCAAACCACTTCTGTTTCCTCTCCCTGACTCCTCTCCCCTCCTTACCACCTTTTCCCTACCATCACATCTGATCCCATCCTGCCTTTTCTGGCTCCTAAATATCTCTCAATATGTTCTCATCACCCCGTTCCCACTGTGGTTCCTGCTATGGAGGCCACCATGACCTCAGGGAAACAGCCTCTTAACTGGTCGTGCTGGTTCCCTTGAATATCGCAAACTACCCACACACTGCCAAGGAGGGAGATCTTTCTGAATCTCAAATCTGATCATACATTCTTCACAGGTTCCCTCTGCCTCATGCCTGACATGCAAGGCCTCTCATGGTATTTACACCTCCAGCCTCAACCCCGCGGCCACTGCTAGACAATGTCTCTCTCTGTGTCCTGACTTGCTGTCTTCTCTCTGGCTCAAGAGCATCCTATCCCACGTGCTTCCCCTGCCACCCCAAATCCTGCTGCCTTCATCCAACCCCAAGAATCCCTGTGCTATTCCTTCAAGAATTATATTGCAATTGTCTGTTTTCTTATCTGTCTCTCCCAAGAAATTATAGAGTTCTCAGGGAAGGATCATGTCTTATTCACCATTATATTCTTAGTACCAAGCACAGTGGCTGACATGAAATAGGACCTCTCTATGTATTTGTTAAACAGATGGATGGGTAGTATTTAATCTTCACAACAATCCTGCACAGCAGGCATTACTACCCTCACTGAAAGAAGCACAAAGAAGTTAGGTAACTTGTGCAAGTTCCCATAGAAAGTAAGTAGCAGTTAAGATTAACCCTATAACAGTTTAACTATAAGGCACATGTTCTTTTTATTCCACCATGCAGTGTCTTTTAATTAGGTGCAACCCAAATACAGATATGGAGACACAATTCTTACAAATATGGCATTGAGAGTCAACAGGGAGAACAATGCATTAAAAAATAACAACATAGTGTGGTCATGCAGTTGTAGGTGCATGGACAATGGGTATATACAGAAAAGAGACTAGCCATAAGGGAAAGGGAGGTTAGGGAAGACTGGGAAGGGGGATACTCCAACTAGGGTTTAAAGGATGAGTAAGAGCTTGACTGGCAAAGTTGGGAAGTGAATCCTGGACAGATGTAGAAAATGAGTTTAGTTTTCTCATATACCAGTTGCTTCATCAGAATAAGCTTAAGAAATTAATATTCTCTCTGAGTGTAGTTTAGATGACAAAGCAGCTAATGCCAATATTTTGACATCTCAAAACACTAAAGTGATTAAATATATGAGTGTAAGTGCCAGTGAAGATGATTTCTCAGAAGCATTGGGCATTATGCTGGAAGCATCTTTCCTGGATGCTGCCAGAGTCCTCAGGCAGGCCATTATGAACACATTTCTTCGTGTCTGGTACCTCGTCAACCTATTCTTCTGTGTTCCAAGTGCTAATTAAAATTGCATGCTGCCTGCCAAAGGAAAAGTGCTTATATTAAAACAATAAGTGTCTAAATTAAATGGCTCAAAACAGCCTGATTCCAAGCTGACGTACAGTTCTTGCCCCACGCTATAATTGTTGGGGGAGAGGGCTAAAACTCAGACATAAAATTTAACAGTGTATTCCTTCTGATATTTATAATTAATCAAAATAATCTAGAACTTTAAAGTTTCCAAAAACCAGCTTCCAAGCCATCATCCCATTTTACCTTTTCAATAGACTGAAATGATTTGATTTGGGATTTTGAGGTGAAATAGGATATTCTATACGTGAAGAATACATTGCTTACTGTTAAATTGCATCTGTGATTCCTTGTCAAAAACCTAACCCTTTGTCTTATAGCCAAACAAAACAAATTTTTAAAAAATGTTTGTTTTACAAATTTTATACAGAGATCAATTTTCAGATAAAAAGATGTTGGTTAAAGTTCTTAGGGACTTGGACATTGAGAATAAGACTTAATACACAGTAAATGCCCCATAAACACAGACCGACTTTCTAATTGTTCTACTTAACAACTATGGGTAGAAGTGCAAGCAAATCTCACTATATATCAGGCTCAAAAAAACTATGAATTATTCTTGTCAAGAAGGCCCAGAGGTAGTGTTAGCAACCTTTTAATCCCCTAGTTCCGCATTCTACTTCCAGACCATTTCTGCCCATTCTTCTGTCTAGTCAATGCCCTGCCTCTCCCACCATTTTTTCCCTGGGTTTAGCCCTGGAAACAAACCCAGTCCTGAAGCTCTACTCAAACACTCTGCATCTTCCTACCCTGCTCCCTCGGCACACGCTGTTGCATCTGCCTGTAAGGCCTTTTAGCTACCTGTCTCTGCCCCATTTTCTACCTGACAGACACATCTTCCAAGACCTGTTTAAATGCCACTTCCTTCTAAGCTGTCCCAGCTCCCCCTGAACAGAATTACTCGGTCTCCCCTTTGAACTTCCATGGCACTTCCTTCATTCCTCTACTGTAATACTTATCACACTGCAATGTAATTTCTTGCGGACAGGAACTACATGTCATTTTTCGTTGTTCCTCTAGGGCTTTGTGTAGTAACTGACATAAAAAACATTCAACTAATGTTTGCTGAATAAGAAATACTAAAGTCTGTTAAGTAAAGGTAAGCAATATAAGGTAAACATTATAATTTAGAATAGGGAACTTGAGTTCATCATAAGAAAAATAATATTACAAGCTTATGCCAAGTCAACATTTAACTTCAGCCTAAATACCCCAAGAGGTACCTAAAATCTCTTAAGTCTAGAACTTAAAGGAAACTTCAAGACAATATAGCCAATCCTCTGCTGTATGGATCAGGGAACTAAGGCCCAGAGTTCATCCTAATTATCATGACTAGTAAGTGGCAGCACAGAATCCTAACCCAGGCCTCCTGACTCCGAGTTTATAGCTTTCCCCATTTAATCTGCTGTCTCTCTATCTGAAGACCTTTTCTAGTCTACTGCCATCACGTGATATTAGATTGTAGAGTCTAGTCCCAAACAAATATGCCACACACTTAGGCAAAGAAGCAAAAGAATCAGACTGTTTTGAGAAAACCATCCGTTAGCTAGAAATAAATGCTTGCATGGGTGAATCCACCTGTGTGTTTCTATAGGTCCCTTAAGAATTAACAGACACTGCCTCTCTGAAAATTTAGTTAAAAAATTACAAACTCAGAAGAAAAAAATTCTTGCTGATATGTTGTTTTTAAAAACACATCCTTACAATCCTTACAAATACAAAGAAAATTATTTTCTTTCAAGGGAGAAGCCAATTACACTACTCTCCATAAAACAGAACACTGGGAACTTCCCTGGTGGTGCAGTGGTTAAGAATCCACCTGCCAATGCAGGGGACACAGGTTCGAGCCCTGATCCAGGAAGATCCCACATGCTGCAGAGCAACTAAGCCCGTGCGCCACAACTACTGAGCCTGCGCTCTAGAGCCCACAAGCCACAACTACTGAGCCCACGTGCCACAACTACAGAGGCCCGTGCACCTAGAGCCTGTGGTCCGCAACAAGAGAAGCCACCACAATGAGAAGCCCGCGCACCGCAACGAAGAGTAGCCCCCGCTCACCGCAAATAGAGAAAGCCCACGTGCAGCAACAAAGACCCAACGCAGCCAAAAATAAATAAATAAATAAATTTATTTATTTAAAAAATAAGTAAATAAACAATGTTTTTTTCTCCTCAAAGAGAGAAATCTGGACTGGAAAGCTTGCTAAGCCATCACCTTGGTCTCTCTCATCAGTATTTTGGAATTTTCCAGAAATTTAAAATTTAATATGAAACAAACCTTATATCTGATTTTGAATAAAGGGTCTCATTAGCCAATAAAGCATGGATTTACGTTCATACACTTTTATTACATAAACAGAACCTTTTAGGTCTTCAGAACAGACTATCTTTTATAAAATATCTCTTGTAACAAAATACAGTTTTCAATAGGTCCTGTTTAAAATGTTTTCAGTTCTATATTCTTATGCCAGAGAAATGCTTTTAGAAAAAAGATTTTGCTCATGACCATTTTAGTTAAGTTGTAACAGGTACATTAAAATCAAAGGCACATTATTCAATTTGTGCTAGATCTTCCAGAAACAAACTGAGTTGATGTCCTTTAGAAATCCATGGAATAAAGCCCAGACAGGATAAAACATAATAAGTATCAGTCCAAAAATGACTGCCGAAGATAGAAAGTATTATTACTGAAGCTCAGAGATTCAATAAACTCACATAAATTTACTGCAAAGCTTTGCTCTGGGTCCCACAGTATATTTTATTTCTTTAGAACATCAGTTGCAATGCTGTTCGGATTTTCTGAAAACATCAATTCATACTTTTCTCTTGGAAAGACAAGGGTGAATGAATTAAATTCAGTACTACATTTTGTGAATTAGATGTGTGGTATTTATGGTTTAGAGAATAGAAGTCATGTACTGCTAAAATAAATTTTCAATTGGGAAATACAGAATTATTTAAACTGTATTCTATTCAGTGGTTGAATCTATACTACCAAAGTGAGTGGTACAACAGTAATCATCTCAAATACCTCTTTAGTTGCTGTTAAATGCTACCTTCAAGCGGTGTTCTTAGAGTTATGCATGTGCCCAGTACAGAAAACTTGTAAAAAGCACAGAAACCCTGAGTCTTGGGGTGAGGAGTGGAAAGGTCAGCGGGAACCACCAGTTCTCCTCACAGAAAGGGATGAAGAGCTAATGCTTAGCTCATAAAGTAGGGACATTAAAGATGACACACCTTGGATGTGTTATCAATAAAGTTACTGCATTTGAATTCCATGCATTCAAAATTTAGACCCAATTACAAAGTCACTCTATAATTAAGGATTTCATACTTTTCTACGAATCTTCAGAGTATAGGCAAATATCTAGCTCTTTATAACCCAGGGGTCCAAGAATCTGAAAAGGGTTTGGAAGGGTTTTATCAGAAAATTTTAGAAGAGGCCATCAGGGTAATCTGGTGTAATACTCTACAGTGGAGAAAATGAAGCATAGAGAGGTCACATGTGTCACCTTAGATCAAAAGACTCTTTGACTGGAGAGCCAGAGGGTCCAGGCCTTCTCTTGATTCAGGGCCCCTTCAAGTCATCAAAGTGCCTGATGTTCCCGTTACTCAGGAAAAGTATATGAAACTAATTCCAAACATATTTTAGGGGAAATATACCAGAAATGTTATCAAGAGATAAATTGCTTTGTAGTTGAAAAGTAAAACCTACTCAGTCTAAACAAAAGGAAGCATTCGAAGTTAGCACTGAGGAGGAAGAAAAAGGGAAATCTTATTTTTTTCAGCTCCTACTGTAGCATAGGTATTGCCCCATTTACCAGCGAAAGATACTGAGAACCAGAGTTTATAGGTTTCATAAGATAATTTTCTGGAGCTTGAATCCATGGTTCATACACAATGTGCTCAATGTATTTTGTTTAGTCACAAAATCACAATCATTAAATCTTTACTAAAATAGGCGATTTATTGTTTTAATTGTGTACACTACTCACCCAATTTTCATTCTTTTTAAAAACAACATTTTGTGTTTTGCTATTTTCAAAATACAATAGCTACATGGTAGATATTACCACCATTAGGTAAAGAATACAGTTAATTGGGATTGACATATATACACTAATATGTATAAAATGGATAACTAATAAGAACCTGCTGTATAAAAAAATAAATAAAATTAAATTAAAAAATTTAAAAAATACAATTAAGAATATGTGTAGCAATTTTACAAACTCAATTGAATTTATATAATCATAGTTATTATGCATATATATTAAAATATAATTTGAATATATAAGCCCCTTATTATTTAAGAAGTTTCTTCACTCATTGCATTTTTTTCCTTCAGTACTGTTTACATGTAAGACCCTTCTCCGCTTCTCATTCTTGCTCATCACTTTCCTCTACGGAAACTATTACCCACCAATGAATTATTTCTTTCACTAGCAACTAATATAGTGACATGTTAACAGCACACCATCCTACTGTTTGCTGAATTAATGTTTTAAGTTCAATTCCTGTAGCTCATGGTCATCCAAATCCTGCTTTCAACTTATAATTTAACTCAGAATGTTATTTGATGTCTCTTTAATGGCGAGGGTTATCATGTTTTTGATATAATGCATTCCTAACGGTGGCATTATAAATCTAAGCTTATGTCTTTTGTTCTACAACTGATATAAAGAACATTATCATATTTTAAGTTCTATTTATTGTTCTCAGAGAACTGTTGGTTTTCTATACTTTGAAACTATTTCTTAAGATTATGTGTAACTTAAGTTTTGATGATTTAGAATACATATTTGATAATACCCTTTTCCTGGATTCTGAAAATTTGCCAATGGGTTGAATTAAGTCAGAGAAAAATTTTTCATATACAATAAGATATTTGATTATCTAATTATCAATACCTAGACAAGGAAAGAATAGTGTTAATTGAAAAATTATTTATATTAATGTTCATTTCAAAAATGCTTTTTAGTATACTCGACTTCATTATGTGTTTGAAATTGTGCAGTTTCACAAAACATCAGATAAAATAATGCAGCTCCAGTGAAAAGACCCAATTGATGAAAAGCTACAAGAGCTTCAGCTTTCCCATTTCTGCTTTGCTCCTCTGCTATAACACCTTCAGACCTGGCCTGGACACATTGCTCCCTCCCTCTCTTTGCTGACTATTTTAAAGGACAGAGACAGCCTTTGGAACACCATGTTCTTCCTCAGGCTATTACAGAAAATGAGAGAAATCCATTCCTACAACTGGCTGCCTTAGGAAACAGAATTTTAGATTCCTTCCCTTCCAGCTCCTGTTGAGTTAAAAGCAGGGGCCATAAGCCAATAAATGTGGTGAGACAGCACTTGGGAACTGACATAAACAAGCAATAAAAGCCTACTTCCTTTTTCACAATCAGTAAATAATAGAATGGGATGGTTTTACACTATAAAAGATCAGAGAATAATAGAATTTGAGCTGTAGAGGAATCTTAGAGGCCATACAATTTTCAGTACCTTTTGATTTTCAAAATGATTCTGAAGATTTGACCAGAGCACTTGTTTTTGATTGATTCATTAAGACTCAGTTTTGACCAAACATAACCAAAACAGAGAATTTCATGGTCACAGGAATGTTTAGAAATGTCATCCTCTGAACTGTTCCGTTTTATGAAGGGGAATAAGGATGTTCCAAAGGCATCAGTTCCTCCTTTCTCTGGCGGCCGAGGGTCAGTTCCCAGCTACGGGGCCTTTTTGGTCCATCTTGGTCCCTCGCCCCAGTCTCTTACCCTGCTGTTAAGACTGTTAGGCGGCTGCCCTCAGCACGGTGCCCAAAACAGCCCACTCTGAGTTTGCAACCAGGTAGGTACTCACTAGTGACAACAGAACACTCAAGGTCTTTGATGAATCAACACGAGGTCGACTTTGCTCTATTCACACCCGTTTATATCTGGCTCTCAAGTTTAGGTCTAGGGTAATTTCCAGACAGCTTAATGCTAAGTGAAGAATTACAGTTTTCCGTTTTCTAATCAAAAGGGTACCAGAGGTACAAGTGAAGTTGGCAGAAGAGAAATCGACCTGCCACGGTTCCCCTAAATGGAGTGCCCGGCCCCTTCCCCGAGCCCCGGGCATCTTCACTTCCAGGAGCCCTGCGGCGGCGGCGGTCTCGGCACCGCCCTCGGTGCGGAGTCACACGCCTGAGCTGCAAAGGACAGTCACCCCAAGTAAAGAGGTCGCCCAGGTGATGGAGCAAGGGCACCACGGCGGCCAAGAGCTGTATTCGAACCCTAATGCCGAAAGACAATCTAGTTTGTCCGCGGGCGCGGAAAACGTATAAAGCACCCTGCTCCTCGGGCTGAGTCCCTGAGACCATCGCTTCTCCTCCGCGCCCCCACCTGTTGGGTAGCATCTCCGGGCTCCTCCTTGCCCAAGTGCTTTGGAAGCTGTCAACAAAAACCTAGAGGCCAGGGAATGTGACAAGTGATCATAACTATGCAGAGGAGATGGAGCCCAAATAGCGGACCTATGGGGCCGGGCCTCGCGGGGGTCGGGGATCTGGAGCCGGCCCCTCAGCGCCGCGGCCACGCGAGCTGTGCCAAGACCGGGCGGGCGGCGCCGGCGCACTCCGGGCACCGAGCCTGCAAAACGGGCCCCGGGCAAGCGGCCGGCCACCTCGCAGACGGCGGGCAGCAGGCGCAGCGGCCGCCGCCCCGGGGCGCCTCGGCCGACCCTCCGGCCGCCGCCGCCTCCGCTCTCGCCCCGCTCCCGCCGGGGCCCCGACCCGAGCCCCGGAGGCGCTCGCTCTCCCCGGCCGCGCGACCCGGCGGCATGGAGCCCGGCGCGGGGTCCAGGACGGCCGAGCCCGGCACGGCGCGGGAAGCCAGCGCGCGCTACGGCGACGGCAGGAAGAAGATGGCGGCGGCCGTCACGGCGGCGGTCTCTCACGCACAGCTGACGCTAATGGCGCGCGCCAGCCGGCGGGCCGCGGATGGTGGTGGCGGCGGCGGCCCGGGCTCCACCGAGGGGCGGGGCGAGGCGGGGAGGGGGCCGGCCGGAGACGGAGGCCGGGCGGGAGGCTGGAGAGAGGCGGTGGGGAAGGTTTGTTGTGCTCGGAACATGGCGGGCGTCGGCGACGCGACCGCCCAGAGAGAAGGCGGTGGTGGCGGCGCCGACATCCCGGAGAGGGAAGGCCGCGGAGAGGCGGAGCAGGCGGGCGGCGGCGGTCACGGGCCCCCGCCGGCGCCTCAGCACACGGAGACACTGGGCTTCTACGAGAGCGACCGCCGGCGGCAGCGGCGCCGCAGCCGCGCAGGTGAGAAGGGCGGGCGGGCGGCGCTAGGCCGCGGCGAGGGAGCGGAGGGCGGCGGGGGGCGCCGTGGGACTGCCGGCTGCGAGCTCCGCGGCTGCCGCTGCCTCCGGGGCCGCCGGGGTGTGGGTGCGCGGAGCCGCCGCAGCTCCCGAGGCTCCGCGGCCGCTGACAGCTCCTCGGGCGGGTCCGCGCGCAGCGCCGAGGCCCCGGCGGCAAACGCCCGGCCAGGTGCGTCCGAGAGAGAGGGCTGCGGCCCGGGGAGTTCGTCCCCGCTCACTTTCCTGCTTTTGAAAGGTCTTTAAAAACAAAACAGAACGCCTGGTATCCTCCCGCCTCGATAACGTTGGCGAGCATCTCCCCACGTCTCAGGGAGCCCAAAACTGAGAAACGCAAGACTGATTTCATTATCTGTGTGCCAAGGTGACTTTTGTTCTGTGTTTTAAGCGAATTTGAGTCATCGAAACCTGTTAACTTGCCCTCTGAATTTGTGTTCTTCTGCTGCAGATAACAAGGTGGTAATAATGACCGTAAAGTTCAGTCGTTTTGCCCAGGACATAAATATTTAGCACTCCTGCAAATGTTACCTGTGAACTTTTCCTAAACCGAAACTTAAGCCACTTTGAAAAAAAAAAAAGAAAAAGGCTGCGTGAGATGCACTTGTGGATCCTACTTTCAATGACCGGTTTTAAGCATATTGTTACAATGTTGTTTCTTTAAGCGATAGGACTTTATTCTTGTTTTTAAAAGTTGCATTTGTATTCATATTGCAGTCGTGTATTAAGCTTAAAAAAGGGGAAGACTGAGATGTATGTTTCATTGAATATAGGGTGATAACAGCATTTTAATTCTTAAATAATTCTAAGTTTTGAGCAGGAACAGACCCATAACTACATTAATTTCTTCCAACTAAAAAATTGCTTCTGGTACACCATAGGAGCTGCATTAGCCGTTATTTCCTGCAGTTCATGCAAATAAGTGTTTAAGTACTAGGGCTTACTGCATCATTGATTGCACTTGGGTATTGAAGATGTGGGAGTACTTAAATGCTAACTTAAGGCTGATCAGGTAAGATCCTGATTGATTTGCTAATTATCAGAAGTAGACGTAGGTTAGACTTTGAAGAGGTCTTTATCTTTGAAAAATTAAGTACAGACTGTGCCTTGTTTTGTCTTTTTCAATGAACCACTTAGAAATTCTCAACTCTAAGTTGTCAGTTAAACACTTGCTTGGGAGAGTATTTACTTTCTAAATTGGTCAGATCTAAATAAGACAAAGTATTAAATCTCTCAGCTGTCTGTTTACTTACTTGGACTTGAAAATTAAAAGCACTCTGGTGCAAACAGAAAAAAATGTAGCCAGGTTTCACTCTAATTTCTTTGAAATATGTATGAGTTTTAGGAAAGCCAACATTATAAAAGCCTTTGTTATTGTTTGCATGCACAAAAAATGAACTTGTCAGGTGCCTTTTGATGATCACAGATGTTGGGCTCCTGGAGTAACCCTTAACACCCCTTCCGTGGCCCTACTGGTCATGGGTCTGGATACCTGGTACTGTGGACTTCCATAGACTTCACGCCGCCTGTGCATTCTTCATCATCATGGGTTACGGAGCGTGGTTTACTTAACATGTTTGAAGCTGGGCTTTTAACCCAGAGTTGCAGGAAGTCGTTATCAGTCACACACTTCCGGCTTTAGTCTTTGGGGTAGTCATTGTTTCCCCAATGCTGTCCGTTATGTTGAGGAGAGATGACCGTGGCGGCTCTTGGGGATGAGGACTTAGGTGAGAATCCCAGGAGTATTTCAGCTGGAGTCACCAGCCAGCGTTGTTGTGTCTGGGCCTGCACATGGGCCCTTTGTCCTTTCCCCCGGGTGTCTGTCTCTTCTCCGCTAGTTACACAGCTCTTGCCGTTGCCAGTGCCCACTCTCCAACTCTGATGCCGCGCTAGTCAGGGCATCCTCACTGGAGATTAGAATTCTCTCAGTCATTCTGAAATGCCCTGGGCTGCTGAGTGGCTTCTGCGTTCACCCTAACCCTGCAGCATTGCTCCCTTCCACGGCTGAGCATCCTTTCCTTCCTCTCCTGTCTGGAATTTAGAAAACTCTTACCTAGGGGCTGCCCTGGGCCAGAGGGCCTTGGAGTGGCACCACCTAGTGTCATGTGAGAAGTATTTCTTCCTGAATCAAATCTCTTCCAAGCCTAGGTGCTTGCTCTTAAGGTGTTCCATGTCCATTTTTTATATTCTGGTGCTGCCTCTGATACTCTAGTCTTCCACCCCGTCCCCTGCCAATTTAGGGCAACCTTTGTCTTTCCTTTTGAAAGTCATAATTTTAGTGTCTTGGTGGCGTGAACCATCAGTTAGTTCCAAAGTCCCCTTCATCATTTCTCCCAAGGAATTTAGGACTCTTATAAATTAGATGTTTGTTGGCCTGCCCTAACCATCTAGGGTCCCGTAAATGAATATACAGATTAGGTGATTATCCAAACCCTCTGAATCCAAGTAAAATAATTCAAAATGTAATGTTTGAGGTTCCTGTTTTTATTTTATACCTGTCTGTGTTCATTCATATGTTTGTAGAATATTTATGTATATTAGTTTGTATATATACAGCTACGTCAAGGGTAAGCTTTCTTTTTGTTTCTCTTTTCAAACTCTTCTAATCACTTTGTTCACTGAACTCCCTCTGACTTATGCGTAGCCTGGCAGTGGGCTGAGACTTTTCTCAGGTTCTAGTACTCAAACCTTAACATAGATAGGAATGGATATCCCACTCATCATTCCTGGTTTCATTCTGTCACTCATGATGGTCACTGTGTATTCCACCGTTGCCTTA
This sequence comes from Balaenoptera musculus, assembly GCF_009873245.2. Lineage (NCBI taxonomy): Eukaryota > Metazoa > Chordata > Mammalia > Artiodactyla > Balaenopteridae > Balaenoptera > Balaenoptera musculus. The sequence goes on from NC_045789.1 coordinate 96,855,102, forward strand.
TGTGGTCACCTGTCTTGAACTCTGGGTATAGTAGTCATCAAGAACCGCAGATTCATCTCTTCTGTCTTCTTTTTTTCCTCTTCTTAAAAATATGACCAATTTCTATTGTCCTTTTTGATATAAGACCAGATAAGTACATATTACTGGGACTTCCCTGGTGGTCCAGTGGTTAGGACTCCATGCTTTTGCTTTCTCTGCACAGGTTCGATCCCTGGTCAGGGAACTAAGATCCTGCAAGCTGCATGGCACGGCCAAAAAAAAAAAAAAGTACATATTACTATGTTTCCATGCTTGTGCCCCACTTCACAGGTCTGTAGAAGTTCTAAGTGGGAGAGTTTCTGTATAGCCATATTCCCATTTAGGAATCTAGGTCCAGCAAGTCAACTTTGGACTAAGAATTAGGCAATCTGTTCTTGGCTTGGTTCAGTTGTTCAATTGCTTTGTAGACTCTATGCTTGCCTAATCCATTTGGCTCTGTTTCATAACTCCACTACTAAATAGTTTAGTATCTGAAGTATCTAAGTTGGCTCTAGTGACTGGAGACTTAACAGTAGAAGACTTGGTGTAAAATAAATGCAACACCTACTGGTGAGGATGAAACAATACCTATATAATGCAGGTATTGGAGTATGCATAGGGATAGGTATTGCTTGTAAAACAAAAGAACTTGACGTAAGGTATGGGTGAACAAGTATGGTTTTTGACTATAGCAGTGCCATGGGCCCATTTTGTTCCTTTTTAGGTGGTGACTCGTCACTCTGGAGCTTAAACTTGGTATCCATCCCTTGTGCTTCTCTTCTCTTTACATTTTAAACCTCTTGCTTTATCTCCATAAGAGAATGAACAGAGGCAGGAAGAAAGACTAAGACTCAGAAAAGCCAACTGATCTCCTTTTTAGCAGCTCCCACAAAAGATTTTGAGTGGGACAAAGGTTTTAACTGTTCATATTCACTATGTCCCATTGTGTATTTGAAAATTTAACATTTTGAATATTAAAATACATTCTCATTTAACCAGTCCTGATCCTCTGTAATATGTTACATAGTTATCCTTATGGCCCCAAACTTATCCTGATGGATGATTAAAGGCCGTGATTCTGAAAATTATGCTCTAGAGTAAATCAGTTTCTCATTTATAAAGGAAAATAAGAATAATTGTAAAACTGCCTGAGAAATTACTTGGAGTGAACACAACCCAGATACAGATAAAGTAAAATTAGCTTCTTCTCTTCTGACAGACGATTGCTCTCGTTTTAAAAGTCTCACTTGCTTTACTTAACAACTACTTGTAAAGTAAACAAGCAATGAAAAGTTATTTATTTTGATCTTTGACTGGTTCAGTATCTTGACCTTTTTAAGATGTTTACCTTCCACCTAGTTTACCCTCCAAAATTCAGTCCTAGCAGCTCATTTGCAGCCCACTTTGGGGAATGCTTGCATAAAAGAGGTCTTTGGAAAGACTGTATCATTGACTGTCAGGTTAATGATATTTTGTTCCCGTTTTTAGTCCTTACTTTGTAACCTTATGACCTTGGAAAAAGTCACTACTCTTTTTGTATCTGTTTTCCATCTATAAATTTATGAATATTCTACCTATTCTTTACTTCCCTAAATGAGATTATTTATAAACAGTTTGAGGACCTTAAAAGTTCGACTGGTACCTTTACTGTATTTGACTTAGGAAAGCAGAATTGCTGTCATTGATTCCTAGTTGGCCTTGTACAAGGGTGTGCCTTTGTATTTGTGTAATAAACTTGTAACTAATATTTTAGTGTAACTTTAGTAAAGCCTATTAAATTTTTGCATTATTTAAGACTGGAGATTTGCATGTTTCATAGTATTTTCCTAGCAGTTAACCAATATTACTTTACAGTTTTTTTGATGGTCAATGCTATTTTAAGAAAGGTATATTTAGACATATTACTGAACATGTAAATATATTTATGATTACTCATTACTTCAAATTAATACTTTTTTATACTGGGTTTTTATTTCTAAAACAAGCTCTCTCAGAAGATAATTAAACATAATATTTCTTCGTTTAGGGATGAGGAAGAAACCATTTATACTGTACTTTTTCTCAATTTAAGATACTGGATCACAAGGCAATTCTGTGGTAGATGAATATTGATTAAAAATAATCTGGAAGAATTGATCCAGATTTATGATTGATATTATTTTCCTAGTGTTAAATATTCATAATTGACAAGACTAACTTGTTTAAATGTAGAAGCTCGTTTCTATTATAATTGTTGATAAATAGTAAAATACTTCTATTTTTAAAAGACTTTTACTGAATATTTCTTCTTGGTGAGATCTGGATAAATGAACTAAAGTTGGTTGACATCAGAAGAGTTCAAACAGTATTCAGAAAATAAACAATTGGATTATTTTATTTTGGAAAATAATTTGCACTTAAACTATAAAGACAGATGATGTTTGGCATAACAAATGCAAGTGACTCTTGCTAAGAAGGAATGAAATATCACCACGGTATGGAAAAAGTTAAGGTTCACTTGGCTAGCAGAATCCTTGAAGAGTGGCGCCCACAGGTCAAAGAGCAGTAGTAGCCTTCCTAAATAAGTAGCCAGGCACTCTACCCAATATCACGGGACAGGTGAGTTCAGGTAAGTCTGTAGAATGCTAGAGAACAGTGTTTAAAACAACGGCAGCAACGAACGAAAACACTGAAACACAGCTATACTTGGAACAGAAGATGGAGTAGCATCCTGCAGAATACATCCATGGCCAGGAAAAGACTGGAGGTGGGGAGACCAGGCAGAGCGGCAAGACTACCCTGTACCTTAGGAGCTCAGGCCACCGGGCAACAGAATCTTGTCCCTCAGTGTGAATCAGACAACTCCTCTGACAGGCTGAAGCCAGGTCAGGGCTAGGTCATCTTCTCTAGTACGATTGTCAGATAGATGGGTGATAATTATGGTCCAGGGGAGAGAGCACGCTGGGCTTGGAGTTCAGAGATCCAGGTTCTGTTCCCAACTTGCCCCTTAGCTTTTCAGTGACTTTGGACAAGTCTCCTAACCTCTGTGAGCCTCAGATTCTTCATTTGCAAAATGTGAATGCTGTTAACTGTTCCTTTAGCTCTCAGAATTGTGAGAATTTCATGAAGTAGTGTGAGCAGGACCTTTGTAAACTACCTCAGGCCATCTAGCGGGAGGATCCTAATCCCTTAAGTAGGGCCAGTTCTCCAGGAGTCAGGGAGGAGGAGGTGGTAAGAAAGGTTTCAAAATATTTCACCCCATGAAGCTTGGGTTTTTTTGTTAGTATTGCTTTAATGTTTCTTCTAAAACCATTCCCCAGCCCATTAGTGTGGTGTTAATTGTAGGCAAACGCTACCCTTACACTCAGAGCTCACTGCGGGCTGGACATGAAGAAGATCTGGATACATGGTGCTTGCTTTCAGAAAGCTCATGGGCTGGTAAGGGAGCTGATTAGTAAACAGTGTACCTTCATAGAAGTAAACCCAGGATGCTACAGGAGCACAGAGATGGGGGGTGGGGGGAGACCCAGTTTTGCAGAACACAATGGCCTGTTTACAAAAGCACTTGAGACAGTGATAGAATAATCTAGTGCCAAAAAGCACACACTTTAGGATAGACTGCTTGATTTGAATGCTGGCTCTACCATTTGGCTTGCTCTGTGACCTTGGAGACCTCCTTAACTTCTCTGTGCCTTGGTTTCGTCATCTATAAATTGGGCATAATTATAAAACCTGTCTCACAGTTATGAGAGGTGTCTACTCAAAACATGTTTAATCATTTGATTTTTAAGTGTTTACTTTTAAATTTTCTATGGGAAATCAAAATTGGTGTTTATAACTAAAATTCTTGCATTTCTAGAGGTAAAATCCTGACACGACACTTATTCATATTTACAATATAGTTAAAACACTTTCATAGGTTTATATTTTATAACTTAAGGAAAATTAGTTACTTAAGTTATATAGTTTGTTAAATATGCTTACTTGATGTGTTACCTTTTATCCATGGAAACAGGATTGCAGAAATAGCAATAAACATTAGGTAACCACCAAACTAGAATTGGTTAATACTATAGATCGTGTGAAATTACTAGTCAGTAGTTCAAGTATTGTGTCATGCTTTGCAGTTTTCATATCCTTTCATTCAAATCCTCTCTTCAGTCCCTCGAACATCCTTTGTGGGTGGCAAGCAGGTAACAGGTGTTGTAAAACTGCTCCAAGCCTTGGTTTCCTCTCCTGTGATATTGAGATCTATGAGTCGAGCGGGGTCACAGCACTAATGAGTGACAGAGCTGGTGCCAGAACTTCCTTCTTCTAATTGCTAATCCTGTGCTCTCTTTGTGCATCATAACAAAACCCTTATTATGGTGGAAGCTCGGTCATCTCGTGGGCACCAGGGAAGGCACCGTTATAGAGGATAATTTTCTAAGTAAACAAGGGTACAGTGTTGGGCTGCACCCTGCAGGCCTACAAACCCTGTGCTTGCCCAGCTTCAAGACTGAAGAAAGAGCCCGGACTCAGCGACAGAGACATCAGTAGTTTAATGGACGGGGGATCTTACACATGTGAAGCACGGTCCTGGAGCGACACCCCACCGTGTGTGGCTGACAGCAGGCAGGACCTGGCGGCAGTCTTCTCTCCCAGGGGGAAGGGGAGACTACCAGTTACAGGGGAATTGACCTCAGGTGGCCTCCTTAGTTACCAGGGAAACCAGCAGAGGGGCACACCCCTCACCACCCCTTTCATAAGAACAGTCACTAGCTGGGGCCTGAGGCAAGTATATAGGAAGATCACGCGTGTGCCTAAGATGTAGGTGAAGCAGGCACTGGCTGGGCAGGGGAAGTACAGAGAGCAAGAGAACAGCCACCTTGAGTGGCCTCACCATACATACAGCTGTCTCAACCTTTTAATTTAATTTGCTTTTTTAAAAAATATTTATTTATTTATTTATTTATTTTTGGCTGCGTTGGGCCTTCGTTGCTGCACGCGGGCTTCCTCAAGTTGCGGCGAGCGGGGGCTACTCTTCGTTGCGGTGCGGTGGCCTCTCTTGTTGCAGAGCACGGGCTCTAGGCGCGTGGGCTTCAGTAGTTGCGGCACGTGAGCTCAGTAGTTGTGGCGCACGGGCTTAGTTGCTCCACAGCATGTGGTGTCTTCCCAGACCAGGGCTCAAACCTGTGTCCCCTGCATTGGCAGGCGGATTCTTAACCACTGCGCCACCAGGGAAGTCCCTATACTAAGGCATTTTAGTCTGAACATCTATTAATGTATACCGTGAAGTTTACATCATGTGTACATGGCTTCAACCATAAATGTACTGAGAGTACCATGCTCGTGGTGCACTGGATGATTTGGCCTGCCCCTGCGCTGGGCTGCAGTAGGTGGAAGTCGGGTTTTCTCTCCATCTGTTTCAGTCTCCTGTTTCAGACAGCTTTCGTGGTATCACTGACTCTCCAAATGGATTATGAATCTTGTATTTTAAAAAAATGTGTGTAGTTTTTTGGGGGAAGCTATAACTTCTATATATAAGCAAGCCACTTCACCTGACGCTCAAAGAACTAGTGATCTGTCCCAGTGTTGGAGGAAGTAAGCTGTTTTTAGGCCCACTGGGAGATAATAAGTCCACTTCTGAGTCTTCCTAAGGGCTTTTCAAGGGTATTTTGGACTATACACTGTTCCCCATCCCTGCAACCTTTAAATCCTAGCATCACATAAGACTAACTATGAGGGTCGATAACTCGTAAATGAAATCAACCTCCCCTCTTTGTCATTTTTTGGAGGGAACACCAATACTGTATTTGGTAAAAGGACCACGAGGCCAGCTCAGAGCAAAGAGGACAATTTGAAACCTTTGGTATGCTGAGTTCTGGAAGAGAGGATGGCCTCCTAGAGAGTAGAAGTAGGGATGTCTGTGAAGTTGGGGACTGAGAGGTCACCGAGGTGGTGGGCTGTCAGAGGAGTGTCACACAGTGGAAAAATTGGGATCAGGCATTAACAGCCTTACTTCTCATCTCAAGTCTTCCAGCTACAGCCAAGTGGAAAGTATTCCACCTCCTTTGGCCTTGCTTTCCTCAGCTGAGATGAGATGACTGTGGGTGAATTTGCCTCAGAGGAACCGAGGAAACAAGTGGACAAATCCAAGGAAAGGGGGAGGTCTTTCAGATCGGATTGAGGTTCTGTTTTCTATGACTTATTATAATTACCATCATGCTGGGAAGCCTTCACCTGGGGAAATGGCATTATTTAGATACTTGCAGGATCTCTGAGGCTGAAGAAGGAAGAATTTGCACTGGTGTCTGTGTACCTCACCCAGGATAGTTCTTGGGCTGAAGCAATGCCTGTTAGGTGACTTGGCTCCCTTTTGATTGTGTGTGTGTGTGTGTGTGTGTGTGTATCTCCATTTTGTATATACTTGGTATCTACTCTTTTTACCTGCCTTCATCTCTCCATCAGTCCAGGTCCTGTATCACCTGTAACACCCAGGACTAGACTCTCACAAAACGCTTTTCTAACTTTTCTGGCTCATAGTAATCGTCCCTTTTATATTCCTGTGACTTTTTCAGTTTATATCACACAGAACAGCAATTTTCTCAACAGTCTTTGCTGGTGGTTTATGTGCAGTTCAGTTCTGGGCACAGAAATGTAGATTACTTTGTTTTATTCTCTTGTTGTTTTACATATACATTACCTGTAGCACCAGCTAGCATGGAAGTTCCTTGATAAATACTGTTCTTTTTGTTTTGTCTTTTTTTTTTTTCCTGTAGAGCTTTCATTGTTGAGGTTCCTCAGTGCTGAACTAACCAGAGGGTACTTCCTTGAACATAATGAGGCCAAGTATACAGAAAGAAGAGAAAGAGTATACACTTGTATGCGAATACCAAGAGAATTGGAAAAGGTACTTTTTTTTTAAACTCGTCGTTTTGAAAATTATGTCAATATGTTAATTCTATTAAAAAAATTGTGAACAGCTTGAGTTGCGTTTTTAAAATATTGGAAATAACGTGATCATAAATAATTAAATATATTGGGGGAGTAGGAATTCCCATTCAGGAAGAGTCTTAAAAAGTGTATTTTTAGTGTAAGAGCCAATGATTTGTAACTTTGCTACTTATTAAACTTACCGTATTCCCATTTGTGTCCCACCCAAATAACTTTTTCAAGGAATTGCTCTCTACTTATTCCTTTAGTTCTCTTCAGTTTTGTTTTCCTAGAAGCAGTTTTTTTTCCTATTCAGCGTAATATAAATTATTTAATTGCACCCTTTTTTTTAAGGTTTCAGTTTCTCAGAAAGCCCTCATTTTTAAAAACAGTTTCTTCAAAGAAAAAAGACAATTTGTTTCACCTTCATCACAGAAAACATCTCAGCATAGGATAAACATAGTAATAGCAGCATTAAATCTTTGCACATCGCGTGCTCTGTTGATTGTGTCCCAGGCCATCAAGACCAGTCAGATACGAAATCAAGGCTGCTCTTTCTGTCTGCATTGATAGAGTTGACGACTCTGAGCAGGAAGGACAGAATTAAGAAATAATTCAGCTTTAGCTATACTGAAGCAAGTTTTCATACTTTTATAGTAACGTAAAACTTGTAATGTTCCAGTCACTTCTCTAGAATCATACTTTACTATTGGAGTTGGTATCAGAAGAGTTTAGTTGGTTTGCTTTCTCAATGTATTATAACAACAAGAGGTGTGGTACAGTGAAAAGGAAGGATGCCCGGTTTGAGAGATGTTGCTTTCGGTAGGTTCTTAGTGGCGCATCATCGTGTGCTGAAGCTTTGGAAAGTTCTGTATTAGGGTGAGATTTAGAGAGCTAGGGAGCCAGCAGACATCTGAGACAATGAAACAGCTCGTTGCCTTTGGTCAGGATCATTAAACATGCGTAGCTATTATTGTGTTGCTGCTTTTCTGGGGAGTTCTAGGGTTCTGTGGAGGAGCCAAGGGCTGGAGGTGAGGAGGGAGGTGGAGGCGTGGGGGGGCACCCTCGGCAGCACTCCTCCCCAGGTGCAACATCACCCTTATTCTGTGTATTGGAGTCGCTTTAAGATTTTGTCCTGGAGGGACCTAGGGGGTGATGTTTCTTTTGCTTGAGAAAAAAAAAATTTTTTAAGGTAAGTCTTGTGTCTTTCTTAAAACACTTCAGCCTGCTTTTCAAAGCTCACTTTTTTCTACCGATGATAAGCCATGGCTGGAAACGTGAGGACACTGCTGGAGGCGTGGACCTCTGCAGCCTGGACTCTTGTCTGGGACAGTGCCGGCCTCATCCGCCCACCTGTCTGAGCTGCCCTGGACTCCCGTTTTGCTCTGGGAGAGCACAGAGGGATTTGCCTGCAGTCACAGGCAGACTTTATGGACACGCCCGGGAAGCTGGTTCGACACGGAGAGGTGTGCGTCTGACCCCTTTTATCGTCCCACCTGTGGCAGAAATAGTGCGTGGCGGCAGCATCCTCTCGTAATCCTGTCACCTCATCAGAGGCAGGTTCAATACGCCCACCCTTCTCTCTTTATTAGCAACATTGAAATCACAAACAGGTTTCTGGGTAGATTTCTCACAGAAACTTGTAAGCGTTTCATGTTCGTTATTGTATTAAATTGTCTTCTGGGGGATATCCCTGCAGGTCTTTCTGGGACTGCAGTATAAACCATTGTTTTTCAAACTGTGGTCCGTTACAGGACCACTGATAGGTGGAGTCACCCATACAGTTACTAATCAATTAGAATTTATTTTTTAAATTAAAGAGTAGAAAAAGTATCAGATTGCATTCATTGCCTGTGCTAAGGGTAAGTATTTTTTCTTAAAACTTAGGTTTCACTTCTACGTGTGTAAAACGTATTAACGTCAGAAAAGTTGAATGGGCACTGCTCATGGGCAGTTGTAATTATTCTAATCCTGTTTCCCATGAGAGAGGCTTTTAGCTTTAGGCCTGTTTAGGAAATTTTCATTTAGTCTCTTAGAACAACACTTTAGCAATTTTACTGCTTAAAATGTACGAAAGAATGTCTTCTTTTTCAGTTTAGAGCAATTTCTTCTAAGACTAAGTGAAGCACAGAGGAAAGCAGCGTTAGATTTCACTTTAATTCCAGGCTTAAATGTCTCTCATAACAGCATGAATTCACTCTGCTCTCTCTAAGGCCTTTATTTGATATGTGGGGATCCCACTTCAGACTTTTATTGTGAGAGGTGAGAGGCTATCTAGGTATTCACGCTAATCTAATTTATTTTTTATTGGTTTCCTTTGTGTTTGTCTATTCTAATATGTAATACCTTACTCATTTTTTTATTGTTCTTGTTTTTTTTGGGTAAGTGCTAATATATTTCCACCTAACCTTTGCAGGAAGAGAGAGCTGATAATTAAAGAGCACTTTGCGTCTACAGGGATTGCAAACACTATAAAGCGTGTCATTATTGCTTATACTTTAGAGTCAGGAGAAAGGTCAGCTTAGTATCTCTTACCAAACCTGTTTAGTGATTGTAAAAAAAAAAAAAAAAATCCCAGGTTTTTTGTGTCAGTGGATAAACACATTATACTTGACATTTAATAAAGGTGAATTGCTTATATATTTAAAATAGTATTTCCAATTATTAGCACTTTTTTACATTTGAACTTTTCAATCTTATGTAAGCGTATGAAATTTTGGAGCGTTTTGTTGGCTTTGGGGCAACATTTCCTCTTTTCCTCCACAGTCCCTTTTCCCCTGTGCCCACACACACCCCTTGGGTTCTTGTCCTAGATCTGCTGCTAACTGCTTACGTGGTCCACTTTGGGGGCTGTGTTTTTCTCTTCCATACAAGGAGGAGGCTGAACTGTGCATCCTGAACTGAGAGCCAGGATAGCAAAGTGGGTTAAGGGCATGAACTCTAAAGCCAGTCTGCCTGGACTTGAATCTTGGCCCCACAGTTTATTAACGGTGAGGCCTGGACTAATTTACTTCTGTGGTAAGCCTTCTGTAAGTGTTTTAAAATCTTTACAAGCCTCTCTTCAGCAAATTGGGAATGCCTTGCCCTGGGAGAACAAGAAAAATTTTGAAAGGTTTCTTGTCCCCAGGTTGCATTCCAGTGGAAGTCTCATTTGCAATAGGGGTAGCTGTCATCTTGGGCTGAGTACAGCAGGAAGTGATTGGGAAAGGACTGATTTTCAAGGTTCTCCTGTGTCCCTCTTTCATCTCCTGCTATACTTTCATCTTCCTTCTTCGCTAGCTAATAAACAACTTTTCTAACCCTGCAAGCGCCATGATTTTCTGACTCTCAGCCCTCGGATTGCTGACCTGCTGCGGAAAGAGCCTTTAGGGAAAACTGTTTTCTTCCCTCTTTTTAGCCAGACTGTCTTAGGGTAAAGCTTATCTCTTTCATGAGGATTTAGCTAATGGCCATAGGGATAACATACCTTACACCCTGACATTTTCTGCTGAGCCCTCAAGTCTGACCTCAGCAGGCACGTGGCTGGAGCTGACAGTTAGGATAGACAATGGTTGCTTTAATCAGGTGCTGGTGGAACCAGGGCAGGGGATCACCAGTTTCCCAGAGAGGAAATTCCTGGTGAGTGATTTTCACTGCTCCATACCCCACTTGACTTGGCCAGTTAATCCCATCTCTGGCATCCATTTCTGTGTTACTAATAAAACGAATAGCATTTATCAAATAAGGATTAGATGCTTAGCACTGTCCTGAGCACCTGAAACGAATTAGCATTAAATCCCATCAGCAGCCTCCTGAGGTATAAATACCATGAAAGTTCCGTGTCCTCTTCCTGCCACACTCTGCCGTCCCACATAGACGCCCAGACAGATCTCACCTTCAACCCATGTTTTGGTTGAAACGTGCTAGTGTGTGTTCTGCATTTTGACCCCATAGGAACAATTTACCCCACACCATGTACAAAATCATCCCTTGTCCAAGGGCTAGTTTTGTCATCTGAGTGAATCCCAAACTGCAGGAAGTAGTAAAGAAATGTTCACCGTAGTATTGGGTTGGCCAAAAAGTTCATTCGGGTTTTTCCATAAGATGTTACATGTTTCCTTAACATCTTACAGAAAAACCGGAACGAACTTTTTGGCCAACCCAATATTTTCTAAAATCCCCTAATGTATTTAAATACTAATTTAGAGAGATACAGCTCACTCGTGCATTTATTTATTAATTTCCTCAGTCTTTGTTTTGAGAGCTCACTATGTTCCAGGCACTTCTACAGTGTGGGAGTAGAGAGATAAACTAAGACTCGTGAAGGTAATGGCAAGGTGATGAGGAAAAAGAGGTCACTTCTGTACATTTTATGGCGTATGTGGCGGGGACAGGGGTGGTTGTACTAGGGAGATCCAGAGGTGGGAAATTGTTAGGAACACACAAGAAAGGACAGGTACACTGAAAGGTTGGGCTGGATCCAGGTTACTTTGAATGGTTAGGCTAAGGAGTTTAGACTGGCTTTGGGAGGAGATTAAAATTTATTTCTCAAGAATACTTTTAGCTGTATAGGTAACAGAATACCTAATGGTGACTTAAACAAAAAGGTTTTTGAAAAAATTTTTAACAAGTGAAGAGGAAGGAGATCTTAATTGTTCCAGCGGATTAATGAGGCCAGCATGGACTCAAGTCCTTTTTATCTTTCTATTTCACCATCGCTGGCAAATTGGCTCTCAGCCCTCTTGTTGCTGCCTTTTAATAGAAAGATGACAGCTGCAACCTTGGGCATTACATCTGCATTATAATCAGAAACAAGAGGAGATGGACAGTGCCACCTTTTCCACTGTCCCTTTTATAAAGAATTAAAAGCTTTCCCAGAGGTGCCCCAGCATGCTTCCTTCCGCTATGTCTTATTGACCAAACTGAGTCACACAGCCATCCCTGCTGCACAGGAGACTAGGCCAGTGAATATCACGCTTTTCCAACAAAGGGAGAAACAGATTGAGAATGATAATCGGGTTATCCACCCCTCAGAGCTCTGCCTCTGAAACATAGCAATGTTCAACATGGATTAGAAATAAGAGAAGCAGGGAGAGCTCAAGATCCCTCCATATGTACGCTCTTTCTTCAGATTAGAATCAGTTGATTAATTTTACCTCTTAAGAAATTTATTCCTCGTGTTAAATACATGTCATATGTAGGTTGTGATTATTATGAAGTCTTCTATCAAAATTACTTTTCTGTAGTTACATATGTTTATGTAACCTTGCCTATATCATAAGAGGTAGAACTAAAATGAAAATATATTTTTGACTTTACCTTATAATTCTATGCTTTTTGACAGTCTTTTATTTCATCATTACCATGCTTTGTATGTTATAGTTATTTAATATCTTTTTTTTAGAAAATTGAATTCAACTGCTTAGTCTTAAATAGAACTACTTAAATTCATCAGGTTGAAGATATAAGTATGACAGTAGGTATAGAATATTGTGTTTGGGGCATAGACTTTGTTATTATTGGATGGGAGAGGTTACTGTCACAGAGGGGAGTCTTGGGGTCGAGGTGAACAACCTTAGCTTCTCTCGGGTCCGGAGGGAAGAGCCCAGTAGCCCGATCATGGTGTTCCTTTGGCTTTGCCTTTCTTCGTCTAAGATTAGGCGGTTGGACTAGGTCATCTCAGGAGGATGGGTAGTCCATGACCATGTGAATGAGTTTGCTGACGAGGGGCAGAGGAAATGGGAGTAATGGAAACATTCACAGAAGGGAAATTTTACATCTCTAGTGGAGGAACTTAGTTCTGCTTTTTTGAGAGTTGGAAGGGGTGATAACATTTAGGAAAAAATAATTCAAAAAGTTCCTTTCAAAATAATGAACTTAATGAAAATATATAAAGCCTTTTTGTTGTTTCACAGTGTAAGTGTATATTAAGAAAATGTAGTTATAGCCAATGTTTCACCTTTATTTCAATAAAAACAGTCCTGAGATTTTGTTGTGACACTAATAGAGAGTACTTAGATCTGTTTATGGCAGTGACTTCTTGGGCATCCTGCTCGGTTTCTAATTTTCATGAAAACGTGTGGGGAATCGTCCCCCTAAATTGTTCTCATGATGCAGCTCTTGTTTGTGACACACCCTGACTCAAGATGTCCCACCACATGACTACTAAGACACCAGAAAGCCTAGGGTATCTGCTCATCTCGGCATCTCAGCAGCCTTGGCTGGTGTTCCTCCTGGCCTCTCTGAGGCTTGTCGCCCCTGGCTTGCGGCAGTGGTGACAGCAGCTTCCACGTGTCTTGTGTGACTGTCTCACCTTTCCTAACGCTTCTTGGCGTGGGGAGGGGGGGAGTGCAGATCTATTTTGGCGGGGGCACCAATAGCCCACTTCAGAGGTGGGGCTCGGAGGTGACGGGGGATGGCCCAGGCATCCGGGGCTTCCTTGGCCTGCTGTCGGCCCTGTACCTCTTAGGCACATAGGACCCATCACGTGGTTCTAGGGCAGCCAGCCAAAGACTTCAGGCCTCCATCCCATTCACTGATGTGTTTAAAAGACAATTTGTGATCTTGGCACTGTGGGGCTATGTTTATCTTTTTGGATCAGTAACTTATTTCTGTCACGTTAGCTTTGGAGACAGTCTAAACTCTTTCTCTTCCTCTCTCTTTCCACTGTGCTGTATCAGGCCCCTGTGATGTCTCCCTCAGACTAGTATTCTCCTTCTTAACTGTTCCTGCTGCAGTGCTGCTGGTCACTCCCTAAAAAAAGCAGATTTGAGCCTAGACAGTGTGTGACTGTAGCCTGCAGCAGCTGCTAAGACCTCGCAAATGTGCCATAGGATCCTGAGGGCACACCCAGCCTTGTACATCACAGCCCTGTTGGTCCTTGCAAAATACCAGGTAATGGCCCCTGCCTCAAGGGTTTTTGTAAGGACTAAGTAAGTTAATATAGGTCAAGTGCTTAGAATATTACAGTATTCAACAATGATTAAAAATAAGAGAAGTAGGAAAATCTCAAGATCTTTCCATGTGCAGTCTTTCTACAGATTAAAATCTTCAATATATTTATTTATCTCCGAAGAAATTTATTCTTTGTGTTAAATGTGTCAGGTATAAGTTGATTGTTATGAAGCCTTTTATCAAAATTACTTTGTTTTCCGTACGCACATGTGTTTATGTGACTTTGCCTGTCATAAAAGTACTTGGCTCCTTGTAATCCCTTTGTTTACCATCTCCTAGAGTGTAGACTTCCCAGGGGTATGAATTTTTGAATTCAGATGAATAAAAATTATTTTATTATAGGGATGACCTTGAAGCAGTAATTGCTTTCAAAGTCAGTCATTTGTAAACTTCCTTATTGATAACCCATTCTCCTTGACATCCTTTTAATTGATCCCCACATGTGAGTTTGTTGAGAACTTCCAGAACACAGGATAAAGATTTGTGCCCCTTAGTGGTTAACTGAGCTGATTCCTGACCCTCTCATCTGATGAGTACATTCTGGCCACATAGCCTCCCTCTCACGTTGCACCTGAGCACGCTCTTGTCTTTGCTTGAAATGCTGTTCCTCCTTTCTGTGCCTGGCGGCAGCTAGTGCCCATCTTGTCTCCTGGTGGGAGATCTTTGCTAACTCCGTTCCTCCCTCCCCCAGGTGCCCATCCCAAGTTCACCCCCCCGCCCCCAGCTCGCTGCTCAGACCTGATCTCAGCGCATCCAGAGCACATCCTTCATCCGGCCCTTGCTCTGCAGTCTGTGTCCCGCTCACTAGATTTGAATTCCTTGGGGAAGATGTCCTTCCTAAATGACCTTTTAACCCCCACGTAGAATTAAGCAGGACGCGGGTTCTGCTCTTACAGGAGTAGACCCAGAGCTTTATAAACAGACCAGGGGAAGGAAAGAAAACACCCTTCCTGCTTTACTACTGCTTCCCAACTCCCACCCCAGAGCAGCCGCCCTCAGCTCTGGACACTACTTGGTGGTCATGGTGGAGGAGGTGGATTCAGAATTGCCGGAAGATGGTTTGTGCAACTCAAAGAGGCATATTCCAGAATCACTGTGCTTTAATTTTAGCCATAACATTTTATTTTTTGAAATTTCAAATGGCATTAAAAGGAAGGCAGGAGATTTTTGTCAAAAAAGGAAACATTTTTAAAAGGTTAAGAAACCTTGCTCCACTCTCCACAGAGAGAGGCTGGCATTTTATTTTATTTCTTTTGAGGCTAGTATTTTTCAGATGATTAAGAGCAATAGTATTAGGTTCAAAATGAGTGTGGTAAGAGCTGGTTGTGGAAATTTTCACTAGCGTGTGATGTTTTGTTGACCAGAAGTGTTACAGAATTGTTGTAGTTTTAACATTGATGTTCAGTTATTAAAAACTTCTGTTAAATCTTTTTTTTTTTTTTAAACATATAAGGCCAAATCCAGTGGCGAGGTTGAGGCTGAGTGACAGGTGTCTTCAGTAGAAATAGTGCTTCAGTTTCAAAGCCATGTCTTCTGCAGACCTACTGGCCTTGCCTCTACTGCTCAGGAACTGGGCAAGCTCCCGAGTTTCACTGCAGAGTCGGGGCAGGGGCGGCGTGCTCGGGTTGGAGGTGAGGATGGATGGAGGCCCTCAGGCCCTGTGCACAGCACCTGGCCAGTGCCTGGCCGTATTGCCCAGTACCCGTAAAAGGCTTCTGAAGCCCTTCCACACAAGATCTCCCGCCAGACAGAAAGACCAGGGAACATTAGAGCATGCAGTACATGTTTCGTTAAGAGAGAGAAGGAGGAACAAATCAAAGACTGAGCTAGCTCTGGAAAGTTTTCACACAAAACCTTCTGTAGCATTTTGTCTTCCATCCCCGGGAAAATAACATGGAATGGAAAAGAGGTACAAGCCAAAAACTCCAGTGTGGGGTTTCTTGAAGTTTCTTCATTATGCTTCGGTTTTCTGCATTCTGTTATTCATGTAATGGCCAGTTCAAAGAGATGACATATTTATAAGGCCTCCCCCACCCCGCCCCCCGTAAAGGTGAGATGCAGCTAAAGTAAGATACCGCCTTCTTCAAGATGGATAAAGTGAGGCGGGGCTGGAGCAGCAGTAGCAGAGGAGGAGAGAAATGGGGAAATGGGGTGAGAGAGCAACAAGGGTCCAGTGCGCAAGGCACGACTATCAACTGATAGGACGGATGTTCACCCGTGATTTAAAGAGGCGTGTTCCAGAAGCATGATGCTTCTTTGATTTTAGCCACAACATTGTATTTATTTTGAAATTTCAAGTGGCATTTAAAGGAGATTTTTGTGTTTCTCAAAAGGGAAACAGAGGGTGGCATATGACACCAATTTCATTGCTTTATAGTCACACCTATTATATTTCAGGGCAGATTTCATTAGCTGTTTCTTAAGACTGCTTGAAAGCTTTGTGGTTATTTGGTCCAAATGAAGAGGAAATAGTACTTGCCTATTTTATCAAGATGCCATACAAATTAACTGAAGGTGTGAAAGTACACATTATTCTTGTTAATAATATATACTCAAACCTTTTAATTTTATTAAGATAACATTTTCAAAGCTAGCAGTAAATCTATATATGTGAAATGTTTATGCCTTTTGTAAATTTGATTCATTAAATGCCTTTTATTTCTGCATTTTTTTATGACACTAGGCAAATTGGCAAAAGACAAGTTAGCACAAAGAAAATTACGTTAACTCCTGTGCCTAGCAAAAATAGGGAGTAAGATCTTTTTGCTGTGCTTAAACTGCTTCAAAGAGAACATGTAGGGCCTTGAGGCAGACAGACGTAGGCGTGAAGGCCAGTTCCTTCACTCTGACCCACAGCCTTGGGCAGGTGTTCATCCGCCAGAGCTGTGGTTTCCTCGTGTGCTGAGCAGGGATGAAAATCACTAGCTCAAGAGCTGATGGGGGATTAAGTAGTCAGCACTCAGCACTCGCCTGGAGGACGGAGGACACAGGGGTCCCTCTTGGCACATCTCCTTCAGACTCCTGGATCACCAGGTAAATTAAATGAGATGCCCTCCAGCGCCCAGTAGGGCGCCAGGCTCATACTCAGCCCAGCAGGGGTTTCTTTACCTCCCTCAAGGATGAATGTTTTCAGGATTACATCTTGTTTACTTTTTTAGGAAGTTTTCTCATTTTTATTTGTAAAGAATTTAAGAGAATGCTGTGCTTTGTGAAAAAAGTTAACACCTGAACAGTAGATAGAGGAGTTGGGTCACTTTTCCATGTTTCTAAACCCTGAAAGGCATCTCTATTGCTTCACTTGTATATTGCATGTTCTCACATAGATGGATGCCTTCTTTCCGCCCAGTTGAAGTTTCTTTAGATCACAGCCACTTGCTTTCCTTCCATTTTATTTTTTATTTTTTAAATTTTATTTATTTATTTATTTTTGGCTGCGTTGGGTCTTCGTTGCTGTGCGCGGACTTCCTCTAGTTGCAGCGAGCGGGGGCTACTCCTCTTTGCGGTGCGCGGGCTTCTCATTGCAGTGGCTTCTCTTGTTGCGGAGCATGGGCTCTAGGTGCACAGGCTTCAGTAGTTGTGACACGCAGGCTCAGTAGTTGTGGCTCACGGGCTCTAGAGTGCAGGCTCAGTAGTTGTGGCGCACGGGCTTAGTTGCTCTGTGGCATGTGGGCTGTTCCCAGACCAGGGCTCGAACTCATGTCCCCTGCATTGGCAGGCGGATTCTTAACCACTGCGCCCCCAGGGAAGTCCCTCCTTCCATTTTAATATTGAGATCTGTGGTATCGACAGCTCCAGGTGGTCTTTATGTGGTCAGCATACAGTGGGGGAAGATTTTTTTTTGCCCACTGAGTTTACTGGGCTGGTTTAGAATGTGAAGGGGAGGATAAACAACAAGGTCCTACTGTATAGCACAGGGAACTATACTCAGTATCCTGTGATAAACCATAATGGAAAAGAATATGAAAAAAGAGGGCTTCCATGGTGGTGCAGTGGTTAAGAATCCGCCTGCCAATGCAGGGGACATGGGTTTGAGCCCTGGTCCGGGAAGATCCCACATGCCACGGAGCAACTAAGCCCGTGCGCCACAACTACTGAGCCTGCACTCTAGAGCCTGCGAGCCACAACTACTGAGCCCGCATGACGCAACTACTGAAGCCCACGCGCCTAGAGCCCATGCTCTGCAACAAGAGAAGCCACCACAATAAGAAGCCCATGTGCTGCAACGAAGAGTAGCCCCCGCTCACCGCAACTAGAGAAAACTGCACACAGGAACGAAGAACCAAAAGCAGCCCAAAATTAATTAATTAATTAATTAATTAACCAAAAAAAAAAAAAGAATATGAAAAAAGAATGTCTGTATGTGTATAACTGAGTCACTTTGCTGCACAGCAGAGATTGGCACAACATTGTACATCAACTCTACTTCAATAAAAAGAAAAATTGAAAAAAAAAGTGAAGGGGAAGGCCCGTTAGGCTTTTGTTACTGTTGTTTACCATGATACTAATACAGATTCCTCTAAGCCTAAGAAAGGTGACTGTTCTTTAAAAGAAAGTTTGATTCATTAAGAGGCAGTTTTCGTCATGATTACTTTTCTCATCAGTGTTCTTGCTCATGCTTCTTCCTCCCCTGGAAAGCTTCCTTCCCCTGTTCCCACCCCTCCACCCCCGCCCAGTCTACCCTCTCCAGGTGTCAGTAGCCCTCATCTCAGATGTCATTAAGAGTCTCCTCTTCTATCGAGCTTTTTCTAAATCTCCCAAAGTTGGGTTGGCCATTCTTTCTCAGGGCTCCCCTGGTCCTTGTATACTTAGTGCTGTCATAGCAACCGTTACCTCTGCATTGACCTCCTTTATCTGCATGCTGGTGTCTCTATCTGTGAAAATGCGAATAAGCTTGCTGAGGGCAGGAACCCCGTCATGAGGTCCTGCCTGGCTCTGTGCCCGCCAGGCGGAGCGTCTTACTTGGCCCGTATTAACGGCTTAGTAGATGCTGATGCATGAGTGATGTGTTAATCCCCAGTGTAAGGTCACGAGAAGGACAGCCACTTACGAGGACACAGCAAAATACCTTCTGGGAATGTCAGGTTTCTGTCATTTTCTGCCTTTGGAGTGTAAACAACAGATCACCAGCAAACAGGGAAAGGATTCTTGGTGACAGGAGAGTAATAAGTAAGGACCACTAGCTTTAGGTGGACCTTGCTCAGTCTTTTATAGCACTCCTTTGTGTGTAAAACAAGGGGACAGTCACAGAACTGTGACTGTGCTGACGACAGGGTGACTGGCTCAGACCAACTACTAAGAAACCTGGCACATATATGTATACATACACATACATGTATGTGTATATATATATTTTTTTTTTTTCTTTGAGACATTCTTGCAAAAAATTAATAAAATGTGTCCTTTCTTATAAAGATGTGTTAGTTTGCTAGGGTTGCAGTAACAAAGTACCATAAACTGGGTGTCTTAAACAACAGAAATTTGTTTTCTCACAGTTCTGGATGCTAAAAGTCCGGGATCAAAGTGTCAGCAGGGTTGGTTTCTTCTGAGGCCTCTCTCCTTGGCTTGTAGGTGGCTGTCTTCTCCCTGTGTCTTTGTTATTGTCTTCCCTCTGTGTCTTGTCTGTGTCCAAATTTCCTCTTCTTATAAGCATACCAGTCATATTGGATTAGGGCCCACCCTAATGACCTCATTTTAACTTAATTAACTCTCATCTCCAAATACAGTCACATTCTGAGGTACCAGGTGCTAGGCCTTCAACATCTGAATTTGGTGGGGAGGGATGCGATTCTGCCAGTAACAGTGTGGATTTTAACTGCTTAATATATATATGTAGGACAGTTTATTGACTAAGAATACATCAAGTGCTGTGTGTGAGGGTGTATATATCATACCATGTTTGTGTGTCAGACATACAGAAAGTCACCACTCTTAAAATCGTGGAGTTTAGTAGCCTGGGTATGGCTACTTCTCTAAGCCATCAAAAGATTCTGTCCTCCTTATGTGGCAAGTATACAAGAAAGGGGGAAACATTACAGATATTAGCAGCTATTCCTCCAATTAAGAATAATGCCTTCTTTGTACAGCAAGTTAAAGTATACATGAAATTTTGTTAACATTAGTACTCTCTTTACATAAGAGTAAAGATAGACTTTACAAGTTTTTTCTGAAAGGTTTTCTATAATATCTATATCTATATATCTATATATCTATATCTATAATATCTATAATATCTCTAAAGTTTGAGGAAGTACCCAGAAAGCTACATCAGATGCTGTGGTCAAGGGCAACTTGTGTTTTGAGTAATTGACTTGTGTAGGTGGTAAACCAAAGGCTCTGGAAGAAGAACTACAAACTTGCATTTTGAAAAGGGATTTTTCATTAGAATATGGCTTGTATACACAAGGAGAAGTACTAACTTTTTATTCCCATAGATAAGTTATAAGAAATGAATTTCCTACAAAGTTTAGAAATTCCTTGATTGTTTGAAATTTTCATCTGTAATATTTTAAAGAATATTTATTTTACATTTTGTTTTTTATGTTCTTCTCTGCTTTTAAAATCCAGCTCATGGTTTTTGGAATCTTTCTGTGCCTGGATGCATTTCTGTATGTGTTCACCCTGCTTCCTTTAAGAGTTTTCCTGGCGCTGTTCAGGCTCTTCACACTGCCTTGCTATGGCTTAAGGTAAGTTTAAGATTATGAACTATTTTAAACATTTAAGTTATTTTTACTACTTGTAGTTGAGCTAAATAATCACTTGCATAGATTTTTTAGAATAGGGATAATCATTAAGTTTCTTTCACACTTTGGCCCTTAATGCATAAACTAATGCTGTTTATCTTTTTAATGAGTATTATATAATATACTTATATAATATTTGTACTTTTTATATGTACATTTTTTTTCCCCAAATGGTTTTGGACCAGAACTTTGCTTTGGCCAGTAAACAAATGTTAATAATGCAGGAGGCTGTGTAGAAGAATAGAAAAGGCCTAGCACTGAGAGTCAAGGACCAACCACATTGCCACTGTGCTAGCTCAGCCTGTACTTTTATTTTCTTCAAGTCCCTTGGCCTCCTGGGCATCATCCGTAAAGTGAGGACCAGGTGCTAGGCTGGGAGGTGGGCGGTGGCTGGCGTCAGACTCTCCTAGGGAGCGCTTAATACAGGGTTCCTCCTCCACCTCATTTGAGAGTCTCTGTCTTCATGGCCTAGCTAGCCTTAGTTACTGCTTACAGGTGAGACCCACCCCCCCTCTGATTTGTGAGAGGGGAAAGCTTTTGAAGACCATTGTCCTGGTGGGAAGGATCAGACAGTTCTGGCCCAGCATTGAGTAACTGATGAGTCATGAGCAACTACTAACTTCTCTAAGCTTGTGTCCCCATCAGTAAAAAGGGGATGTTTAGAGCCAGCATCTTTTACCACAAAGACTGAGAGATGTGAAAAGAATACCTAGTGTAGTGCCTGGTTCGTAGTAGACAGGAATAAATACTAGTTTCCTTCCTTCCTTCTCTTCCAAAACTAGGAACAGGAAGATGAAAATGTAAAGCTTATGTGAATCTTAATGCTTTTTTGGTCTTGAGGTTAGAAATTTGGATTTTACAGTTTTTTTCTCTGTGGTTACATCAACATGCCTCTGCTCTGTGTGGTCACTCTCTGTAACATTATTACAGTGTTCTTAGCATAGTTGCCCAATTTACATTTCTCACATGCCTCATGTTTCTAAATACGTTTCATTCCGAAAAAGTTACAAAATACTGAAATGGACAATAATACGTGAAACTGTATTTAACTATAAAGTAGGTGACTCTTCCATGGTATATTAAATATATGAATAATAACATTATCATCAGTAACCATGGAAACTGAGTTATAAAATTATTGATCAACATACAGAATTATATTTTGATTTTTTTTAAGACTAAAGTCATGGAAGAGTCTCTTTTAAAGTAATAAACGAGCATATACTTGATATCTAGTACTTACTGAATAACACATACAGTCCTTTTAAAGATGGCCTTAATCAGTCTTAATAAGGAAGAAATCCCTCCAGTGTAAATTGGAAGAATTTATCGATCATGATGATCATATTGTGATAAGAGTAAAAGCTCTTCTTTGCAAGATGGCATGGGGTAGATTATAAGAATTAAGATCACATCATTGTTATATGTGATACTTTATATTCTATAATCTTCCTCTCCTTCCAGAATGAAAGAATTATGTTACATATTTTATTAATTTCTTGTTAATCAAATGGGAGGATCTTTTTTAGGAATTTACTGTCAACTTTAAGATATTCAAGTACGTGCTTTATGCCTTTGGGAGAATTTTTAAGAAGACTTTATTCATATCAGCAAACCTTTTTTTTTCAGACATTTGTAGCATGGTACTCCAATATTCAGAAAGCCTAACCTTGTATACTGTCACTATTCCTTTATCACTATTGGGAGCTCAGTAGAATCATGGTTATTTCAGTTACCTTTTCAGAAGACCAAGAAAAAAATCTAAGACATTACTAAATGGAAGTCTTCATGTGTGATTGCATAACAAGAATAGACGCATGGAAAGTTGGATAAAGCCCAGGTGAGGCTACCTGACATAAAATAACTCATGTCTACACTATGAGCTAGATTACTTTTTAGTTATTCTTTGATCAGCAATGTGAGGCAAGTTCGTGCTCTAGCTGTCTTTAAGCGAATGGCTTTTAAAGACAGAGCATGTTCTCCGTGGCTGTTGGCACGATGAGATATAGCATTAAAAGGATGTGTAACCTAAAATCAACAAGAGCCATCTTGTTGTTGCACAGGCATCTAAACTGTGTCCCTTGTCACTTGGGGAGCAAGGCACCAAAGTAGCATTAGAGAAGTCTTTCAGTGTTTGTTCTGAAAACTGGGAGAGGTGTTGCAGAGAGCTGGGAAGCCTTCATCCCTCTACTCCTTGTTGGCTTTAGTGTGAGTGGTCGATGGTCCCTGGAGCCAACCTTTTCTAGGTTTTTTTTTTTTGGCATAAAAAGTAAAGATGATAACTTTTGTATATTACTTTAAAATACTTTTCAATCTAAATTAATTTGAATAACATTTTAAAACAGAATTCTAGTCCATTCTATTTTCAAGTTTTTATGGCCAAACTGACACTAGAGGTCAGCCCATCACACTACATTGAAGACTCCGCTAAGTTTTCCTGGGCAAACAGTTCTTGCTATTTCTGCAGTTTGGATCAACTGAAAAATTACATTTTATGCCATCACTAATAAATATGTGTATATATAACGTGAAGTGCAGTTAAAATGATATAACAGAACTTCAACACTTTAAATACTCTGTGAGTGTAGGCAGATTATACAGAATATGAAGATACTGCCTTCCTGTCTTAGTGCCTTAAGTATACGTTATCAGAATTAGCAAAACTATTGTTAATATTAAGTCTAAGGCCTTTCAAATATTTTAGGAATATAAAAATACATTTTATTTTTACAAAATTATTAATCAGCCAAGTTTTGTCTTCTTATAGCTTTTCTTCTAACATTCTCTACTTCCATTCAAGATTATTTGATTTGTCTTGCCTGTAGCTGTATCATGTCCCATCTTTTTAAGCAAACAAAAAGTGCTCTTTCCTTCAGTCTGACTTTATTTTTTCAAAGAGATAAGAAGAAATTAAAGAGACCAGCAAAGAGGTTGATTGTATTCTT
Source organism: Balaenoptera musculus (assembly GCF_009873245.2). NCBI lineage: Eukaryota > Metazoa > Chordata > Mammalia > Artiodactyla > Balaenopteridae > Balaenoptera > Balaenoptera musculus. Next base: position 96,878,632 of record NC_045789.1, read on the forward strand.
TTTTCTGTTTTCTTTTTCTCACTCTCCTGTATTTTAGTTTTCTTTCTGTTAAAAAAAAAAGAAAGTTACTATTGATATCTTCCTAGTCTCTTAGTTGTTTGAAATTATTCCCAAAAAGCAGGGTGGGTGGGAAGGGATACTTGTCAAAGTAATCAAGATGCTGACATGAAAACAGCAACAGTTTGCAGGCTCTAGTGCTGTGGTTTCAGTGTCACATCACAGCAGAGTACTATTATTGCCCTCTTTTCAGAAGTGGGATTGGTGTTCTCACCTCCTCTATGTGCAGAGTTATATCTGGTACAGCATTTGTGAGAGGCTTCTGAAAGCTGACAGCCTCCCGGGTTTTCTGCTTTAGAACTGATTTTTTGAACCTATTTCTAAATCTTCTGCAAACTTGCCATGGGTTTTGGTTTGGGGATATTTGTCAGTACTGACAACTGAATAGACTTTCTGCCTTTCATTAAGCCTGAGGGCCAGGGTGAATCTGCAGCTCTTAAGAAACCAGTCTTTATCGTGATTGCTCCCCTGGTGGACATTTTGCCAGCTTTTGACCCTGTTAAAATATTTTTCATTTTGAGATGTTGGCAGGGTAATTTTCTTGACTCGGTAGTTGTGTGTGTGTTTTCTGCAAAGGGTGCACTGCTTGCATAAAAAGTTGACACCTGTCCTTAGTAATTTCAAGAATATTTAGGTGAAAACTATTGCTAATGAATTGGCAGTCTTGAAAAATCTTTGCCCTTAACTATTTTGTTGTAGACTAAAATAAAGAAATACATCCAGATTCTTTAAAAGCCAACTGATTTATGTCTGTCTTCCCTCTTTCTCAGGATAGTATAATTTTTTTAAAACATTTGAGAAACTTCTTGAATTAAGATAATTTTTTTAATGATGAGGACATGAAAATCAGAATTAAGTTTTGATTCATTATATGAAGTATCTTTGTTTCTTGGAAGAATGAAAGTATTTTGTTTTTTAGAAAAGTAGACTGCTCTATATTATGCTAAAGAGGTATCCAACATTATTTTTTCCAAATTTACTTATAGAATAAATAAATAATAACCAGTTGTATGTGTGTTTTTTATTTACCTGGCATTTTTTCTGAATTCTTTTTCCTCCTCCAACCTGTGGCTTCATTTTGTGTTGTAGAAGCCTCAGTCACATTTGAGTTAAAAGTTGAGGGAGATTGTAGAGAAAAGCAATACTATCTGGTGCCAGGAACTGGTAGTTTTGAAAACTTTGCTAAAATATTTTAGACAGTAATAAGTGTAGAGTAGGTTTAAGTAATAAATGCTAGAGTATTTTTCTTTTACTATTGGGGCAAATAAAATATGTGCAAGTAAATTTTACTGATATCTCACCTTGGTTTTAGGCATAACTCTTACTTGAGGCTTTATGTACTTCTTTGGTTTTAAGAGGCAATGGTGTCTTTTTCTTTTGAGAATTTACCCCACAGAAAGCTCTCATCTCCCAAAGAATTATGAATTTCAAATGCTTGAGAGTTTCTTAACCCATTGGGTTTCCTCCGTATGCCTTACCTCCTCCAAGGTAGTTCTACCTAAAATTAACTGCACACATAAGAACACACACACATATACATAATAGATTTTTCTCTTTTTAGATGTGAGCCTTATTTTTGGCCTGAGTGATTCATGCCACCCCTGTCGCGCAGGTAGGGAGAGCTCTTGGTAACTTTCTCTGGGGAAACAGGTACGTCTGTCATTTCCTCTTACCAGGGCTGGTCTACGTGGCTGATTTGTAGAGAGCAATATATTTGTTAGAGAGTCTTCCTAACCTCAGGTTTTATTGTCCCCTGTTTCCTCACCATGACGCTCTAAGTAGCGTAGCAACATTACAACCTTCTCTCTTTCTTTCTCTCTCGTAAATCAGACCGAAGGGAGGAGCACTTTCACTTCCTTTATAGAATGGAATGTGGTGTCACAGGGACTCCTTGTGGTGAGTAAACCCTGATTTTTCCTTCTATACTCTCGGCCAAATTGACATCAGTACAAATGAATACTGATTATAATGAAAAAATACAGACATAACCATTTGGAGATGGACACATACTGAAGAAAATGTGGTTCCCTGTCCTTACTTGGTCATAAAGCTTTGTCCACATTTGTGCAGGATTTCACCATGATCTCATCTAACATAAGAAAATCACTTGATAAAATGATCTTTAATTATACATGTCGGACTAGACCTGACATCAAGTACTTCATTCCCAATGCCACATCAGTCAGCTGAGCCCTTCAATGTGAGCAGTTTTTATTTTGCATCCTCCGAACACCAAACATAGCTTATAAAACCAGTGGTTTTTTCCTAGTATAGTTTGAAATTATTTTCAAAGCCCAAGGAACGCTTTAGTCATTCAGTTTAAGCTTTTATAGTTATTTTTCTACTGTCTGTCGCAAAAACTTAAGATTTAAAATTTTCAGTCTCCTAATTAAGGAAAACATCTTAATCTTAATACTTTATTCCAGTTTACTCTAAAATTATAAAATGACTTCTCTTTCAAAAATGGAGACCATTTTTAATATTTCACGTTTTTTTCAGTAGTGCTTGTATATCTTCATTCTTTCAGTTATACCACAAATAGCTAAAAATGTTAAAAGAGAAAGAGAGAAAAAAAGAAAGATCCAGTCTGCGTATTTTGTAATGAAGTAGCTCATGCTGACACCTTGGCATGTTTCAACACCAGTTTGAAAATTAACTAGGCAGGGCTTATCCCAGTTCTCTTAGTCATTTGTGTTGCCTCCTCTTCTTTCCTGATCTTTTTCTGTTCACTATCAGTTTTTACTTTAATCTTAGTTGGCATAGTACCTTCTGCTGAACAGGGTGCAGAAAAAGCCTACACCTGACCATCTGGGTTTACTACATCATTCTGTTCCCCAAAAGTGCCCGTGAAGCAACTGGGTCACTTTATTCGGTAATTGTGCAAATCCAGGGAAAGTATTTGAAAGACCAAAAGATAAAATTTAGAAATGTAGACAATTTAATTTCTGTAAGAGTGGCTTAACTTGAAAATTAAAAAAATTTTTAAGTTCTGTTGACTATCTTGTTTAATATTACTTGTCTTGTGATAACTGACAGCCAGCTGTAAATTAGATTTAGTGGGTTTTTCACTTTGTCCAACAGCTTCCTCCACGTGTTTATGTGTTAGTGTGGGATTTTCAGTGCTTGCAAAACGAATTGCCAGTAACCACCGTTTAACAGGCATTTATAAGGAAGAGCTTCAGCCTGAAAGTATTGTTCATAAACCAATTCAGAGTTGATTGGCAGGGCTGTAGATAAGCTTCTTATGGAGTTGGAAATACTTATCATATATCATATCCAAAAATGTCCTGGCAGAAAAGGAAACAAATGTTGGAACTGGTTCAAGTTGTTTTAACCAGCTGAACTTATTTTGAGGTTAGATCTTTTCTTACTCAGAGAAGTTGTGATGCCCCCTTAGAAACGATTTTTTTTTTAATTTTTGCAACTTTCCTTTTTCATTTACAGGGAAATTTATATGAAAACAAGACTCTTGTTTCTTAAGAGTTCTGCTTTTATTTTTTTATTTGAATAAATCCCCTTAATTTTGAAATTAAGGAGAAAATCAGAGTCATCTCTGTAGCACCCAGTTATGATGTAAGCAATGGAAATTTTTCACCAAAGCAGAGAGTGCACAGAAAGCAGTGCACAGATCCAGTGGAAATAGTCCTTTTTTCCCTCTTTTTAGAAATGAAAAATTATAGCTATTTTTGGTTTTTAGCACAATAATTTTTCCATATGAGATGACAGTACAGTGATAAATTATACAGTATTAAATTATACTGAAAGATAAAAGATACTGAGTTGCTGATTCCTGTAAGTTTAAAAGTTCTTTTAAAGAAAAGTCTGGGACGATAGACGGGAGTGAGAACATGCCTTCTGGAGCCAGATGCAGAGGGTCAGATCCCTGGTCCCCCACATCTAATTCCTGACCATGCAGCTGCAGGCATGTTCTTGATACTCTTTGCGTCATCTGTGAAATTGGGATGGTGATGTACCTTCCTCATAGGATCTCATAGGATTGTCGTGGAAACTAGAACAGATACGTGCTGAGTGCCTAGAATGGTGCCTGCCTCATAGGACCTGTGGATTGTAGCATAAGGTGTTTCTTCAACTCTTCCGCTATTTTTACAGCCTGGTTTAATCCTAAGCAAAAGAAAGCTAAATTAAAGTTGTTTACTTAAAATTTAAAAATTTTAATTTATTATCATCTTGGTTTAAAATGTGTGGTATTACGTTATTTGGGGAGACAGCTTTCCAATGTTTGGTAGCTAATTTCTAACAATGACTTGTATCAAATATAATATTCCTCCTTAGATACATTAACACACTGTTCCTTTGTTGCAAATGTTTATAAAGAAACAAAGTTGGACAGATATGTATTAAAAATCCTTTTATCTCTTAAATAAAGTGCTTTGACTGAGATCACTTAACTAAGTAGATGCCAGTCTAGTACCAAAAGCTCTAAGTATAGATTTCTACTTTAATTAGTTATCTAAATCTTTTTGGTAATTAATGCAGATTCATTAATACCACCCTACTTTTTGTTCATATCGTTTTCTTTAGTTCATAAAACATGACCTCTAGTTCTTAAACACAAAGGACCCTGACTATGGGTGATTTGTGCTTTTCAGCATATGCTCAGCTGTGCCAGCACTTCTGAGGGGGAGGTGGGTGTGCACTCCTGGCTGATGCTTTGGGTTGACCCTGGCCATCCCAGAGGAGACAGGCACACGGGCCAGGAGCCCAAGAGTGTTCAGAATGTCTCCTCTTCTCATTGTTTGAATTAAAAATATGTTTACCTCCAACTCTTGACAAATATAATACCGCTTCCATCTTTTATCTTGGGGTCCAGCAGCGAATTACCTCGATATTTGAACAGCCCTTGGCAGAGTTCTGTGTTCTGGGCTAGGTGTTTGGAGATGGGAGATGCAGCTCACTCTGGATTTCATGAGGAGAAAAGGGCCAGAGTCTGCAGGGAGAGAGAGGAACAGCACTGGAGACAGAAAGGGACAGAAAAATGATGATAGAGATTGATCAACTTTGTCCTTGAGGCAGTTTTTCCCAAGATTTCAACTTCAACTACTAAGAATAACTTCCCTCGGCTTATTGTGCCATGGTGGTATGACTTGGGCACGTGGTGTGACTTGGACTATTCTGACCCGTCTCTCCGTCTAGCTCGTTGGTTCAGCCCAGTGTCTTCTCGTCCTCTGCTAGCCCTCCCTGGACCCAGTCTTCACAGAATTTGTCTCTTTTCAGGATTTTTGCAGATTTCCATATTCTCTCTGTGAAGAGGTCAAATTCACACCTGACTGAAAACCTCTGCATACTACAATGTAGTACGCAATGCAGTATGTATTGTAGAAAACAAGTGTGAGGTTCTGTAACACGTCTGGCAGAATTGGCATTGCATGCCTCACTGTTATCTTACAGAGCAGTGTTCTGGGTAGCAGTTATGGGTTCCTTGTTGAACCCTACAAGGATCTTTGGAAGAAAAGAGCCCCCGATCTGAATGTGGACAAGGGCTAGGAAGGAGCTCCAGAGAGAATAGGTAGCCAGGAAATACCAAGTAAGTAGAGAGCTCAGGACGCCAATAGCCCCCTGGAAAGGGAGCTCACCCCTTAGGTAGGTCCTAAAGTGTTGTCACAACGGACAGAAATGAAGAGACTCTGCGGCTCCTAATGCCAGTATTCAGGCTTTTTATTGATTGTACGATACATACGTAAAAGCTGCCAAAGCAGGAGACTGAGCATTTTCTATCTTGAGGAATCAGCCTGCAGTCGACTTAGAGAAAACACCTTTCCCATTCTTGTCACAGGAATTTTACGTTCAGTGAAAGAAGTCTTAAATTTCTTCTTTTCTAATGTATGTTTTTGCTGTGTCTTAGGAAGACGTTTCCATTCACAATTTAGGTTTAGCTCCTTATACTCTGACCTCAAAAGTAAGGAATGATTCTGCTTGTATTAATTAGGAAAAAACCACAGTTGACACTTGAGCAACTGGGGGTTAGGGCACCGACGCTATGCTCAATAGCCAGCCCTCCGTATACACGATCCCTCCGTGTCCGAGATTCCTCTGTATCCATGGTTCCTCATCCATGGACTCAACCAATCGCAGAGCACGTAGTACTGAAGTACATATTTATTGAAAAAAATCCATGTATAAGTGGACCTGTGCAGTTCAAACCCATGTTGTTTAAGGAGCAACTGTATTTTCGACTCATGTCATAGACGGCTAACTTTTGTAATATAAAAGCTGTCCTACAAACCAGTAAGAGAAAGATGTGAGGAGAGAATTCACAGACAGTATAAATAACTTAAATATATAAAGAAGATGTCAGTCTCCTAATGAGAGAAATTAACATTGAAACTACTAGCTTCAATTTTTCACCAGTGGCATTGGCAGAGATCCCAAAGTTGATCAAATGCTAATTGATGCCCGTGGGCTTACAGGTGTCTAGTGCAAGTGTAAATTGGTACAACCCCTGCAGAGGGCAGCGCAGCTGCTGTTATCAAAATGTCAAGTGAACATAACCCTGAGATTCCAGTTTTAGGACTTTATCTTATAGATGCACTTTCACTGACACGGCATGACATGTACATTGCATCATGGCTTATAGTTGCAGAAGGCTGGAAACCTGTCAGTGATATGTTAAGTAAATTATGATACACCCACACAGTGGAGCACTGCGCTGTCATGTAAATATGAGTTCCTTATGAACTGACATGGAAAGATCTGTTATGCTGTTAAATAGAAAGTGCAAAGTGCAGAACACCACGCGTAGAACGCTAGCACTGGGTAAGAAGGGCTGAGACAGTGGGCTCCAGGGCTTTCCGATGAGGTGGGAGGCTTGCGTCTTCTTCGTGGAAATCCATTGCTTCCGAGCACTCTATCAGCAGCCGCCTGCCTTCGGTGTTCACTTGTTTAGGTTCCCCACTTCTAGCAGTAATTCTGGTTTAATATTTTATATTCTCTACTTGGGCAGAAAATTTCATACTGTTGAGTAGTCAGCATAACTTTCCTTGTTAGTTTGAAATTTTTAAAAGGTCAACCTAAGTCCCATTACCTTTGTTTGCCACTGTATGTCCAGTGAAGATTATTTATTCAAGAACACAGAAGGTAAAACTCATATTTTTATTTCTTCTCATATATTTCAGGGACAGACGTTTGCTTCAGCCTGCCCAGGTGTGTGACATCTTGAAGGGTGTCATTTTGGTCATCTGCTATTTCATGATGCACTATGTGGACTACTCCATGATGTATCACCTGATTAGGGGCCAGTCCGTCATCAAGCTCTACATCATCTACAATATGCTCGAGGTGCGTCCGGGCCCTCATTTCCCCGCCAGGCAGTCCAGCGCCCCAGCCCGCACAGGCCTGGCCGGTGGCACACTGCTCCAAGCCTTCCAGAACAGAACACTTTCCTGCAGGCTCTGGTAATGGTGCTTCTGGCCCCCCGTGTTCATCCGGTCATTGGCGACCTTGTTAAAATGCACATTCTGATGTAGTAGGTCTGGGCGTCTTCTAACAAGATGGTGCTTGTGCTGCCGGTCCTGGGACACACTGAGGGTTGAGGGTAGCAGGTCCCCAGGGCCCAGTGTGTCCTCAAGTAGGGAAGAGGGGCACCTGCTGCCTAGACATTTCTGAGTCAGTGCTCCCTTGAGAATGTAAACTGTCAAATGGTAGAGAAATGTATTTTGCAAATTCATTGGAAACCCATGTATACTTTTTGCTAGAATTTTTAAATTTGTGAAGATACTTTTAGGGTTATGTGTATGTTGGCTATAGTAGATTTATATTTTAAGTTGCTTTTGAATTTTCACACCAAGCAGGTAAACAATTTCCCAGTTTCTCTAAGTACTTAACATTTTGAATACAATATGTCTTCCAAGTACGCTATGCTTTAAAGCAGTCATCATATGAAAATCTGCATTTATGTAAATTAACAGTTACACAAAGCAAAGAAAAACATGCTTTGCTTTATAGGCAGAAACTTAATAAGTCTTTTAGATAGTAAGCCAACCTGGGTTATATAATTAACCTCTGAGACTCAATTTGTACTTTCCTATACTACTTCTTGGGGATACAAGTAAGGTCTACCTGTCTTTTGAATTAGTCACAGACGGGCTTGTCCTGGCGAGTGGACACGTGGGGTGGGGTGGAGGCTGCTGGCCTTTCTGCCCTGAAGCTGCGCTGCCCGGGCAGCTGGGGGCTTTCCATCTCTTCGTAGAAGCCGCAGAACTCTAGCCGTCCCGGTTAGCCCTTAATTCATTGACTGGGATGATTTAAAACCACACCCCAGCTTCCTGGTCGTAGGCCACGCACTTGCTTCGCCCCATCAAGTGTGGGTGTGGTTTGTGAAGCCGAGTAGCCACCCCGCCCTCCCACAGAAGGAAAAGCCCAGGCCTCCTGTCCTCCCCGGCCGCGTGGGTGGCTCTCCGTGCCAGCACCCCACTAATCTCCATGCCTGCCCTCCCGGGGGATTGCAGGTGACCGGGCTTCTCCCTGCTCCCAAACTTAAGGCAGACGCAGCCTGCCTTTACACAGCCCTCTCACAAGGTGGTGGTATTACCGTTACTAGGAAACAGGGCAAGCAGAAGGACCCATGAATTGCTGATCTAAGTGGCTTAAATACTTACTCACTTTGTAGACTAGAGTTGATGAGTGGTTTCAGCATAGTGTAGAAGAGTCCAGGCTCTAGTATAGAGATAACTACCTCCAATCCTGGTTATCCTGCACATGGCCGCCGGTTGCTGAATGACTCTAACCTTCAGCTTCTCATCTGTGAAATGGAGATACTAGGGCAATTACCAGGATTACATGAGACAAACCAGGCATGTGGTAGGAGCTCCCTAAATGGTAGCGATTTATCCCTTCATTCGGCAAATATTCAGCCAACACTCCCTACATGCCAAGATCCCGAAGATCCAGAGAGGAACAAAGCCTAATCCCCTGGAGCTTATGTGCTACAGGTGGGAGAGAGGCAGTAAACAAGGAGGTATTTGGAAATAATAAATAACCGTGATGAAGAAGAACACGGTAATACGTTAGAGACCACGGGAGCCACAAAAGACTGGATGGTCTGGGAAGGTCCTCTCTTAGAATGTGACTGAATCCTGAATGATAAGCCCTCCTTTTTTCTTTTTTTATGTGCTTCTCTTTATTTATCATACTGTATTCATAGAGATCAGAACTTGAAAATGTCTTTAGGAAGCAAATCTGCTTATTATATTCTTATATGATAAACCTCAAACAAATTACAGCTATTGTTATTTACCGATATTAGGTGTGAGTAGAGTGGGTCAAATGATATATTTGTCCTAAAGGATTTAAGTTTGAATCCTGAATTTGAATTCAAAGAGTTTTAAAACCAGAGGAACCGTGATTTTGATGTATCCTCTCCCTTTTATTTTTGCTGCTAAAACTTTCCTTGTCACAAACAGAGTTTACTAGACAAGTCTAATTCAGATAATACAGAACTTGAGCACTCATTGTGTGTCAGAGAATAAGGAAATGTAAGTGAAGAAGTAAATAAAGATCCTGCTCTCTTTTGGAGCCTACCTTCTAGTAGGATTTAAAAAGTGAGATTTTCAGTATTTGAGTTCACCTCTGAATTTTAGTAACATATTCAAATGGAATATTGAGAAACACCTTAACAAAATTTTTCTCTTTAGGTAGCAGATCGTCTGTTTTCATCATTTGGACAAGATATATTAGATGCTCTCTATTGGACAGCAACAGAGCCCAAAGAAAGAAAAACAGCACACATCGGGGTGATTCCTCACTTTTTCATGGCCGTTCTCTATGTCTGTATCCTTTTAGACTTCTCGGAAATTCCAACCATCAGTGCATATTTTACATTATTCTATTTGGTTAGCTGTTTCTCAGATTTAAAGATGTGTGTGTGTGTGTGTGTGTCCGTATCCTGAAGACTAATGTGAACCCTCTGCTATCTTTTGAGAAATTGCTTATAATAGTACAGTTGACCCTTGAACAACACAGGGGCTAATTCAAGTATAACTTATAATTAGCCCTGTGTATCCAAGGATTCAAGCAACCACGGACCATTTAATACTGTAGTATTTACTATTGAAAAATATATGCATATAAGTGGACTCATGCGGTTCAAACCCATGTTGTTCAAGGGTCAGCTGTAATTGTAAATTAATTTAAAGAGTCTCGTGTGTACATGACCCTTTGAACTGCCAGAAAATAGTTCTGTTCTCAGTGTAACTGATTATAAGGAAGGATTTTAGAATAAAGGGATAGTATGTTTATACATATTTTAGATTTATATAGATCTATATAACTTTCATACATATATTAGAATTTTTTTGAAGTTATCTTTAAACCTATGAATTCTTTGTTTTAACCTTCAGCTTAAAATGTATACAATTCATCTAGAAATAAAATTTGAAATTGGTTAGGGAGGAATTTTTGAGCTTTTATTTCTCCCTCCTTCCTCTCCTGAAAGCTTTTCTTTTGGAGAGTAAATGCTTTACTATATAGCACGGTGTGCACGTGTGTGTATGTATATTTACACACACATGCATACCTACACTTAAGGTCCATATGGGATCAGGACTCGTTCAGAGAAATGTGTCGTGTGATTTTTTTTTCTGTACTGTCTCTGAAAGAGCAATGCTTGAAAGAATTGGATTAATATTTGGGAAGTTAAAGGACTATGTGGGAAAAATTTCTGTGGAGAGTAAAAGCTTGTTCCAAGTATAATGAAGTAAAAAGTTACTGTTCTAATTTAAACAAACTATTCCATATGTAATATGAGTATAATTCTGCAGCTTGTGGATGTCTTCAAAAATGACATCTGAAGAAGAATCTTAATTATCAGACATTTCTTATTATATTCCCCACCCCCTGCAGAACCAGAGAGGAAAATCAGTTCCAGACTAACTTTTACTTTGTGTTCTCTTCTATTTTAGAATGCAGATTATCTTAATTCACAATGTATATATCTAGGTCTCTTCTTTCAGTATTTACCATAATTTTTTCCATTTATTTAATAAACTTTTCTGAGATCCTATTTCCCAAGCATTGTACCAAATGCCAAAGATCCAGAAAGAACAAGACGACTGTTTTCCAGGACTCACAGTCTTAATGACTGGATTCATTTCTGCTTTTGTTTTGTTTCATATGAGTTGCATACATCTTATCCCATCAAATTTATATCAACTATAGCTAATAGGGAAATTACAGAGATAATAAAATACTTACGTAAGACTTGATTTAGAAAGCATAGTCATCTTTTTTCCCCATTATAAACTTGCAAGATTTTATAGCATTATCTATTAATATAAACTGAATACAGACAAGTTTTTTCCTTGACATCACTTACTGCTAGTTTTGCATGCAATCCTTATAATGGTTCAGGCAACAACTCTCAACGTGGCTTTTAACTCACACAACAAGTCCCTGCTTACTATTATGATGTCTAATAATGTAAGTATGAGATTTTATTTTACATTTTTGAGGTTATATGGTACTTTAACAGCAGTATTCTGAATGGGAAAAAGTTATTTTTTCTAAATGTTATTCTCTAAGAAGTTTTATATGTAGCATGTCCATTTTTAAAACTGCGTTAATGATGAAGATGATATTTGTGTTTACTATTTCAGTTTGTTGAAATTAAAGGAAGTGTTTTCAAGAAGTTTGAAAAGAACAATCTTTTTCAAATGTCAAATAGCGGTATGTACAATCAGATTCTACTTGCAGCTTTATGCAGTATTATTTTGTAACTCATTCTGAAACTCTAATGTCACGTTTCCTACGGGCCACTGTTTTCTTTGACTTAAGCAGTGCTTTCTTTTATTCTCTCAACATCTTTACTAAGTTTTTTTATTATTATTATTTTGGTTATTGTAATCTCAGGATGTTTAAGATAGTAAAAAATTACAGGTATTTGTATCGCACCTTACCATACTTTCAGAAGCTTCTCACTGATCCAGAAATTTCTTAGGAGCAGCTGATATTATTCCATTTTACAGATGTGAAAGTTGAAACAGAGAGTAATTTGACTTCCCTAAGGTCACTCACTTAGCTACTGAGAGAATTCTGATGATAAACCTCAGATTGGCTCTTCGTTCTCGGCTTTTTCAGTTGTGCCTTACTGCCTCCTTTCTAATTCTAAGATGTGTGAGGGCACAGAATTTATCCCCAGAAACCTTATCTTACATAGTTAGGATGATCATAGCAGCACGGTGTCTTGGTTCTCAAGGTGTGGCCCATGGAACCCTGGAGGGGAGTCTGCAAAGTCAAAACTGTTTTCATAAGAATATGAAGACATTACTTATCTCTTTCACCATGTTGCCATTTGCACTGTGGTGGAGAACAGGGGTGAAAAAGCCAGTGAGAGGTCACGTGCCCACTGGCATGGCTGGTCCCGTGGCTGCCAGTGTGTGTCAGTGGCGCTGGGGAGGGCCCCGCACTGATGGTGCATGTGAAATGCTGCAGCTGCTCTGGGAAACCTTTTGGCGGTTTCTTACACAGTTACACATTCACCTACCCTATCACTCACCAGCGGGAACACAGGTTCACAAAAGGACTTGTACTTGTAAAGAATTGTTATGGCAGCTTTATCCATAGCCCAAAACTGGGAACAACCCAAATCCTCCCATTAAGAAGAAAGCAGATAAATAAATTTTGGTATATCTACACTGTGGGACACTATTCAGCAGTTAGAGAGAACTGCGTATATTCAGCTACATGGATGAATCTCAAAAGCCTTATGCTGAGTGAAAAGAGGCCAGACACAAATAAGTACGTACTGTGTGATTTCATACTTATGAGGTTTATGATCAGATAAAATTAATTTATGATGATAGAAATAAAAGAGTGATTACTTACTGGGGGTGGGGTTGACTGGGAGGGATGCAAGGAGACTTACTGTCGTGATGGAACTGTTCATATTTTAGTTATGGGAATGGTGGCATAGCTTGTGCATCCATCAAAACTCAATCAAATTGTACACTTAAAAGTAAAATTTCACGGTACATAAATTTTGCTGTACATATATTAGACAAGGAAAATAATGGCATATGAATATATTAAAGCAAAGGAGTGTTTAGAATTATAGGAGATTTGATAACTAGGCAAGGAACAGAAAGAACTAATGAAAAACTTTAGACAATTCTGTGGAGCAGTGATAGACCTTAGATCTCAGAGCTCTGAAGGGCAGTTGGCACGGTGTCGTTCTGTGCAGTAATATTCTTTCAAACGTGTGCTGCCAAGCTGTTTACATTTGAAATGAAAGAGGAGGGGAGGGGTAGGAGGGAAGGGGCATGCTCTTCTCAGCTTCAGGAGTTAACTCTAGAATATATTGCTTCAACTATAAGAATTTCACTTGTAGCAGAAATCATATTATTTCTATTTAAATTAATAACCTGGTTTGAGTAGGCACTCTTTGTAGAGCTTTAAACTAGACATGCAGATCTTAAGTTGTACGGGTTTTCAGTCTTTATGTATCGTGAGGAGGAGATTGTGAACGATTTTCAACCTTATCGCCAGTATGTTGATATAATTAATATCCCTTTTTCCTTTCTTTTATAAACAAGTCCCCCAAATTTTAATCTTTTAGCTTAGAAAGAAAAGGAATTCAATATTTCAGTTCTAAGAAAACTCTGAAAACAGTAGCATATTAAGCAATGCATGTGAGTCTATAAGAAATTCAGAAGTATATTTTGGATTAAAATGGTTAGTAATCAGCATGAAGAGTTTTGCTTTTTGTTAGAGGTAAAATAATTCACGTTACAATGCAGGGTGATCTGCATTGTACCCCCTTCTGTCTCCCTTCAAGTTTTATAAGAAACTAATTTTACCTAAGGTAGCTTTTAAAACCTGTTCCCAAGTAAGAAAAAGAAAAATCTGTCGTAGACAGTCTCGCTGATGTTGCAGGTGGTGCTCAGATATTAAAGGGATAGGAAAGGAGTCACTACCGCCTGCCTTTCACGTGGTGACTGAGTTTATTGCCTCCTCCACGTGCATTAGCAGCTGTGAAATGAGAGCCAGGCCACAGGATGCTGCCGGTCACACACCAGCTATTTCTATCCCTGTGAATTTCCCTGGAAAACTGAGCTGCCGTGTACATGGGATCAGATTTAGTACCTCATGCTAGTTTAATGTTGAAAACTTGGTTTGGAAATTTTAGAGTGACTTTATCCCTTTCAGTTTCTTGCCTGACTGTACATTGTCTTTAGGGGCATTACCTGAGGACACACGAAATAGAGTTTAGTTAATAAAACCCAACTTTTAACATTATGTCCTTTCTTCCACATCATGTCATTGTAAGCCCCAGCTGAGTATGGAACCTAGACCTTTCTGACCTGGGTTCTTAAAATGAAATTTTTTACATAGCTGTTAACCCACTGACAATGTGAACTGTACCTTCAGAAAGATCCTGCAGGAGTTACATTGGTCTGAAGTAAGGTTCCAGCTCAGGGTGATTCTGTTTAACTCTCTTAACATAAGCCTGTGTACCTGCATTAATTTGAATGACTGTTGGAAATAAAAGAGTCACTCATTGCACATTTAAATTGTGACTGTAAATATGTTAAAATATATCCCTGTTAGTGGTGACTTAGAAGAGGAAAAAGGAGCTTAATCATTTGAATATCAGAAATATTTTTAAAACATTAATCACCAGTGTTTTTAAGCTCATTAATAAAGATTAAGAGAAAACATTCCCATTTTGGTAGGAGTTTCACTTTTTAATTAATGCGAGTTCAATCCAAGTCAAAACTGTTCTGAAGATGAGATATGATGTAAGTACGTTGTGGATTGCATTATTAATATTGTAAAATAGATAACTCATTCAGTCAACAACATATTTACATTTTATCATTATTAGAATCTATTATTCTAAAAAATCTTACTTTATGTAAGATTTTATTTTATTGCAGAGGAACTGTGTCAGAATTTCGGTATACTTTAGTGATGCTCAAATTTTAAAAGTCAAATCTCTATAAATTATTTAAATGTACAAAAAATAAAATTGTGAAAGTACAAGAATGAAACATAGTGGGATTTTTAAATAGCCACATAGCAGCCTCATTTTCATAGTTAGATTGATAAATGAGTGCTTTTTTTATTGTGTTTTTAATCTTCACACTTACCACCTTTCACGTCCTTCATAGTGTAAAATTGCATTTATCTACCAGGATTTATCAATTTTTATTAATCTCTACAGTATTTTGAAATAGTCTGCTTTTCTAAAATCTATTTGACCTTAAATATCCCCCTAATAAAATGGAGTTTTTCCCCTTTTATCAGTATTCTTAGAATTGAAATGATTATAGGTTTCCTCTATGCCGGCAGCTACCATGTGTCCAAGAATCAGATATGATTAATTTAAACACTGCTCTTGTTTTTGTTTTATTATATAAGACTTCATAAAAATTATGTTGGCTTATCTCAAATACTATTTGAAATTTCACAAGGCAGTTTCTTTCCAGATAATTCTGCAGTGAACCAAGTCAGTATCATGGAAAGTGGAAAGGTCAGAAATAAGTACATTTCTTCGCTAAATTTGTTGATGGACATTAGAAATCCAAAGGGCTTAGCACACATATAGATGCAGCTCTGTGAATAACTGTACAGAATTCCAACTGAAAGTACATGGACAAATTTAATTAGTCCCATGAATTAAGTCCCACAGTTAACTATACATAAGTAGCAGGGAATACATTTTATTTAGATTATGATGGAAATTATTCTAGGACAGGCTTTTCTCAGCTTCTTTTAACCTATACTCCCATTTGAAATCACAGAATAAGTTGAAAATGTGATCTAGAACTAGTCACAACATGTGTGCTTTACACTCCACAGTGTGCTTCCTTGCAAGTCTGCAGTGCCCTTCGAGGGGGCACGCCTGTGCTCTTCCCCTGGAGACTCACCGTGCTGTGAGCTTATACCCCAGAACGTGGCATTTCGTAAGAAATAACGCTATGGATTCATAATAGAACAGCAAATTGTGCCCCCTGGCCTTTGAAGAAGTAAAGGTACAGCTCAGACTCCTCACAAATAGGGGCTAGGAGCCGAGCTACCCTAGAAAAGAGGTACTGCTACTAACTAGAGAGAGTTCAGGAATTTAGGGAAGAAGACACATGGAAAACGCCAGCTCACTTACAGAGGCCGAGGTTTAGCTGTAGAATAAAAGTCCAAGTCATTTGCTCTAGAGTGACAGGGAAAGGTGGAAATCAGAAAGGAAGAACAAAGCAGTCCCAGGAAGGACTTCAGAGTGAAACTGAAATGCAGAGGGCTACAGGGGGTCCCACAGTTGAACTCCTGAGATATTAGATTATTAGGGAAATGACAGATGTACACAGGCTTTTGAGATGGGCACTATATGCGTGGTGGCTTCTAGCCACAGCCCTACCATTGCATAGACGCAACACATGGATGTACCAGACTTAGCACAGACATAGATTTATTTCATTCCATTTTTTGGTTACATAGTATCTTAGGCTCTGATGGAGATAACAGCTTCAAAAGTGAAATGTGTAAACTAGCCTTTAGCAGGAATTTACTTATTTGCTTTTATTAAATTCATTCAGACTAAGCTCAGAATACTTAGTAACTTACGGTAAATATCATGAAACCTAATTTTTTGCTTGTTTTATTCCCCTAAGTTCCACATATATTCTTAGTAATGCTATTGTAGTACTAGCACTTTCTTAGCTGAAGGATTCATCAGGTCGGTACTTGTATACTTACTATTTGCCAGATCGGAAATAGTCTGGGAAGCAGGGGTTTTATGTTACCCTAAGTCTTATATTTTACACTCTTCTATTATTTCTTCTTCTATAAAATGAAAACAGTTTTCTTACATTCCCAAAGACCACAGGAGCGGTCTGACTCAATATGAGCAGATTGATGGCTTGAATATTTTTTGAAGTCTGTAGAAAACTGGAATTTCCATACTAGAATTATGTTGGTGAAAGAAGTAGATGGCTTACCAACAAAGCACCACCCTATATATAATTTTACAGACATTTTATATATATTTTATAATATATTAATTTTACACACATTTACAATTTCATCATGCTCTGACTAAAAGTTATTTTAGATACATACTCTATAATTGTTATTTATATACAATTTGTTATATATCTACTATTTGTATGTTAAATTCTTTTTCAGATATTAAAGAACGATTCACAAATTATGTGCTTTTGCTAATAGTGTGTCTAAGAAACATGGAACAATTTTCTTGGAATCCAGGTAAGTAACTCTTAATAAATACGGTGCCTTCCAATTTTACTCTTGAACCAAAAATCATTCTCTTCCATGGAATAAAATGAATATTGCCGAAAACTTCAAAATTTTTAGCTGTTCAACTCTTCGGGTGTTGGAAATAACCGTTCCAGTAGGACAGATTGAGTGTGCTCTCTGTGGTCTGGTGGGAGCCAGACCACGGGCCGTAGTGTTTGGCCCGTCATTTCCCGTGAGCCACACAGCATCTCTAGAGCTGTGTACCCAGTGGGTGAGTGGACCCTGTCGAGCACTGCAGCTTCCAAGCCTCTTTGCTGATTTTTCTAACTGGAGTGTGCTGTGGTTATCTAAATACAGTCAGATCTTTTTCATTTTACGGGTTCACCAGAAGAACTTTTATTCTTTCCTAAAATTTATCTTTTACTCATTCACTGCCTATGAATTAGCATTTTGAATAAAGATAAATTAAAGAAATATAATGTAAAGCAGTAAACTTTGTTACTTACACTCTCTGAATCAAGGCTGGCAAGGAAGTTGTTGAGATTCCATGAATTTTCATCAGTCATTCAGCTAGCAGACATTCACTAAGTATATGTTATGTGCTGGGCACTGGCACAGGTAAGAAGGACTAAGATGTGCGTAGGAATCACAAGCTAATAGAAGAAATAGATAGGTAATTAGAACGCATTCTGGTGGTGCTGAAGTCAGCTTGGTGGGAAATGATCAGATATCTTAAATAATTTAGAATTTTTTACGTCTGACATTTCTGTATAACCTTGTTCTTAAGCATCGAAGTCATGTTTTGCAGTTTAATACCCCCAATGCCGTGCATGTTATAGGTATTTAATAACTTGTTAGTTTTCAGGTGTGTGTGAAACATCAGAAACAGATGTAGAATGAGATATATGATCTTGGAAATATATTTCCAGGAGTTATTTTCTTGTAGAAAGCATAAAATCAAATGGTATATCTTAACAGTGGCTTGACGTCTCATCTGAATAGATCCAAAGGCTACTTGACCTGTGGTAGCAAAGCCCCTCCTACACACACACACACACACACACATACACACACACACACACACACAAACACACACACACACACACACACACACACACACACACATTCTCTGCATAGCTGGATTCTTGCTTTATAACTAAGTCACCTAACAGGATGTCCATGAGAGGCAGTAACGGGCGAGTGTGGCTGGTCCCAGCAGAGCCCGCGTGGGATCAGCAGTCCTGAAACAGCGGTATTGTTGCGCCCCAGGACAGTAATCCCTAAACCTGCTGACAACTGGATGTTTAAAGTCGTGTTCTCATTTGTACTTGACTTTCAACAAGTTACCTTAGTTTTCTTTGCGAGTATGATAAGAGGAACACTTCTTTGTTGGTAAATTCATCATTCTTTCACTCTTTGTTTTTGTTTTTTTTTAGGTTTTTAAAAAAATTTTTTTAAACCAAATACCACTTACAGAAGCTTACCCTAAATTCCCAAGATGATGAACAACATAAAAATAGTACAAGCTTTTCTGTATGCTGGGCCCTTTGCTATGCACTTTACACCCTTGTCTCATTTAATTCTCATAATGGTGAAGTGTAGATACTTTTATCTTGTAGATGAGGAAGCTAGAACTTAGGTAATTGCCAGCATCATCTAGCCAGTCAGTGGCAGAGTTTATTGTTGAAAGAGGTTCCCTGATTCCCCAAACCTCAACAGGATGTGAAACTCCCTAAGACTGCCTTGTCTTGTCAGCAGGCAGAGCCCCAGCTATGCTCTCTTCACCCCACCTTCCACCTGCCCAGGTGCTGGATTGCTACAGGTCCCTGCCAACAATTCTGATCCTTTTCTTGCTCTGTCCCACTCTTATATCCTTCTTCAAGGTCTAAGGAGGTTATCTGTCGGCATTTTTCGGTCAGGTACTTGGTACTGAATTGACATTTTAATAAATACGGTAAAGGTGAGCAAATCTGACAAATTACATCTGTATGACAGTGAAATAAATGATTGATCAGTATCTTTAAGTCTTAGTGATCAAGGAGGGAAAAGAATTTGTTCAGTTGACTTCAGCACACGTTCCTAGTAGTTATTTACCGTCACATTAAGGCAGCCAGAGAGTTTTCCAAGGAGCCTGCTTAGTTAGCCATCCCACCAGTCCTCCCGTGCTGGTCCGGGAAGGGAGCCAGGGGCTCTGCTCGCCACTGTGCCCACTTCAATAGGGGTTGGCACAGAGGAAGCACAGAATAAATACTTGTTGAATGACTTATCCTTTATCTTGATAAAATATGGCTCTTCTGATAATTAATTGAATGCTGCTTCTCTCTCTATTATCACTTATTGAAAACATTATAGTTTTGCCCTGTGGAGATTGCAGGTTTCTGTGGTAGCCTGTGATAGGATATTATGGATTTTGTTCATATTAAGAGATTTAATTGTCTCTCTTCTCCCCTACTTTATAGATCATCTCTGGGTGTTGTTTCCAGATGTCTGTATGGTGGTTACATCAGAAATTGCTGTGGATATTGTAAAACATGCCTTTATCACAAAGTTCAATGACATTACTGCAGATGTATGTATTTTAATAAGCAGTTCAGTGTTTGGTGTTGACTTCTGGTTAATACTATAAAGTTGTAGAAGAGCAAGTTTAAGTTTACTGCATTTATGAAGAAAATAGAAAAGTACTACTACTTTAAAGTTAGAATTATAATTTTAAATTTCTAAAAATAATTGTACTACTGAAAGTACATTATTTCAATATTAAACAGTTCTGGTTCCATACATTTGGGTAGAGGTATAGATTGACCAGTAGTTGAGATCAGGGTGTCACTAACTCAAAACCATTATAAACGGTTAATAACCATCATAATCTATCTACTTAAACTGTTTAAAAATCACATTGTTTCTATTTAAAACATTAGATATCAAAACTTCTCTCTCTGCCTAGATTGTTTAATATTTTATATTTAAAAATTGATTCTTTTTCTGTGATTATGAATAGGTTTCTGAGAAGTCCTAGAAGACAAGAGCCTTATATTTTTCTAGTGAAAGCATTTGCTGGAACTTTGAGAGATTTGTTTTATATTATAACCAGGTATTCTATAGAATTTCCAGAAATAGAAATGGGGCTGTAGGCTTGTAAACAAAACGTAGGCAAGTTTTTTAGTGCGGTCCTCATTCCTACCTCAGGACCAAAATGAATAGTAATTTCACCAGTTATCTAGGTTTGGTTTGGTTGTGCTTTGTCTTACTCTGATGCTTATTGTTTTATTTCAAAAGGCAAAGACTTAAAATGTAATGCAGTTGCAGCTGCTATAATGTGATGATTGGATTATTGGGTTTCTGAATGTTTTAATATACTTGAATAAAATATAATTTTACACTTTTTTGCAAAACGCTGATAAAGTAATTTTACCCTTTACTCTCTTGGCTTCCTCAAAACAAGAATTCCTTTTCATGGGATCATTTTCTCAGCAACATAAGTCAAAACTAATAGGATTGATTTGAATACTTAGTGCAGTTTTTAGTGGAAATGACAATTTACAAGTGCCTTCATAACTGTGTTCTCGAATTCAGCTTTATATCATGTTTACCATTCATTTTTCTAAGAAGGCATCATTATCATTAGATATATAGTAATAGTATTTTTTAAAGTGTTCATTTAATTTAAATTTTCAGAATTATTTTCTGTGCCTTACACTACTTAAAATAGCCACTCCTCCCCAAATTCTAAACTCTCAGGATCATAATCGTTGAATATTTATCCCTCTTTAAGATAAACCTTTACAAAGCCTGTGAACTTACCAGTTGGGGGAATTGAGGCTATGTTTTACCCATATTGTAGGAAAACGAATAAGAGGAAAACTACCCAGATGTCACTTAGTTATTAGCATCTTCTTCCTGGCTAGTTATTGAACATCTTATCTACAAGGTAAATCTTTCCACGTTGTATGTTTGCACTATATTACTTAATATTTCATTCTTACTTGTCTTTAGGTCTACAGTGAATATAGAGCCAGCCTTGCTTTTGACCTTGTTAGCAGTCGACAGAAAAATGTGAGTATTATATTAAAGACATAGTCTGAAGTTAACTGAACAGTGGTTTAATTTAGCATGGGATATTAATTAAGGGAAAGCTAGGTAAACTTCCTACTTATCTCTGTTCTCGACACTAAATGTTTACAAAATAATAAAAATAATACTAATATGTAACATTACATAGGGTATGATTTCTGCAGTGTTGTAACAGTTATGCAGCTTTGTATTTTAAACTTCTTATGAACATTTAGATTGCCACATCATTTTACTAAATTACATTATAGGTGCTAGGTTCTCTTCTTGCTCACAGCCTCACCTGTTTATAACATTTGCTGGTGATGAGTGAATTGTACTTTTTAAATGCTGTTTAATCCCGTAAATCCTTTTCTCCTTTCTCTGTCTAGGCATATACTGATTACAGTGATTCCGTGGCACGGAGGATGGGGTTTATTCCTCTCCCACTAGCTGTTTTAGTAAGTCCATACTTTTCCCTTTTTTATGACGAGATGACTGTCATCACAGAATATTAATAAATGAATTATCAATAAGTTTGTTTTAAAAGGACTTGATATAAAAATTAAAGGTACATGACTTAGAAGGAAATTTTGTTTTATAGTATTTTCCTTTTGGATTTTGAGCCATCCAATAGGTAAATGATATTAAGGCTCTATTTTATGTAATGGCTTTCCTGACAAGGAGAGTATTCATTTTTGCTTATTCATTTGGCAACGATTTTTCTTTTAGAGTGGAAATACCTAGTGGTAGGCATTGATGTGGCCACTGTAACACATATTGGTGGAAGTAGAAGTTGATCCAACATTTCTAAAGGGCACTGTGACAGTATTATGCTTTGATGAAGTAATTCCAGTTCTAGGAATTTATCCTAAGAAAATAGTTATAAAAGGCACATGATGATTTATAGGCAAGGTTATGCATTGCAGTGGCATTTATAGTAGTAAAAATTTGGCAACAGATGAAATAGATTAAATAAATATGGTATGCACAAATGAAGAAATATTCTGTGTTCATTATAAGCACTACTTCTTAAAATTTTTCCAAAGTTTTTACAAGGAGATTTTCTACTGTTATACACAGGAAATATCATATATATTTTTAAATAATAGCACTGAAATTTACTAGATCAACCAAAAAAATTAGTCATCAACTTCTGATATTTTAATGAATTGCTCAGAACAGCCTTGCATATAGTTACTATAATATTTAATTAAGGCTGTAATAATGTTAATTAAGAAGATTTGCTGGCTGCACTTATATATATTCTCTATATTATATTCTTTTTTGGGTTTTTTTTTTTTTTTTTTGGCTGTGTTGGGTTTTTGTTGCTGCACGTGGGCTTTCTCTAGTTGCGGCAAGCGGGGGCTCTACTCTTAGTTGGAGTGCATGGGCTTCTCACTGTGGTGGCTTCACTTGTTGCAGAGCATGGGCTCTAGGTGCGTGGGCTTCGGTAGTTGTGGCACGCAGGTTCAGTAGTTGTGGCTCGTGGGCTGTAGAGCGCAGGCTCAGTAGTTGTGGCGCACAGGCTTAGATGCTCTGCGGCATGTGGGATCTTCCCGGACCAGGGCTCGAACCCGTGTCCCCTGCTCTGGCAGGCGGATTCTTAACCACTGCGCCACCAGGGAAGTCCCTATATTCCTTTTTGGCTACCTATTCTCATATCAAAACAAATGCAACCATCTTTTTGTCAAAGGACATCTGAAGTTCTCTTATAATGCAGAGTCCCATAGAAATTAACTAAGAGATGTATAAAGAAGTTGTAGATTATACTAACTGTAGTTTTGACCAGCTTGCCTAACTTTTTTTTAGAGAATGGATGATGAATAGATTTAATGTTATTTAAACTTCAGCAGGACTCTTCTAATAACCACATCCTAAATGTTTTCAGTTGTATCAGGAGCTTGTTTTTATTATATACTAACTAATTTGGCTTTCTTTTGCTTGGGAATAGGAGCTCCTAGAATTTTGGAAAAACAGAAAATTTTTCAAGAGTAAAATTATTTGTTAAAGGTTTAAGAGATTGATGAAATAGAATTTAAATTTTTTCTACACTTGTTTTCTACAACTGGAAAAAGTATACAACAGTGTGAGAATAAACCTAGTTTGCCTGACTTTATTTTTTTTTAAAGGATTGGTTAAGTGGTTGGATTTAAGTGTGTCCCTGCTTTGCCAAATAATAATTATTTATTAGTAACTTATTTGCCAGAAAACTCGATTCATAATTAGTATGAATTTTTTAAACTAGTAGATTTTTTAGATTTTTCTTCAGTCTTTGTTTTACTCTTTAAATAAGTTTTTATGGTTGTTATACAAAAAGATTTAAATTTAATTAATAATTGATTAGCAGAACACTTCTGGGAAACCTCCTGTAGTTTCAAAGGGGATTATGTAGTTATGCGGGGATCCAGCAGGTTTTCTTTTGCAGCGCTTTTCTCACAGAGTGCCAGAGCGACACCCTAGCTTTGGTAGAAATCTAGGGGCCCTGAAGAATAAGCTGAGGCCTCAGTAACTAAGATAATTCTTTAATTAAGGCCAAGAGTGGCAGTGTTTCCTTGTAAATGTTACTTTTGGTCCTAGAATGAATTCATATCCAAGAAAAGTAAAATAAATCATGTTAAGGTCTCAAGGAAATTGGACTTGGGACACATGTATCTTAAAGTTACCTAATAATGTACTGGGTAAAAATAAAGTCATTTAAGCCTTGAATGTGATCATTGGTTTGCCTTTCATATTAATGAATAAAATTCTAGAACCATGTTACTTTCCATCACAAATGTTTGTACGACGGGTCATTTCCCCATTAGAGACTGTGACAGAGATGAGGACTTCCATATCTTTCCTCATCGTGAAATTTTATTGAATATATGGCAGTCCATTCTGTCTGTCTTCTCCCAATTGCTCTTTTATTAAAAGCATTTTTAAAATGTCATTTAAAATGTATCTTATGATATTTATTTAGAGACCCTTCCATTTGATGATAACATTACTAGATAAGGTCAGTTATTTTCCCTGATTTTCTATTTTCACATAGCAGTCCCCCTATACCCTAATATGTGGGCTCATTATCAAGCTGAACCTATAATGTGTAAACGTTTTCCAGCGACAGATCCCACCAGATTTATTCAGCACACTTCCAAGGATAGTGCTGTTACTCCTATGTTTCTGTGAGATAAGTAAGAAAATAGGTGTTTAATCATAACTATCCAAAAGAGGCAGAACGTTTCTGGCCTTTAAGTAATTAATTTTGTAATAGTATTTAGTTTTTTTAAACAGTAAAAACCCCCTAAGTTTCCCTTTTCTCTCTCCCCCTGCAAGTCATTGGGGGTTCTTAGAGAGTCAAAGAAAAAAGGACAGAAAAAGCAGGAGCGAGGGAAATGCCCACTAAATGCTTCTAGCTCTGGTAGGGACACATGCAGCAAGATGAATTCATTTGTATCTTCCAGAATAATTTTTATTTTAAAAGTCAGCTGATTTGCATCTCTGTTAATAAGTACAGGTAAACATGTCATTCATGAACTAGGTACAGTGTCTGACTTTAGAGTCAGCAGTTGAACGTGGCATTAGCCACAGACATCCTGGATTTGTCTAAAGAATCCAAATCTACCACAGAAGCTTTCACAAGCAGCCAGATTCTGATATGAATCAACAAAACTAGAACTGCTTTCTTGAGTTTAGACAAAGGCCACAGGTATGTGCCCAAAGTGTTAAAATCTGCATGGAGAAATCTTTATTTAAATATTAACTAATAACTCTGTGTTTGTATGTTTTGTTTATGTGTTTTGTTGTTTCGGTTTTTTTCTGGCTAGCTCATCAGAGTTGTAACAAGCTCAATTAAAGTGCAAGGAATCCTGTCTTATGCCTGTGTCATACTCTTCTATTTTGGGTAAGACTAACCATTCTTGAATATGTTTTTGGTTATACAGTAAAGTATAAATGCAAGATGTGATGGAAGCTAATAGCAGCTAAATCATAACAATATGCCCATCCCAACTGTCTTGGGGGTCTCCCTTGACAGCATGTATCTCCAAATGTATTTGTGACTCAGTTAAATTCTAGTTAAATTAAATATGCTGTTTGGTAGTAGCATTAATAGCACTTTAGATTTAATTTTAATCTTTTAGTGAAATCACTTAAAGCCCTTTCTGCCTAGGACTTAAGTTTCACCCATGTTTTATGATAAAATCTGCCATTGTAATCAGATATTGTTCTATGTTTTAAAAAAATCTTTGTTTCTAGTATGTTTATCATACTGATTATTTAGCATGCTCTAGGCCTATGTCATATAAACCCAAAGGAGTTGCAGAAATGTATCATTTCTCTGCCTGTGACTGGTTAAACTTTTATCTGCAGATTTGTTGGTCTCATGCGGCTTATATCTTGTTGGGAATGACAAAGGGCAACAAATAAACAACTAAGATACTTTAAGATAGTAATAAGCGGTATGAAGAAAATAATATAAAAAAGGCATTTTTGCCACAGCTAGTTTTTTCACGACGTGAATTTATGATAAAGTAGCCCCGCCTAGCTTTAGGTTTACGTACTTTAGCGGAAAGGGACCCCATCCCTGGTCCCTGTGCTCACGTGCAGTGGCGCATCAGGAGCCGTGCTCTGGGCGGCAGTCAGAACTGAGTATCTCGAGAGGAGAAAGTGAGGAGAGGATAAGCGTAGCGGTAGTGACCTCAGCCAGAGAGTCACCCAGAATCTGCCTCTGGGACGAGGTCCGCTTTCCAGAGACATCTGGGTATTTCCGGTTCCACGTTTTGAGTGTGTTTTCTACACCGCTGTCTGCCTGCTGACTGAGTCGGCAGGTGCTCCAGAGGTGTCTGACGCAGGAGCCCAGGAGCGGTCAGTGTTCACCGTCTCCACCCAGTATGTGAGTTACAAATAAGCTTTCCGCACCCTCAGGGCCGCCTTCAGGCTACGCGGCCAATGTCAGTGATGCCCAAAGCAAGATGTGGTTCTGATCAGATTGCATACCATGTACTGTTTGAATGAACATAGAAATGCTTTACTGTATTAAGGTAACTTTCAGCAGTTACTGCCATTAAAAAACGGGAGATCCTCCTTCTCTGGCACAAATGCTCACACTGCCCTCCGAAGTTCTTAGTATCATTCCTTGTTTACCTCCACCCTGCCAGGCAGAGAGCGTGGGCAAGGATGGCCGGCGGTCCGACAGACCCTGGGAAGGGCCTGGGCTTCAGCTCTGAGGGAGGGGAACCACTGGAGTCTTGTGAGCACAAGAGGGCTAGATCCATCTGGCTTTTTGCAAGGGCCACTCTGGCTGTTGTGCAGAGAATGGACTGGAGTGTAGCAAGGAGAGAAGCACAAGTCAGGCCAGGTCAGGAAGCTGTTCCAGTCTTTCCCAGGAAGGGTGACCACAGCTGGAATTGAATGGTGGCAGTGAGTGCTAAGAATCTGTCAACTAGGGATACATTGAAGCTGGAGATGTACAGGACTTGCTGATGCATTGACTGAATGTGAGGCGAGAGGGAACACGAAGCATCAAGTGTGATCACAGAGTGTGGGGCTCAGGCAGTTAGGGTGATGGGCTGGCCGTCCACTGTGATGGGGAAGCCGGTGAAGACAGGCACGTGGGGCTGGTTCGCCTTGGTTTTTTTGGAGGGTTGGGGCTGAAATCTAGAGTCCTGTTTGGGTTTTGTAAGCTTGAGATCCTACTAGACATCCCCTAGTGGTGTCAAGGAAGCAGTGGAAGGGCTGAGTAAGGAGGGCGGGGGAAGTCGGGGCTGGCGGTAAACCTGGAAGAGTGGCGCACGCACACGGAAGGTCCTTGCAGCCATGGGTCCATGTGAGGCCCTCGGTGCTCCGGAGTGGGGAGTGGGGAGGCCGGGGAGAGTGAAGGAAGCCTGTTTGCTTCTTGTTTGACCTCCTTCCATGCCCCTCCTCGGACTTCCCCTCACTGACGCGTAGTTCCGTGTCACTGCCAGGATTTCATATCAGGCCTAAGGAATAGCCACCCACGTCTTCACTCACTGTAGAACTGGCCGTGAGGTCCTTGGTGTTGTGCCATTTAAGGGCCCCTATTTGTGTGACGATACCAGTGTGAAGAGTTTTTTTCAGAATTTTTGCCAGATTTGTTTCAAATGCCTAAAAAGGTTATGTACCTTTTGGCCCAGAAATCCCACTTCTGTAATTATGTATTTTGGAATTTATCTTAAGGAAACACAGATTTAACGTAAGTTTTCCTAACCAGAAACTTTTTAATAGAAGCAAAATATTAGAAATAGCCTAAGTAACCAGAAATTAAGGGCTTTGAGGGGCTTGGTTATATGATAACCAATATAGTGCAGCATTGTGAGACCATTAAGATAACGTCGTTGAGGAACACCAGCGGTTCTGGAGAATATTCATGATGTATTGTCATGTCAACAACAACGATGGTAATAAAATGACAAAAGTTGTTGGCATTTCTATGTGCTCAGCACTGTTCTGAGCACCTTACTGAAATCACCTCCTTTATGGATTAACCTGTTAAGAGATTCACTCAGAGCCACACAGGTCCTGAGCAGTGGAGTCAGGATTCGAACTCAAGCACTTGGCCCCTGGAGTCCCTGCACTCGCTCTGAACTCCAATCCCCTACTGCCTTCTGAAGAGACCCCATTTCTGGACAGTGAGAAGTATGAATAGACGTACATTCAGAGCAAAAATGACTGAAGGATAATATGCCACATGTCACAGTGATTTGTACTGAAGTGTGGCATTATAAGTTTTTGTTGTTGTTTTTCATCTGCATTTGCTAAATGTATTTGTTTTGTAATAAAAGAATAAATGTCAAACAATTTAGAACCAGGTGAGACTTCTAAGTATAATTTCTTCCTATAATGAGAACTAAGGAGTTTTTCAAAAATGGTCCCCCGTGGTAAAGAAGCCTCCAGAAACTCGGATTTTGCATAAGGCACTGGGCCCTGCGGCGCCTGGGTGATCCTCTCTCCCCCTCCTCTCTGCCTGCCCAGTGACTGAGAGGGACTCCAGCAGTGGTTGGTTGTTTCTTTCCGGTTTCAGGTTGATATCTCTGAAAGTACTGAACAGCATTGTCCTGTTGGGAAAATCATGCCAGTACGTGAAGGAAGCCAAAATGGAAGAAAAGTTGTTTAACCCTCCCCCAACCAGCGCTCCCAGCAAACCATCCAGTAAATCACAAAATAAATGTAAACCCTCTCAAGGTAGGTTTGGTTCTTTTTATCACTTCTATGAATCATTCTATAATGAATTAATTGTCTGAACTCTACTTAATAAAAAGATCACTGTTCAGTCGACGTTTAGCAATGCTTTCAAGATTGGATTTCACTTTGCTTAGCTGTCGATTTTTAATGTTTATGCTGTGGATCTCATCACAGGTGCCCCTAACGCAGTGCTCCGAGCTTTTTCACTCCTTCGTTGGTTGTTCGGTCGATGATTATTGGGCACCTGTTACCTGACAGGTCCAGGGATGCAGCAGGGGGGCAGGCAGAGCTGGATCATCGGGGAGAGAGAGGGGGTGGGTGTGCACTACGGCAGGTGGCTGTCAGTGCTGTGGAGAAAACTAAAGCAGACTCAGGAGAGGGACCGTGACGGGGGTTGGGGGCACTCCCCAGCCGTGAGCAGCCGGCATCCGGGCAGAGACCGAGCCTTCCAGGGAGGAGCCTCCCAGGCACAGGCCATGCGTCCAGAGGCCCCAGGCAGGAACGTGCTTGGCGTGTCAAGGGACAGCCTCTCCCCCGGGGTCGGGAGGGACTGGAAGGGGGTCCAAGAGGCTGCCCAGGGCTCCGGGTCACCCAGGGCCCTGTGGGCTCTCGTGAGGATCTCAGCTTTTCCTGTGTGAAGGGGTTGTTGCAGGGCTTGGAGCAGAGGAGTGACACGATCCAGCAGACATTTTAAAAGGACTGTTTTCAGTCTTTGTGGAAATTAACCTCAAGAAGGGTGAGCCCAGAGCTTCCCTGGTGGCCCAGTGGTTAAGAATCTGCCTGCTAATGTAGGGGACACGGGTTCGAGCCCTGGTCTGGGAAGATCCCACGTGCCGCAGAGCAACTAAGCCCGTGCGCCACAACTACTGAGCCTGTGCTCTAGGGCCCGTGCTCCGCAACAACAGAGGCCACTGCAGTGAGAAGCCCGCTCACCGCAAGGAAGAGTAGCCGTCACTCCACAACTAGAGAAAGCCCCCGCACAGCAACAAACACCTAACGCAGCCAAAAATAAAATAAATAAAATAAATTTATTAAAAAAACAAAAAAAGAAGGGTGAGCCCAGAGGTGGAGGCCACTGGGGAGCATGCGAGCGGGCAAGCTGACCAGATTCTGGTGGATTAGGAGGAGCCCAGGGCTTGCCAGTGAGGTTGTGCCGTGGGAGAGGAGTTGAGGATGAGTCCAGGGTTTCTGGCCTGGAAGATGTGGAGGAAGAACTGGGGCGCAATGTGTGTGACAAGTAGTATATGAGATGCTGGAGATACAAAGGTAAATAAATCATGCTTTAGGGCCTCACAGACTGACAGGGGAGACAACAAAAGTGGATAATCCAAATTGGTGAGTGAGGTTATAGACAGGGGCGTGGAGGGGACAGGAGAGGGGCCCTTCCTGGAGGTGGTGACGCCTGAACTAAATCCTGAAGGGTGAGAAGAAATAGGGCCAGGTGAAGATCGGGGCACGTCAGGAAAGGGACCAGCATGGGCTGAATCGTGGAGGCCTGAAAAAGAAGAGAACTAGTGGGTCAGTATTCCAAGCGTCGAGTTTGTTCTGGAAGGAATAAGAGATGAGACTAGAGCTGGGCCAGAGGCCAGTCTGAAGAGAGAGCCATGCTCGTCATGTATGCTTTATTTTAAAGTAGAACAGAAACTTGTGATTAACTTGAAAATAATTTTTAGTTTTAAAGAACATATAAGTACCATTGGTAATATGGGATTGCATTTGTTTCAGCTACCTGGATAGTTCATAATGGGTCCATGTGTGTTCTGTTAGGCTAGGTTCCTTCAACACATTAAGAAACTAATAACCATCGGTCTTGCTTTCAAGAAGCCTCCAGTTGAAGAGGGGATAAAACCTGGAGCACTCACTGCAGTTCAAGTTCACTGGATCCAGAGCCCTGTAATAAGAAGTGCCTTTTGGGCGAGTGCCTTTGTGTCTGGTTAGGATGTTTTGGAGGTCAGGAGACCACTGGCCAGAGACCATTCAGGAAGATATTGCAAGTCGGGCAGCTCAGGCCCAATTTGCATATGAAAAGAGCGGCTGGCTGTCAAGACAGCATGGAGTCCATCATGTTCTAAAAGAAGCAAAGGACAGCAGGAGGGAGGGATGACCAAGAGAGATGAATGTATTCATTGTCTCAACCGTGGCAGTGGTTTCAACAGGTGTATATATGTATCAGCACTCATCAGATCATCCATTTTAAATATGTACCATCTGTGGTATGTCATCCTTACCTTGACGAAGCTGCTCTTACAAGGACTGAATGTATGATTCAGAGATTGGTGGGTCCAGGCCCCCAGACCACTGCTCCTCAGGCCAGGCTCAGGATCCCCATGGCCCAAAATAAACATTAGAGGTTTTGTCCATTGATTTGTTTTTATTTCTGATTTGGACTTCCTGGACATGAAATGCTGACTATGTCTAATGTGACTACACATAAGAGGTGGAATGGATTAGAGTCTACTTAGCCCTGATGTCCTAGGTTTAGGAATCAATATTAATTTTTCAGCTCTGGCAACAATCTTATTATTGGTTTTATAGGAGGAGGGTTGTTACATAGGAGCTCTGATCTTTCCAAAATCAGGTAACAGTGTTATTTGTGTGACATGATCCACGTAATAGCTTTTATATAAAATTTTGGACGAGGAAACAGAAATAGTGTAGCCTCTGAGTTTCATTATAAACTCTGGGGCTTATACAACTTGCTATTTGGCTGTTATTCGCTTTATCCAAAAGCATGGATAATCCACACTTTTTTTCAGTACCACTATATTGGTAAGCTTGTGGTTATTATAAGCTGGGGGGAAACCCTTTTCTAATTAAATGAATCTGTTTTTCCACAGAAGAAAACCTGTCTGCTTCGGTCACCAGCCAGCCTCTTCATCAAAAGGAAAATGTCATACCACTACTTGTGACAAGCAATTCTGATCAGTTTCTGACAACTCCAGATGGTGACGAGAAGGACATAACGCAAGAAAACTCTGAATTAAAACACAGATCCTCAAAGAAAGATTTGTTAGAGATAGACAGGTTCACAATTTGTGGAAACCGAATTGACTGATTTCTGTAGCTGCGTGTGCCAAAGATGCAGAGTCCCGGGGCAGCAGATGCTGTGCTACCAGGACAGACAGATGCTGAAAATGGCACTTAAATATTTATTTAAGAACTTAAATTATTAATGGAAAGCAAATCTTAGTGTCCTTCTTCCAGTGATGTGCTCTGGCTGAAGGTCAGGTCACGTGAGTCAGCCAACAGTGACCTCCAGCCTTGACTCCTTGGAAAACTTGACGGATTAGGAAAAGTTCCTCCTGCTTGGCAAAGCGGCAGAGTCTCTCTGGGCCCGACAGGAGCAGCACAGACATCACTTTGCTTTGTCAATCTGTGCTTCCAGAAGAGCGGATTTTGACGTGCGTCCTCTTCAGTATAAGGATATACCTGGAAAACTGAGAAGCTCTTGTAGCACGATGCTCCCTTTCCAGCCTCACTCTGTTTCCACAGTTTTCAAACGTCACTTCATCTGCCAAACCATTAAAAATAATAATAGTAATTATAACTTAAGTCAAGATAAGTGTTCTTACCACCAGAATAATCTTTGAAGATGTACCTGAATTAATCAGAATAAAAAGCTACCTTAAATAAGACATGATGAATAGTAGCATTTTATAGAGGAAAAAAAGACCCTAAGCCAGTTTATTTAAAAAATATTAATTAATGAAGGTTATGCATCACTGAGAAAATGTTTCATAATTTTTCAGTTTACTCTGCAGCAAAACGTGAGCTGTGTATTGTTTCATTGCGGTGGATAAAATAGGAATTCCCTTACAGAAAGGCACTTTTTATACAGAGAAAGCGGAGCAGTGTTAACTTTAATGTATAGTTAACTGGTTTCACTTTAAAACTAATTAATTGCTTCCTAAACTGTTACAGTTGAAAGGATTTGGTGTTGAACAGGCTTAAGAACTGTCAACATAAAAATTCAAAGGTGTCGACTTCAAGTGGGTTTTCCAAGCAACAGTTTTGAAGTCCATCCTCTAGCGGATGGGGCAGCATCTTGCTCGGGCTTCTGGAGTGCGTGGGTGGGTCTGTCTGTGTGCCTGCGCCTGGGCGGGCCTGTGTTGTGCGGGGAGGTGTGGCCGTCACGTGCGCCTGCGCCGGGCTGGGCAGGCTGCGTGGGGGAAGGGAATGGGGTGTTCGGGGCGTTCAGGTGTCTGCCTGGGTGTGGACAGGTGTTTGTGCGGGAATGTTGGGAAGAGCAGCCAAAAGGTGCTTTTTGGTTTTGTTTGACATCAGTATTCCATTTCTGCTTAATTACCAGTTTGTGGCCCACGTCCTAGGACAGGTTATTTTCCACCACATTTTACCTTGAGGAACCTTTCTGCACTTTTATAAAAATTTTACAGGGTCTAATTTCAGAATGTCCAGGTGTTAACCGTTAACTGTTAACTTCCTTTGATGTTTTCATTTTAAAGTTCAGCTCTCGTGCTGATATTTCCAGCATGTGATGTGCAGAAGGTAAATTTTAGCTGATTTGTCTGTTTCCTGGGTGAAATGTGAAAAAGCAAGCTTTAATGCTTTGGCTTATTCCTCTGAAAAACAAAAGTGGATTTTAATGTTTTGCATTAAAGCTAAAGAAATCGAAATTAATGTTCACGTGGGGTAAAAAAGAAAATTGTACAGAAACGCTTTTGTGAAACCAGGAATTATTTTAGCTTAAAAATGAAAGATTTTAAATTGTTTTGTGTATGTTTCAATGAAGGCCCGTTTTAGGATTGGTATTCTTTTTTCCATCTTCTCTTCACCAACGTAAGGAACAGTGTCCGCGAGGAATGGGAATAGTTTGGGGATAACTTTGCCAAACATAGCCCTGATCAGAGCAAAAATATGATTTGGGTATATCTTTCAGTTCAGCTTGAATTACTCTGTTACTGTGCTGTCATTTTTGAAAGATCTTTTTTGGCAGAATATATTGGGAGTTTGGAATGATGTTCATTTCTTCTGTTAAAATGGCATTCAGTACTAATTTTATAAGTGCATCTTGTGTGAAACTCAATAAATTCAATTTTATAATCTTTTTTAAAAAGGTCACTGAATTTATTTTAATAATATTTACTACTATATTCAGTGGAGTGAATTTCCCACTCTATAATAAGAATTTCCTTCCAGTTCACAAGTGACAGGACTGTCTAATTTGAATTATTCTTTTGGTTTTAATGGGAGAAAAATGTTTGATTTTTGTCTTTGGAGAAAAAAAATAGGCTGGGTCTTGATCATAGACCATTTAATATCTCTCAGCAAATTAAGGTACTTCATTTTGCAGCTATTTGAATGTCACACCATGTGCTTTTCACATCTGGGAGTCAAGTTTAAGACAGTACTTTGGTTAAAAAAAAAAATCTGAGGCACAACGTAAGTCAGACTCATAGCTTTCTCTTTGGGATAGAAGTATAAACACCAAGAGTCATTCAGAGGTTGTCCAAATTTTCTTCGTACTTTTGTACTTTGGCTAGCAGTTAGACTTTATACTCTTTAGACATATACATGGAAGAAACTTGTTAGAACCTCAGAAATTTTCCTCCCATCCCTGGTAACTCAGCAGAGATGGATATAAAATCACAAAATAATTTTAAATCACTACATTTTGGATTGTTTCAGTTCAATCTATTTATTCTTTCAACAAAGATTTATTAACACTTTCTATGTGTCCAGAACTGCTCTAGCTGCTGGGATCAGCAATGAACAAAGTCCCTGCCCTCCTGGGGAGGACTGATAGTAAACAAGTCAGTGAAATAACAGCTGCTGGGGGCAAGTTGTCTAATAACCAAATGATCTCTCAGGTCTATTTCAGTTTTAAAATAAATATAGTTCTTTAACTTAAATCTGATTTTTTTTCCTATTGGATTTGCTTAAAATAAACTAATTGTATAGCAGTTTCACAGTGCTTCCATAAAATAGAAAAAAATAAGAGGGACTTCCCTGGTGGCGCAGTGGTTAAGAATCCGCCTGCCAATTCAGGGGGCGCGGGTTTGAGCCCTGGTCTGGGAAGATCCCACATGCCGCGGAGCAACTAAGCCTGCGAGCCACAACTACTGAGCCGGCTTCAGTGCTGCAAGTGCTGAAGCCCGCGCGCCTAGAGCCCATGCTCCGCAACAAGAGAAGCCAGTGCAATGAGAAGCCTGCGCACCGCAACGAAGAGTAGCCCCCACTCGCCACAACTAGAGAAAGCCCGCGCGCGGCAAAGAAGACCCAACGCAGCCAAAAATAATAAAAAATTTTTTTTTTTTACTAAATACTGCTAGTTGTCCACCAGCATCTTCTGTGGCATAAGCATAGAGCTGTGGCTGGGCACCTAGCTGCCTCGCTGGGGACTACATTCCCAAGCCCCTCTTGCTGTTACATGTGGCCAAGTGACTAATTCTCACCAAGAGATGGAAACCAAAGGGTACATACCGTCACGGGTCCCCTACACCTCTCCGTTTCCCACCAGTTGGAACCCAGAGAAGGTGTGGCCCTGCCCCAGCCATGCAGGTAAATGCACAGGGCTCACTGGATGGCAGAGTCTCAACGGGGAAGGAACCCGGTTCCCTGAACGCCTCTGCGGAGTGGAGTTGCCCATCAACCTGGGACACTCAGCTTAGACTATACATGAGAGAGATGTAAGTGGCTTTGGTTCTAAGCCACTGAATCTGGAGGGTCTGGATTACAGCCCACATTCATAACACTTGGAGGTCTGAAAGGGCCTATTTAGAGATTTTTACATAAAAGGAGTGGGTGTTAGACCTAACTCCCTAAAACGTGTGCTTCTAAAAGTACTCTTTGGATATTTACTATTTGTTGTTTGTAGAGGAAAAGATAAAACGACTATGCCCCACTTATTCAGCAGTCAGACTCCAACACCCTGGGTCATCACGACATTAAGTGTGTTTATAAGTGGCAAAGTCCTATTTGTTCATATACTCTACAGAACAGATGTGCCTTGCCCCTTGTCTCTCAGGAAATTGTACAGGAAGTATAGATTATGAGTACAGCCTAACAGCACAGAGAATTGGAAAGAAAAGGAGTTAATATGTCAAAAGAGCAGCAAAATCATGATCATCTGGGACCAGTTTGAAGCAGATGGTACCATGTACGTGATGGCTGAAAATATCCCTGTGTTAGGGAGCAGTGTGATATGCAGCATTCATATATGCCTGAGACACCTCGGATGGTTTAGATTACGTTTAATCTGATTAAGGAGGAATGTGTACAGTTGAGAGGGGAAGTTGTTAAAAAAGAAATTGGCGTTCCAAGGGAGTTTCTGTTATCTGAGGCGTTTCCTTAGTAACAGGCAATGCTCAGCAAGTGCACGCTTGGCCTTGCTGTTGTAAATTTCAGTAAGAAAAGAAAAGCAACACTCACTGGCAAGTTAATGAAAGGCACGTTTTGGCACAGCATAGTAAAGTTGTATTTGGAGTCGTTTGATATTTAAAGTGATGAAAAAGAAGGGAACGTATCTGCATGATGTATTTTGCTTTTCACTTACAACTTTCTTTTTGGCAGGTGAGGAAATGAGGGTCTTGAGAGTACAGTTGGCACCTTTTTGAGGGAATTAGATCAGGGATTACAGAGTGTTTAAGCTCTTGAGGGGTGAATCACCTGCAAAGTGGGTACTTTCAAAACTGCAATTATTTTCAACAAGCTTATTTTCATTTCATTTTAGATATGTCTACATAAAAATGTAAATACTCGGGAAAGAGACAGCTATCATGTCAGGGTTAACCAGATAAGTGAAATACAACAAAAATGCATAAATAGCTTGTCGGGCTTGATGTAAAATATTCATGGCACAGTCAGTCGCTGTGCACAGCACAGAACTAAATAAGCTGTGCTCTCTGTTCAGAGTTTATCTGCAGCCTGACAGGGGACCACTAACTGAGGTAGGTGCTACTGTAAACATAGGTGCTGGTTGCAACAGGACATCTTATTCAGATGGGTTTCACCGTGTTCACTGTAGCCCTGGCATTTTGTACAGTTCCTGGCACATGGATGCAGCCAATAAATGTTTATTGGATGAATAAACCTGGGAGTCATTGTGGAGGATGTGCACTTAGGCTGCTTTGAAGAAAGAGTAGGAATTAAACGGATAAAGAAAAAAAGGAAGGACAAGTCAGAAATGAATGAATGAAGGGAAACCCCTTAAGGAGGTGACTGTGGTCATTCATGCCAGAGTAACAGGACTTAAGGGGTGTAGGGCATGGTGACCTTGTGGACGCTGGATGTCTAGAATGTTTACCCCTCTAGGAAGTCCGGGGAGGGCTGGCTGGCTGTGTGGTGTTGAGTCAGGGACTTCCTCTGTGTGACACTGCAAACCTCAGTCTGCTCGTTTTTAAACTGGGCTTGATAATATTCTCAGGGTTGTTGGGAGGAGCAAATAAGATAATGCATCTAAAACTCGGCTTGTCAATGATAAAGCAGTGTACGAATCTAAGTTGTGCTGACCATCCTTACCTGATGCCTCACAGCTGAGATTAGTGGTCCTCGAAGCACTGTCCCGGCACAGAAGCATCCCATCACCTGGGAAGATGTTACAACTGCAGATTCTTGGCCCCTGCCCAGCCACGTTGAATCCGAAGCTCTGGAAGTGGTGCCCGACGATCAAGGTGATTCACGTGCACGTTCAAGTTTCAGAACCCCTGGCCTAGAGCCCTCACTGTCTAGGATCTGGACCTCAGATTATGGGGCCAGAAACAAACAACTCCAACGCTCTTCCCAAGGTAAAGACCGAAGAGACTAAAATAGAATTGGGGAGCCAAAGTTCTCTAGCATATGCCTACATTTTATTTAAAATCCACACTTCACTGATGTTTCTTGCTCAAGACAGGGCAGTTAGATGAGGCAGAGCAGGGCTGAACCGGTGTCTTCCAGATGTTCAAGCCTCAATGCTCCGCCTCCTGCACCCTCAAGGCTCCACCCCCAACCTCTGGCAGTAGAACTTTTCAGGTAAATCATGCAGAAATCATAGAGCACTGGGTCAAGATATCACATGACACTCCAAAGTTTTAATCACCAAAGTCGAGGAAGAGAGAAAGGACACACAGTCCACTAAGTTGTGCAATTGGGCACCAAAACCCTTTGCGGGAGATTCATCCCCTCTGGGAGCAAGCAGCCTGCTGTTCTGGGAACGAGGGACACAGCAGACGAGGTAGCAGGGTCCTTCACTTGGAAGCTTACTTTGCAGTGCAGAAACCAGACCATAACCTTGGGAACAGCTGAGTAGTGCGGAGGGTGATGGGTGCCATAGAGGAAACAAGATAATGTGATGGGGATGGTCAGGGAAGCCCTCTAAAAGGTGACATGTAAGATGTGGCCTGAGGTGGAAGGAACTTCTTTCAGGCAGAGACCAGCAAGTTCAAGGTTGCTGAGATGAGAGTGAGAAGGGTGTATTCTTCCCACAGAAGGAAGTCAGGGCTGAAGGGATGTGGGGTTAAGGACAGGATGCAGCTTGAAATGCAGTAAGAGGTGGGCTATGGCAGGGCGTCCAGCCCAGGGACCAGGAGGAGCCAGGATATTCCTGGTTTGGGGACCAGATAAGGAGTTAGGATGTTGCTTTTTCCTGCTGTGTGAAGAATGGGTTGTAGGGCAGCTAGCATGGAATCAGGGACACCGGGGGGGGGGGGCTGCTTTTACGGAATTAACCAGGCAAGGGAGGCCTGGAGTCGGGGCAGGGCCAGGAGCCCCCCAGGCTGACTTGGTTCTGTCTCCACCTCGGAAGGAAAAAGCAGCACCTCTGCAGGAACCTTTAAACCTCCACTGGCCATAGAGACACCTAACAGAGGTTTCGATTTAGACTTCGTCCTTGTGTTTTTTCAGTACTGACACTGCACGTAGGCAAAATCAATCTCTGTCTGATTTTCTGTTTCTCACTGGATGATGTAGTGATGAGCAGCCTGCAGGTCTGTTACCCCTGAAATGATTGCCCAGACAGGCTGGGACCCGGTCACCGGCTGAGGATGGAAATCACATTTGCATAACAGGCAACGGAAGGAAGCACCCTGAGAGCCCCAGGCTGAATAGCAGGAAACTGGGCTCAGCTCCCTCATTGTCCGGACTGGACTGAGAACTGGAAACAAAGAAGCAGGTGGCGGGGTGACATAAAGCCATGAGGTTTCAGATCCTACTCATCTTTAATTAGAAAACACCGCAGGAAAGAATATGACTTTCCCTTGCAAATGTAATGGATGTTCATTTCTCCTTCAAAGAGAACATGTTTAAAGATGATGTAGGTCCTAGAAAGATGGAATTTTAGCCTTGAAGGGGCTCTAACAGGCACCCAACCTCTGTCCCAGGGCAAGCTACTTTTCTCCTGTACCCCAGTGTCATCTAGCTTTGGCTTGAAGCAATAGCTGTAGTAGTAATAAGAAGAATAATGATTTTTAGAGCAGTACTTATTAGACATCTACTGCAAACCATCATACAAGGCCCTTTTAATTCATACTTCATCTAATCTGTACAATATGCCTGCAGAGTCCCCATTTTATGGATGTGGAAACTGAGGCTAGGAGGCTTTTCTCAACAGTCATCCGGCTAGAGATGAATAGGACCAAGATTTAAAGGCTGGTTCATCTAATGGCAGAGCACTGGTCCTTCACAACTGTGCAGTGCTCAGACCCCAGGACAGCCCTGCACCAGAGCTCTTACCAATACGCACAAGACTTTTTTCTTAAATCAAGTGGTTTTCCAACAAAAGCGTGAGCATTTAACAAATTTTCCATTCCTCCTGACCTCTTTTCAGTTCACATTTTCCAGACTCTCATATGATTCCAATTCTCCATAGGTTGGCTTTGCTGAGTGCTATTTTTAGAATTTGGACTAGGAATGGATTGTTCTGGTTCTACTGCTTATGGTTGAATCACCTTTTTTTTCTCCCTAAGGAACCTAGACAGTGTGAGGCATGACAACATGGATTTATGTGATGCTTAGCACTTGGTTTCTCATTTACTCCTGTGTGGTGGGTCCTGATGTCCATGTACCAACAGGGAGACCAAGACCTTGGTTTTCCAAGAATTTGGGTGTGGTGCCAGGACCTCGGAGCAAGGCTCCTGACCATGGGTGGGGCACATGCTTGCTAAACACGTGGGCATAACATGCCCCCCATCGCTGATCACGTGCTAAGAAAGGAGGGTGGGGACCGCCTTCCTGGCTTGAGCAATGGTAAATACCGCATAATTTAAAAGCTTTTGTCAATCCTCAGGTAATAGACATTTGTTATAGAAAAGTCAGAAGACTATTAAGAAAAAGGTAGAGATGTGGAGAGGAATATCTATAATTTTACCATCTAATTTGTTGTACTTTCTTTCAAACTGTTTCTGATAATATATACACAGGTATAGGTTTCTACATGTAAATATATTTCCATGAGACTCTACATACTGGTTTATAACATGCTTCCTTTCCTTTACACGTGGTGGACATTTTTCCAAGTCAATGATTTAAAATATTTTTAATGGCTGCCTAGAATTCCATTTACGGCCGTATCATAATTTGTTTAATCAATTCCTTTTTGTTGGGCATTTGATTTTCTCCTTAGCATAAATTCCTAGGGCTGGAATTCCTTGGACAAAGTCTCCAAATGACTTTTGTTGTAGTTATGAAATTACCTTCTAGATGCACATATGAGCATACCTGGAACCCCACACTTCCACCAGCCCTGATCTAATCCTTGCCAACCTTACAGATGTTTTAAAAGGGTACCTAGGTTTAAGAGTGTGATTAAATATTTTTAAAATATTTATTAGTTATTTTTCATCTTAGTGGCATGTGTATTTATATCTTTAATTTTTCTTTTTGGTGTTAGCTGCAAGTGGAGCTGGGAGATGGGGACTTGAGAGCCTCCTGATTGGCCTAGACCAGTGATTTTGGAAATTTCTGATGGAGACCCATAATAGGTAATAAAGCTGACCCTTAAACAACAGGAGGGTTAGGGGTGCCAACCTCCTTGCAGTTGAAAATCCAAAATCCGTGTATAACTTTACAGTGGGCCCTCCCAATCCATGCTTCCGCATCCTCGGATTCAGCCAACCGTGGATTGTGTAGTACTGTAGTAGTATTTATTGAAAAAAATCCACGTATAGTTGGACTCAGGTCAAACCCGTGTTGTTCAAGGGTCAACTATACATGGCACATTGAAACCACTGTACACACACATATATAACTGAAAAGTAAACTTTCACCAAACAATACTTACCTTCACTCTTCAGTTTATAATTTTTAAATGCTGGTCACACTATACTAAATTGATTTCATAATCTTGTGATGGATTGTGTCCATAGTTTGAAAAACACCGGCTTACACCAAGCATAATCAACTACCTGGAACATAGTGGCTCCAAACAAAATCAGGGTTTCATTAGCACAGACAAAAAGGGAGGGAGACATCAGGTAGACATGTAACAGAGCCGACATCAGACCTTGAAGGATGGGCCGGTGTGAACGCGTGAACCCTGGCAGAGGGACAGTGTGAGTGAACAAGCACGCGTCCAGCACCAGGCAGGCTGGGCTCTGGGACGGATGGAAGGAGATTGTCTGGGAAAGTTGCTTGAGCCCCGCCTGCCCCCGAGGGCCTTGACTGCCAGGCTGCAGGAGAGCCCCTTCAGGGAGTGTCTTAGCCAGTCACGCTGCTGTAACAAATTACCAAAGACGGGGGCGGCTTAAACAACAAACCTTTCTCAGTTCTGGAGGCTGGAAGTCCAAGGCCAGGGTGCTGGCAGATCTGGTCTGATGGGGAGCCTCTTCCTGGCTTGCAGGCGGCTGTCTTCTCTTTGTAGCCT
Source organism: Balaenoptera musculus (assembly GCF_009873245.2). NCBI lineage: Eukaryota > Metazoa > Chordata > Mammalia > Artiodactyla > Balaenopteridae > Balaenoptera > Balaenoptera musculus. Next base: position 96,919,919 of record NC_045789.1, read on the forward strand.
CACCTGGCGGAAAGCAGAGAGAGAAAGCTCTCTCCTGTTTCTCCTGTCTCCTGTCTCTTCTTATAAGGGCGCCATGATGGTTAATTTTATGTATCAAGTTGACTAAAGGATGCCCAGATAGCTGGTAAAACATTATTTCTTGGTGTGTCTGTGAGGGTGTTTCCAGAAAAGGCTAGTGTTTGATTCAGAAGAAGAATAAAGAGATCCGCCCTCACCAATATGGGCAGCGCCATCTAATCTGTTGAGGGCCGGAATGGAACAAAAAGGTGAAAGGAGGGTGAATTCTCTCTCTCCTCCAGCTGGGATGTCCATCTTCTCCTGCCCTTGGACATCAGAGCTCCTTGTTCTCAGGCCGTTGGCCTGAGGGGCTTAAAACCAGCAGCCTCCCCAGTTCTCAGGCCTTCAGCCTCGGACTGAATTATACCCTCAGCTTTCCTGATTCTCCAGCTTGTAGACAGCAGACTGGAACTTCTTGGCCTCCATAACCTCGTGAACCAATTCCCAGAATAAATCTCCCCTTGTATATAACTATATATATCCTATTGGTTCTGTTTCTGTGGAGAACCCTGAATAACAAGGCACTAATCCCATCCCGAGGGCTCCAGCTTCATGACCTAATCACCTCCTAAAGACCCCACTTCCTAATACCATCACATTGGGGGTTAGGGTTTCGACATATGAATTTTGGGGGGACACGAACATTCAGTCCATAATGGAGAGAGTTATCCCTGGGCAGGAGTTCTCAGATCCCCAGTGGCCTTTCTTCAAGGTTCATTTTAGGATAGCAGGCTCGCCCTCCTCCGGGCTATTCACCAAGCCCAGTGCTGTTTCTTCAGGGGTGTTCAGATTGCAACTACTTCTCTGCACTCTTTTCCTCATGTAGGATAAGTTTTCCTAGTGTCTTTTCAAGCACGCATCGTAACAAATCCTCCCCCAAAGTTCTATTTAAACTCTTCATTGGATGTTTCTCCAATGGCTAAGAACAACCATGCAATGCAGCTCAGGAGTTACATTCTATGGGGCCCACATCACCTTGAGTCACAATGTATAGAGCATCCAATGGACTGGGCCCTGTCTCTGGACACAGCACTCAGTATCTTCTCATTCGCCTCCATCACTGTTGCCCCAAAAGACTGCGGACACAGCAATTGATCCCCATTCTGTCTAGGCCAGGCACAAAATTCCCCCCAAAAGGAGGGTTTTGCTCAGTTCCTTAGTGTCCAGAAATATAGCATCTGTGTTTTTACCAGTGGATCATTTCAATGCCGTTGGAGGAGTGCTACACCAAATCTTTGATCACACCATATCCTGCACCCTGACTCCTGTCAGTTTGGAGTGTCAACCTCTTTGTCATAAAGTTGATGGTCAGTGATGATGGAGAGAAAATCGATCCTCTGTGACTAGATTATGCTTGTAAGGGAGAGATCATCTAACAGGTTATCGTGACATTGCAAAAGTATGTACTCCCTGTACATGTACAAAGGAATCTTACTTAAAGGGATAATCTCAATTCATTATCTTCCATTCACTCATTCATTCACTCAACAGACCAAGTGAGAAGAAGAATCCCAAAGAATCACTTTTACTATACTGCGTTGCTTATAAGAAATAGCCTTCTGGAACTCACTGTGGTATTTACTGGAATGCTACTGGACTCTGTATGTTTCTACATGCTACTTGGAATCCTTGTCGTTAAATGATGGTCAGTAAAAAATTAATGAACAAAGAAACAAAAATCTCCATTCTCTGATGAACTTGGGCCCCTGGGCTGAGAGATGAGAGAAAGGTTCTGATGTGATGATGATGAAACCTTGTATTTGTGTAGGACCTAATACTTTCTGGACTGTGTTCTCATTAATTATCTTTAATAGAGGAAATAGGTTTGACTATACTCATTTTTCAGAGTAGGAATGCAAGACCTGGGAAGGTTAGATAACCTGCCCTATAGGTGACACATCTGGCTAGTGATGGAGGTATGACTCATCCAGATGCAGCCCTGTGACTTGCAGCTCCGGGTTTACCCCACCCCACCACTTGAGCAGGGCACCCTACTGCCACTGCAAATTAAATTCCTACGATTTCCTAATTAAAATGGTATTAGTTAGCTCTGCCATTTTAACACAGATGACTGATATGGATGCCGTCTTCCCTCTACTTAGCAAAAGTCCTTTTACTTACAACTACGTAGTTAAGCCACAAGATAACCCCCCTAGCAAGCTGCTGACCGGGTTTGAAAAGCCGAAGCTATAACTCAGTGCAGACATAGTATCCTACCCAGGAATTAGAACCTCTCTGTGTGTTCCTGAACTTGGTCTAGACTCACAAGGGCAGCCTCCCAACCCCTGGGTTTCATCCTAGAGTGGGCCATTTTCCCTTTTTGCTGTTTTGATCAAATGACAAAAAGCTTTTATTTTCTAAAAGCCATTTACAACTCACCAAGAGCCCACATACCATGATTTCATTGGATGTTCAGGGCAGTCCCGTGAGGTTAAAACACATAACACTAGTGTGTGTTGATGCGATGCTCCTTCCCATGTCTGGACTCTCTGCTCACGTACGGTGGGTGCTTTAGGTCATTCATTCTGCATGTACTTTTTCTGAGCTGGGTACTCTCACAATCTACTCCTTTTTATAGATAAGACTCTGACTTAAGATAGAAGCTGCAAGTTCAAAGGAACACAGGAAGTGGCGGAGGCAGGATTCAAACCCAAGGTGTCTGGCTTCAGACCCTACTGAACCACCGTGCTGTTGGCTCCACCTGCAGCCTTTCTGCAGCCCTGAGGCCATGTTTGCCGCTTTGATCATGGTCCTGTCCAGAGAGCAGGTGGGACTGGCAGACAGCAGAGCGTCATAGAATCGTCCTCTCCTTTTGGCCCCTCCAGAAGGCATGGACACCAGCTGGCTCAACCCAGGAAGCCAAGAGACGCAAAGAAAGAAACTCACTTCTGTTGCTGGCCTGCTTGATGCCAGCAAGAGGGCTGGGTCCTCTCCACACACTGTTTGAGTCCTCACTGCAAGGAGAGTCTTTTTTTTTCTTTAATGCTTTTATTTATTTTTTTAAATTGAAGAATAGTTGATTTACAATGTTGTCTTAATTTCTGCTGTACAGCAAAGTGATTCACTTATACATATATATTTTTTTATATTCTTTCCCATTGTGGTTTAATCACAGGATGTTGAATATAGTTCCCCGTGCTATACAGTAGGACCTTGTTGTTTATCCATGCTATATGTAATAGTTTGCATCTGCTAACCCTAACCTCCCACTCCAGCCCTCCCCCTCTCCCTTGGCAACCACCAGTCTGTTCTCTATGTCTGTGAGTCTGTTTCTGTTTCACAGATAGGTTCATTTGTGTCATACTTTAGATTCCACATATAAGTGATATCATATGGCATTTGTCTTTCTCTGACTTACTTCACTTAGTATGATCATCTCTGGTTCAGTCCGTGTTGCTGCAAATGGCATTATTTCATTCTTTTTTACGGCTAGTATTCCATAAGGAGGACAGTCTTATCTCGGGTTTATAACTGAGGAGCCTGAGGTCCAGGAAGGCCAAGTGAACCCCCTAAGAACACACAGCAGTTGGTGGAGATGAGCATTGAACCCAGTTTGCTGACACCCAACACCACGCCCTTGGGGCCGACGGTAAAGGGACGTTTCCATCCCCGTCCAGGATCAGAGAAACAATCCCAGGGGCGCTGGTGCCAATCATGAACGACAAGACGGCAGGGAGCCTGTTGCGTGCCGACTTGATTCTCAGTAAAAACCAGGCTCAAGCAGGACTCAGAAGCCCCTCACCAAAAACCTCAGTAACTTTCGTACCTCAAGGATCAGGAGCCAAGACACATCACAGCCCGAAAATGCTTTCTTTACGGGAGACCAGATGTGGTGGATTCCAAGAAAAACCAGCGCTCCTGCGGAGAGACTGGACCCACTCAGGACCCATCTGTGAGACCTGGGCATCCAGCAAAGCTAGGCTACAAAACACACGAAGGAGGGTGGCATTACAGAAGGGAGACTGGGGAAAGCTGGGGGCCCAGGGGAGACCCTTCCTCCAGACGCAGTCCCGCGGGGTTGAGGAAACAAAGGCGGCAGATTCGAGCCCCACCGCCGCCCTCAGCCAGCCCCGCCCTGGACCCGCGACCCGTCTGCGTTCAGAGGAGGAACCGCCTGTGAGGCTGGCCCTCGGGAAGGGGTGGCCGCCGCCGCCGCCCCCAGTGCCTGCGGGGGTGGGTGGAGGAGAGACCCCGCGAGCTCCGCCCACCCAGCGGAGAACCGAGCCCCCCAGGGCGCCGGGGGTGGGGTGGGGAGGGCAGGGCTCCGCGGGCTCAGAGAATGGACCCCCAAGGATCAAGTCTGGGAAGCCCTGGCGTGGGCTACACTCTTCATCCTGTAGCAGGAAGTTTTAAACTCCTCTGCGGAGCTCAGGGTTCCCCGAGCTACTTTAAGGGTTGCTGCGGGAGGGGCGGAAGGTGCAGGGGTGCAGGGGGCCCAGGAACAGCGGAGTCCAGGTACCAGGACCCGGGGGGCGCACGGGGGGGTGAGGTCCGGAGCACGGAGAGGGGAGGGGACCGAACTGGGGAGGGGAGAAGCAAGAGATGAGGGGGAGCAGGGGAGGGGCAGTGGGGTCCGCAGCACGGGAGTGTGGGCGCAGGGTGTGGGATCAGAGGGAGTCCGGATTGCACAGGGTCTGGGGCACCGCGGGGGTCAGCGCCCACGTTCTCCTTCCCCACCCCCCCTTGAAAGGAAGCTCCGCTTTCATCCTTTCTTCTCTGCGGGCTGCTGCGGGAGGGCCCCTCTCCTGGACACCCTTCCGTCTCCCCACAATCCGGCCATTCAAAGGGCAACACCCGGCACAGCTAAAGTTGTTTCTGTTCTGATGGGCCGGTGCTAGGCCTTTGGGTTGTGAAATATTTTCCATATCACCCTTGCTTCTGAATAAAATGCTATCTGACAAAAATTTTCTACTACTTTAAAACAATTGAAAACCGTTCCATTCCGCCAAGCCACCTCTCTCTGTGTCCAAGGCTCCTAATGGGGGCCTGCAGTTGATTTTGACCCACAAGTGTTTTCAATTGGGGCCATCAAAAGGTGTTTTAAAAATCAGGCAATTTTGCATAAAAATATAATTTCTATTTTTTAACTTGCTCTAGTCCCATCCCTCATTTTCCAGCTCAGCAGTAGCCTTGAAAAATAACCGTCTGCATTCCCCGTACTGGATGGAGCAGAACAAAGCTGGAATTCTTTCAAAACGTCATTCACAAAGAACGATCATCATTTGACCTGTCTAGTAGTTCCCTGGAAGACCCACACTCAGAAAGCTTGTCTTTATTTTAACAGACTCAAAGTTCACCCAGTGTGAAAGTCTGTCCCACTAGGATGGCCATAATAAAAATAAATACATTTTAAAATAACAAGGGTTGGCAGGGATGTGGAGAAATTGGAACCCTCACACATTGCTGGTGGGAATGAAAAATAGTGTAGACTCTATGGAAAAGTTCAGCAGTTTTCCAAAATGTTAAACATTGTTACCATATGATACAGCCATTCTCCTGGATATATACCCAAGGGAAATGAAAACTTACCTCCACATGAAAATTTGTAACAATGAATTTTTATAGCAGCATTATTCATAATAGCCAAAAAGTGGAAACAACCAAATGTCCATCAACACCAAACAGAGGAACAAAATTCCATACAATGGAATATTATTTGGCCACAAAAAGAAAAGCACTGACTCAAACTACGGCATGGATGAAACTTAAAAACATGCTAGGGGTTCCCTGGTGGTGCAGTGGTTAAGAATCCGCCTGCCAATGCAGGGGACACGGGTTCGAGCCCTGGTCCGGGAAGATCCCACATGCTGTGGACCAACTAAGCCCGTGAGCCACAACTACTGAGCCTGCGCTCTAGAGCCCACGAGCCACAACTACTGAGCCCGTGTGCCACAACTGCTGAAGCCTGTGCCCCTAGAGCCCATGCTCAGCAACGAGAGAAGCCACCACAATGAGAAGCCCACGTACCACAGCAAAGAGTAGCCCCTGCTCACAACTAGAGAAAGCCCGTGCACAGAAATGAAGACCCAACACAGACAAAAGAAAAAAAAAAATCATTAAAAAAAAAAAAACATGCAAAGTGAAAGAAACTAGACAGAGACTACATGTTGTAGGATTCCATTTATAGGAAATGGGCAAATCCATGGAGACAGAAAGTATATTATTGGATCCCAGGGCTGGCGGGAGGGGAAATGGGGATTGACTGCTTAATGGGTATGGAGTGTCATTTTGGGGGGTGATGAAAACATTCTGAAATTAAGTAGTAGTGATTGTTGTACAACCTTGTGAATATAATAGAAGCCATTAAATTTTATACTTTTAAGTGATGAATTTCATGGTATGTGAATTATATCTTAAAATTTTTCGTCAATTAGCAAAAGTATGGAGGAATTTGCTGTAATTTTTGCTGTCTTATGGACCAAATGTCAGCTCCAAATTGCGCTTTTGATACCGGCCTCCTACATCTGATGTGTATTCTGACTTTTCCAGGCAGAAAGCAAAGAATATGGATATTTATTCTGGATTTGATTGGAGAGAAAATTAGAGCAGAGACTGGTTTTAAACCATTTCAGGAGCTGGCTCCCTGACTAGCTGTTGTCAGCTTGCTCATTGTGGAACTTCATTGCTACTGTACTCGTGTCTAGAGGAGTTGGTAAGGGAACACTTTTAAAGTCTAAAAATAAAAGTCAATAAGAAAAATAATGGAAATTGTCAAGTTACAATGCAAAAGCATGCAGTGTGAAAATATTTGAAAATTATATAACAACAAGGCTATTGCTAAACAAATAATAAGAAAAAAGCCCCATGGAAGAGAAAAAAAGCAGGTACAAAGTTGATCCTTGAGAAAATAAATGAATACAGCCAATAAACATAAAAATATACAATCTCTCAAGTAACTTAAAAATTACAAATTGCAAATGAGCAGAAGATCTAAATAGACATTTCTCCAAAGAAGACATACAGATGGCCAACAGGAATGTGAAAAAAATACTCAACATCACTAATTTTTAGAGAAATGCAAATCAAAACTACAATGAGGTATCACCTCATGCCGGTCAGAATGACCATCATCAAAAAGTCTACAAACAATAAATGATGGAGAGGGTGTGGGGAAAAAGGAACCCTTCTATATCTTGGTTGGTAAGTAAACTGGTACAACCACTATGGAGAACAGTACAGAAGTTCCTTAAAAAACTAAAAATAGACTTACCATATGATCCAGCATTCCCACTCCTGGGCATATACATGGAGAAAACTATAATTCGAAAAGATACATGCACCCTGGTGTTCACTGCAGCACTATGTACAATAGCCAAGACATAGAAGCAACCTAAATGTCTATCAACAGATGAATGGATAAAGAAGATGTGGTATATTTATACAATGGAATATTACTCAGCCATAAAAAAGAATGAAATAATACCATTTGCAACAACATGGATGAACCTAGAGATTATCATGCTGAGTGAAGTAAGCCAGACAAAGACAAATATCATATGATATCTCTTATATGTGGAATCTTAAAAAAAAAAAAAAAAGAAAGATACAAATGAACTTATTTACAAAACAGGAATAGACCCACAGACATAGAAAAAAAACTTATGGTTACCCAAGGGGAAAGAGTGGGGAGGGATAAACTAGGAGTTTGGGATTGACATATACACACTACTATATATAAAATATATAACCAGCAAGGACCTACTGTATAGCACAGGGAACTATACTCAATATTTTGTAATAACTTATAAGGGAAAAGAATCTGAAATTATATATATATATATATATATATGCATATATATATATATATAACTGAATCACTTTACTGTATACCTGAAACTAACACATTGTAAATCAACTATACTTCAATTAAAAAAGAAAAAGAACAAAAAAGAAAACATGTCTACATCCTCAGAGATGACAACTCTGCCCCTTAAAAAAAAATTACAAATTGAAACAGTAACAGGAAATCATTTTTTGACTATCAAATTAGCACAAAGATTACATAGAACTATAAAACCAGTGTTGGTGAGAGTCATTAGTACTTTCCTGCATTTTTGGTAGGGACTATAAATTATTGTGAATTTTCTGGAGGGCTATTTGACAAAAGGTATCAAGAGAATGAAAAGTTACAGAAACTAATTCCATGTGTTTAGGAGTCAGAAACAATTAATAGCTCAAAGTTCTAGAATCAGGTGAACCTAAGTTTGATTGCAGCCTTCGTCATTTACTAGCTGTTTAACCTTGGGCAAGTCATTTAATATTTCCAAACCTCAGTCACTTCATCTGTAAAATGGGGTCAATTATAGTAACTGCTTCCTAAGTTTTTCTGAGCATCTGTTAATCGAGACAAATTGTACAGCATTTGATCATTCACTGGCCCTTATAAACACTCAACAAATATTCACTATTTATTATCATTAAGAATTTATTCCAAGAGCATGTGATGTTTACCACTGTGTTCTTTATACTAACACAAATTAAAAGGATATCTAAAATGTGGAATGTTTAAATAAATTATAGCTCATCTACATAATGGATTTCCATGCAGATATTTTAAAGTGTAATAAAACCTTTATTGACATAGAAAAATGTGTACATTATACTGCTAAGTGAAGAAAAACAGGCTAAAATACTATAACGTGAAACTATATAAAAAAGTCTTTACAAAGACTCTAAGCACATGATTAAAATGTTTGAGTTATCATGTGTGTATGTGATCAGACTGTTAAGTGATTTTTTTTAATTTTAAGTGATTTTTTTTAAAAAATAGGCCTTATTTTTTAAGACCAGTTTTAGGTTCACATCAAAACTGAGTAGAAACATACAGAGTGTTCCCATATGCACCCTGGTCTCTGACATTCACCACCTCCACTCCCACCATCAACATCCCCCAGGGTGTGGTACACTTGTTACAATGGATGATCCCATGTGGAAACATCATGATCACCCGAAGTCCATAGTTTATAGGAGGGTTGACTCTTGGTGTTGTACATTCTATGGGTTTTGACAAATATGTAATGATGTGTATCTACTGTTATGGTATCATACAGAATAGTTTCACTGCCCTAATAATCCTCTATGCACTACTTACTCATCCCTCCCTCCATTCCCCCAACCCCTGGCAACCACTGATCTTTTTACTGTCTGCATAATTTAGCCTTTTCCAGAAAATCAGATTATTGGACTCCTACAGTATGTAGCCTTCTCAGATTGGCTTCTTCCACTTAGTAATATGCATTTAAGTTTCCTTCATGTCTTTCCATGGCTTGATAGCTCACTTCTTTTTAGCGCTGAATAATATTCCATTGTCTGGATGTACTGCAATATCCATTCACTTACTAAAGGGCATCTTGGTTGCTTCCATGTTTTGGCAATTATGAATAAAGCTGCTATAAACATCCGTATGCAGGTCTTTGTGTGGACATAAGTTTTCATAACTAATTTTTATAACAGCTTCATTGAGATTTAATTTATATACCATAAAATCCACCCATTTAAGGACTATAATTCAATGATTTCTAGTATATTCATAGAGTTGTGCAACCATTACCACCATCAATTTTAGAACATTTTTGTAATCACAAAAGAAACCCCGTACCCATTAGTAGTCAGTCCCCATCTCATCCACCCCAGGCTTAAGCAACCGCTAATATACTTTCTGTCTATAATTTGCCTTTTCTGGACATTCCTTACAATATGTGGTCTTTTGTGAGTTATTTCACTCAGCCTAATATTTTCAAGGTTCATCCATGTTGTAGCCTGTATCAGTACTTCATTCCTTTTTTTTTAATAACATCTTTATTGGAGTATAATTGCTTTACAATGGTGTGTTAGTTTCTGCTTTATAACAGAGTGAATCAGCTATACATATACATATATCCCCATATCTCCTCCCTCTTGCGTCTCCCTCCCTCCCACACTCCCTATCGCACCGCTCTAGGTGGTCACAAAGCACCGAGCTGATCTTCCTGTGCTATGGGGCTGCTTCCCACTAGCTAGCTATTTTACATTTGGTAGTGTATATATGTCCATGCCACTCTCTCACTTTGTCCCAGCTTCCCCTTCCCCCTCCCCGACTTCGTTCCTTTTTATTGCTGAATTATATTCATTGTACGGATAGACCACATTTTCTTTATCTCTTCATCAGTTGATGGACATTTGGGTTGATTCCACTTTTTGGCTATTATGAATAATTCTGCCATGAACATTCATGGGCAAGCTCTTATGTGGACATATGTTTTCATGTCTCTTGTGTATATCCTTACAAGTGGAATTGCCGGGTCATGGGATAACTCTGTTTAACATTTTGAGGAACTGCCAGACTGTTCTACAGAGCAGCTGTGCTACACGCCAGCTGCGTCTGAGGGCTCGAATCGCTCCACATCCTTACAACACCTGCTGTTATCCTTTGCAGTATAGCCATCCTTGTCAGTGTGGTGATTTATTTTTATACAGTGTACACGTCTCTGTCTTACAGTGAGTGTCTATTACTTTTGTGACTGTGAGGGACATGTTATTAATACAACCCATAATGGACTTCCCTGGTGGCGCAGTGGTTGAGAATCCGCCTGCCAATGCAGGAGACACGGGTTCGATCCCTGGTCTAGGAAGATCCCACATGCCATGGAGCAACTAACCCCGCGTGCCGCAACTACTGAAGCCCGCGCACCTAGAGCCCGTGCTCCACAAGGGAAGCCACCGCAATAAGCCGGCGCACTGCAACATAGAGTAGCCCCCGCTCACCGCAACTAGAGAAAGCCCATGTGCAGCAAGGAAGACCAATGCAGCCAAAATAAATTTAAAAATAAATTAAAAAGAGCTATTTCATTAAAAAAAAAATGCAACCCATAAAACTTGTGAGTGAAAGTGCAGAGAAATGCAATATCAGTCAGGGAAACTGGGTGGGACAAGCCAGGTTGAAGGAGCCAACATTGGCCTGTGTTGACTTGGGGGGGCTTTGTGGTCTGCACCCCCTGCTGTCCCTGAGGCCCCACCCACTGAACGGTTCCCTCGCTTTGTTTCCCCAACTCCAGGATACGGATTCAGAGGTTGGCCCTCCTTGGCTGGATTTAGGGTTTGCCTCCTCATCACCCTGCTTTGGGGCTCACCTCACTCCGCTGCTTACCTGGTGGGCAGCAGAAAACATTACACGTATGGAAAAGCTCTTGGGAAATTTCAGGAAGGTGCTGGAAACAATTTTTGCTAGGTCCTCTCATAGGCAACTTTACCCCCAACAATACTCAAGCCCTCATGGAAAGATAAGGTTCAGAACTACCCCCTTATCCCCAGTACACCGCCATTCAATTTAACGTGGTGCATCTAAGGACTGACAAGTACGCACATGTGATCAGACCTGTGTCCCTGGCAGTACTGTATTAATGGATAATCAAATGACAGGAACATTTTCCCTTTTTAAGTTCAAGCCTAATGGTCATTGTCTGTGCTGCCCAAGTTACAGAATTCAAAACAATAATAAGAATGGCAGCAGTCACTATGAAGACTTGATGCCTTTAGCTCTGCTAGCGGTTTATATACATGTCTGTATCCTCTCACACTCAGTAGCGTCCTTCTGGCCTGTTGCCTCACCTTCCGGAAGGCTGCAGAAACCATTCCGCATCCTATTGGTCAATTCTACAGTAGTAAAGAAATCATTCTTGTATTAATCGAGTCTTTTTATTCTGTATTTTTGATGCTTTGACATCTTGGGGCCTTGCTGACCCTGGAGGGACTGTCCCTTCCAGGGTAGCTAATTCCTAGAGACAGCCAATGGCTGGTCTGTACACATGTGTTTCCTATGCAAACCGGCCAGTAACCCAGAGCCCATACCCCCAGCCACCTCCTCTAAGACTCTCCCCATCTGAGCCTCTATTCACCTGCCCTAATCACCCCAAGGCCAGGTACCAGACAACTAAGGGCAGCACCTATGCCCCACAGTCTGCTGAAGTTATTCACACCAGCCAGTCCCAACCCAGGTCTGCCTACCCTGCAGCAAGTTCCTTCCCCTGGAAACCATGATAAAGGCTCTTTCTTGTCCATGTTTTCCCCTTGCTCCCACTGCCCCCAGCAGACCATGGTGCTTCCCCATGTGGCCCTACATAGCACGCTATGCCTTCTGTTTCTAGGGATCTATGAGGATAACACACTTCTTCCTTGACAACAGTCACTGACGTGTCGGTATCTTCTCATACCGATGAAAACAAATCCTATCTACTCTTTAAATACTCCTGGAGACCGAGTCTAGAGCCCCCTACTCCCTTCAGCCTTCAGATGACTTTGTAAGCACCTAATTCCCTGTACTAATTCTCTTTTTGCCTAGAAACTACTAGAGGCTTTTGTTTCCTGCAGTTGACCCTGATGATAAAGCCGCTTAGCCAACTGCACAGATGGCCAGAACAAAGACCCACGCTGTCTGCCTCGAGCACCTGTGCCCTCAACCAGGAAACCCTGCTCTATTTACGCTGGCATTTGTATCGCCATCTCCAGTCTCAAAGGATTTCCCCTCTCGGAAAGCACTCCTTCAACTACAGAATATTGCCCTGGCCACCAGGTGACTTTCGTTGGCCAGCCTCCAGGTAAAGCTGTTGCCTGAGTGCATGTTTTACAATTCCCTGAAGTCTGGATCATTTCCCTGCAGTGACCTGGACTCCAGGTTAGGTTTCAGTCCCTGGAGAAGACTTCTGTGAAGCTGAATTGAGGGTTCTTTCCATTTTGGAAAAGCACAAAGGAAGGCAAGGATTCCGAGATAACCTCCTGCCGCCACCCTCGTCTATAGCGAGGCACGCTGGCTCCTGCTGAGGCTTAGGGGGAAGTTTCGTATCAGAGCCCATCAGATATTTCTACCTGCATGTTTCCTATGAATTCTTTCCCATTCTTGGCTCTTGGAGGCAACTTCCCACATTATATAGGTGGATCCCGTACCCCGTTCTGGTCATTTTCAGATAGCATAAAGATTCCAGTCTAGGGCTTCCCTGGTGGTATAGTGGTTAAGAATCCACCTGCCAATGCAGGGGACATGGGTTTGATCCCTGCTCCGGGAAGATCCCACATGCCACGGAGCAACTAAGCCCGTGCACCACAACTACTGAGTCAGTGCTCTAAAGCCCACGAACCACAACTACTGAGCCCACGCACCTAGAGCCCGTGCTCCGCAACAAGAGAAGCCACCACAATGAGAAGCTTGTGCACCGCAACGAAGAGTAGCCCCCACTCACCGCAACTAGAGAAAGCCTGGGCGCTGCAATGAAGACCCAATGCAGCCAAAAATAAATAAATAAATTAAAAAAAAAAAAAAAAAGATTCCAGTCTAATCTAAGGCAGACCTTTTTTTCCTTTTTTCTTTTTTTTGTCTCACATCCCATTTGAAGCAGTACCCTTCCCCCAGTTCAGGCAGAACAACAGCAGCAACGAGGGCATTGTGTGTCCTTCGGCTCATATTATTCCTCCCCTCTCCCCCATAGGCTTTGCCGTGTCTGGCTCCTCCAGAGCTGGAGGAGAAGGGTGAGCAAAGGGAGAGGAGATGTGAAGGCAAGGCAGTTCTGTTGAATTCCTGTTGGAATGTCTGGCTCCTGGTACCTGCTATGTGGTGGATGCTCGAAGGTTGGTCCTCTTGTTAATTTCCTAGGGCTGCCATAACAAAGAGCCACAGTATGGGGCACTTCAATCAACAGAAATCTATTCTCTCACAATCTGGAGGCCAGAAGTCCGAAATCATGGTTTTGGCAGAGCCGTGCTCCCTCTGAAGTCTCCAGGGGAGGATCCTCGCTTGCTTCTTCCAGCTTCTCTTGGCTCTGAGTGTTCCTAGGCTGTGCCAGCATCACTCCAGTCTCTGCCTCTGTCTTCACACGGCCTTCTCCTCTCTGTGCCTGTGCCCAGTTTTCCGTCTTCTTGTAAGGACCCCAGTCACAGTCGATTAAGAGCCCCTCCTACTCCGGTGTGACCTCATCTTCACCAATGACATTAGTCACAACCCCATTCGCAAATAAGGTCACATTCACAGGTATTGGGCATTAGGACTTCAACATATTTGGTGGGTGGGGGTGAACAGCTCACCCATAATGGCCCTCTTTCTCCTCTCACTTTCATGGGGTGTTCTGTGGGCTCTTCAGGGATATCCCCCTCCCCTGATACCCACCCTTGTCACCACCTGGAGCTCTTGGCGTGGGAGGTGCTCTCTCTGTCTGACCTCTCACAGCTTCTGCCCATCACATCTCCGGCCCTAGGGTTCACCCTGGAGGTCCCCTTGCCCAGCAAGCAGCCTCTTGGGTAGAATTTTTTCCAGGAAGTCTCTAGTCTGGTTCCTTCCTTGGACTCCCTTGGCCTGTCCAGCCCCTGGGGATGCAGATTGCTCCCCTTGCTGTTACGCCTCGCTGTGCATCCAGGGCAGCTCCAGGAAAGGCGTGCCACTTGCCTGTGGCCCCTGAAATTCAAAAGCCAAGTCTTCATGCCATGGTGTCACCACACTCTGCTCTGGTGTCAAGGTGCCCGGGCCTGCACTTCAGCAGCTCAGGACACGTTCAGGAGGCAGAGTCTGGAGTGATGCAGCCACCAATGAAGGAATGCCTGGAGCCACCAGAAGCTGGACGAGGTAAGGAAGGATTCACCCCTAGATCCTTCGGAGGGAGCGCTGCCCTGCCAGCACCTTGACTTTGGACTTCTTGCTTCCAGAACTGTACAAGAATAACTTCCTGTTATTTCAGGTCGCCAAATTTGTGGTAATGTGTTATGGTAGCCCTGGGAAACTAATATAGTAGACATTTGGTATGCCTACTGAGTGAATGAATGAATTAATGAATGCCATCCACGGCAGCACTGTTCAGCCCCTCTCTATGGGATCCTGGGGGGCCCATTGCATCAAGACATCACCCCAAAGAAGGAGCAGGTATCAGGACCACTGAGGGTAAGTCCCAGCTCTGCTGCTAAGTGTCAGTTCCACTCCTGGCCTCAGTCTCCCCAGTTGGAGATGGTCCCTGGGGTCTCCATGATCCAACAGGAGTGTGCAGAGACCAAGAAGACTCTCTCCAAGCAGCTCTCTCCAGGCAGCCCCGCAGGCCTCGGGTCTGAGGCTCAGCTGGCCGAAGGCCCCCGGGAGTCCCCCCAGAGCAGGGCATAGGCTGCGTGCCCAGCAGTGGCAGCTGCTGTGTGTCTGTGTCTGCCCGCCCCCGGGGCCTTGGGTTACCTTAGTGATCATCTCTCTCCCAGGCTCCTCACAGTAGATGGGACCAGCTGGTGGTAGGGCTGGGGGCGAACCATCCCCTGGCTGGGAGACAACATCACAAAGGACTTAACCTCTCGGTCAGGGTGGAGAACCAGTGGTTTAGGGAATTCACAACAGTGCTAAAGGCTTGTTTTCCATTTAGTGGATTCAGGGAAGCCTCTGGTATCGTCATGTCTCCTGGGAAGTCTGGTCGGTTTCCCCAACACAGAGAAGGAAGATTATTTTTGGAAACTTGTAATGATCTACAGAAATTTATCCACAAACTCTGTCTCCTGAGAGGACAGTTGGATGGCGAAGTTGGATGGTTAATTTCAGCAGACTTGTGTGGGTTTTAAAAAAAATTCAGATCTCAACGTGTTTGAGCTGTAGTTCAGCTGACCTTTCCAATGACCGATTCTTCCTGCGCAGCTGCTGCCCATTGGAGTGATCACTGCCCCTGGCAGCTGGATGGAGCCAAAAGGACACTGGCCAAGGTCCCAGGACACATGAGCATTAGAATAAGCTGTGTGACTTTGAAGAAGTTCCTACAGTTCTCTGGTCCTCCGCAGACTCATTTGGGAACTAGAGGTCACAGGATCACAGTGTCTGCCGTGCCCACCTCCAGAGGCAGGGAGAAAGTCCAGGCAGGCAGGCACTCGCCTATGCCACTCGCCTGCTCTGCTGTTGTCAGTCCCCTTTGACTTTGCCCTCTTGGTGCTTTCACTGCATTTCTCCTTCCCTCCAGAAATGCTCCTGCCTGGACTCAGCCATCTTGCACTGCCCTTTCTCCAGATACTGCTTCTTTGTCTCTTCTGTTTACATTTGCTCTGCTTTCTCCCTGCCTTTTAACCCTGGTTGTAACCCAGGGTGAGTTCCCTTTTGTGTCTGCTCTCCTCTCTAGATGCCCCAGTTTTATCCCAAGTCTTCGAGCAGAACTTCCAAGATGGCTGCTCTGCCTGGCTGATGGGCATCACCGCATAGATGGGCATCACCATGTAGATGGGCATCACTGCAATAATGGGCATCACCATGTAGATGGATCACTGCATGAATGGGCATCACCATGTAGACGGATCACTGCATGAATGGGCATCACCATCTAGACGGATCAATGCATGAATGGGCATCACCATGTAGACGGATCACTGCATGAATGGGCATCACCATGTAGACGGATCACTGCATGAATGGGCATCACCATGTAGACGGATCACTGCATGAATGGGCATCACCATGTAGACGGATCACTGCATGAATGGGCATCACCATGTAGACGGATCACTGCATGAATGGGCATCACCATGTAGACGGATCACTGCATGAATGGGCATCACCATGTAGACGGATCACTGCATGAATGGGCATCACCATGTAGATGGATCACTGCATGAATGGGCATCACCATGTAGACGGATCACTGCATGAATGGGCATGACCACATGAATGGGCATCACCATGTGGGTGGGCATCACCGCGTGGAAGCCCAAATCTAACTAGGTCCAAATCTAATATCAGCCCAAACCACCCCAACTGTGATTTCCCTGTCTTTCTGTGAACCAGAGATGGATGAATTTACACAGCCACCAAAAATACTGGGGGATCTTTGCAAGGGAATTGAAGACAGAAGTGGAATTTTGGCAAAACAAGTCAGATTCAAGACTTCAGGTCCAGAGGGCAGTACGGGGGATCTGAAGATCATCTGGAAGCTGATATTTGAGATCCATTCTGACCCAGCTAATATGCTCTTTGGGATGGAAAAGGCTGAGCATATAAACAAAAGAACTACTTGCCAACCATAGGGATTATGGTTAATGTGATCATAACTCCAGCCTGGCGAGGCTTGGAGACATTGGGATAACGAGGCGTGTGTGTGTGTGTGTGTGTGTGTGTGCGCACGCGTGCGTGCGTGCACACATTCTGGGGGTCACTAAATGTGCCTTTGACCAAATTCTAAATTGGCAGATGGTAAAATCAGTCTTTATTCAAAGCCAAGACAGAGCTGAATATTACAATCATAGAATGAAATTTGAGGAGAGTGTGCTGAAGTGGTTCTTTGTGCTCCAGGAGGGGCACAAAGACGCACCTCCTGGATGCCTGGTCCACAAGGAGCCCGACTGCCCAGATGCCACGTCCTCACTGGGACGGACACAGCGTTATCAGCGCCATTCCTCGAGCTGGGCACACAAATATTTGTTGAGGAAATGAATGACATGTTTTCTGCTCTCAGGGCCCCATAACTCATGGAGGAGGTAATAATTAACATCTCCAAGCTGGAGGGTCAGATAAAAACTACAACCACGGGGAGTCACATTTTCAGGACCAAGCCCTGCAATAGGAATTCTGGTAAAGTATTTTTGTCGGATTTTTAAATTTATTGAAATGAAAATCTTACAAAGGTATTTGAATTTAAACACACTGACTGCTTTTCACAACCTTCATGCCTCCCAGCCTGATATGAGCCATGTTATCTCATGCCTGGCAATGGTCACTTCCTAACCATTCTCACTGTTTCCATTCTTTCCTCCTGGGGATTGGTCCAGGGGTTTCATATGTGGACACTGGGCAAGAGAAACACTCCACTCTAGAGTCTTAATCCAGAGTGATGGGATGGGAGCCTTGGGTTGCTAGTGGTCAGGTTCTCTGCTACTTGAAGAAAGGTGGTCAAAGGTCAGAAAGAATGAAACAAAATGAAGCCCTGGCAACGTCATTTGAATCACTGGATCCAGCTGTACCTGGATTTTCCCCTATTCTTTCTGGACACCTAAGTCAACAACTTTCCCTTTGTGCTTAAACTCCTTTGGAGCCAGGTTTCTGTCCCTTGCAAACAGAAGGCTTCTGGCAAATGAAATTTTCTAAGTCTCAGTTTCCTCTTCTGCAAAGCAAGCCACCTCCTAAGCCGGTGGTGAGGATCAGATGAACTAGTGTTGCATCAGAGCTTTGTGAATATGAAGTAAACTTCGTTGTCATGTACCAGCCCAAAGCACTTATCAGCTAGGATGCTTTGGGGTGTGAGAAATGGAGCACGCAGCTCAAATTGCTTTCAGCCATGGCTACTCAAAGTGCGGTCCCTCGATCAGCATCAGCGTCATCTGGGAGTCTGCTGAAAATGCAAATTAGGGAGCCTCAGTCCAGCCCCCATGTGCATCCCTGTTTTAACAAGCTCCCTGAGTGATCCTCATACACACACTAAAGGTTGGAAATCAACGGCTTCAGCACCTAAGGATTTATTATCTCATCTACAAGTCGTACAAAGGCAGCTGGGAGCAGGTTGTTTAATTTTATCAAGGGCCTGGGTGCTTTCTACACTGCTTCTTGGTTTACTGGCTTTTGTCCTCAGGTTTGCCTCATGGTTGCAAGATGGCGGCCTCAGCCTCTGATCGCCTATCTATCTTCACAGAATCATGTCCAGGAACAGGAGGGGCAATTTCTCCTCACATATCCTTTCCATCAGGGAGGAAATCCTTCCCCAAATCCCCAAAGGACCCTCTCCTTTTGTATCAGGAGCTAGGGTTACATCCCAAGCCCACATCCTAAGCAATCATGGATGTGGGGAATGAGGGACCACGAATGGCTCAAACTGAGCCACATTCATTGCCTGTGGCCACAGAGACACTAGCTCCCTTGGGCAGGTGGGAGAGGGGGTGCCCAGATCTGGTCTGGGCTTTGGCAGCAGGGGAAGAGAGTCGAGCCAGGTGAGGAACACCCCCTGGAGGGTCTGCCACACGCATAACAGGAGTGTGGTCTAGAGGTTAGAGCGACTGTGTTGCATTGTCCTCTGATCCTTCAATTGAAGTCCAAGTGTGGGAACCTTCTCTATTTATTGGGAGCCTTCTCCATGGGTCGTGGACGATAGGATTTTTCCAGGTGTATTAAGTGAGTTTTCATTAGTTCAGAAAGGCTAAGGAGAGAGGCTGGGTAGGCAGAGGCCCCCGGAGGCATCACCTGCCCCACAGGTCTATTCCGTGTGGACGTTCTAAGTCTTCCCCGGTGTCGAAGCCACACCCACACACTGACAGCACCCCCATCCGTGCAGCACAGCACAATGGGGCTACACGTGCTCGGGCATCTCATCACCTAGCAGGTGCCCGACATCCTCAACGGACAGAGTCCAAGGCATTTGCAATTTCTAAATTCACAAATAAGTCTTCACCTGTGTATGCTCTGGGAACTCAGGAACAGAAGGTCTACCCGACTCCCACCAAGCCCCGAGCTGGAGGACTTTGGGGGAACTTCACTGAAGGGAGGCGTGTCCAGTTTCCAGACTCAGCTCCCGTTTGGCAAGCCAGGCAGCCTCATCTACAGCCCAGCCAGGCAGCAGCCCAGATGGGGTTCAGTGGGGCTGCCAGGACCAAGGCAGCCGTGCGGGCCTCTAGGCCCAGTGACTAGGGAGCAGCTCCTGCGGAGAAGTACTCCCGTCTCGGGAGATGTCCAGACAGACGGAGGGCGGCAGGAACAAGCATGTTCTGGAGGGACGCGGGCAGCAGCGTGAGCCCTGCGTCCCTGTGGTCCTCCAAGTTGAATAACTTGTGATGCCGTATTGGTCGGGTTGTGCTTCTAATTAGCATCCTGGGAAAAGGCTGCAGCCTCGAAGCCCTCCTGTGGAATCTCAGGGAAAGCTCTACGGCGCAATGAATTGTTTCGGTAACAACATCCAGTGCTGACCATGGTGGGCTGGCGGAGCTCTGGGCTCCAGCCTGAGACGTCTTCCTTGCTTCACCGGGCTTGAGGCGTTTCTCGGTGTTTCGCAGGGCTTACCCTGCTCCAGGGCAGAGGTGGGAGGCTTCAGGGGATGGCATCTGTGAAGGGAGGCCTGGTGCCTGGCCCTGAGCTCACGGCAGATAGTGTACCCTGGAGAGGCCTCGCTCAAAGGCCCTGGGCTGTCTCTGAACAGCACCCGAGGGGCTCCGGCAGTAGAAACCGGGGCACTGACAAGCCTGCTTCCACGGGGTGTTTGACTCTGCTCGGAGAGACGCTGGAGACACTGCAGGAGTGTCTCCAGTTACAGCCCAGAGATGACCAGAGCAAGAAGCCAGGGAGGAAGCCGACAGCAGCCCTGGGAAACCAGGAAGGCAGAACCGGATGCCTGGAACCGCACAGAGGTGAGGCGCCCTGGCCACGTGATTGTAAATCCCAGATTAGGGGCCTTCGTTCCACGGAAGGAGGCAGTGGGGCAGGATGGAGGAAGACACCAGGACTGCTAATAAGCAGCTCTGCCCCCAACTTGCCGTGTGACCTTGGACACGCTAACCTCCCAGCACCTCAATTTCCTTCTCTGTAAAATGAGGCAGTGATAATGACCTAGCACACAGAGGTACTCAAAAAAGAATATTTGCTTCCTTTTGCCTTTTGGCAAATTACTTGACCTCTCTGACCCTCGGTTTCTTCCTCTGCAGATATAATAATCCTCATGACATTGAGTTGTGGGAAAAAATATGATAACAGCTGACGTGGAGGCATTGGCTGAGCATTTATTCTGTGGCTCGCCCCGTTTTCAGTGCTTCACATGTATTATTCACTTATTTACCCTCTCAATGGGCCCATGAAGTAGGTACTATTATCATCTCCATTGTACAGCTGAGGAAAGGAGATACAGAGAGGTTAAGAAACCAACCCAAGGCACATAGCCGGGTAGAGCAGCCTAGATGCTCACTGATATTTGCTTGGGGGGAAAAAGTGGAATATTTGTCTCTGAAATATTAGTATAGTTATTCTGAGGGATGGGACAAGGAGCAATTTTAAGTTTCTTCTTCGGGATTTTCTCAGTTTCTAGGTTTTCTACCACGAAATGTGTGACTTTCTTTATCACACACAAAAAAAGTCTCAGCAAAGGTTAAAATATATCAGAATGAAATCTCCAGTTCAGCCCTCCTCGACCTGATGCTCTGCAGGTTGTTGATAGGAAGGGAGGCTCGTACAGTTCCATCTGTGGGAAATATCCAGAAGAGGTGACTCCATCAAGACAGATGCAGATGGGGGCCTGCCAGGGGCTGGGAGGCGAGGAAAGCGAGCACCTGCTTAATGGGATCGGGGCTTTCTTGGGTGTGGTGAAGGTGTGTTGGTACTAGACAGAGACAGTAGTTGTCCAACCCTGTGAATGTACTAAACACCAATGAATTGTACACTTTAAAATGGCTAATTTTATGTTAAGTGAATTTACCTCAATTTTTAGAAAAGGAGAACAGGGCTGTGCCTGTAGCTATGCCTGTCCAGTGGCTGCATCTGCTGGACTCACCCTCCCCCGTCTTCCTACTCAAGGAAGGAGCTGCAGTGGAGAAATCGTCCTCTGGAGCTTTTGCCTGAAGCTCCAGGAGAGGCCAGCACCTCTCACACAGCGCCCTGTGCCTCCCTGTGCGCCCCACCACCCTCTGAGGGCGAGGGGCCACTTAGGCCCCTTGGAGCCTTGAGGTCCTTTTCTGGATGAGGGGCCTTTCCCCCCGTTTCCTGTGCAGACTCAGCCCAGTGTAGCCCTCGGGGCCCGGCGAGGGGGTGGGGAGTGTCATGTGGAGGGCCAGTGGATGTTGTGCCCTTTGCTGGACTTAATCGTTGTTCTTTACCTCTGATATGCTCGTTCAAGGTGAGCCACTTCCCCCTTAAGCCCCCTCCATCCTTCGAGTCTGACCCCCTGGCTCTCCCTGAGCCCCAGACTGGAAAGCCGGTGTCACAGGACGAACGGGATGGAGGTGAGGTGGCGGCTGCACCTGCTTTGTGGCCTCGGGGCCTCGGTCGCAGGACCAACCTGGTTCCCAGTTTCAACAGCACTTTCAGGAGACCGAGTGGGTGAGGCGGCTCTTAGCAGGAGGGAGCTCAGAGGCCTGCAGACAGGCTAGAGAGGCAGGCCCCTGTTTTCATTCTTCCCTCCTTCCCTCCGACAGACAGCAAGTGCTCAGCAACGGTCTCCAGATGATTTCTATGGTGAGACAAGAAAAGGCTGTGTATGACTCTCAGCTCTGCCACTAACTGGCCGGGCGGATTTGGGCTCGTTTTCCTGCTTCCTTGATCTTGGGTTTCCTTCTCTGTCCAAGGGAGAAATAAGAGCAGCCCCTGCCCCTGCCCGGTGTGGAGAGGCTGGGATGGGCGAAGGGGTGAAGGCCAGAAGAGCCCTGGGCGGGAGTCAGTAAACCCTGAGCTGTGATGGGATGACACCAGCATGGGAAAGGGGACCGCCACCGAGGGCCACATACTTTCACTTTCAAACATTTCCTGCAAACACCTTGTTTACTTTCCCAGGGTTCAGTTCCCCCCTCCCCTCCCCGGGGGTGTAAAGAGCTGGGACTTCCAACAAGGTTTTCATTAGCTTTACTGTGTAAATAAGGAAACTTTCTTCCTCCTGGCTGCCAGGAATTGGATCCCCTCCCGCCTCCAGGAAGGAGGTGCCCTGTCCCATGTGAGTACCCGGGAGATCATTGGAACGGTTGCTACGTAACCACAGAAGGGAACAAGTGATCATAATTAGAGTCAGGGCCTCCTCTGCTGCAGCACGAGGGTGCAGCCTGGCCCGGGTGTGGGAAACCTCAGGGCTCCCCAACCCCCTGCCCCCAGCAGGAGCAGCTCCAGGCAGTGGGAAAAGGCTTGGCAGCCCATATCTCAGCCTCCTACTGGATGCAAGGACCCTTGAGGGGGACATGAAATCTCTCTGAGCTTCTGTTTCCTCATTTGTAAGGTAGAGACAATAACTCTTCCCACATGGGGTGTAGATTCATTCGCTAGGGCTGCTGTAACCAAGTTCCACAAACTGGTGGCCGAGAGGACAGACAGGCACTGTCTCACAGCAAGCGAAGGATGCGTCCCTGGCCTCCCTCCTCGGCTTGTAGACGGCCGTCTTCTCTCTGTTTCTCTGCACAGCATCTTCCTTCTATGTCTGTCTTTGTCCAAATGTCCCCTTTTTATAAGGACACCAGTCATTTTGAATTAGGGCCCACCCTAATGACCTTAGCTTAACTAATTACCTCTGTAAAGACCCTGTCTCCAAAGAAGGTAACGTTGTGAGGTACTAGGGGTAAGGACTGCAACATGGATTTTGGGGGATGCAATTCAATCCATAACAGGGTGGTTGCCATGATGATAGGAAATCGGGGGTGAGGAAGTATTCATAAATGTGTTCGATTTTCTCTCCTAGAGGCTTGGGAGCCTTTGTCTTGGGGATGCTACTATGGTCCTCTTCCTGCCTTGGCAGCTGAGTGGTGCCCTACTGTATTCTAGATGATTCCACTGTACACTCTATGATGGACAAGGGCCATGAGCTCAGCACAAGATGTCATGATGGCCCAGGAACCTGCTTCAGTGAATTCTTCCCGACTTTGTTTTCTCCTCCCCAGACTTCAGGCATCTTTGCTTAAGAAGCAGTGTGGCGTGGCAGCCAAAATCCCAGGCCCGGAGTCAGGCCAATCTGCACCCAGTCCCCCACCCCCATTCCTCAGCAATGGAACTTTGCCAAGTCTCTTCACCTTGGGAATCAAGAAGATGGATCACACCTAGATGGGTGGGATAGGGAGGGTGGGAAGGAGACGCAAGAGGGAGGAGATATGGGGATATATGTATATGTATAGCTGATTCACTTTTTTTGGTTTTTTTAAATAAATTTATTTATTTAATTTATTTATTTTTGGCTGCGTTGGGTCTTCATTGCTGTGTGCGGGCTTTCTCTAGCTGTGGCGAACGGGGGCTCTACTCTTTGTTGCCGTGCGCGGGCTTCTCGTTGCAGTGGTTTCTCTTGTTGCAGAGCACGGGCTCTAGGTGCGCGGGCTTCAGTAGTTGTGGCACGTGGGCTTCAGTAGTTGTGGCACGCAGGCTCAGTAGTTGTGGCTCGCAGGCTCTAGAGCGCAGGCTCAGCAGTTGCGGCGCACGGGCTTTGTTGCTCTGCAGCATGTGGGATCTTCCCGGACCAGGGCTCGAACCCATGTTCCCTGCATTGGCAGGCGGATTCTTAACCACTGCGCCACCAGGGAAGCCCCCTCAGTTTGTTATAAAGCAGAAACTAACACACCATTGTAAAGCAATTATACTCCAATAAAGATGTTGGAAAAAAAAAATAGAAAATGAATCCCATGCATTGTGTCTGGGATATAATATGATACTGAGTCAAATCTATCAAGTTTACATGTATTCACTATCAGTATAAACCGCTACGTTACATGGCGTGTCCCTCTTGGTCTCTGTCCTCCAAACTCATCCAGACTCTGCTCCTTTTGTGTCCCATTTGAATCTGGAGAACCACTCTGCTCCATTTGCTTCGGTGTCTAACTTGTAAACAGGGTGACAGTTCTTCAGCTCAAGGCATGATGGGTAGAAGGAGCCACGCACCGTACCCTGAGACTAGCCGGACCTCAGGACACCCCCGGTGAGCCCACCGGCCCCTTGAGCCAGAGACTCAGCAGCACAGGCAGAGTGCAGGACAGGAGGCCAGCCCCCTCCAGGCTACCCCCCGCTCCCTCCCCACCATGCTGGGGCAGCTGAGCAGAGATGAGCTTCAAGAAGCCAGGCCAGGTGGGAATTCCTGCCCCAAGCAGCTCAGGGCAGGGGCGAACGGAGTCCAGGGGCACCGGTCAAGCTGTCAGGAATCCTCCCATAGGAGAATCTGTGGCCTCTGAATGACACTGAGAGCGCAATGCTCTTGTTACCAAGCAAGGGCTCATGTGTACAAGGCACCAAGAGCCAAGCTCTGACAGCTCTGACAGTGTTTGCAGCAAAGTAAGGGTTTATTTGCAGGGCACCAAGCAAGGAGAACAGGCAACTTGTGCTCAAAAGACCCCAACTTCCTGATGGCGTCCAGGCAAGGTTTTAAAGACAGTGTTAGGGGATAGGATGTCCTAGGATGCCTGACCAGCTCGTGGACCTTCTTCTGATTGGTGGGTGGTGAGGTAACAGGGTGATGTTTCAGGAATCCCAATCATCAACCTTCTGGTTCCCACCAGCCTGGAGTCTATGTGCTTGTGGTCAGCATGTAGTCACCATCCTCCCCTTGGGTGGGGGTCTTAGTTTTTATAGAACAACTGAAAGATATGCACCAGATTGTCCTCTGTATCTTCAGGAGGAGCTAGGAGTCTGGTGACTCTGAGGCAGGAGATAGGTGGGCTCCAGGTTAGGCATTTACAACTGGCCTTCTGTTTACGTTTCATAGGGCAGGAAAAAGTGGGCTTCAGGCCAGACACTTACAACTAGTCTCCTGTTTGCATTTCCTGAGACAAGAGTTAGATGGGCTCCAGGTTAGACATTTAAAATCAACCTCCTGTTTACTCTCTGAAATGGAAGCTATGACAGGGACTGGGTAATTAGCCAAGCTTTGTCTCTTGTGGAGGCCTCAAGACAACAGTCATGGCAGGAACAAAGAGGGGCAAAACCTTGTTTGAGTAAAGGATCAAGGGATCTCTGCTTCCCCCCTCCTTGGGGCAAGGGAGACACTACTCATGTGCAGAAAGGCTCTTTGGGGGTCAAAATCAGGGGACAACTCCAGGCCATAATGAGTCTTGCTTCCCCCAGAATCCTTTGCGTCGAGATCCGTCTTGGCTAAGAGATGCGTAAGCACCTAAGAGGAGGGTCCTGAGACAAATTAGCCAGGGAGCACAAAGCAAGATGTTTGGCCAGAAGGAAGACAAAGACCTGGAAAACTGCCCCCTTATAAAGGATTTAAACTCCCCAAAGGCAAGACTCTCTCTGAGTTCGCCCGTGCATCTTTCTGCATGTACTCTGCTTTTCCAATAATTTTTTTACTTTTTTCTTTACCTTCTGCCTCCTAGCCTGAATTCTTTCCTGACAAGGCAGGCAAGAACTGGGGGTTTAGGCCCTAGCCGCTGGCTTCTGTGGTCTAGCAGTTAGGACTCCCCGTCCTGGAACTAAATTCTTTCTTCCAACTACTGCTCTCTGCTGCTTGCTGCAAGCTGCCGCTTACTGCTGCGTGCATCTGAAATCAACTCTATTGTTCTAATGGTTAACTGCTTGAGTCTGCTCTTTGGAACTTCGGGAAGACCTAGGGGATTCAAGCCTTTTTTCTACAGACAAGAGACCGGGAGATCAGCTCGGTACTTTGTGTCCACCTAGAGGGGTGGGATAGGGAGGGTGGGAGGGAGGGAGACTCAAGAGGGAAGAGATATGGGGATATATGCATATGTATAGCTGATTCACTAACACACCATTGTAAAGCAATTATACTCCAATAAAGGAGTTTAAAAAAAAAAAAAAAGAGAGACGGCGGCATGGAGGGACTTTCATAGAGAAGGGCCTCACAGGGTCCTGCTTGGTTTCAATCCCCACTTTTCTTTGACACTCCTCCATCCTGAGGGGAACTAGGGCAGGACAAGAAAGGCAAGGAAGTTTTGAATAGAGAGGTTAATAACAAACTCAGTAAGGGAACTTGGTTTTAGGGGGACTCGGTTTCACTCTGATATGATTAAGCTGGGGCTACAAGCCCTTGGGGTGCTGGGCAGGGTCTCCTACAGCGACCCTGGTGTCAATCAGGCGGGAAGAGGAGGCTGCTGGGACGGGAAGTCATGTGGAAGGCAGACCTTAAACTGGTGAGGAGTTGGCCGCCTGCTTCTCTGTGGGCCCCCCCGTGGGGACCAGGACCCCAGGAGTAGGGAGCAGTGGCTGGGAAGAGGCTGAGCCAGGCAGGGGACAGCTGTGGGTGGCCTTGAGGGTTCTGAGAGCAGCCGTGGCGCTGGTAGTTGTCAGTTATTCTAGTTACATCCCTTTGGTGTTCCCTAAGCCCCCTGTAAAATCTTGCTAAACTATCCAGCCTGGTCTCAGCCGGGCTGGAACAAATCGATGGAAGGGTCTGTGTTCAGGGTTAGGTCAGAGAGGGTAAAGGGCCAGCAGGGGTGTGATGACACCAGGGGAGTCCCAGAGTCAAGCCTGCCATGGCCCTCCCCACTGGGGAATCCCACTCCCTGCCGCCAGCCTGGAGAATCAAGGTGAGAATTTGTTGAGGACACTGGTGGGGGAGGCACAGCCACCCAAGTGACCAATTCCCTTTTCTACGCGTTTCCTTTCCAAAGACTAGTGTCCAGAATTATGTGCCCTGGGTGGCATGGGGGCCAGGGGTTCCTGTAAGGGCAGAGGGAGCCAATAGGGACTCAAGAGAATCTGCCCTGGAAAAGCCAAGTTCAAAATCCAGGGGGACCAAGCTCAGAAGGTCAGAGCATGATTGGGGCGTGCATTACAGAGTTTAGGGTCTAGAAACCTTCATCTGCATCTTCAAATCTCTGACCTCATTTCCAAGCCCTGCACTGGAGCCACCTAGGCTCCTTGCTCTGCCCTGAGTACATGAAGCGACCCTATCCATATCAGGGCCTTTGCACCTGCCATGCTTCTCCCTGGAACCCTCTTCCCACGGTTATTCACTTAACTTGGATCTCTGCTCAAGTAGCACCTCCGAGAGACATCTCTGACGACCCTGTGGAAAATAGCTCATGTCTAACCCCTACACTTTCTTGTACTTCACAGCACTATGTCCTAAAATTTTATTCTATAGGACATTTATTTGTTTATCTGATTATCATCTGTTTGCCCTGGTAGAATGGAACCCCATGAAGGCAGGAACGGTGTTTTGCTCACTGTTGCCTCCCAAGGGTCTCGGACAGGGCCTGGCACATAGTAGATACTCGATGAGTATTTGTTGAGTAAATAATTAAAGGTGATAGATGTCTACTGACCTTCCACTAGAGTTCCAAGACTTGCCTTTCTGGAGATCAGCCCGCCTTAAAGGGGCAGGCACTGACAGAGGCAATGTGGACGAGCCACAGGTACTTCTACCTATTTGGCGACTCTGTTTCCCATCTTTCTCTCTCTGGCACTTGGTCATCTCCCCTGAGGAGACAAAATCCTCCGCAGCGCTCCTCGACCACACCACACACATTTACTCTGTCTTGCCTTCCTTCATGCTTTTGCCTCTTACACTGTTCTTTCTCCATTCTCTGTTTTCCAAATCTTTCTTCTCTTTCAGGTCAGAACTATTCATCCTTTGAGAGCTAGGTTGAGGCTCTTAAACCTTTTCATAAAAACCTTTTTGTACCAGTCAAAACTAATATTCCTTTCCCTTGGAACCCTGAGCACGTTCTTTAGACTTCAGTTAAAGCAGTTTTCCCAATCTGGTGTAATTAGGACATAAGAGGGGGTCTGTCCTCCTTAGAAGATGATGAGCGGGGTTTCCCTGCTGGTGCAGTGGTTAAGAACCCGCCTGCCAATGCAGGGAACATGGGTTCGAGCCCTGGTCTGGGAAGATCCCACATGCCGCTGAGCAACTAAGCCCGTGCGCCACAACTCCTGAGCCTGCACGCTAGAGCCCGTGAGCCACAACTACTGAAGCCCGCACTCCTAGAGCCTGTGCTCCGCAGCAAGAGGAGCCACTGCAATGAGAAGCCTGCGCACCACAACGAAGAGTAGCCCTCACTCGTCACAACTAGAGAAAGCCCGTGCACAGCAACATAGACCCAATGCAGCCAAAAATAAATAAATAAAATAAATAAATTAAAAAAAAAAAAAAGAAGATGATGAGCTTCTTAAAAATCTTGAATGGAGGGTTGGTATCCCCAGGACTTTGCATATAATAAGTGCTCAATTAATGTTTGCTTAATTGAATAAAATTGGCATTCTTCTCTGAGAATTACCTGGGGAAAAGGAAATGAATTTAAATATGCTCTGTGTGTTCCACACTGTGCTAATAATGCCATATTATACTTTAGTTCCCAAAACCTTATTTCCAAAAAACTGCAGTCTTAACAGCATATACATCTTATGGCATGTATATTACCATCCCTGTTTTATAAATAAGGATCAGAGAAGTTGTGTGAGCTGCCCAGGGTTACACAGCTACTAAGAAGCAGAACAAGGGTTTAAAGTCAGACTTACATATTTAAAGACAAAATGGCTTATATTTAGCTTAATGGCTTATATTCAAATTATTTTTATCCCTGTAAATTCAGAATGAAATTCTAGAAGATGACATAGCTAGATATAAACAGGGATGGATTTGTAAACCTGATTCTAACACACCAAATGGGGTAAAAAAAAAAGTGTCCTTTTTCCACAAGAATGAGAATAACTTTCTGCTGTCTTCTGTGTGTGTGAGGAGTTTCTCTGAACTACATAGACATCTGCCCCAGATGAATCAAAACAACTGGCTACAATGAGGGCCCATAAACGGGTGATGCCTAACTAACATTTTTCCGGAGGCCAGAACAATTAGCATAGCTTTACCCAGGGCTTTAGAGATATTTATAACAACAATAACGGCTGATTGCAAGTATTTGTGTGCCAATTAAATTTATTCTAGGAAATCTTATAATTATCAGGTTCAGTAGCTATCACATTGGACTCATCAGCTGAAGCCACAGTTTAAAATTTTATTTTTAAAACCTCCATTGAAGCTAAGAATAGAAAAATAAGAGAGTTGCCCTGAAGTGGTATCTCAGGGCAAACTCAGCTCCCTGAATTTTGTTCAGTCCCTGAAGAAATAAAACTTTACAACAGTGTAAGTGAAATAAAAAACTATTCATAAAAAAGCATCTTTCCAAATAATGCACTCTGCCGTTTATAGAACTTATCAGAACATGAAAATTGTCCTTTAAAGCATTTCTGCGAAATCCTTGAACTAAATACTTCCAGAGTGAAAACTAATGCATTCTTAAACTCTCATGCTTTTTTTCAGAGTGAAAATACTTCCAGAGTGAAAACTAATGCATTCTTAAACTCTCATGCTTTTTTTCTAGAAAAGTTGGTTACCAAAATGTATTCCTTACAAACTCGAACAATAGAAAAAACTTCAAACCTAAAAAAACATAAAAAGAGGGGTTGGATGGAGATACTTTTATACAATGCCAGTGATTTTTTTTTCCTTCAAAGAAAGTTTTCTTCTTTTAATGATGCTTTCAAGAAAAGGCTTCTAAAATAGAAATTCTGGAAAATACAGAAAAAAATTTAAAAGAATAGAAAAGAGAAAGACTTTTGTCCCACTGCTCCCAGAAACGATTGTGGCTAACATGTTGATCTCCTTTTGCTTTGTTTCTTCTAAGCTTGGTTTTTATTGTTTCCGTGTTTGTTGTTATTTATCTGCCCGTGGTTTTGTCCTGAGCAGCGCTGGTGACCTGGCAGATGGAGGTCTCGGAGCCCCAGGAGACTGAGCTGTCATCCACGGTGTGATCACAGGTGAGTTATTCCTCTTCCCCAGGCTGGACGTTTACACAGGTCTGTTCTGAGAATCAAAAAATCAAGCACCCTCTGTCCACAGACTGACACCATCTTGCACACAGGCTCAGAGCCCAAGTCCAAACCCCTCAGCCAATCAGAAGCCTCAGGTTCAACACCCCTGATCTAGGTGATTTTAAAGACCTCCCCCCCCTTGGGGGACTTCCTTGGTGGTGCAGTGGGTAAGACTCAGCACTTCCAATGCAGGGGGCCTGGGTTCGATCCCTGGTCAGAGAACTAGATCCCGCATGTGTGCCACAACTAAGTCCACACGTGCCACAATGAAGATCCCGTGTGCTGCAAGACCCCACTTTTTGTTTAAATCCCTGTGAGTTCTGAGTAAGAGGCAGGAGGAGAGAGCCTTTCCAGAACATTGCCTGGGCCTCCCTGTTGCAGACTGCTTGCCATCTCCACGACCCTTGCAGGTGGATTGTAGGAAGGGGTGGGAGCAGTCAGCAGGCTTTCTGCACGTGATCCCAGGTCACTGCTGGAGAAAATCAGATGAAAACCATCTGTTTGTGTCGGGGTCAGGAGAAAAGAAGCCATCAGTCAAAGCTTAAGGAAGGGTTTTGTTTTTTCTGTCCCTGAAAAATGGTCCAGATTCATTACATGCCCTGGCATGCATTTGATGCCGCCCAGGGTGATGGCCACACCCAGGCCCTGACCACACAGGGTCCAGGGGCAGCAGGACGATGACTAGAGTTGCCAACCTCCAAACAGCCTCGGCCACAGTGTGTGGCGACCGTGACACAACCCATCTCCTCCGGGGACACAGCCAAGCCAGCAGCGGGGCAGCATGAAACCTGCAGGTCAGTCAGGGACAGAGCCAGGGGCTGGCAGGCGGGGCAGAGGGCCCAGTGGGGCAATTGAGGGCTCAGGGGTGAATGGTGCCCTGGGAAGGACTTCTAACGGGAGTCTGGAAGATGGGGGATTGGGGTAGAAAGAAACAGGGAAGTACTTCCTAAGTACTTACTGAACCCAATGCTACTTATACAATATTTCTATGATTTGAGTTTCTCAAACATGTGAGATAGGTATTGTTCTGATATCGTGGGCTGGCGCTCTGCACCAGACCCTGGGGAGACAGCAGCAAGCAGACACCAAATCCCTGCTCCCCGGGAGCTCACCTTCTACTGGGGGGAGCAGACAGGAAAGAACTAGACAAATAAATATATGAGATGACAGGTGAATGTGCTCCAAAGAAAAACTGAGCTACCTCAAGGGACAGCGAGGGGTGCCGTCGGGAGGGGCTGAGTGG
Organism: Balaenoptera musculus; assembly: GCF_009873245.2. Classification (NCBI taxonomy): domain Eukaryota; kingdom Metazoa; phylum Chordata; class Mammalia; order Artiodactyla; family Balaenopteridae; genus Balaenoptera; species Balaenoptera musculus. The sequence goes on from NC_045789.1 coordinate 96,951,601, forward strand.
CGTCTGGGTCTGAGACCCCAGGCGGAGGACGCAGCCGCGGCACAACTTGCGGGGAAGTGTGCTGGGGGCCTGGGGGCCACAGGGAGGCCCGGGAAGGGCGTGGCATATTGTTACAGGCCACGCTGGGCACTTTGGACGTTGTTCTGAGATGGGGGCCATCAGGGGCTTTTAAGCAAAGGAGGGACAGGATCTGGCTTCTGGTGTGAAAACATCGCTCCCTGGGTGGAGAATTAGACCACAGGTGGGAAAGAGGAAAGTAGAGGCGCCTCAAAACCCCTCGTTTACAGATGAAGATTCGGAGGCTCAGGAACGTGATTTCTACATCCGATGGCACCGTGACCACCCCTCATCTTTGAGGGACTTCCTTTCGCCTTTAGAATAGAGCGCATGCGCGGATGAGACCACGTGTGATCTGCCTCCCCCTCCCACCCCAGTTTCCATGGCTACCCCGTCGCCTCCTGGATTTCTTTCTGGCCTCAGGAGGCCCGCATTCAGGTACTTACCTGGTCTCTGCGCATTTGTCCTGATACCTGCAGGGCTCATCGTCCAACCTGCTCACCTGGCCGAGTCCTAGTCAGCCTTTGCATCCTGAACCGCCTTTTCTCAGGGAAGCCACTTCCGTCCCCTGCAGACCGGGCCAGGTGTGCTGGGTACCTCTGTGGGGTCCCCCTCCGCTTTGGTGGCATTCTTCACCTTTAGTGGTCCCTGCTCTTTGGTAGTCTCCCCTCCAGGCTCTGCAACACCCATAGGCAGGCTGGCTTCTCACCTTCCACCATCAGCACCTCAGCCAGGCACATGATCTGGCGTGTAATATGGACCCTTGCTCATGAATACTTTGTGAGTTGAGTAGAACACTTGCCCAAGATCACACAGCTAATAAATAGGAAGATCAGGATTCAAACTTCTGATTCCAACTTCCATGTAGCCTCAGGATGTGGACTCAAGTCTTGGTTTAGCCCAGGCCTTGGGCGCTTCGTAAGAATATTTATTCCTGGCTTCATTCTGATCTGCAGAATCACAACTCCAAGACTGACCTGGGATACTGCTTCTGTTGGTTTGTTAGTTTAATCAAGAACCCCATGTTCTTATCACCAAATATATTTTGGAAACACATTCCAACGGGACTCTTTCCCAGAAGAGGTTCCTAAAAGAAAAAAGTCAAAGAGGAGGTGAGAACATGATTCCAGGGACTATTTCAACGGTAACAACAGTTCCTTCTCAAATGTCTTCTCTCTTTTTTAAAAGGAAACTGCAACCAAAGCCCGATGTTTGTTTATGTGAATTATTTTGGGGGCCTAATGGAAGGTTCCTGAATTTCCATTGAGAGTGTAATTTTCTGGACAACTCTAAATAGCACTGCCCGACAAGCTTTGACCAAATTTGAATTAAGGAACACTCAAAAGAAGCACAAGCAAAGGCAGGGGAAACTCTCAAAGGCCCTGAAGGGGAGACAGAAGACCAGAGGGGTTACCCAACCTATCTGAAGGCGCACAGTGGACAGGTGGTAGAGATGGAACCAGATCTAGGTCCCTGTACCCCTGGCTGTTATTTTTTCTTCTGAACCACGAGAGTGTGCCAGGGCAGTGTGGGTTCTGCACAGAAACAGTGATGCTTGCACTTCAGAGGAAAGGTGCTCTGTAAACATCACATTGGTGACGACCCACTTGAAGAATAGTGCATGGCACACAGTAGGTGCTCAATAGATAGTGGTTAACTGATTGACCAACCCCAGCCTCCTTATCACCTGAGAACTGGATGCTTCATACTATTTCATTCTCTGCCTTGTTGAAGTAAGTTTGTGGAATCAAGTTCCCACTAGCCAAATGAAAATATGTTTGATGATTTTAAAAAATAATCAATGCAGAATCAAGGGAGGCAGACTGATTCTCACTCTGCCATTTCCTTACCTCTCAGAACCTCAGTTTCCTCATCTGAAAAATGGGGATGATGCCTCCCTCATTGTGTTGTCAGTGAGGATTAGATGAGATACCGCATAGTACCTGGCACAGAGTCAGTCAACATTGGTTAAATTAAAAAGAACAAACAAATGACAGGGAGGAAGTGGTTTGTTCTGCCTTAAATTTAGAATTTGTCCTCCCTCCTCCCAGCCTCTTGCTCTATCTATCAAATGTGTAGCAACTATAGCCAGACCTTCCCTGAATGAAGAGTCTGTGGTTAGAGAGAGAAAGTGAGTCCAAATACACTATACTAATAAAGGCAGAAATGAATGACAAAAAAACCCCCACAGGACCCACCATCTTTCATTGGATGTGATATATTGGCATTTTATTAGTTTTGAGGAAGTTTGGCTACAAGTAACAGAACAGAAAAAAAACAAAAAACAAAAAACTGTAGCTTAAACCTCATAGAAATTTGTTTGTCACTCATGATAACACTGGTGGAAGGAAGGCAGTGTGAGCTGGAGTGATGATCCACTTTTCCTTTTATGTTGCTCTGCTGTGCATGGCTTCTCTTCTCAAGGTCAACTCATGGCCCAAGATGGCTGCTGGAGCTCCAACCATCAATCCAAATTCTGGGCAGCAGGTAGGAGGAAGAGATGAAGAAGGAGACACCCTCCCCCTCTGTGATGGTTCATTTTATGTGTCACCTTGACTGGCCACAGGTGCCCAGTTTAAACATTGTTTCTGGGTGTGTTTGTGAGGGGGCTTCCTGATAAAATTAGCAGTTAAATGAGTGAATTTAGTAGATTATTCTCCCCAGTGTGGTTTGGGCGTTGTCCAATCTGTTGAGGGTTTGAACAGAACAAAAGCTTGAGTAAGAAGGGATTTCCCCCTTTTTTTCCCCTGCTTGACCTGGGACATTTCATTTCATCTTCTCTTGTCTGTGGACTGAGGTTTACATTATCAGCTTCCCTGGTTCTAAGGCCTTCAGACTCAGACTGAAGTATACCACCGACTTCCCTGGGGCTCCAGCTTGCTGTTGGGAGATTGAGGAACTCCTCAGCCTCCAACATCACGTGAGCCAATTCTTAGTAATAAATCTCCATATATATCTCCTGTTCTGTTTTTCTGGAGAACCCTCATTAATACGCTCTCTAAGGACATTTCCGAGAACTGCATACACCGCTCTGGCTTTATTCTGCATAACCAGAATTTAGTGATAGCTCCGAGGAAGGCTGGGAAATGTAATCTTTACTGGAGGAGGCTATGGGTACTGCTTATTCATGATCTCAATGAGTGAAAGAAGGGGCGAGTGGACATTGGTGGGCAAGGAGCGGTCCTGGCCAAATCCTTATTGTTTGTGTGCTGCTTGACTACTAGTCAAGTTCAGGGCTTTTCCTAGGCCAATTTTAAGTGTTGAGTTGCGGTAGAGGATAGATGCTTTTTTCTTAAATGAACATCTTATTTAGTAACCTAACGTATGTAACTGACACCTGGGTGTTCACCCCCCCTTGAAATGGGGCTGGGACTTAAGACTCCTGTCCTGAGCAAACTCTAGGGCTCCCTGCCTCAGCGTTAGAAAACCACACTCAGAATGGAAGCCCTTTGAGAAAAGGTTTCCAGTAGTGGAGGAGTAAATGGGCTTTTATCAAGTATTATCTTTGTAAGATACACATCGCTGTTGTGCCTTTTGTTCTGCAAAGCTTAACGCCCACACCTTTCCATCCCCCACGGTGCCTCTCTTTCCGTGATGCAGGGGCCTGGTCTGGGCTTTCTCCAGTATTCTCTTTTCCCCTATCGTGCGATTGAAGGAAAGATCCCTGAGCTGAGGATCCGGAACCTTTGGTACCCATCTTCCAGTGATCCTCTAACTACAGTCTACTGAATCCTGCGGCTTCTCCTGCCAGCATCAAGGACTACGTGAGCAGGGAGTTTCTGGAAAGAAGGGAGGGGGGAGATCTGAGTGGCGGTGTGAGAAAAGGGGGGTGGTAAGGAAGCTCTGCAGGCCTCATGCTGGGTGATGTTCTCCTCAGCTTCCTCGTCCCTTGGGAGACTGGCTGCAGTCACCACGCAGGGCATTTTGGAGGCAGATATAGTGGAGGGGTGTACCTGGAAAGCCACGGCGTGTGAAGGCCAGCCTTAAGGGGCAAGAAGATCCAGGTTTATTTGGGTCTTATTGGGTTTTAGTGGGGAAATCCCTCAGACCAGCTCTCAGTGATGGGTGGGCTAGAGTTTGAGAACCATTGGGCCAGGCGCCCTCTGGGGATTCTTCTAGCCTTCCAAATTATGGCTTAGATTTGGGGATGAGTCCATACACCCCAGATCTGTGCAGCACCTGTGGAGCTCCATGTTTTAAGGGCCCTGTAGAAATTTGGAGATGGTGGTGATAAGGATGTTGGGTCCTGTGATGGGCTGTGTCTGCAGGGGCAGGAGACAGGTTTCCTCAGGTGGTTTTGTGGCCATGGGTGTCAGAGCAGCAGCTGAAGGCCATGTTGGGCTCTGAGTGGTGGATGAAGGCAGAGAACAGACACCTTTGGGGACTCCCCAAAATACCTCATTGGTACTTTAAAAGGCATCTACTTTTCTGCTTAGGTGGGGGGGGGGCAGGGCATGGAGACTTCTAATTGGGACAGAAATGTAAATGAGACTTTATTTATTTACTTATTTTATTTATTTGGTTGGGCCAGGTCTTAGTTGCGGCAGACGGGCTCCTTAGTTGTGGCTCGCCGGCTCCTTAGTTGTGGCACATGGGCTCCTTAGTTGTGGCATGTGAACTCTTAGTTGTGGCATGCATGTGGGATCTAGTTCCCTGACCAGGGATCGAACCTGGGCCCCCTGCATTGGGAGCATGGAGTCTTATCCACTGCACCACCAGGGAAGTCCCCGAGACTTTATTTTGTCGATCTAGGGTGTTGAGGCCAGCAGACATTTGCTGCATATAATAATTAGACTTCTTGCCAGCAATTGGGTGGAGAGAGGCAACACAAAGAGAAGTTAATCTAATGGATATTCTAAAGGCCAGAGCTCTTCAAAGTAGAGGAAAAAGCCAGACTCCTGAATAGGACAGCAAGGCCCTTGTGAACCAGCCCCTGAACACCCACACTGGGTAGTGTCTTGTCAGGCTCCTCTCTCCCACACCACACAGCTTCCTCCTCCCCAGCCCTCCTTCTGGAATAATCTACCTAAAACTAATGTCATACCATTACTCCTCTACTTTATAACCATTGATGGTTCCTCCATTGCCTTCAGATGGTCCAAATCCCTTAGCATGGTTGGTGTATGAGCCCCTTCACAGCCTGACCCCTTCCAACCTCCTGCTCTAGATTCACTTTTCATTATTCATTTTCTCCAAATTGTGTTCCACACACTTTGCAATCCAACCCTGCAATATCACTGACTGAATCTGAATGTTGTCAAACCCAAGTTCAGTCCTGGAAGCACAGTGAGGCCAAACAAACTGAAACGTCAGAGTTTGGAGCAGAAAAAAGGTTTATTGCAAGGGCCAAGTAAGAAGAATGGGTGGCTCATGCTCAAAAACCCTGAACTCCCTGATGGGTTTTGGGGAAGAGTTTTTATAAGCAGAATTTGAAGGGAGGGGTGCAGGGTATGTGACCTTCCTCTGATTGGTTGATGTTGAGGTTACAGGGTGGTGTTCCAGGAATATCAATCATCAGCTTTCTGATTCCAACCAGAAGGGGTCAACGTGCTTGTGCTCAGCCTGAAGGTACCAACCTCCACCTGTGTGGGGGCCTTAGTTCCTGTGGCAGAACTCGGAAATGTGTATCAGATTGTTCTGTATATCCCTTGAGGAGGAACCAGGATCCTGCCCCATCACTGCACCATTGTTTCTTTCTTTTTTTGTTTTTTTTTTAATAATTTATTTATTTTGTTTATTTTTGGCTGTGTTGGGTCTTCGTCGCTGTGCATGGGCTTTCTCTAGTTGCGGCGAGCGGGGGCTACTCTCCGTTGCAGTGCGCGAGCTTCTCATCACGGTGGCTTCTCTTGCAGCGGACGGAGCACAGGCTCTAGGCGCGTGGGCTTCAGTAGTTGTGGCACACGGGCTCAGTAGTTGTGGCTCATGGGCTCTAGAGCACAGGCTCAGTAGTTGTGGCTCACGGGCCCAGTTGCTCCGCGGCATGTGGGATCTTCCCGGACCAGGGCTCGAACCCATGTCCCCTGCATTGGCAGGCGGATTCTCAACCACTGCGCCACCAGGGAAGCCCTGCACCATTGTTTCTTGACTGCTCCTCCTTTGTTTCTGCTTTCCCTCACTCCAGTAATTAGTAACTGTTTGAATCTGCCCTTTGGAGTTCAGGGAAGGCCTAGGAGGTTGAAGCCTTTTTCCTACAAACAAGAAATGGGGGGACATGGAAAGGCTTTTTTCCCCAGCAGGGCCCCATAGGATCCTGCTCAGTTTCAGAAAGACACCTAGGAATGCTGACTGCTTTGCTCAGAATGTCCTCCTCCTTCTCCACCTGGTGAACTTCTCACTCCAAAGAAGCAGCTTGAGCACCAGGGCCCCTGGGAAGCCTTCCCTGATTCAGCTGGGGCTGAGCGGAGCTTTGCTTCCTCTCTTTATGCCCACGCTTACCTTGTCCTCGCTCTCTGTTGGTGCACCTAGAATTCAGAGTGTCCTTTGTTTGTTTCCCCCACTAGATGGTGACAATCTTGAGGGCTGGGCTTGGTGTTCGTCATCTCTGCAGGCTTAGAGCTTAGTATAGCTGCATGCAGAGCCACGCCCCAAAGAACTTGTTTAGTGAACAAAGGGAAATGCGTGGATAAGCTCTGGTCTTGGCCAGTGTTGCATGGAGTCACACAGGGCCAGCACAAAATGTAAGGGGCGCCTAAAAGCTCATTAATTAAGATACATAATTTCTTTAAATTGAAGTATAGTTGATTTATAATGATTCAGGTGTACAGCAAAGTGATTCAGTTTATATAGATATAGATATAGATACACACACACACACACACACACACACACACACACACACACACACGTATATCAAAATTCTTTTTCAAATTCTTTTCCACTGTGGTTTGTCACAAGATATTGAATACAGCTCCCTGTGCTATACAGTAGGTCCTTGTTGGTTATCTATTTTATATATAGTAGTATGTATCTGTTAATCCCAAATTTCCAATTTATCCCTCCCCCTCCCCCTTTGGTAACCATAAGTTTGTCTTCTATGTCTGGGAGTCTATTTCTGTTTTGTAAATAAGTTCATTTGTGTCATGTTTTTTTTTAGATTCCACATATAAGTGATAGCATATGATATTTGTCTTTCTCTGTCTGACTTACTTCACTTAGTATGATAATCTCTAGGTTCACCCATGTGAACCCGGGAGACAGTCAGTCTGTCAGAGAGCTCTGAGAACTACTCCAAAAAGGTAAGGGGGGAGGCCAGCCAGTATATATGTGATTTTGGTGAAGGGGGTACATGCAATCAAGCACACATCTCAGTAGAAGGTTGCTGCTAGCCCTGAGGGATAAACATCTTAATTAGTGGTTTCAGTGCTTTTCTAAGAATGGGAAGATGCAGAAATCCAGGCTCCTAAAAAATTTCTCCTGAAAATATCTGACTACCCGAAGGCCTGTTCTGCCAGTTTTCCCAGAGCACAGAGCATGTCATCCTGATCTTCGCCCTGAATTCCTTCCAGGGTGTAGTGTAGGTCAGCCACTGCAGCGCCTAATGACTTGATTCTTACGGACTGGATGGTGGGCAACATTCTTTATTTTACAATCCCTTCCTTTTCGGTCTTAATTTCGACCAAGGTTTGGGAGGCATTTCGTGATCAATTTGTCCCACGGCGCTAGGAATGCTCATCCCCACGTCAGGCAAGGATTGCGTTGATAGGCCACTCACCATGCTATTACTGGACTAGGCCCTGTTAACTGTAAGCAAAAGCCTCTGGACCGCCTGTCTCATTGGTCTGTTATGGTCCAGGAAATGGTCCCCTCCTGTTGCTTCTTCCCATATCTAGAGTTACACTAACTATTACAATCACTGATCTTTTTTTAAAATTTTTGGCCTGCACCACATGGCACGTGGTATCTGAGTTCCCAGACCAGGGATTGAACCTGCACCTCCTGCGTTGGAAGCATGAATCTTTTTCTTTTTCTTTTTTCTTTTTTTTTTAGGATGAGAGAACATATTTTATTTAACAATTTGTTGGCTGGATTCTTAACTTTCAAATATTTGACATGTGGTCTATGGACCTCCATGTACTCTTGCCCTGAGCCCCCCACACGTTAACGGGGAGCCTGGACCCTGGGAACATTGCTTAACCTTTTGGTACTAGGTTCCCCATTTGTAAAGCAGAAATAATATCAGAACTAACCTCATAGAGTTATTATAAGGGCCAATGAGTTGGCACATGGAAACTAGCATTCTGCCCAATGCATGAAGAACATTCAGTAAAATGTTAGCTGTTGTTATTTTTCTATCATCCAGGCCTGGGGTTCTACCCTCCATGCTCTGCAGATTTTCTGGTCCCCCACTGTCATGGGAAAGTGTGTAATCTTAACCACTGGACCGCCAGGGAAGTCCCACAATCACTGATCTCACAGAACTATACGTTTGGTCAATCCTTTCAAGTCACCTAATCATCATTAATTTTATCTGAGGCTCAGTCACACATTTGGTAATGCAAGAAACAATAATCTTGTAAAATGAGCAGAATACAAGTAGTATAGCTGGTAATATTGGTAAGGGCATAAGTAAGTATTTAAGCTATGAACTTCCATTAGGTGCAGTCCAGTATCTCCCCAGGTCAACTGACCAGTCTGTTCAGCACCAATCTTTAAGGGAAATTCTACATTGGCATTGTACATAAAGTTCACCGAAGATCTCTGCATGTACAAGGTGAGGGTGGGTCATCATGACCTTTTACAGGATTGAGAAAGGAATGTTATCTTCTAAGGAGTTACATGGCTGGTGCCAGTAGGAGAAAAATTGATCTTTACCTCTGGGGAGGTCTGGTTAACACCCAATGCAGGTGCACAATGCATACCAGTGGGGACGGAGGAGGCCAAAGGGCAGAGAAGAAGTTTTATGTTTAAATTTTTCTTATTTTGCCTTAAAATGTGAATTGTTTAAATTTTTCTTATCTTGCCTTAAAATGTGAATTTTTATCTCATCACTGCTTTCATTTGTCTTCTTATGAGCTCATAGCTCCCCCCTATTCCCCTTGTTTTCCTCTGAGATTTATTGAAGCCCTATTACATACCGGGCCCTTTCTCGTTAACCCATGGGAAGTTTCATGAATTGTCCTATTCTTTTTTCTGAATGCTTCTATGCTCACAGTTATAAGTAAGATGTTGAGTTTCTCCAAGTGGTAGGCTAATCTCAGAGCAAGCACCCAGCAGGGGAGGTTTGTGAAGGTCACAGCGGAGGAATCCAAGCAGGTAGCTGCATTCTCAAAACAACTCACTTTGCAATTCTTCCAGGGCAGGCTGTGACTGGGGCGATGGGAAGTCACTGAGGGCTGACTCCCCAGGGCCGGGTAGGTGATGTGAATGGATTAAGCGGCTTGAGTGCACAGTATGCTTCAGTTCATGACCGTCACGCTTAGCACTTGCCAAAACTGATACCAGGGACTCCCTCTTTAATATAGCTGATAAATTCTGCCCAAACTCAGTCATTTCTCCTGTGACTTAAAAAAAAAAAATCAAACTCTAGATTTTGAAAATACTTGTTTGTCACAATTCGGGGGAAGAGGGCAGAGCGCTACTTCTGTCTGGTGGGTAGAAGTCAGGGATGCTTGAACATCCTACAATGCACAGGACAGATCCACAACAAAGGGTTATCCAGCCCCAAATGTCAAGAGCACTGAGGTTAAAAAACGCTGATCTAGAACAATATTCTCACTTCGTTTGTAATTTTTCTTCCCTCCATAATGAAGCATGGGCTTCAGTAGTTGAGGCACGCAGACTCAGTAGTTGTGGCACATGGGCTTAGTTGCTCTGCAGAATGTGGGATCTTCCCGGACCAGGGATCGAACCCATGTCCCTTGCATTGGCAAGTGGATTCTTAACCGCTGTGCCACCAAGGAAGTCCTGGTGGTCTACAGTTTTAACTTCTACCTTTACAGAGTTGTGATATAGCCTAGTCAATGTAAATACGATCAAATACACACCTCCATAAGATCCAATAATTCCCAGAAGGTCCTTTAGATCATGCCCCTCACTCCACTGAAAAGATGCCCAGTCATCTCCTTTGCCCATTTCCAAGTTGTGGACAATTTCTTTTGCAGAGCAGAAGTCAGAATATATCCAGCTTCTTCAACCTCTCTGGCTTGGAGCCTTACAAATCCTTAGGACATATTATGTAAATATTTATGGGATGAATATTTAGCTTGTGGACCCAATAGCCCTACACCCTAATTTATGAAATTGGAAATAAATATGGGGGGTAGGGGTGAAAGGGAGTTTGACAGAGAAATACTAAGAGCAGAAATAATAGCTGCCATTCAACATACCTACAGGTATGTTACATATATCATCTCATTTAATCTTTGCAAAACCTGTGGTTTGTAGGTGAGGAAACTGAAGATCAGAGACGTCAAGTACTTACTGAAGGGTGTACAGTGAACACACTTATTGATTTGTTGGCTTGTGTGTCTCATGGTCTCCTTTATGAGGGGGTTGGCTCTGGGAGGCCAAGGGTGTCCTTTGTTATTCTCTGCCCTACCTCTTTGCTCAGTCTGGCCCACAGAAGGTGGTCAATCACCATTTGTCAAATGCATGTGTAAGTGAATGAATGAAGGAGAAAAATGAATGAATGAGTGAGTGAATGGAGTAACAGAGCTAGGGCTCATTCCCAGTTCAGTTCAAGCTCCACCTCCCAGGTTTTCCACACTATACCACAAAACCTAGTTCCACCTTTCACTCTCTGGCATGAGTAGGTGGTTGGGACTATAATTTAACACATTAATTGCTCTGGCAAAAGTGAATAGTGTTTTAATTAGCAGAAATTTTAGTGGATTTAAAATAAATACTTTAAATATTGATTTAAAATAAATATCTGATGATAGCTTAGGTAGCACATCAAATATGAAGCAAAAGAGAATTTTGCAGAGAATGCTTTTTTAGAAAGTCTCACAATGAGGGTAAATAAGAGGAAAAGATAGTGTTTGATAAAAGTTTTTTTTTTCATAAGTTTCATTTGAAACAGTTACCAGAAGACAGATTCAGCACACAAAATATAAAACTTCCCCACACCTGCCCCTGTTACAGTGTGACTGACTTTTCATAAGTATGTTCTGGGTCAGGGTAACTAGAATCTCTAGCTCCTGACGAGTAGCAGTGTTACTGAACTCAGATTCAGCTGCTTGTTGCTCAAGAATCCAATACTGAGAGACAAGTGTTAGGTGAAAGGAAAGATAGCTTTATTGAGGAAGCTGGCAATCCTGGGGAGAAGGTGGACTCATGTCCCAAAGAACCAACTCCCAACTCCCCAGGTTTTGCTTGGAGATTATATAGGGAAAAGAGGAAGGGGCTACATGCTAGGGAGGGGGTAATCGTCTAATTTCAGAGATGATTGTCTTGATTACATGGTTCCAAATAGCCATCAGGTCTCTCTTGTGGTTGGAACATTATCTGAGCCATAAATCTCCGGTTAGCTGGGAGGACTCCTCAGGGTCCTGCTCGGTTTCAGGTGCTGAGTAAATGTTACTGAATGAATGAATGTATGAATGATTAACAGATGCTTAATAAGTGCTTTCAGATGAGGCAGAAGATAAATGCAAATTAATAGTTCTTTAGAGGAAAGTAATAATAGTAAGTATTCCCAGAGGGGTAAAACACTGCATGCATAGATGTAAGTTTTGTGTTGTATAAATAAAAGTTCCTGGGTGAATCTCTTTTGGGATATAATAAAAACTGAAAACTATAGAATCAGAAATTGTGGAATTTTCCTGTCTACCTCCTCTGCAATTTAGCTGGAAAGAACCCTGCTTTCCTCAAGAAAATAAGAGCAAGTATCCTAACACTTTATAATTCTCTGACCTTCTGCTGCTCTCATTTTTTCCATACTGTAACTAAAGACAGATTATGAAGCCCCATCTGAGTTAGTGCATGTTAAAAATGATGTCAGGGGGAAAGCCACAGATGAAAGCCAGCCCTAGAGATGAGGCATTTATTTGAAACAGTTACCGAAAGACAGATACAGCACATAAAATATAAAACTACCCAATACCTGCCTCATTAAATTGTGACTGAGTTTTCCAAGTTCTCCCCAGGTTTGGAATCCAGGCTCTGAGGTACTGTCCTTGGCCTGGCCCCTTCTCTCTCTTTCCTCCTCTTGGTCCAAAGTAGATTGAAGTTTTTTTCCTCTGAATTACTATGCAGTGGGCTTGATGGATGAGTTACAAATCTTAGCTGAATGTTCTCAAAGTACAAGAAGAATGTATTCTTGGCTTTTGGTTATTAAACACCAGCAATGCTATTTTTTGGCATCTAAGCCCAGAGGCAAGTGGAAAAAGCAAGATTAACAGGAAATCATGAGGTAAAACATTTATAGGAGAACCTTGGCTTGCATGAAGTCATTCCCTTCAAAACTAGTGGAATTTCTATTTAGAACAATTTCTCTTTCCCTCTCACTGGCTTTCTGTCTCTCTCTCTCTCTTTCCCTCTCTCCCTGGCTGTCTCTTACACAAATTTCAGTCTTAAGAAGACAAGGCAGTGGATGTTGAGATTGCATAAACCCGTCTTTCTAAAGCATCATATGATGCAATGTTTGTTGGTCATACAAATACATTATTTTGTGGGAACATAGTTATTTATAGAAATTTTCATGTTAATTAGAATAATATACTCACTAACCTATTTTGTTTTAGTCTTAGTGACTCAGAGAAAAATATTCAAAGTTCTTCATAAGGAACATCTTGGCAAAGATCAAGGATTGTTGAATGACCAAGTGTTGTGTACTCTGACAATAACTGATTTCAATCAACACTTCATTTCTAATGTTACATAACCCTGATCACTTTTCTTGAAACTTAAGTTTGTTATTGTAGTCCTGTTGTAATTTTCCCTTTATTATGGTTCACTATTTAACCCAGCACTGTCCAATAGCCCTGTCTGTGATAATGGAAATGTCCTGTCTGCACTGTCCAAGATGGTAGCCTTTAGTCTTATGTGGTCATTGAGCATGGCTATTGACCAGTGAGGAATGTGAAGCCCAGGGGTGTTACATGACTTACCAGGGAACACACTGGCTGTTCGTGACTGAACCTGAATGAATCTTCTGGATCCTTCTAGGATGCCCTGCTGCCTCCTGTTTAGATTTCATTTGGGCAGGCAAAGTGAGAAGCAATTTCAGAAAGGGGGACAATTTTTGCATTTAATGACTCAGTGTGTGTATGGGAATAACATCACCCCCTCTGGCCTTGCATATAACATATGACATAGAAATTCAGTTGCACTAAATCAAAACCACAATGAGGTATCACCTCACACTGGTCAGAATGGCCATCCGCAAAAAGTCTACAAATAATAAATGCTGGAGAGGGTGTGGAGAAAAGGGAACCTTCCTACACTGTTGGTGGGAATGTAAATTGGTGCAGCCACTATGGAGAACAGTACAGAAGTTCCTTGAAAAACTAAAAATAAAGCTGCCATATGATCCACTCCTGGGTACATATCTGGAAAAAACACGAAAACTCTAATTCGAAAAGATATATGCACCCCAATGTTCATAGCAGCACTATTTACAATAGCCAAGACATGGAAACAACCCAAGTGCCCATCAACAGATGACTGGCTTAAGAAGATGTTTTATATATATATATATATATATATACACACACACACACACACAATGGAATATTACTCAGCCATAAAAAAACAATGGAATATTGCCATTTGCAGCAACACGGATGGACCTAGAGAGTATTATGCTTAGAGAAATAACTCAGAGAAAGACAAATACTACATGATATCACTTACATGTGGAGTCTAAAAAATAATACAAATGAATCATACACAAAACAGAAAGAGACTCACAGACATGGAAAACAAACTTATGGTTACCGAAGAGGAGAGGGTGGGGAGTGACAAATTAGGAATATGGGATTAACAGTTACAAACTATGATACATAAAAGAGATAAGCAGCAAGGATAGCACAGGGAATTATATTGAATTTCTTGTAACAACCTATAATGGAATATAATCTGCAAAAAAAAAAAAATTGAATTACTGTGTTGTACACCTATAACTAACACAATATTGTAAATCAACTATACCTCAATTTAAAAAAAAGAGAAAAGAAATTCAGTTGTGCTGAATAGTGGGACTGTAGGATTAGAACTCCAAGCCAAGTTGAACAGAATAAATCATTAGTTCCTGTTACAGTCTGCCTAAGGCTGCTCAGAACACATCTTAACATTGTGTTCTATGTTTACTATTTATTCATTCATTTATTAAACACCTATGATGGCCCAGGTAGAGTAGGTGTTGGGGGTATGAAATGGATAAAAACAGCTGAAGCATTCAGTGCCTGCAGGAAGACTGATGGCCAACCATTTCAATCCACACTACATTATCTGTCGGGAGAATACAGGCCCCAGAGGGTTTTATGTTATCTTTGGGGCACTGGTATGTTAGGATAATCATGGGCTCTGGAGGCCACATCTGGGTTCAGATTCAGTGCGTCACTTACTAGCTCTGTGACCTTGGGCAAATTACTGAAACTCTTTTAGCGTTATCTTTAAGATGGAGATAATACTATGCTGCTGTTGTTGCTAAGATTACATGAAATAATGCACATAAAGCACTTGGCATACTGCCTCATCTGTAGTAAGCATTCATTAAGTTTCAGCTATCACCACTATTATTGTTATTATTATTATCATCATCATCATCATCATCATTATTATTAGGAGTAAAAATGAGCTTCGTGAGGCATAATTATTTTTACTTTGCAGACAAGGAAACAGGCTCAGTGAGATTAAGCAGCCAAAGTCACAGTGATGAAAAGGGACAGGGCCTAAATTTGAGGCAGGGCAGAGCTGGCTGCCCTCAGGAGGGAAGAACTCACCTTTGGGCCCCACCCAGAGAGGGCTGCCCTTGAGCAGAAGTGCTGGGGCCTCTGGAGGTGTTCAAGCAGAGGCCCTGACCAGTTTCAGAGGGAGAAACAGCAGGCCTGATTAGATGTCTCAGGGCACCACCTAACTTTGCATGCCTATAGTGCAGTTTTCAGAAGTTTCCTGAACTAGCATTTATCCAGGAAAGATGCACATTCAAGATCAGTTTAAACTTTAAATCAAACAAAAATAATGCTCTTTCGAGCACCTGTTTTATGCTAGATTCTGGGGTAAGTGAAAGAGCTGTTGAGTTAACCTTCCTGGCCATCATTCAATTGTCAGTCTGTCCATCCTTCCATGCATCCATCAATCCATCCATATCACAAACATTAAACACCTGCTGTGTGCTAGACACCGTCCGGAAGGTGCTTTTCTTCCATTAGTCTTATTTTTCCTACCAGAGAGTACTCTCCACTCAAGATAGGAAGTAGTGAGTGAGGAGTGAGGTGAGCACAGTTAGAAGAGGAAGTGGTTGCTTCTGGCAGAAGGGCCCCATCCCTCAGCTTGAGGGGATGGCAGGCAACGCACAGCCAAGAGACCGGTATGAAATGAGTAATGAAAGCTCCGTGTGCTTGGAGCTATAGCGGATGCCTGTGTGCGTACATGGGAGCAAGGGCTGCTTTTTGCCGGTTTTATAGCTCCAGCCACTAGCATTACGCTTGGTACACGCTAAGGAACCAAATGATTGGGGGTTTGTTTTATTTGAGTAATTTTTTTTTTTTTTTTAAGTTTTGGAAATGCAATAGAATCGTCCAAAGCGGCAGAGGGAGTCAACCGAGGCAGGTCTGAGGTGGAACCAGAGAGATGCGAAGTTTTTAGAAGAGGAGCGGCGTTCCAAGTAAACCTCTCAGCCTGCCTCAAGGAGGCGTGGGTCCTGTGGGAGGGACGTGCTCTGTGGAGCGGGACTCTAGCCTCAGGAAATGGATGCAGCTAGGTCCCAGCGGGTGCCCCGGGGTATCGTGGCGAAGCTGCTCAGCTGGTCCAACCGGGAGCGCGCGAGCCGAACTCCAGGATTAGCTATCTCTAAATTACCGAGTCAGTCCCCACCGGCCACCTGGCTGCGCGCTCAGCTCTCCCGCCGCGGGTGAGTACATTTCAGGAAGCAGTGCATTGCGGCAGCCTCATCCGCAAGTCCCGCCCGGGAGCTGGGGAGGCCGCAACAGGTCCCCAAGGGCACCCTGGGCCTCGCCGGCGCGCCTCCAAGGCAGGCGCCTTTCCGGACCCGCCCCGTCCCGGGGTCTGGCCGGCGCGCGGGGCAGCGGGGCGGCCTCTCCGGAAGCCATCCCGGTGGTCCCCGAAGCCGACTCATAAATCATTCATGAGCCGGGGCCGGGCGAGCAGGGCTGGGAGGAAAGAGGGGGGCGGCAGCGGCGGCGAGGGCTGACCGGTAGCTGGACCGGGCGCACGGTGAGTAGCTGCGTCCTCACGCCGGAGCTCGGAAGGTGTCTGCGGCCCAGACCCGGGGGCTGAGTGCACCCCTTTCCAGAAAGCTGGGGGCGGGGAATGGGGAATGGAGGGGCTTGCTCTGTTCCCTTCTCCTCCCAACCCTCGGCACCCCCTCCCCGGCGCCGCGGCAGGTGGTGCGAGCCCGGGAGCGTCGGGGGAACCAGAGGGGCTGCAGGGCCGGCGAAGTGGACCCTGCGAGAGTTCCGGGCAGGGCGCAGACGCACGCAAACTTTGCGGGCTGTGCGGACTGCGTGGTGGGTCTTCTTTCCGCCCACTGGAGGGGAGCTGGCGGCTGTGGCCACGTTCCGGGGCGCGAGCAGGCGGTGGGAGCGCGAGTGGGACCCAGACCCCGAGGCCACCGGCTCGTTCTCTGAGAGGGCGGCGGACGAGGCGAGGTTGGTCCGGGGCTTGGGAACTGTTCGGCGGTGAGGGGAGTCCTGGGGAGTGGAACGAGGGGTGCGGGACACTGACCCTCCCCAGCTGGGTATGGAAAGGGGTCACCTTCCTCTGGTTTGCTAAAAGAAGTATGCGGTGCAATCGACCATCACAGGAGGGGGGCTCTGGGGGTGCCATGGGAGGCCTTATCGCCTTGCCCATCTGGGAGCGCACGCACCCCTGGCTTGATGCATTCCCCCCGGTCCGCTTTGGGTGCACAGCGCGGGGACCTTTGGCGATTGCCTGATGGAGAACGGGATGATGGAGGCGCACCCCGCTGGGTTAGGCGCCGGCCAGGACAACAAAGGGAAGCGTGGACAGAGGAGGAGCTTCGCGGTGCGGGAGAGTCGGGGGCCCCAGGTCAGTTTCCTCGAAAGCCCTCTCCGAGAGCGGCGGGGGATGCGATCAGGGGGGCCTGGGGCACACGGCTTAGGACGGCGACCCCAGTCCACGCCAACCCGCGCCTCGGCGGGGAACCGGCGCCGTCTCTCTCGGGGCAGCCAAGTTACTCCGGCAACCCCCTCCCCCAGGCGACGGCGGATTCCTCGAGTCTCCTGGCTTCCCGCGCCCGCCTTGCCGGCCATCCTTTGTCCCGCAGCCGGGGAGAGGTTCCTGGCGCGGAGGGAGCGAGGGCAGGAGGGGCCCCGGCCTGCAGGTGGGTTGGAGGGGAAGGCTGGGGAAGCGGCGCCACCAGCTTTCTGTAGCAACAGGTTGCGCCTGTAGCCCGCGGCGGCTGCTGACCTTGCTCCTGCCCGGGCTGGAGGAAGGTTTTCCCGGGTTTCTGAGAGAGGCGGCTGATCTTTGTTAACACAAGCAGGTGTGATTGAGGTCCTTGAACGTCCCCTCCCCCCATCCCAACAGAGACCCACCGGAGACCCAAACAGCTGCTGTTCTTTGGCTGCTTGGACCGTATGAAATTGCCGTTTTCGCAAGACTTGAATATCACCAACTTCCTATTATTCAGTGTGTGTGAAGTTAACTACTTAGGCTTTTCTCACTCATTTGTGAGTTTCCTACTTCAATGTTCTGGAAGCTGTTCTGCCTGTCAGGGTGAGCCTCGCGGCCATGGTGGAGTTGAGATTATTGCTGTTCGCAGGGGCAGTCCAGACCCTCAATCGACGGCCAGTTGTGTGTGTGCCAGGCGTTGTACCTATTCCATTTCCAACCCTCCCACGCTATTTAAAACACCATTTTACAGACTAGCAAAAAGGAAAGCGTGGAGATTGTAAGCAACTGCTGTCACAGAGCTCATCAGTGGGACTAGAGACTTCCCAGTCTCGAAAGCCAGGGCTCTGGTCCCTGCAGCAGCGCCCCTTAGTTTAGTTTTGTTTTCTTAATGTATCCCATAATTTTTTAATGAACTTCCTTATGAGTTCCACGCTGGACTATTTCTGTGTATCTAGTAAGGTGAAGCAAAGTGCATCAAAGGATAGGTTGAAAATAATAAAACTTTAAACCAAATATTGTTTCGTCGGGACTGTTTAAAATATGAAGGAAATCAGTTTTGCAGGGGTCAAGAGTTCGCTCTGAGATTTGATCAAGGTCAGGATGCATTGTTAAAAATGACAGAAGCCAATTCTGGGTAATTTTAGTCAAAAAGGGACTGGTTACTGGGTGGCTTAGCGAAGTGACAGAAAGCCTGGCTAGCCAGGCTCAGGAGCCCGGAGGAGTGGGACTCAGGACATGCAACAGGACCCCGGATGGGTGTGTGGCCATGGCTGCCACCATTAGACTCTGGCTGTGGCTGCTGGCATGTTGCCATCATTGCTAGGATGAAGTGGAAAACTGCCTCTGCCTCAGTGCGTCTCATGCACAAGCCCAGGAGTAAGCGTCTGATTGGCTGAGCCTGGGCTCAGTTTGGGCACCTCAGCTGGCCTCACAATGAGAGGCAGGGCTGCCACCCCCCAGACTCACAAAGGTGGGCTCAGAAGTTGGACATCTCCCATCCACCCTCCCACCCCCCAAAAACCCTAGATAACACCTACACAGATCCTTTTAAAAGAAATTCCTTCAAAAAATTCCATCAAAAAGAAAAAGTAGAGAAGAAGTGAAGCTGGATGGTCATCGTATTTGCTTTTAAACCAGTGTTCATGGAAGTGCCGATCTCTGGACCCCAGGCTCAGAATCATGTGAGGTATTTGCTTAAAATTCGTGTTCTTGGGTCCCTTTCCTGGGGACCCAGGAATCTTCATCCCATAAACCAGAAAATGGTGAACCTACCTTATTGATTAGTCTAGTGCCTGTTTGAGGAGAGAGGCCCCAAGGGAGCGATTTCCAAAGCCTGCTAAGTCAAGGATTGCAGCTGAAAGTATGGCCCCCCAGAGTGGTAGACCAGTTGTTCCGTCATGGATGACTCCAGTGAGGAGACAGTCTGCTCCCTGTGTTGGAGGAAACAGCTACAAGCAATCCAACACCTCCCTCCCGCGGGCTGTAGACTGCTCATACACAGGTGCTTGACCAATTTTGAAATAGGTCAACATGACCATTTTGTGTCAGTCTTCTCTCTACCTGCCACCATTTTGATGTCAGCCATCCTTATTGAGTGCCTACTGTGCGCCAGACTCCAAGGGTATGGAGAAGATGAGGAAGTCAGGGACCCCACCAAGATGTTGGGCTAGATCAGTTCAATGTGATATAAGAAGGGCGTTTGGGGTGCTTTTGCCTCACGTCTGTTGTTCTGCAGTTGTGTTTGGGAAGATGGAGGTGTCTTTGGAAAGCGGCATGGATTAGCCAGGAGGGAACTCAGGAACAGTGCTGGCTCTCAAACCTTAGTTGTCTAAGAATCTGTCACCAGGGGAGCATGTTAAAAATGCAGATTAATGGGCCACATCTCCAGAAATGAGGTCCTATAATTTCATTTTAAACACAGACTCCGTTTTACGCTGATGCGGCTGTTGGGTCGGGAGCCGTCTTGGGTTTTCTGCTGGCAGTTCCCTGAGCTGCTCTTAGTGGCTCTCGCTACCTAGTGTGCTTTCCCAGGAGAGTACCCAGACCTTCTTTTTTGGAACAACGATTCAAACTGAGATGAAACCCTCTTCCTTTTTGCCTTGACTTTTATCCATTGTCTAGTGTGTCATAAGTAGTGAGATGTTCCTAAAAGTGGTCTAAACTTTAAGAGGGACCTACCCTCTGGAGCAAGACGCACGTGCTGCTCAGGTGCCGCCCTGACTCAGTGGAACACCCCATCTTTGCATTTCCGTTGGGATTTCTTTTCCCCTGCTTCTTCACCGAGGATGTCTGGAAGTCTGTTTATTCATAGCTCTCCCGGGGGCCTTCTGCCATTTCCCTCCCGCTGTGTTTCCCTCTGTCCCCAGCTGAGGCTTGGTGGCATTACCAGGAAGTCAGCCTTTCTTAGCAGCTGAGCCTCTAATCCGTCCAGCTGCTGTGCTCCTGCCTGTCCTTTAGCAGATAACAAGATAAGATGGGAATGTGGTGTGTGCCTGTGTGTGTCTGTGTGTGGAGTGTACGTTCCTGGTGTGTGCTTCGTCTCTGTGAGTTGTGTGTCATTGTGAGTGCATGCACGGTGTGTGTGACGTGTGTGTGCATGCCCACCTGCCTGCCTGAAGCAGCACGGCCCTGTCCTACCTGAATAACCACACGCCCCCTCTCCTTTCGCTTCTTCCTCCTGCCCTGTGCAGCCCTGCAGGCTTCCAGAGAGGGGCCTTGCAAAAGCCGACTTGCTTTGTTTCCTCCTTCTTATTTGTTCTCTCTGGATATGATTTGAAGTCTGAGCAGGGTGCTGGTTCCTGGTAGAACCAGTGAAAGGCTAGAGCACTTCAGAGCCTGAGGACAGGTTGTTGGCAGCAGCCATGCCTGGCAGGGATTGCCCTTTGGAAACAGTCCCCAGGGTCCTGGTGTGTCTGTGTCTGTGGGTGAGATGGACCTGGAAGCTAGGGGTTCCATGAGGTTGGCACTCGGTATCACTGGGGATCTGAGCAGCCCATGATTTGATAACGGGAGAGTCAAGGGTCATTCCATTGGCAGGCCTGTGCAGAAGTAATAGGAGTGGTTAGGAGGCTTAGAAGATGAGGCAGTATCTAAGGGGACCCGATGTGAATGAATGTCTTCATTCAAATAGCTCATTAAATACTACCTCTTGTGTGGAGCTTTCTTCGACTTGGTGGAATATAGGTAGCGGGTCCTCTAGCCTTTTGTGCAGTGTGTCACTTTCTTGGTAGTCCCTCTCCTCCATCTTGCAGTGTGTGTTTCAGGAGCACCTTGTCTTTATTTTGAAAGTTCCTGAGTGTGTATCTGATGTAGAAAAGGAAATCAGGGTGTTCCTGACCCCAGAAAAGAATGGGCAAGCAGAGTATCCCAGTTTTTTTTTTTAAAGAGGAACTTTATTAATTAATTAATTAATTAATTTTTGGCTGTGTTGGGTCTTCGTTTCTGTGCGAGGGCTTTCTCTAGTTGCGGCGAGCAGGGGCCACTCTTCATCGCGGTGCGCGGGCCTCTCACTATGGCGGCCTCTCTTGTTGCGGAGCACAGGCTCCAGACGCGCAAGCTCAGTAGTTGTGGCTCACGGGCCTAGTTGCTCCGCGGCATGTGGGATCTTCCCAGACCAGGGCTCGAACCCGTGTCCCCTGTACTGGCAGGCAGATTCTCAACCACTGTGCCACCAGGGAAGCCCCCATCCCAGTTGTTTTTGATTCATCTAGCCTGTTGCAGTGGTACAAGCAAAGCAGCTGTTTTGGCTTATTTGGTTTTATATTCAGCAGCTCTTACTGATAGCCAGCTGTATGCCTGCCTTATGTTCAGTTCTGGGGAGAGAAACTCGAGGAGGACGGGTCCACGCTGCCCTCACTAGACAGTGGGCTGGTAGCCGATTTTAGGTTCCTGATCTTTCTCCCTTTCCCCAGGGGAGGGCGGGAGTCTTCCTCTGCTCTGCCTCTCATCGCCTGGACCCCGAGTCATCCAGGTGGTGACCTGGGACAGGGATTTCCATCAGGGCTACCTGATGAGCATATTAGACAGAAACCAGTGTCACTGGCCTTAAAGAGCTTGTTCCCTGCCCTTGAGGCCATACTTGTCTTGTTTGGGCTGGGGGTGAGTGAAGGTGGGTTGAAATGAGATCAGTGAGCACATTAATAAAATAAAAGGTGGAGTAAGACATATCTCCAGAGATGGGGAGAACAACCCAAAATTGGAGGAAAAATAAGCATCTCATCTATTGCTGGGAGCCTCTGCTTCTCTGACTGCGAGGGAGGGCTCTGTAGGGAGAGTGTCTTGGAGTTGGGAGAGTCCAAACTTGGGCTTTGAAAGCAAACTGCTGGGTTTGAATTCTACCCCACCATGAATCAACCATGGCCTCAGGCAAGTTGCTGAATTTCTGAGTCAGTTTCCTCATCTGTAAAATGGGATAATGCCTTAACCGAGGTCCTACCCGTAAAGCATGTAGAACGTGTCTGGAATGTGGTAAGTGCTTAATGAATATCAGTTTCCAAGACCACACACTCGTTACACTAACTGGTGTTTCTGGGTCTGGCCCCTAGCATGGAACCTTCCAGCTTTCCTGCCCCTGTGCTCTGAAGCAGGCTCTGTGTTTGCTTCCTCCGCAGCGGATTAGGCTGAGGGCTTGCTCTAAAGCCTTGCAGCCTCTCCTCCAGGGGAGCTGCCGGTGCAGGCAGGCTGCAGGCATTAGTGACCCCGCCCCTTCTCTCCCTGCCAGGGATGGTGCTTTGATCGACTGACCGTACCCCCCCAGCCGAGAAGGTTCTCTGCCACCCTTCACCGCATGCCAACCCAGCGAGAAAACCAAGGATTCCGCAGACTCAGTCCTCGCCACGCCTCTTCCGCACAGAAACACACTCCTGTCTTCCCCAAGGCTTCCAGAACCTCTGAAGAGGGAGGCCCCCAGTTCTACCTCATGTTTGGGGCATCTTGCTAGCCATGGCCCTTCTCCTTGGCTTCCTGCTGCTGCTGGGGCTTCATGGGGACACCATGTCAGAGGGGCCGCCGCCATCATCCACATACATTCCTGATGGTTTGAAATTTGAATTCCCTCCAACGAACTATGAGACCAAAGATTCTTATGAAGCTGGACCCACTGGCATCTTCTTTCAAATTGTGCACATCTTTCTACACATGGTGCAGCCGAATGCTTTCCCTGAAGGTAAGCGCCAGTGGCGGGACAAGATACAATATATCTCCAAACATACTCACGGGCACACACACGATATTGTTTGTTAATGACAACACGATCAGTGCAGAATATATTCCGTATATTAAAGTATGAGATTCAAAGTGATTGAATTGCACAGGAGCAGAAAGTATTTAGCCAGAAGTTAAGAAAAATAAATAGGTTGTCAGGAATGTGTTGATAAAATGAAATCAAACTGTGTTGCTATGTTGTTTTTCCAATTCTTTATCCTTCTTCCCCTCTTTTTTGTTTTGCTTTGTTTTGTTTTTTGGTTAGAGTATTGAATTATTCTCAAGTTCATACCAAAGGTAAAAGTTAGGGTAAAAATGCAAATTCTCTGTCATCAAACGAGAAGTTAATAATGACCTCTCATGGCCATTTAAAGTTACAAATTTAACTCTCTGCCACCCACCGCAAAATGCAGTTTTGACACTGCTTAGGGCAAGGCCAGGGCGGACCATACCTGTTACCTGGGTAACTTGTTTGCTTTAGGTCTAAGAGTTTGAGTGTGAAGCCAGGAGGGAACTTTCATGGCATCGTGCTGTTGTTTTGTGTGCGTACTATCTGGCCTTACCACTGCGGCTCCTCTGTACTCGGAAGTCTTCCGGGTATATGTTTTCAGGAATGGGATTATGAAAATTTAAATGGTCTGCGGGAATTGTTTGCTATTAGGGTTTGGCAGTCTAAATTTTTATTGATTTAATGTTAGGTCTAGCTTAAGTTTGTTCTTTAAACTACAAAGATTTGAATATTATCAGTGACTACTAAATATTATAAAATTTGTAGTAATCTTTATCATCTTCCTTAGCTGGCCAGCCATTGTTCATAAGCAGATTATTTGTGTGTGTGTGTGTGTGTGTGTGTGAGAGAGAGAGAGACAGAGACAGAGACAGAGAGACAGAGAGAAAATGTATTTAGTGAACTTCAGCACCTGTTTATATTATGAGCAGTTTACAGATTTTCTTAATATACATTTACATAGAAGTTTTTACATTTATTTGTCTCAGATTAAGCAATTGAAACAGTTTGAAGTGTAGTTTTCAATTTTTTGTTAGTTTAAATTTCGATTCAATGAAGTAAATCACCCTGAGCCCTACTGTCACAGAAGAGAGTCCTGAACAAGTACTGCTTACTGTTTATGTCGCTGCTTAAAAGACTAAATTTGGAAATCCAAAGGACAGAAGTAGAAAACAAATTGAGTTTATTTATTCATGTTGAATACAAATTCACTCTTCTCAATAAATATCTTTTTGTTTACTTTTGGACTTGATGTAAATATAATTGAATAAATAAACACCTACTAGTGTTTTTAGTCTTGGCTTCTTTGTTTTTTTATGTAAAAAGCATAGAATTCAGTTGTTTAATACGAATTTACAGTGACTTCTTTAAAAAGATTGTGAAGTCTCCTGTGTCATTCTAAGGCAGATCATGTAATTAATCCTGTAATCTCTTTCCATATGTCGTTTTATTTTTCTCCCTCTAGATTTCATGTGAAGGCTTCCTCACACTTGTTTCACAAGGGAAAACAGTATCTTTAAAGGTCTTCATTCAAATGATCAGGTTAAAAGACATCCTGCTTCCAATGCATTCTAGGGTTTTCACCACCAACATCATGATTAGTCTAGAATTTAAATCCTAATGTAATCTGAGGGTGTTAGCCTTGCTTGTCCCTTGACCTTCGTCAATACTTATTACTTCGGAGAAAGAAATTCCCAGAAACAGACCAGCACTACCCCTTTCAGAAAAAATTGTCAGGTTGCTTAGCGAATATAATACTGAATTTAGCAGGTGCTGTCTTGGTGTGTTGGCTTTCTTCCACCATCCCATTATTCATATTCTTTCACCCAGTTACTAGGTTTCATAATAGCCTCAAAGTGCTCATTAGGTGCTTTGCAACATAAAGGATATTATGAGACAATCATGGTTTTTCGTGGGTTTTTTTTCCCCTTGGCACGTGACTTTTTTTTTTTAAAGGAATTCCTTTATTTTTATTACTTTTATTATTTATTTATTTTTAGCTGCATTGGGTCTTCGTTTCTGTGTGAGGGCTTTCTCTAGTTGCGGCAAGCGGGGGCGCCTCTTCATCGCGGTGCGCGGGCCTCTTCACTATCGCGGCCTCTCTTGTTGCGGAGCACAGGCTCCAGATGCGCAGGCTCAGCAGCTGTGGCTCACAGGCCCAGTTGCTCCGCGGCATGTGGGATCCTCCCAGACCAGGGCTCGAGCCCGTGTCCCCTGCATTGGCAGGCAGACTCTCAACCACTGCGCCACCAGGGAAGACCCGTGACTTTTTTTTAAAATTGAAGTATAGTTGATTTACAATGTCCTGTTGGTTTCAGGTGTACATCACAGTGATTCAGTTATACATATATATATTCTTTTCCCTTATAGGTTATTACTAAATATTGAGTATAGTTCCCTATGCTATACAGTAGGTCCTTGTTGGTTATCTATTTTATGCATAGTAGTGTGCATCTGTTAATCCCATCCTCCTAATTTATCCCTCACCTCCCCTTTCCCCTTAGGTAACCATAAGTTTGTTTTCTATGTCTGTGGGTCTATTTCTGTTTTGTAAATAAGTTCATTTGTTTTTGTTTTTTTTTTTTAGAGCCCATATATAAGTGATATCATATGATATTTGTCATTCTCTGTCTGGCTTACATCACTTAGTATAATCTCTAGGTCCATCCATGTTGCTGCAAGTGGCATTGTTTCATTCTTTTTTATGGCCGAGTAATATTCCATTGTATATATGTACCGCATCTTCTTTATCCATTCATCTGTTGATGGACATTTAGGTTGCTTCCATGTATTGGCTACTGTAAACAGTGCTGCAATGAACACTGGGGTGCAGCAAGCCCCACAGCAGAAGAACTGGCTCTAGAAGCCAGGATTTGGATGCAATGCTAGTTTACTGAGTAGTCTTTACTCCCACAAAAATATCTGCATCTCGTGGGCTCTTGTTTTTTCTCTGTTCTCTCCTCCTCTCCCCAGGATCTGCTGTAAGGCACACTGTGCAAAGTGTTAGCTCATTTGAATCTCCCAGCAACTTTGAGAGGTAGATGATGGATGTAGATGGTGGTCTTATTTCTATTTATTACATCCCTCTTTACAGATTGGAAAACTAAGTCAGGACAAGATTACATGTTCAAAGCACACAACTAGCCAGTGGCAGATTGAGAATCCCCTGTCTCCAGGGCTATTTTTCCTATATTCTACAGCTTACTTTGTGGGTAATTGATTTCCTTTTTATCATACTGCTTTTTAAAATGATCGTGAGTTACCGTGAAAAATAGTAATGTTTGCACATGAAAGCGTGCATTGCAGAAGATTATCTGGTGTGGGTGGTGAGCAGTGCCTTTTCCAGTTTTGGGTGTCTGTGATGAATTTGGCATAAATCATGACCCAGGTCCGAGCCTTTTTAATGGAACAAGTGGAAAAAAGTCTCCTCTGCTTCTGTTTTATTTTTTAATAAATTTATTTATTTTATTTATTTTTATTTTTGGCTGCGTTGGGTCTTTGTTGCTGTGCGCGGGCTTTCTCTAGTTGCGGCGAGCGGGGGCTACTCTTCGTTGCGGTGCACGGGCTTCTCACTGCGGTGGCTTCCCTTGTTGTGGAGCACGGGCTCTAGGTGCGCGGGCTTCAGTAGCTGTGGCTCGCGGGCTCTAGAGCGCAGGCTCAGTAGTTGTGGCGCACGGGCTTAGTTGCTCCGCGGCATGTGCGATCTCCCCGGACCAGGGCTCGAACCCGCGTCCACTGCATTGGCAGGTGGATTCTTAACCACTGTGCCACCAGGGAAGCCCTGCTTTTATTTCTATAGAAATTTTCTAAAATCATTTTCCACTCTGTTTTGTCATATTTTTAAATTAGATTTTAGGATGGTTGACCTATTTGTAACAGCATTTTCTGCTAATCTGATTTGCTCCCGGGAGTTGGTGGGTCTGGGGGTGGAGCTGGAGAAGTGGTAGAAGTGGGGAAGAGGGAAGAGTTAAGCTTGGTTTCCTCAGACTTTGAGATGCCACCAGGATGTGATATTAACTGAGAGTCTTTCTGTTGCAGGTAACAGAAACCTATTAGCAAAGGCAATCGGAAAAGGGGTTTATCAACAACAAGGTCCTGCAGTATAGCACAGGGAACTACATTCAATATCTTGTAATAAACCATAATAGAAAAGAATATGAAAAAGAATATATGTATATGTTCTTTTATATATATATGTGTGCGTGTGTGTATGTGTGTGTGTGTGTGTGTGTGTGTGAGTGTGTGTGTATATATATGTATAACTGAATCACTTTGCTGTACACCAGAAACTAACACAACATTGTAAATCAACAATACTTCAATAAAAAAAATTTAGAAAAAAAGGGGGTTTATCATCAGGACTCCGGGTTACTTCCTGACACTCACGGGGGTTGGGGAGGGGATCAAGGCAGCAGGGACTCGACCGGGCTCCCATCTTGTCTCCTCTCTGCCCCGTGGCCTCTTCATTCCTCCTCCTTCCCACCCCCCTTTCTGGGTTCTCCCATCCTGTAATCCTCCCGGTGGAGAACCAGGCTGCCAGCGTCATAGGTTTCAGGCCAGCGTCCTGGAGAGTGAGTGGCTGGGCATTCTCTCTCTTTTAGTCCCAAGTCTCAATTCCAGTCCTGCCCGGGGCCAGTCACCAAGCACGGGCCCTTCGGGTGACCGTGGCTACGGTCACACCTCGTGCCTGGGCCGGGTGCTGCGAGCCTGGCGCTGTGAGGCATTGCTGGCCCCGTGGCATCACAGGCAGGGAGGTGGTTTCCAGAAGAGGGGTGGCTGGACGGACAGCCCGATAGGTGTGTCCGTGCCAATGTCCACCTAGTATTAGGATGTTTTATTATATCCAGCACCTGTGTGTTCTTACTTAATCAGACAGAGCCAGCACTGTCTTCTTTACATCACGTGACTCATGTTGGCAATGGGCCTGGCCATAAATAAGGTCATGGAGGGAAAGGACTAACATTAATTGATCCTGTCTCCCCAGTGTCACTCACTGTGCTGGGCAGTCTACGGCTGTCATCTCTTTGCATCCGAACAATTGTAACAGCAAACAGCTAGTATGTGCCTGCTTTCAGGGATTTGAACAACTCAACAACTCTGTGAGCTAGGGGCTATTAAACTCATTTTACAGAAGAGGAAGCTGAGGTCCAGAGAGCTAACTGACTTGACCAGGGTCACGGAACTAGCCAGTGGCAGAGCCAGGGTTTGAATTCAGGCAGGCTGGGTTGATGGTCCAGGCTCATAGTTGCCACTTGTATTTTGCTGGTAAAGGAAGTGAGACTCAGGGAAGTTAAGGGAGTGTTCCAAGGTCACACACACTGACGGCTAAGGGACCAAGCCAAGGTTTGACCCAGAGCCCTGTGATGCCCGCGCCTGGGCTTGTCTCCCCCTGTGCTCCCTGGAAGGGGGTGTGTCTGGAGACTGTAACAGGCACTCCTTTAATCCATCTGATGTGTCTTCTGCTTCATAGTACAGCTTCCAGTGCTAAACTGAAAAATGAGTCCTGTTGATTGTATTCCCATAAGCTTGTCCACAAAGTCCTGAAACATGCCCCTCCCTGCCTTCCTGTAAGTGAGCAGTAGAGGTAGGCTGTGCCCTTCTGGAAAATAAATGTGTGCCAGTGCCGTGAAAGACACAAGAAGGAAAGCTTCCTGGTCTCTTCAAATACATGCAGGAAATGAGAGATTAAGTATGAATGTAAATAAAGAGAGGCCACCCCAGCAGCTGCTGGATGAAGCCTATGTGGTATTAGACATCGCTGTCTACTGGATGGAAGAGAAGTTCTAAAATGTACACTTGGAGAAGCAGCTGTCCAGTGTGGTCTGGATGGGGCAGTGCTGGGGCAGAAGCATACAGCAGGAGGGACATTACAGGAGGGGTGGCCTGAGGCAGGCTTGCCACGTACCCTCTGCTTGGCTGGGGTCTAGATTTGGAAATGAGCCCAACACTTGAGTGGTAGTGATGAGCCTGCACTCTGGAGCCTCTGCTTGGGTTTGATTCCTGGCTTCTATGTTGACGAGCTGTGTGACCTTGGCCAAGTGACTTAAACTCTCTGTTTCTGAGTTTTCCCTCTGTAAAATGAAGATAATAATAATAGTACTTAGGGGATCATCATAATATTTAAATAATATTTATAAAGCAATGAGGACCTTGTCTGATAAACTAAGTGCTATATAAGTGTTTGTTGAGTAAAATATGAATGTATAAAACCCATATTCATTATAAGCTTTTAAATTAATCTTACATCTTGATGATCACACGGACAGAAGAGCAAGTATTTATTTGACTCCCACTGTACTGGTTTCTTAGGGATGCTGTAACAAATCATCACAAACTGAGTGGCTTCAAACATCAGAAATTTATTCTGTCATAGTTCTGAGAACCAGTAGTCCAAAATCAAGATATTGGCGCTCAGGGAGGCTGAAGGCTCTAGAGGAGAATCCTTCCTTGCTTCCTCCAGCTTCTGGTGGCTCCAGGTGTTCCTTGGCTTGTGGCTGCATCGTTCCAATCTCTGCCCATCTTCACATCTGCCTTCTGTGTCTCTGGCTCAGATCTCCCTCTGCTTTCTTTTATAAAGGCATCTGTCATTGGATTTAGAGCCCATCCTATAGCCAGTATGATCTTATCTCGAGATCCTTAACTTAATTATATCTTCAAAGACCCTTTTTCCCAATAAGGTCCCATTCATAGTTTCCCAGGGTCAGGACTTGGACATATCTTTTTGGGGGCAACCATACAGCCCATGACACCTACTACACACTTCTTTAGTTCTTCCAGAGAATAGCTCAGAGATATTAAGTGATGTGCCCAAGGTCATATTTCTGAAAAATGATGGAACCAGATTCAGAGCTGACTTGTCTGATTCCAAGTTCTTGAATTTCCATCCTGTAAGTATGTAGTGAGCTAGACCTGTTGCTGTTTGGCAGAGATGGCGTCGACTGGGTTCCCCTGCTCTCAAAAGGCTGACCTTGAGCACAGAGACCGCCACCTCCACAGTCAGCTATGATGCAGGAGGGCTGGCCCATGCTGACTGTCCGGCATGAATAGTGTGCTCATGGCTGTCCAGAGGAGGGATTAGTCATGATGGGGCAATTGCAGAAGACTTCCTGGAGGAAGGAACATTTGAACTGAACTTTGCGGGTGTGGAAGAGTTCAGGAAGCAGAGGAGAGCATTCCAGGTGCACAAGCAGAGGCCTGAGTGATGCAAGTTGAGACAGGAGCTTGTAGGATGTCTAGATGCAACAACTCAACTCATGACTGATCTTGTTTATTTCTACCTCTACCCACTCCTTTTACTCACCCCCTTCATTTTGAAGCAAATCTCAGTTTTTCTATCATTTCCTCTGTAAATATTTCAGTGTATTTCTTTAAAAATAAAGACATCATGCTGTTACACTGTAGAAAGTTAACAGTAGCTCTTCAATATAATAAAATATTCAGGAAATATTCAGATTTCTCGGTTGTCTCATAAATGCAGTTTTTAAAACAGTTTGTTTGAATCAGGATCCAAATGATACCAATATATTGCAGTTGGTTAATTTGTCTCTTTGTGTCTGTTTTTAACTTATAGGATGCCTTGCCATGTCTTTTTTCCCCCTTGCAATTTATTTGTTGAAGAGCCTTGTTACTGTTCCTATAGTATTTCCCATGGGCTGAATTTTGCTGATTCCATCTTCATGGTGTTCTTTACATGTTTCTCTGTCCTCTGCATTTCATATAAACTAGGACCTATAAAGATCAGATGCAGGTTTGTTTTGGGAGAAATAACACTTTATAGACGGTATTGAACATTTGCATCAGGAGATGGATAACATATGGTTATCTCTTTTTTTGTGATGTTAGCAGCACTGATGGTCACTATCTAGATTCATTCATTCATAGCAGGTCCAATCCTTTCAAAATTGTTTGCAAATATACTCTCAAACATATTGGAACTCTTAAGAAAAAAATGGAATTCTTAGCATATTTTGTAACTTGACTTGTTCACTTAACATTTTATTGTGGACATCTCTTCATGTCTGTTCCTATAAGTGTGTTGCCTAAAATAA
Source organism: Balaenoptera musculus (assembly GCF_009873245.2). Taxonomy (NCBI): domain Eukaryota; kingdom Metazoa; phylum Chordata; class Mammalia; order Artiodactyla; family Balaenopteridae; genus Balaenoptera; species Balaenoptera musculus. The sequence goes on from NC_045789.1 coordinate 96,982,675, forward strand.
AATTTAAAAGCAAGGAACCTAAAACATTCGTTCACCAATCTTTTGATGTACGTCCAAGGCTTACATTTTTTTACTATGAGTTAATTGTTTGACGTTTAACATCAATTAGATATATAATTGATATAAAGAGCACCTATAATGCATCCTGTATAATTTTTGGTTCTTTGTTTTGATTTCTTTGAAGTGAAGCAAAACAGAGTTCAGAGCTCTGGATTTTTAGTTTGATTTTTTTCTCCCCAGACTTTTACAGCTTACTCACATGTACTTGCCTTTTCTAAGTCTTTATAGAACATTAGACTTAGTTTTCAATGCTCATTCTTTTTATGTTCATATTTCCTTAGTTTGGGTAATATTTAATTACACATTTGTATAATATTTAATTACTTATTATATATAAAGAGGCAGAAAGAAGCTTGGGAGCAAACCCGGTATTAGGGGTCGAATTGTTTCCCCCTAAAATTCATATGTTGAAGTTCTAACCCCCAGTACTGCAGAAGGTGAACTTCTTTGGGGATAGGCTTGTTGTAGATGCAATTAGTTAAGATGAGGTTATACTGGGGTAGAGTGGGCTCCTAATCCACTTGGACTAGTGTGCTTATAAAAGGGGAAATTTGGAGACAGATCTGGACACAGGGAGGATGCCACGTGAAGACCGGAGTCATGCTGCCACAAGTGAAGAAAGTACCAGAGGCCAGGAGAGATCTAGGACACATCCTCTCCTAGAGTCTTCAGGAGAGCACCTTTCACACCTTGATTGTGAACTTCCAGCCCCCAGAACTGTGAGACAATAAATTTCTGTTGTTTAAGCCATTTGGGGTACTTTGTTGCAACAGCTCTAGCACACTAATCCACCCCGGAAGTGAACAAGTGAACTGGTGTTTGCAGAGGGCCAAGGGTACCCAACAGAGGTGGTAACGGTGACTTCATGGTGAGGGCTGGTGCACAGCCATGTTTTCTGAGGGAAGAAATTGATGGCTGGGTCATCTGGTCAGCTGCAAAGTGGGGTTTAGCTCCCAGAGCCTCCACTGTACGTTTGAATAGTCACATCGTCCAAGTTTTAATTCACGAAGATTCAACTCTATGTGCTGAAGAGTAAAAAAGAGAGAAATAACTTGAATAGTACAATTGTTTCTTCCTACTGTTGTACAACTGCATTATGTAGTATGAAGCCGCCTCCTCCGTCAGCGCTTATAAGTTGTCACTGCTTGCGTGAGACAAGAGATTTAAGGGACTTTCATGAACAATTCTTTTTTGCCTGCTTTTTGTTCACTGCACTTCCTGCTTGACCTGAGGACCTAATAACCCCCTGGAGGTCAAACACCTCATGCTATTGCCTTCTTCCTTCCACTTGCCTTTTGGCAAACTCCTTCTGTTCCTTCAAAACTTTCTTCATGTGATACCTATTCTGGAGATCTGGTGACTCTCATCACATCATTTTGTCTGTACTGTCTGTGTCATTTATACACTTCTACTATTGCATGTTTAACACTGCCTTTTAATAGTTTGCTGTCTTAGATTGTACACTTATTGATGCCAGCAGTGCCTGGCACATTGGAGACCCTTCATGATCTCTTGCTTTTGTTTTGGTATTTTTGAACTTTTAAAAATATTGTACTTTCTCCTCTAACCACTACAAATTTCTTTCTCTATTTACTTAACAAAGGTGGAACATTTATTTGCTGTGTGTACTCTCTTAAAATACTAGTGTCACGATGGTATCACCGAACTATCATACAGTAAAATCTGCAGGGCAATGAGCCCTTCTGAAAGAGCATGTTGCTCTGCTTTTAATTTTTTTCCTAGAATTTCCCTTACTGTCAGATTTTTGAATTTTTTTTGTTTCTTTATTGTCAGCTGTTAATTTATCTCCGCTTTCTTCAAATCCTAATACTTCACTTTATACACTTCACCTTATACAACTATCTGGGTGAGTTGCAGTGGGTGGCTTCACTTTTTCCTATAGAATTCAAAGTGTATTAACTTTGCAACAGCTATTTATATTTCAGAAACTTAAACTTTATTACCAAGAATGCTGCTTTTTTTACTTTCATGGGAAAACTCAAGTTTATAATTTTTTAGCCAACAAGATTACCAAATTTAACAGTAATTAAATATCTATGAAGAGCTCAAGGGCGAGAAATAGCTGTGATGTGAGGAACATCTTGTATGATTCAGACTAAAGGTGACAAGGGCTCCTGGGGATACCTGAACAGAGAAGGAATAAGTATTGAATTAAATCTGAATCATCAAGGGACTTCCCTGGTGCTCCAGTGGGTAAGACTCCACGCTCCCAATGCAGGGGCCCCGGTTCGATCCCTGGTCGGGGAACTAGATTCCACATGCCGCAACTGTGTCCGCATGCCACAACTAAGAAGTCCACATGCCACAACTAAAGGATCCCATGTACTGCAGCTAAGACCCAGCGCAGTCTAAACAAATAAATAAAATAAATATTTTTAAAAAATCTGAATCAGCAGATGAGTCCAATTGTATACATTGGTTTCTTGCTCAATATTTATTAAAATAAAACTACATTTATTTTTAATATAAAAGCAACATATATAAAAGCAATATACATACATATAAAACAACTAACATTTTTTCTCGCTTTTTTTTTTTTTTAATTTATTTATTTGGGCTGTGTTGGGTCTTCATTGCTGCGTGCGGGCTTTCTCTTGTTGCAGCGAGCAGGGGCTACTCTTTGTTGCGGTGCGCAGGCTTCTTATTGCGGTGGCTTCGCTTGTTGCAGAGCACAGGCTCTAGGCATGCGGGCTTCAGTAGTTGTGGCTCGCGGGCTCTAGAGCGCAGGCTCAGTAGTTGTGGCGCACGGACTTAGTTGCTCCGTGGCATGTGGGATCTTCCTGGACCAGGGCTCGAACCTGTGTCCCTGCATTGGCAGGCAGGTTCTTAACCACTGTGAGCGCTGATGTTTTTTCTAGATTTTTATTGGTTTTCTATCAGGGCTTTTAGAGTTGCCTTTCCTACATTGCATTCAACAGCTCTTTTTCTTTGTAAAACAACCCCTCTTGACTGAGTTTTAAAAAACATTCAATTTAGAATTTGTATAAACAACTGTTGCTTTTTGTAGTCATGTTTTATCTGTTTACATAATATTTAAATAAGTTCTGAAATTGCACCAATAAGTACAACTAACAGAAAGTGGTTTGGGAACAAACACCAGAGACTCTTGGAGATTGTACAGCTCAGCTGGCACGAGCAGAAAGGGTGGAGACAAAACCACAAAAAAGGTGCTTCTGGTGCATTATTAACAAAACACTAGAAGAGTATATTTTGCCTGGACCACACACTTGTTGGGACAAAACTGGGGCTTTTCTAAGTCTTGAATATTTGATTATTACTTTTCCAATGATTATTTATTGGCAAGCATCTAAAATTGTGCAAATTTTAGCTTCATTTCTTTTCAGGCTTTTTTTTTTTTTTTAAATGACAAATACTACATGCTGACATACTGTAAAAATGGCTCCGGATCACATCTCCTACACAAGATACTGTCAACTCTGATTTACATTTACAGGAACTAGAATTTTTAACTTGGTAGTATTACAAATTCTGTCTTTTTGTGTTTTTTTTGGTGAGGAGAGTATTGGGAAAGGGGTGGAAGAATATGTCAATGAAAGAACTTTGTTTAAAATTTTTTTTAATATTCTCTTAAAAATTCAAGTGAGCTCAAAGTATATACAGGAAAAAAAATCCCCCTTCACTCTGCTCCTAGTTCCATTCTCGGTCCCTAGTTTGGGGGAGGTCATGGTCAATAGCTGAGCCTTCTTTTGTCACACAACAGAACAAAATGGGGTGGTGTTGATTCACATTCTCATGGGAGTGTCTGTGCAATCATGTGCACCTTGGTGCAGACCAAAAAATGCGACTCAAACATCCTCAAGGCCAATGTTCCTTAAATGAACAGCAGAGACAAATGACGCTTCCCAGGAATGTCTTAGGGGAGGAAACGAACTCTGGGACTCCACAGGTACCTTGGCCATGTTGCCTGCCTCCCTCCCTGGATTTAACAGTGATGATAACACAGCTGCTGGACCGTCTTAGTCTCAGGCCCAGCGGCCCCCTCCCAGCCCTGTCCCATCATCAGGGAGGCCACAGAGCCCTGAGCCCTTATCTGACTTGCATCTTGGTCAAGGATTCCGAGCTTCAGGCCACCCCAGATGTCTCCCTGCTCCTGTGCAATGTGAGAGCCTGTTTCCTCTAAAAGCACTTGAAATGATTTAAGGGCCAGCCTGCCCAGTCACAGGCTTGAATGCATGTGGCCTTACAGTGAAATAGAATCCCCCGGCATGGATCTGTGTGAACATGTGGCGGGGGGAAGGCTACAAGGGCCAGACTGGTCCCAGATGCTTTTCCAAGAATTGCTTCCCGTGCAGCGTTTTTCTGAGCTCTTTTCTGGAAGAGCGAGTTAGTGCCATCGTGAATTCTCAGGCAAGCCGATGTGTGTCAGTCCTGCAGGGAAGCTGCTCCAATCAATTAAAGGAGGACTGCACAGTCACGTGCTGACAGCTGAAACGAGGGGAAAAACTGCACCAAGGGTGATTGAATTGGATTTTAAATACAGGAAAGGGGGCTCGCCCTCTGGAATACTTGATTATATACTTGGAGGCAGGGAGCATACTTTTGATAAGTTCTAATAAACCCAACTTGGCTTCCAAATGTCTGAAGCATCAATCCCTTTATTAAAAACCAAACCAAAGGGTTTAGTCATGTTGATGGAGGAGTTGAACAGCAGAAGTAAGAGCTCCGTGAAACTGAAAGGTACAGGACTTTGGCTGCTTGAAGGGGTTGTTAAAATGCATTCTCTCAAGTATAAATTTGGACAGACTCATTGCAGCCGCTCCAGAAGGAAATATGGTGAACTCCAGGACCTGAGGCAGTTGCATCGTTTGGGTGCCCAAATCCTCATCCACACCAGCCAAAGGAAGATGTGAGCCAAGGAGCGGGTGGGTGACGTTCATCCCAATGTCAAAGGACAGCGAACACATTTAACCAAGCCAGGCGGCTGGAAGATGGGCTTGCTAAAGTACATTCTTCAGAGAAGCAACACTTAACCTTGCGAGTGACAAACTAATTTAGTTCTGTCGTTTTTGATGGAAATCTTTTCAAAAGGCATATATTTATTTGCCTTTTAGTTTTGCACACACCAAACATAAGTTGATTTGGGGGGTTGTTCAGTGCCATCATTCAAGGTCGGTTGTCCTCAGAGACGATGTGTGATCTCCTGTCCTTGAATTAACTGGACCCCGATGACTTGGCTGGGGGCTCAGGTTGTCAGGAGCTGCCATTAATGGTGGTGACAGGGCCCCTCAGATGCGCTCTGCTCCAGCACACCTACGGGGCGTACCCATTCTATGGGGGAACATAGCTGGTGTGACTGAGTCGTGGTTAGTCTTCTGTGCCCACTTGGCCAGGCTGGGGTAGCCAGTGATTTGATGAAATGCTAATCTAGGTGTTGCTGTGAAGGTATTTTGTAGATGTGGTTCACACCTACATGTGAACCCTTTCAGTGAAGGGGATTACCCTCGATAATGTGGGTGGCCCTCATCCAATCAGCTGAAAGGTCTTTAGAGCAAAACCAGATTTCCACAGGAAGAAGAAATTCAGCTTCAAGACTGTGACGTCAGCTCCTGCCTGAGTTTCCAACCTGCCCTGAGATTTCCAACTTGCTAGTGCCCACAGTTCCTTAAAATCAGTCTCTCTCCTCTCTTTCCCTCTCCATCTCCATCTCTAGCTGTAGCTCTAGCTCTGTCTCTATCTCTATGTCTGTTTCTATCTCTATCTCTGTCTCTGTCTCCGTCTCTATCTCTATCTCCATCTCTTCTATCTCTGTCTCTGTCTCTATCTCTATCTCTGTCTCTATCTCACCACTTACTGGTTCTGTTTCTTCAGAGACCCTGACTGACAGAGGCAGTTATTCCCAAAGTTTGGGGATGAAGGTGGTGAGTAGTGTGTAGCTGGAGAAAATTCTAGCCCTCTCCCGCATTCCAACCACTGAAGAATCAAATAAGCAAGGTCCTTCCATTTTTCCTGAGGCAGAGTTTATGATCACCAAGTTCTTTCTCTGAAGTAACCACGTTCTGTGTAGACAGTGTCCCTCTGTGAGCCCATGTGGGCTCTTTTCATCTACCCTAATCTTGTAGCTTGGCGATGGGATGGTTTACACAAGTCTGCCTCTAAATAAGTGAGGAGATTTTTTGTGTTTTTTTTTTTTTTTTTTTTTTTAACCTTGTATACTATCTTAACTCACCTCCATTCTAGCCAGAGGACTGATATCCAATAAAGGACCTCGGCTTTGCATCAAATGATGGTCAAATATATTTGTATTTATATACTTTAAGTTAAAATAAAATGTCTAAGGCATGAGTCCCTTCTTTTTATTTTTCCACTAACCTGTCAGCTATCAGAATGGATCACACCTACTATGCTAATGTAATATAGATTTAAACATTTTCTATGCAATGAGTTGGCTCCTTAAACATTTTTCTTGATAAAAGGTAAACTGAGTCAAATTATCCAAATAACCAGAAGTTTCCTAATTTGTTTGAATTAGTGAGATTTTCCTGTCAAGAGAAGAATCAAATTTCATTTTAGAAATCAGAATGAGGAAGCTCTAAAGCATAAAAACAATCCACAGAAAACCTAGACCAAAGAGAGAAGACAAGCTTCAACCAACTGCAGTGGAATACCTCTGTCTGTAATCCAACATAAGATCTCTTCCACATGGGGCTCTGGGGAAAGTTCTAGGGACCACATACAAATTATGTAAATGTACATTTTCACCAACTACCTTTGCATCTTGATTTATTTTTTATTTTTAAAATTTATTTTATTTATTTATTTATTTATTTTGGCCGTGTTGGGTCTTTGTTGCTGTGCGGTGGCTTTCTCTAGTTGCGGCGAGCGGGGGCTACTCTTTGCTGCGGCGCGTGCGCTTCTCATTGCGGTGGCTTCTCTTGTTGCGGAGCACGGGCTCTAGGCGGGTGGGCTTCAGTAGTTGTAGCACGTGGGCTCAGTAGTTGTGGCTCACAGGCTCTAGAGTGCAGGATCAGTAGTTGTGGCGCATGGGCTTAGTTGCTCTGCGGCATGTGGGATCTTCCCGGACCAGGGCTCGAACCCGTGTCCCCTGAATTGGCAGGCGGATTCTTAACCACTGCGCCACCAGGAAAGCCCTGCATGTTGATTTAAATCTGCGTTCTCCTCCAGAAAGAACAGCCTGGACCTGTTAGCTGGTGCTCACAACCCATTTTACCAGCCAGCCTGTGCACATAACTCTTGGAGAGGGTACCAAGATCTTACATCCACTTAGTCTTAACTCCTTATCTGATGCACGTTTCCCAGGATAATACTGTTACCTGAGAGTATTTTACGTAAATAGTCTAGCACTAGAGACATGCTTGAATTCATGGTTTAAACTGATTGTGAACATATGTTTTGTAGGTGAGGAAAATTCAGTTGGTAGTGAAGCTTTTGAAAGGCTTATGGACCTATCAGCTAAGCCTATTAATGACTATCAAGGCTTTATAGACCCATGGATGAGGAGCAGACAGCAAGAGAGTTTATCTGAGCTCTATTGCGTTGCATTTTGTAGTGGTTTTTCTGGGTTCAAATGCCATTTCATGCATTCTTTTATGAATACAGAAATTCTTTTTTTTTTTCTTTTTATTTATTTATTTATTTATGGCTGTGTTGGGTCTTCGTTTCTGTGCGAGGGCTTTCTCTAGTTGTGGCAAGTGGGGGCCACTCTTCATCGCGGTGCGCGGGCCTCTCACTATCGTGGCCTCTCTTATCGCGGAGCACAGGCTCCAGACGCGCAAGCTCAGTAGTTGTGGCTCACGGGCCCAGCTGCACCGCGGCATGTGGAATCTTCCCAGACCAGGGCTCGAACCCGCGTCCCCTGCATTGGCAGGCAGATTCTCAACCACTGCGCCACCAGGGAAGCCCAGAAATTCTTTTAAAAAAATAATTTTTTAATTGAAGTATAATTGATTTACAGTATCATGTTAGTTATATATATATATATATATATATGAAACTGAACATCTATATTGTTTTTCAGATTCTTTTCCCTTATAGATATTACAAAATATTGAGTACAGTTCCCTACTGTGCTATACAGTAGGTCCTTGTGGTTATCTAGTTTGTATAGAGTTGTGTATATATGTTAATCCCATCCTCCTAATTTATCCTTCCCCCCCCCTTCCTTTTCAGTAACCATAAATTTGTTTTCTATATCTGTGGGTCTATTTCTGTTTTGTAAATAAGTTCATTTATATCTTTTTTTTCAGATTCCACATATAAGCAATATCATATGATTTTTGTCTTTGTCTGACTTACCTCACTTAGTATGATAATCCCTAGGTCCAACTGTGTTGCTGTAAATGGCATTATTTCATTCTTTTTTGTGGCTGAGTGATATTCTGTTGTATATATCTACCACATTTTCTTTTTTTTTTTTTAAATTGTCTTGTTTTGCTTTTTTTTTTTTTACTTTAAAGTGGTTTATAGTAATCTTTTTTATTTATTTTATTTTATTTTTTATATTTTATTTTTGGCTGTGTTGGGTCTTCGTTTCTGTGCAAGGGCTTCCTCTAGTTGCGGCAAGCGGGGGCCACTCTTCATCGCGGTGCGCGGGCCTCTCACTATCGCGGCCTCTCTTGTTGCGGAGCACAGGCTCCAGACGCGCAGGCTCAGTAATTGTGGCTCACGGGCCTAGTTGCTCCGCGGCATGTGGGATCTTCCCGGACCAGGGCTCGAACCCGTGTCCCCTGCATTGGCAGGCAGATTCTCAACCACTGTGCCACCAGGGAAGCCCTACCACATTTTCTTTATCCATTCATCTGTCGATGGACATTTAGGTTGTTTCCATGTATTGGCTACTGTAAACAGTGCTGCAATGAACACTGGGGTGCATGTATCTTTTTAAATTATAATATTCTCTGGGTATATGCCCAGGAGTGGGATTGCTGGATCACGAATACAGAAATTCTGATCTTTGAATGAAGATGTCTTTTAAAATCCTGGTTTATGCTAGTGCCATCCTACTGGCTTCAGTAAGTCTTAGTCGGCTATGTTATTTATGTGTACACTTGCTCCTGAGAAAAGTGAGTTCGCCTTTGTTTGGTCAAAGCTAGCAGGTTAGGCTATTTGTAGAGGAGGCTTGCAATGGAAAATGTTGGGGGTCTTAATTGGCTAAGGCTTTTTTAGTTAGGGTAAGTGACACCATTTGCTATAACAAACAAGCCCAAATTTCGGTGAAAAACATTTCTCTCTAACAGCTCAGTCCAATGTAGAAGTGATGGAGTGGTGAGGGCTGGGCACTCTGTAATGGTTCCGTCATCCTATTGGGCTTTGGATTTCTCCACTGGCTCCTCCAGTGGGTGATGGGTAGATGGGTCAAGTGAGCGACCATCAAGGGTCTTACAGGAGGTTGTAGAGGCCAGGAGTAGAAGTGATGTGCACGCCTGTCTACCCACATTCCACTGACCAGAACTCAAGTCACGGGCCCCCACCTAACTGCAGGGGGGCTGGGGAATCAGGCAGTGGGCCAAGGAAACTGAGGCCACACATGGTTCTGCTGAGCACTCATTTGGTGCCACAGGCTGAAGAACTGGAGAGGGCAGAGCAGTGAAGCGTGTGCGGTACAAGGGTGGAGGGGAAGGACAGACGCCAACATTTTCAGGTTAGTGCAACATAATGAGCACTGCCCTAAACACCCTTCTCAGGGCAAAATGCCACTAGCTCTTCCACACCTGGTGTCATGCCAGCACGTCCAAGAAGTTCACACTTTTCAAACTAAGTTTGTGTTTTATCAGGACTTGTCAGGCATTCCACTTGGTTTGCCTCTCTGCCCCTCATCCTCTCAGGAATTTGGTGTAGACGGAAGTCTTTTGTGCCTGGAAAGAAACAATTAAAGTTTTGTTTTAAGTAATGTTTAATTTACTGAAGTTATGTATTTAGAAGCCCAGTGTTGGTAGGATTTTAAATTGAACTTGAATATCATTTTATTCTACTTATAAAACTAATAGCTTTAGTAAAAATGTGAATAATCTCTTTCACTTTGAGCAGTGTTGATTTAATGCACAAATTAACAGATTAAGTCATTCTTAGTACAGAGACCCCCCCCAGACCTTGTGAGTATAAAAGAGTGCCACTGGGGGTCAATGGGGGACCCTGTGGGCGTCTCCACAGGGGGACACAACACTATTTATGCTCTTAGTTAATCACATTTCCAGGTAGACACTTTAAGTGCCCAAGAGGGCTAACTCTGTGTGTGGGTAATTTTTTATTAATAGGAGTTCTCAGTACAATAACAAATTTAACCTGACATCTAGGAAAAAAAAATGATTCACCCTCTAACGTTTGTTCATAAAGAAAAACCTGGGGACTTCCCTGGTGGTCCAGTGGTTGAGACTCCTCTCTCCCAATGCAGGGGGCCCGGGTTCGTTCCCCGGTCAGGGAACTAGATCCCACATGCACACCGCAACTAAGACTGAGCGCAGCCAAATAAATAAATAAATAATTTTAAAAAAAAGAAAAACCTGTTCTGAACATTTTACTCTCCTAATTTTAATGCTTACACCATAATGCTTCTAAGTCTATAACTTAATTTTAGGTTTAATGTTAATAATCCTATATTGTTGCATCTGGTCAAAGAAACTAGAAAACATCAGGTAGAAATTAAAATAACCTGAATATAAGACTTGACTAAAAGGCTTTTCTAAAAGCCTTTTAAAACAAAACAACCTAAAATTAGAATACTTTTGGCAGAAAAATGAACAACTATGAACAAAATTAACATTACATAATATTTTAGCAAGAACTACATTACAATAATATTGTTTTACATAGAGTAGAGTGATTTACAACATACTAAATGCCTATTTTATATCAGAAATAAAAATATCTTTATCAAAAATACTTTTTAATATAGTTTCGCACTTTTGGGAGATTCTGTTCCCAGTAAATGGCAGGAACACAATTTAGAAGATGAAAAGTGTGATACATTTTTTTTTTTTTGGCTGCGTTGGGTCTTCGTCGCTGCGCGTGGACTCTCTCTAGTTGCAGTAAGCGGGGGCTACTGTTCGTTGCGGTGGCTTCTCTTGTTGCGGAGCACGGGCTCTAGAGCGCAGGCTCGGTAGCTGTGGCACACAGGCTTAATTTCTCTGCATCATGTGGATCTTCCCGGACTAGAGATCAAAGCCGTGTCCCCTGCATTGGCAGGCAGATTCTTAACCACTGCACCACCAGAGAAGCCCTGTGGTACATTTTTAAATTAAGAGACCTAACTTAATTAAGTTGTCAAATAGATATTATCAGCAAAGTCTTTCCAGGAGCACTTAAGTTTGTCACAAATCTGATAAATCACCTGCCAACAACTGGGGTTTTCAAGTTCTCTATCCATTTTATGAGAGAACATTCCAAAAGTGAACTTGCACTTTGCCTGGGTTGGTTCAGAACCTACATATGTATTAAAAGAAACCAGTTAGGAAACAAATATCTTGTCAAAGATGAGGAAGATGGGTCTGTTATAGATGGATCCTGCACAAGGCACTTTTCTTATTTTATGTTGCTTGTGTAGCTTCAGACATCAAACAACTCATAGAGAAGTTACACACACACACACACGAAGAGCCAAAAACAAAACCAACCTACTTTGTAGCCTAGTGGTATAACCAAGGGGTCAGAATTCGCTCTTGCTGCAACATTTCTTAATTTCCATCATCACATGAAATTTAAAGTAAGTCCCGGATAAGAAGACACTGTAAGGTCTAGGGGCTGAGCACAGAGAGGCGGACGGTCCCTGTCATTCCAGGAAGACCCACAGAGTCAGATGCCGAGAAACAGTCTTCTACCATGAAAAAAGCTTTCTCATCTGCCTGCTTACATATTTCCCTCCCACTGCTGTACCTTAAGAGGCAACTATTATGTTATGGAAAAGAGCATGGAAAGATATAGTGAGAAATGAAGCAGGGCATGAAAAAGGTGGCCAGGCCGCCCTCCGAGCTCAGGGCAAGGAGAACTCACCGGCCTCCTGGAGCCGTCCAGTCTGGTGCTCGGTGCCTTTCAGGCCCCATCTCAGCAGATCCTCCCTCAGCTCTGGAAGGACAAAGGGGTCACTATTGTCCACACTGAAGTCACATGGATGGCAGGAGAAGACTGTGGTTTCTCAAGCAAGAGGTCTTACTCCTTTCTATCATGATCACAGCACCTGGCACCCTGTAGGCGCTTAATATGGTGGTTGAATATTGTTGAATGACCCGAAGACTGGGTCAGGTTTAAGTCACCAGGATTCGTGCAACAAACAGAACCCACTGCCATCATGACATCATTTTACAACCTGCTTTGAGCTGTGCACGCCTTCTCAGGGCTGAGAAGAAGCAGGTAGACACAGTGGAGAATATTAGGGTAGAATCTGTTCATTTGGAAGCTCTCAGAGCTGGTGTTGGTCACGGTATGGTCATCTTTGGTGAGCACCAAGGCTAAGCCGAGGTTTCCAGTTTGCGTGTTCTCTGTTTGGGGCTCTGTGCCACCTGCGTGTTAATGGTTAATACCCACCGGGCAATACAAGGAACTAGTCACAGAATTCAGGGGTCCTGTCTGATCTATGGAGTGGAAGCAGCATTTTTTTTTGGTAAAGAAGTATTGTGTTTGTGCGGCACCCATACCACAGACAGTTCTGGAGCCCTGGAACTTGCTGAGGGGTTGCTTCGCAGCCTTAGGAGGGACCCAAGTGAAATCTGAAACTTGGGGGCAAGGAGGGACTGAGAAAGAGGCGGACCCCTCCAGATGGGACAGTGGCAGGTTTAAGAAAGAAAGGAACTTACTTACGAGGCTTGTCTTGAGCAGCTGCAAGATGAGTAGATCTCCGCACCCACCTGCCTGAATCTTAAAAGTTTATGTAGTGGTCTCAACTGGATTCAGTTATGTAGACCATACAGATGGTCTCAACTACACATTACTCTCTCAAGACTGCATCCTTGAACCCAGCTCCTAGTGTGGGATGGGTGGGCAGAACGGACGTTCCAAGGGCAGGGGAGGGGTGAGCAGCTTCTGGGTGTCTGGGTCCAGCTCGCAGGTCAGCCAGTGGTCACATCCTGTCCATGGCCCCCTCCAACATGAGGATGCAGGCGATCCAGAGGCCGAGATGGTTTCCACCAGAAGCCTTTTATGAGCTGGCCAGGAAAGACAAAGACAAAGGACTGGATGCAGTAGAACGAGTGACACTTGGGAACCATGAAAAGTGTGGGGCAGAAGTGAGACCCTGGTTCTTCCACGTGCTTTCTGAGATGGACCGTAATGGATTCAAAGTTCTCATCAGCAGTGAACCAAGTAGATCTGAGATAGAATTTCCTAGTGTGGGGTCCCATGGGCTCCCAGATGAGGTGTGAGCAGCAGAAGGTTAATGTCGGGGCTTGTCAAGTAAAGATGCTTGGGTTGTGTTGTACAGGCTTTTCTGATGTTCACTCACCCTGATTAAGAGCCGCTTAATTAGAGATACACAGGGAAGCCAAGGGAAAAATGGATATTGTGGTCCTGAGCATGAAGGACGCTCATTCTGTGTTTTTGTGACAGGGGATGCTGGAAAGGAAGGAGGGGGCAATAAGGAAACGGATAGAGGCCTTGGGGCTTTGGGGGAAATGGAATTGCTCCGGGGTGAGAGTGGGCAGGGTGACCTGCCGCCTCTGAGCCTGTGCTGTCCAGTGCAGGAGCCACTAACCACGTGTGGCCATGGAGCACTTGAACTGTGTAGCTTGCCTGAACTAAAGGGCATTGACACCGGCTTCTGAACTCTTAGTATGAAAACAAGACTGTAAATAGCTCATTAATATTTACACTGATGATATCTTGAAATGACACTACTTTGCATATATTCAGAGTAAGTAAAACATATTAAAATTAATTTTAAATTAATCATGTTTTTAAATGGAACTACTAGAAAATTTGAAATTACTGATGTGGCTTGAGATAGATTTCTGTAAGACAGTGCTACTCTAAACCACGGGAAGGGAGAACATCTCTGCTCCAAAGTCTTGGGATGGGTTTTTAGCCAGTACAGCAAGGATCAGCTTTGCCAGAGGGTCAGAGCCAGCTGGCAGCCAAAGGACAGGGATCAACTGCCAGTGAGTGTTGTCGTTGGCTGTAGCTGGGACCATGCCTGGGACACCCAGGGCCACCAGCATCACAGAAGGACTCAGGAGGGGCTGGGTCTTCAAGCAAACTGATGGGGGCATCTGTTTGGCAGAGACGAATGTCACTGTTTCCCAGAGGTTGCCATGGGTACACAAGCCATGTTCTCTGGCATTGGCTCACCTCCACAGAGCTCTACTAGAGCAACGCCTGTTACGTGTGTGCAGCAGACTAAAGCAAAGAGACTGGTTCAAGGCCGGGGAACACCTGTGATCCTGGGTTGCCCCCAAGGTACCTTGGAGAAACTCTAGGGTTCCCAGGGTTTCCTACCAGTTTGAAAATCTCTGTTCCTGCAGCACATCCTTTACAGGTCTGCTCCATGTATCTATCTGCTCTGTGCAGGTGGAAAATTGTTTTCCAGAAGGCCGTGTGGGGAAGTGGCTTGCTTTGTTTCCTGGCCTGTACATGTGAATGTCTTTGCTTTAAAAAAGCGTTCACCATGGGGTTTCATTTGCGACCCCCAGTAGTATACTTCGGAAGTGCTTATACGGGATACAGTCCTAGCATTCCAGAAGCTCATTCCTGGGGCAGAAGACAATGTGCAGTGTGGGAAGGACCTCGCACCAGGGGAAGGAAGACCTGGGCCTGGGTCTGGCCTCACAAATCACTGATTTTAGACAAGTCACCCTCCCTATCTGGCCATCAGCTATGCTATATCATTACTAGATGGGAGAATCAGGATACGAGGTGGCTCCTGACCTATGTGAGAATTTTAAAATGCCCCAAATGGGCATACACAGAAAAATTCGGTTTTGCTTAGCATTTTGGGTTTTTCTTGCACTGCTTGGAGATGGAGAGGGACATCTCATGTTAAGAGCTCTTGGATTAGGTTAACTGTAAGATTCCTTTCATTTGTAAAATATTATGTAAAAGTAGAAGTATTAAAGAATAAATTGCATTCGTGGTTCCAAATTATTAAGAAAGCAATTTCATGGGCTGTGGGGCAAAAAACATTAGGGATAAATGGAGTCACAGTTCCCTAAGGAAATCTGATGTTCCTAATCTGCATGCAAATGTTAATGCATTTTCCAACTTAAAAGAAAAATCACATTTAGAGTTTAGAGATTCCTTATTTCCTGTGGCTAGTGGTGGTGCTGTAAGTCCAACCTGGCTTACATAAATTAACCAGCAAAAATCATGCACACTGGTCACATCAAAACTTTAAACCTTGTGATTCAGTGTCCTGTCAACATGTTCATATAGACCAGGAGGGCAGACTTTTTCTGTGAAGGGCCAGATAATAAAGATTGGAGGCTCTGGAGACCGTACGGTGTCTGTCGCTCTGCTCTTGTAGTTTGTATGGCTGAACAGCCAGAATCAACACGTGGGCGTGGCGGTGCTGGAAATTTAATAAATCATAATTAATTAAACTTGATTTATTGACAAAAAAAGAATTAGCAGTATCAATGTAACATTTTATTAGTGACTGTTAATGAGGTATATGTAGTTTGCTGGTAAACATTAAGGTGTTTTGTGTGAAATTGAAAACTCTTAAAGATGGCAACCCTCTAATTTTGCCACTGGCAAAATCGTAGGTCGAAAATATTTGTTTGTTCTCCGTTCTTTGCTTCTGGTTAGAGCCTCATTAGGTCAATTATTTACCTACATTAAGAAAGAGGAATAAAAGTATAAGAATACTATATTGAGGTTCAGTAATTTCTGAGCACATATAGACCTTTATTTTCTAAATATGCATTTTATATTTTTACTGAAAAAGTAATCGTGCCGTTGTTTTGTGGCTTTTTCCCCCCAGATATTTTAAGAAAAGTTGTCCAGAAGAAGTTTGACCTGTCAACGGATTATGAGAAGGTAATTTTGATTGATGAATTTGTTAGCAAAAAATAAACATGAGCAAAACTTTGGCTGACTTGAAAGTAAATCTTTAAACAACCAGTTGTTTTACCTGTGAATTGAGTAACCTTTCTTGACTAAGAAGCTTTATGGAGTATTGAAATGCCTTATTAATCCCATTTGAACTACAGCAGAAATTTCAAAAGTAGCATTTGAAGAAACATTCACCTTTCAAGCTATATGTTATTGAAAAACTAAAATTTCCTTAAAGGAAGTCTTATGCTACTTTTTTTAGACAAGGGATGAGAACCCCTTAGCTAAATGGAATGGTTTGAACATCCCTAGAAACAGGCATGCGTACTTTTAACATACACATGCATACTTGTAGAAGAAAAAGAATTAATTCTTACCAGAGCTCTTCCACAAGGAAGTGATTTGGGGGCTTGTTGTTAAAAAGATAAGCAGGGCTGGAACAGGTGGGGAGGCAGCTTTGCAGGTGTTCCAAGCTGTGGGGACCACGTGAGCAGAGGATGAGGCGTGAGAGGAGGAAGCAGAGGGATGGAGCTGGTGGGTGAGGAGGAAGGGGAAGGACAGGTGAGCTGGGGCCAGATCAGGGGAGGGCCTTGAAGGCCTCACTCAGATGAGTGGACAGTATTGTCAGAAAGCATCCAGGCACCTTTCATGTCTCTACTTAATACCAAGGTTAGGGTTAGGGTTAGGGTTAAGGTGCTGTTAATTCACTCTGTTTGCATCCACGAGGTTAACTTACCTAAACAGAACAGTGTGTTATTTCGATTTTGGCCTATGATGAATGTCGGTTGCCAATGAAATCAACAGACGAATGTTTTTGCATTGAATGTTAGGATAATAAAAATTAGTTGAATCTGTGTGTCAAGCTATTAGTCCTGCAGGGTCAGACGATTCGTTCGTTCCATCCTTTCCTGGTACGAAGGTAGTTATCAAGACAACAATAAAGGTACCAGTGGACTTTTATTTATTTAATGGCCAGCACAACAAATGTGAATGACAGTGTCTCCAATGGGTGTGAAGGCAGTGAACTCTCGCCCAGTGGTGGGAACGGTGGCCGCATATTCTCAATTTGCAATAGAATGATGCTTAAGGGGAAAGTGAATGCAGAAGCCAAAGAGGAAGTTCTCATCTCAAGGCCATTTATGTGTATAAAATAGGATGAGCCAGATACACACTAGTGCCTACACCTTCCCTCCTACCACAGAAAGCATTTTCATTCTTCAGTGCCACTGGCTTCATTTATATCTTCCAAACGTGATTGCCCATGTGTGCCTGCTTCCCTGGGCAGAATAAAAGGATCTTTGCTTTTATATTTATCTTGAAAATTTGCATGCCATTAGCAGCCCAGCCTGAATGCCAGTTTGCTCTGCCAAGGAATGGGTTGGGCGTGAGAGGCTGGACTCTCTCATCTGGGCCCAAGCCTTAGAGGACCAGGTCCTCAGACTCTGAGGTGACTCTGGGCAGCCTGACAAGCATGAGCCAGAGTTGGCTGCCACCATCCATGGCAGGACTCTTAGTTGGACGAGTCCTTTATGGTTGGCTTGATATTAGACTTGGAGTTCCTGTAAACTTGGGGACCCCCCCTACTTCCTGATTTCCTCTCCACCTCAGGTGTCTTTACAAACGGATAAAAACCGTTTGGGTGGAGCTGGTGTAGAGAAAGGAGCCAGAACTGGGCCCACAGGAATGAACGGAATCCTACCCTAGGTGTGGAATTGGGTCATGTTTTCCGGTTATCCAAGGAAGAGGGATTTGGTTAAGCAAAGACACCAAACAAGCCAGGGCTCCTTGGGAAGGGAGCTTTCTGATTGGCTTTAGGGAGATGAATGCTGGGTGTGTTTGGTCAGAGTCCCAGAAGCAGACCCTGAGTCAAGGACTCCAGGGCAAGTCACTTATTTGGGAGGTGCAGGGAACCCTGGCTGTGAAGTGGGAGGTGACACAGCGGAGGGAGGGCCGCCTGTAGAGGGTGTATCATTCCGCCACCTGCCACAGGGGGCAGCAGAGCTCCATCCTGTAGAGGAGCTGTGATAGACGCCAAAGACACCTGTGTGGGAATTAGCCCATGGGAAGGTGAGAGAGCTGAGGTATCTATACACCAAGACTGAAGAGGCACTTAATCATAATCATGACACGGGGCTTGTTTTAAAGACAGATTCCTGGTCTTACCCAAATCTCCTGACGCTTCTCCAGGGGAGGGGCCTGAAGTCAGTGTTTTTAACACACGCTGTTAAAAGGAGCTTATGATTGGTGAGGTTGGGAGGTAACAAGCCCGTGGGGCCCGGACCCAGGAAGGGAGGCTGGGGTCATTCAAGATGCCCTGTGGGTCCCCAGGGGCATGTGTATCTGAACTGCCCATCCCAACATTTCAGATGATGCCTCCTTTAAAGGTTATTACCATCACAAACATTGTTCTTCCGCACCTGTGAAAATCTGCCAGCTAAGGCAATGGCTTCCAAACTTGGATTTCCTGGACCAGACAACTTGAAAAACGTCATCTGGAGAACACCATGGAGCCACATAATTTTATTTAACCACGTGAGGACATTTTAAGTCAACTATTACAACAATAATGACTTTGTCCCTCTTCATACATATGTCACCTCCCTCTTCCAAAAAGAAGGATAGTCTTATAAATTGAGCAAATGAGGTAAGCACTGTGAAAGGGCAAGTATAGGACTCCATGGCATCATGAAGGAGGGATGTACAGCAAACCCAGACGTTGTTATCAAGACAGACTTCCTCGAGAAAGCAACATCCAAACTCAGACTTGAGTTTCATCAGGGGAAGAGTGATGGGAATAAGGTTCAAGCAAGAGGGAACCCAAAGTGAGGAAAGGGAGAGAGACCATGATGCTTTCTGGGGACTAGAGTGGTCAAGAAGAATTGGGACATGAAGCCAGAATTAAATAACATAGGACCACGTGGAGGAGTTTGAATTAGACATGGTGGGAATCCATGGAATGCTGTTAAACAAGGGAATGATACCGTAAGATTGTCATTTTAGAAAGGGCACTTGGAAGTTGGCGCCTTGGGCTCTGGGGTTCTAGGCAGCCACTGATTCTCTGTTTCATGGAGACCATGTGGTTGTGGTTAGTGTGTTAAGCATTTGTAACTTTCCCTCTAGCTCCCCTTGTCCATAACTGATTAGCATACTGATTAAGAACCTTTCAAGAAATCCAATGTAAATCCAAATGTGAGCCCTAGAGCTTGACTGTACCCAAAACACTGTTTGTCTAATAAATGCTCCTTTTATGTTCCTGTCTTGTGTCATCCTCCTCTCCCTTGATTTCCTCTGTGTGGGATATTAATGGTCTCAGTTGTGGTTAATCACTCCAGTAATGTTTTCTGTTTTCTTGATGCATGCTGCCTCTGCTTGCACAAACTCTGCAACCGCTTTGACTTCCTCAGCCAGAAAATGTAGTCTTGATTCTGAAGGTAAAGTCCTCACTTGCTGTTTCATGTTGCTCTGTCTAAAGCCCGCGAGTGGTGTGACGCTTTTGCCAGAACTTTCTGTTCACTGTCATCTCCACTGTGATGATTTTTAAATTGTTTCCTTTTTGTTTCTGCCATCATCTTCCATCTTCTCTTTCAGCTTTTGTAGTCCACGAAAGAATAGCAACCCATCTGCAAATTTAAATCTTGAGCTTCTCTTCAACACAATCCACAAAGCACTCCGGAGATCTTGGTATATCAGGAAATAATTTAGGTTCTTGCCAGATCTTGGCCAGACTTTTAAGTGTAGACGTGAACTCTGGAAATGACATAATCTTGTTCCTGATACTGTTTAACCTAATATTTAGTAGTGACATTGGAAAGCTTATATACAAAATATAAAATTTGTATTTGGAGCTAAAGATACTGCATTAAAAACATTTCAGTACACCTTCTCTCCTGGGTTTGGGGTTCAATGTTACAATTTTTTTTTTTTTTTTTTGGCTGTGCCACGCAGCTTGCAAGATCTTAATTTCCCGACCAGGGATCAAACCCATGCCCCCTGCAGTGGAAGCGTGGAGTCCTAACCACTGGACCACCAGGAAATTCCCAGAAACAATTTCTAAAAATAGTAACAATTTAGAATATTTGCTGAGAAAGATAGCAAAATAAGTAAGAATTTGGTGTGTCTGGAGCTGGTTTCTCAGTTGGCCAATGATGTGAGTCTTCAAGGGCGGGTTACACACCAGCAAATAACGACTTTTCATGGCCGTGGTGTCCAGCTTAGCTTAAGAAGCCTGCATCAAAATTGCAATCACTTTTTTTGTTTTTAGCATTTTAACCTTAATATGGAAGTAGATAATATTCAAGTGCCATGTGCACCTAGCTTAATACTCATAAGCGTTTGCCCACGAGTTAGCTAATACTGATTGAACATTTGCTGTGTGCTGGGCACTTTGCTAGTTGTTTACACATTAATTCACTTAATTATCTGTCCCTCACAATATGCTGATGACATTAATGCTAATGTAACATTTCCTAGTTTAGAGAATTAAAAGCCGCCCCTGCTGGGATTTAAAGCAGGTCCTCTGACTCCAAGTTCAGTGCTCTCTCTCCTAAGACATCACATTTGCTTCTAGGAACAAGGCTTGGGTTTTGTTTTCCTTTGCTCAGCTTGGCTTCAGAATGTATTGCTATCTAGCTGGTCCATTACAAACCATTACAGGTTGCAAACCGCCAACCTGTAATTTTCTGCCATTCTTTTAAAGTGTCTTGCTTTATGGAAATGTGAGTAACTGCATACATGAATTGGAATGAGAACGAGTTTTATCATCCTGTTGCATTAATTTTTATTTAGCCTGGAATAAAGCCGTCAGTGATTATGAAAATAGGTTTAGGTCACATGATTGTGTCTAGCTATTGTGCTAGTTCCTAGGAACCTAGGAACTATCTGAGACTTAGGCTGCTGAGCCCAGCCTCACCAGCCTGAAAGGGGCACTTAGCAAGTGTCTGCTCCACGCCAGGTACTTCCCATGGCACCTTACCACTAATCATACATTATCTGCAATGTTCACAAGGACCTTATAAGGTACGTATTTTATTCCCAGTACATGGGTGGGGAAACTGAGTGGCCTGTGAGTAACATGTCTGATTTGGAAAGTCTGAGCCTTTTTTTCTAAATTTAGATATATTCCAGATTCTTTCATAACTAACTATGAATTTGTCATTAATTGATCCAATCCAAGCTACTTTGAATCCTTAATAACTATTACTAGTTCTATCTTTCTGGTGAAAAACATCCTTGGTATAGATTATTCATTATGCAAGGACTTCTGCCAAAATTTGTCATGCCGTTTAAAAACAAACAAAATACCTTTGGGGTTGAAATGACACCATTTGCAACTTGACCCTGAATTTGGATATTTTCCTGGAAGTCGAAAGAAGGTAGTAACTGCTTGATCCCATACTCTGATAACTCAGATCTCTGCTTCCTTTGTTTCAAGAAGGATCTTCAAAATGGACACACAAACACACACCCTCCCCTCAAGATTTAAGTCATGATGGCAAATAGCTTAAAAAGCATGAAATGTGTACACTGTGGAATGTTCTACATGTAATTTTATGTTACAGTATGTGCTGTTTCTCTTGTTTGACTTGCAGATTATCTACTATGAGATCGGGATTATTATCTGTGCTGTCCTGGGATTGCTGTTTATTATTCTGATGCCTCTGGTGGGGTTTGTCTTTAGTTTGTGTCGTTGCTGTAACAAGTGTGGTGGAGAAATGCACCAGCGACAGAAGAAAAATGGGGCCGCCCTCAAGAACTACTTTACACTCTCCCTCTTGGTGATTTGTATATTTATAAGGCAAGTAGCATCTTGGACAACAGCTGATTGTGTTTTAGGTTGATGAGAAATGTCTTGTGTTTTAACTGTTGAGCATGAGTTGGAAACAACAACGATGAAATTCAAAAAACAGAAAACAGAAAAGAGAGAACAAAAATGCTTGCCCAGCACATCACTATAAGCAGAAGTTAGTGCTGTAACCAAGCTGCTCTAGTTTACGTGATAAGCCAGCCCCGTGTTTTTTTTCATTTTGAAGACATCCTGATAAATCTGGGACTGAAGAAAGCATTCACCTCCCAGGACAGTGCCTCCTTCCTCTTAAATAACTCTCTCGAAACAGGCAGCATGCAGGAAGGCAGAGCAACTATTTCTAGTTGATTTGTACGTCCGAAGGGATCTTTTGCAAGAAAATTTTTTTTAATTGAAGTATCGTTGATATACAATATTATCTTAGTTTCAGGGGTACAGCAGAGTGATTCAGTTATATATGTATATATATATATATATATATATATATAATATATATATATAAATATATGTATTTGTTTTCAGATTCTTTTCCTTTCTAGGTTATTACAAAATACTGAGTATAGTTCCCTGTGCTGTACAGATGGGTAGAGTCCCTGAATTGGGGAATTTGAGAATATTGTTGAATGGAGTTAACTTTCTAATTATATGCCCAGTTTTCTTTTTGTTTGTTTTTGTTTTATTTTTCTCATTTTTTATTAGGAAATTTAAAAAAAGAATTTTATTTTATTTATTTATTTTTAAACAGCAGGTTCTTATTAGTTATCTATTTTACACATATTAGTGTATACATGTCAATCCCAATCTCCCAATTCATCCCACCACCACCACCCCACCCCTGCTTTCCCCCCTTGAGGTCCATACGTTTGTTCTCTACATCTGTGTCTCTATTTCTGCCTTGCAAACTGGTCATCTGTACCATTTTTCTAGATTCCACATATATGCGTTAATATACGGTATTTGTTTTTCTTTTTCTGACTTTCTTCACTCTGTATGACAGTCTCTCGGTCCGTCCACGTCTCTACGAATGACCCAATTTCATTCCTTTTTATGGCTGAGTAATATTCCACTATATATATGTACTACATCTTCTTTATCCATTTGTCTGTTGATGGGCATTTAGGTTTCTTCCATGACCTGGCTATTGAAATAGTGCTGCAATGAACATTGTGGTACGTGACTCTTTTTGAATTATGATTTTCTCTGGGTATGTGCCCAATAGTGGGATTGCTGGGTCATATGGTAATTCTATTTTTAGTTTTTTAAAGAAGCTCCATAATGTTCTCCATAGTGGCTGTATCAGTTTACATTCCCACCAACAGTGCAAGAGCGTTCCCTTTTCTCCACACCCTCTCCAGCATTTGTTGTTTGTAGATTTTCTGATGATGCCCATTTTAACTGGTGTGAGGTGATACCTCATTGTAGTTTTGATTTGCATTTCTCTAATAATTAGTGAGGTTAAGCAGCTTTTCACATGCCTCTTGGCCATCTGTGTGTCTTCTTTGGAGAAATGTCTATTTAGGTCTTCTGCCCATTTTTAGATTGGGTTATTTTTTCTTTTAATATTGAGCTCCATGTTGCGTTTATATATTTTGGAGATTAATCCTTTGTCCATTTATTCGTTTGCAAATATTTTCTCCCATTCTGAGGGCTGTCTTTTCGTCTTGCTTATAGTTTCCTTTGCTTTGCAAAAGCTTTTAAGTTTAATTAGGTCCCATTTGTTTATTTTTGTTTTTATTTCCACTACTCTAGGAGGTGGGTCAAAAAAGATCCTGCTGTGATTTATGTCAAAGAGTGTTCTTCCTATGTTTTCCTCTGAGAGTTTTATAGTGTCCGGTCTTATATTTAGGTCTTTAATCCATTTGAGTTTATTTTTGTGTATGGTGTTAGGGAGTGTTCTAATTTCATTCTTTTACATGTAGCTGTCCAATTTTCCCAGCACCACTTATTGAACAGACTGTCTTTTCTCCATTGTATATCCTTGCCTGCTTTGTCATAGATTAGTTGACCATAGGTGCGTGGGGTTTATCTCTGGGCTTTCTATCCTGTTCCATTGATCTATGTTTCTATTTTTGTGCCAGTACCATATGGTCTTGATTACTGTAGCTTTGTAATATAGTCTGAAGTCAGGGAGTCTGATTCCTCCAGCTCCCTTTTTTTCCCTCAAGATTGCTTTGGCTATTTGGGTCTTCTGTGTTTCCATACAAATTTTCAGATTTTTTGCTCTAGTTCTGTAAAAAAAACCATTGATAATTTGATAGGGATTGCATTGAATCTGTAGATTTCTTTGGGTAGAATAGTCATTTTCACAATATTGATTCTTCCAATCCAAGAACATGGTATATCTCTCCATCTGTTTGTGTCATCTTTGATTTCTTTCATCAGTGTCTTATAGTTTTCTGAGTACAGGTCTTTTACCTCCTTAGGCAGGTTTATTCCTATGTATTTTATTATTTTTGTTGCAATGGTGAATGGGATTGTTTCCTTAATTTCTCTTTCTGATCTTTTGTTGTTAGTGTATAGGAATGCAAGAGATTTCTGTGCAATAATTTTGTATCCTGCAACTTTACCAAATTCATTGATTAGCTCTAGTAGTTTTCTGGTGGCATCTTTAGGATTCTCTATGTATAGTATCACGTCATCTGCAAACAGTGCAGTTTTACTTCTTCTTTTCCAATTTGAGTTCCTTTTATTTCTTTTTCTTCTCTGATGGCCACAGCTAGGACTTCCAGAACTATGTTGAATAATAGTGGCAGAGTGGACATCCTTGTCTTGTTCCTGATCTTAGAAGAAATGCTTTCAGTTTTTCATCGTTGAGAATGATGTTTGCTGTGGGTTTGTCATATATAGCCTTTATTATGTTGAGGTAGGTTCCCTCTATGCACACTTTCTGGAGAGTTTTTATTATAAATGGGTGTTGAATTTTGTCAAAAGCTTTTTCTGCATCTATTGAGATGATCATATGGTTTTATTCAATTTGCTAATATGATGTATACATTGATTGATTTGGGTATGTTAAAGAATCCTTGCATCGCTGGGATAAATCCCACTTGATCATGGTGTATGATCCTTTTAATGTGTTGCTGGATTCTGTTTGCTAGTATTCTGTTGAGGATTTTTGCATCTATATTCGTCAGTGATATTGATCTGTAATTTTATTTTTTTGCAGTATCTTCGTCTGGTTTTGGTATTAGGGTGATGGTGGCCCTATAGAATGAGTTTGGGAGTGTTCCTCCCTCTGCAATTTTTTGGAAGAGTTTGAGAAGGATGGGTGTTAGCTCTTCTCTAAATGTTTGATAGAATTCACCTGTGAAGCCATCTGGTCCTGGACTTTTGTTTGTTGGAAGATTTTTAATCACAGTTTCAATTTCATTACTTGTGATTGGTCTGTTCATGTTTCTGTTTCTTCCTTGTTCAGTCTTGGAAGGTTATACCTTTCTAAGAATTTGTCCATTTCTTCCAGGTTTTCCATTTTATTGGCATAGAGTTGCTTGTAGTAGTCTCTTAGGATGCTTTGTATTTCTGTGGTGTCCATTGTAACTTCTCCTTTTTCATTTCTAATTTTATTGATTTGAGTCCTCTCCCTTTTTTTCTTGATGAGTCTGGCTTAAGGTTTATCAATTTTGTTTATCTTCTCAAAGAACCACCTTTTAGCTTTATTGATCTTTGCTGTTGTTTTCTTTGTTTCTATTTCATTTATTTCTGCTCTCATCTGTGTCATTTCTTTCCTTCTACTAACTTTGGGTTTTGTTTGTTCTTCTTTCTCTAGTTCCTTTAGGTGTAAGGTTAGGTTGTTTATTTGAGACTTTTCTTGTTTCTTGAGGTAGGGTTGTATTGCTATAAACTTCCCTCTTAGAACTGCTTTTGCTGCATCCCATAGGTTTTGGATTGTCGTGTTTTTGTTGTCATTTGTCTCTAGGTATTTTTTGATTTCCTCTTTGATTTCTTCAGTGATCTCTTCATTATTTAGTAATATACTGTTTAGCCTCCATGTGTTTATGTTTTTTTTCCCTGTAATTGATTCTTTTAAAGTTTATTTATTTATTTATTTAGGCTGCATTGGGTCTTTGTTGCTGTGCGTGGGCTTCCTCTAGTTGTGGCGAGTGGGGGCTACTCTTCATCGTGGTGTGCAGGCTTCTCATGGTGGTGGCTTCTCTTGTTGCAGAGTATGGGCTCTAGGTGCGCAGGCTTCAGTAGTTGTAGCACATGGGCTCAGTAGTTGTGGCTCGCGGGCTCTAGAGCACAGGCTCAGTAGTTGCTCAGCTTAGTTGCTCTGCTGCATGTGGGATCTTCCTGGACCAGGGATTGAACCTGTGTCCCCTGCATTGGAGGTGGATTCTTAATCACTGTGCCACCAGGGAAATCCCTTGTAATTGATTTCTAATCTCATAGCATTGTGGTCGGAAAAGATGCTTAATATGATTTCAATTTTCTTAAATTTTCAGAGGCTTGATTTGTGACCCAAGATGTGATCTATCCTGGAGAATGTTCCATGTATGCTTGCGAAGATAGTGTAACCTGCTGTTTTTGGATGGAATGTCCTATAAATATCAATTAAATGTATCTGGTCTATTGTGTCATTTAAAGCTTGTGTTTCCTTATTAGTTTTCTGTCTGGATGATCTGTCCATTGGTGTAAGTGAGGTGTTAAAGTCCCGCACTATTATTGTGTTACTGTCGATTTCCTCTTTTATAGCTGTTAGTGTTAGCCTTATGTGTTGAGGTGCTCCTAGTTGGGCGCATATATATTTAAAATTGTTTTATCTTCTTCTTGGATTGATCCCTTGATCATTATGTAGTGTCTTCTTTGTCTCTTATAGTAGTCTTTATTTTAAAGTCTACTTTGTCTGATATGAGAATTGATACTCCAGCTTTCTTTTGATTTCCATTTGCATGGAATATCTTTTTCCATCCCCTCACTTTCAGTTTGTATGTGTCCCTAGGTCTGAAGTGGGTCTCTTGTGGACAGCATATATATGGGTCTTGTTTTCATACCCATTCAGCCCATCTCTGTCTTTTGGTTGGAGCATTTAATCCATTTACATTTAAGGTACTTATTGATATGTATGTTCCTATGACCATTTTCTTAATTGTTTTGGGTTTGTTTGTGTAGGTCCTTTTCTTCTCTTGTGTTTCCCACTTAGAGAAGTTCCTTTAGCATTTGTTGTAGAGCTGGTTTGGTGGTGCTGAATTCTCTTAGCTTTTGCTTATCTGTAAAGGTTTTAATTTCTCCATCAAATCTGAATGAGATCCTTGCTGGGTAGAGTAATCTTGGTTGTAGGTTTTTCCCTTTCATCACTTTAAATATGTCCTGCTACTCCCTTCTGGCTTGCAGAGTTTCTGCTGAAAGATCAGCTGTTAACCTTATGGGGATTCTGTTGTATCTTGTTTGTTGCTTTTCCCTTGCTACTTTTAATATTTTTTCTTTGTATTTAATTTTTGAGAGTTTAATTAATATGTGTCTTGGTGTGTTTCTCCTTGGATCTATCCTGTATGGAACTCTCTGCGCTTCCTGGACTTGATTATTCCCTTTCCTATATTAGGGAAATTTTCGACTATAATCTCTTCAAATATTTTCTCAGGTCCTTTCTCTCTCTCTTCTCCTTCTGGGACCCCTATAATATGAATGTTGGTGCATTTAATGTTGTCCCAAAGGTCTCTTAGGCTGTCTTCATTTCTTTTCATTCTTTTTTCTTTATTCTACTCTGCGGCAGTGATTTCCACCATTCTGTCCTCCAGGTCACTTATCCATTCTTATTCCTCAGTTATTCTGCTATTGATTCCTTCTAGTGTATTTTTCACTTCAGTTAATGTATTGTTCATCTCTGTTTGTTTGTTCTTTAATTCTTCTAGGTGTTTGTTCTTTAATTCTTCTAGGTCTTTGTTAAACATTTCTTGCATCTTCTCTATCTTTGCCTCCATTCTTTTTCTGAGGTCCTGGATCATCTTCACTATCATTATTCTGAATTGTTTTTCTAGAAGGTTGCCTAGTTCCACCTAATTTAGCTGCTTTTCTGGGGTTTTATCTTGTTCATCATCTACATCTGGTACATAGTCCTTTGCATTTTAATTTTGTGTATCTTTTTGTGAATGTGGTTTTTGTTCCACAACCTGCAGGACTGTAGTTCTTCTTGCTTCTGTTGTCTGCCCTCTGGTGAATGAGGCTATCTAAGAGGCCTTTGCAAATTTCCTGATGGGAGGGACTGGTGGTGGGTAGAGCTGGGTGTTGCTCTGGTGGGCAGAGCTCAGTAAAACTTTAATCTGCTTGTCTGCTGATGGATGGGGATGAGTTCCCTCCTTGTTGGTTGTTTGGCCTGAGGTGACCCAGCACTGCTGCCTATAGGCTCTTTGGTGGGGCTAATGGCAGACTCCGGGAGGGCTCACACCAAGGAGAACTTCCCAGAACCTCTGCTGCCAGTGTCCTTGTCCCCGTAGTGAGCCACAGCCGCCCCCCGCCTCTGCGGGAGACCCTCCAACACTAGCAGGTAGGTCTGGTTCAGTCTCCTATGGGGTCACTGCTCCTTCCCTCTGGGTCCTCATGTGCACACTACTTTGTGTGTGCCCTCCAAGAGTGGACTCTCTTGTCCCCCAGACCTGTCGAAGTCCTGCAGTCAAATCCCGCTAGCCTTCAAAGTCTGATTCTCTAGGAATTCCTCCTCCCATTGCCAGGCCCCCAGGTTGGGAAGCCTGATGTGGGGCTCAGAACCTTCACTCCAGTGGGTGGACTTCTGTGGTATAAGTGTTCTCCAGTTTTTGAGTCACCCACCCAGTGGTTTTGGGATTTGATTTTATTGTGATTGTGCCCCTCCTACCGTCTTATTGTGGCTTCTCCTTTGTCTTTGGATGTGGGGTATCTTTTTTGGTGAGTTCCAGTGTCTTCCTGTCTGATCGTTGAGCCGTCAGTTATGATTCTGGTGCTCTCGCAAGAGAGAGTGAGCGCATGTCCTACTCCGCCATCTTGAACCAGTCTCCAAAACATTATCTATATACCCAGTTTTCTTGAGTTTGCAATTAAGCTGGAACCTGTCTTTTTTTTTTTTTTCAAGTTTGTTAAATGAAGACTTTTATTGTGAGAAAGAAATCAGTTCATTATGCCTTTCTCTCCATTGAAGGTGGTAATTACCCTTTGTTGTAGCATTCACAGATTCTTTAGAGAATTATCTTCAAAACTGTGACTTTTAAAACATAGCATCAAAACTCTATTGGGACTTCCCAGGTGGCCCAGTGGTTAAGACTTCACGCTTCCACTTCAGGGGGCGCAGGTTCGATCCCTGGTCAGGGAAATGAGATCCCACATACCTTGAGGCATGGCCGAAAAAAAAAAGACTCTATTATTGAGTTAAAAATAAATAATAATTATTATAAATAATACATAAATCAATCTAAAAATCCAGCTCCTATAGTGTACCATTTTCATTAAACATTTCCTTCAGTGTTTCTGCAGGGTAATCTGGAGGCAGAAACCTATACTTTAGTGATATATTACCCAGTTATAGAATTTGCATATTTCTGGTTCTAAATGTGTACTTCCTTTTGGAAATAATATGGAACCCTCTCTTGAAGTCTGGGGCACACTTCATGATTTAGGATGTTTCTTCTGCAGCCCCTGCTGCTGCCATAAGTTTTCCAATGGACTGACAGATTAGATGTACACTGCTTTTAAGACGAAGAAGTTTAGTTGTGAAATCAGATTCCTCAGCTGAGGATTGTGCTTCACAATACTGGACCCCTGGTTGTGATACTTGGTCATCTTTCCACATTCCCTCATCCGTTCAATCAGTGTGTCATATCCAGAAATAAAGTGCCTATGACATGAGTAATGCTAGGCTTCAAGGAGACCCAGAGACAACGAGGAGTGTCAGTCACATCCTCCTTGATGTGTCTCCGAGCACCGCAGTTGCTCAGTAGCCATGAGTAAGATCTTTCAAATTTTGCTGAATAACTGATATTGGGGAACTTAAGCAGAAAACAGAATTAAACAGAAATTAAACAAAATTAAACAGAACAATTTAAAGTTTTGAAGTTTGGTCTGCTAACCCAAGAAGAAAAGTTCTTGAAGTGTGACCATCAGTAGAAGCATGGTGAGATGTATGCTTTGGGGGACCATTCATTGGAATATTGGTATATTGCCATATACCCATTGGAGAGCACTGCTCAGTTCTAGAGTTGCTGATATGAAACAGTCCCCAAGTGAGATGCAGTGAGAAAAGCAGTTTGCAGACCACGTGTAGAACACAACACCAGTGATTAAAAACAAAAAAGGAGGGGGATGTGAACACTTGGTTACGGTTGCAAAGAGAACATGTGAAAGGATTGCCGAGACCCTGGCCAGGCGAGTTGCCTCTGGGAAGGAAACTGGTGGCTGTGAAGGGCAGGGAAGCGAACTCGCTTCTTACTGCAGCCAGACTTCTTGTTTCTTTTGAATTATCTACCACACTCAGGTGTTACTTACTGAATTAAGTACACTAAAAATTAAATTTGGGAAACCAAAAAATCCCCACAAAAAGCAAAAGCCAGTGCACTGCCACTGATTCCAGAGCAGTCAGTTTTTTTGAACAGATATCCTTCTGCTGAAAATAGTGAAATAACAGACCTTAACACAGACGTAGAGAATGGACTTCAGGACACAGGGAGGAGGAAGGGTAAGGGTAAGCTGGGACGAAGTGAGAGAGTGGCATTGACATACATACACTACCAAATGTAAAGTAGATAGCTAGTAGGAATCAGCCACATAGCACAGGAAGATCAGCTCGGTGCTTTATAACCACCTAGAGGGGTGGGATAGGGAGGGTGGGAGGGAGACTCAAGAGGGAGGAGATATGGGGATATATGTATATGTATAGCTGATTCACTTTGTTATACAGCAGAAACTAAGACACCATTGTAAAGCAATTATACTCCAATAAAGACGTTAAAAAAGAAAAAGAAATAGACCTTAACATTATAAACAGGATCCAAGTGAATGTGTTAGCTAATTTCATGCACCCTTGTTTAACCACCAGGTAGTTTTTGTGGGTGTGTTTCATCTGCAAGATGGGGGTGTGGGTTTCTCTGTCTCTCTCTCTCCTGTTTCCCTGTGTGTCCCTGTTCTCTCTGTCCATAATTTGCATCTAACTGCTTCTTCACATTGAATTCTGAAAGGCAGCTTAGGATGGGGCAGTGGTAATTACAGATTTCCCCTGTCTCTCTGCTTTGTGTTTGAAAGGTTTTCAGGAATGTACAGACCCTATAGCTGTGGGAGTAGTTACCTCCCCCCAGCTACCAGAAGAATGTCGGTTATAGCCCAAAGACCAGTTAGATCCTTGTGCATTTCCTTTAAGCCTGAAACTTACATCCTTCATTCATCCAAAGACTTGGACAGATGTGTGTCTTCCTTTTTGTATACCCTAGACATCAAAGATGAAGCTCAGGTGACAAAGTGTCTTCTGAAAATACTTGCCCTTAGGGCTTCTTGTTAGCATGATTACTTATTTAACAAGTTAAGAATTTTCACTTGATATAAATACATATGATGTAACTTCAGGAAAATTCTTTATTGCATGTACTCATTTACCCAAATAAATGTTCACATATGTAATAATGGACTTTCAGTTTTTTTAATGGAGCATATGTCCTGTATTGGGTTTCTATTTTTAAATTGCACTTTTATTTGCATTACATATAATTATGCAATATACACTTTATAGTTCACCCTGAACTGATTGAATTATTTATATGAGGTTTTAAATACAGAGATATATAAACACTAAAGCTACAATGTCAGAAGTAAACTTGGCTTTCATTTTATATAAAATGAATGCTAAATATATCTTTTATTCTTGAGAACTCAGACCCATCAAACACATTTAGATAAGTCTTTTTCTCCTGAGTATATTTTAGTTTAGAAAATTCTTTAAAAAAAAAATCTGTGATTCTATCCTCCTACACAATCATTTAAGATATTTTCCCCACCCGAGTATCCCTCCTACACAATCATTTAAGATATTTTCCCCACCCACTTAGTAATATAACAATTTTAAATTTCAGTACATTTAAACCAAAGTTGATCAACTATTTGAGGCTAAGTGACAAATTTAAACTAATTTATTTCACATAATACATTGAATTTATATAAGGATTATAAATAGTTCTAAATAAGAGTAGTATTTGAGGTTGTTTTGTTTACTTTAAATTCAGACTAGAAGTTTAAACTTCTTTGCTTTGAATTTTTTTTTTTTAATTTAAATAGCTATTTTGATGTCATCATTTTAGAGCACCTACTGGTTTGCAAGTATCTTCAACAGCATGAGTTCAGTAATTGTTTGCACGTAATCAAAACTACCCAAGAAGATTAAAAGACCAGGAGAAAACAGAAATTTCCATATTATGATTAGATAAAAAGGAGAAGAAACTTATGTCCACAAAATCAGAAGATTAGAATAAAATAAGAGGGGAAAGAATATCCACAAAATTACAAGACGGAAAGAGAGAGAAAACGAGGTATTAGCCTCTGCTTCCGTCAACCTCAGCAGAGATTGGATACTAGTGATAATCTTTGTATGTGATTTTAAAAAAATTCTTTCAGAAGCCCAGAGCAGTCTACTTGCCTTTTATCAGGCTCAGTTCCTTTCTGTGGCTGTATACTGTTACAATTAAAAAAGAAGTTGGTTTTTAAGTTAGTCTTAATTTTTCATCCATCCCATTTTATTAAAAATTTTGAAATCTTTTCTTTTTAATTGAGAAAGGCATAGGTGTTAATGAGAAAGATCCCTTAGTATATGTGGAATATATGTGGTCATATTTTTTTCCGTTTGAGCTTTTCCAAAGGCAGCTGCAAAGTGTTTGAATTCCACAGACGTTGACATATGTTTACGTAAGTCTGTTTGACCATCAGCAGAAGATTACATTTCCACATCTCACTGCGGACTGTTTAAGCAGATGTGCCTTACTCCAGAAAAAGCCAACTTTTCTCTCCTTTCCTTTGCATTTGTCATCACTGCATTTTTCAGAATTTCAAAAAGGTTATAAGCAACAACAAAAAGGAACAGCTGTGCCTTTATTTCTCCAGAATAGAGGTTATTTCTAAGTTTCCCGGTATGGTAAGTCAGCTTTTGCCAATTACTGTGGTGAAACTGAATCCCAGTCCTTTTCAGGAAGATGGCTATTTTCAAAGTTCACTTTTTTTTTTTTTTGTTACAATGTGACGTCAATTCCTGGTGTGGAGGTCACAAGCTTCCAGAAAAGAAATTGAGCTAGCATGCCTTGGAAATCATGAGACTTGCTTAATGAGAGAGTTAGTTATATAAAATTGAAATCAAAATTGAAAAATTATCTTTAAAAAGTAAGAGATCAGTTACAAACAGAGCATTTATTTGGCTCTTATTGGCTAATTTCATTGTCAGTAGAAATTTGTAGAAAAAACTGCTACAAATTTTAAATGTTTAGCCATACTCTAAAAACTTTAAGTATTTACTTTTAAATAGAGAAAATCGGTCTGTCCATATAAAATACAGAAGTTATAGTGCTAATATGTCATAAAAATAAATTCCTATCTTCTGCTAAAAATTTCAAGAGATTTTGTTGTACTACATAAAATTTTCGATAGCTTAAAGTCTTTTGTGTCAATGCCAGATAATTGATAGTCGTTTGACTATCATTTGATTGAAATTTTATTCCCTTTTTGTGTGAGGTGAATTTCCCTCATTATCGTCATATCCTAATAGTTGACTGGTGTTTAAAAAAACAAAACAAAACATTAATTTCATGTGATTTTTTTGTGTGCATGCTTAAAAGAACATTGAATAATAAGGAATGTCTAAATCAACAACAACAAAAAGAATAACTTTTTAATTCTCTATTTGTGTTTAACTAAGGGTTTTAAATTTGGGATTACAAATGGAGACCATCAATTGGTTTGTGTAGTATTTAAAATTTTTTTCTTTGATTTGTTGCTAATATTTAAAAATGGGAAAAAAAAATTTTTAAATGGGAGACTTTACGTATAAATCCAGATTCCTAGATTTTTGTGAATAATTGGAAGATCTGGTCTTCTTCCATCACAGTAGCACTTACTGGAGCCACAGAGCATCTGCCCCACCCCCATCTTTATCTCCAGCTCCCACAGGTCCATACCAGGCACTTTGCCCTTCATGCTTTCTGCCTGCCTGTGTAGGCATTTGAATTTGCTGTCTTTAAATATAAAACTTACAATGAGTTATGAGTGTGAAAATCAGCTTTGAAAGTTGCTAAATTCTATCCCAGACTTCTGTTTAGTACAGTTTTTTTTAAATGATTAATGCTTTCATTTTAATTAGATCTATAACTGAGTAACAGAAGTGTGTCCTTTTAAATATGGTGTATTGAAATTCAGCATTGTATTGCAATGCTGTGTTTACTGATTGATGATTTTTGGAGTAACAGCATTTATGCAATAAAGGAACAAAGATAGTTTCTGACTTGGACATTCTGAACATATGGCTAATCTTCTAAATGGATCAGATGAAACAAAGCCCAATCCGTAAATCCGCCTTCACTGAGCACCCACCATGGACACGAGACCCTGCCTTAGCCAAGGTTGACAAAGAAGTCGTTTCCACCTCTTTTTAGGGAAGTTAAACATAGCTGGAAATAAAGGCAAAATAGAGTATGAAGTGAGAAAAACCCATCAGAACTTCAGGGCGAGACCTCTGGGAGTTCAAGGCAAGATGTCCTTCTCCTATCCAGGGGGTTCAGGGAAAGCCACGTGGACTTGGACTTGCTGTTTGTTTCCCAAGTTCACTTTGACTTATATGACAAAAATGGGTCTGGAGCATGATGAATGACAAATAATTTGGACACGATGGGGAGAGAGCAAGGGCCCCCAGTGTGAAATCCTCTAGCGGGCAAGTATATTCAGGTGGTGATCCTGACTTGTCATGGTGTAGAATGGTTGAAAATTGGCGTGGTAAATAAAGCTCCAGGTACATTACTATGACTCAGCTTTTTTTTTCCCTTCTGTTGACACTGCTCCAAAGTCATTATTTTGGGTCGTTCGGCCTTATTTTGCATGAGTGAATCACTTAACAACTATTATTGCTCTGGTGTAATGCCAGCCTCATAAATACCAGTGCAGACTTAAGACCAACAAAAATGGATTCTAAGGTGGTCCTTTCAAGTGTCAGAGGATATTGTTAATTAGATCTTTTAAAGATTATCATCAACATGAACCCAAACTTAAAAAAAAATCGAAGACACCTTGTGGACATCCAGTACCCCTCTCCTTTGTAGTCTGAGAAGCACTGATCTAATCTAATTTCTACTTTTTGATGCCAACTGAAGCTCACAGAGGGAAGGGACATTCTCAAGCTCACACAGTATGAGATAGTGGCAGTTGTGGGACCAGAACCCAAGTCTCATGTTCCTCCTTTATTGCATATTCCACTGCACCTTGGGTTTTTTTTGTTTTTTTTTAAATTAATTTATTTATTATTCATTTTTGGCTGTGTTGGGTCCTCGTTGCTGCACGCGAGCTTTCTCTAGTTGTGGCGAGCAGGGGCTACTCTTCCTTGCGGTCCGCAGGCTTCTCACTGCGGTGGCTTCTCTTGTTGCGGAGCAAGGGCTCTAGGTGCACAGGCTTCAGTAGTTGTCGCACGTGGACTCAGTAGTTGTGGCTCATGGGCTCTAGAGCACAGTCTCAGTAGTTGTGGTGCACGGTCTTAGTTGCTCCGCGGCATGTGGGATCTTCCTGGACCAGGGCTTGAACCCGTGTCCCCTGCATTGGCAGGCGGATTCTTAATCTCTGCACCACCAGGGAAGTCCCCAGTGCACCTTGTTAACCATAAGAAATGTTGTGCAACATTGTGTTACAGACTTTGGGGGATTAGTTTGGAAAGGCAATGCACCTATGTAATATTGCTCTGGGAAAATAGGTTTATTTCTCTATCTTCTAAAAAATTTTTATTTTTTTATTGAAGTATAGTTGATTTACATTATCATGTTAGTTTCAGGTGTATGGCACAGTGATATATATATATATATATATATATATATATATATATATATATATATTATTTTTCAGATTCTTTTCCCTTATAGGTTATTACAAAATATTGAGTATAGTTCCCTATGCTATACAGTAGCCCCTTGTTGGTTATCTATATTATATATATAGTAGTGTGTATATGTAAATCCCAATCTCCTAATTTATCCCCCTCCCCCTTCCCCTTTGGTAACCAGACCAGCAATGCTCCTTGGAATGACTCATGACAGAAATGGGGCAAATGACTCCCCAATTACCCAAGACTGAGAGGTTTCCTGGGAATGTGGGACTTTTGGTGCAAAAATGGACAGTTGGCCATCCTACCTGTAAATATATGAATGCATCATGCTTAAGATGTTGCTTTTGGTGAAGAAGCAGAAGTAGTCATATTCTGCATCAGAATTTTCCCCCCAAAGTTTGCGTATTATTTGCAAAACTTTCTTCTAGAAACATAGTTACACCTTCCATTGGATGGTTACAAACTAACAATTTATTACAAACTAAAAATTTTGTTAACTTCTGGAGGTAACTTCTGTAGGGTGTGTTATGAGCTTGTATAATTTCTTGCTGCCATCTAGTGGCTAAATCCAACAGGACCTTGGTGATTAGCAATCTTAAATGTAACATTTTTATGTTTAAAGGCCTTGACACAAAAACAAACCAGTTGGATTTGTCAGGGGATTGTTAGTAATTAGTAGACATTAAGAGCTCTTAAAATGATTAAATGTAGACATTTCAGATGGCTCGAAAAACATGGTTTTTATTTTCATGTAGAGTAGCTTTTCATGTAAGATGCCGCTCATGTGGTGTTTTTATTTATTTATTTATTTATTTATTTTTGGCTGCGTTGGGTCTTCGTTGCTGCACACAGGCTTCCTCTAGTTGTGGCGAGCGGGGGCTACTCTTCGTTGCAGGTGTGCGGGCTTATCACTGCGGTGGCTTCACTTGTTGCGGAGCACGGGCTCTAGGTGCCTGGACTCAGTAGTTGTGGCTCACGGGGTCTAGAGTGCAGGCTCAGTAGTTGTGGCACATGGGCTTAGTTGCTCCGCGGCATGTGAGATCTTCCCGGACCAGGGCTCGAACCTGTGTCCCCTGCATTGGCAGGCAAATTCTTAACCACTACACCACCAGGGAAGCCCTCATGTAGTGTTTCTGAAACTCTTTATTAAAGTGCATTTCATATGGAGAAAAGTGTTCCTATCATAAGCACATATGTGCGAATTTCTATGAAGTGAACACAGTAACTACACCATTACCCACCCCTCCCCCAAATATAACCACTGACTTTTAGCACCATCATTTTGTTTGATTTTGTACTTCACATAAAGTGAAAGGAGATGGTATATACTCTATGGCTTGCAGCTTATATAGTATTTTAATGCTAAAGTAATTCACGTTTCTTTTCAACCTGGACAATGCAGTAGCTAACAAAGACAATTAGATTAACCAAAAACATTAGAAAGCCCAAACCATTCTTATCATTTTAGTATTTTTCCTGACAGTCTTCTTGAGGGGAGCAGAGGTATGCATGTAGTGTGTGTGTGTGCACGCCCTGCACGGAGAGTGTATACCTACATTCGCATCTGTACAGAAGTGGGACTGTATTCCACACCCTGTCTTATAACCTTTGTAACTTCTATTTCCTGAACATTGTTCCATTTATAAGACTCATATTTAACAGAGCAACGTGTCTTGAATGGATATGTGTCTTCCCTGAGAAGACTGAGTCTTGTTCTGTGGCCCACATTTGGTGGTGGGTGGATTATGGGATGGAGGCAGGAAACCTGTAGCAGTGGAGGGGCTGGGCTTGGGGAGGAGGGGTTCTCTGCACAGGAAGACCTTCCGCCTCCCCCCTGGCTGTGGGCTGCTCCGCACCTGGCCACACGGCCATGGCTCCCACAGTAAATGCTCTCCTTTCCTTTTCCTGCAGCATTGGTATCATCTATGGTTTTGTGGCGAACCAACACATAAGGACTCACATTGAAAAGACTCGGAAATTGTCAGAAAGTAATTTCAACGACTTGAGAACTCTCCTGAATGCAACTCCAGGGGTAAGGACCACAATCTGTGTGTCCCATGCTGCTTTGTGTTTGAGGCCTTTGGGAGTTCCTGTATATATTTGGAATCTTCTTTGGACCTTCTGGAAACCCTATAATCATTGTAGACAGGTGTTGTCTTTTAATTTTAAAGATAAAGGAATAAAGGCCTAGCAAGTGATTTTCAAAAGAGTACAAAGCATAATTTCAGAATTGGTGCTTTTATTTTATTGCATTTTACTTTATTTCTTTTCTTTTATTAAGGTATAACATAGAATTATATTACTTATTATAAAAGTGCTTAACCATTTTAAAGGTCTCATGACTTTTTCAATTTTATTTACTTATTTTTGGCTGTGTTGGTCTTCATTGCTGCGCGCAGGCTTTCTCTAGTTGTAGTGAGCGGGGGCTACTTTTCGTTGCGGTGTGCGGGCTTCTCACTGCAGTGGCTTCTCTTGTTGCGGAGCATGGGCTCTAGGCGTGCGGGCTCCAGTCGTTGTGACTCGCGGGCTCTAGAGTACAGGCTCAGTAGTTGTGGTGCACGGGCTTAGTTGCTCCGCGGCATGTGGGATATTCCTGGACCTGGGCTCGAACCCGTGTCCCCTGCATTGGCAGACAGATTCTTAACCACTGCGTCACCAGGGAAGCCCCAT
The DNA here is from genome assembly GCF_009873245.2 of Balaenoptera musculus. Taxonomy (NCBI): domain Eukaryota; kingdom Metazoa; phylum Chordata; class Mammalia; order Artiodactyla; family Balaenopteridae; genus Balaenoptera; species Balaenoptera musculus. The sequence continues at coordinate 97,021,191 of NC_045789.1, forward strand.
GACTTTTTTAAAAAAGAAAAATCTTTGGTGCCACTGTCCTTTCTTTTTCACAATATCATTAACTCCCCATCGTTTCCTTGAAGTTACTCTGGTAATGAAACCTTTCTGTTTTATATAAACTTATTTGCTAATATCTGTATAGATGTGTAAAATTCCTTGGGAAGGAGAGACACACACACATATGCACGGAGGTTGTCTCTGGGGACAGGGTGACCTGAGGGCACCTTTTTTCTGTATCCCAGAAGCACATTGATGCTTTGCCTATTCAGAACATCTTTTTTAAAAACCTCTCAGCAGAGGGCTTCCCTGGTGGCTCAGTGGTTAAGAATCCGCCTGCCAATGCAGGGGACACAGGTTCGAGCCCAGGTCCAGGAAGATCCCACATGCCACAGAGCAACTAAGCCCATGCGCCACAACTTATGAACCTGCCCTCTAGAGCCCATGAGTCACAGCTACTGAAGCCCGCAGGCCTAGAGCCCATGCTCTGCAACAAGAGAAGCCGCTGCAATGAGAAGCCCGCGCACCACAAGGAAGAGTAGCCCCTGCTCGCTGCAACTAGAGAAAGCCCGCGCGCAGCAACGAAGACCCAACACAGCCAAAAATTAATTAATTAATTAAATAAATAAATAAATAAATAAATAAATAAAAACCTCTCAGCAGAAACCATCAAACATATGATGCTGAGCTAATGGGTACCAGCATGCAGAGAGAAGGATGCTATCCTATTAGATTCACTAAGAGCCTGCCAGAATCCATGGGCTTCCTTACACAGGGATGTGTTCTTACAGGTTTAATATATTCTAAAAAAATGCCAACACATTAAATATGGTACTAGTTTTTTAATATGTGGTTGGAACTAAAAATGCAAGGAGTGCAGGAATTTTTACTATTGAGATTATAGAAGCTAACTTTATTCAGCTTTATAGCCTGTGCAGAGAGGGAAATGCTTCATTTCCCCAGTTTGTGAGTAAAAATTCATAGTATTTTTTACCTATCATTCTAAAGATGCCAAAGTAAAATCTGTTTCCTAAAAAGTTGGCAGAGTTAAACACATAGCAATCATGGCTGGTGAACTTTGCTTTCATAATCTTGGAAAGAGACTAAAGTGTTATGGCTTTGGGGGAAACTTATCTAGTTCAAAATATATGAAAGAGCTCTAACAAGTCTAGAAAAAATTGGGCAGAGAGTGTCAATAATTGATTTACAGAGGAAATATAACTGGTCCCAAACATCATAAATTTTTTTTAATACATCTTTATTGGAGTATAATTGCTTCACAATGCCGTGTTAGCTTCTGTTGCACAACAAAGTGAATCAGCCATATGCATACATATGTCCCCATATTCCCTCCCTCTTGAGCCTCCCTCCCACTCTCCCTATTCCACCCTTCTACGTCGTCACAAAGCACTGAGCTGATCTCCCTGTGCTATGCAGCTGCTTCCCACTAGCTAACTATTTTACAGTCGGTAGTGTATATATGTCGATACTACTCTCACTTCGCCCCAGCTTCCCCCTCCCCACTGTGTCCTCAAGTCCATTCGCTATGTCTACGTCTTTATTCCTGCTCTGCCACTAGGTTCATCAGTACCATTTTTTTTTTTTTAGATTCCATATGTATGTGTTAGCATACGGTATTTGTTTTTCTCTTTCTGACTTACTTCACTCTGTATGACAGTCTCTAGGTCCATCCACCTCACTACAGATAACTCAATTTCGTTTCTTTTTACGGCTGAATAATATTCCATTGTATATATGTGCCACATCTTCTTTATCCATTCATCTGTCAGTAGACACTTAGGTTGCTTCCATGTCCTGGTGATTGTAAATAGAGCTGCAATGAACATTGTGGTACATGACTCTTTTTGAATTATGGTTTTCTCAGGGTATATGCCCAGTAGTGGGATTGCTGGGTCGTATGGTAGTTCTATTTTAAGTTTTTTAAGGAACCTCCATACTGTTCTCCATAGCGACTGTATCAATTTACATTCCCACCAACAGCACAGGAGGGTTCCCTTTTCTCCACACCCTCTCCAGCATTTATTGTTTGTAGACTTTTTGATGATGACCATTGTGACCGGTGTGAGGTGATACCTCACTGTGGTTCTGATTTGCATTTCTCTAATGATTAGTGATGTTGAGCATCTTTTCACCTGTCTCTTGGCCATCTGTATGTCTTCTCTGGTGAAATGTCTATTTAGGTCTTCTGCCCATTTTTTAATAGGGTTGTTTGTTTTTTTGAAATTGAGTTCCATGAGCTGTTTGTATATTTTGGAGATTAATCCTTTGTCCGTTGTTTCATTTGCAAGTTAACCTTAGTCTAGTAATTGGAGAAATGAACAATTAAAAATGCACATTTTCACTAAGAAGATGGGCAATAGTTATTTTATTTAAAAGTGGTAATACCCAGTGTTGCAGAGGGTGTGGGGAAGCAGACCCACAAAGACAAAGTAGGCAGAAGGGTGAGTGGCCCCAGCAGAGGTCAGTAATAGCTGCTAAGTAAAATGATCCTAGGGTGGTAGATTTCACACGGTGTCAAATTCTCTGCAGTTCCTCCTTTCAAGAGGTGGATCTGTTTTCCATCTCCTCAAATCTTGGATGTGTCTGTGACCTGCTTTGACCAAACGAATGAAGTAGACGTGACCTCGTGCTAGTTTTGACCTTAGACTTCCAAAGGCCTTGCAGTGTCTACTCTTGTCCTCTTGCTAGAGGGACCACTACGTGAAAACACCCAGGCTGGCCGCTTGGGAGGAGAGACCACATAGAGAGAGGGATCCATTTGTCCCCAGCCAAGCCAGCGCCAACCAGGAGATCAGCATAGCCAATCCACAGAATCATGAGAAATAAGAAATCATATTTCTTAAGCCAATAAGAAGTCTGAGCATCCAAAAAATAGAAATATCTCTAAGTACCTGCTTTCTTTTAAAACCACTCTGATTCAAGATAATTTTCATATGTTAAATCTCTTTTTATTGTGGCTTGGGAAACCTCCAGAAGAAGAGATTTCATGTAATCTTTTTTTTTTTTTTTTTTTTTAAGCAAATCGACTATGTACTGGACCAGTATACCACCACAAAGGCAAGGGCATTCTCGGATCTGGACAGTGAGTAAAATTGAACGTTGCCTCAAATGTGTTTGTTTTGGCGAGAAGATGCTATGGCCATGTCCCATAAAACATGGACTAAGAAATGTAGTATTCTGTTTCTGCAATTTCTGCGTGAACAAAGGGGGAAAGCAGAACAGTAATTCCCTAGCATTATTGACAACGTGTAGTTTGTTACTCAGCCATTAAAGCCTAGCATTTATTATAAAAATGCTTCTGCTTTCCTGCAGTCACAGGCACCTGTTCTTCACTCCCCACGTGAGAGAAGAATTGGGTCTCTGTCCGATCTGCTGTTAAAGACAGATATGGGCCCCCCGGAGAAGCCAGTGGCTTCAGGAATTAGAGGGGTGGGCGGTGCTGGTCCCCACATGCTCAGTGGTTAGCAACCAGGGGCTGTTTTGCCCTCAAGACGACATCTGGCAACATCTGGAGGCATTTTCAGTGTCCCGGTTGGGTCCCATCCTTTGGCGGAGGCCAGGGATGTGGCTAAAAACCCTGCAACGCACAGGGCAGGTCCCACAGGAAAGACGGATCCGGCCCCCGACGTTGATGGAGCCCGGGTTCAGAAACCCTGGTCCAGCAGGAGAGGTTAGGGACACCTGCAGCCGTGAATCAAGGTGATAAGGTGAACCTATTCCTAGTACAAAGAAACCCCGAGTCTGCGGTGGTTAAGTTTTCACGGGGGGGGCGCAGCTGGTGTGAGGGCTTGGAAGTGTGCCAAGAAATCTCCGCACGAGAGTCCACGGCCATGCGGGGCGTGGAGTGAAAAGTGGGATTTCACGTCGGGAGAGACTAAACCAGGCAACGAAATCGGCATCGGGAAGAGACTGAGAGGTAAGAGGAGGCTAAAGAAAGAGACCCCACCCTCACTGTCCCTTATGCTTCTTGGAATGTAGATATTAAGTTGTTGCTGGGAGGCGGAATTTTCGAACACCTCAAACCTAGAGTGGTCCCTGTGCTGGATGACATCAAGGCCATGGCAGAAGGTGAGCACTGTGGCAGCAGGACCAAGACAGCCTCCACCCGGAAGGCTCAGCCTCCGAGGCTCCCTCGCCCTTTTCTCGTTTTCCCTGAGGGTCACCTGGGGCAGAGCCACAGTCTGTCCTTCCTTCCTTCCTCCCTCCCTCCCTTTCTCTCTTCCATCCTTCCCACCTCCCTTCCCTCCTTCCTTTTTCCCTTCCCTCCTCCCTCCCTCCCTCCCTTCTTTCCTTCCTTCCTTCCACACCTGGCCCCTGCCTATCTTTCCAGTCTCTTCCACCAGCACCCCACTTTCCATTCCACCCGTGAATCTCAGTGTTCATTCTGATGTTAAGTCCCCAAAGGTGTTATTCTTCCCCAGACCCTGTACTGCACAGGCTTCCTCTGCCTGAAATGCCACAGAATCTTCTTCATCTAACATACATATTAGAAAATTGTGTTCCTAGAATGTGTATTTAGCCTTGACAAAGACTGAAGTTTAAAACAGCAAGGCTTGTCTTTAGAATGAGTCTTACCCCTATGGTTGAATCATAGTCAATCACAGCAGAGGTTCAGTGGTACCTGAATAAAGGAAAATAGATGGAGGAAAAAAGAAAACAAACAAAAAAATAAGTTTTCTTGCTCTTGTCCTTACTGGGATATTGTTAGTGTACAACAGTTGTCCGAAGTTCACAACAAATACACTTAAACTCAATTGAAATAAATCTTCAGCCAGTGGTTAATTTTGGTTCTGTCCATTAGCCGTATTTCTGACGGAAGGAGATGGGTTGGGGAGGGGTCCTTCCTTCCTTCCTTCCCCTCATGGTGAGGAAATGAGGCCTCCTGCCAACCGTGTTATTGACCGAGGAATCTGATTGTCCAGCCCCAGTCAGTCCTCAGATGAACGCAGCCCCTGCTGCCAGCTTGACTGCAACCTCAGGAGAGATCCTGAGCTCAACCACTCAGCTAAGCCAATCCCAGATTTCTGACCCTCACATACTGTGTGAGATAGTAAACCTTTGTAGTTTTAAGCTGCTGACTTTTGGAATAATATCTCCTGCAGCAATAGATAACTAATACGGTGCACAATCCGCAGTGGCAGCTATTTTCCTAAACCATCAATTTCCTATCCAGCCTTCAACACATGGAGAAGGAGAACTAAAAGCTTCTG